>NC_080680.1:87111294-88448817 GCF_030445035.2 Dasypus novemcinctus | reverse complement strand
AGTAGCCCTGCTTTCTTGGAATCTACACTCCAAGAATTGACATTGCACTAATAAGTAATAATTAATATGTATCAATAAAGTGATTTGTTTAAAAAAAAAAGCAATAAATACAAAAGCCCGAAACTTAAAAATAAAACCAGTGCTTGGCAGAAGCTAGGGTTATTACATCAGGGTGGTGGTCACCACTGTGCGAGATGGATGACGGGGTAGAAAGGAAGGGATGAAAAATGGCCAAGGCTATGCCTCTCACATGAGGTGCACAAATAAATATTTGTCTATTTACCATACACTAATTGAATACCTACTATGTGCTAAGTACCAGAAGAAAGATAAGGCAGGGGAAGAGGCGGGAGAAAGACAGGGGTTTGGCTGGGCACAACTATTTTATCCTAAGCAGGCAAGGAAGGTCTCTTGGAAGAGGGGACAGTCAAGAAGTGAATTCAATCCCTCCAGGCCCCAAGATTCCCTCCCCACCTCTGTCCTCTCTCCAGCCTGTGGCCTTTGTGCTCTGAGCCCTCCCCCAGGCCCAGCCTCCCCCACCCACCCGGAAAGGCTCCAGCTCAAAGGTGGACTGAAGACGAAAGGACCCTCAATAAACTCATTAAAACAGCTTTGTCAGAGCTGCAGTTGGAAAGCCAGGAAGGAAGGGAGGACAATGGGGTAAAACTCCCCTGGTCCTGTCTCCCACCTCCTTTCCCAACTGGGGTCCAGAAGGATAAACGCTTTCAGAACTCACAAGCGCTGCCAGCCCTCAGCAGCCATCCACCCATCCAGGAAGAAGCAAGGGCAATATTCATTGAGGACCTGCTGTGTGTGTGAGATCCCACACTACCTGCACTAGGGGAAGAGGAGAGTGCCCGGAAGTGGGCAGCCACTAGAGTGTCCTGGATAGGAATTTGGCTCTGGCACTGGGGTCATTGGGTTTCAAATCCTGACTTTTTGTGTAGTCACTGCATGACCTCATGCCTTTCCTGTCCCTCTCTGTGCCTCAATTTCCTCTGCCTGGAATGCTAGTCTCCGAGCTCTTGGAAGAGTTGACTCCTTTCTGAGTTTTAAGTCTGAGATTGAAGATCCTCTTCTTAGACTGACCTTCCCTAAAGCCTTCTTTGTTATTATTATCCTCCATTGCAACCATGGTTGGCTGCCTTTTTCTGATTATATAGTCACCATTTGTTTCCCACTTTATGCACTATGTCTTCCCATTCTACCACGGGCTGGTTAACACTTGCCTCGGGTTTACCAGTGCCCACCCAGGGCAGGTCCTAATGTTTGCCCTCTGAATACCTGAAGTGGGGATGAAGACAATACTTACCACACCCGGTCGATGGGAAGATTAAATGTGTCTGGCAGTGGCCAAGAGCTCATTAAGCAGTAGCCATAACTCAAGTGTTTGTTCTGTGCACACTCTTTGTGTTTTGGTGATGGTGTGACTTTAAAGACAGATAGCGGAGGTAAAGCAAGTAGACAGATGGTCATGATATCCAGGGCATAGGTGTTATAGTTTCCGTTATACAGATTTAGAAAAAACTGTACATCATTTTGTTTTGTTTTTAGAAAGGGAACCAGAACTTACATACAAAGTGCCCTTCAACATAGTTACCTTGTAAAGTTACGATGTACTTATTCTGGGGCTAGGCTACTGCTTAGCTCAGTCTGAAACAACTGCTGGACTTTTTTTTTTTTTTTGGGTCCTGAAAAATAAAAATACCCTCTGTGGCAGTTTGATATTATTTATGAATTCCAAAAAGAGAGATTATGTTTGTAAACTGGTCTGTTCCTCCGGGCATGATACCCTTTGATTGTATTAGATTCAGCTGAGATGTCTTTGATTAAATTATGTTAATGGGAAGCGGATATGGCTCAACTGATAGAGCACCTGCCTACCATATAGGAGGTCCAGGGTTCAAACGCAGGGCCTCCTGGCCTGTGTGGTGAGCTGGCCCATGCACAGTGCTCCTGCGCCCAAGGAGTGCTATGCCATGCAGGGGTGTTCCCCGTAGAGGGGAGCCCCACATACAAGGAGTGTGCCCCACAAGGAGAGCCGCCCAGCGTGTAAATCACAGCCCACCTAGGAGTGGCGCTGCATACATGGAGAGCTGACGCAGAAAGATGACACAAAGAAAGAGACACAGATTCCCATGCCGCCTGATGAGAACACAAGTGGACACAGAAGAACACACAGGAAATGGACACAAGAAAGCAGACAATGGGGGGAGGGAAGAGAAAAAAAAATAAAAATAAAAAATTATATTATGATTAGAGCTTTGATTCAACCATTAGGACATACAAGGTTGAGTCCCTGCCCCCTTGGTGGGCTGATAAAACAGACTCTCACATGGAAGTAGATACACAGAGAAGAACACAGAGGAATAGGGACAGCTCATTAGACATGGCAGAGGCCCCAGGAGGAGAGATGAGCCTGAGAGTCTGCAGGTGACCTTGTGAAGAGACCAGAGCAGCTGAGCCCAGAAAGAAACAAGCCCCAGGAAGAGAGACGAGCCTTATCCCAGCCTACAAGTGAGATAGGAGAAGCTGGGACCATGGAGCCTTAAGAGGAAGAAGGCAGGCTGAACCTTTGCAGACATTGCCTGCCATCTTTCTTCAACATGTGGCAACAGAGTTTGGTAAGGAAATAACCTTGAGTTGGACTCTTTAGGGCCTTATAACTGTAAGATTTTACCCTAAATAAACACCCTTGATAAAAGCCAACAGATTTCTGGTATTTTGCATCAGCACCCCTTTTGACTAACTAATATATCCTCTGTCCCTTGAAGATGGATTTGGTTTTTAGAGTCAAAATTCATTCAGAGCCAACTCAATGATTAAGTTGGAATCTAGCTGGGTGATAACCTTTTGATGTATAAAATGAGCTGTGAACCTGGCTTTTAAAGTTCATTGGAAAGAATGAACACATGAGAATACCAATACATTTTTTTCAATGAAGAATAAAGGAAGAAGACAGACCTTATCACATATTAAGAAATAAACAGGAGAAAAGTAAAAAAATAAACAGGGAAAGCAGATGTGACTCAGGTAACTGGGTTCCCACCTACCACATGGGAAGTCACTGGTTCAGATCCCAGTGTCTCCTAAAAGAAAACAGTGAACTGGCACAACGGGCAGGCATGGCAAGCTGACACAACAAGAAAAAATGTAATAAGAGACACAATGAAGCAGGGAGCAGAGGTTCCTGGTGCCTCCTAAAAAAGTCAACGAGTGGCACAACGGGCCGATGAGCACGATGAGCTGATGCAACAAGTTGGTGCAGTGAGATGACACAACAAAGAGACACAACAAGGAAACACAATGAGAAACACAACAAGCAGGATGTGGCTCAGGTGATTGGGCTCCCACCTACCACCTGGGAAGTTGCAGGTTCGGTTCCCATGCCTCCTAAAAAGAAGTCGAGCCCACAACAAACAGTAAGAACAGACAGCAAGTGCAAACAATGGGGCGGGGGGGGGGGGAATAAATAAATTAATTAAATTAAAGTCTGAAAAAAAAAGAAATAAACAAAGTAGTCAGACATAAAAGACCACATGTTGTATGATTCCATTTTTATGAAATACTTGCAATAGGCAAATCACAGAGACAAAGTAGATTAGTGTTGGCTGGGGGTGGGAATAGGCATTAAGTTTCTTTTTTGGGGTAATAAAAATATTCTAAAATCAGACTGTGGTGATAGTTACACAACTTGTGTATTTATTAACAATCATGGAATTGTACATTTAAAACAAGTGAATGTTATGGTATATAAATTATCCCTAAATGAAGCTGTTAAAAAAACAAAGTACAATAAAGAATGTGGCAATGATATATATTTTTTCCTCCTCCCTCTCCCCTCTCCCTCTTCCTCCCCACACCCTGCTGGGTTTTTTTTTGCTGTCTATGTCCATTTGCTCTGTGATCTTCTGTGTCTATGTCTCTTCTTGTCTTCTCTTCTTGTTTTTCTCCTCTAGGATTCACCAGGATTCGATCCTGGGGACTTCCGATGTGGAGAGAGGTTCCCTGTCACCTGTGCCTCCTCAGTTCCTACTTTCCGTTGCGGCTCACCTTGACTCTCCCCTTCTTCTCTCCTTTTGTTGTGTCATCATCTTGCTGCGTGACTCACTTGCACAGGCGCTGGCTCGCCATGCGGGCACTTGGCTCACTACGCAGGCATGCCTTTACCAGGAGTTCCTGGGGACCGAACCTGGGTCCTCCCACATGGTAGATGGAAGCCCAATCATTTCCCAATGACATTTTTAATGTATGTCAAGGTGGCATTTCAGAGTAGAATGGAACAGTTAAATTGTTCAGTGAATGGTGTTGCCTCCTCATCCCACCCCCCACCCCCAAACATAGTCTAAGAGCTGTGAGTGATATGGTTATGTCATTTTCATCTTTGCAAACCAGACGCCTAGCTCACTGCCTGGCACTGTATAGGGTGCATTCCATAAAAGCCTGAGTTGTCAGTTTCCAAAGACTCAGAACAAGAGAACTGCCATTTCTTAAAGAGACACTTCCTCACAAATATGCTCCCCAAACTAAAACCTCCCTCCACCTAAAATGTTCATTCTCTCATTCTGCTTGGAATGCCAACTCATTATTTTTGTTTGTTTTTACTATAACAGCTGTGTCAAGATAATACTTCACATACTGTACAATTCACCAGTATAAAATGTGAAAGTCAGTGATTTGCAGCCTATTCCAAGAACCGTACAACCATCACCACAATCAATTTTAGAACATTTTCATCTCCCCAAAAAGAAACCCTGCCATCCTTAGGACCAATTCAATTTTTCTTTTTTTTTTTTTAGATACGAGGCTGGGGACTGAACCCAGGACCTTGTATGTGGGAAGTTGGTGCTCAACCACTGAGCTACATCTGCTTCCCTGAGTTGGTTTTTTGTTTGTTTTACTTGTTTTGTCCCCCACCACCCATGTCAAGATGGCTCCCTTGTCTGTTTGCTCATTGCTTTTCCTCCTTGTTTTGTTGTTGCAGTTGTTTTTCCCTCATTGTCTGTTTTTTCTTTAGGATGTATTTTGCATCAGCACCCCTTTGACTAATAGAATCAGTGAGGCCTCACCTTGTTGTCTGTATTTTTCTTATAGCACTTATCACAATCTGACATACATACATACATACATATACATATATATATATATATATTTTAGGAGGTACCAGGGCTTGAACCAGGACCTTGTACACGGGGAAGCAGGTGCTCAACCACTGAGCTATACCCACTCCCTTTTTTTTTAAAGATTTATTTTTTTATTTATTTCTCTCCCCTTTCCCCCCCTCCAGTTGTCTGTTCTCTGTGTCTATTTTGCTGTGTGCTCTTCTTTGTCCGCTTCTGTTGTTGTCAGCGGCACACAAATCTGTGTCTCTTTTTGTTGCATTATCTTGCTGCATCAGTTCTTCCTGCATGCGGTGCCATTCCAGGGCAGACTGCACTTTCTTTTGCGCTGGGTGGCTTTCCTTACGGGGCGCACTCCTTGCGCGTGGGGCTCCCCTACGTGGGGGACACCCCTGCATGGTGCAGCACTCCTTGCGCACATCAGCACTGCGCAGGGGCCAGCTCCACACGGGTCAAGGAGGCCCAGGGTTTGAACTGTGGACCTCCCATGTGGTAGGCGGACGCCCTAACCACTGGGCCAAGTCTGCTTCCCCACCCACTCCCTTCTGGCAACATATTCTTGTCAGATTTGTTCATTTCTGCTTGATATTACACACTAGATAAATATTTATTGATTGGATGAATGATATGGTTCTGTGCAAGCACATTTTCTCATAGATATATCCATTCCATTATTTCTTCTGTCAATCATGATTTGCAGCACCAATTCCAATGGGGAAAAAAATTAAGTTATTTGGGTAAAATTAAACCTTATGAACCTAAAAGTCATCTAAAAGTGAGAGATGGCCCATGTTCAAGTCATTCTTACATTTGCCATCATTCTAACTAAAATTTTCACATATGAAGTATTTTAGAAATATGAAATGAATGGGGAAAAATGTGTCAGTTCAATTGATCCACCATTCTGGGAAAAAGTCAGAGTATATCCCTGTCTCACATCATACTCCAAAATGAAATCAGGTGGGGTATAGACATGACGTAAAAAAGGAAGATATGCCAACACAGGAAGAAAAGCCAGGTGATTATTTACATTATCTTGGGATGTAGGAGATCTCTGTAAGATCACCCAAGGAAGAAAAGAAAAGAAAAGAGAGAAGAAAAGAAAAGAAGAGAAAAAATAAAAGAAAGAAAAGAAAGGAAAAGGAGAAAAAGATTGAGAACTTTGACCACACAAAACACTTTTGTTAGTCCAAAAATTTAAAAATCACTAAAAATACAATGAAAAACAAATAATCTAGAGAAATATATTTTTCAATATATAAGAAAGAATATTGGGAAGCAGATTTGGCCCAACGGAAAGGGTGTCTGCCTACCACATGGGAGGTCCAAGGTTCAAACCCAGGGCCTACTGACCCATGTGATGAGCTGGCCCATGCACAGTGCTGATGCACACAAGGAGTGCCGTGCCACCCAGGGGCGTCCCCTGCGTGAGCCCCACGCACAAGGAGAGCACCCTGTAAGGAGAGCCACCCAGTGTGAAAAAAAGTGCAGCCTGCCCAGGAGAGCTGACACAGCAAGATGATGCAACAAAAGGAGACATGGATTCCAGGTGCCCCTGATAAGAATACAGGCAAACACAGAAAAACCCGCAGCAAACGGACACAGAGAGCAGACAACTGGGGAGGGAGGCAGGGAAGGGGAAAGAAATAAATAAAAAAAAGAAAGAAAGAATATTTACTGTATACAAAATACACTTATAACACAGAGAGCAGACAGCAAGCACAAAAATAATGAGAGAAATAAATCTAAATAAAATAAAATAAAATACACTTATAAATAATGAAAAGAGAAACACATCAATAGAAATTTGGATAAATTGACATGGATGGGCAATTTTCAAAAGAAGAAATACCATCAGTTAGGAAGCATATATTCAATAGCAAGAAAAAGACTCAAATACCGAGGAATTAATTTAACCGAAGGACAGAATCTATATGCAGAAAACTACAAAACAATAATAAAAGAAATTTCAAAAGACCTAAGCAATGGAAAGACATTCTGTGTTCATGAACTGGAAGAATAAATATCATGAAGATGTCAATCTTACCCAAATTGATTTATAGATTCAATGCAACACCAATCAAAATCTCAACAGCTTACCTTACAGAATTAAAAAAGGCAATTACCAAATTCATTTGGAAGGGAAAGTGCACCTGAATAGCTAAAAGCATTCTAAAAAACAAGAGCAACATGGGAGGAATTTCACTGCTGACCTTGAAACATATTACAAAGCTACGGTGGTCAAAATAGTATGGTACTGGCATAAAGATAGATACATAAATCAGTGAAATAGAATTGAGAGTTCAAAAATATACCCTCCCTTATATAGTCAACTGGTTTTTAACAAACCTACCAAGTCAATATTAATGGAATAAAACAGTCTCTTCAACAAATGGTGCTGGAAGAATTGAGTATCTGTAACCAAAAGAATGAAAGAGGACCCCTATATAACACTGCCTGAAAAGAATCAACTCAAAATGGATCAAAGACATAAGTATAAAAGCCAGGATCATAAAACTCCTAGAAGAAAATGTAGGGAAGCATCTTCAAGACCTTGTAGTAGGTGGTGGTTTCTTGGACCTTACACCCAAAGCACGTACAACAACAACAACAAAATAGATAAATGGGACCTCCCCAAATTAAACACTTTAGCACCTCACAGGACTTTGTCAAAGGGTGAAAGGCAGCCAACTCAATGGAAGAAAATATTTGGAAATCACATATCTGATAAGGATTTTTTTAAAGATTTATTGATTTATTCCTCCTCCCCACTCCCCCTTCCCCCCTTTCCCTCCCCACTTGCACTCTCTGTCTGCTCCCAGTGTCCATTTGCTGCACACTCTTCTGTGTCTCCTTGTTTTCTCTTCTCTTCCTCTCTTTAGGAGGCACTGGGAATGATCCCAGGACCTTCTGAAGTGGGAGAGAGGCACTCAATCTCCCGAGTCACCTCAGCTCCCTGATTTGTTGTGTCTCTCACTGTCTCTCCTCTGTGTCTCTTTTTGTTCCGTCATCTTATTGCACCAGCTCTCCGTACTGCGCAGGCCAGCCAGTTCTCCACACCGCAGCTTGCTTTTCACCAGGAGGCCCTGGGAATGGAACCCAGAACCCTCCATACAGTAGATAAGAGCCCAATTGTTTGAGCCACATCTGCTTCCCCTGATAAGGGTGTAGTATCCAGGATATGTAAATAGATGTTACAACTCAACAATAAAAAAGCAACCCAATTAAAAAATGGGCAAAAGACTTGAATAGACATTTGTCCAAAGAAGAAATACAAATGGCAAAAAAGCACATGAAGAAATGCTCCACATCACTAATGACTAGGGAAATGCAAATCAAAACTACAATGAATAATCATTTCAGACCTATCAGAATGGCCACTATTAAAAAGATGGAACTCCAAGTGTTGGAGAGGATGTGGAGAGATAGGAAGACTTACTCACTGTTGGTGAGAATGCAGAATGGTACAGCAACCATGGAAGACTGTTTGGCAGTTCCTAAAGAGGTTAAACATAGATTTGTCACGTGATCCTGAAATACCACTACTAGGTTTATACCCAGAAGAACTGAGAGCAGTGACATGGACAGACATCTGCACACCGATGTTCACAGTGGCATTATTCATGATTGCCAAAGTTGGAAACAACCCAGGTGCCCATCAATAGATGAATGGATAAACAACCTGATGCATTCACGCAATGAACTATTAGGTAGCTGTAAGAAGAAATGAAGTCATAAAGCATATGACAACATGGATGAACCTGGAGGACATTATGTTGAAAGAAGCAAGCCAGACATAAAAAGACATATGGTATTTGTATGATTGCATTACATGAACCAAAAAAATAGTGTAACATATTGTTTGATTTTTAAAAAATTTGTATGTATCCAGTACATTTAATTGAGGAATGTATGTTTTTATTCAACTGTGGGGAAAAAAAGTTGCAGCTAAATTTTTAAAAATTTTAAAAAAAGAATACCAACAGTTACATGGCATTCCTTGGATGTTGTAAACTATGGCAATGGAAAGCAGAGTTCTGCCTAACTGCATTGCCTGAGTACTGGCAGACATTTCTATTATCCAATAACATATTTGGTGCCACTTAAAAGTTGTGAACTCTGAGTTTTTTTGATGTGCTCCCTCATAAAAAAAAAGAATTATGATCATGCACACCAACTTATTTATAAATCATGTAAATGTATAATTATGGAATACATGAGAGAAAATAAAAATTTTAATAGTATGTTAGACTGAGTTGGAATAAGCTATATATTTTATTTTTTTTAATGTTTGTATCTACTTTATTTATTATTTATTTATTTATTTTGCTGGGAACCCTTACATTTCATTTATTTATTTATTTATTTATTTATTTATTTATTGTTACATTGAAAAACATAAGAGGTTCCCATATAACCCACTCCCCACTCCCCTCCCCCATGATTTTTGTAAATTGTATTTTTTGAAGATACATACATCACAAAAAATATATATTTTCAATGTTTTCAAAATTGTTAAGTCTTTATCTCATCAGCAACTAATCCCGGCTAATTTGTTTTTTACTTTTAAGAGTAGATTTCTGTCCATATCTCATATTTTCTTTATACATAGGAAATTTTACAGCCTTCTTCTGATTAGACTGTTACTGTGTTTGCCTTATAAATAAGCTGAAAGTTTATATTAGGATTTGGAGGAAAATCAGTTCTGAAATTTTCTTATTGTTCATTTGTGCTTACATAATTTGCATTTTTGCTTTATCTTCAGACTAGGTTGCTTGCAGGAAATTTTTTAAAGCCATTCATCTATTTGTGATGTTTGTGTAGTTTGAGCCCAATAATAAAAACTAAAAATTTTCTTTAGGAAAAAAAAAAAAAAGCATATAAACATCTACCCCACACCATATAAAAATTCTTTTTTTTTAAAGATTTATTTTTTATTTATTCCCCTCACCGCCCCCCCCCTCGCCCCGTTGTCTGCTCTCTGTGTCCATTTACTGTGTGTTCTTCTGTGATCTCTTCTATCCTTATCAGCGGCTGCGGCGCTATTCTTGGAGAGTACTCCTTGTGCGTGGGGCTCTCCTATGCGGGGGATGGCACTCCTTGCGCGCATCAGCACTGCACATGGGCCAGCTCCACACGGGTCAAGGAGGCCTGGGGTTTGAACCTTGGACCTCCCATGTGGTAGGGGGATGCCCTATCCATTGGGCCAAGGCCGCTTCCCTCATATAATAAATTAACTCAAGAATTCAAAAGGATTGGTATCCTGTAATAAGAGGTAAAACCATAGAACACTTAGAAAAAAAAATAGGGGTAAATCTTCATGATCTTGGATTTGATTTAGCAATGAATTCTTATATGTGACACAAAATGTGTGATCAACAAAAGAAAAAAACAGATCAACTGGACTTCAAAATTAAAAAAAAAACAAAACTTTTATGCTTTAAAGGACACCATAAAAAAAAATGAAAAGACAACCCACAGAATGGGTGAAAATATTTGCAAATGATATATCTGTCAAAGGTCTAGTATCTAGAACATGTAAAGAACTCTCACAACTCAACAATAAAAAAGACAAACCAATTAAAAAATTGGCAAAGGACTTGAATAGACATTTCTCCAAAGAAGATGTACAAATAAGTATATGAAAGAAATGATGCTAATATCATATGTCATTAGAGAAATGCAAATCAAAGCTACAATGAGACCCCACTTCACACCCACTGGGAAGGTTATTATTAAAAAAGAGAGAAAATAGAAAGCATTGGCAAGGATGTAGAGAAATTTGAACCTCTTGCATTGTTGGTAACGTCAAATGATGCAGCTGCTGTGGAAAATAGTTTGGTCATTCCTCAAAAAGTTAAACATAGAATTAGCCTGTGACCCAGCAATTCTACTCCTAGCTATATAACGAAGAGAACAAAACCAAGGAATCAAACAAATATGTCTACATATGTGTTTGTAGCAGGACTATTCACAATAGCTGAAAAAGATGGAAACAACCCAAATGTTCATTAAGGAAATAATTATTAAACAAATTGTGGTATATACATACAATGGAATATTATTTGAACATAAAAAGGAACGAAGTAGTGTTACATGCTACAACTCAGACAATCTAAAAACATTACACTATGTGAAAGAAGTCTGACACAAAATGTCACATATTGCATGATTCCATTTATATGAAATATTCAGAATAGCTAAATCTGTAGAGACAGAGTCCAGATTAGTGGTTGCCAAGGGCTAGGGGGAGGAAGGAATGAAGAGCAACTGCTTAGGGAAGTGGACGTGGCTCAGCTGACAGAGCGTCTGCCTGCCATATGGGAGGTCCAGGGTTCAAACCCAGGGCCTCCTGGCCTGTGTGGTGAGCCTGCCCATGTGTGGCATTATTGCGTGCAAGGAGTGCTGTGCCACATAGGGTGTCCCCCATGTAGGAGGGCCCCATGTGCAAGGAGTGCACCTGCATTGAGCTGCCCAGCACAAGAAAACTGCAGCCTACCCAGGAGTGGTGCTGCACACACAGAGGTGACACAGCAAGATGGCACAACCAAAAAGAGACACAGATTCCTGGTGCTGCTGAGAATACAAGTGGACACAAAGGAACACAGAACATGGTGGCGGGAAGGGGAGAGAAATAAATAAAATAAATCTTTTTTTTTTAAAAAAAAGAGCAATTGCTTAAAAGGTATGGGTTTTCTTTTGGGGTGAAAAATTTCTGGAACTGGATAATGATGTGATGGTTGTACAACACTGTTATGTGAATTTCATCTCAATTTTTTAAAAAAGGTATATGGAAAACTGTTCAATCTCACTGGTAATACTAGCTCCAAGATAAAAATTTTCCACCTACCAAGTATAATGTTGAGTGAACGTTGAGGGAAGAGGCTCTACAGGCACAAAAATATACCCATAGCCCTGCGGAAGAAGAAGTGGACTATTGGTCAACACGTTAAAAAACCTTATTTTTTTAAAAAAGATTTATTTATTTATTTCTCTCCCCTTCCCCCCAACCCCAGTTGTCTGTTCTCTGTGTCTATTGGCTGCATGGTCTTCTTTGTCCACTTCTGTTGTTGTCAGCGGCTCGGAAATCTGTGTTTCTTTTTGTTGTCACCTTGTTGTGTCAGCTCTCCGTGTGTGTAGCACCATTCCTGGGCAGGCTGCACTTTTTTTCATGCTGGGCGGCTCTCCTTATCGGGCGCACTCCTTGCACGTGGGGCTCCCCTACGCGGGGGGCACCCCTGCGTGGCACGACACTCCTTGGGCGCATCAGCACTGCGCATGGGCCAGCTCCACACGGGTCAAGGAGGCCCAGGGTTTGAACCGCGGACCTCCCATGTGGTAGACAGACGCCCTAACCACTGGGCCAAGTCTGCTTCCCAAACCATATCATTTTACATACATTTTCATTCAACTAATATAGTTCTAAGAATGTATCCTAAGGAAATAATCATGTATGTGTGCCAAGATTTAGCTACCAGGACTTTCGTCACAGCATTACTTCTAGTGATCAAACAGTAGGAACGTCTTAAATTTCTATTGCAGATAGAAGAAATTGTATCATTGATGTGGAGACAGTTGCCACGGGAGTTGCTGAGGGCAGGGAGAGGGAAGAAGAGGTATGATATGGGGGCATTTTTGGGACTTGGAGTTGTCCTGAATGATATTGCAGGGACAGATGCAGGACATTATATATCCTGCCATAATCCACTAAGTGGACTGAGAGAGTGTAAACTACAATGTAAACTATAATCCATGCTGTGTAGCAGTGCTCCAAAATGTACTCATCAAATGCAATGAAAGAAGTTGTTGATGTGGGAGGAGTGGGGGATGTGGGGAGTGGAGTATATGAGAACTTCTTATATTTTTTAATGTAACATTTTGTGTGATCTATGTATCTTTTAAAAAAAGATAATAAAAAATATTTTTAAAATTTCCATTGTGGGTGTCTGGTTAACTAAATTATAACACAGCTACCCAACATAAAACAATGCAGCAATGAAAAATGTTGTCACAGAAGAATATATAATGGCATGAAAAGATGTTAAAGAAAATTGTTAAAGGAAAATTAAAATAAAAAGCACTTTTATACTATAATCCCCATGGTAGTTTTTTTTTAAAGATTTATTTTATTTATTTATTTCTCCCCACCCCCTCATTGTTTGCACTTCCTGCACGTTGGTCTTCCTTTCAGGAGGCACCAGGAACCAAAGCTGGGGGTATCCCACGTCGGAGGGAGGCACCTAATTCCTAGAGACACCTCCACACCCTGCTTTATTGTGTCTCTCATTATACTTTTCTCCCTGCGTTGTGTCATCTTGTGCCATCGCATCAGTTTGTTATCTTGCTGGTCTTCTCTAGGAGGCACGGGGAATGGAACCCGGGCCCTCCCATGTGGCAGGTGGGAACTCAATCATTTGAACCACATATGCTTCCCCCCATTGTTTTTTAAAGCACATGAATACACGTTATATGACATACAGGTGTATCGGTCAGAGTTCTCCAGAGAAACAGAATCAAAAAGGAACTGGCTCATGCAACCATGGGACAGTGGCAAATCTCAACCTCGTAGGGAAGGATGGAAGCTGGAAGCTCCAGTAAAGGCTTTACTGGAGTCCTTAGTCTGAATTCTCTAGGGGACGCTGTCTGCCTGGAATTTCTAGCAAGAGCCAATGCTGAAACTGAGGCAGAAATTCTTCTGACCTCTGAGACCCTCAGCTCTGGCTTTTAAGAATTCCAAATAATTGGATGAGGAGATTCCCAACGTTTGCTGAGAACAATGGTCTTTGTGAACTGTAGCTGCAATCAAGTGATTATAGATGCAAATTCCATCTACAAAATATCCTCACAGTAACAAGCAGGCCACTGCTTGACCAAACCTAACCCAGGTGACACATGAAAGTAACCATCACATGGGTCATGTTATTTTTTTTTAAATAGAATTTTTTTAAAATTTATCTCCCCTTCTCCCCCCCACCCCAGTTGTCTGCTCTCTGTGTCCATTCGCTGTGTGTTCTTCTTCTTTGTCTGCTTCTGTTGTTGTCAGTGGCACAGGAATCTGTGTTTCTTTTTGTTGCATCATCTTGCTGTGTCAGTTCTCTGTGTGTGGTGCCACTCCTGGGCAGGCTGCACTTTCTTTTGCGCTGGGCGGCTCTCCCTATGGGTGCACTCCTTGCGCGTGAGGCACCCCTGCGTGGCAGGCACTCCTTGTGCGCATCAGCACTGCGCATGGGCCAGCTCCACACGGGTCAAGGAGGCCCGGGGTTTGAACGGCGAACCTCCCATGTGGTAGGCGGACGCCCCATCCATTGGGCCAAGTTCGCTTCCCTAGGTCATGTTGTGTAGGTGATGTTAATAATTGCTATCTCTGGGAGTTGGGACACCTATATATACTTTTTTTTTTCCTTTAATAAAACTGCTATTATAGACAATCCATTGTACAGTCACATCCTCGGTGTACTTGAGCTCATTTGGTCATCAGGCTCTGAGAATCAACCTGTTTGCATTATATTACAATCAAAAGACACAGGTTTGAATCCTGACTCTTCTACCCTTTGATTTTTGGGCAAGTCACCTCTTTGAGCCTTAATCTTCTTTTGATTTGGCATCAACCTTGATTCTCACATGTGTAAAATGAGGACATAATACTATCCTGGAAAGGTTGCTGGGAGGGTTCAACAAGACAATTTTTGGCACATGCCTCACATACAGTCAACCAGACAATGAATACCCAAACAGACAACTAAACAATATGATGTTTTTGAAACTGCTGGTTCCCAGAGGACCCCTCAAGAACCCTGTCAGCTTTGGGTAGAGTGGAGAAAGAACATCCCCGCCCCCTCCCCCATAGCCTTTTCTGGAATAGTGTAATTGCCACTGTTGGGTAGTAACATCCCTGCAAATCCAGAAAGTTAAAATTTTGGAAGCTGTAGAGGAAAGGAAAGGCAGGGCCTTGCATGTTTGAATGTAAGCTGGTATGTAGTGGGTGGGAACTGTACTAAGTGATCTAAATCACTTAGTACCAAGTACTGGGGCCCAGGGAATCTTTTTTTTTTTTTTTAATGTAATATGAAATATAACATAACATAATATCCTACAGGGTTTGAAATTCAAAAGGCTAAGCGGGCCAGAGAGTGAAACATCTCCCTTTTATACCTGGCCTCTCACGTTTCACCACCCAGGCCCCTCCTCAGGGACAGCCACGTTATCAGCTTCTTGGGGTTCCTTCAGGTCATGTGTTATAGGCATAATGGCAAATAAGAGAACACAAGGGGTAACCTACTAACTCCGTGTTTCCTGACTTTTCCCATAAGCACTTGCGTCCCTACCACCCTTTGCTCCTCAGACCCCTGCTGAGGTTCAGTTACTTTGTTTCCAAGCTTTTGCTCTTACAATATTGCAAGGAATTGCCCTGTGCAGGTGCCATCCCATAGCTATGCAGTGAATTTGTAGAATAAATTCCTAGATGTGGAATTTCTGGGTCCAGGGCATGTGCTTTTGCACTTTGGAAGGACTGATTACTAAATTGCCGTCCAAATGGGCTATATCATTTACATTTCCACTAGCAGGGAGAGTGACTCTGATTCTCCTCGCACCCTCTGCCAATAAGGGTGTTACCAAACTTCTGGATCTCAGGGAGAAGTTGGTGGGGAATAAATGGAATCTCAGGGTAATTCTAGTTTGCATTTGTCTTAAAAATCGCTTTTCTTTTGTCTCTAGGAACCGACCAGTCCAAGGAAGTTCCTGTTGCTGTAGGAACACCCTATTCTGGCTACTACAAGCAAAAGTTTCGGTTGTTTCCCACACCTTCCAGTAGCGCCTTCTTAGAAATCTGTAGCTGCGTCTGTCCTCTGACGGCTTCTCCTGCACACATTCCGGTTACTTCGTCCCTGCTTCTGGCGGTCCCACTGCCTACTTAGTGGTTTGGGGTTTATTTTAGCCTTCTGCCAGTTTCATCAAAAATGGAATTTTCATTTTTGTTTCCCATTCTGCTTTAGGATAATTTCTGGAGGGAAACAGGAAAAAGATGACCCTTTGTCTTCAAATTGTAAGTCTTCCAGGTAATATAACAATAAAACAAAGAGGCAAGTATTAGTATCATGCATTTTGCAGATGTGAACGCTAAGACAGGCTGGTGAGAAAGCATGTTCCTGTGGTAAGGTGATTCCAGAATCTGAGCTCTAGCTATAACTCAGTTATTCTCAAGAATTATTTAGACCAATAATTTCTCTCAGGGAAATTTGCCCATCTGTAAAATCAAGACACTAGGCTCAACTTGTGATTTTCAAACTGGAGCCAAAATTCCCTCAGAAGCTGCTGAAGAATGAAGGGGATAGAGAAGAGCAAGAGGTGGTAATAGTCAGCAGTCTCCCACCTCTGCTTCCACCAGAGAGCTCAGCTTTTAATCAGTATTGACATCATACTTTGTACTTTATTTTGTTAAAAGAGAGGTTAATTGGGGGAAAAAAAAGCAGAGAGAAAAAAATGGGGAAAAAAATTCTTGGACTATATCAGAAATTGCACATTTGGGGTCCATTAGCTGGAAGTGGCCTTATGTTTGGCTGTCACAGCACTTGAAAAAATATTCAATTAGTTGCCAACATTTACAAATACAGAGACCTCACATGAAAATTTGCATCCCTGGCTTCTTAAAATAAAAAAAAAATCAAAGATCTGGCAACAGAGGGTTCATTATACTTTCTGGCAATGTTTGGACTTGGGGGTGACCCCCTGCATCAGCCCCAGATCCAGAAACTGAGCATCACCAGGATCCCGGAGTGCAGCGAAGCTCCCCAACTTCTGTCCAACACGGGTAACCACGCTCTCGATTTATAACAGAACAGGTTAGTTTTGCCTGTTTTTGCACTTGATACAAATGAAATCAAACAGTGTACACTCTTTTGTGCCATGTGTCTTTCACTCAACATTATGTCTGCAGGCTTCATTCATAGCATTGCAGTGTAGCTATAGTTCGGTTATTTTCATTGTTTTATAATGTTCCTTTGTATGAATATCCCACAATGTATTCATTCTACTGTTGATGGACATTTGTATTGCTTCTTGATTTGCGCTATTATGAATCTTCATGCTATGAACATTCTTGTACATGTTTATCACGCATATTGATGCACATACACATGTATTTTTCTTGGGTACATAGCAAGGAATAGAACTGACAGATAAAAGAGCATGCATTCAGCTTTGGTAGACCCGGGCACAGTTTTCCAGAGCAGTTGCATCAATTTAACATTTTCACTAACTATATTAAGTTCCCGTTGCTTGCCTTATTCATTGTTATTATTTGACAAGTTCCCAAAAGGCATTGGGGTTTGTGACTCCCAAACAAGACGCTTTCTAAATTCCTTATGTAGTTGTTAACTCTAAATGGGGAATGAATGGATGTTTCAAGTGTTCTCAAGGGTACCTGTTTTCTTCCTTTCTCTCTCTTTTTTGGTTAAGCCAGTAAAAAGAATTTATTGGGAAATGGGAGAAAAGAACAGAGCTCACTGAGAAATGGGAGCAAAGGATGGAAATACGCACCGAGATTTGGTGCAGGCTCCTCTAGGCAGAGAGAGCCTTCCTTTGTCTTTGTAATTCTTGATCAGGAATCTCTAATTTCAACATTCATTTGCGTGTTCCACGCTGAGACCTGGAAACTGGGAAGAAGTTTAGCCAGACATGGGGGAGGGCGAAGAATGTCTCGGCTGAGGTGAGGCAACAGCATGTGTTTAAGTCTTCTGGAAAGAGGAGGAGAAGTTCTCAGCAGAGGCAGGACTCCCTACCTAGGGGATTTGGGAAGGGACTGGGGAACGGGTCGCTGGTGTAGTCTCAAATCCAAGGCTGGGAGAACCCTACTGAGTACAGAAATGCTCCCAAGGAAGACCCTCCCCCCCCAGGCCAAAAATAGCCCGGCAGAGAAATGCAGAGATAGCAGCTAAACGGCGTTTACCCTAGTTAGAGGGAAGTGGGAAGTATGAGGGTGAGGAAGGGGGCGGGGGTGCCTCCCAATGTCATGTAAATGTTCCCTCCAGGCACAGCGTCTCCTGGGCAGATTTAAGCCCCCTTCAGGTGGGGCAGTCTCAGTTCTCCGAGCTTCCTGCTGGTGAGCCTCACATTTTTGGCTCTGTCTGCTGGCCTTTCCTAACAGCATGGTCCCCAAACGCCAGTCTTCACTCCTGCCTCACTCGAAGAGAGCAAAACTGCTTCCCATCCCAGGCCAGAGGAGACACCGGGCCGCTCTGGACTTGCCAAAAGGAGGTACGGCTCACCATTACGTTTTATTTGCAATTTAAGGGATCCGCAAGGGTTGACTATTTGTGATTTTTTTTTGCCTGCTCTTTCTTAAGAGGTGATTCCAAACTCCGCGAGAGACTTTCAGCAGGAGGTGAGTGGATTAGATGTGTGTGAAACCAAAATAAGAGGCAAAACTGGGAGACCAGGGGAACGGATGTGGCTCAGGCAGTTGAGCGCCTGCTTCCCACACGGGAGCTCCGGGGTCCGGGGGGTGGGAGAAAGCCGATGGGGCCCAGTGGTTGAGCGCTGGCTTCCCACATATGAGGTCCCAGGACCGGCCCCAGTTCCTCAGAGACAACAACAACAAAAAAAAACCTGGGAGACCGGGAGCAAGTGGAACACAAAACACCCACGGCCCTCACCCTGTGTCGAGCTGGGTTGGTCAGTGGCACCACACGAGCTAGCCTGAGTCTGCAGCGACACGTGGCCCCGGCCGCACCTTCACTCCTCCACATCAGGTCACGGTCCCAAGTCCTGGTGGTTCTACCTCTCAGGACCTCTCCTGGGAACGCCTCCTTCCTCCTGCTGCCGCCTGCCGAAACTCTGGCCCCAACTACTTTCTCTTCCTCCTCTTGCTTTCCAGCTTCCTCCTCCTCCCAGCAAGACTGAGCAAAGCTGGTCACGTGACCCCCTGGCTTAAAACTTCCTTGCCTTTCCATTACCCTCAAGATAAAGACCTCGAGGCTTCCGGGATCCTCACCCCCTTTTTTTGTCGTCCACCGCCCCCCGGACCCCCACCTCCCCTGGTTCGTGCTCCTGACACTCCCCTCCTGTAGGCCTCCCTCAGCTCCCCGAACCTCTCCTCACCTCCTGGGGCTCTATTTCCTCACCTCCACTGGCCGACGCCCACTTTCCTTCTGCCTGGATCACTCTCCTCTCCCCTCTTTCTCACTTCCTCCTCATTCTCGGCTCTCTGAAAAGTCCCTCACAGTCCCTCTCCTTTGAACCCCAGCACCTCTTCTGCTAGGATCCCCCTTCTGCTCTTTGGACACCCGGAGTCTCCCCATCCCAGTCCTTCTGCAATGAAATTGTAATTGTCAGTTTCACGTCTGACTCCTCCCCACCCCCTCCAGGCCATCCGAGTTGGGTACGACGTGATTGTTCTGGTGATTAAGCCTGATAGAGTTGGGATGTGGTGGCGCCTTGGCAAGGGTTGGGTTTGGACAGGTACAAGGCAGGAAAGTAGGCTGCAAGACATGCCCTAGGAAAATGTGACAGCAGTCTAGCTAGGAGGGCAGAGGGGGCATAGAGCAGACATAGCTGAGGTCCAGTCATGCCTATAGAAGGAGCACTGGATGAGGAGTCCTTGTCTTAGAACTCCTGGAAACCTGCTGAGTGACCTTGGCAAGTTTTTTCACTTCTCTGAGCTTCAGTTCCCTGACCTTCCAAGTGGGGATGCAATGAATTCCATCCCAGGTATGGTAAAGCTCCACTACCAAGGTCTAAAATGACCTTATTAGGCAAGTACATTGACCTGTGCCTATTTCCTCTTGTAAAATGGGTTCAACAGTACCGGTGTGCTGTAAGTCTTTATATAAGCACTTAAGACAGTGACTGGCACAAAATCTCTGCTCTCGTGAGGCGCAGTAAGTTCCTTTCCACCCATGAGCAAAGAACAGGTGAGTTCCCTTCGGTCTCCTTCTGTTTCACTCCTGCGAGAACTAACAGATTCCTCCAGAAGGAATCTGAAGGTGTAACCACAGCCCCTCCCAATCTCATTATCGAAACCCAAGTAACTGCACATGCCACTCACTGAGCACCCATGCTCTGCCAGGGTCGGTGCTGAGCACTTCTCTCCATCAGTCCTCAGCACCGTGCAGTGACAGCTTATCCCCCTCTTAAAAGATCAGGTAAAGATAAACACAAAACAAAATAAAAAACCACGCTCACACATGAAAGATCGGGTAAAGGAGATGTAAAGAGGTGGGGAGAAATGGTGCTCAGGGCTGGTTAGCGCTTGGGACACTGAACCATACTGTGGGAAGTGCCAGCATCTCCTCTCTCTGGTCCTGCAATTCAGCTGTAGGGTTCTCTCGCCTCAGAGGAAGCTGGGAAGGGGAGGAGGGGAGGAATTCCAAGAGTGAGGTGAGAGGTCAAGGAGAGAATGCAGAACTCATGGCCTTGGGGGAGGGTGAGAAACCACAGGACTTTGAGTGGGTGAATTATCTCCTTGGTGTGCCCATGGCACTCCCTTGTTTACTGAAACTCTGGCCCTTTTGCTTTCTCTTCCCCCTCAGTGTCCTAGCATGCTCCTTACATTCATCTTGAAAGGTACTTGTGGGAAAGGTTGGGAAGAGGAGCAAGGAGGGTTCTCAAGGCTAGGGATGGTTGGAGGGAAACCTCGAAGCCAATTGTCTAGTCTGAAGGCATTATGAGGTTCCCTGGGGCTGCTGCAGATGCTCGGAAGGCAGGTGGGTCACGGGGTAGGAGATGCTGTGGGTCATCAGCACCAGCCTCTGAGCAGGTTTGCCGATGAAAGCCGCTCTCCGTGCAGTGCTTTTCAGTGTCATCCCATTAGCGGGTCATGAAATCAATTTAGTGGTGTGCAACCAGCACTTAAACAAATAGAATAGAAAATTAGAGTCACATTACCTTTAGTAAGGGCAAGTATGGTTTTGTGTGTAGGTAGGTAGTGGGTCATGATGTAAAATGTACATCCTGTCAAAAAATTGAGAAAACAATGTCTTGGGGCAAGGGCTTTGTCATGTGCCAGACTGGTTTAGAATCTTGGTTCTGCCAAATGCAACAGAGATCAATTTCTTAATCTGCGAAATGAAACCATTTTCATGAGGATCACATGAGAAAATGCATGTAGAGTACTCATCACAGGCCGGAGTACTGTTTTTTTTTTTATTAGGTACTGGTGCCAGGGATTGCAACTGGTACCTTGTATATGGAAAGCCGGTACTCAACTCCTGAACCACATAGGCTCCCCTGAATTGGTTTTATCATTTGTTTGCTTGTTTTGTTTTGTTTTTGGCGGCATGGGTAACTGAACCCCAGACTTCCCATGTGGGAAACGAGCAGGCGCTCAACTGCTTGAGTCACATCTGCTTCCCCCATTGTACATTTTTCAGTGGTGAAGAGCCTGCTCACAAGAGCTGATTGTGGTTATTTCTTTCCAACCCTGTTCAGTGACATCACAGTGGTAACTTGAAATTGACCAGGGTCAGGTATAAATACCTGAAGTCACCACTGAAATCAGCGAATGCTAGAAGTCAGCTTATTTCCTCCCCTGGAGAGCTGGTTAATTTACCAGCTTATCACCAGGGCTAATTATTCTTCCTTCAAAAAGCCCATACTATTGGGGTCGGTATAAACTGAGCTGGACTCAATTGGGAAATTTAGAGCAAAGAATTACATGAACTTCTCGGTTTTGGGAAAAGTCCCAAGAAGACATTGGTATTCTCTACCCATGGACTGTATCCTATTTATTTAACATTTATCAGTCACCACTGCAGACTGTCTTGAACAATAAAGACATTTCCTGCACTTTAAGAGCTGATAGGAAAATGTGAGTGCCTGAAGGCATCTAAGCCAACCCGAAGTTCTGGTTACAAACACCCATGAAGAAATTTCAGGGTTTTGTGGTCCGTGTCTTGGTGCCTTGGAGGAGGTAGTAGAGCTAGGTGCATCTGCATTACCTGGAAAGCACTTTCTAAACACATGTCTTGGTCTTATTTAGTGTTCAAGGCTTGGCCTCGGAGCGGACCTTGTTCCTTCAATTCACCTGAGTGGTGAAATGAACTTAATACTGCCTTCACCAATGGGCGGTTGTGGGGCCTCAGGGAGACAATGCGAGCCATGTACTGCTTGGACCTGGCACTTGCCATTCAGTATGTATGGTTCCCTTTCAACCATTCAGATAATGAGGCCAAAGGACCCCTGGACCAATGAGGCACCTTTCTGCTTTTACAGGGCTTCTACTTTATTGTGGCTCTGCGTTAAGTGCCACCACTGATACAACATTCTTATTTGTTAGCCTTTTTCGAATTTTATTATTTCATAGCAGAAACGGGTCCAGAAAGAAAAAGTGACTTGTCCAAGGACACATAGCCTGCTGGGCAGCGCTTGGACTAAAAAACCAGGAAATGGCCCTGTGAATGGACTGGATAGCTTTGGGTTTTGCATCTAAGCCTGATGTTGAGTCTGTATGATGGCTTCTCCATCTGGAAAATAGGATGGAGATGCCATCTTCCTTCCCCCTCGAAAAGGGAGGCTCCGAGACATCCCAGCAGTATCCTAGGGTGCAGTGCACGGGGCTGGTGGATTTCTGGCGTCCTTCGGGCCTGGATGTGAAGACTGGCTACTACGAGGACTGCATTTTCCGGGGGCCCCTACTCCGGACACCCCGCGCTACCCAGCGGAGAAGGGAAGCCGCTCCGCCACCACGTGACAGGCCCGCGCGGGGGGCCCGCGCACAGCCAGGCGAGGCCCCGCCCCTTGGGCAGCCGTGCGCCCGTCGCGCGCAATGTGTCCCGGGTCGGGCTAGAGAAGGGGAAAGAGGGGGAGGGGAGCGCAGCGCAGCGGGCCGGCCCCTACGTCTCTGCGTTCCTTCCTCCCGCCTCTTCGCCAGGCCCTGTGTCTTCTCGCCTTGGCTCCGCCCCCTCGTCCCGGAGCTCTAGCCAATGGCGAGGCGGCGCGAGCCTCTCCGGCTGGGGGCGGGGCGTGTGCGCGGGCCCTGGCGCGCCTGCGCTCTGCCGCCCGCCCCTCGCCGTGAGGAGGAGGTGGAGGAGGAGGCGGCTCGGGGAGAGCGAGCAGAGAGCTGTGAGCTAGAGCGCGGAGCGAGAGTGAGGGAGCCCAGCCGCCTGCCCGCCAGCCGCTGCCGCCGTCACCGCCTCCCCTCCGTAAGCAGGAGCCCCAGCCGGGGCCCGGCACCCTGCTCCAGCCCCTCCCTCGTCGTCAGGCCGCGCGGGCAGCGAGAGCGAGGGGGAGGGAGAACAAGCGCCGGGAGGAGGCGGCCGGACCGAGTGAGCGCCAGCGCGTGTGGCTTGAGGGGAAGCTGCCTGCCCGCCCCCTTCGCCTTCCCTTCTCTCCCCCCTCCCCGTTCCCCCCCCCGACCGCGGAGCAGCACCATGTCGGCGCCGGCGGCCAAAGTCAGTAAAAAGGAGCTCAACTCCAACCACGACGGGGCCGACGAGACCTCAGGTGAGGAAGAGGCGAGGCCAGGGGCCGGCCCGCGCCGCCATCTTCGCCGCCTGCCCCGGCCCGGAGGCCGCCGGCGGAGCCCGGGGCGCGCGCGGGGGGCGCTGGGCGGAGGGGGGCGGCGGGCGGGCGGGCGCGGGGCCGGCGCGGGCCTCGGCGCCCTTTTTTGTGCGCGGCGGGGCCGGGGGCCTGGGTGGCGCCGCCGCGGCGGACTGCGATGCGAGGCGGGGGCGCTGCGGCCTGCTCGGCGCGGGCGGAGGAGACCCCCCTTCCTCTCCCCCCTCCCTCGCTCTCCTCCCCCTCCCTCCCTCCCGAGAAGCCTCTCTTTATTGTGCTCCGCCATGATGCCTCGCTCCCATCAGCCGCCGCCGCCACCACATGGTGCGGCCGGACGCGGCCCCGCGCCCAGGCCTCCCGCGCGGCTCCCCCTTTCCGCCCGCTCCGCGGGCGGCGCCCCCAGAGCCCCCACCCGGAGGCTGGCTCCGGCGCGGCCTTCTGCCGCGAGGTTGGGCGGGGTGCGGGTGCGGGGAACCACGCGGCCGCCGTGCGCTGGGCCTGGTCCGGCTGGGAGGATGCTTCGGCCGGCCGCGGGCACGCTCCCCACGTGGGGAGGCCACCCCTTCGCGGCAGCGATCGGTGAAACCGGGCGCGAGCGGCCAGAGTATCGGACGGTCTTTAAAATGACTGCTGGAAGACATCCTAACCTTTTCCGAGAAGGCTTTCTCGGCAGGGGGCTGCAAATCCCCTCGTACTACCGGAAATAAACTGCCGGATCAAGGCCCTTCACGCCCACTTAGCTTTGTAGAATTTGCACTCCTTCCAGCACAAAAAGGACACCTTTTCCATAGCACACCCCCTTTTCCTCCTTTCCCTTTTGTGCCTCATAGTTTTCTGACTTTGTAGCTGCTCTCTGTGTGC
Organism: Dasypus novemcinctus; assembly: GCF_030445035.2. Lineage (NCBI taxonomy): Eukaryota > Metazoa > Chordata > Mammalia > Cingulata > Dasypodidae > Dasypus > Dasypus novemcinctus. The sequence continues at coordinate 88,424,344 of NC_080680.1, read as the reverse complement.
TCGGAAACCGTGTGGTGCGGCATCTGAGGCCGGCAGTCTCACCGAAATGGGGTTGGGGGGAAGGTGAGAAAGGTCACGTTCAAATCTCGGAGTTCACCATGTTCCAAGAATGTAAAGTGAAGTGTTTAGGCGGTGGAGAAGTTCCGCGTGGCTTCCCTGTCTTTGTAGGTGTGTCTGATATTTTAATGGCAATAGGTATGCATCAGAATCTTCAACTTTCTAGAAAAAGTGGTTCTACCATTGTTGGTGTGCTGATATACTTATGGAGGGGTTAGTTTCCGCGTTCTAGTCAGCAACTGGTATTCTTAAGTATATGATTTGGTAAATAATAAACATCAAAAATTTCTGAATGAGGGTTTCCCTCATCTTTAATAGTAGAACTTTAATATTCGTTCTCTTGTCCCGTCCCCGTTGTCCCGTCCCCGTCCCCCCCCCCACCGCCCCAATGGGATTCTTAAAAAGTGCTATAGTCAAAAACATTTTCTAAATACCCTTTGATTTGCTAATGGCCCTTTAATGAAAAGGTAATTTGTCAACTTAATGAACACGTGGAAAGCACGCCTTGTAATAGACAATTTCTTCCCTTTTTTGGAACAGCTTTATGGAGATGTAATTCGCATACCATAATGTTTTCTTAACAGTGGGAAAACTAGTTAAATCTTTGTAATTTTTTAAAAAGAAAAACTCATTCTAATTAGTATTGAGTCTTATGCAGCTCTTTCTTGCAGAAAAAGAACAGCAGGAAGCAATTGAACATATTGATGAAGTACAAAATGAAATAGACAGGTAAAGTTTTTCATAATTTCCTTTGAAGGATGTTTTCTATGATGTGTTTAATGACCGGGTAATTACTAAAAATATGATCAACTAAATCTGTATCCCCTAAGCAGGGAGACCATTATAACTTGTTTAGGAATACTATGAAGATTTGTTATTTTTCTGTCAGATATTTGTGTAGTCACCAAAAAATATTTGGTAAAAGTACATTGACTTTGCAAAGATTGTGGTTTTTTTCTCCAGAGGCTACAAATTGTCTGAATTGCAATGCGTGGGCTTTTCTGATAGTTCAGGATTATGGCATCACTGTTGCTCCATTCTTTTATAACTTTGTTACTTGATTAGCAGCTTTTAAAAGAAATTCTGACTGAGGGAAACAATTGAAGTTGGCCTAGTAATAGAGTAGATGAAACAAACATACAATGTTGCCAATATGCTCAGTTTGTTCTGAGGGCTTATGATAAAGCAGAAAGAGCTGCTTATTGCTGTCCTAATTTTGGTGTTTTGAGTCTGCGGTCTACAAAAAACTACATGATTTGGTTCTTATTAAAAAATACTGTTATAGAGCTAATAATGAATAAATGTTCACTCTTTAGTCTCAACAATTTTTGTAGGTGTCAAATCCTATTGTCAGCATGCCTTTTCATTTGTTCCAGACTTAATGAACAAGCCAGTGAGGAGATTTTGAAAGTAGAACAGAAATATAATAAACTCCGCCAACCATTCTTTCAGAAGAGGTCAGAATTGATCGCCAAAATCCCAAATTTTTGGGTAACAACATTTGTCAACCATCCACAAGGTATGTATGTGTGTCCCCAACTCCCCTAGCGGGTGGCAGGGCATTATTAAAGGAAAATGTTAGCATGTTAATGATGAAGAGACCTCATGTTGGGTTGTAGATAGAGAATGAAACCCTGAAAAGAGAGGAAAAGACTTGAAGGAAATGCCTTCTTTCCTTTTAGAAGAGATTGTATTCTAACTTGGAGCTGTTTAAATTACTTGATAAAAGGTGGTGATAGTTTTGATACACTGAACTAAAGAGCCATTTGATTTTCTTTAGTTAATAATGGATATATGAAACAAAGATGCTCACCAAATCTGGTTTTTATTAATGTTTGCTTATTTAAACTTCAATTGACCTGTAATTTATTGGGCTAGTGTCTGCACTGCTTGGGGAGGAAGATGAAGAGGCGCTGCATTATTTGACCAGAGTTGAAGTGACAGAATTTGAAGATATTAAATCAGGTTACAGAATAGATTTTGTAAGTATCAGTAATTCATATTTTTATTGTTTGCTAATATGGAAAATTACCTTGAGCTTTGGCTAGAAGAGCTGTTTATTGGTTTCTGACCCTCTAATAATTTATTCTAGTATTTTGATGAAAATCCTTACTTCGAAAATAAAGTTCTCTCCAAAGAATTTCATCTGAATGAGAGTGGTGATCCGTCCTCAAAGTCAACTGAAATCAAATGGAAATCTGGAAAGGTATGCTTTGAAGAATTATTGGGCAAGAATATTTTGTATATTTTGGCTTAGTTGAACTTACCAGTTCTTGGTGCTCTGGTAATATACTAAACAAAAGCTGGAAATACAAAAAGCCACCAGTGTGAGAAAACAGAATTCAGTAGCTTAGGGCTCATTAAAATTATAATTGAATTCTTCAAATGGTTTTGCTTTTCCCCAAAATCCATTTATGCCTATATTTAAATTAAGGTATATTTATAATTATCATACTGTATTATTTAAAGTGGAATTACTTTATGAAAGATTTAGTTGTGACCTCTTTGGGAAAAGCTTGTCATAAAATTTAGAGAACACAATCTGTGGAGTTAAGATTTTAGAACTTGCCCCTGTAAATAATAGGATAGAAAATAAACTAATTTTGTCCTCTGCTTTTAGGGAAAATTTATTTTTTTAAATAACAGGGAATTTAATATTGCTGAGAGCCTATATCAAAAGTTCTTTCAATCTTCATTTAGGACTTGACGAAACGTTCAAGTCAAACACAGAATAAAGCCAGCAGGAAGAGGCAGCATGAAGAACCAGAAAGCTTCTTTACCTGGTTTACTGACCATTCTGATGCAGGTGCAGATGAGTTAGGAGAGGTCATCAAAGATGATATTTGGCCAAATCCATTACAGTACTATTTGGTGAGTGGCAAATGTGCTTGCATTTAATGTTGTACTTGTTTCATTTGGTTAAAAATAAATGCTTAAGGTAACTTTTTTTTAAGGTTCCCGATATGGATGATGAAGAAGGGGAAGGAGAAGAAGATGATGATGATGATGAAGAAGAAGAAGGATTGGAAGATATTGATGAAGAAGGGGATGAGGATGAAGGGGAAGAAGATGAAGATGATGATGAGGGAGAGGAAGGCGAGGTAAAAGGAAAATTGGCTAAATCTTAAAAGACTAGAATCTTTATGCCCATTAAGAGCCGAACTGATTCTTAAAGAATTTGCCATGTTACTTTATTGTATAATGGAACTGACCCAAAACTGTTTGTGTATTGGCTGATGAGCCATTTGCTGTCTTAAGAGTCAATAAAATTTTGATAATCTCATTGTATTCACAATTTGACTAGTTCTCCTTTTGGGGGTTTTATGGTTTCTCAAGCCTGTTTTTCTCTAACCAGTACTTAATGAAAGTGATCAACAGTGCAGGTGGTTAAATTCCAAGAAATGTCCCAAATAACAAAAACCTACAAACTACAGGAGTCTTGAATTGTTTGGAACAAAGTATGTCCAGTGATTTATTTGGTTAGTGCTGAAAAGTTACTGATTTTTCTGAAGCAGTGTCACTGAGCCTTTTTAGGGTAGATTTCGATGAAGATTGATGACAGGTTCAAAAATCAGCTGCCCCATAGTATGTTTTCCTTCTGTTCTATGTGATCTGTCATGGTCAATAGAGCATATGAAAACTAGTGAGAAACCTTAGGATTAACCCTGAAGATTTAACCGCCCACTTTTTTCTTACAGGAGGATGAAGGAGAAGATGACTAATGAACACTGATGGATTCCAACCTTCCCTTTTTAATTTTCTCCAGTCCCTGGGAGCAAGTTGCAGTCTTTTTTTTTTTTTCCTCTTGTGCTCAGTCGCCCTGTTTTTGAGGTCTCTTTTCTCTCCTTTAAACCATGGTTCTCAACTTATTTTGGGGGAAATACCTTGCGCAGAATGCAGTGGGAAAAGAATCTCTACCCTTTTCTGTTCCAAAATTCTTTTTTTTCCCTGCCTGTCTCAACAAAAAAAACTTTATGGAATCAACACACCACCGTGCTCTGTGGGAAAAAAGAAAAACCTTCTGCTCCCTTCGCTCTGCTGGAAGCTGGAGGGTGCTAGGCCCCTGTGTAGTAGTGCATAGAATTCTAGCTTTTTTCCTCCTTTCTCTGTATATTGGGCTCAGAGATTACACTGTGTCTCTATGTGAATATGGACAGTTAGCATTTACCAACATGTATCTGTCTACTTTCTCTTGTTTAAAAAAAGAAAAAAAAAACTTAAAAAAATGGGGTTATAGAAGGTCAGCAAAGGGTGGGTTTGAGATGTTTGGGTGGGTTAAGTGGGCATTTTGACAACATGGCTTCTCCTTTGGCATGTTTAATTGTGATGTTTAACGGACATCCTTGCAGTTTAAGATGACACTTTTAAAATAAATTCTCTCCTAATGATGACTTGAGCCCTGCCACTCGATGGGAGAATCAGCAGAACCTGTAGGATCTTATTTGGAATTGACATTCTCTATTGTAATTTTGTTCCTGTTTATTTTTAAATTTTTTTTGTTTCACTGGAAAGGAAAGATGATGCTCAGTTTTAAACGTTAAAAGTGTACAAGTTGCTTTGTTACAATAAAACTAAATGTGTACACAAAGTATTTGATGCTTTTCTCTCAGAATAGATAAACTATAAGACTTCAAGTTTGACTTGTGTAACTCATTGTCAAACTTTTGTCACCCTATCTTCGAATTTTTGGATATGCACTTTGCAGGAGGACCTCAGGGCTATGTGGATTGAGTAAAGGGATTTAAGTCAATGTATTAATGTGTCCATAGCAGGAAATAATTGTGGGTAAAAACAGTTTGCCATCAGTTTCTAAAAAAAAAAAATACATCATTGGGAATAACAGATTGCTTAAAACTCGGTTTTTTAAGGGTTTTTAAAATGTAATTGGCATTTTTTTAAAAAGGGTCCTTATTTATCTGGATATAATAATGAAAATAGTGCCTGCCACTACCAACAGCCAGACCTGGTGCTTTAATGCCAAGTTACATGTGGGGCAGTTGCTGGCATGTCTTCACTGGCACTAAAATGTGGCCAAGAAAGACAGGCTCTCACAGTAGGAAGTCCGTGTTGGTGAGAAACTCAGGTTAGGATTACTTTTTGTCTCAAGTACCAGCTATCAAAGCTATCTCAAATGAGACTCTGTGAATCTGGGTGAGATGATGACTGCTCGGTCTGCTAAATGCCACTGTGCATATAACATTTTGAGAAGCTACCTAATGCATAAGCTTTTAATGGTGTAAAATATAGTAGCTAAATTTCAATGCCACTTAAACGTTTTAAGAGATGAATAAATGGCCAGCCTGGTTAAGTTCAAAGCTTTTGATGTATAAAACTTTATAAATGGAACTATTCCATCAAGAGGCAAAGTGTAACCTGTTTAGATGGATAGTATGTAATTTTTCTGCACAGGTCTCTATGTTTAGTAAATACATCACTGTATATCGGTCAGGAATCTTGCTCCAATAAAGGAACATAAAGATTTTTTTTTGGACTGGGGTCATTCTCCTTGTTTTGTAGAGAAATGTTACTTGCTTTTGGGGTTAGATGGTAAGGTATTTAATTTAGTGTGGTGGGTTTTGTTTTGTTTTTTTGTTTTGGTTTTGTTTTTGCAATTTTAGTGACTGGGATGTTGGGATATTGCTCTGTGGAAATACTGGGGGTACTGTTCTTTAGATAGGGTGAGTGTAGCATTTAGATAGGGTGAGTGTAGCATAGATCTATATGAAAAAGCTTGAGGTGGTCCGTGTATGTCATGGGCAAGTAACTAAGAAATCTTGTTTGGGTGTAGTTAATATTGATTTCGATTTAAAAGACTGGTTAAAACTGAATAAATACCCAGTAAGACTGATACTGTACTACAATGACAGTTTACTGTAATTTGATACATTAGGACTGTAATTGTATGGCTTCCAGGTTTAAATCACATTTAAGCAAGTTTTATAAAGTTTATATTTGGGATGTGGAACTCCTTAAGGTACTAGTATTCTACCCCCACACACACACACAATATTGAGATCACTCAAGACTCAATTCTTACATCTTAGAGTGTGCTAGGCTGTGAGACAGCAAAGTAGCAACCTTAAACTGAGAGATTGCTACGGAACAACTAGTGTGATTTCTGCCCAATTGCTAGGATAATTCTTATTCTTTAGGCATGTGTATATTGGGAAGAGTTGGATGAATGGCTAAAGCAGCTTTGCTTGCTACAAGGACATTTAAAAATAGCAAAGCAAATAAGTGACTTTTATATTAGCTTATAGGAAGAGCATATACTCTTCTGAAGCTATGCCACACTATGCTTATGAGGGGAATTTAATAACTTTATGGTTTGAAACAGTAGCTTGTATTTAAAAGTGTCCTTGTATTTAGTTTTAGAACCTTAAGGAATGTTCTGTTGCACACCATCCTTGAAGTTGAGGTTACTTGTTCCTCATTTCAAATGAAGACTTATATTAACTGGATCTCCTACCTCCATAGCAGGCTAACCTTGTGGTGTTAAATTCCATTCTGGCTCTGCAATTTAGAATTCAAATGACCTACCGGGTATCTGGACATCTTGTTTGGCCAAAAATTTGCAAGAGTTTAACTCTTTGAATAGAGTTTGGGGGGCCCTTTGTATTTAAAGGGGGCTGAACAAAATTTTTTTTTCAGTTTAATATAGCTCGAAATACAGTGCATGAGATGAAGCAAACAGTACTGTACCAATTGTTTAAAATCGAAACCCTAAAGGTTTTACATTCTCTAGTATGCTTAGAAGAATTACTCAGGTAACAAAACTCTACTTCAAATTGTTTTAGAGACTAGGGAAATATAAAGGAACAGTGTTGTGCTTTACATCATATGGGAGTTTCTGAAGGGTATGCTTGGGGCAGGTGGGCTCCAAAAGTGAAGGTGTGCACTCCATCCAGGCGCCAGCTCCCTTTGCGTTCACTGGTTGTGGCCAATGCATGATGGAGTCCAGTCTGTTTTTAACAGTCCTAGTGTAGCTGGGGGGTTAAACTGTATGGGGAAAAAATGGGAAGTGTTCCCATGTTAAAAAACAGTATGTCAATGAATACAATCAGTTTTCTTCGTAAATAAGCTTTCATATATGCTAAGAGCATAAACTAATTTCAGTTTCACTATGATTTAGAAACATCACTTAGATGATTAAAAAATGAGAATCTGGAAGAAATATTTCTGGTATCTTACTGAAGGGTGATTTTCTATAAGAATTTGAAGCTTCTGAGGTGAAAAACTTCTGTTTTCTAAATATTTGACTGTTAAACTTTGAATGCATTCTCAAAGATCAAGTCACTATGTAGAGCTCTGCATGGCATCTCGTAATCAGAAGCAACCAGATAACCTTACAATGCACTTATACTCAGCTTTGACCTTGGGAGCTTCTGGGGTGGGGCCCAGAGTCAGGTGAGGACATAACACATCCCCATAAGCAACCATCTTCAAATCTTGTTTCTTCGAAAGTGGAGTGGAGGTGTGTCAACTTGATTGGTGAGGTGTACTCAGACTACCCAAGGGAGGCAAATCTAAATGGACTGATGCTTCCAAAACTGAGAAAGAAAAAACAAAAACCCTACAACTGTGTATGGAAAGGGGTTTCATTATATAACCTGCCAGAAAGTTTTAGGTTCCTTTCAGGTCAAATGTTTATACAGCCTTTTAACACCCAATTAGGTAGAGAGTTTGCACTATTCACTATCTACTGGACTGGATGTTGAACATGAACTTCAATTTTCCTAAGAATTTCAATACCATAAATTAACCATCACCATCAAACAGGTAAAGTAGTTATCTGCTCAGACTTTCTTCAGCCCAGAACTTAGCTTTCCTGTAGTTTTCACCCTGGAGGCCATGGAAGCTTTGTTTTTGCCCATCCTGTGTGCGTTAGGAAGGAGAGGTGAGTGGACACGGTTACTTCTCATCTACTTTCCGTCAAGTGTGATACGTGAGGCAGTGAAACACATCACAGCAAACTATCTTGACTTCACATAATTCAGCTTTCTGGCTCAGGGTAAATAAATGATCCTGGAGATGAGAAACAAATATCCATCTATGGAGTTACTTGATTCAGGTACTCATTTGGCTTTCCAAAGTGACATTCACCCATCAATTCAAATACATTTTAAAAAATGGTAATTAGTATTTTTGGTTGGGCTGTTTGCTGTACTATTGGAATTCCTTGAAAGGGGGAGTTTGCTAATTAGAAACATGGGTTTTTCTCAAACCTTTGAATTGGAGTCAGAAGCTGAGAGTCTTTTTACTTCTAAATTATGGGTAGTTAACATTCTGCTCTGGGCCCCTTGATAGTCACCTCCATTTTAAAGAGTCTATGTGCTCAACGTGCCGGGTGTTTGTCCTAATGTCTAATGCTCAGTAATTGGTATGTGTAAATAGTTTGCCTCTACAAAATCTGGACGGGCATGTCCCGTTGCTTCTGCATATATTGAGGACTTTTTTTTTTAAGATTTTATTGATTCCCCCCTCGTTTGCATTTGCTATCTGCTTGTCTTCTTTTTAGGAAGTACTGGGAACCGAACCTGGGGCCTCCCATGTGGGAGGGAGGTGCCTAATTCTTTGAGCCACCTCCACTCCCTGTTGATGACATTTTGATTTTCAATTGCAGAATAACCCGGGACTATCCATGGCTTGCCAAGTTCTTTCCAGTCCATTGTGAGGGAGGTGGTCAGAGCAAAGTGGAACTGACAAGGTTTCCTTCAGTGAAAGCACTGGAGGGCACCTGTTTCACATCAGCAAATAAGCTGCTCTTGATATCTTCGATCCTTCCTAACTTGTTAAAAGTTTTTAAAAGTAGCTTTTCTTTTCAGTTCCTTGGATGAATCTCCTGGTGAAGACCTGGCATGAAGTGTTCATAAGCACAGTATGCCCAGCAGTGGGGAAAAGGCCTTAGACTAGGCAATAAAGAACCAGACAGGCAAGCCAATACCAGTGCAAATCATGCAGACCAGTAAGCAAGCACTTCCTGAGGATGTCTTTCATAAGATGTAAAGGCTTTTCTTCTGTTGTTTAGATGGACTCTAGTGCACAAGTGGAACAGTGGCTCTGGCTGCACCTCAAAGCTGTCAGGTTAAATGGTGGGAGCCAAGAGACTGGTTCTTTCCTCTGTATTTTCTTTGGGTAAGGTTTAACTTTTTTCGACATTCGTTCTTAGAGTGATTAATATCTCCTAGAAAGGGACAACCATTCCGTGATGTCGGCGGGGTTGGGATTAACCCATTTTACACGACAGCGGAGACCCAGAGAGACTGAGGGACTTGACCCAGGGGACCCAGCGCGTTAGGGGCGGAAGCGGGGTCCTGGCAGAGCACGGAGGAAGAGCTGTGAACCCGATGCAGGCTGCGACCCCGACGTGGCGACCGGGCGGCAGCGGGTAGTCCCCACCAGGGCTGCCCTCCACGCCACAGACTTCTGCCTCCACCTGGCTTTTGGCGGGGTCAGGGTCAGAGCGGGAACTGTGGGCGGCAAGAGAGGGTGCTGGGTCCCGGATCCAGCGGAATTTCGGATGCGGGCGAGGCCCCGGGGCCTCGGAGTTCAGGAGAGGAATCCGGGCGCCGAGCGGCGCGGCCGAGAGGCGGCGCTGGTCCCGAGGCCCAGGGCGCGCCCGCGGATCTCGGGAGGGGGCGCCCGATCCCGCGTCTCGGGCGCCGCTCCCCGGGAAGTTTCAAGTTTGAAAGTCCTGGCGGAGGGGCTTCCGGAACCGGAGTGGTCGAGAGGAGGGGCCCGGAGGCCAGAAGGGCCCGAGCGGCGCCATGGAGGTGGGGGCGCCGCCGCAGGTGAAGGGCGCGGGGAGAGCGCCGGCTGCGGCCGGGGGCCGGGGGGGCCGCGAAAGCCTCGCTCGCACCGCGCGCTCCAGGCTCGGCCGCTTCCCCACGCCCTGCCCCCCAAACCCGCCACCCCAACCCCGCCGCGCGCCCCGGATCCCTGCCGCACCTTCGCAGGGAAGACCTGAGGGCTGGGGTCAGGCCTCTGGGAAACGTCCCCAAATGAGCTTCAGGCTGACTCAGAACCCCTCCTCAGGCCGGCTGACGAGCTCGTCTGAATCCGCGGCGAGGGGCGCCAGGGTGGGCGCCAGATCTTCCCAAAACCTCTTCTTCAGGCGGAAGCTAAGGCCGGGGGGCGCTGGCCTGGGACAGCAAAGGGAGGCCCGTGTGTGCACATGGGGAGGGTCCCGGTGGGAGAAGGCTGTGTGCTCAGGGTGGGGGGCTATCCGCGCTTCTGGGGGCTCCTGCGCAGAGCACACGAGGCAGGCGGGGTGTGCGTACGCGAGGGGGCGGGGCCTCGGCCGCGCGGGGCGGGAACCGCGTGGTACACAGAGCGTTCCAGTTTCGAGCGCGGAGGGAGCGGGTTCCGTGCAATGCGTGCACGTGGGCAGAGGGGCCAAGGCTGTGTGTGTCTGTAAGGGCGGGGGGGGGGGGAGGTGTCCTGGCCCAGAAGAAATAAGAGGGCACAAGGGTGTACAAGATGCGATCCCAGCTCAGAGCAGAAAGGGGGTGTGTGTATACTTGGGGCCAATCCAGCCCAGAGCAGACAGGGCTGTGGGGTTTGTGTTCCCTTTGCGATATAGTCGAGCCTTGGATCGCTTAGGGAGCCCTCAGGCCTGCAGTCACCTCCTCCTCCCCCCTTCCTCCGGAGGTCTGGCTGCCTGTTCCAGCAGTGACTTGTACACATTTTCCGATTTCCTGCCAACCTCCGCCCAGTGGCGTCTGGGTGACTCAGGACCCCGGTGGCCGGGCCCCCAGTTCCATGGGATCTTTGTTTGCTCAGGCTTTTGGCTCTGGCCCTCTCGCCTAGGGCGGTCAAAGGATTTCCTGAGCCTCGCCCCTGCCCTCTGACAGCCAGCCCAGCTGGCCCAGCAAAGCCTGGGGTGAGAGTCCCTGAGGCTGGGGTGGCCACCCCTCCCACTGGGCTCAGGAGATGGAGAGCAGAGAGGTAAGGCGAGGGGCCTGGGGCCCCGTAAAAGTCCACGGGAAGGCATCACAGACTACTCTGGGCTGAGGACAGCTTTGGCACTGATTAGTTTGAAATGGCCCCTGGGAAGAAAGTTTTCCTTTTCCTTGTTCCAGCCTGGGGTAAAGTAGTGAGAGAGACTCCTACTTCCTCCCAGGAGCTGAGCTGGGAGTGGGCCCCTGGAGTCCTCAGCTCCTCTCTGTGCCCCTGCTTTGGCACCTGTAGCATGGGGACATCAGGAGAGCAAGCCTAGGCTTCTACTCAGGCCTCCAGCTGCCCTCTCTGTGTGATCTTCGGAGACTCCCTTCTCAGCGCTGAGCCTCTTTTCCCATCTAACTCTGGTACCCAGATTTAGAAAACAGCCTGATTAAGCTGCTTGACAGGGAGAGACTGGGACCCAGGAGATGGTGGCATCTCTTTCTGTGGGTTGTGACCAACCTCAGGGAAGTTACTTGACCTTTCTGCATCTATTTCCTCATCTGTAAAATGGGGATTATAACTGCACCTACCTTGGGGTTGCTTTAAAGACTAAGTGAGTTAATTTATGTAAAACTTAGAAAAGAACCTGGCACCCAGTAAACACATAAGCATCAGCAAGTTGTTCCTTCCTCCGCCTTCTCTTCTGAAGGGCAGAGGACAGGAGCAGGGGCTGAATAAGTGGCACAGGGCTACTGAGCTCTAAGGTCAGAGAAGCTCCCCAAACCCCGTGTCAGGCCCGGCCGCCGTCCACTCCCTCTCTGTGCCCACTTGTGGTGAACAAGAGGCCACGGCAGGGGCTGCCTGGCAGGACTCCTTTCTGTCCTTCTGCAGCCTGGGGTGGGCCAGCGGCCCCCAGAGGACGAGAAAGAGCTGATCCGCCGGGCCATCCAGAAGGAGCTGAAGATCAAGGAAGGCGTGGAAAACCTGCGTCGTGTGGCCACAGACCGCCGCCACCTGGGCCACGTGCAGCAGCTGCTGCGCTCCTCCAACCGCCGCCTGGAGCAGCTGCATGGGGAGCTGCGGGAGCTGCATGCCCGCATCCAGTTGCCCGGCCCCGGGCCTGGCCCGGCTGGTGAGTGAGGGATCTGAGCAGCCCCCCTCAGGAGAGGCAGCACGGGCTGACCACTGCGTGGCCCCACACAGGCCGCCCCACCTTTGGGAGCTTCCTCAGGATATCCCCTGCCGATGCCCCATTGGAGGGGAGAGAAGAACACTGGGCTCCCGGGGGGGGGGAGATGTGGGGACAGGGTGGACTCTGGCTCTGGTAAGGGGCTCATGTGCCCTGCATTCCCTGCCAACAGAATCTGCTGCCTCAGGACCCTGCCCACGGGCAGAACAGCCAAGGGCTCGGCACCTGGAGGCTCTACAGAGGCAGCTGCAGGTGGAGCTGAAGGTAAAGCAGGGGGCCGAGAATATGACCCACACGTATGCCAGTGGCACCCCCAAGGTAAGGCCCCTGAAGTCGGATGGGGAGGCAAAGCCCCAGCCTCCAATCCAGTGGGAGAGGCATGGCTCTCAATTATTAGGGGAGGTGCCGCTATTGCCCCTGTTCTGATAGGGAAATGCAGCCTAGCCTTTGACCCCATAGGGGAGACAGTCTCAACCCTTGTTCTGATGGGGGAGGTGGAGCCCCAGATTCCAGGTGGGTGGGGCAGGCATGGCTCCTACCCCTAGTCTTACACAGCGCACCCTAAGGGCAAGTCCCAGTCCAGGTAGGGAAGGCCCAGCCTTGATGCAAAGGCCCAACTCCCAGCGTGATGGAGGGAGCTGGGCCCCAGACCGCGGGCTACGGGGAGGCTTAGCACCAGCTGACGGGGAAAGTCTGACTCTGGCCCTGATCTGATGGGCAGGCTTGACACCCCCAGCCCTGGTCTGGTTTGAGGGAGGAGGCTCTGGCCCAGCCCTGGACTCAATGGGGCTTATGCTGTGGCCCCGTAGGAGAGGAAGCTCCTGGCAGCTGCCCAGCAGATGCTGCGGGACAGCCAGCTGAAGGTGGCCTTGCTGCGGATGAAAATCAGCAGCCTGGAGGCCAGTGGGTCCCCTGAGCCAGGTGAGGACTTGAGAAGTGGGGGAGGGTGGGACAGAGAACAGTGTGGGCCTCGGGGACCCGGAGGGATCCTGCCCGACCCCTCCTTCCTCCCCAGGTCCTGAGCTGCAAGCCGAGGAGCTGCGGCATCGACTGCGGATCGAGGCTGCCGTGGCCGAGGGTGCCAAGAACGTGGTGAAGCTGCTCGGCAGCCAGCGGACGCAGGACCGCAAGGCGCTGGCCGAGGTCAGACCGTGACCCCCTCCCCTTCCTGCTCCCCTCGGAGGGTCTGCTTCCTCCCGTAGCACCCTCTGCAGAGGTGGGAGACCCCCCTGGTGGGCTGGCTGGGAGTGGGAGCGAGGAAGCAGGGAGGGCACTCAAGGTGGCCTGGGCTACCCTGCTCCCCTCCCAGATGCCCCACGGGCTTGTGCCTGCCCGTCTCCCCTCCTGCAGGCTCAGGCCCAGCTCCAGGAGTCCTCCCAGAAGCTAGACCTCCTGCGGCTGGCCTTGGAGCAGCTGCTGGAGGGACTGCCTCCTGCCCACCCGCTGCGTGGCAGGGTGGCCCGGGAGCTGCGGGCTGCCGTGCCCGGGAACCCGCAGCCTTCAGGGGTACTTGTGAAGCCCACTGCTGTGACAGGTAGCCCCAGCGTTCCCTCTCCCTTCCGAGCGTTCCGCTGCTAGGGGGGAGGACCCGGAAGCATGGTGGGGAAGAACTTTGGAGTCCAGTGTCCCTGGGTTCCAATCCTGGTAACTGATACCTCTCTGGACCTCAGCGGGTAGGGCTGCTGTGCAGAGCCGTGAACTGCTGGATGTGACACCCTAGGATATAGCACGTGGCACGGTCAGCACTTGGTCAATGTTGCTGTTCTTTTCATTGGTGACAGGATGCTGGTTAAAGCGCTGGTGTTGGGAGCTTATAGCCCTGGGGGCCTTGCGTGCCTGTCCCAGTCCCGGGCAACTTGGACTATTAGGAAGTTCTTTCTTCTAGAACTGAGATCTGTCTCCTTGAAGCAGCAGTGGAATTGCAATGAGCAAATAATCTGAGAGCACTGACTTTGTACTGGGCCCTGAGAGTCCCCACTGGGATACAGCTGGAACAGGAGAGCCCAGCCCTGAGGGAGGGGAGTGTGCAGGGGGCCGAGAAGGGAAAGCACGGGGCTGGATGGGAACTCTCCCCTGGCCTGGGGGAATTGGGAGTGCTTCCTGGAGGAGGTGGCATCTGAGCTTGGTCTTGAAGTACAGGCAGGAGTTGTAGACTAGGTGGGGAAGGCAGAGGGGACAGCATATTAAAAGGCCTTCAGGTCAACTGTTTGGGGCCACCTTATAGCCTGTCCCCCGGCTAAACACCCCAAGTCCTCCAGCCATTTTTCCTAAGATCATCTTCCCATCCTGGGCACCTGCCTTGGTTTACAAGGTCTCTCTGAGTGTAACCCCCAGGCCTGGACACCCTAAATTGTGCACATGAGCCCAGTTCATGTCCTCAAGAACTGCTTGCTTCCTACTGCTTCTTCTACCCTTTGAGAGACAAAACTCCAGTGGCCCTAAGAATGGACCTGCTTGGTTGGCAAAGCACATTCTGCACCTCTTGTGGGAGGTGGGGCAGAGCTGGGACTTGTCTCTACAGTACAGATGGGGAAACTGAGGTCTAGGGAGGAAGTGGGACAGGAAACCAGGCCTCTTGCTCTCTGATCCAAGCTCTTGTCCTTGCCATGGCGATTTCTAGGCCCAATCCCTGGGCATCTCATCATGTACTGCGGCTGTGTGTGGCCTGGGCTGAGGCCTGGGCCTCCAGCTCCACCAATGGCCCCTCTCCCCCAGTATATGGGGTGCTCAGGAGGGGTGCCAGCTGGGCTGCCCCGAGGATGACAGGTGGCTGCCAAGGCCTAATCAGGTTGGGGTCTGGATTCAGCCACCTCCAGGAGAGGATGGCTTTCCTGGGGTTTCAGGGCCTGCTGGTGGTGGTGGTGGGGGGTGGCACCTGACAATGGCCTACTCCTGTGCCTCCCCACAGGGACGCTGCAGGTCCAGCTAGTGGGCTGTGAGCAGCTGCTGACCACTGTGCCTGGACGTTCTCCGGCGGCCGCCCTGGCTGGCGGCCTCTCCGAGGGCTGGCTTCGGGCCCGGGCCAAGCCGCGTGGCGGGGGCGAGCTGGCCAGTGAGTAGGGGGCTGAAGGGAGCTGTGGGGAGCGGCAAGGGATCCCCTGCATACGGCCTGCCTTGAGCCCCAACTCTGGCCCTGCAGGTGAGGTGTTGGCTGTGCTGAAGGTGGACAACCGCACTGTGGGCCAGACAGGCTGGGGGCCAGTGGCCGGGCATTCCTGGGACCAGACGTTTGTCATCCCCCTGGAGCGGGTAAGGCTGGCCTTGTGTGGTCAGGGGTGACCTTGGCCGCGGGGTGAGGCTGAGCAGTTCGGGGCTGGTGCTGCGGCACCCTCCAACCCCGGCCCTCCCCCACTGTAGGCCCGTGAGCTGGAGATCGGGGTACGTTGGCGGGACTGGCGGCAGCTGTGTGGTGTGGCCTTTCTGAGGCTCGAGGACTTCCTGGACAATGCCTGTCACCAGCTCTCGCTCAGCCTGGTGCCACAGGGGCTGCTCTTTGCCCAGGTGCTCACTATCCCCTGGCCTGTGACCTCTCAGGCCCTGCGTCCGTCAGAGCTAGAAGAGCCTTCGGGACTGTGATTCACCCACTCAGAGGTGTGGAAACTGAGGCCCAGAGGGACGGGGTCTCCGGGAGTGTCTGAGGATTCCCAGCCCCTCTTGGAGGGGCAGTGGGAAGAGCACTTCATGGGAGTCTGGAGGTCTGTGTCCTTGTCCTGCCTCTGCCCCTGCCTCATGTGTGACCCTGGACATACACCTCTTCTCTGAGCCTCAGTTTCTCCACTGGTGCCAAGGAGGGCCTCAGGTCCATCTCTCTGGGCCCTTCTAGCTCTTGCATTCCTTGGCATTGGTTGCTCAGGCTGGGACACTGGAGGCCGAGGTGAGGTGGCAAACGGGATGGGGGGGCTGGTCCTCAGCTCTGACCTCTGACCCCACAGGTGACCTTCTGTGACCCTGTCATTGAGAGGAGGCCACGCCTACAGAGGCAGAAACGAATTTTCTCTAAACGCAGAGGTGTGGAGGGGGTGAGGGCTGTGTGAGGAGGGAGCGGGGCTGGGGCGGTCAGTTCTCAGGGTCTGAGCCCTCCACTTTTTCCCTCAGGCCAGGACTTCCTGAGGGCATCCCAGATGAACCTCAGCATGGCGGCCTGGGGGCGCTTGGTCATGAGCCTGCTGCCCCCCTGCAGCTCCCCAAGCACCATCAGCCCCCCTAGAGGCTGCCCCCAGACCCCAGCCACACCCCGGGGGTCCACTAGCCCCACCTCCCCCAGGTGAGGAGCCCCTCACCCCAGACTGCTTGCTTTTCTGTGGGCCCACCTCTCTCTAAGCCTGTGCTGTCCTTTTGTCCCCATTGCTCTCCATCAACCCTCTCTGTCTGTCTCTCTGCATGGCTGTGTGTCTGTCCCCACCAGCCCTTCCATCTGCCTGTGCCCAGTCATGCGTCTGTTTCTTCCCCACAGTAATGTCCCGCCCAGGAAGGTCCCCGTGGGCGAAGAGATGAAGCCCCCTCCCAAGCCCCCACGCCTCTATCTACCCCAGCAGCCCACCCCTGAGGAGATTCCGGTGAGGGGCAGGGGGAAGGGCAGAGCTGGTAGCCTTCGAGGGCTGCCGGGGTGGCGCGGGACTAGGAGAGGGAAGGAAGCCACTTGGCCCTGAGCGCCCTCTGCCCTCACAGCGCACCAAACGCCCCCACGTGGAGCCCTGGGCCAGACTCGCGCCATCTCCAGCAGCCTCGCCCACCAGGTAGCTCGGTCAGCCCCGGGTGTGTGCTCAAGCAGTTCAGCCACTTGCTTGAGTGTTTCTATATCCCTCCGGTCACCAGTCTGCAGCTCCCGGTGTCCTCACTGGCTCACGCTCACGTGCTTTAACTTGCTGAGCTCACCTTGTTGAGCTCCAGCTGTATCCCAGACGCCGGGAGGCTGTTGTCTAGGAGCCCCCACTGTGGGCCCTTCATCCCCTCCTCTGCGCGCCCCAAAGGTGGGGACAGCTTGGGACCCGGCGTGGAGGACCTGGAGCCAGCACTTGTCCTAGGGGCTTCCCCCTGCCCCCTTTCTCTTACAGGAACCCCCCCCAGCTTCGGGACTTCCGCTGTTTGGCTGTGCTGGGCCGGGGACACTTTGGGAAGGTAGTGGGCTGAGGGGCATGCCATGGACGGGGGTGGGCAGGCCCCAGCACGTCAGCCAGGAGGACACTGGGATTCTGTGGGGCAAGCGGGTAGGGGCTGGAGGCTCCGGGGCCTGCACTGCACTGCCCAGCTGGGGTCGAGCCTCTCTCTGGCCCCCAGGTCCTCCTGGTCCAGTTCAAGGGGACAGGGAAGTACTACGCCATCAAAGCGCTGAAGAAGCAGGAGGTGCTCAGCCGGGACGAGGTAGAGAGGTGTGTGGCCGGGCCAGTGGGGGCTGCCGGGCCTTCCCCAGGCACCTGGGCCCGGACTGCCGGCATCCCAGAGTCAGTGAAGGCTGTGGGGCGCTGGAGAGGTGTCCCAGTGAGGCCTGAGGCTGCAGGCCCTGGGGCCAGCCAGGCTTGCTTTCTCTTTTTAGACCTATGATTAGTAACTGTGTGTCCTTAGGCAGGTGGCCTCTTTGCTCTGCACTTCAGTCTCCACATTTGTAACGCGGGGACAGTGGTGGTTTCGTGGGTTCGGTGACCCGCTGGAGCCCTCATTTACATAGAAGCTACCACTACCTGCCTGGCACTTTGGAGAGTCATGGGCGAGGGGTGTCGTGTGGGTGGCAGAGCGCGGCCAGCAGAGTTTTTTCCTCCCTCTAAGACCCGCACCCTCCCCTGCAGCCTGTACTGCGAGAAGCGGATCCTGGAGGCTGTGGGCCGCGCGGGGCACCCCTTTCTGCTCTCCCTCCTTGCCTGCTTCCAGACCCCCAGCCACGCCTGCTTCGTGACTGAGTTTGCGCCCGGCGGTGACCTCATGATGCAAATCCATGAGGACGTCTTCCCTGAGCCCCAGGCCCGGTGGGTTCCCAGCCCTCCAGCCTGCCTCAGCCAGCAGGTGCCCTGGTTCGCTATGCCAGGCCCCCTTCGTCAAGAAAAGCATGGGGTCAAAGAGGCCTTGGTTCAAACCCTGGCTCCAGTTTGCATAGGGTTTGGTACCCCACTGGTCCTCAGTTTACATAGCTGTGAATTGGGCTAATGGTATCTGTTTTATAGAATGGTTACATAGACGAGAGTAGCATTTATAAATTGTCCAGCACAGGGACTGGTGAGCAGTAAGTACACAGTACAGAGCAGTACAGGCTCTGGAGTGGGAAAGAACTGGGGTTGCAGGTGAGCTCTGCCACTAGCTATGTGACCCTGGGCAGGTCACTTACCTGGAGCCTCAGATCCTCACCTGAAAATCAGGCATGATGAGTGTCACCCAGAGAGGCTGCTGGGAGAATAAGGTGTGTAGAGCACCTATCACAGCCTGTGCTACAACTTAGGAGCCCAGGAAGGGTAGCCACAGCAGCCTTGGGAGAGTCACCTGGAGGGGACCCCCCAGCCTGGGCCTGAGGCTCGTCCAGTCTCACCCACACCAGATCCTGGCTGGAACATCCAGGGCCTGGTGCCTTCCCATACAGCCCCTCGCAGTCCTGGCCAGAACTCTCCTCACTCCACTCCCCAGGTTCTACCTGGCCTGTGTGGTCCTGGGGCTGCAGTTCCTACATGAGAAGAAGATCATTTACAGGTACCTTTTGCCCCAGAGATGCTGAGGGCGGGGAGGGGAGGCGGGAGTGGAGGTACTGCTTGGGGGTGGGGGGTTACTGTTCCTTCTCAGCCCCTTGAGTGCTCTCCTTGCCTTCAGGGACCTGAAGCTGGATAACCTCCTGTTGGATGCCCACGGTTTCCTGAAGATCGCAGACTTTGGGCTCTGCAAGGAAGGTGGGTGCTGCCTATCCAGGATCCCATGTCCCGGCTTGCCTATCCAGCCCAGGTCAGTGGGCAAGTGGCATCTCCCAGACAATCTCCTTTCCACCCACTGATGCCCTAGCTCCCCCGCCCTGGCCCTCGTTCTAGGCAGTAGCTGGGCAGTAGCTCGGCATTTCCTTCCCAGCCTGAGGCGAGCCCCAGCTTGCCGTGGCCAGAGAGGGGAAGCCTGTGGGCCCGGCTGGAGAAGGAATTGGGTTCTGCTTTCTGCGTGTGAGCTTGGCTTTCTGAGATGGCGCTTCCTCATCGTCACGAGATTGGTGTGGGGTCCAGTACGTGGGGGCGCAGGGCTGGCCGTTGATTCTTGGAACCAGAGGTTATTGCGAATGGGGCACACACTACGGGCAGCTGGTCTGGACGTCGTTTTCACAGGGATTGGCTTTGGGGACCGGACAAGCACCTTCTGTGGCACCCCGGAGTTCCTGGCTCCGGAGGTGCTGACCCAGGAGGCCTACACACGTGCAGTGGACTGGTGGGGGCTGGGTGTGCTGCTCTACGAGATGCTGGTGGGAGAGGTGAGCACTGGGCCTAGGCTGCTGCGGCCTGGGTTGGGGTGGGGTGGGGGCGGTCCACGGACCCTGCTGAGTGCCCATCTCCGCAGTGCCCGTTCCCAGGGGACACCGAGGAGGAGGTGTTCGACTGCATCGTCAACGGGGATGCCTCGTACCCCCATTTTCTGTCAGTGCAAGGGCTCGAGCTCCTTCAGAAGGTAAGCAGGCCAGGGTCCAGGGCTGGGGCAGGCAGCTCGCGTGCCCTCTGCCCCCATCCTCGGAGCTGGGGCCCAGCTCGCGTGGGGCACCTGGGAAGGTGGGCGGTGCCTGGGCCAAATGCTCTAGAGGAGCTCTGTCCTCTTCCCCAGCTCCTCCAGAAGTCCCCGGAGAGGCGCCTGGGGGCGGGCGAGCAGGATGCCGAGGAGATCAAGACCCAGCCTTTCTTCAGGGTGAGTGGCCAGGGGCGATGGCACCCAGCACCCTGCCAGCGCGGGAGGTGAGGGCCGCCCCCCGGGCTGCTGTTCTGCCTCAGGTGCCTCTCCCCTTGCTCTTAGACCACGGACTGGCAGGCCCTGCTTGCCCGCACCGTGCGGCCGCCCTTCGTGCCCACCTTCTGTGGCCCCGCGGACCTGCGCTACTTCGAGCGCGAGTTCACGGTGTTGCCGCCCGCCCTGACCCCGCCCGACCCGCGCAGCCCGCTCACCGCCCGCCAGCAGGCTGCCTTCTGGGACTTTGATTTCGTGTCCGAGCGGTTCCTGGAGCTATGAGGGCCTCTTGCCGCATCTCCAGCTACCCCTCGCCCACACTCTTAGAGCTGCTGCTTGTCCGCCCGTCTGCCACCTGGGTGCCAGGTTCGGGAGGCCCGGCTGCACTTGGGGCTCTGGGTGGTGGCCACGGGGCTGCTCAGTGTTCCTGGGCCAAGTGCTTGCCTCTCCCCCTCCCGCCATCCCGCCTCTGCTTCCCAGCGAGACTTGGACCAGAAAGGCTGCCACGGGGGGGGGCACAGTTTTTTGTTTTTTTAATATTTGACTCACTTGATGGATTATTAAATGTGTAAAACTGTGTAAAACTGTGCCTGGGAGGCAGCTCGGCTCAGGGGTGGGGGTGGGGGGGCTCGGAACCAGGAGTCCCAGCCGCTCGCTGGTCCTCCGCCTTCCCTCCATCCTTTGGAGGGATTCGGACTTGAAGCTCTCTCTGAGACCTGGGAGGAGTGGGCAGGAGTGTGGAGCCCCAGCTCTCGAGGGCAGACCCCTGCCGAGTGTGGCCGCTCTGGTGTCCTGGCACAGGCTGGCGGCCCTGCCTCCCAGCGAGCCTAAGCAGCCTGGCTGCTGTCCTCCTCCTCCTCCTCGGCCCAGAGGGTCTCCCAGGACCCCGAGGGCCACCCGCAGAAGAAGTGGGCCAAGTTGCGGATCAGGCCGCGGTCGAAGGGGTTGCCGGGACGCTGGCGGAGGTAGGCGACGCGGTGTGAGGAGATGAATTCCCAGGTGGTGGTGTTGCTGGCCACCAGGTAGAGGTGCGAGGCCAGGAGCAGGCTGGTCACCAGGGAGAAGAGGGACAGCAGCAGGAAGGTGGCAAACAGGAGCCCGGTGGACCGCAGCCACAGCCCCCAGGGCTGGAAGAACCGGAGGCCGGACCTGCGGGCAGCAGCGGGGCACCCAGAGCTGGCAGGAGGCAGGGGCGCCTCTTGCTCCCCTGGTCCCCGGGGAGCTTGGGGTGAGCAGGTCATTTGGGAGAGGGTGTAAGGCCCTCGAGAGGGAGCCTCCCTCAGCCAAGGGACACCCGGCACTCTGTCCCCTCTGGGAGCATGGCGGCCCCCCTTGCCCGGGCCCCGGGGACACGGCGGTGCCTACCATGCGAGGTGCAGGCCCCACAGAAGCACCACCAGCTGCAGCGCCAAGTAGGCCACAAAGAGCGGGTGGTTGCGCTCCCCCACGCAGTTCTCCATCCAGGGGCAGTGGTGGTCATAGCGGCGGACGCAGCGGCGGCACTCGCGGCAGTGCCGGGCCCGCAGGGGCTGCTGTAGGCGTGGAGGGGACGCAGACTCAACGTCAGCTCCCCTGTGGGCCCATCAGCAAGGGGAGGGGTGAAGGCCAGGGGCTGGGGTCTGAATCTGGAAGGCCTTCCTGGAGGAGGGGTGAAGCCAGGCTCGGCTCCAGGGACCGGGGCACTGGGGCAGGAGAGGTCAGGGAGTCTCAGTCTGACCCCTGGTCCTCCCCGCAGGGGTCCCTGCATCACCCACCAGGACCAGGCAGTATCTGCAGCGCCGAAGGGGGATGGCCTGAGGAACCATGGCCGTCTGCTCTTCCTTGGGCTCCACCTGAAAGTGGAGGGACGGAACAGAAGATGGGGTTCCCCTGGGAGGCACTGATGGGTAGCTTAGTTTAGGGCTTGGACAGTCGGGGTCCCATCCCACGCAGAATGCAGGGAGCAGGTGGGGCACAATGCCCTGGACTGTGGGGCGCTGCGTGACCTTTGCAGGTCACTTCCCTGAGCCTTGGCCATTTCCTCGTTGGTAGGATGGGGTTTTGGCTGTTCCTTTGTCCCATGAACGCCCTCAGCCCAGAGGCTGGCATGCAGACTCTAACTGGGGCCTTGGGTAGAAGGGATTTGGGCCCCAGAGGCCCCCTGGTTACCTGGGGCTGGGGCTGAGCGTTCACGTAGCCTGGGTCCATGAGCGACACGGCCAGGTAGAGCAGCAGGGAACCCAGCACGAGGAGAAGGAAGGTGAGGGGCAGGAGCAGCTCGCCTTGCTCTTCCCATTGCCGCAGCTCTGGAGAAGCCGGAGGAGGAGAAGGAGGGTGAGGCCAGGGCGCAGGCGGAAGGGGAGGGCGCAGAGGTGGGGTGCGGTTGGAGGTGAGGAAGGGTGTTTCTGACTGAGCCTGGAGATGGGGTTCAAGGAGTGTCAGGTGCAGCTGCAGCGGAGGATAGAGGAGGGAGAAGTTGGGGTCCAGCTAAGAAAGCCAAGGGCACTTTCACCACAGGGTGGTGGGAACCGTGGAGGGCTATAGGGCCAGACTCATGTTTCTGAAAGCCCTCCCTCTGGAGGCAGAGAATCCTGCCCAGGGGGGAAGTAGGGTGGCTGGACATGAGCACTGACAAGGAGGGTGAAGAAGAGAAGATGGACAGAGGGTGACACGGAGGTCGAAGGAGCCAGACTTGACTGGCTGTGGAGGGAGAGGGAGGGATCCAGGTCGACTCCCGGATCCCTGAGATGCCCAAGGGACAAAAACGGAGGAGGGCGGGGCTGGCAGGCCCAGAAGCTGCAGAGGAACAGGAGGGGAGCCCAGGTCAGGGAAGGGTACAGCGGTTTCACGCCCATGGAGGGGACAGGGTTTGGGGAGCTTGGGGGGCTGAGGTAGTAAGGGGCCATAGGACAGTTAGCAGAGTGTGACAGTTGTGGTGTTCCCTGGTTCTAAGAGGGTGCAGAGAAGGAAGAAAGGTTGGGGAGGGAGGGGATCATTTTCTGCTGGGGAGACCTGAGCAGGCTTTAGGCTGAAGGGCAAAGGCTCTGAGGAGACTTCCGAAAGTCTTGGGAGGAAAGGCTGGCAGACGGAGGACGGGGTGGGGACTGGACCACGGTGGCTGGGAGTGGGGAAGCCTGAGAACTTTCCTGGAGGCCAAATATGGCCGGTTAAGCTCTTGGTAGAGACTACTTCAGGGGGTGAAGGCCTGGAGGGGTAGGGGCTAGTGGGTGCTAAGAGTGCAAGGAGGGTGGAGGGGCGCATGAGGGGACGGGCAGCTCACTGATGTTCTCGTCTGCGGCCGGGAGCTTGAATTTGGGCAGCTAGTGGCCACGGAGGTGGGCGGGAAGCCAGATCTTGAATCTAGTTGATCGTCAGGATTTTACGGACAGGGAAGGTTGAGAGTCAATTTATGATTAGGAGCAGATGGGTCCCGGGATCAGGGAAAGTTGGGGCTCGAGCTGGTCCTCGGATCAGGTGGGCACCGGGTGGGTCTTGGGCTAGGGCATCTGGCAGGGACTAATCAGGGATAATCTGGGTGTCAGGCTCTAAAGGAGACAAATGTGGAGGGGGATTCAGGGGCTGATGGAATCCGCGTGGACCCTGGGATCTCTGGAGACCCCGGGAGTCCCAAACGTCGGAAGTGCCAGGCGGGATCGGGTGGGTCCGGGTTCGCGCGGGGTCCGGCTCACCGGTCTCGTGCAAGAAGAGTACCAGCGTGATCCCCCAGGTCAGCACGGTGTGCCCGGACCGCACCAGGACCCCAGGGCTGAGGAGCGCCCAGGGCGCCATCGCCTCTGCCCGGGGCCCCACCCGGAAGACGCGCCCAAGGGGACGGGCCCTCCGAGGGAGGGGGCGCGGCCACCCGGGGATTGGCGGATCCGGGCGGTGGGCGGGGCTGGGCCGAGTCAGGGAGGCTGCCTATTGGGTGGCAGCTGCGCGCAAGTGGGCCCTCGAGCCAACAGGTGCCTGGAGAGGCTGAGGGCGCGGCCTGCGCGCGCGCAGCCGGTTACTACGCGAACCCCGGCGCCCCGCGGCCAGGTAACTTTTGAAAGCCGAGGAGTAGGTGCGTCTCGGCTCGGTCAGTCTTGCGCATGCGTTCAGCTCCCCGGGCGCTGCAATGATCCAGACGCTTGTTCTGACGCCAGAACGCGCCGTTGTGCCCATTTCAAAGATGTGGTTAACTGCGGCCTCAACTGCAGCTGAGTCTGCTCCATGGTGAAACCCCTATATCTGATATTCATGCTCAGATATTGGCAAACGGAATTAGAAAAGACAAAGTGGAGGTTTGTGGTGCACTGATTCTGGCTGTGGGGGTTCAACGGCTCAGTCAGAAATCCCAGAACTGCCTCTTCCTACCGGTGTGATCTTGGGCAAGTTGCTGGACTCCTGAGCTCCGTTTTCTATCTGTATAAGGGAGATGATACTAGTTCCCCCTCCTAAGGTGGTTGGAAGGAATTGAATAATGGCGTTTCCCATGCTCTTAGCCGCCGTGTATACCCTGCCAGGCTGACTTTCCCAAACTGAGGCTTCAGGCTTTTCTAAGATGAAACTTCCTGTTGCACTGCCCAAACCCCATCATCTAGTGCCCAGGGTCTTTCCTGCCTCTCCCTCTCCACCCACATCTCCCACTGATACCAGTGTCCACCTTCCTCCATCAGCTGGGTCCCCACTCAGCTCCTGTAGCCTATCCTTCTGACATTTGTTGTTCATAGGGAACTGCCTTCCCTGTCCCCTGTGATTCTGGTGGGACAGTCCCTCACTCCATAGGGAAATAGGAGGCAGGGTATGGCAAGTAACACAGCAAGGCCAATCATGGTCCTAGGTGGTGGGCTTGTGTCTCAGCAGGGCCAACTAAAATCATTCCATGAGGTTTACTAAATAGATGCTGAGAAAGGGGCATTCCTTGCTTTGGATCAAACATAGGGGATAGGCTATAAGGGCAATTGGTAGCTCTCTTTAGACAATGTGGAGAGAGCCTGTGGCAGGAGAAAATGAGGCCAACCTGTAAAGAGATATGGAGAGAGGCACCACTGAAAGGGCATGAGAGACAGTCTCAGTGACATTGTTTGAATCCCTTGGAACCAGCTATGCTTGAAGCTGATCCTACTCCTAGGTTTCCCAGTCGTTTAGTCAGTGATGTATAAAGCTTGGGGGTTTGAGTCGGCTGGCTATCACATGCAACTGTCTTAATTTTTTTCTTTTTTTTTTTGAGGTATCAGGGCTGGATTTTGAACCCGGGACCTCTTATGTGGTTAGCCGGAGCTCAACCACTGAGCCACATCAGCTTCCCTGAGTTGGCATTTTTATGTATTTGCTTGTTTATTTACTTATTATTTTTTAAGGAGGCACCAGGGACTGAACCCAGGGCCTCCCATGTGGGAAGCAGGTGCACAACAGCTTGCGCCACATCTACTCCCTTGATTATTGCAATTGATGATTGTGCTGAGTGCACATTGTCTGCTCAACAAATCATTTTGAAGTTTCCACAAGTCAGGCACTATTCTGGCACTGGATACACATCTGCCTGGCATCCATTCCTCCTTGATCTATACCAGCACCTAGACTTTCTCTCCCCCTTTGGGTGGGGTCACCTCTGAGGTCCCTGAAAAATAAAATTTCTTTACCTGTGAAACAGGATTGGACCCTGGACTGTATGTAACAAATGCTCCAAAGACCAGCTTACCCTCCCTCCCTCCCTTCTATTCATCCAACAAGTTTTAAATGACCTCAACATGAAAAGCCCTGTGCTGTGTGATGGGCCAGAGTGGGGCCTTGACATTGCTCACAGTCCAATGAAGGAGGAAGACAAGGCTATTTTAGCCTCGTGGGTAAGTGCTGTGAAGGTGTGAGGAGGAACTAGCCAGGCAAAGCAGAGGGAGATAGTGTCCCAGACCCAGGAAATGGTTGGCACACTAAGAGAGGAGATTGCAGCTCATCTGGGGAATTCTCGTTTTCCCCTCCTTTACAGTGGGAACTTTGAGGCAATTCATTTAGTCTCTCTGAGCCTCAGTGTTCTTACCTGTAAGATGGGTTGCTGTGAGGATTTTAGCAAGAAGTAGAATGTCTATAGAGCACAGCACAGGGCCAGGCTTACAAATGAAGAGTTCAGCAACAATGTCAACTGCCATGGACAGGCCCCTATCCAACACCACCCTTGTCCCGCCCACCCCAGGCACGGACTACCCACCAGGATCAAAGGCAAAGCCTTGTTCCCAGCTCTCTCAGGTGACCAGAGGTAGGAGGCTGGGGGTGGGGATCACAGCCAGAGGAGAGAGAGGCCGGGCCCAGAGCCATGCTCAGAGGCAAAGAGGGGGGATGGCCCCACAGAGGAGGGTGGGAGGGAAGCCAGACGCTCTGGTTGCAGGAATGTGTTGAATCGGGTGTTGACACTCCCTGGCTTAAAACCCTCCACTAGCCTTCCCTCACAGAGATAATAAAATCCCCACCCTCGGCATTGTCTGAGGACGAGACCAGATAATTTATAATTCCAACGAGATGCCTTTGAGAGTAAAGGAGGGCACTGTTAATAGTTACATTGGGACAACAGGTGTACATTAGAACTGTCCTGGCCAAAGCTGGATATCTGGTCACCCCACGATTTGGCCATGGCTACTTCTCTGGCGTCTGACTCCTGCTCCCTCCCTCATTTTTTCACTGTGCTGCCACCACAGGGGGCTCCCTGCAAGGCCCTTCTGGCTGGGCCCTCTGCCTTGGATTTTTTCTTTCCAAGGGTCAGGCCTGGCAGCCTATGTCTTCATTGGATTCAGCTCGAATGTTTCCTCTTGTGAGAAGCCTCCCCTGGAATACCATGCCATCTCTCACCTTGACATGTGCTCCTCTTTCTCCCTGAGCACTGTTAGCTGTCCCGCTAACTCGTCTTACCTGCCCCCCCTCCCCAACGGCCTGCAGTGTCTCATATCTCATCACTGACATCCATTTTCACTTCCAGACTGAGTCATCCAGGGCAGTCATCTGGCTACCAGCCAGGTCCTCAGTGCCTGGGCACATGGGTGTAAAAAGAATATAGAGGGAAGAGGCACTTTGGGAACTTGGCCACCTGTCCCGGCCCTGCAGTCAGCTGGCCCTGTGGGTGGACTCTCAAACTGAACAAACACACCCCCTCCCAGCCACAGAATTTACCCACACTCAAGCCCACTACTCAAATAGGTCCAAGCCTCTTCTGACCCTAGAAGGCAGCCTAGTGTATAGTAAATGTGGCCTTAGTTGTTTACTGTTATTTTTGGGTTTTGAATAGTGAAAATGAATTAATATTGATCAGATATTCATCACAGTTGTGATAAATGCACAACTCTATAATTATACCAAATGCCATTGATTGTTCACTTTAGATGGATTGTACGGTTTATGAATACATTTCAATAAAATTGATTTTAAAAAAAAGAATGCAGGCTTGTCTGAGAGGTCTGGCCTTTGCGCTGGATTCCTGGGAGCTGCCCTCTAAACTGAAATTTCCCCAGGGCTAGGCATGTCTTTGCTATTCATAGTAGGTCCCTCAGAACATAAGGTAGTGTGTGCCAACAAGATGACTCATGGTGGACCCCTCGGCTCACATGGTATCAGCCCAACCTCTGGAGATGGGCGGTGCTGGTGTGAGTTCAACCACGTGGTCAGTCAGTAATTCAAGCATGTCTACGTGAAGTCATGCTTGTCTTGAAGAAGCATGTTTACATAAAATCTCTGGACACTGAAGCTCATATACACTTCCCAGGTTGGCAATATCCGGTGTGTATTGTTACACATAAGATACCGGGAGGGTAAGGAGTCCTGAGGACAAGAGAAGTTTGGCCCCTCCCTCCCTTCGTGTTTGGAACCTTCCCAGATTCTACACTATGCATCTCTTCCTTTGGCTGATTCTTTGTATCTTTTCTGTGTAATAAACCATAACCATGAGTGTACTAGGTCTCACTATGTCTTTTTTTTTTTTAAGACTTATTTTTCTCCCCTTACCCCCCTCCCCCCCACCCAGTTGTCTGCTCTCTGTGTCCATTCACTGCATGTTCTTCTGTGACTGCTTCTATCCTTAGTGTTACCGGGAATCTGTTTCTTTTTGTTGCGTCACCTTGTGTCAGCTCTCCTGTGTGCGGAGCCATTCCTGGGCAGGCTGCACTTTCTTTCAAGCTGGGCGGCTCTCCTTAAGGGGCACACTCCTTGTGCGTGGGGCTCCCCTACGCGGGGGACACCCCTGTGTGGCACGGCACTCCTTGCGCGCATCAGCACTGCACATGGGCCAGCTCCACACGGGTCAAGGAGGCCCAGGGTTTGAACCTTGGACCTCCCATGTGGTAGGCAGACGCCCTAACCGCTGGGCCAAGTCCGCTTCCTCTAGTGAGTTACTAAATCTGAGGATAGTTTTGGGAAATGCTTGAACTTACAGCTGGCGTGGGAGTGAGGGTGATCGTGTGTGGACTCTTCCTGCTAACTCTGTAGTTGGGCCTTAAC
The DNA here is from genome assembly GCF_030445035.2 of Dasypus novemcinctus. Classification (NCBI taxonomy): domain Eukaryota; kingdom Metazoa; phylum Chordata; class Mammalia; order Cingulata; family Dasypodidae; genus Dasypus; species Dasypus novemcinctus. The sequence continues at coordinate 88,395,888 of NC_080680.1, read as the reverse complement.
TCCTTGCAGTTGGAGTCAGAAGTCTCAGGCAGATTTGGTAGTCTGGAGGACTGTGTCCTTAACCTCACTGTTTGACTAACTCTAGGTAGCTAGCAACGTCCATCCCTTCTGCAAAAAAGACGCTCTGCTCTTCTTCACTTTGCACAAAAATGTATTTCTGTGACATCCCAAATTACAGACATTTACCCAGGCCCCAGGTGGTAAAGCAATGCGATTGAGCTCTGCCTGGGTCTGGCTCAGGCAGGCGAGCATGGAAGAGAGGCAGATGCAGCCCACCCAACCAAGCTGGTGGAACATGGACAGAGCAGCTGCTACCTTCCCAAGGCTGGGAGGGGAAGGCTTCAAGAGAGAAGGGCTAGTTGCCTCTCTCCTGAGGCTGCTAACCCAGCTTGTTCTGCATGGAGGCAGAAATGCTGGGAGAATCCAAAAGAGGTGCAGGGAAGGAGGGAAGAAAAGACATTTTCCAAGGGTCAGCTCTGCCTTCCAGGCCCATTTGTTCTAGATGGGCCCTCTCACCCATCTGTCCCTGTGAGAAGCAATTCAGAGTCATATCAAGGGAGGACCACAAGAAATTTAGAGCTACACCTGTGTCTCACACTTCTCTGACACAGTACAGAGGTTTCCAAGGTTAAGCCTCAGGGCAGGGCTGAAAGGGGGAGGGAAGGGCCAATGGTGCCACTGAAAGGTGTTCCACGTGCTGGTCTGAAGGCGTGTCTGCCTGTCGCCACAGTGAAAGGCTGGCATGGGAGGCAGGGACCACCTGCCTCTGAGAGAAGTGTGGGGTCTTCCTGGACAGCGGGACAGGCAGGGGGAGTGTGGCAGGCTCAGTTCTGCTGGTGGCAGTGCCTGGGCACCTTGGGCGCTTGTGGGCAGATGAGGGGCTATAGAATGAAGGAGCAAGCCCCTGGCGCCAGAAGGTGCTGGCTTCTAGGGCTGAGGGCAGGTCTAGATATGTTTGGCAGAAGGAACAGCGGGATCTGCCCCTGAATTCTAACATCCCTGGTGTGGGGACCTTCAGCAACCTGGGACCTGGTGGGAGACTAGGAGACAGCCTCCGTAGCAGCGTGGCCTCAGGCAGGCCTGGCCAGAGAGTAGCAGGCCACTGTGAGCCCTGCTCCTTGACGGGCCTCTGGGGCTGCCCAGACCTAGGCCTAAGCAGCTCAATTTCTTGCCCCAGATCGCCCACAGCTGGGTGCTCCAAGGCATCTGGGGGACCCAGAGGGGTTTGTTTTAATCCCCAACCCCCACTGGCCAAGCCCTGGAGTCCACATGGGGACCTTAGGCTTTGGCAGGTAGGTTGGGGTGCTGGAGTGGGCTGATACAGGCATGTTGCCCGTCATCACAGGAAGTGAGGGCAGGGTTGGATTTTATTGGGAAAGGAACAGACACTCACAATGTTAGAGGCATTTAGCCTGGTTTAGATGGAAGTGAGTGTGGTAGCGAGGAAGGCTTTGAGTTGGGGTTTGAGAATGTCAAGGAAGCTACAAGGACTCGGAATATTTTTGTTTTTGTACAGAAATCATACGCACAAAACTTCACACTTCCTAACCAAAAAAAAAAAAAATTATATATATATATATATAATATATATATATCTCACTAATGTTAAGGAAAAGCGTCGGTTGTGCAAAAGTCCCCCCGTGCCTCTTCATCTCGTGGGAGGCTCCCTGGCAGGGGGTTTGCCAGCTGGGCTGCTTGAGAGTGCTTCCTCCTGGCCTCGTGGTCCAGAGCGACGGTGGCCACGGGGGCAGAGGCTTCTATCTGGATGTGTCCATGTTCTCCTCTTTAAAGTTACTGCAGTGCTCAATCACCTTGCTGGAGACAATGGGGGAAGAGAAGATTGAAGGTGGGCTTGGGCCTAGGGGAGCCTGGCCCCTCCTAGGTATCAGGTAGCTGGATAGCAAATGGTAATGGTAATGTGATGGTCACTGAGAAGATGTACATAGAGACTGGCAGAGTGGTTGGCATGTGCGAAACACCCAGGAAATGGCACCTGTGGCCATGAATATTGTCACCGCCCTGTCCTCCCTTCCTTCCTCCCCATGCTCTTCCCCTACCCCTCAATTACAGAGCATCTGTGGTTAGGAGATCCTCTGAGTCAGCTCAGGCCTGACCTCCAAAACCCTTTGCTCCTTTCTTTAGCAATGTCTTCCTTCTTTATTTCCCCCCACATCCCCAGATCTTTTTCTTTCCAAACATCCACTAGTGGACCCCAAACTGGCTACTCATCAGATTCACCCAGAGATCCTGATTGAGCAGGGCTAGGACTAGGGAAGCTGTGCTTGCTCAAGGGCACCAGAATCCCTGCAGCTCCAGGCCCCAGGCCCCAGGCCCCGGCGCGACGTCTGGGAACCACCACTCATGTTCACATCTCAAGTCTCTGGCTGACCCTTGGCACTACTGCCCCATTGCTGTCAAGTGTCACCCAGGACGGCCCCGCCCTCTTGGTCAGTACTATGCCTCCAGGTGGTGGTGGTGGTGGTGGTTGCTCACTGCAGCCTCAAGGCACTGAAGAGGTGCCCTCCTGCCTTTTAGGAAGAAAACGATGCCAGAGTGGGGCACGGAATAATGGACCAGTGGAATGTGTCTTCTTAGCATCACCCCAAGTGGCTACCTATGACTCAAATGCCACGCAAAACAAACCGTCAAATAGACCTGTCAGTTGAGATACACATTTTAGGTCTTAGAGAAATACTGAAAGCGACTGGAGTGGGTTACCAGCCAGTCTTAGCCAATGCTTCTCAAATATCCTGGAATACATTTTAAAAATGAAATGTCCAGGCCTACTGGAAAAGAAAATCTAAGGGTTGAGGCCTGTACGTTTTCACATTCTTTCCAGGTGATTCTTTAGGGAGATTAAATTTGAGAACTGCTCATTTGATCATTCTCAATGCAGACAAACCTATGTCTAAGCAGTAGCTTTTGCCAAAAATAATGGCAGAGCCAGTAGATGTCTCCCAGTTTAGTGAGTTATTGTCTGAGGAGCCTCCAAGCCACAGGCCCCTCCTCCATGTTACTTTTTATTCTAGGCTGTGTTTAGAACTACGCCAAAAATTTATTGGGGTAAAACTTAAACTACTATCCCTTCTAGAGTGGATCCTGGAAAAAGCAAGTTAGTTACTGCTAATTCTGACATGTTGCATTTGAGAGTCTGTCTCTCTGGGGCACTGATGGCGAAGAATCAGAGCTGATGTTAGACACTGTCATTAAAACCACAACCACGTAGCAATGTCAGTGACTTTCACATTCAGAAACTTAGTGGCACTCTGTTCTGCTTTGATCTCCATTATGTATTTTACCACACTGTGTACTCTCTTTAGTTGAAATGTCTTTGACAATAAGTAATGAAAAATTCTGATCTGGTCTGCTAATGCCCAGTGATGAGAGGATGGAATTTGTTGGGAATAAAAAAACTAAACTTATGAAAAAGGGCAAGAATGCTCCATTCAAAGCTTGATCATCTAGATGATACTTGGGTCCCCAGATGGACATCGGTACACTGTCTACCTCCACAACTCAACCCCACGTCACCTCTGGGAATTTCAGCCATTCCTCATCACCAGAGAGCCCCTGCTGTGTCCCTCAACTCCCCTAAATCAAGGCTCCAAGAGAAACGCATCGCCTGCCTCTTACCGCGCCATTTCCTTGGTCTCCTGCCGGGCAGTCGCCATCTTGATCATGTCCCTCAGCAGGGGCATCCCACCTTCTTTGATCAGCAGAGGGCAGTACTTGTCCGCTGTGGGGTGATGGCAGCAAGCAGATTATCAGGTCCTCTGTCAGCCTGTGACCTAGAAATCCACCCTTGCTGCAGGACTGCCCTCCCAGAGGGGCCGATGAAGACGCAGGCCTGGGTGGACGGGCCCTGCCGGAACCAGGGGGTGTAGCGTGTTTACCAACAGCCTGGGCCAGCGTTCCTGTGTCCACCGGGGGAACAGCAGGTGGCGAGTCCTTGGAAAGGGCTCTTCCCTACTTTGGTTTGAAGTTGCTGCACTTGATTTCCAGAGTGCACCCTACAGAAAATATCACCCAAACCAGTGGCTCCTAAACATGATGACCCTCTAAAAAATTTTTTGTAAAAATACAAAAATACCTGATCCTAGGTATTCTGATTCAGTAGATCCAGGGACCTGTATTTATATGTGTTTTTAGCAAAACCCCATCAGGTGATTCTGGTAACCAGCCAGGTTGGAGATCAATGACTAAGAGATGTCAACTAGGTAGAACTATTATGACTTCCTACTGGGTGGTTTGGGTGGTTTTGTACTCCATTAAAGAATGTTCCAGTGCTCAGTATCCAGAGCTTTCCACTACACAGAGAACCCAGGTATCTTACTTGCAGCTTCCAGCAGCTCTATGCAGTAGGAGCTTTAAAAAAAATTATTGTAGTATATGCACAACACAAAATTTCTCATTTTAACCACTTTCAAGTACAATCAGTTGATGTTAATTATACTGAAAATATATTGAGTAGGAACTATTTTTATCATTTCCATTTTATAGATAAAGGATCTGAGGTTCAGACAGTTGAAGCTATTTATTCCAAGTCACCCTAAAGGCTTACTTGAGGGAGTCCCAGCTCAAGACTCTTTCCTCTATTGCTGTGCTGCCTCTTTGAGATCAGGTGCTATTTAATAAGACTAACCTCAGAGTAATAATGAAAAAGGCTAACTTTTATTGAACCTGTGATATGTGCCAACCACTGTTCTAAGTACTTTATGTGTCTTATTTTACAACTAGCCTATGAGGTTAAGTCCCATTACAAAGATGAGACGTTAAGAAACACAGTAAGAAAAAAAAAAAAAAAAAGAAACAGTAAGGGAAGCAGATGTGGCTCAAGTGATTGCTCTCCTGCCTACCACATGGGAAAGTCCCAGGTTTGGTTCCCAGTGCCTCCTGAAAAGAAGATGAGCAGACAAAGAGAGCACACAGCAAATGGACACAGAGCAGACAGCAAGTGCGAACAATGAAGGGGGTACTCAATAAATAAAAAATAAATCTTAGTTAAAAAAAAAGAGAAAGAAACACAGCAAGTGGTGCAACCAAGTTTGAAATCCAGGCAGTCTGATTCCAGAGCCTACATTCTCATCCAGTCTGCCAGTTAACATAACTGAGCAGTGCTGATGGTGCAGGCAGGCACAGGGCTAGGCAGTGTACACTGGTTCCTTTTTCATGTTGGTCTTAGGAGGCAGGTCCATTGTTATCCCCATTTTACAGATGAGGAAATCAAGGTACAGAGTGGTTACATTACTAGTTGGGGAAAGGACTGCCATCAAAATCTCTTAGCACTGTATCTTCTTTTTCTTCTCCCTCAAAAGCTACCAAGCAGAGAAGAGTTCAGGCTCTTCTTTGTACGTGTGGGAATCTTCTTGAGGATACAAGAGATTTTTTAAAGTTCTCTCCTGTTCTCCCTGTCTTCCTCAAGGGTTAATTTTACCCTTTGCTTGGGTTGGTCATATGGTTTGATCCTGTCAAGCAGAAGGCATGGAGGTTTTTGACTATTCACTCATTGAGGCAGGAAGCATTAAGCAAGCTGTCTGGGAACTCTGGGTGGACCTTCTCATCTAGGCCTACTTCTGGGTGGAGAGGTGGGGAGCCAGCCATTAGACAGGGCGTCCCACAAATGCTGAGAAGTGGAGGGCTTTGCTCTAGGCACAAATGCTTAAACCAGCTTTATTAGTGCTCCTCAACTGGATTAGAAGCTCCCTGAGGGCAAGTGGGCTTTCAGCTGGGAGAGTGGCCCTGTGTCTGAACAAAGGGCAAGGGGGTACTCACGGTAGACAGATACCAGGTTATATAGGGCCCAGGTTGCCCAGTGCTGGCTTACAGGGGAGATGCCCTGGGGAAGGAGGCGGAGGATTGGCTCAAAGGACCTGTGAAAAGAGAAATCCAGGTCATTTCTAATACTTGGAGGTGAAAGGGGAGGGGCCACTTCTCTTGTCCAGGGTTCGTCTTCCCTGGAGGGTTCTTAGGACAAAGCCTAAGCAGCCCTATAGGATACAGGAAGAAAGGGCAGCAGGGCCTTCATCCCACTTTTAGGTTCCTTGTCTCCTCAGGTCTAAGCTCTGCAAAGGGAGCTCCCTTGTGAGAAATTAAAAGAATGGGCATGGGGGAGCAGATGTAGCTTAGTGGTTGAGCGCCTGCTATAGGCTTAAGCCCGTTTCTTCCAATGTGGGTGTTCAGTTGAATTGTCAAGTAGTACAGGATGGCCTAAGCCCATCCACACGTGGAAAGTGACCCAGTTGTTACAAAACAGCAAGGAGACTCATACTTGTGCCTGTAAAGTCAGTTAATAATATCGTAAGAATTGATGCCAACTCGAATTGCAGCAATTAAATCTGTAGCAATTAATGCTGGAGGGTAGACCCTGAAATGTTAACAGGGCTTCTCTCACAGGGGCTATGACTAGGAGTGATTTCTGTTTTGCTGCCGTATTTTCTCCCCCTCCCCAAACAAACATGTATCACATGTATAGTGAAGTAATTACTCACAAGTATTCATAAAGAACAGGTTTAGGGTACATACAGGCATTGACATGCATGAAAACTACAAGAGAACTGGCACACATTAAGCTCTTTCCCATACATTAACTGTACCTCAATACTTAAGAATCAAAACCGCAGCAGAGGTCTAGAAGGCAATAAGCTGTGACCAGATCTTGGCCGGGTGCTCACCCCAGGTCCACACCCACCCCTTTCCCACTCTGCACCTGTAATTGATGTTTCTCCGTGAGTTGATGTCCCAGCTTTGGATGGCTGCCCACATGCGCTCCTCCACCTCTACCCGCTGGGGCTCACAGATGCCCCAGGCCTCAGGCCCGTCAAACATGATGTGGGAGAGGACGCCGCAGGCATTGTAGGAAACTTCAATCCCATCTGCTTTGCTCTCCAGCAGGTTGCTGACAGGGAGAAGAGAGAGAAGTAGAGTCCCATTCCCCAGTCTCTCTTCAGCTACCAGCTGATGGACCCTAATTTACAACCTGAGGCCAGAATACTATTTACTTCTTTATCACTTATTATTCACACGCAGCATACATCTAAAATGGAATTGAAATCACTTAAGATGCAGCTACAAGAGGGAAAAAGAAACCACATTATAAAGGAAAAAATGACATTTCATACAGATATATAGGTTAAGAGGAGTTGCTGCACCCGAGCAAAGACTAGAAAGAGTGCTGAGCATCCTTGCAGCCAATGCAAAAGGGGAAGAGGGAAGTACCAACCTGAAGACGCTGATGAATTGGGAGGTCATGAGCTGGGGCCGAAGCTCCTTCACCTCTGCCACGTTCCCTAAAAGTCCCAGCATATTTCGATGCAGTTCCTGCTTCTCTGGGAATTCCTGGCAAAATGAGGGCCAGTGGGGCCACCTCAATTAGAATTTAATCACTTAATCCTGGAATTGTTACCTAAAGGCTTTATGGACATCTGTTTGGCTATTCCAGCTAGATCAAGATGGGGTGCAATATGCTGCCCACATACCTTCCATTGAACCTAGGTACACACCAAAGGGCTTTAAAAAGGTGAAGGCTTCTTGCAACCAAGACAAAGGCAGAGAGTGGAGATATGACCTATACAGTCGTGAATGGGGCAAATGTGGTTCTACTTACCAAAGTTCAAAATATTAGTTTAAGGGGACTCCCTTAACTGAGGCTGGAGAAAGGAAAATAGAGGAAGAGTCTGAGGATGAATAGACAATCCTACCAGACAGAATTCTGTCCTCTGTCCAGCTGATATCCCAATGGACACCAGCCAGCTCTAGGAAGCCTAAGAAATCACTGCTGAGAAGGAAGCGGTCAGGTTTTCCCTTGGAGGGCTCCAAGAGAGGACCCAGCCAGGCCGTCTGTGTCAAGGGAGGTCTGTGGAGCTTCTGTTGGCATTGAAGCCTGGGCTGGTGGACCTTTAAGTTGGCCCTACTGCCTTTGGTGGGAATCATGTGGTGGTGGTGGTGGGGTGCTGATGGATTTGGTTGATAGGGAGCCTAGGAACAGAAAAGTGACTGTGTGGACATCAAGGAGACTGCTGCCACTGGAGGTCAGTGCTACCTTCAAGCAGTCTAGGAAGAGCTTCATGCCATTGAAGTTGAGGAACATCTCGCAGTTGTCGGGCGTCTCATCTGTGATGTTCCAGAGGGCGCTCCACGAGAACTCCATCACTTGGTCGCACTGTGAGCAGCAGGGGAGGGCTCAGCAAAGGCTCACCTAGACGGGCCCTGTAGGCTCCTGGCACTGGTGACAAGACATGGATATTCCCCCGGGGCAAACCAGTCCCCTCCCAGGGTAGAGAAGGGGCAGAGTAGCTCTGACTTACTATCTTGTCCAGCAGCTTCTTCTGAATCAGCTTCAGCATGGTCTGTGGGCAGAAAGGGTTTGCTGAGGGGCCAGGGCCCAAGAATCACTATATCTCCCAGGAACCCAGGATGGAGAGATCTTGAGAGTCAGTGATTCAATGCCTGGTTAAAACATTCTGATAAGACCAAATCTCTCTTATCTGTTTGGGAGGCCATTTGAAGAAATCCAACCCACAGACCCTTAGTGTTTGACATCAGGAGGCCTGGGTGCTAGCCCTGGCTCAACCAACCTCTGTGACTTTGGGCTTGGCCCTTCCCCTCTTTGGGTTTCAGCTTCCCTAGTAAAAAAAATTGAGAGGAGGAGTCTGGATACTCTTGAGTCCCTTCCTCTACCTTTCTTTCCTTTCCTCAGCAAATATTTATCATCTCCTCACTGCGCATCAGACCCTACGCTAGAAAGTTCCTTTCATAACGATGAAAGGAACAAGTGTGGCGTCTTTCCCTATGGAGCTAACAATTGAGTGGGGAAGGCCAACATTAAACAGGCCCTTAAAAACATAATCACAACTGAGACAGCATAACAGGGGCATCCAACCTGGTTTGAGGCAGCAGGGAGTGATTCCCTAAGTGGGACCTAATGGATGAGTGAAGGGGACTGGGAGAGGATGACAGAGTGTTCTCGATGGAGAAAATCTACAGGGGTTGTAGCAATAATCATTGTTAGGAAATTCTTCCTTTGGTCTAGCCTAAATCTTTCACACTTCAACATAAGCACTGCCCTCGCCCCCAACACACATACTCCAGGCCCTCCTCTGAGACTCTCAACCAAAATGGAGAGGCTGTGGAGTGTGGTGGGGGAGGACTCCGTAGTTAATGGAAGAAAGCCCAGGAAGTGCGGCTCTGGAGGAAGAAAGGAGGGAGAGGCAGCTCACTCCAGACGTACCACAACAAAGCCCATCTTGCCCACGGCCTCCTTGTGGTCGTTGTCCACCTGGCATACCAGGGCGTTGCACAGGTGCACGGCAATGCGCTGGATTGACTCGTCTTGCCTTGTGGGGTTGAGGATGCTGAGTAGGAGCTCATTGACCCGGCGGTACTGGAATTCTAGCTCCTCAGGGATGCTGAAGTTGCAGAGGGTCAAGCAACAGTTCCGCTGGACCTGGGCCAGTAGAGGAGACAAGTGGAGAGCACGTTCAGGGTCAGGCTTGGCAGCATGAGTTAAGGGACTGACTCTCTAGGGGGCATGAGACACATCCACAGCTGCAGTGGTCCAGGAAAGTTTCCTGGAAGGGGAGACTGCAAGCTGCCTTCTTCTTTTTTAAAAATATTTTAAAAACAAATGTGAAATGTAATATTCATACACATGCACAGTTTTACAAAACTGTTTCACAAAAATTATAAAGTGAAAACCCATGAAAGCACCACCTGGGTCAAAGAAATAGAACATGAGCAATTCCCTGAAATTTCCATATGTCCCTTCCTGATCATAAACCATCCTCCTTGTTTTGCTGCATGAGTGACTATTTAGCATCTTACTTTTTTTCAATCACAGATTTGTAGCATCAATCACATTGTTGTGGATAGCCAGAATCCATTTATTTTTAACTACAATAGAGTATTCCATTATGATGACACCCCAATTTATTCATCTGTTCTACTGCTGCTAACGGACATTGGGCTGCTTGCAATTTCTGGTTATTGTGGACAATGTTTGCTATATGCATCCTGGTATCCAAGTGCCTCGATTTCTCTAGGACTTGCACACTGAGCAGTGGACCTGCTGGGGCACAAGGTATGTGTGTCTTCAACTTTACTAGGTAACACCAGTCTGTTTTCCAAAGTAGGTGTACCAGCTTATACTCCTACCAGCAGTGTATGAGAGTTCTAGTTATGCCACATCCTTCTCTTTGCATTGTCTACAGGCTTTTCTTTCTTTCTTTCTTTTTTTTTTACAGTGTTCTCAGTACTTTCCTTTCCTTGTAATTTAATTTCCTTCCTTCCTTTGCAGATGTTGCAGGTTTGTCACACTTTATTAATCATATAGAGTATATTACCCTTGGTTAACCTTTTGTATTTTCTCCTCTCCAATATACATAGTTTTTTTTTTAATTTGAGAAAAAAATATATTTTAAACTATAAAAACAATGCTAACTCACTGTAAAAAGTTCAGATAATACCATTGGAACAAAAAGTTAAACTCCCTCACCCCATTTCGTTCCCCAGAAGTAATCACTGTTAAAAGTCCAGGGTATATTCTTCCAGAGTTTTCTATCATACAAATTCAAACATATATTTTTGGGAGAGGTGGAGCCAAAAAAGGTATTGGTCCAAACTTGCTTCTCTTCACTCAACAATAGGCAGTAGCCATCTTTCCATATAGATCTACCTGTATAGATCTACCATAATCTCCATTGCTAAGGCATTTTGGTTCCTTCTGACTTCTACCTAATCAGACAAGGGTGGATATATGTGTAGATTTTCCCTCTAAGAACATTTTGTCACTGTGGAATGGTTAGGTCAAAAGATGCATACTTTTAAATTTTTGGTAGGTTCTGACAACTGCCCCCCAAAAAGATTGTACAATTCACATCCTACCAATAGAAAGTGTCTGAGTGCTCTTTCCCCCACCCTTGTCAATGCTGGGTATTATCAATCTCTTGAAATGAAATGTGGTGTCTTATTTTAATTTCCATTTCGTTAATAGGATTTATAGTTTGTTTTGGAAGCCTTAAACTAGCATTTTTTTTCATTGAAAGAAAAAAAGACATCCCTTTTATTTGATTATAAAATCAACTCAATGTAGGAAAAATAAAAAAAAATCACTGGTGGGCATTCTCATCCCTACAGAGGGAGGACAGCATACCACAGGCTTTCTGGAGGAAATTCAATAATATATACCAAATGCTTTAAAAATACAAATGCTTTGGCCCAGCAATTCTACTTCTAGAAATGTATTATGAGGCTAATCAGTTTAATATAATCAGCAAAGCACTGTTTGAAATAGCAGAAAATAGAAAAGCAACCGAAAAGTTCAATAACAGGGGTCTGCGTCAATGACTGCAGCCCAGGCATTTGGCGGGGCCTGTCCTGTGAGTCCGTGAGCTTGACCGTAGCCTCCAGCTCCAGCACACAGTCTGCAACCGAGTGGCCGCTCCACAGTGGCTGAACACGTGCTGACGCCAACAATAAAAAACCACGCTGTTAAAACTGGCTGCCTGCGGCAGGAGAGGGGGAATTGGGAACAACTTTTACTTTCCAGCCAATATATTTTCATATTCCTTGAAGTTTTTCCTTTGTTAAGCATTAAACACCTTACTTTTGTAATTGGGAAAGAAGCATGATGTTAAAAATGTCATTGTAGAAATGTATTTGTTGATATGGCAGGTGTTGACATTCACAAGACACTGGTGAATTAAAAATCCATGTGACACAAACACTACACACAGCATAATCCCTTTTACTAAATACATATGCATAGACCAAAATGCTGAGCAATAGACATCCAGCGTTAATGGTGGTGGGACAGCAGGTGGTTTTTATTTTCTTTAATTTTGTATATCTGTATAACTTTTCTGTGATAAAAGTGTTCAAATTACTTTTATAATAAAAGCAGCTATTGAGAAAAATAGGTCCCCAGCATAGTGCTGCCAGGCTGGGGCCCAGAGGCAGGACAGGAGCCCAGCACCTCTGTGTGGAGCAGAGTCTCAATGGGTGGAGAGCAGCAGTAGGTGATGAAACGGAATGAACTGTCCAGGTGGGGCTGGGTAATGGGGGATCTGAAGGCAGGGTCCAAGGAGTCTGGGAGTGTTGCAGTGGGAAGGGGGAGTTGGGGATGGAGGCAGTACGGATCCCAGGGGGAAGGAGGAGAGAAGCAAGCATGGCACTCTGTGGGACATGCAAGCCACTCAGCATGGCTGGGGCACAGGGTGAGCAGGAAAAGAGGTGGCTAGGGCTGGAGCATGCAGGGCCTTGGTGGGTCAGGGGCTCACCGTCACCTCCTGGTAGGATTCCATGCCATTCAGCACCACCTGGATGACCTGCCGACGCAGCTTGACGCTCTGCTCTGAGCGGTACTCTGAATTGGTCAGATAGAAGAGGGCGGCGCTGCCTGTCACTTGGATGTTCTTGTCATACTTGTGGCACTTGAGGGCTGTGATGACCAGCTATAAGGAGACAGAACAGGGGCTCAGGTTGGCAAATCCTGTTAAAGTTGTGCTATGACAGGCCTAAGGCTCTATGAGAACAGAAACTAGGATTAGGAAGCAAAAACTAGGATGGGGCCAAGGTTCTGGAGGCCCCACCCTTTCGCTCCAGGGCCCTTTGTGGAGCAGGGCCCGAGGGCGAGAGCCTTGGGCAGGGTGTGAACAAGGCCAATGCTGCAACAAGTCAGGCACGGTGTGGGCAGAGGTGGGGTTTGGGAGGTAGGCATGCTGGTGCCCTGGGGATGGGAGGCAGTACAGAGGAGGGACAGGGGCCCTGCGGCAGGGCTGGGGTTCTGGGAACACGGCTCAGACAAAGTCCAACTTCATCCAGGTGGGGATGGACAGAAGCCCGAGGGGCCACCAGGATTGAGGCTGACCTTCAGGGCCCGCAGAAGCTGGTTGCAGCGCTCAATGCGCGCTATGTCAAAAAGCAGGTTGATGGCCCGCGAGGTGATCTCGGGCCGGTGCTCCGTGTAGGCCTCAATGGCGTTGAGAACCTGCTCCTCATTTTTGTCACCGCTTACCTGGAATGTACAGGGCATGCTCAGAACAGCCTGTAAGAGGCTGGGTGGTGGGATCCCCCATCCCAGCTCGGTGCTCTAGCCCCAGGGCAGACACCTTGGTGCCTCTAGCCCAGCCTCCTCCCTTCTCCCAGGCTCCGGGTTCCTCCTCCTCAACCCTCTCACTTTGTAGGCCGGAATGTGTGTGAGGCGGCACAGGGATGTCTCGAAGAGCCCGAGGAACTGCAGTGGCCTCTTCAGAGCCCGGAAAGGCATGATGCTGCTCTTAGAAGGCTCGGTGCTAGGGAAAGAGGGTCCTGAGGTCAGCGGTGTGGGACCTGGGGCTGCCCCAGGCTCACTGTCAAGAGAGCCTCTCCCTGGGGGTGGCTTGGCATTTACTCGATGCCCTCTTCTAGGCCCTTGAGCCTCATGTCTTAACAACACCCCACACTGTGCTCTAGCCTTTGCACATGCTGTTCTCTCTGCTAGAGTTTCTTCTGGCAAACTCATAAGGAGCCTTCAGGATAACCTGGATGCCATTCCTCTGCCTTCCTCCTTCTAGATCCTCAGGACAATTCCCCAACCACAGCCCTCGTCATGACCTCCCTCCTGCTCTGCCCCCACTCTCCTATATGGACTCTGAGAGGGCAGGGCATGATGCCTTTCTTTAACTCCAGCACCCAGCACAGCATACTTGCCAGTGAGGGCACTTGGTAAATGCTGTTGAATTACTTACTGCTTACAACCACACAGGGTGTGTTCCCAGGAGCTCCCCTGCCTGCAGCCCCACCTGGTCTGTCCCGCTTCCTCGTCCATCTTGGAGATGCTGCAGTTCTCCAGGATCATGTGGCCAGAGATGTCCAGAGATATCAGGTTCCCCAGCTTCTGCACAAAGAGGCTCAGCACCTTCCTGGTCAGCTTGAACTTGTAGTAGCTGGAGAGGCGGTCTCGGGAGATGTCCAGGTGTCTGGAGAGTGAGGTGGGGGTCACCGGTCAGGATCTGGCACAGGTGGGGGCTATCCCATACACCCTTGTTCCCTCAGTCCATAACAGGGGAGGGCCCATCTCTGTCACAGCTGCTCCAGAGCACTTGGGAAAAAAACCGGCTGGGACCTAGGTGCCTTGAACAGCCCCAATCCAGCAGAAGCATTGGGTTTAAGGACGAGGACTGCCTCTTCCATCCCAACGATCCGCATGGCCAAGGGCTCATAAACCCTCTGGGACCGACAACACCCACCTCCCTTCCTCCTTGCCCCTCCCCAATTCCCATCCCTGGTGAGTTCTGGGCTGGGCAGCTCACCGCAGCTTATGCAGCTGGACGATGACACGAATGTGGTCATCAGACAGGTCCATGTTGTAGAGCACAAGGGATACCAGACTGTCTTTCCACTGGGTTAGGAAGGCTGCATCGCTTGTCTGAATGCCTGAGAGGTCCAAGGCGGCCAGCGAGTTGAGTGGCCGCAGTAGGGACTCCACAGGGACCCCGTCAATCATGCGGCCCAGGTTGAGGAAACGTAAGCGGCTAAAGCCTTCGAAGGTGAAGTCCTTGACCAACACCTGGCAGGTGGGGTTGACGAGGCACTCATCTTCACAGCCTCCTGGGTTCTCCTCCTCGTAGAAAATGTTTGCGCAGCCAAAGAGGCTGAGTGACACCAAAGTGTGGCTAAAGCTCCTCAGTGTCTGCAGGCTCTTGGCGGACAGCTTCTCGCAGTTGGTCAGGTACAGCTCCACCAGGTCCTGGTAGCAGGCACAGCTCTGTCATCACCCCTGCCCACCCCTGCCCTAGGCCTTGCGCAGGGCTACAGGTGGGCATGGTGGGGTTGCAGAGAGAGGGAACAGTGGCTTTGGGATCCCTGGGTGGGAGGTCAACGGTCCCAGCTCTGACTCACTGTTTGACCCTTTTGGGGCTGGCCTCCTCATGGCCATCCCTGGTGCCCTGGAGATGCAGGCTCACCTGCTTGCGAATGGCTTCCAGGTCCTGGTCCTGTACCAGGTCCTCGCGGAGATGGATACGGGTGAGGCGTGTGCTGCGGGGGTCCGAGAAGAGGCTGAAGAAGCTCTCGTGTGGCTCAAAGTTGCAGGCAGCATTGACCAGCTCCACATACCTGGGAGAGAAGAAAGGTTCCGGGAAATGGCCCAAGGAACTTGGCCCTCTCTCCAAGGCCTAGCAGAAGGCCTTCCCCTTCCTGGAGCCTTTTCTCATCCTCCTAATCGTATCTACTTGCTCCTGACTACACTACAGGTGAGACTCTGGGATTAAGGGTGGCCCAGGAAGCAGGAGCCCAGAGGCAGCTCTCTGGGTGATAATGATAGGGGCTTCTTATCAATAGTAAACCCCAAGTCTCTTTCCCCCCAGATTCTAGACACTCCCATAACAAACACATACACCTCCTATCCAAATGCCCACCCAGTCCACACGCCTCCACAGGTGGAGCAGCAGCTCCATCACGGTGTCCGTGCTCATCGCCTTCTTTAAGCTAGCTTCTAGTTTCTTTATCATTCCCTCCCAGGGCCCTTTCAGACAAGAAAATTAATCCAAGTGGTTGGAGTTCCCAGCAATAAAACCCTTTTGTGGTTCTAGTTCATGCAAGGATTCTGGTCTGGTGGAAAGACTTTGGAGTCCAACATTCTGGAGTCTAAATCTGGCTCAGCTATTGCTTACTACCAGGAAACTTCATGCAGGTAAATGAAGGTCTCTCGACCTGTTTCTTCATCTGTAAAATCGACCTAATGCTGGCCTGCGAAGAGTCCAACTTAATGCCTTCCCCACATTAAATGCTCAGAAATGAGAACATTATTACATGTATGGCTCTGTCATGAGGTAACACACAGGTTCCCACTTTCATATGCAACTGCCTGGTCTAACAATCTCCTTTCTAGGCATCCAGGCTGAGCTCCTGGAATCAGTGAAAGCATATCATGCTTCTCAGAGCCCCGATCAGGAGGGAGTCTCTCAGAGGGGCTGTATAAAGATTTTAAGAATGGTTTAATCCCTGGTCATAGACCCATCATCCCAGCACCAGCATATAAACCTGCATGTCCATGCCCATTTAGTTTATAAGCACATTAGTCTTTTTTCTCTCTCACCTAAATGCACATGTGCACTCTTTTTTTATTATTTTTTAAAAAGATACAAAAATCACACAAAATGTTACCTTAAAAAATATAACTTTCCCATATACCCCACTTCCTACACCCCCCACTCCTCCCACATCAACAACTTCTTTCATTAGTGTGGTAACATATGTACTTTCACATTCAAACATACCTTTGTGTTGCAGAAGCCCACAGGCATGCACACACCCAATCTTTCAAGTGTACACATCCACCCATGTACCAACATGAACACATACACCTTTATGGTTATCGACACACCAGTATTCTCTTACAGCCATGGACAACATGTACCTGCATTCCCTCCCACACAAATATATCCATATCCACACCCCACATGGTGCACATACCCAGTCCTTCTCTTTCCACACACACTCATGCTAAGACACGGACCCCGCCCCAACCCCAGGCCCTGCTCACTCATTGACGAGCCGGTCACAGATCTCGCTGGGCAGGAAGATGTCTGGATGTAGCCGCAGGGTCTCCTTGTCCAGCAGATAGCCCAGGGTGCCATCCAGGTTGCGTAGGCAGAAGTCGGTGCAGAGGGCCATCAAGGACTCAGGAGTGTCAGACGCCATGCCGGGGGCAGGCAGGTGGGCCACTCCAGCACAGAGGCCCCCAGGGGCAGGAGTGAGTCCTCAGCACTCACAGAATCATTGGTGGAGCCACAGCCTGGGGAATGGGGAAGAAGCTAAGTGAGCTGCACAAAAGGGCCAGAACCATCAGCTGAGCTATATCTACTCTTGAGCAGGGAAGCCGAGGCCCTGGAGATCATATATGAATTAGCAGCTCAGCAAGGCGAGGCTCCAAGATTCCTGACTCCTTCCCTAGTCCCTCTCTGCTGTGCCACCACCTAAGCATGCTTTGGCCTACAAAGAGCACGGGGCTGGGAAGTGGATGTAGCTCAAGTGATTGAGCCCCTTCCTACCACATGGGAGGTCCCAGGTTTTGTTCCCAGTGCCTCCTGGAGAAGACAAGTAAGTTGGCACAATGGGCTGGCGTGGTGAGCTGATGCAACAAGATGGCACAACAAGAGACACCAAGAGGAACCACAATGACAGAAACAATAAAACAGGGAGTGGAGGTGGCTCAAGCAATTGAGTGCCTCTCCTCCACATGAGAGGTTCCAGGTTTGGTTCCTGGTGCCTCTGAAAGAGAAGAACAGACACAGATAGCACAGAGCAAACGGACACAGCACAGAGAGCTAACAGCAAGCTCAAATGAGGCAGGAGGGAATAAGTAAATAAAATTAACCTTAAAAAAAAAGGGAAAAAAAGCACGGGTCTTTGTTCAAGCATTTTTATGCCTTTACAATGCCTGTGGGCAAAAATATGTGTTGGGTGTAATATTTAAAAGAAAATAAAGAAGAAAAAAAAGAAAAAAGAAAAGGGGAGTTAGAAAGTGGTTACTTGAAAATCCTATGGTTAGTTTTATGCAACTTAAAAAAAATGTTGGGGCAGAATGTTTAATGGGGGTTACACCACCTGCTCCTCACAAATCTTAGCAGCTACTTTGAGGTGTTTCGGCTGTGGGGTATTTTCCAACTTTAATACAACTATCTCTGATTGAACACTTCATATGTCCCAGGGCTTTGGAGATACGATATCCCTGAATTAAAAATGGTGGCTTCTCCCAAGATAAATGAAAACATATACCCACATAAAATTTTTTTACATGAATGTTCATAGCAGCTTTATTCATAATAGCCAGAAAGTGGGAGCAATCCAAATGTCTATCAATTCATAAATGAATAAATGTGGACTGTTCATACAATGGAGCATTATTCAGCCATAAAAGGAACGAAATGCTCATACATGCTACAACATGGATGAATCTTGAAACATGGTAAGACAAAGAAGCCAGACACAAAGGGCAAATATTGTATGATTCTAATTATATGAAATGTCCATAATAATCAAATCCACAGAGACAGAAGTAGATGAGTGGTTGCCTGAGGCTGGAAGGTTAGGGGAAAATAGGGAGTGACAGCTAATGGGTTTCTTTTCAAGGTGATGAAAATATTCTCAAATTGATTGTGATGGTTGCATAACTGAGAATATACTAAAAACCATTGATGGAAGCAGACTTGGACCAATGGATAGGGCATCCGCCTACCACATGGGAGGTCCGCGGTTCAAACCCCAGGCCTCCTTGACCTGTGTGGAACTGGCCCATGAGCAGCGTTAATGTGTGCAAGGAGTGCACTGCCATGCAGGGGTGTCTCCTGCGTAGGGGAGCACCATGTGCAAGGAGTGCACCTCGTAAGGAGAACTGCCCAGAGTGAAAGAAAGTGCAGCCTGCCCAAGAATGGTGCCGCACACACGAAGAGCTGACACAAGATGACACAACAAAAAGAAACACAGATTCCCGGTGCTGCTGATAAGGATAGAAGGGGTCACAGAAGAACACATAGCAAATGAACATAGAGAGCAGACAACTGGGGGGGTGGGGGGGAGGGAGAAGGAAAGGGGAGAGTAATAAAAAAAACAAAAAACCATTGAAGTGTATGCTTCAAATAGATGAACTATATGGTATGCAAATTATATCTCAATAAAACTGCTATTAAAAAAAGGTAAGGGGAAGAGGATGTGGATCAACCAATTCAGTGCCTGCCTACCACATGGGAGGTCCTGGGTTCAGGTCCCAGTGTCTCCTAAAAGAAGATGGGCAGATGCCGCCTCCCGCCACAACACAGCTAATGCCACCCCCGCTGCAACAAGCAGCCAGCATTCGCAGCAGCCTTCGGGTGGCGGCTATGGCTCAGCCTGTTGGGCACTCACCTCTCATGTGGGAGGTCCTGGGTTTGGCTCCAGGTGCCTGCTGGAGAAGGCGAGCAAACAAACAATGAGTGGACAGACAAGCAAACCAGAGAAAATTAGGTTAAAAAAAAAAAAAGGTAAGGACTTCTGGGAAGACAGCAGACTAGAAAGACAAGGGACTCTCCTCTTCCAGGAAAATAGCTAGAGGACAGGCTGAAACAAGCCTGGAAAAAGATCTGTTAGAGTTTAGGACACCAGGTGAAGGGTGGACACAAGAAAAGAGAGGGACAAAGGAGGGGACTCACAATGGCAAAACTGAGTTGGAACCAGTGGCTAGCTATTGCTGGTTCCCTCCCCTACATTAAAGTCACTTTAGAATTCTCAGGCCTCTGAGCCGGCCACAGACAAAGGGGGCTCCAGGGATCCACCATCCCAGGATAGGGGAGAGAGAGGGACACAGCCTAAGGCTGAGTCAGCTTCTGACCCACAAATTTGGTCTGCTGTATCCCACCAGCCCTTCCAGGCCAGGTGAAGCTATCCCATTGTTTGCTAGCAGGGGACTAAAGAGATCCAGGACCAAAGAGATCAGACACATTCAATCTCCCTTTCGACTAACCAGAACTGATTTTTGAGGATGGAGAGGGGAGTGGAATTATTTCCTACCAGAGAAAAGGGAAGGGGCTACCAGAGAAGGAGAACTGACTCTGAGAAAGTCTAATTACAAGGCTCTTAGCCTCCAGGCAAGAACCTCCATCCCATTGATCCAGAGTGTGTGGCAGCAGACAAACGCTGACCCGGCATTGAACTGAGAGGGCTTCTAAGGAGTGCCATCTGCTGGCTGACCAAGGAAGGGCACATGAGAAAATTAAATAATTAGGGGAGGCTTTTAACAGCCTTTATAGCCTCCCTCCCCAAGGCCCTAGGAAGCAGGTCTGCAACCCATTACTGGGTCCAGAGCCCAGTTTTGAGCAACTAACAGGGACAATCCTAAAGATTCAGATCGAACCAAGAATCAAAGAGCAGAACACACAGCCTCCCACCACTAAACCCCTACGAAATAGAAAGAAATTGGGCAGATGAGTAAACTACCATTCTAATCAGACGCCTACACATCGGCAAAAAATTATAAGCCATACTAAGAAAATGGAAGACATGGCCCAAGAAAAGGACTATATCAAAGCCCTAGAAGAGATGCAGGATTTGAGATAATTAATTAACAAGATGCACACAAATTTCCAAACTCAAATTAATGAGTTAAAAGACAATATGGCTAAAGAGACATACGACATCAAGAAGACAATGAGGGGAAAGCGGACTTGGCCCAGTGGTTAGGGCGTCCGTCTACCACATGGGAGGTCCACGGTTCACACCCCGGACCTCCTTGACCCATGTGGAGCTGGCCTACGCACTGCTGATGCACGCAAAGAGTGCCGAGCCATGCAGGGGTGTCCCCCGCGTAGGGGAACCCCGAGCGCAAGGAGTGCACCCTGTAAGGAGAGCTGCCCAGCACGAAAGAAAGTGCAGCCTGCCCAGGAATGGCACTGCACACATGGAAAGCTGACACAGCAAGATGACACAACAAAAAGAAACACAGATTCCTGGTGCCGCTGATGAGGATAGAAGCGGTCACAGAAGAACATGCAGCGAATGGACAGAGAGAGCAGACAACTGGGGACGGGGGTAAGGGGAGAGAAATAAATAAAAAATAAATCTTAAAAAAAAAAAAAAAGAATAAGTAATACCAAAGACAGAAGAGCTGAAATTGAAGAGAAAAAAGAACATAGAAAAGAATAGAAAACATTGGATTACAACATGAAATGCAACACATATGTGCCATGGAAGTTCCAGAAGGAGAAGAGATGGGAAAAGGGGTAGAAAGCGTATCTGAGGAAATAATAGCTAAAAATTTCCCAACTCTCACAAAAGAAATGAACTTACATGTCCAAGAAGTGCTTTGTACCCCAGTCAGAATAAATTTGAATAGACCTACTCCAAGATACATACTACTCAGAATGGCAGATGTCAAAGATATGTGAATATATCCCAATAAAACTTCTAATAAATAAATAAATGTGCAAGAATAGCCAAAAAAGCAGCTATGACAGCAGGGGAAAATAGACTGAGAGATGAAGAATTTTCTTGTCTGTTTTTTTTTTTTAGATTTTTATTTTATTTCTCTCCCCTTCCCCCCACCCCAGTTGTCTGTTCTCTGTGTCTATTTGCTGCATCTTTCTTCTTTGTCTGCTTCTGTTGTTGTCAGCGGCAAGGGAATCTGTGTTTCTTTTTGTTGCGTCATCTTGTTGTGTCAGCTCTCCGTGTGTGTGGAACCATTCCTGGGCAGGCTGCACTTTCTTTTGCACTGGGCGGCTCTCCTTCCGGGGCACACTCCTTGTGCGTGGGGCTCCCCTACACAGGGACACCCCTGTGTGGCACGGCACTCCTTGCACGCATCAGCACTGCGCATGGGCCAGCTCCACACGGGTCCGGGAGGCCAGGGGTTTGAACCGCGGACCTCCCATGTGGTAGGTGGACGCCCTAACCACTGGACCAAACCTGCCACCTGTTTGTCTGTTTATTATTATTATTATTGAAATAATGAAAATGCTCTAATAATGATTGAAGTGATGGATGTACAACTATGTGATTATACCAATACCACTGATTGTACACTTTGAATCGAATTGTATGTTCTATTAATATGTATCAACAAAATTGATTTGTTAAAAAAAATGGCAAAAGAATAGACATTTGTCCAAAGAAGAAATATAAAAGGCAAAAAAAAAACCACATGAAAAAGTGTTCAACATCACTAATGATTAGGGAAATGCGAATCAAAACTATAGTAAGAGGAAATGGATGTGGCTCAAGTGATCGGGCTCCTACCTACCACATGGGAGGTTTGTGGTTCGATTCCTGGTGCCTCTTACAGAAGACAGTGTGCAATGGGCAGGCACGGCTAGCTGACACAAAAGATGATGTAATAAGAGACACAAGAGGAAAAACATAATGAGATACACAACAAAGCCGGGAGGTGGCTTAAGCAATTGGGTGCCTCTCTCCTACATTGGCAGTCCCAGATTTGGTTCCTGGTGACTCGAAAAGAAACAAAGAAGAGGAACAGACACAGCAAGTGCAAACAATGAGGGGATGGGAAAAGATAAATAAATGAAATAAACCTTAAAAAAAAAACTACAGTGAGATATCATTTCAAACAATTAGATGGCTACTATTTTTTTTTAAAGATTTATTTTATTTATTTCTTCCCCCTTTCCCCCGCCATTGTCTGCTCTCTGTGTCAACTCGCTGTATGTTCTTCTGTGCCTGCTTACACCCTCGGTGGCACCAGGAAACTGCGTCTCTTTTTTGTTACGTCATCTTGCTGTGTCAGCTCTCTGTGTGTGTGGCACCACTCCTGGGCGGGCTGCACTTTTTTCACATGGGGCGGTTCTCCTTGTAGAGCACACTCCTTGTGTATGGGGCATCCCCACGTGGGGGGCGCCCCTGCGTGGCACGGCACTCCTGGTGCGCGGCAGCTCTGCACATGGACCAGCTCATCACACAGGTCAGGAGGGCCTGGGGATCAAACCCTGGACCCTCCCATATGGTAGGCGGATGCTCTATCAGCTGAGCCACGTCCGCTTCCCCAGATGGCTACTATTAAAAGAACAGAGAACTACAAGTATTGGAGAGGATGTGTAGAGATAGGTACACTTATTCACTGTTGGTGGGAATGCAGAATGGTACCATCATTGTGGAGGACTATTTGGCAGTTCCTAAAGAAGCTGAATATAGATTTTCCATGTGACTCTGCAATACCACTATTGGGTAAATATACAGAAGAACTGAGAGCAGTGACATGAATAGACATCTGCACACTTACGTTCATAGAGGCATTACTCATGACTGCCTAAAGTTGGAAACAACCCAAGTGTCCACCAACAGAAGAATGGATAAACACACTGTGGTATAAATACACAATGGAATTTTACGCAGTTGTAAGAAGAAATGAAGTCATAAAGCATATGACAACATGGATGAACCTGGAGGACATTATGGTGAGTGAAGCAAGCCAGACAAAAAAGGACAAATACTATATGACTGCATTACGATGAACTAAATATATTGTGTAAAATATTGTATGATTTATCTAAAATGTAAATATAAATTAATTTATAAAGATGAAATTGGATTAGTGGTTACGTAGGGCTGGGTAAGGCATGCTAAGGGGTGTGGAGTTGTTCTTTTTGGAGTAATGAAATAACTCTAAAATTTTTCTGACTATGAATGCACAACATTGCACTTACACTAAAAGCCACTGACTGTACAGTTTGGATAGATCATATAGTATGTGAATGTATAACAATAAAACTGCTTATTAAATAAATAATTGTGTAATAGCTAGAAATAGCAGCTATTTACAGCAGGGGAAGCATAGAGAGACTGTGAAGAATTTTCTTGTTTGTCTGGTTTTGTTCATTATTATTACTGAAATAATGAAAATGCTCTAATAATGATTGAAGTGATGAATGCACAATATGATTATACCAAATACCACTGACTGTATACTTTGGATGAACTATAGGCTTTATTAATATGTATCAATAAGAATGATTTGTTGGGAAGCGGATGTGGCTCAGTTGATAGAGCATCCACCTACCAGATAGGAGGTCCAGGGTTCTATACCCAGGGCCTTCTGACCTGTGTGGTGAGCTGGCCCATGTACAGTGCTGCCACATGCAAGGAGAGCCATGACATACAGGTGCTATGTAGGGGAGCCTCACAAGCAAGGAGTGCACCCTGCAAGGACAGCCGCCCTGCGCAAAATAATCACAGCCCACCTAGGAGTGGCACCGCATACACAGAGAGCTGACGCAGCAAGATGACGCAACAAAAAGAGACAGATTTCCAGTGCTGCAGAGAATGCAAGCAGATACAGAAGAACACACAGAGAATGGACACAAGGGAGCAGACAAAGGAGGAGGGGGGAAGGGGAGAGAAATAAATAAAATAAAATCTTAAAAAAAAATGATTTGTTTAAAAAAAAAAAAGGTGAAATCTCCTACTATCTCCATGACCTTAAGGTAGGTAAAGATTTCTTAAATTGGATTTAAAAAGTACTCATCATAAGGGGAAAATGAATTGAAATGAAGAAAATTTCACACATACATTAAAATTAATTTGAGGGAAACGGACTTGGCCCAGTGGTTAGGGTATCCGTCTACCACATGGGAGGTCCGCGGTTCAAATCCCGGGCCTCCTTGACCCGTGTGGAGCTGGCCCATGCTCAGTGCTGATGCGCGCAAGGTGCGCTGTGCCACGCAGGGGTGTCCCCGCGTAGGGGAGCCCCACGCGCAAGGAGTGAACCTGTAAGGAGAGCCGCCCAGCGCGAAAGAAAGTGCAGCCTGCCCAGGAATGGCGCCGCCCACACTTCCCTTGCTGCTGACGACAACAGAAGTGGATAAAGAAACAAGACGCAGCAAATAGACACAGAGACCTGACAACCGGGGAAGGGGGGGAATTAAATAAATAAATAAAATCTTTAAAAAAAAAATTTAATTTGAGCAGGACCTTAGATATGTTAAAGGTAACACAATAAAGCTCCTAGAAAACAGGCACATATATCTTTTATGACTTTGATGAAGGCAATGATTTCTTAAATAGGTCACAAAAAAATCCCCACAAACAATAAAGAAAAAGAAATTGTTAAACTGGGCTTGATAAAAATAAAAAACTGTTTATCAGAAAATACCATTGGGGGCGGATATGGCTCAGGTGATTGGGCTCCTGTCTACCTGGGTTCGATTCCCAGGGCTTCCTGTTAAAGGCATGCTGGCCCACACCACCGTGGAGAGCTGATGGCCCACACCGCCGCAGAGAGCTGACAGCAGACGGCTAGCACAAACCAACAAAGGGGGGGAGGGATAAAAAATGAAGTAAAATAAATAAATCTTAAGAAAAAATACAATTAATAAAGAGAAAAAACAGGGAAATGGATGTGACTCAAGCCATTGGACTTTTGCCTACCACATGGGAGGTCCTGGGTTCCGTTCCTGGTGCCTCCTGGAGAAGGCAGGCAGGCAGGCGCAGTGAGCTGATGCAACAAGATGATGCAACAGAAGAGACACGAAGAGGAAAGACAATGAGAGATACAACAAACCAGGGAGCTGAGATGGCTCAGGTGATTGAGTGCTCTCTTCTACATGAAAGGTCCCAGGTTTGGTTCCCAGTGCCTCCTAAAGAGAAGATGAGCAGACAGCGACCACAAACAACAATGGGACGAATGAATAAATCTTAAAAAAAAAAAAAAGAGAGAAAAATCAAAAGACAAACATTGTATGATCTCACTGATATAAAATAATCAGAATATACAGATTCATAAAGACAGAAACTAGAATACAGGTTACCGGGGACCAGAAGGATGTGGGGAATGGGAAATTCATGCCTAATTGGTACAGAGCTTCTGTCTGGGGTAACAAAAGGTTTTGGTGGTGATGGTGGCATGACACTGTGAAAGTAATTAGCACCTTTGAATTGTGTAATTGAAAACTGATAAAATGGGGGATTTTAGGGTTGTGTGTGTATTTTTTTTTAAGATTTATTTTTTATTTATTTCTCTCCTCTTCTCCCCCCTTGTTGTCCACTCTCTGTGTCTGCTTGCATTCTTGTCAGTGGCACCGGGAATCTGTGTCTCTTTTTGTTGCATCATCTTGCTGCGTCAGCTCTGTGTGTGTGCAGTACCACTCCTGGGCAGGCTGTGATTTTTCGCATGGGGCGGCTCTCCTTACAGGGCACATTCACTGGGTGTGGGGCTCTCCTATGTGGGGGTCACCCCTGTGTGGCATGGCATTCCTTGCATGCATCAGCATTGCACATGGGCTAGCTCATCACACAGGTCAGGAGGCCCTGGGTTTGAACTCTGGGCCTCCTATGTGGTAGACAGAAGCTCTATCAGTTGAGCCAAATCCACTTCCCTAGGGTTGTATATATTTTATCAGAAAAAAAATTAAAATTAAAAAAAAGAAAGCAAGTCACTGACCAGGAGAAGATATTTGCAATAACATATCCAACAAAGGACTCATTCAGAATATATAAATAACTTTTATAAATCAGTTAAAAAAACAAACAAACAACCTACATGGCATCCAAATAAAGAATGGGCAAAAGACCTGAATAAGCATTTCATAAAGGCAAAAGTCAAATGGTCAATAAACACATGAAAAAAATGTTCAGCTTCATTACTATCAGGGAAATGCATTGTAAAACCACAATGACATACCATTTCATACACAGGAATGACTCAACTGCAAACAACCACCACAATACAGACAATACCAAGTATAGGTGAAGATATGGAACAAGAGGAAGTCACACATCCTGCTACTGGGAGTGTGAAATGGTGTAAATTGGGAGTATAATTGGGAAACTGACACTATTATACTAAAGCTGGTCAATGGGGAAGTGGATGTGGCTCAAGAGACTGGGCTCCTGTCTACAATAAGGGAGGCCCCAGGTTTGATTCCCGGGGTCTCCTGGTAAAGGCCAGCAGCCCCGCTCCATGAAGAGCTGGCAGCCCACGCTGTGGAGAGCTGATGCAAGATGACACAACAAAAAAGGGAGACGCAGAGGAGACGCAGCAGACTAGGGAGATGAAGTGGCTCAGGCAATTGAATGGCTCTCTCCCACACCAGAGGTACCGGGATTGGATCCCAGTGCCTCCTACAGGGAAAGATGAGAAGAAAAGACAAGCAGACATGGAAGAACACACAGTAAATGGACACAGAGAGCAGACAGCAAGCACAAAAAAACAACAAGGGGCAAGGAATAAAGCTGTTCAATGTTCGGCAATTCCACTCTGAAGTATGTACCCAATAGAGTACATAAATAAGTATTCACCAAAAGACATTAGACATATGTCAAAAGACAATGTCAGGAAGCAGACTTGGCCCAACAGATAGGGCGTCTGCCTACCACATGGGAGGTCCGAGGTTCAAACCCAGGGCCGCCCTGACCCGTTTAGAGCTGGCCCATGCACAGTGCTGATGTTGCATAAGGAGTGCCGTGCCACGTAGGGGTGTCCCCTGAGTAGGGGAGCTCCCACGTGCAAGGAGTGCACCCTGTAAGGAGAACCACCCAGTGCGAAAGAAAGTTTAGCCTGCCCAGGAACGGTGTCACACACACACGGAGCTGACGCAGCAAGATGACGCAACAAGAATAGACAGATTCCTGGTGCTGCTGACAACAATACAGCAATGGAAGCGGACACGGAAGAACACGCAGTGAATAGACACAAAGAGCAGACAACTGGGGCGAGACGGGGGGGAAGGGGAGAGAAATTTAAAAAAAAAATCTTAAAAAAAAAAAAAAGACTTAATGTCCATAGCAGCACTATCCGTAAGACCCCCCAAACAGAAAAGAACCTGAATGCCCATGGACTTTCAAATGGATAATTTTTACTTACCGATCACAATGAGAGAATGCAAAAACTACTGTCAACAGTTTGGGTGACCTCATAATGTTCAGCGAAAGGAACCAGACACAAGAATATATACTGTGGAAGCGGACTTGGCCCAGTGGTTAGGGTGTCCGTCTACCACATGGGAGGTCCGCGGTTCAAACCCCAGGCCTCCTTGACCCATGTGGAGCTGGCCCATGCGCAGTGCTGATGCGCACAAGGAGTGCTGTGCCACGCAGGGGTGTCCCCCGCGTAGGGGAGCCCCACGCGCAAGGAGTGCACCCCGTAAGGAGAGCTGCCCAGCATGAAAGAAGTTCAGCCTGCCCAGGAATGGCGCCGCACACACGGAGAGCTGACACAACAAGATGATGCAACAACAAAGAGACACAGATTCCCGTGCTGCTGATAAGGATAGAAGCGGGGGAAAAAAAAAGAACGCACAGCAAATGGACACAGAGAACAGACAACTGGGGCGGGGGGGGGAGGGGGGGAAGGGAGAGAAATAAATTAAAAAATAAAATCTTTAAAAAATAATATACTGTATCAATCCATTTCTATATTACGCCAGTAAATTCAAAACCAGGAAAAAACTAATCTGTGGTGGTAGTAGGACTGTAGTTACTTTGGCGGTGGTGGTGGAGACTGGTAGGGGCACATGAGAGGCTCTCTGGGTGCTGATAAGCTTCTAGGCCTTTAGCGGAGGGCTAGACACACAGGTGTGTTCACTTTGTGAAAATTTGTTGAGCTGTACACTCACAATGTATGCACTTTTAAAAATGTATACTATAATTCAATATTAAGTTAAAATGGCCTAGTCACCGAAGAGGTCCACATTTAGAAGAAATTTGGCATTTAGTCAAGTGATGATCCAATTGACAGTATACCCCAAGTTAAGATCAATGGCTGAAAGAGAAAGAAAATTGAACCTTTACATTCAAACGGAGTGAATAAGGTAGAAAACGATCAGCCATTTATAGAATCAAAGACATCCAGGAATGAACCCAAACAAACAATTTTTCACCAGAGTCTATATCAGAGAGAGGGAAAAAACAGGCGCCACTAGTCTACAGTGTTAGAAGCCAGGGCAGGGGATACTTTGCAGGGAGGTAGTAATAAGAAAGTGGCAGAGGGGGCTTCTGGGAGTGCTGGGATAGGTGTGTTCACTTTTGAAAATTCATCAAAGTGCACTCATGTTCTGTGTACCTTTTGTGGGTTATACTTCAAAATATGTTTAAAGAAAGGAGAAGTACAGGCTCTGTGGTCACAGATCTATGCTTCAACCTGGTTCCTCAATTCCCTGACTGGTAAACTACTTAATCTCTCTGGATCTCAGTTTCCTCATCTGGAAAATGGGAATAAGAATCTCCACCTCCCAGGGCTACTGAAGTAAATGAGAGCATTGGGAAAATGCTTACTCCTGGACCTGACACAGACTAAGTTCACAACAAATTGTGGTTAGAATCCCATCTCACAGATGGAGAAACTCAGATTCAGAGAGAGCCTTGGTCCAAACCAGGATTTGAACCTGGCCTCTCTGACTCCACCACTGTCTCTTAAAGGGTTCCAAAGGAGTATAATGCCCAGAATTGCACCTGGCTTCTTAGAGGCTCCCTGTCTATCCAGGAAATCTAGTGGGACACTACAGAGTGTGTAAGCTTTGGAGTCAGCCAGTTTTGAATTCAAGTTCTGATCCCACCACTTACTGATGACCCTGCTCTAAGAGCTCTGAAGTCAGGCAGCCCTAGCTTCAAGTCTCAGCCCTACCACTTTAGAATGGGTGAACTTGGCAAGGGTCTTCACCTCTCTGTACATTATTTTCTTTGACTTTGAACTAGGGGCAATAGCACTATGGGAATATTACACGGAATAATATAGAAAGAGCTTAGTCTGGCAGGTAGTAATTGCTCAGTAAAAGGCAGTTGTTATTGTAATCGTCATCTTCTGCTTCACCTGCTCTGGTCCCCAAATAGGAGGTACTTCTGTGACCTGCCAGAGAACTACTGCTTGCGTCCCCACAGGCCCTATCACATCAACTAATACTTTTTCCCGATGCTTGTTTAGTTATCCTTTTCACTTGCCAGCCTGTCAGCTCCATGAGGGGCAGGGATCAGGCTGGTTTTGCTTGGCACTGTACCCTGGGCCTGGCCCACGTCATTTATTTATTCATTCAATAACTACCTATTGAGCACTTGGGGTATAATGGTGAACCAAAGCAGACAAAGCCCTTACCCTCATGGGGCACACTGGCTCCAGAGGGAGGCAGACATGTACCTAAGAATCACGCAGAAAGGCATGTCAAGTCATAATGGACCAGTGTTCTGAAGGAGGGGGAGGTACCTGGGGCTCCAGCGGCCTGTACCAGGGGAACTGCCTGGGACTGGGAGTCAGGACAGGCTTCCTTGGAAATGGAAGCTGAGACTGAAAGGATGAGTCACAGCTAAGTCTGGCGATGGGGAGAGAAAGGAAAGGCATTCCGGGAAGAAGGAAAAGATGTGCAAAGGCTGAAAGGAGAGAGGGTGTGTGGGATGTTGGTACTAAGAACCCCAATTCCATAATTACTATTTTCTGAACGAACAATGGAAGGATTAAGCAATCGTGTGAAGCCTGACCCATAAGAGGGGTTCAACAGTGGCCTGTGGAAGGGGAGACTCGGGCCTTGCAGTTTGCACCATGCATGCTTTTGTATCGTCCCTGCCCACTGTGTGCAGGACACTGGTGGACCCCAGGGGTCACAGATGAAGCCCCACAACTCTGAATGAGAGCCCCCAGGGCTTTTTCTGCAAGTCTGCACCATTACCCAGGTAGCTGCTCTGGCCTAACTCTGCACCCCAGGTGGAAGAAATACCACCATGCCAGCCATCAAGGTCACCAAAATCCCACAAAGATAAACTGGGCAGATGGCACCATCTGCTAACCTCCCTTTGACCACGCCAACCCTGGCTGCATAGGGCTAGAAGGAGCTGGAGGAGAAAGATGTCCTCATCTGGCACCTAGGCTGAGAGGCCTGGGATCTAGAACACCCTTGCGCCACATGTACCTTTTGTGCCACACCCAGCTGCAGCACCTGGCACCCACCAAAGGCATCTCTGCCCATCCCATCCCCTGGTGACCCTCATTCTCGTGGCAGGCACTGATGATCTAGAATTTGGCAACTGGGCAGAGAGAGAACTCTGATTATGACATAATGTTACACAGGAAGAACCATGAGTCTTTCTCCATCCCTTTTCTTGCAGGTTCTCTAAAAACTGGCTCCATTGTGAGCTTATGATATCTGGGAGGGAGAAGCAGGGGGGAGAAGAGGAAAAGAACAAGAACAGCAGCAGCAGCAGCCGCCATGCCACCTCCATGTGTGCTTCCAGTTGGATACTATGCTCTTTAACGCTTTATTTAAACAACAACAAAAAAGTCTCCCAGGGAAGCGGACTTGGCCCAATGGATAGGACATCCGCCTACCACAGGGGAGGTCTGGGGTTCAAACTCCGGGCCTCCTGGACCCGTGTGAAGCCGGCCCATGCACAGGGCTGATGTGTGCAAGGAGTGCTGTGCCACGCAGGGGTGTCCCTGTGTAGGGGAGCCCCACGCGCAAGGAGTGCATCCCGTAAGGAGAGCCACCCAGCGCGAAAGAAAGTGCAGCCTGCCCAGGAATGGCGCCACACACACACAGAGCTGACACAACAAGATGACGCAACAAAAAGAAACACAGATTCCCAGTGCCACTGATAAGGACAGAAGCGGTCACAAAAGAACACACAGCAAATGGACACAGAGAGCAGACAACTGGGGCGGGGGCGGGGGAAGGGGCGAGAAATAAATAATAAAAAATAATAAAAAATAAAAGTCTACTGGTACCCTGTACTTGTAAGTGGTTAATCATTTGGATAAGATGTCTGGATCACACCCCGCCCCCACTTTCCTCCAGCTCATGAGCTCTGAGAGAACAGGAACCACATCTGTTCAGACACTCTTGAAACCTCAGTGCTTGCCCATGCCTGGCACTTACCAGAATAAAGGTTTGCTTTTCCCTGAATGAAGTCACAAGAGCCCTACAAGGGAGAGGTTGTTATCCCAGTTTCTGATGAGGACATTGAGGCTCTCACATTTATAAGCATTTTGCCTGAGGTTACACAACTAACAAGCGTGGGACACAAACCTAAACCAAACCCGTGCTTCTCACCAAACCTTTCAGTCTTCCCTCAACCAATGGAGTGGGAAAGAGAAACTGAGGTCCAAAAGAGATATCAGTGGACCCTGGGTGCATCCAGAAGTTCTGAGCCTTGGAGCAGTGCCCACCTTGTGAAATATTAATCCTGGAGCTGGGGATAAACGCAAATAAATGCCCTATTTACAGAGGCTGGAAATGCTCCAGGAGGGAGCAGACCATGGGCCAGAGACTGGGGTGGGAGGGGAGTCAGGGCACGCTCCAGGAGTCTGCCAGGGGCAGGGTTGCAAGTTAAGGGTCAGAGGAAATGCTGGATGTCACCCAGTCCAAAGTATCTGAAGAGACAAATCCACAAAGCAAGTTATGTTAGGAAGATATAGAAACAAAGAGGGAAGAGGGCACCTCATCACTGGGCAGGTGCTGGTGCTACTGGGAGGTAGAGGGACCTTGAGATGCTGGGTTAGCCTAGGAATCCAACTGCCTGGGTTCTATTCGTGCAGTCATACCCATACCGAACACTAAGTATGTAGCAAGAACTATGCAAAGCATAGCGTACTTTTTACTCACAATAGCCGAAAGGTGGAAGCAACCCAAGTGTCCATCAACCAATGAATGGATAAATAAAATATGGTATATACATACTATGGAATATTATTCAGCCATAAAAAGGAAGGAAGTGCTGATAGGTGCTACAATATGGATGAACCTTGAAGACATCATATTATGTGAACCAGTCACATGCAAAAGGACAAATATTAAATGATTTCACTTATATGAAATAACTAGAATATGCAATTTCATAGAGAAAGTAGATTACAGGCTATAAGGAATAGGGCAAGGGGTAGGAAATGGAGAGTTTATTCTTTTTTTTTTTAAAAGATTTATTTATTTATTTATCTCCCCTCCCCCGCTCCGCCCCAGTTGTCTGTTCTCTGTGTCTATTCGCTGCATGTTCTTCTTTGTCTGTTTCTGCTGTTGTCAGCGGCACGGGAATCTGTGTTTTTTTTCTTGTGTCATCTTGTTGTGTCAGCTCTCTGTGTGTGCGGCACCATTCCTGGGCAGGCTGAACTTTCTTTCGCGCTGGGCAGCTCTCCTTATGGGGCATACTCCTTGCGCATGGGTCTCCCCTATGCAGGGACACCCCTGCATGGCACAGCACTCCTTGCGCGCATCAGCGCTGTGCATGGGCCAGCTCCACACGGGTCAAGGAGGCCCGGGGTTTGAACCGCGGACCTCCCATGTGGTAGACGGATGCCCTAACCACTGGGCCAAGTCCGCTTCCCAGAGAATTAATTCTTAATGGGTACAGAGTTCCTGCTTGGAGTGATAGAAAAGTTTTGGTAATAGATGTTGGTAAGGTAACACAACACAGTGAATGTAATTAATATCACTGAATTCTATACCTGGAAATGGTTGATTTCCAGGTATAGGAAACTTGATGTTTCCCACTTTAACTTTAATTTTAAAGTTAAAGTTTAAAAGTTTTAAACTTTATGTTTCCCACTCCTACTTCAACTTTTATGTTTCCCATTTTAACTTTAATTTTTACCACTAGAATTTTTTTTAAAAGAGTTATGGGGGAGTAGATGTGGCTCAAGGGGTTGAGTCCTGCTGTCCACATGGGAGGTCCTGGGTTCGGTCCCTGGTGTCTCCTAAAAACAAACAGCAAGCAAACAAATGAAAAAAACAACTACTCAGGGGAGCTGATGTGGCTCAGTGATTGAGCACTGGCTTCCCACATATGAGGTCCTAGGGTTCAATCCCCAGTCCTAGTACAAAAACAAAAACAAAACAAAACAAAAGCTAAGTACTTATTGTGTAAATTCATTTAATTTTTGAACAATCATATGAGGCAGGAGATGAAAGACCTGAGGTGTAGAGTGGCTACGTAACTTGCCATGGACATATGTATATGCACATAGGTATAAACAGATGCATATCTGTTACAGGTGTTCATTAGTCCCAATCACTGTTTTTTGAGCTCTACATCCATGTTCTCATTGAAGTCACACAATAACCTATGATGGACATATTATTATTTTGTTTTCCAGATGAAGAAACTATGGTTCAAAGATGTACAATGACTTGCCCAAGGTTCCTCAGTAATGCCTGACTCTAAAGCTCAGGCTCTTTACCATTATGCTCAGGGCAGACACCTTTCCTCCAAGCCTCCGCTTTTCCTTCTGTAGCATGAGCCTCCACTGCTTCTTTCCAACTCTGAGTGTCCTTGGGCACTGAGCACTGATCAGATATTGCTTATAAGTGTTCCATGAACACTTAACACTGGAAGCTTCCTGAGGGCAAGGACCCAGACATGATCCATGTGGTCTCCCTGACACAGTGAGTGTGTATCTGGTTAGCTGAAGTGAAGGAGCCTTAGCTCTTTGAGATCCCCAGCCAATATTTATTAGCCATTCATCAGGGTCCTAATTAAAATGTTGCAGGGAAGCAGACCTGGCCCAGTGGTTAGGGCGTCCGTCTACCACATGGGAGGTCTGCGGTTCAAACCCCGGGTCTCCTTGACCCGTGTGGAGCTGGCCCATGCACAGTGCTGATGCGCGCAAGGAGTGCCCTGCCATGCAGGGGTGTCACCTGCATAGGGGAGCCCCACGTGCAAGGAGTGCACCCCGTGAGGAGAGCCACCCAGCACAAAAGAAAGTGCAGCCTGCCCAAGAATGGCGCCAGACACACAGAAAGCTGACACAAGATGATGCAACAACAAAAAAAAGAAACACAGATTCCCCGTGCCACTGATAAGGATAGAAGCAGTCACAGCGAATGGACAGAGAGAGTAGACAACTGGGGTGGGGGGGGGGGGGGAAGGGGAGAGAAATAAATAATAAAAATAAAAAATAAAAAATAAAATGTTGCAAATGGCACCTACCTTTCAGGTTGCCAAGGAAATGCCGTGAAATATGGCAGAAAATGGTAACCAATAATTACAAAGAATGATTTCCTAAGAATAATGCTTGAAGACCCTTCTGCTCACTTCTGAAGCTGGAAAATCAGCTTCGGTGATTGAACCATATATAGGAAATTGGTCCCAAAGTAGATGATCCAAAAGGGGTCTCTGAACTCACATTTCAGAAGCCAAGAACAGCTGAGGTACTGAAGCCAAGAAAAGAACCCTGGTGCCAAGAGTAACTCTCTCCTTGGTAGCCCCTCCCCTCCAAATGTGTCTGCAGAATCCTGGTGGCGGTAATAAAAACAAGAACTGTTTTTTCCCTTTGTAGAGGGCTTTAGATTGCACGGAATTCTTTCACAACCAGTGTCTCATTTCATCCTCCCAATAGCCTTCAGAGTTAGTGGGGATGGGTGGGAGCAGACCATTATTCTTAGCATATATAGGAAAACTAAGGCCCAGTGAGGAGAAGGGACTCACCCACATAGCAAGCGAGCAGCAAACCTAGGGTTTGAACCCAGGTGCTGAGATGGTTAGAATAGTTCTAACCACAATAGCCTGCTCTAACATGCTCTCAGCCTCTAAGTGCTCTGACTTTTCATTTTCAAATCTTCTGGGCCCAGTTGTCCTGCTCAGTCTGAGTAATGTAGTCAGGCTTCGGGGTGAGGAAGGAGAGCAATCACTATTCTGGCCCTTTAGGATGCCAAAAAATCTCAGCCTCTGCTGGGCACTTCTAAGTTCAAGAGCCTCCACTAGCAGATTAGCTAGACACACATACAGCCTAACCACACTTCTAGGCCCAATATTCATTGCCTTTTCCAACCTGTTTCCAGTCACATTTATTTCGACACCATCATTTTGCCCATTTCATTTGGTAGAACGGGGACTTGCTGGACTCTTAAAAAAAGCCCCATCACCTTCCACTGGCATCAAAAAAAGCCAGACCCAAACATCCTCCTAGTGTAATATATAACATTTCTATTACTACTGAGAAATGTTAGTAAATTTCCACCTTGTCCCTCACACTATTTCCCTAAATTCTACAAGCTCAGAGAGGCAAACAGAGCTGGTGATGCCACCAGCTGATGCTTAAAAGAAAGCTCTAAGGCCGACCCACACAGAAACCGTTCATTATCACTGTCATTGTCATCATCACAACTGCTATGTAGTGAGTACTTGCTACATGCCAAATTCTCACTAAGCACTTCAGTGCATGATCTCATTTAACCCATTTTACAGATGTAGAAACTGAGGTGGAGAAAGGTCCCTTGCCCAAGTTCTCACAACCAGGAAGCAGAGGTATGACTTGGTTTAACCACAGTGCTCCACGGCAATCCTTACAGCGTTTATTCTATCAATGGTCATTACAAAGATAGAAAAAGGTTACCACACAAGCTCAAAGCACAAGGGAATTTGTCATCTACCTGTGTTTCTCCAACCATTGGACACTTCAACAAGTTCGTACAGTTCTGAAAGGGTGCTCCATTAGATACCCTTTGACCTTGCATCATATAACAGCTCCTAACATCCCCAACATTATCTGGTCCCCACTATTCTCTGACTTCTTCACCCATACCCTTCCCCTCCTTTAACCTGCTCCAGGCCCACTATTCTCTCACTGTTTTTTAAAAGCATCAAGTATACTACTACTTCAGGAACTTTGCATTTGCTCTTCCCCCACTACAGAGGTGCATAGCTCACTCCCTCACTTCCTTTAGGTCTCTGCTCAAATATCACCTTAGAGCAGGGATTCTTAACTAGGGGTCTGTGAACATGAAATGAAATTCAAAAAAACATTATTCTTGTGCGGATGTGTTGGTGCAGATGTGATATATTTATTAAATAATACACAGTATAATGTGGACTTAGTAAGGGGTCAGTGGTTTTCACTTGACTTGCAAAGGGGTCAGAAAAGGTTAAGAACTCCTGCTTTAGAGAGACCTTTCCTGACCATCCTCTTTAAAAGGGCACCTCTCCACTCCCTGGCCCTCCCCATGGCTCTTCCCTGCTTTCTTTTCTCCATAGCAGTTATTACCAACAGACATATATGTTACTTATTTGCTGTATGAATTAATGAATCAAAGCAGAGATCCCTAAACCCTGGCAACTACTGCCTGCTTTAAGTGTAGCCCCCTGTGAACTTTTTCAAAATTGTTTTCCATGCTCATTTGAACCCTGACAAGAAACATTCTGTGGGAAAGATCATATAGGGTGATTTTCCTGAGACCTTAGGCATTCCTCTCCCACTGAAAAACCAAATGCGATGACAGGCACAGGCAAAGACTGGAAATCTTGGTCTCTTTTAGACTTAACAGCAGCCAACTCAATTTCCACACACACAGCTGAAGTGGCCAGCACAGTCAGTTTCACTTTCAGCTTACCCTCCAGGTACCTTTGACCCTCAGGTAGCAACCCCACCCCATCCCTTCCACACTCTGTTGGATTTCCCTGTATCTTGTCATCCCTTTTGGAAGCTGATCCAGAATCCAAGTGGTCCCTGAGCTTGTAAGCACTGCTCTGGGGGAACTTAAGCTCATCCAACAGGTAGCTGAGGCAGGGGCTGGCCCTTTCAGCCTTACATCGATCCCCCATCTTGGAGGGGCGTTCATCAGGGCGTCATTTTCTTTCTGAAGGAAGGGAGCTCGGTTTTAAAGGCACATTTCTCAGACTTGGGGACACGGGTAGAGAAGGTAGCCCTCCCACCATTGGCCGAGATGGATCTAGGCGAGTGGCTGCAGCGGCGATACTGAGGCCCTGGTAGCAACTGGGAAAGAGGGAAGGAGGAGAGTATATCCCTTGGCCAGGGGTCTAGGACCTACCCTGGGATGGGGTTGCCCTCAGCAGATGGAATGCTTCGTCGGCGAGGAGCGGAGGATGAGGCCGGGGAGACTCCAGGGCCAGAGCGCCACGAGAGGCAAGGGATCTCGTCAAGCTAGGGCTGGGGTCCGGGGGAGACAGGGGTCGGTGGGGCGGAGCTTGGGATCTGGGGACTGAATAGTCCCAGGCGGGAGTGGGTCGCGTTGGGGAACTCCGTGGCCGTTACCTTGCCCTTAGGGCTGCCAGCGGAGGTGAGGGCCGCCAGGTGCTGGCTTCAGGGCCCGGCCCCTCCCCCGATCCGGCTTCTACGGCTCAGAGCCTGCAGCCGCCGCCGCCTCCGCTGTCAACAAACCCTGGGTGCATCACTTCCGGGGCCGCCCCCTAGCAACAGCGATCAGGTTCCCCCAACTGGTCCCGAGGCGAACGCGCGCTGCGGTGGCGAAAGGTTCCGGGTTACCGCGGACCTTTCCTTTCTCAAATATCGGTTGGTTCTAGGGTTGGAGGAGGAATGGAGTTGGTCCTCCATCCCGGCCCAGAGAACTCGTCTTCCCTGGTCTCTGAGGGGCCCGTTCACCTCAGACTGAGGTTCAGTTCATCCTCTGGCCCTGCCTTTAATCAGACCCCCGGTAGTGGTTAAGAGCTGGACTGACTCTACATTCCATTGTTAGCGCAGACTTTCCTCTGTGCTGCAGCCTGGTACAGCCAGCGACCTACTTAACATCTCCCTTTGGGTGCACTCTGACGTCCAAAACACAATCATCACCCCCATCCCTCCAAACCCTCTCTTACATCTCCATCTTAGTAAATGGGCCACCAAGCACCTGGGCTGTCCGAAAACGAGGAATCCAGCGGCTTGGGTCGCTCCATTACCCTTGGCCCTTCGTCCAGTCTCCAAGTCCCAAGCATTTCTCAAATCAACCCCTTCTCCTTGCCACTTACAGTGCCCGACTTCTGCCCACCATCATTTCTTATCTGGATTTCTGCCTGTCCAGTAACATAACTCCTAACTCCTTCCACTCCTATTCACACCACAGCCCCAGGGTGATTATTTCAAATCTGACCAGGTCATTCCGCCCACACCACCACCTCTTTCCACTTAACCACCTTTAACAGATCAGTCATGTCTCCTTCTCCAGCCTCTTGTCCCCCTTCCCCCAATTCCTATTTCCATTATCCAAGAGGGCAGTTAAAGCAGTTTTGGTACTTTTAATGATCCCCTTCTCTCCCATAGGCTCAAATACTCTTCCTGCCCCCATCTATATCTAACACACTTCTGCTCCACTTTCTGTTCTCAGTTTAGATTCACTTTCCTGAGGAACTTTTTCTTGACACTATACCTGCTCCCGTATTCTAATAACCAGGTTTTATTGTTGCTGTTGTTTTGCATAGCATGTTTTAGTCTTTTACCATGTCCAACTATGTTCATATTTTTTGTTCATACAATTTTAATTGTTTAAAAATTCTATCGATGATTTCAAATTACCAAAGTAAGACATGATTGTTAAAAAAAAATACAGGCATAAATGGAAGAAAAAAAAGAAAGTCCCAGGAAGTGGATGTGGCTCCCAGTTGGGCACCTGCTTACCATATGGGAGGTCCCAGGTTTGGTTCTGAAGCCTCCTGGAGAAGGCAAACAAACAGTGGGCAGACAAACAAGAGAACCATCTGGGGCTGGGGGCGGGGGGAATAAAGAAAAATAAATCTTAAAAAAAAATGTCCCCATTCAAATCCTCACCCAACCCCAACCTCATTCCCTTCTGCAGATGAGACCACTCTTAACAGACTGGAGAGAACCCTTAGAGCCTTTTTTCCCCCAAAGCATGTATATAGAAGAGTTCTATCCTATAAAACTCTTAGGAGGGAAGTGGATTTGGCCCAACGGATAGGGCATCCAACTACCACATGGAAAGTCCAAGGTTCAAACCTAGGGCCTCCTGACCCATGTGATGAGCTGGCCAAGGAGTGCTGTGCCACACAGGGGTGTCCCCTGCATAGGGAAGCCCCACCCGCAAGGAGTGTGCCCTGTAAGGAGAGCCACCCAGTGCGAAAAAAGTGCAACCTGCCCAGGAATGGCACCGCACACACGGAGAGCTGATGCAGCAAGATGACGCAACTAAAAGAGACACAGATTCCGGGTGCCACTGACAAGAATCCAAGGGGACACAGAAGAACACACAGCGAATGGACATAGAAAGCAGACAACCGGGGGGGTGGGGGAAGGAGGGGAGAGAAATAAAAACAAAACAAAAATAAATAAATAAAATTCTTAGGAGAAAATATAGGAGTAGGTCTATGTGACCTTGGGTTAGGCAATGGTTTCTTAGATACGACACCCAAACCACAAGGGACAAAATTTAAAAATAGATAAATTGAATTTCATCAAATTAAAATCCTTTGTGCTTCAAAGAACACCATCAAGAAAGTGAAACAACAACTCACAGAATGGGAGAAAATATTTGCAAATCTTATATCTGATAAAGAACTAGTACATAGAATATAAAAATAATAGATAACCAAATAATAAGGATAATGCAATTAAAAATAAGCAAAGGATCTGAATATACATTTTTCCAAAGAAAGTTTATGAATGGCCAACAAGCACATGAAAAGATTCTCAACATCATTAGTCATTAGAAAATTTCAATTCAAAACCATGAGATACCACTTCATAGTTACTAACATGGATATAATAATTAAAAAAAAAAGACACAATACAAGTGTTTATGAGATTGTGGAAAGACTGGAACCCTCTACATTGCTTGTTCCTCAAAAAGTTAAATGTAGAGTTACCATATAACATAACAATTCCACTCCTAAGTATATACCCAAGAGAAATGGAAACATATACATACAAAAACCTGCACTCAAATGTTAATAACACAATTATTCGTAATGGCCAAAAAGTGAAGACAACTCAAATGTCCACCAACTGGTAAATGAATATAGTTTGGAACGATATATTCACACAATGGAATATTATTTGGCAGTAAAAAGGAATGAAGTACTGACACATGCTACATCATAGATTAGACTTGAAAACATTAGGTTAAGTGAAAGAAACCAGTCACAAAAGACCATTTATTATATTATTTTATTTATCTGTCCAGATAGGCAAATCTTTAGAGACACAAAGTAGATAAGTGGTTGCCAAGGTCTGGAGGGGGTTGAATAGGGAGCGACTGCCAATAGGTACAGGGTTTCTTTTCAGGGTGATGAAATGATCTAAAATTAGATGAGTGATATTCTATGAATATACTAAAGCCCAATGTATTATGCTCTTTAAATGAGTAAATTGTATGGTATATGAATTCTATCTCAAAGCTGTTAAAATGCACATGTATGTGCATGTATAAACCCATAATATAAGATAGATTTTAAAAACAGAAGTAGGATCACACTGTACAAATTATATTGACATACTTTTATACTGTTTTTTATGTCAGATTGTATTGATCTACATCATTCTTTTGTACAGTTACATATTACTCCAATAATCTCAGTTTTCTTACTGGTGGAGTTTGGTTGACCAAAACAAATCATTATGCTATTACAGCATGTAAATAAGGACATTCACCAGGATAGTTTACCTCTAACTATTCCAGTTTTAAAATGAAAAGTCCTGCATCCTGGGAACCCCTTCATTCCCAGGGAACCCAGGATGGTTGGTCACCATACCAGAAGGAGAGAAATAGAAGTATATTATTGGAAGGTTTTTATACTATATATGAAGTAGTATAATATCACTTAAAAGTAGACTGCAACAAGTTAAATGTGTATGCTATCGACAGTAAAGCAACAACAAAAATAATATAACTAAGAGTTATAACTAATATGCCAATGAAGGAGATAAAATGGGATCATAAAAATAAAGTACTCGGGAAACGGACTTTGGCCCAGTGGTTAGGGCATCCGTCTACCACATGGGAGGTCTGCGGTTCAAACCCCGGGCCTCCTCGACCCATGTGGAGCTGGCCCATGTGCAGTGCTGATGTGCACAAGGAGTGCCGTGCCACGCAGGGGTGTCCCCCGCGTAGGGGAGCCCCACGCGCAAGGAGTGCACCTGTAAGGAGAGCCGCCCAGCACGAAAGAAAGTGCAGCCTGCCCAGGAATGGCGCTGCCCGCACTTCCCGTGCTGCTGACGACAACAGAAGCGGACAAAGAAACAAGACGCAGCAAAAAGACACAGAAAACAGACAACCGGGGGAGGGGAGGGGAATTAAATAAATAAAAATAAATCTTAAAAAAAAATAAAGTACTCAATCTGAAAGATGGCAAAATAAGAAGGAAAAGGGAAAAGAGAACATATATAGGACACATAGAAAAAAAATGGCAACAGGTAGACTTAAACTCAACCATGACAGTAATCACATTAGATGTAAAAGATAGAAATACTCTGAACAAAAGGAAGAAATTGTCAAATTAGGGGAAAAAAGGTCTAACAATATGCTGCCTACAAGAAGCCCAACTTAAATATAAAGACCACAGATGGTTATTTAAGTAAAAGGAGGGAAGTGGATGTGACTCAAGTGATTGGTCTCCTGCTTACTACACGTGAGGACCCAGGTTCGGTTCCTAGTGCCTCCTAAAGAAGACAGAGAGCTGGTGTGATGGGCAGAAGTGGCAAACTGACACAACAAGATGATGCAACAGGGAAGTGGATTTGGCTCAGTGGATAGAGCGTCCACCTACCACATGGGAGGTTCAGGGTTCAAACCCAGGGCCTCCTGACCCATGTGATGAGCTGGCCCATGCACAGTGCTGATGCATGGAAGGAGTGCCATGCCATGCAGGGGTGTCCCCTGCATAGGGAAGCCCCATGTGCAAGGAGTGCACCCCTAAGGAGAGCTGCCCAGTGCAAGAAAAGCGCAGCCTGCCCAGGAGTGGCTTCGCACACATGGAGAGGTGACACAGCAAGATGACGCAACAAAAAGAGACACAGATTCCTGGTGCCCCTGACAAGAATGCAAGTGGACACAGGAGAACACCCAGCAAATGGACGTAGAGAACAGAAAACTGGGGGAGGTGGGTGGGCAGGGTAGGGGAGAGAAATAAAAAATAAATCTTAAAAAAAAAGAAAAAAGAAAAACATGTTGTAGACTAATATTAAAAAGAAAAAAAGATGATTCAACAAGAGACACAAGAAGATTTTATGTGATCTATGTATCTTTATTTTTTATTTATTTATTTTTAAAAAAGATTTATTTATTTCTCTCCACTCCCCACCCATCCCGGTTGTCTGTTCTCTGTGTCTATTTGCTGTGTCTTCTTTTTTGTCTGCTTCTGTTGTTGTCAGCGGAACGGGAATCTGTGTTTCTTTCCATTGTGTCATCTTGTTGTGTCAGCTCTCCATGTGTGTGGCGCCATTCCTGGGCAGGCTGCACTTTCTTTCGCACTGGGCGGCTCTCCTAATGGGGCGCACTCCTTGCGTGTGGGGCTCCCCTATGCGGGGGACACCCCTGCGTGACAGGGCGCTCCTTGAGCACATCAGCACTGCGCATGGGCCAGCTGCACACGGGTCAGGGAGGCCGGGGTTTGAACTGTGGACATCCCATGTGGTAGACGGACACCCTAACCACTGGGCCAAGTCCGCCGCCCTATGTATCTTTAAAAAAAAGATAATAAAAAATGGGAAAAAAAAGAGACACAAGAAGAGACACAACGACACAATAAAGCTGGTAACGGTAGTGGCTTAAGCAATTAGGCATCTCCCTCCCACATAGGGGAGACCAGGTTTGGTTCCTGGTGACTCCTAAAGAAAACAAGGAAGACCAACAGGCACAGTAAGTGCAAACAATAAGGGGGTGGGGAGAAATAAATAAAATATATCTTTAAAAATATGAAGTCAAAGGAGTGGAGCAGGTGTAGCTCAATGGTTGAACACCTGCTTCACATGTACAAGGTCTTAGATTCAACCCCCAGCACCTCCTAAAAAAAAAAGTCTTCCAGGAAGATGGT
The DNA here is from genome assembly GCF_030445035.2 of Dasypus novemcinctus. Taxonomy (NCBI): domain Eukaryota; kingdom Metazoa; phylum Chordata; class Mammalia; order Cingulata; family Dasypodidae; genus Dasypus; species Dasypus novemcinctus. The sequence goes on along the minus strand of NC_080680.1, from coordinate 88,352,745 downwards.
GAACTAGAAAGACATGGGACTCTCTCCTCTCCCAGAAAAATAGCTAGAGGACAGACATAAATGTCCTGAAAAAATATGTTCTAGGGTCTAGGACACCAGGGGAAGGCTGGACATTACCCAGAAGGGAGAGGTGCATAGGAAAAGAATCTCAACTGAAAGACTGTGAGTGGAAGCTGAGAGTCCAGAAATAAACCCTCGTTCTATGGCTGTCTGGTTTTCAACAAATCTACCAAATCCATTTTGGGTATCCATAACCAAAATAATGAAAGAGGATCCCTATCTTACTCTCTACACATAATCAACATTATGTTTATTTATTTATTTATTTATTTATTTAATTCCCCCCCCTCCCCTGGTTGTCTGTTCTCTGTGTCTATTTGCTGCGTCTTGTTTCTTTGTCCGCTTCTGTTGTCGTCAGCGGCACGGGAAGTGTGGGCGGCGCCATTCCTCGGCAGGCTGCTCCCTCCTTCGCGCTGGGCGGCTCTCCTTACGGGTGCACTCCTTGCGCGTGGGGCTCCCCTACGCGGGGGACACCCTGCATAGGGCGGCATTCCTTGCGCGCATCAGCACTGCGCATGGGCCAGCTCCACACGGGTCAAGGAGGCCCGGGGCTTGAACCGCAGGCCTCCCATGTGGTAGACGGATGCCCTAACCACTGGGCCAAAGTCCGTTTCCCAACATTATGTTGAGTGAAGCAAGCCAGACACAAAAGGATAAAGGTGGTATGATTGCCCTATTGTGAACCAACTATGTTGTGTAATCTGATGGAGTTAATAAATTGAATATGGGTCACTAGAAAACGGAATGAGGTTAGAGAATGAAAAGCTGAAGGATAACTAGTGCAGAATTAAAAGGGATGTGTCTTAATCTTTGGAAACGACTAGGAAAGGTGAAAGCACAACATAATGTTTGTAACTAGCAGTGCTATTATATGGGTATGACAGTAGTTGAAAGGGAGAGTCTAAGGTGATGTAAATTACTAAAAGGAAAGCTAAAAAATGTAACATGGGACTTGTAGCAGTTTGATATAGTTATGAATTCCAAAAATCGATATTGGATTATGTTTGTAAACTGTTCTGTACCTGGGCATGACTAAATTATGATTGGGGCTTTGATTAGGCCATGTCAGTAGGGTGTTGTGTCCCTGCCCCTTGGTGGGTGGGGACTCACCGATAAAAGGCATGGCCAACGACAGAGTTGGAGGCCTTTTTTTTTTCCTTCTTTGAAAAAAAAATATTAAAAAATATGGAACATTTCACGAATTTGCATGTCATCCTTGCGCAGTGGCCATGCTAATCTTCTCTATATCGTTCCAATTTTAGTATATGTGCTGCCGAAGTGAGCACTGGAGGCTTTTTTGATGCTGCAGATTTTTGATATTGGAGTTTCGATGTTGGAGATTGATGCTGAAGCCTTAAGCTGAAGCCCTGGGAAGTAAGCAAACAAAAGAAAGAGAAGCAAGCCCAAGGAAGAGAGGAACGCTGGGCCCAGAAAGAAAAAAGCCTGGGGAAAGAGGAACCCTGAGCCTAGAGAGAGGCAAGACCTGGGAAGAGAAGAACCCAGGAAGCCTGAACCCTTGCAGACGTCAGCAGCCATCTTGCTCCAACATGTGAAAATAGACTTTGGTGAGGGAAGTAATTTATGTTCTATGGCCTGGTATCTGAAAGCTCCTACCCCAAATAAATACCCTTTATAAAAGCCAGCATATTTCTGGTGTTTTGCATCAGCACCCCTTTGGCTGACTAATACAGGACTGTATAACATAGTGAAACTTCATGTAAAATACAAATAAGGGTGATATTACATATATGGCTGTTTTGACCAAATATAAATATAAACAAACTAGAGAGATGGAAACAGAATAACAGCTATGTACAGTAAGAGAAGCATAGAGAGACTGAGAGGTGATGCGTTTTGTTTGTTTTGTGTTTGTTTTTTAGTATTATTATTACTGAAATAATGAAAATGCTCTAAAAATGATTTAAGTGATGAATGTACAACTATGTGATTATACTGAATACCATTGATTGTATGCTATGGATGGATTGATGCTTTATTAATATGTATCAATAAAATAATTTGTTAAAAAATAAAATGTAACATGAGATTGTATAGCATAGTAAAACTCAAGTAAAATATGAATATGGGTAATATTGTATATATAAGAATGTTTTTCTTTGAAACTGAACAAATGTATGTTAATGCTACAAGCTGTTACTATCAGGCAAAAAAACACAAACAAACCCAAAAAACCCCAAAACATTATGCTAAATAAAAATGGATCAGTGGCTGCCTAGGGGAGAATGGAAAAATTGGTGGGGGGCAGAGGGTAATAGCTGATGACTGGAGTTTCTTTTGGGTGTGAAGAAACTGTTCTCTGATAAAATTGTGCTGATGTTGCACAATTTTGTTAATATATTAAAAATCACTGAAATGTAAAAAACAAACAAACTTTACAGCACTTTAAGGAAAAACATCCTTCCCCTGAAAAAAAAAAGTCAAAGGATGGAAAAAGATATACCTTATGTGCCACTTATCAATTTATAGTCTTTCAGCTCCACTTACCAATTTATAGTCTTTCAGCTCCAAATTGCATTGCGTACTCTGAGAAAGTGGATCCAGACCCTTTAATAAGTATTTTTTTCTTGCAGGAGGAGTGAATTTTTCTTTCTGGTCCTGATGTGCACCCTAGGTCTACAGTGCCTGCCTCCTGCGGTGCCAGCAGTAAAAAGCTGCTGCCAGAACTCTGCTCAGGCAATATTTTAGAGGAAGCCTCTGGTGACGCACCTGCCAATGAATAGTTTTCCCAGGCACTTTGGAAGGCTGATTTTTGGCAAGTTCTGGAAAGCTGATTTTCAGCAAGTTCTGTGGCATGGCACCACAGCTGATTTTTTCCTGGCAAGTTCCAGAGGTAGAATTTCCAGAAAGTTTCATCAGGCTGGTACTATATAAATTTCTCTGCCATTCAATGAGATATGCCCATGTCCTCTCCACAAAAGCTGGATCTCAGCCTTGCAGAGATTCTTTTCTGTAGATGCAGTAGTAGCTCAGCCTAGGAGTAATAGCTGCTCCTTATATCTACTATTCATTCTCTTACCAGCCAATCTCTTGTAACTCCAATTTCCTGGGTTTTTTTAAAGGTTTATTTATTTTATTGATTTCTCTCCCCCCCCCCCAGTTGTCTGCTCTCTGTGTCCATTCGCTGTGTGTTCTTCTGTGTCCACTTGCATTCTTGTCAGGGACACGGGGAAACTGTGTCTCTTTTTGTTGTGTCATCTTGCTGCGTCAGCTCTGTGTGTATGCGGTGCCACTCCTGGGCAGGCTGCACTTTTTTCATGCGGGGTGGCTCTCCTTGCGGGGCACACTCCTTACATATGGGGCTCCCCCACATTGGGGACACCCCTGTATGGCATGGCACTCCTTGCACACACCAGCACTGCGCATGGGCCAGCTCACCACACGGGTCAGGAGGCCCTGGGTTTTTTGTTTTTTTTTTATTGATTTTGTAAAAGTATTACATTAAAAAAAAAAATTATATGAGGTCCCATTCAACCCCACCACCCCCACCCCACCACTCCCCCCCCCAGCAACACTCACTCCCTTCATCATGACACATCCGTTGCATTTGGTAAGTACATCTCTGGGCATCTCTGCACCTCATGGTCAATGGTCCACATCATGGCCCATACTCTCCCACATTCCATCCAGTGGGCCCTGGGAGGATTAACAATGTCCGGTGATTGCCCCTGAAGCACCATCCAGGGCAACTCCAAGTCCCAAAGGCGCCTCCACATCTCATCTCTTCTTGCCATTCCCCATATCCATGAGCCACCATGTCCACTTTTCCCATTCCAATGCCACCTTTTCTCTGTGGGCCTTGGATTGGTTGTGTCTGTTGCACCTCTATGTCAGGAGGCTCAGATTCCACATGGATACTGGATGCAATCCTCCTGCTTTCAGTTGTAGGCATTCTAGGTTCCATGGTGTGGTGGTTGTCCTTCTTCAACTCCATCTTAGCTGAGAGAGGTGAGTCCAATAAATCAGATTGTAGGAGCTAGAGTCTGTTGACGCTCAGGGCCTGGCTATCCTATTGTCAGTCCAGAGATTCAAATCCCCTAAATATATCTTGAACCCCAACACCAACTACAATTCCAGTAAAGTAGGATGAAAGTCTTACGAAAAGAGATCCCATCTGAGTCCAGTTCCATCACGCAGAAACACCAGCTCCAAAGAAGAGCTATCTGACATGGCAGTGAACCCGGTCTGCCATGACCATAGAACCCGTGGGTCTCTTTAGCCCTCAAAGGAACCAACACCTGGGGATTGCATCCACTCCATCTGTCTCCCAGACTCTGCTCAGCTGTGCACAGGGGCAATCCTTCTGACAGCCTCCAGACTCTTTTTTAGAGACTCGTAGCCATATAAACTCATTTCTGCTTTCCATTTCCCCCTTACATTAGGTCAAACAGCATTTTTTTTAATTATTATTATTTTTTAATTACATTAAAAAAAAAATATGAGGTCCCATTCAACCCCACCGCCCCCGCCCCCCACTCCCCCCACAGCAACACTCTCTCTCATCATCGTGATACATCCATTGCACCTGGTAAGTTCATCTCTGAGCATCACTGCACCCCATAGTCAATGGTCCACATCATAGCCCAGACTCTCTCACGTTCCATCCAGTGGGCCCTGGGGGGATCTACAGTGTCCCGTAATTGTCCGTGAAGCACTATCCAGGACAACTCCACGTCCCGAAAACGCCTCCACATCTCATCTCTTCCTCCCATTCCCCACACGCAGCAGCCCCCATGGCTACCATTCCCACACCCATTTCACATTTCCTCTGTGGACATTGGATTGGTTGTGTCCATTGCACACCTATGTCAAGTGAGGGCTTAGATTCCACATGGGTACTGGATGCACTCTTCCCGCTTCTAGTTGTAGACACTCTAGGCTCCATGTTGTGGTGGTTGACCTTCTTCAACTCCATGTTAGCTGAGTGGAGTAAGTCCAATAAGTCAAAGTGTAGGAGCTGAAGTCTGTTGAGGCTCTGGGCCTGGGTGTCATATTATCAGTCCAGAGATTCAAATCCCCTACATATATCTTAAACTCAGCACCAACTACAATTCCAATAAAGTAGCATGCAAGTCTTGTGAAAAGAGATCCCCTCTGAGTCCATTTCCATCACGCAGAAACACCAGCTCCAAAGAAGGGCCATCTGTCATGGCAGTGAACCCCTTCTGCCATGACCATAGAACCCGTGGGTCTCTTTATCCCTCAAAAGAACCAATACCTGGGGTTGTATCTATCTTATCTGTCTCTTAGACTCTGTTCAGTTGTACATAGGGGTATTCCTTCTGACAACCTCCAGACTCTTTTTTAGAGACTCACAGCCTTATAATCTCATTTCTCCTTTCCATTTCCCCCTTACATTAGGTCAAACCACTTCCCGAAGTCATGTTATTATATGTAGACAGGTATATTCTGCTGTTCCGTATTGAATCTTTAATTCAAGGTCATTTTCTAGTTGCTTCTTCAGCTGGTATGTGCTAGTGATCCCTCGGTGCCAGGGAGGCTCATCCCCGGGTGTCGTGTCCCACGCTGGGGGGAATGCATCACATCTACACGCTGAGTTTGGCTGTGAGAGTGGTCACATTTGAGTAACATGAAGGCTGTCAGGAGGAAACCCCCAGGCACAATGCTACTCTAGGCCTTGTTCTTATTGAAGGTGCATAGGCTCAAAAGTGTAGCCATTAGTATCAAGAGCCCACTGTTGGGCCCTCCTTCCTTCCTGGTTCTTGCCGTTGCACCTGGAGGATTGCCGCTGCTCTCCCAGGGCCCGCAGCAGTGACCCCCCGGCCAGGAGCCCAGTACCCCCCCAGCTGTTGTTTTTAATTGTTTCCACTATGAGTATATATAGACATTACCATATACCCTGGGCATATGCCCTGTATAACTCCCTGTCAACCATATATATCCTGTCAATAACATCCCATATCAGTATTCCTCCGTTGCCATTGTTGAACCACTCTGTGATCCAAAACTTCCTGTAAAGTGAATCCCAACATAATGTCAGCTTCAGAAGAGTCTTAGATCACCAAAATTCATATATACAATATACAGTATTTCCCCAGATCCACCATAAAACCTTTTCCCTTCCACAGCAATAATCTTTTAACTTATTCATATCATATTTCCTGAAACTGATGTACAGATTCCGAAACTATAGTTTTCAAACAAGGTAACATTTGTGCTTACTATGTGGTCCATACTTTAGGTTGTACAGTTTTCTAAATTTTTTAGTTATCCTATGTTTTGTCTTATGGTTTTCATTATTAGTCTGTCGTCCTCTATATGTTTTTGGTGTAATATTAGCTGTTTTATATTCATCCTCGTGTACTCTCACATAACTCCTCTTTTGCCCCCTTATTTACCTTTGTTCCATCCATTGCACGTCCATTTTCCCCTCCCCTTAGGGCCCACAACGCCTGCCAATCTAATGCCCTGGGAGCCGTCCTTTCTCACAAGAGATACAGTTCTCTCTATTCGACGGCATTAGTCTTCCCCAGGATATGGGTCCACCCCACCCAATGGTAGAACCCACCTTGGCAAAATGAGCCTTCAGCTATTCCCTCCGGAGTCCGTCCCGCATCAGACCATACCCCCTGAGCGTCCTAACCAGGTGACCCTCCTATTTATACTTTGATACGTTTTACTCAACATTTAGTTCTCAACGAACTTCTGGCACTCTCCCATGTTTGTATATTGCCCCTCCCTCCCACCTATTTCTTGGACCATATTACCCCTCTTCCCATCCCCAGCCCCCCTCAAACCCAGAAAACCCCACCTGAAGGTAACCCCTTGCCCCCATTTTGTCCCTTCTTTGTGCTCATACTTACCCCCAGCTCATCACAGATTCCACCCCTACAGACATTAACTCACATCCTTCCTCCACCCCCCGATTTCCTGTAAGCCACTTTTCCAGACTCTAGCTCTCTGAGGCAGTTAACTTATTTCATATCATTGAGGTCATATAGTATTTGTCCTTCAATGCCTGGGTTGCTTCACTTAACATAAGATTCTCAAGGTTCATCCATGTTATCACGTGCGATTGTAGTGTATTGGTTCTTACAGCTGAGTAGTATTCCATTGTGTGTATATACCACATTTTATTGATCCACTCATCTGTTGATGGACTTTTGGATTGATTCCAACTTTTGGCGATGGTGAACAATGCTGCTATGAACATTGGTGTACATATATCGGTTTGTGTCCTTGTTTTCAGATCTGATGGGTATATACCCAGCAGTGGTATTGCTGGGTCATATGGCAAATCTATGGATAATTTTTTGAGAAACTGCCAAACTGTCCTCCAGAATGGTTGGATCCTTCTGCATTCCCACCAGCAATGGATGAGTGTTCCCCTTTCTTCACATCCTCTCCAGCATTTGTATTCTACTGTTTTTTTCATGGCTGCCAATCTTATGGGAGTAAGATGGTATCTCATTGTAGTTTTGATTTGCATTTCCCTGATAGCTAGGGATTTGGAGCATTTTTTCATGTGCTTTTTAGCCATTTGTATTTCTTCTTTGGAGAAGTGTCTGTTTAAATCTTTTTCCCATTTTTTAAATGGGTTGTTTATCTTTTTGTTTTCGAGATATATGAGTTCTTTATATGTGCAAGTTATAAGTCTCTTATCAGATATATGGTTGCCAAATATTTTCTCCCATTGTGTGGGTTCCCTTTTTACTTTCTTGACAAACTCCTTTGAGGTGCAGAAGGCTTTAATTTTGAGGTAGTCCCATTTATCTATTTGTTCTTTTGCTGCTCGTGCTTTTGGTGTGATATTCATGAAGCCATTTCCTATTACAAGGTCCTGTAGATGTTTCCCTACACTGCTTTCTAAGGTCTTTATGGTCTTGGCTCTTATATTTAGGTCTTTGATCCATCTAGAGTTGATCTTTGTATAAGGTGTGAGATGGTAATCCTCTTTCATTCTTCTACATATGGCTATCCAGTTCTCCAGGCACCATTTGTTGAATAGGCCATTCTTTCTCAGTTGAGAGGGTTTGGTGGCTTTATCGAATATTATATGGCTATATACATGAGGTTCTATATCTGAACTTTCAATTCAATTCCATTGGTCTGTGTGTCTCTCCTTATGCCAGTACCATGCTGTTTTCACTACTGTAGCTTTGTAGTATATTTTGAAGTCAGGAAGTGTGATTCCTCCTATTTCGTTTTTCTTTTTCAATATGTCTTTGGCTATTCGGGGCCTCTTTTTATTCCAAATAAATTTCATAGTTAGTTTTTCTAGTTCCTTAAAGAAGGCTGTGTTGATTTTTATTGGGATTGCATTGAATGTGTAGATCAGTTTTGGTAGGATAGACATCTTAATAATATTCAGTCTTCCTATCCATGAACAGGGAATATTCTTCCATTTATTTAGGTCTTCTTTGATTTCCTTGAACAATCTTGTATAGTTCTCGATGTATAAGTTTTTTACCTCTTTAGTTAAATTTATTCCTAAGTATTTGATTTTTTTATTTACTATTGTGAATGGTATTTGTTTCTTGATTTCCTCCTGATCTTGCTCATTATTGGTGTATAGAAATGCTACTGATTTTTGCGCATTGATCTTATAACCTGCGACTTTGCTAAACTCATTTATGAGTTCTAGGAGCTTTGTTGAAGATCTCTCAGGGTTTTCTATATATACGATCATGTCATCTGCAAATAATGAAATTTTGACTTCTTCCCTTCCAATTTGAATGCCTTTTATATCTGGTTCTTGTCTCAGTGCTCGAGCCAGTACTTCCAAGACAATGTTAAATAGGAGCGGAGACAATGGGCATCCTTGTCTTGTTCCTGATTTTAGAGGGAAGGATTTCAGGACTTCGCCATTGTAAACAATGTTGGCTTTAGGTTTTTCATATATACTCTTTATCATGTTCAAAAAGTTTCCTTGTATTCCGATCTTTTGGAGTGTTTTTATCAGGAAGGGGTGCTGTATTTTGTCAAATGCCTTTTCTGCATCTATAGATATAATCATGTGGTTTTTTTCTCTCAATCTGTTTATATGGTGTATTACATTGATTGATTTTCTTATGTTGAACCATCCTTGCATACCTGGGATAAATCCCACTTGGTCATGGTGTAGAATTCGTTTAATGTGTTGTTGAATACGATTAGCAAGTATTTTGTTAAGTATTTTTGCGTCTAGGTTCATTAGAGAAATTGGTCTGTAATTTTCCTTTCTTGTGGTGTCTTTGTTTGGCTTTGGTACTAGGGTAATGTTGGCATCATAGAAGGAATTAGGCAGTGTTCCTTCTGTTTCGATTTTTTGGAATAGTTTCAACAGGATTGGTGTTAGTTCTTTCCAGAATGTTTTGTAGAATTCACCTGCGAAGCCGTCTGGCCCTGGGCTCTTCTTAGTTGGGAGATTTTTAATGACTGATTCTATCTCTTTGCTTGTGATTGGTTTGTTAAGATCATCAATTTCTTCTTTCGTCAGTATGGGCTGCTTATGTATTTCTAGGAATTTGTCCATTTCCTCTAAATTGTCATTTTTGTTGGAATATAGTTTTTCAAAGTATCCTCTTATGATAGTCTTTATTTCTGTGGGGTCAGTGGTGATATCACCTTTCTCATTTCTTATTTTGTGTATTTGCATCTTTTCTCTTTTTTTCTTTGTTAGTCTCGCTAAAGGTTTGTCAATTTTGTTGATCTTCTCAAAAAACCAGCTCTTGGTCTTGTTTATTTTTTCAAGTGCTTTCTTATTTTCTATTTCATTTAGTTCTGCTCTTATCTTTGTTATTTCCTTCCTTCTTCTTCCTGTTGGGTTACTTTGTTGTTGTTTTTCTAATTCATTCAAATGTGCAGTTAATTCTTCAATTTCTGCTCTTTCTTCTTTTTTGATATATGAATTTATGGCTATAAATTTCCCTCTCAGTACCGCTTTTGCTGCATCCCATAAATTTTGGTATGTTGTGTTATCATTATCATTTGTTTCAAGGTAGTCATTGATTTCTTTTGAGATTTCCTCTTTGACCCACTGTTTTTCTAAGAGTGTGCTGTTTAATTTCCAAATTGTCGTGTGAAGTCTGGGTCTCTGTCCCTTGCAAATTTCCAGCTTGACTCCACTGTGGTCAGAGATATTGTTTTGTATGATTTCGATCTTTCTGAATTCATTAAGCCTTTCTTTGTGGCCTAGCATATGGTCAATCTTGGAGAATGTTCCATGTGCGCTTGAGAAAAATGTATATCCTGCTGTGTTTGGGTGTAATGATCTATATATGTCTATTAGATCCAGCTCTTCTAATATACTGTTCAAATGTTTTGTTTCTTTAGTGATTCTCTTTTGAGATGTTCTGTCCAGAGTTGATAGTGGTGTATTAAAATCCCCCACTATAATTGTAGATGCATCTATTCTTTCACTTAGTTTTTCCAGCGTTTGCCTCACATATTTAGAGGCGCCCTTGTTAGGAGCATAAATATTTATGATTGTTTGATCTTCTTGACAAATTGTCCCTTTCACTAAAATATAGTATCCTTCTTTGTCTCTCACAATTGTTTTGCATTTAAAGTCTATTTTGTCTGATATTAATATAGCTACTCCTGCCTTTTTTTGGTTGTTGTTTGCTTGTATGATTGTTTTCCAGCCATTCACTTTCAACCTCCATGAGTCTCTGGGTCTAAGATGTGTCTCTTGTAGGCAGCATATAGATGGGTCGTATTTCCTTATCCAGTGTCCCAGTCTGAATCTTTTGATAGGTGAGTTTAATCCGTTGACATTCAGTGTTATTACGTTTAGAGAGTTATTTATGGTAGCCATATTTTGGTTGGATTTGTGTTTGTTATATTTTGTTTGTATTATTTTATTTTCCCCTTCTATTTTTGTCTTTCTTGTTGCTTTTACACTCTTCTCCATCTCTGACTGTCCTGTTTTTTCCTTTCTTCCTGCAGAATTCCCTTAAGAATTTCTTGAAGGGGAGGTTTCTTGTTGATATACTCTTTCAGTTTCTGTTTATCTGTGAATATTTTGAACTCTCCATCATTTTTGAATGCTAGTTTAGCTGGATAGAGTATTCTTGGTTGGAGATTTTTTTCCTTTAGTACCTTGACTATATCATACCACTGCCTTCTTGCCTCCATCGTTTCAGATGAGAAATCAGCACTTAATCTTATGGAGTTTCCCTTGTATGTGATGGTTTTCTTTTCTCTTGCTGCTTTTAGAATTTTTTCTTTGTCTTGAGCATTGGATAATTTGACAAGTATATGTCTTGGGGTGGGCCTGTTGGGGTTTATGACCAGTGGAGTGCGCTGTGCTTCTTGGATATGTACATCTGTCTCTTTCAGTAGATTTGGGAAGTTTTCATTCATTATTTCCTGCAACACTCCTTCTGACCCCTTTCCCTTCTCTTCTCCTTCTGGAATGCCTATAATACGTATGTTTGAGCGTTTTGCGTTATCATTCAGGTCCCTAAGTCCTATCTGGATTTTTTCTACCTTTTTATTGACCACTTCTACTATCTGTTTGATTTCCAATGCACTGTCTTCCACATCACTAATTCTCTGCTCTGCCTCTTCTAGTCTGCTGATATTTGCTGCAAGTGTATTTTTGATTTCTTGAATTGTGGTGTTCATTTCCATCATATCTGTTATTTTTTTGCGCATGTCTGCAATTTCCCCTCCAAGTGTTGTCTTCACGCTGTTAACCTCTTTCATTACTTCATCAAATTTGTCGGTGATAAATGTTCTGAGATCTTTCATTGCTTGTGCGAAGTCCTGCCCCCCTTCCTGATTTTCAGTTTGTTGATTGGATTCAGCCATGTTTTCCTGATTACTGGTTTGGTTTGTAGATTTTTGTTGCTGTCTTGTCAACATTTTTTCTTGACGGGTTTAATTAGTTCCTTAGCTTCTTTGTCTAGTCTTGGAGATTAATTAGCTGTTGTTTTTGTGTAAGTGTTATATCTTCTCTTTGTCACTTTGTTCTTCTTATTCCAATTTCTTATTGCTAGTTAAGCTCACTTTAAAGGAAAGTATTAGTGCTGGGGAAAGTCAATTGTGTAAGGAAGGAAAAAGTGTGAAGTAGTATTGGTGATATATGTTTACAAAGCAACAATATGAGTTCTGGGAGGATGGAGGTTAGATCATGTAAATTGTGTAGAGTTATAGTAGTAGGAAAGTACCTATAATGAGGTAGACGACTGAATATGGGAGGAATGTGGTACGTACTAAGAGGCTATTGTTTTCGTGAGAGAGGGAAAGAGAAAAGAAAGGTAATAGTTTCAGGGACGAATACCAGATGGAAAACTAAACAAAGGTATTAGAAATTAAGAGTTAGACACTTTGTGGATCAAAGAAAGGGAGATGGAATATAGGAGAGATAGCAGATGGTGGAGGATATCAAGTTGTAGGGGAAAGGGGATAGTGTAGATAGGCTAAATCTATTCACAGAGAAATGAGGCAGTGGAGGGTGAGGAAACCCAGCAAATGTGAGGTATTTCCTGTAGGACCTATTGTATTGTTAAGGTAAAATAGTATAAGAAGAATATTGGGGACAAGAAAGAGAGGATTGAAAAAAAAAAAAAAAAGAACAACAACAACAACAACAACAAAAAATAAAAAATAAAAAAAAAATAATAATAAATTTAAAAAAACCAAAGAACAGAAACCCCGCCGCCAGGCTCGGCTGGGCTCAGCTGGGCTCCGGTCCCCCGCCCGCCGCCCGCCGCGGCTTGGCTGGGCTCGGCTGAGCTCGGCTTTCCCGCCCGCCACCCGGCACGGCGTGGCTGGGCTCGGCCCCCCCGCCCGCTGCGGCTCAGCCGGGCTCGGCCGGACTCGGCTTCCCCGCCCACCGCCCGCCCGCCGCGGCGCAGCGCGGCTTGGCTCTCCCGCCCGCCGCCCGCCGCGGCACGGCTAGGCTCAGCTGGGCTTGTCTCCTTCGCCCGCCGCCCGCCGCGGCATAGCGCGGCTCGGCTCTCCCGCCCGCCACCCGCCACGGTGCTAGCTGCCTCAGCTCCGCCTACCCAAGGAGGGAGTCCTCCACACGTAGCTGGGATCTCCGTGTATATTTCACAGATGGATCCTCTCTGTTACCTTCCCTTCAAATCGATGTCCAGACACCTCTGGACCAGGAAAAATCCCGAAACAGCCGGTCCCAAAGAGTCTCCGACGCCTCCCAGCCGATTCCCCCCAGGAGCTAGTAACCGGGAAGTTCACTCAGCCGCCATCTTGCCTCCCCCTCCTGAAAAAAACCAAACAGCATTTTAAAGTCATGTTATTATATGTAGACAGGGATATTCTGCTGATCCGCATTGAACCTTTAATTCAAGGTCATTTTCTAGTTCCATCTTCAGCTGGTATTTGGTAGTGATCCCTCGGTGCCAGGGAGGCTCATCCCCGGGTGTCATGTCCCATGCTGCGGGGAATGCACTGCATCTACATGCTGAGTTTGGCTTCGAGACTGAGGCCCTGGGTTTGAACCCTGGACATCCCATATGGTAGTGGATGCTCTATGTGTTGAGCCAAATCTGCTTCCCTATTTTTTTTTTTTGAGCATTTATGTTTTATTGTATTTTTTTGAAGATACATAGATGACAAATAAGTTACATTAAAAAATATGAAAGGTCCAATTTCCTGTTATTGTTAACAAATCTTCATATTAACCTGCTCCCATTCAAATTACTGTGTGGTTTCTCTCTCCTGATTGGACCCTGACTGATATACCATGCTAACACTAATCAAATGAAAGCTGCAGTAGCTATATTAATAACAGAGAAAGTGAATTTCAGAGCAAAGAATATTACCAGAAATAAAGAATTTCATTTCAAAACCATAAAGGGATCATTGCCAAGAGACATAACAATCCAGGATATTTATATACCTTATAACAGCTTCAAAATACATGAAACATAAAAGGAAAGAACTACAGGGAAACGGACTTGGCCCAGTGGTTAGGGCATCCATCTACCACATGGGAGGTCCGCGGTTCAAACCCTGGGCCTCCTTGACAGGTGTGGAGCTGGCCCATGCGCAGTGCTGATGTGCGCAAGGAGTGCCGTGCCATTCAGGGATGTCCCCTGCGTAGGGGAGCCCCATGCGCAAGGAGTGTGCCCCGTTAGGAGAGCCGCCCAGCGCGAAAGAAAGTGCAGCCTGTCCAGGAATGGCGCCGCACACACGGAGAGCTGACACAACAAGATGACGCAACAAAAAGAAACACAGATTCCTGTGCCTCTGACAACAAGTGGACAAAGAAACACACGCAGCAAATGGACACAGAGAACACACAACTGGGGTGGGGTGGGGTGGGGAAATAAATAAATAAAATTTTTAAAAAAGAAAAAAAAAAAAGGGGAAAGAACTACAAGGAGAAATAGACAAATCCACAATTATAGTTATAGTTATAGTTAGTGTTTTTAACACTCCTCTCTCAATAATTGATAGAATAGGTACTCAAAAAATCAGTAAGGATTTAAAAGACTTGAACAACTCTATCTACCAATTTGACCTAATTAATATTTATTAGAACACACCACTCAACAATAGAATACACATTCCTTTCAAGTGCAAAAGAAACATTTACCAACATCTACCATATTCTGGGTCAAAAATTTGGCTCAATAAATCTGAAATGATTCAAAATCATATAAAGTATGTTCTCAGGTCATAATGGCATTAAATCAGAACTGAATAACATATCTGGAAAAATCCTGAAGTATTTGGAAGCTAAATAACACACTTCTAAGAAACCATAGGTTAAAGAAGAAATAAAAATGGAAATGTAAAAGTATTTTTAGCTGAGTGAAAATGAAAACACAACATATCAAAATTTGTGGGAGTCATCTAAAACAGTGTTAGAGGGAAATTTATAGTACTAAACGCCTATATTAGAAAAGAATAAAAGTGTCAAACAATGATCTCAGCTTACACTTTTATCTAAAAAATAAATAAAAAATGAAGCACAAAGTAAGCAGAAGAAATGAAACAAAAAAATCATAGCAAAAAAAAAAAAAAAAAAGCAACAGAGCTAATCAATGAAACCAAAGGCTGGTACTTAGAAAAGATCAATAAAATTGATAAACCTCTATTAGAGTGATTAGGAAAAAATGAAAGTAGACATAGATTACTAGAATAAGAGAAGTGACATTACTAGAGATTCTTTCATTATTAAAGAGATAAGAGAATGTTACGTACTACTTTATGCCAAATAAATTTGACAATAGAGATGAAATGGACCAAATTCTTTGAAAGCCACAAACTACAAAAGTCCAGTAAAGAAGAAATAGAGGGGGGAAATGGATTTGGCTCAACGGATAGAGTGATCGCCTAACACATGTGAGGCCCAGGGTTCAAACCCAGGGATTCCTGACCCGTGTGATGAGCTGGCCCACACACAGTGCTGATGCATGCAAGGAGTGCCATGCCACACAGGGGTGTCCCCCAGGTGGGGGAGCCCCACGCACAAGGGGTGCACCCTGTGAGGAGAGCCGCCCAGAGCAAAAAAAGCGCAACCTGCCCAGGAGTGGCACTGCACACATACAGAGCTGATGCAGCAAGATGACGCAACAAAAAGAGACACAGATTCCTGGTGCCGCTGACAAGAATGCTAGTGGACACAGAAGAACACACAGTGAATAGACACAGAGAGCAGACAACTGGGGGGGGGGGGGGGTGCGGAGGAGAGGAGAGAAATAAATAAATAAGAAAATCTTTAAAAAGAAGAAATAGAGGGAAGCAGATATAGTTCAAGCCTTTGGGTACCCGACTACCACATGGGAGGTCCCAGGTTTAGTTCCTGGTGCCTCCTAAAAAAGACAAGCAAGACAACAAGCTGAAGCAAGGGGTTGACTCTGTGAGCTGATGCAACAAGGGGACAACTCAACAAGGAAAACACAATGAGAGGCACAACAAGCAGGGAGTAGAGGTGGCTCAAGTGATTGGGTCCTTTCTTCCCACATGGGAGATCCTGAGTTCATTCCTGGTGCCTCCTGAGAAAAAAGGAGCAGACGAGAAGCAGGTGTGGCTCAAGGGATTGGACTCCTGCCTACCACATGGGAGGTCCCTGGTTTGGTTCCTGATGGCTCCTAGGGAAGACAGTGAGCTGGCATGACAGGCAGGTGCGGCAAGCAGACACAGCAAGAGGCACAAAAAGAAAAATATAATGAGAGACACAATGAAGCAGGGAGCAGAGATTCCCATTGCTCCTAAAAGAGGACAAGCAGGATGGCGAGCTGATGCAACAAGATGACACATCAAGAAACATGAGGAAAACACAATGAGAGACAAAACAAAGCAGGGAGTAGAGATGGCTTAGGCAACTGGGTGCTTCTCTTCCACATCTGAGATCCCAGATTTGGTTCCTGGTGCCTCCTTAAAAAAAAAGACCAGGATATAGCAGGTGCAAAACAATGAGGGGAGAGAAATATTAATAAATAAAATAAATATTTTTAAAAATAAATAGATAACCTGAACACTCCTATATCTATCATAGAAATTGAATTTGCAACTTAAAACTAGGGTGATTAACTGTCCCAGTTTTCCTAGGTCTGGGGGGATTTCAAGAATGTGGTATTGGGAAGTGGACTTGGCCCAAAGGATAGGGTGTCTGCCTACCACATGGGAGATCCGCGGTTCAAACCCCAGGCCTCCTGGACCTGTGTGGAGCTGGCCCACGTGCAGTGCTGATGCATGCAAGAAGTGCCATGCCACGCAGGGGTGTCCCCCACATAGGGGAGCCCCACATGCAAGGAGTGCACCCCGTAAGGAGAGCCGCCCAGTGCGAAAGAAATTGCATCCTGCACAAGAAGAGAGCCACACACACGGAGAACTGAGACAACAAGATGATGCAACAAAAAGAAACACAGATTCCCGGTGCAGCTGATAAGGATAGAAGCGGTCACAAAAGAACACACAGTGAATGGACACAGAGAGCAGACAAGTGTGGGGGGTGGGGAATAAATAAATAAATAAATCTTTTAAAAAAAGAATGTGGTATTGTTAGTGCTAATTTGGAAAAGTCCTGGACAAACCAGGATAAGTTGTTGGCCCTAGTTGAAGACTTCCCACAGAGAAAACTCCAGGACCAAATGGCTTCACCTGTGAATTATACCAAGCACTTAAGGAATAAATAATTCCAGACAATGCTTCCAGAAAATTGAAGGTGAGGGAACACTTTTCAACTCATTCTATAAGGCTAGCATTACTCTGATACCAAATAAAGACATGACGAGAAAATAAAACTGCAGACTAATAAATATAGGTACAGAAATTCTTAGGAAAATTTTAGTAAATTTAATCCAACAATATACAAAAGGAAAATTCCTCACAACCAAGAAGAGTGTATCTTGGGAATGGAATACAATCGATGGACTCAATCAGTCAATGGAATTCATCATCTTAGGCTGAGAAATGTAAACTATATCATCATCTCAATAGATGCAGAAAAATCATTTGACAAAATTCAACATCCATTACTATTGAAAACTCTGTGCAAGCCAGAATTAGAAGGAAACTTTTTCAACCTGACAAAGGCATTTACTCAAAACCTATAGCTATCTGCACAAAGTGGTAAAAGATTGAATGCTTTCCCCTTAAAAACATGAACAAGGCAAGGATGCTCACTCTCAACACTTCTGTCATCATTGTACTAGAGGTTCTAGACACTTAATAAGGCAAGAATAATAAATAAAAGCCATTCAGATAGGAAAGGAAGAAGTAAAACTACCTTTATTTGCAGATGACATAATCCTCTATATAGAAAATTCTATGGAATATATACAGTTTCTAGAACTAATACATGAGTTTATCAAGTTTTCAGAATACAAGATCAATAAATAAAATCAATTTTATTTCTGTATCCTGGTAATGAACAATTGGACATTGAAATTTAAAAATACATATTAGGATAGCATAAAAATATGAGATACTTAGGCATAAATCTGACAAATTACATGGAAGACCTACACACTGAAAATTATAAAACATTGCTGGGAGAAATTAAAGAAGACTTAACTAAATGAAGAGATATATCATGTTCACAGTTCAGATTATTTTAAAAATTTAAGATAATTATTTACATGGAGAGCTGAATGCAGCAAGATGACACAACAAAAAGAAACACAGATTCCCAGTGCCACTGACAAGAACACAAGCAGACACAGAAGAACACACAGTGAATAGACACAGAGAGCAGACAACTGGGGGAGTGGGGGAGAGGGAAGAGAAATTTAAAAATAAATAAATAAATCTTTTTTTAAAAAAGAGAATTATTTACAAATTGATCTATAAACACAGTTCCAGTCAGAATGTCAGCATGATTTTTTTTCTAGAAATTGAGAAGGTGATTCTAAAATTCATACACAAATGCAAAGGACCTGGAAAAGCCAAAAGAGAAAAAAAAATAGAATTGATGGATTTACATTATCTGATTTCAAGACTTACAATGAAGTGACAGTAAATCACGACAATTTTATATGGGCAAAAAGATAGAAAATTAGATTACTGAAGCATAACAGAATCCAGTAAAATAAACCCACATGTACATCATCAATATATTTTTTATCAAATGTACAAAGGCAACTGAGTGGAGAAAGGATAATCTTTTCAATAAATGGTGCCAGAACAATTGGATATTCATATACAAATAAATGAACTTGGATCTATGCCTTGTACCATGTACAAAAACTAACTCAAAATGCATCATAAAAATTTTAAAATGGAACATAGATCTAAAGGTAAAACCTAAAACTCTAAAACATCTTGAAGAAAACATGAGAGAAAATCTTTGTGATCTTGGACTAGGCAAAGATTTTTTAGATATGAATTTGTGGACTTTATCAAAATGAAGAAATGAAAACCACTGTTAAGAGAATGAAAAGACAAACCACACAGACTGGGAGAAAATATCTGCAAATCATATATCTTAAAGGACCTGGACCCAGAACATATAAAGAATTCTCAAAACTCAAATAAGAAAACAAGCAATCCAATAAAAAAGTGGGCAAAAGATTTGAACAGACACTTCCCTGAAGAAGATATATGGATGGGCAAATGTGAAAAGATGCTCAACATTTTTATGTTAGCAGAAGGCTCTAAGCTCTGGGCCTCTAGGTTCTTGGCTTATGTCATGTAAAAGAATTTAAGGACATGCCATAGGGTAGGCAAGGGAGTAAAGAGTTTATTAAGAAACAAAAAAAAGAGGACACAGTCCTAGACATGGACTACGAGCATGCTACAGGATGAGCCATGCATGTGGAACCCTGGATAAGGTCTTTTTAAAACCTTTACTTGGGGGGAAGCAGATTTAGCTCAAGCAATTAGGCTCCCATCTACTATATAGGAGGTCCAGGGTTCAATCCCAGGGCCTCCTGGTGAGAGTGAGCTGGCCCACATGGAGTGCCAGCCCATGCTGGAATGCTGCCCCGCGCAGCAGTGCCCCTCTGTGTGGGAATGCCACCCAGCGTGGGAAAGCTGTCCCGCTTAGGAGTGCTGGCTGATGCTGAGAGCTGGCACAGCAAGATGATGCAATAAGAGACACAGAGGAGAGAAAATAAGAGGACATAGCAGTAATAGGGAGCTGAGGAGGTGCAAGAGAATAATTGGCTCTCTCTCACCCCAGAAGGTCCCAGGATCAGTTCTCGGAGCCATCTAATGATAATACAAGCAGACACAGAAGCACACACAGCGAATGGACACAGAGAGCAGACAATGTGGGGAATGGGGGGTGGGTAGAAATTTTAAAAAACTTAAAAAAATGTTCATATGAATACTCCTGAAAATCTAAAAATGTTTTGGCATAATATTAGACAAAGTATAGTGTTGTTAATCATGACTTTAATTATTTTTTAAAATGGTTAAGTGTCACAAAAACAACCTCTCTGCCTAGAAATCAAGAGGCAGATGCTTTAGCTCCTGTTCATTTGATTTGCTCCACCTTCACTAAAGAAGCATCTCTATGGCTGCAGAAAAAGAGTGTCCATTGAGGGCTTTCAGGGGTGATGTATAACAATAGATTATCATGGGTTAAAGTAACACCACTGCTGTCTGCAACAGACCCAAATATTGCGAGTTTGTTGCAAATATTAATATCCAGTGTAGGACAGGATTAAGTTTAATTTTCACAAAGAGGAAGCCAGAGCTGGCTCTGCTGTTCAAGGAAGGAGGGAAAGGGGTTCTAGCAGCTTTGGCAGGTGAGGAACTTAAAAAGTGGTGCCAAAATGAGGGGGGCCAATGGTGAGAACTGGGGGCGGGGTCAAAGCGAGAAGGACCAATTGTGAGAAGTGGGGTCAGGGGCTAATAGTGAAAATAGTGCCAAATTTGAAAAGCATCCCAGGAATGAAAGTGGCCAGAGCCTGTCCAGCCCGCTGGAATGTAGGGACCGCGGGAGTGGGGCTGAGAGGGGAACGCAGAACTTAGTTACACGATTTGGATAGGCTGTAACCCATGAAGTGCCCAATGAATGGGGAACAGGGAAGGGACCGCATATTAGGTTTAGGGTATAAATATCAGTGTTTCTTGCTGTTTGGTGCTCTGGGCATTTGATCCAGGTCCTGTGACCGATCTTGCAAGATCATTAATAGAATTCTTTTCTCCTCCACATTCAGATGAGCTTTTGTTTTCTTACAGGTGTAGCGTTCTTTCTAACACCAGGGGAACCAGCATGATGGTGGGGGAGTAAGGAGCTCCTAGAGTCGGCTCCTACTACAGGGCAGTTAGCAAACACCCAGAGCTATCTGGGGCTAGCTGAAGCACCTGTTTGGGGCTTCAGGAGGCCAGAAGAGCATCCTGTAACATACTTGAAGAACGGAAGGAGATGATTGTTCATGGCAAAGAAGACTCGTAAGTAGAGCACTCCACGCCACGGAGGCTGGTGCCCATCCGCCACTGGAGGCACAAGCTGCCTCGGGACTTCCGTGACTGGAATTGAAAGCTCCACTTCCCAAAAACAGGGGAGGAAGAGACAGTTGGGCACCCATTTCAGCTACTGATGAGTAAATTCAGCAGACTAAAGTATAATCCTGAGAACAGCTAAAGATTGAGCCTGTCCAAGTCAGAAAGAGACCAAGAGCCGCCATCTTAACTCCACATCTGGCACGAGGGGAAGTGGAGTGGACTGAAAATCACAGTGTTGGTAGGGACCAGCTTCTTTCCATCCAGGTCAGACTGCAGCTCCAGTCTAGGCCCCAGCCCACCTCCAGCAGAGAGGAAGCTGCGGGGACCTGCGCCACCCTCTCTGGGAAATTACTGGCCAAGCTGCAGAGGCTGGGGATTATCCTACTCTGGTGGCACAGCTGCCCTAGGAACTATTCTGTGGCTGGAATTGGAAGCTCCATTTCCCAAAAACAGGGGAGTAGGAGATGGTTGGCTGCCGATTTCAGCTAATGATTGGTAGACTCAGCTGTCGAAGATATAACCCTAGGAACAGCTAGGGTGTGAATCAACCCAAGTCGGAAAGAAGCTGGTTGCCACCATTTTGACTTTGCCCCCAGCCTGAAGGGAAGCTGGGCTGACTGAAAATCACAGTGATGGTAGGAACTGGTTTCTTTCACCCTTTCACCCATATTGGCCTGCAGCCCTGGCCTAGGCTTCAGCCCTACCTTTGACAGGAAGGAGGCTGGTGGACCCTGTACCAGTCTATCCAGGTAAAGGCAGGTGAGTTTGACTGGCACAGACTGAAAATTGTAAGTCTACTGGGGCAACTGCAGTCATCTTGGACCCGCACTGCATAGATTGCTGCCCACACCTGCAGCTCCATCCCTGCCCCAGGAAGGGGAGAAAGGGGCATGAAGCTTCATCAGTCTCTCTAGGCAAGTACAGCCTAGGCCTGCATCACTTGGATTATTCCACACAGCTGTGACTCTGTCCCTAACTGTGGCAAAGGAGAAAGTTGGAAGAAGCTTGTGAGGGCAACTTGAACCTCCACAGTTTATAGCACCAACTAAATGCTTGGCTCCTACTACATAACCAGCAAGGGAGAAAGGGCAAGAAGCCCTAAACTAAAGAGAAAAACTGCACCCAGAATAAATACTCTAGTAAGCCAGATTCCAAAACACCAACCAAAAATTACAATCCACACCAAGAAACAGGAAGCTATGGCCCAGTTAAAGGAACAAGATAAGCCTCCAGATGACATAAAGGAGTTGAGACAACTAATCATAGATATTCAAACAAATCTCCTTAATAAATTCAATGAGATGGCTAAAGATATTAAGGATATTAAGAAGAAACTGGATGAACACAAAGAAGAATTTGAAAGCATACATAGAAAAATAGCAGATCTTATGGGAATGAAAGGTTCAATAAATGAAATTTTAAAAACACTGGCATCATATAATAGCAGATTTGAGGGAGAAGAAAGGATTGGTGAGCTTGAAGAAATGGCCACTGAAAGTGAACATACAAAAGAAGAGATGAAGAAAGGAAAAAATTGAGCAAGGTTTCAGGGAACTAAATGACAGCAAAAGGCATGCAAACATATGTGTCATGGGTGTCCCAGAAGGAGAAGAGAAAGGAAAAGGGGCAGAAGGAATATTTGAAGAAATAATGGTAGAAAATTTCCCAGCCCTATGGAAGGACATAAATAGCCATGTCCAAGAAGCACAATGTATTCCCATCTAAAAAAATCCGAATAGACCAGCTTGGAGACATATTCTCATCAGAGTTTCAAATGCCAAAGACAAAGAAAGAATTCTGAGAAGAGCAAGAGAAAAGAATGTATAACATATAAGGGATATCCAATAAGATTATGTGTTGATTTCTAACCAGAAACCATGAAGGCAAGAAGACAGTGGTCTGATAAATTTAAGATACTACGAGAGAAAAACTTCCAGCCAAGAATCTTATATTCAGCAAGAATGACTTTCAAAAATGAGGGCAAGATTAGAATATTCACAGATAAATAGAAACTGAGAGAATTTCTAAGAAAGAGACCAGATTTTCAGGAAATACTAAAGGGTATGCTAAGACTGAAAAGAAAAGACAGGAAAGAGAGGCCTGGAATGGAGTCTAGAAATGAAGATTATATCAATAAAAGTAACAAAGTGTCAAAAGAGTGGTGAAAATAAAATATGACAGATAAAACTCAAATAGTCAGAAATAAACTTAACCAATGACGTAAAGCACTTGTATTCAGAAAACTGTAACTCAATTTTTTTAAAAATCAAAAAAGGCCTAAATAACTTGAAGAACATTCCATGTTCATGGATTGGAACACTAAATATCATTATGCTGTCAATTCTACTCAAATTGATATATGGATTCAATGCAATCCTGATAAAAATTCCACCAGCATTAAAAAAAAACTGAAAACACAACATCAAATTTATTTAGAAGGATAAGGGGTCCTGAATAGGCAGAAACGTCATAAAAAGGAAAAGCGAATCCTCATCTCCAGACTTTAAATCATATTACCTAGCTATAGTGGTAAAAACAGCATGGTACTGGCCTAAAGACAGACATATAAAACAATGGAACCAAATTTATGGTTCAGAAACAGACCCTCACATGTATGGTCAAGTGATTTTTGACTAGCCTGTCAAACTCACCCAGCTCGGGCAGAACAATCCATTCAACAAATGGTGCTGAAAGAAATGGATATTCACAGCCAAAGAAGGAAAGAGGACCCCTATCTCACACCTTATCCAAAAATTAACACAAAATGATCAAAAACCTAAAAAATAAAAGCAAGAACCATAAAACTTCTAGAAGAAATTGTAGGAAAATATCTTCAAGACCTGGTATAGGTGGTGGTGGCTTCTTAAAGGACATAAAAGGAGGACTGAGTGGACTACTGATGTTTAATGTATGTAGAAGTTTTAATTAGCTTTACTGTAAAAGTATGGAAGTGTGTAGAGTAGATAGTAACAGCTAGTTTATAAATGGGGATGTGGCTGAAAATGGTAGTCTAGGTATGTAAATGTCAACTGCCTGAATGCTAGAGAATAATATAGGAACTGAATAGCATGGTAAACCAAGAGGTGGATGAGAATTGTGGTTGATGGTACAGATGCCAGAGTATCCTTTGAGAGGTAGAGCAAATGTACATCACTGCTGCAGGGTGTTGGGAATGTGAAGAAACATGGGAAACATACATCTGGAGATGACCTATGGACTGTGGTTATTAGTAATAATATAATATTTTTGCATCTATGCGAAAAGGTACTGTGTTGATAATGAGGCAATATGGAAAATGTGGGCCAAATATACACTATGGACATGGTAACAATCAGATGATATTATCTGTAGCAAATGTTCCACCACAGTGTGGTGTGTTGATGTAGCTGTGTTGTTTGGGAATTCTGCACATGTGCACGATTGTTTTATAAGTTTATAACTTCTGTCATAAAAAATATATCTAAAAAATAATAATAGGTGGATTGGGGGAAAAACACACCTGCTGTGAGCCTTCTTTCCTTCGGGCCCCACATTGGGTGCCAGTTGCTGAGATCAGCTCAGCAATAGATTGGCTTGAAGGGAAGGCAACGAGAACTTTACAAAATAAAGAACAGAGAAAGAGACACAAGAGAGAAGATAAAGATGGGACCAGAGGACTCACAGCTTCTGGAACTGAGAGCCTTGACCCTAGTTTCCACCTCATATTTATTGGAAACTACCAAGCAGCTGTTTGCTATCAGAACTGCAGCATCATCTACAATAATAGGGAACAACTGCAACATCTACAATAGAACAGGTGCAACATTTACAATAAGGCTAAACTCTTTTTCCCACACACACCAAATGTAAGATAAGGACTATGATTAGTAGTAAGATTTTGGCAATATTCTTTCATAATTTGTAACAAATGTCTCATGACAATGCAAAGTGTTGGTGGAGGGTTGATGTATGGGACCCCTGTATAATGTTATGCATGTTTGCTTTGTAAGTTCACAACTTTTACTATACACTTAATTGTTTATGTATGTTCATATATAAATGATATAAAGATCATGATAATAGGATTGGTTGTGGGAAAAATACTTTGGTTAGTAGTAATATTTTGACAATGCTCTTTAATCATTAGTTAAAAAGTTTAACAACAATGTAAGGTGTTGGTGGTAGGGTGAGTTATGAGAGTCCTGTATGATGTTAATGTTTGTTTTGTTAAGTTCACAACTATTATATTGTTTATGTATGTTTATGTATGAGTGATATACTTCAATAATTTAATAAAAAAATAAAATTACTATCCAGTTCTGTCACTGTCATTGAGTTTTAAAACTTGCTAAGGGAAGCGGATTTGGCTCAATGGATAGAGCATCCGCCTACCACATGGGAGGTCCAAGGTTCAAACCCAGGGCCTCATGACCCTTGCAGTGAGCTGGCCCATGCGCAGTGCTGATGTGAGCAAGGAGTGCCTTGCCATGCAGAGGTGTCCCCTCCGTAGGGAGCCCCACGCGCAAGGAGTTGCACCCTGTAAGGAGAGCTGCCCCGCGCAAAAAAAGTGAAGCCTGCCCAGGAGTGGCGCCACACACAGAGAGCTGACGCAGCAAGATAACACAACAAAAAGAGACGCAGATTTCTGGTGCCGCTGACAAGAATACAAGTGGACATAGCAGCGTATGGACACAGCATACAACTGGAGGGGGTAGGGGAAGGGGAGAGAAATAAATAAAAAATAAATCTTAAAAAAAAAAAACTTGCTAAGGCTTTCTTTAGTATCTCTTTAGGCAAATCGAGCCGGCCTCCATTCACCTTCATTTGAAAAAGCCAAAGGTGTATTTTGCAGTGCTTCCCTAGGCTGTGTACATAATCCAACCATCTGTCCTGACTTGGTAACAAAAGTCTTACCGCCAGCACTCAAAGCAGTTAATTATGATAAAATTAAAGAAAGTTCACAGAAACCTGATAAAAACCCAGATGCTTTCATGAACAGATTAACTAAGTGTCTTCTTTAATACACCAATTTAGATCCTTAGTCAAACTCTGGTCAATTATACCTACACACCCACTTTATCACACAACCTTATCCAGACAATGGAAAGAAGTTAAAAAAGTTAGAGCAAGGTCCTCAAACCCCTCAGAAAGACCTGATTAAGGTGGCATTCAAGGTCTTTAACAATAGAGAAGAGGAAGCCAAATTTAAAGGGGATGGGCTAAAGCCTCCCTCCCAGCTGCTGCCCTCAGGTTCAAGTCTGGAAAACCTAATCACTCTGCTCTGAGGCCTCCTGGACCCTCTTTTAAGTGTGGAAAGGATAGGCATTGGTTACGTTCCTGCCCAGATCCCAGGCCCCCACCAGGACCTTGTCCCGTGTGTCTTTGCAAGGGTCATTGGAAGTCAGACTGTCCTGAACACCCCGTTTTCAGGAAAGATCCTCTAGCACACGCTAAAAACCCGGAGCCAGGATCCTCCTCTCCAGACCTCCTCAGATTAATGCAGGACGACTGAGGGGTCCCTGGTTCGAGATGGCCCCACATCTCTATCACTAAGTCCAAACCAAGGGTTATCATCAAGTTCGGAGGTAAACCTATCTCCTTTTAATTAGCACAGAGGCCACATATTCAGTCCTCTTAGAACACTCAGGACCTTTATCCACTTCCTCAATCTCTATTGTGGGGGTTGATAGCATCCCTTCTTCTCCTTTAATTACCAAACCAATCATATGTTTGATAGAAAATCACACATTCTCCCATCAATTTCTTGTAATCCCTACCTGTCCCTCCCCTCTCTTAGGCCATGACATACTGCCCAAACTCCACTCTTTCATCTTCTCAAACCAACTTCCTTTTCCTCTTGTCCACCCCACCTACCCCTGCCTTGATTCCCCTGATAGTCCTCCTATACTGCAGGCAGAAGTAAGCCCCAGCTCTGGAACACTAATTTTCCTTCGGTCGCAACTCACCATCCCCGTTAGAATAATCTTAAAAAACCCCTCCTCCTTCACAAATATTCCTCAGTATCCCCTGTCTCTCAGGGCTTGACAAGGCCTTAAACCCACTGTTGACAAATTCTGTGCTGCTGGTCTTTTGTGCCCAACTAATTCACCTTTTAACACCTCCACTGGCAGTCAAAAGCCAAATGGGAGCCATCACCTTGTACAAGATCTTAAAACTGTTAATAAAACCACACAACCCATCATTCCTTTAGTTCCTAATGTCTTTGTAAACACCTTTTCTGAATGGGTTGAAGCATTTCCAGTCACCTCCGAGAGGGCTGATGTTGTAATTAACATCCTGTTAACAGAAATAATTTCCAGATTTAGTCTTCCCTCTTCTTTGCTGTCAGGTAAGGGGATAGCCTTCACCTCACGGGTCACAAAAGGGGTTTGCAGTGCCTTAGGAATTACCTGGAAGTTAAGTATTCCTTACACACTTCAGTCCTCTGGAAAAGTTGAGCATATGAATGGGATCCTAAAACAACATGTAACCAAACAGTGTAGGTTCAGACACCATGGACTGAACTTCTGCCCCTAGCTCTCATGAGAATTCAAACCCTTCCTCAAAACCCACACTTCCTAAGCGCCTTTGAAATCACATATGGGCGCCCTTTTTACACTTTCCAATATACGCGCCTAGCCATCAGATTTCAAAAGCAATATAGTTGGCCTAACACAAACTTGTTCATTCCTGCATCAACTAACTGATTCTACTCTTCCCACACTGGACCCTTCTGCCCCTTGCTGCCTATTCTCCAATGGAAGCTGGTTCTATCACCTTCTGCAGACAGCAAACTATGAGACCATGAGGCTCAAGGTAAGTACACCTGTGAACCTCTGAGATACCTACGATTGAAACTCACGAAGGACAGAGGTGACAACACACCAGACAGAGGGGGTCTTGCCCCTTTTAACACTTCATGTTCCTCTTAATTCTTTACCCTTTCCTTCCATGCCCTGTCTACAATGTACACCTAAGCCTGGCAGCATCAGCACACATGGTACTATTCAGAGCCAACACTTTCTGTAGTAGTCTCTCCTCACACTTAGCCAACTTTGTTGTCCCTTGCGCCCTTTTGCTTGAGCAATACCTTAACGTCATTCAGAACCTGTGGTTACAAGAAGATTTTTCTGATTTTTACCCCGAAGAAATCCTCTTCTCCTTTACCACCCTCTTCCTTTCCTTTACTGAGTCAAGTCTCTCTACAATGGACATCCTATATTTTACCCCTCCACTCCTCTTTGTACTAACCTTTCAAAAAAACCCTTATCATTCTCTTACAGACACTATCCTCATTTCTTCCTTACTTCTCCTCACCCCTAAAATCAATCCTTTTACCCATTATAACACCGTTCCTGATAGTATTGCTGCTTCTTTTTGGTTCTTGTCTCTTACAGCTTCTTGTCCAATTCATATATCAGATCGTACAGTCAACAATTCAGGAGTACATGAATGGCGTCTTTTTGCTGCAAGAACAACAATACCAACCTCTGCGGGACCAGAAGCCAAAACCCACTGGGCAGAAAGGAAGGGACTCCCTCTCTGCCCCCTGACAGCAGGAAGTAGCCAGACTGAGTAGACATCCCAAATCCCCCCACCCTCCTGTTCTGCCCAGTACTCCCATTACTCAGGCCCTTCATCATGTATAGATATAATCAAAGAGTTAGGAATGCTAGAGGTTCCCCCTCACAAGGTTTGCAAGGATTAACAGGTCATAAGAGGGAAACGGACTTTGGCCCAGTGGTTAGGGCGTCCGTCTACCACATGGGAGGTCCGCGGTTCAAGCCCCGGGCCTCCTTGACCCGGGTGGAGCTGGCCATGCGCAGTGCTGATGCGCGCAAGGAGTGCCGTGCCACGCAAGGGTGTCCCCCGCGTGGGGGAGCCCCACGCACAAGGAGTGCGCCCGTGAGGAAAGCCGCCCAGCGTGAAAAGAAAGAGCAGCCTGCCTAGGAATGGCGCCACCCACACTTCCCATGCCGCTGACGACAACAGAAGCGGACAAAGAAACAAGACGCAGCAAATAGACACCAAGAACAGACAACCAGGGGAGGGGGGGAAATTAAATAAATAAATAAATCTTTAAAAAAAAAAAAAAAAAACAGGTCATAAGAGTGTGAACCAGCATCCCAGTGACAGAACATGAAGACAGGCAGCCTTCAGTCATAACCCACCAAGCCTTGCCTACAGGCTAGGAGACAGCCCATCCTCTCCCAAGAATAAACAAAGTGGGGCAGATAAGAGCATTTACCCCTCCAGGTCCAGCACCACCAACCCCGCCTGCATTCCAAGACCTTCTAGCTCACTTCCCCCTGGCCATTTGGCCCCAGGCTGTACTTGGTTTCCCTATTCATGTACTGTATAAAGTCATACCCACCATCCTCCCGGGCAGGCTGAAGTCTCTCTTCAGACCCCTGCCATGCCACCAGGGGGGTGCTGAAGTCTATTCTTCAGATCCCATCCATTGGGAGAGCTTCCCAATAAACTTTCTGCCTGCAATCATCAGTCTCTGTCCCAGTGACAGCTGTTTTTCTCTAACAGTTACTTATAATTTTCATTCTCTCACAAAATAAATTTAACTGTAAAATTACATTTAAAAGATCTCTTTGAAGACTATTTCTAATTATTCTAATCTGCACTGTGACCATTCAGTTTTGCACAAGAATTTCATTCTTTTTAGTCATTGACTTATAACCAAATCACTCCAATGCTTTAAAATACAATCTATAGGAAAGCCAATGTGGTTCCACTGATAGAGCATCAGCCTACCATATAGGAGGTCCAGGGTTTGATACGCAGGGCCTCCTGGCCCATGTGGTGAGCTGGCTCATGTGCAGGGCTGCCGCATACAAGGAGAGCCACGCCATGCGACAAAAGCACAGCCTGCTCAGGAGTGGTGCCGAACACATGGAGAGCTGATGCAGCAAGATGATGCAACAAAAAAGAGATTCCCAGTGCCCCCTGAGAAGAATGCAAGCGGACATAGAAGAACACAGAGTGAATGGACACAGAGAGCAGACAACAGTGGGGGGCAGGGGGGAAGGGAGAAAAATAAATTAAAGAAAAATAAAAATAAAAAATAAAATCTATAACATTTTCCTTTACTGCAAAGCTTTGCTTATTTCCCATTTTGACTTTGATAGACCTTGAGTGGGCAATACCAGTTCCATTATACACTGATTGAGGTCATTGAAATCATGAACTGCTGCTTTCAGAATTCTTGATGCTCAAGGTGGGAGGTCCCCCAATCCCTACCCTAACCCCCAATCCTCAGAGATAACAGGACTCCAGTGGCTGCTGGACTGGAAGAGTGGATGTTCAACCCTGAGGGCCGTGGATTCCCACCATACAGCTACTTCCTCAAAGGTTGTGGGGTCCCTCTGGGCTTTTTGCTCAGAGTAGGTAAATTGGAATCCTCACCAGATTGTCATGAGAGAAAGCAGGGTTATCAATGTCAGTGGAAGGGTAGGAGACAGGGGTGTCTCAAATTTGCCTTCCCTTGAGCCACAGAGGGCAGAAGTTGCCATTCTACTAACAGGGAAGAACAGAGTTATCATTATGAAGGTGAGGCCAGCCTGAAATAATCATAAACAGAGGCAAACTCAGTTTAGAATTACTATCACAGGGAAACGGACTTTGGCCCAGTGGTTAGGGCGTCTGTCTACCACATGGGAGGTCCGCGGTTCAAACCCCGGGCCTCCTTGACCCGTGTGGAGCTGGCCATGCGCAGTGCTGATGCGCTCAAGGAGTGCCGTGCCACGCAAGGGTGTCCCCCGCGTGGGGGAGCCCCACGCGCAAGGAGTGCGCCCATGAGGAAAGCCGCCCAGCGTGAAAAGAAAGAGCAGCCTGCCCAGGAATGGCGCCGCCCACACTTCCCGTGCCGCTGACGACAACAGAAGCGGACAAAGAAACAAGACGCAGCAAATAGACACCAAGAACAGACAACCAGGGGAGGGGGGGAAATTAAATAAATAAATAAATCTTTAAAAAAAAAAAAAAAAGAAAGAATTACTATCACAGTAGCTCAGGTTTAAGGGTGAAGCTATTAAACTAGTCACAAAATAACCATATGTAAAGGTAAGTTCAGTTTATAATTACCATTACTACAGCAAGCACTCACAGGGGTGAGATTAGACCTGAAGTACTATAAATAAAGGTAAATAGTCTAATATTACCATGATAATAGTAGGTCCAGGTTAAATCCATCCAGTTACAGCAATTTCAGCTTTTTCTTTTGCTGTGTTATAAAATAATCTATATAATGGTCTTACTTACAGTTTCTAGTTTCTAGTAAATTTCTGTGGGGAGCCACCCGCTGTGAGGTCTGTTTACAGCCTCCAACAACATGGCGGATTTCACAACCCTGCCCCGCCATTTTCTTCTTCTCCTTTGTTCTCCCCTTCCCGCCACAACTCTGGTAAACACAGCAGCACGCATGCGCAAGGCGCGAAACTCTGCAGACCCAGCGCGAACTTTCAGCCAATCCCCTCCTTGGACGCCTGTCACCTACGAGACTAGCCTATCACCTGTGGACACATTCCCTTCCCTCAGTATATATTCCCATGTTCTACCCCCAATAAACGAGGCTTGATCAGAATCCTGTCTTGCCTCCATTCTTCGTGTCTCTTGTCCCCGTCTCTGTGTAGTTTGCTTTGTTTCTAGATCCCCGAGCTTGGTCGGATGGGAGACGTCCTGTCGTATTGGCCTGGCCCGCGGGCAGGTCCGGGTCAAATTTCCACTTAAAAACAATTTGGGCACTTTTGTTTATTAATTAAGCAACTAAAACAATTTTATTAGTAACGTTAAATATTGCTAAGTTTTCCCACTTTTCTAGCAGTTGAAATAATTCTACTTGTGAATTATACATCAAAACCAATAGCAAGATAATATTAATGCTACCAGATGGCTCTGGGTTCTGGGCCTCTAGGTTCTTGACTTACATCACATAAAACAATTTAAGGACATGCCATAGGGTAAGCAAGGGAGTATCTTTAAGAAACAAGAAAAGTACAAGGTCTAAGGCATGGATGCAGGCATGCTGCAGAATGAGAGGCATGCGTGGTGCCCCGATCAGGCCTTTTTAAAGTCCGTCTCCTTCGCCCATCATGATGTTAGGGGAGGGGTCTCAGCTCTTTGCTGTTCTGATTGGATGCCAGTTCTTGGGGGCCAATGGTGAGGCCTTTTGAGGGTATCTGAGCCTTTTCCTTGACTCCAAATGGGATTCTTATTCCAAATGAGATTCTCATTCCAAATGAAATTCTCATGGCTGGGGTCTCCTGGGATCTTTCTGGCAGTCTTCCTCTCAGGAGGTTTCTGGGCAGGATCTCATGGCCAACTGATCCTGGGACCTTCCAGAGTGGGAGAGAGGTGCTTAATCTCTTGTATCACCTCAGCTCCCTGGTCTGATGAATCTCTTATAATGTCTCCTCTGTGTCTCTTTTTGTTGTGTCATCTTGCTGTGCCTGCTTGCCAGCTCTCTGCTTGGGCCAGTTCACCGTGCAGGCCAGCTTGCCTTCACTAGGAGGCCCTGGGAATTAATCATTGGACCTCCCATATGGTAGATAGGAGCCCAGTTGCTTGATCCACATCCACTGCCCCTTCATTGCCATTTATTTAATTTTATTTTTTAAAGATTTAGCTTTTTTAAAATTCCTCCTCCTCCCCTGTTGTCTGTTCTCTGAGTCCGTTTGCTGTGTGTTCTTCTGTGTCCGCTTGCATTCTTGTCAGCAGCACCAAGAATCTGTGTCTCTTTTTGTTGTGTCATCTTGCTGCGTCAGCTCTCTGTGTGTGTGGCACCACTCCTGGGCAGGCTGTGCTTTTATTGTGCAGGGTGGCTCTCCTTGTGGGGGCACACTCCTTGCATGTGGGGCTCCCCTACTCAGGGGACACCCCTGCGTGGCAGGGCACTCCTTGCGTGCATTGGCAGAGCATGTAGGCCAGCTCACCATATGGGTCAGGAGGCCCTAGGTTTGAACCCTGGGCCTTCCATGTGGTAGGCAGACGCTCTATCAGTTGAGCCAAATCCGCTCCCCCTCATTACCATTTAAAGACTCATTTTTAGGTTACCTTTCACTGTTATCCAATTTGTAACAGGTGAACCACAAATCTGATTTATGAATTCCTAAGCACGAGCAGACTGAAAAAGTCATAGTAAACACAGATTTAAAAAGTGAAAAACAGGGAAACGGATGTGGCTCAACCAATTGTGCTCCTGTCTACCATATAGGTGGTCCAGGGTTCCATCCCCAGGGCCTTCTGGTGATGGCAAGCTGGCCCACACAGGTGGGCTGGCCGATGTGGAGAGCTGGAGCAGCATGATGATGCAACAACAGACACACAGGAGAAAAAATAAGAAGATACAGCAAAACAGGGTTGCTGAGAAGGCACAAGAGAGTAATTGCCTCTCTCCCACTCTGGAGGATTGGTTCCCAGAGCCGCATAATGAGAATATAAGCAGACGCAGAAGAACACACAGTGAATGGACACAGAGAGCAGAAAATGGGGAGAAATAAATAAAAAATATTTTTAAAAAAAGTGAAACACAAAGTTGAGAACAGATTAGAACAAAAGAGGGACTTTAACACACTTAGCATAGGGAAAGACCTGACAGAAGCCATTTTCCAGGAACATTTTAATCCTAAATTGATGGTTTATGAGGAGGTTTCCTCTTCTACTGGGGAGAGGTTTAGTAAATGACCTAAATCTTGAGTCCCCATTCACTCCCATTATTGACACAACCAAGGCTAGAGAGGTCAAGGAGTACAGGCTAGGACTAAGTAATTGGCTCCCATGTTAATTAATAAGAAATTAAGAATCTTACCTGCTATGTTAAGGGTCACCCAAGGCTCTTCATGGTTGATGGTTCGTGAGTGGCTTCAGGCCCCTTGTCTTCCCCTGGGGCAAAGCCCTTTCTGTTGGGATGGTAAAGCAGCTTGGGGCTGGGTTTCTGCTGACATAGAGCTTGGATTTGGGTAACCCTGAGGTGATGGTGCCTTTAACGGTGGCAGTTAAAAGGTGTCCCTGTGCCTGCGGATCCTTATCTTCTCCATCTTGGCAGCGTGGTCTTGATTGTTGAAAACTGAGAAGGCTGTTTCTAAAAGGGAGTCAGTGGAAGTTTGGGGACCCAGGGAAAGTCTTTATCTGAGGCAGACTGGCCTCTACCAGCTTTCCTTTAAATAAGGCTGAGTTTCTAGCTTCTACCTCAGTAATTTCCCTGAGCTTATAATTCACCAGTTTGGTAATACATTTCCTCATCTCTTTAAGGAGACATGACCACAGGGTCTCTTGCCCTCAGATTTGTCTGTCCTCTATCTTACACAGGTTTAACTAGAATTAGACTCTCATACAGAGTCCACTCCTGGCGTACTGTGGCCACATGGTGTGGCAGGAAAAGATTAGCCTTTTCCTTTTTAAACCATCGGTAGGCAGTCCCGATTCATCAGAAGACACCCCATGGACATGGACTGTGAGCGTGCTATAGGATGAGTCATGCGCTGGGGCCAACCTAACATGGCCCTAGGTTAAGCCTTTTTAAAACCTCTAGGGGGCGCAGCCCGTGGGCCTCAAGCGCAGCGGGCCTGGCCAGGCGATCTTGACCACATCCAGGCGCTCAGGCCCAGGGGCAGGAAGCAGCTCCAGGTCCAGCGTGGTTCCGCCGTAGCCCTTCCCACAACCTCGGTGGAACACGTTCTCCAGGGCCCAGATGATGTCTACTGTAGAAAAGTCTCAGAGAGACAGAATCAGAGAAGGCTGGTAGATGCATCAGACTGAAATTCAGCATTCAATAAAGTGAATGTTAAATTTCATTACTGGTTCCAGCTCCTTTAAAAAGATACGTTTTAGATCTCTGAAAAAAAAAAAAGAAAACCTTCACTCCTCCCCTTCATAATGTTGGGGAGGGGCCCCAACTGTTTGCTGTTTTGATTCGTTACCTTATGATCCCCACCTGTTAGAGCTCAGAGGCCCAATGAGGAGGCCTGTTTGGGATTATCTGGGCCTTTTCTTTTTTTTTTTTTTTTTTTTAAGATTTATTTATTTATTTAATTCCCTCCCCTCCCCTGATTGTCTGTTCTTGGTGTCTATTTGCTGCGTCTTGTTTCTTTGTCCGCTTCTGTTGTCGTCAGCGGCACGGGAAGTGTGGGCGGCGCCATTCCTGGGCAGGCTGCACTTTCTTTTCACACTGGGCGGCTCTCCTCATGGGCGCACTCCTTGCGCGTGGGGCTCCCCCATGCGGGGGACACCCTTGCGTGGCACGGCACTCCTTGCGCGCATCAGCACTGCGCATGGTCTGGGGCTTTTCTTTGACCCCGGAAAGAGTTCCGAAATGAGACCTCACAACCCAGGTCTCGCGGGATCTTTCTGCCAGCTTTCCCCTCAGGAGGTTTCCTGGTTAGGTCTCACGGCCATGTTGTCTAACGGACGTGTTTGCTCCTGTTGACAGGACATCTTCCCTATACTAACCCACCTCAGTCAGACATGAACAGGGGAAGTGAATGTCCAAACCCCAAAGAGATACCACTCCACACCTACTAGGATGTCTAAAATTAAAAGCACTGAACTTATCAAGTGTTGGTGAGGATGTGGAACAACTGGAACTCTCATACAAGGCTCATATGGGACTAAAATGATGCAATTATTTTAGAACATGTTTTTTTTTTTTTAAGATTTATTTATTTCTCTTCCCTTCCCTCCCACCCCGTTGTCTGCTCTCTGTGTCCATTCGTTGTGTGTTCTTCTGTGTCTGCTTTGCATGTTTGGAGACACTGGGAATCTGTCTCTTTCTGTGTGTCTTGCTGCGTCTGCTCTCTTTTTGTGTGGCGCCACTCCTGGGTTGGCTGCGCTTTTTTCACATGGGGCGGCCCAATGCAGGGTGCATTCCTGGCACATGGGTCCCCTATGTGGGAT
The DNA here is from genome assembly GCF_030445035.2 of Dasypus novemcinctus. Taxonomy (NCBI): domain Eukaryota; kingdom Metazoa; phylum Chordata; class Mammalia; order Cingulata; family Dasypodidae; genus Dasypus; species Dasypus novemcinctus. The sequence continues at coordinate 88,316,967 of NC_080680.1, read as the reverse complement.
ATACCCCTGTGTGGCACTGCACTCCTTGGACGTGGCAACGCTGCGCATAGGCCAGCTCACCACATGGGCCAGGAGGCCCTGAGTTCCAACACTGGACCTCCCATATGGTAGGCAGATGCTCTATCAGTTGAGCCACATCCACTTTCCTGGTTTGTTTCTTAATAATTTAAAATTCACCTACTATTTGATCCAGCCATTCCACTCCAAGTTATTTATGCAAGAGAAATAAAGGCATGTGTCCATATAAAGACTTGTACATGAAAGAATATAGAAACTTTATTTGAAATATCAAATAAATCCATCAATAGGTGAATGGATGAATAAACTGTGGTATATTCATATAGTGGAATACATACTGCCTAAGAATAAAAAGGAATGAAGTCCTTATATATGCTATGACATCGGTGAGTCTCAGAATAATTAGGCTGAGTGAAGGAAACTTGATTTTTAAAAATGTATATATAGTGTATTATTAAACCCTGTATTAATCAGCCAAAGGGGTGCTGATGCAAAATACCAGAAATCTGTTGGCTTTTTTTTTTTTAAGATTTCATTCTTTTTTTTTTTTTTAAGATTTATTTCTCTCCCCTTCTCCCCCTCCACCCCAGTTGTCTGTTCTCTGTGTCTATTTGCTGCGTGTTCTTTGTCCGCTTCTGTTGTTCTCAGCGGCACAGGAATCTGTGTTTCTTTTTGTTGCGTCATCTTGTTGTGTCAGCTCTCCGTGTGTGCGGTACCATTCCCGGGCAGGCTGCAGTTTCTTTCACGCTGGGCGGCTCTCCTTAAGGGGCGCACTCCTTGCGTGTGGGGCTCCCCTGCGCGGGGACACCCCTGTGTGGCAGGGCACTCCTTGCACGCATCAGCACTGCACATGGGCCAGCTCCACACGGGTCAAGGAGGTCCGGGGTTTGAACCGCAGACTTCCCATGTGGTAGACGGACGCCCTAACCACTGGGCCAAGTCTGTTTCCCTATTGGCTTTTATAAAGGGTATTTATTTGGGGTAAAACAGTTACAAGGCCCTAAAGGGTCCAGCTCAAGGTTACTTCTTCACCAAAGTCTGTTGCCCTGTGTTGAAGCAGGATGGTGTGTGACCTCTGCCTGGTCTCTCCTTCCCTCTTCCTCTTAAGGCTTCATGCGCCCAGCTTCTTCTGATCTCAGCTATAGGCTGGCATTGGGCTTGTCTCTCTTCTTGAGGCCTTAGCTGTTTGAGCCTTCTCCTTTCTGTCACATGGCAGGACCAAAATGACCAAGCTCTCTCCTCTTTAGTATCTTCTTCTGTGTGTCTTCTTGAGTGAGTGTCCATTTATATGAGCCCACCAAGAGGGCAGGGACTTAAAGTGAGTTACACCAGACTGACGTGTTCAAATCGAAACTTAATTTAATCAAAGACATCTCCGCTGAATCTAATACAATCAAAGGGTATCACACCCAGAGGGATAGACAAGTTTAAAAACATACCTTTTTTTTGAAATTCATAAATAATATCAAACTGCTACACTTCCTTTATATAAAATTCTCAGGTGGCGGACTTGGCCCAGTGATTAGGGTGTCTGTCTACCACATGGAGGTCCGCGGTTCAAACCCCGGGCCTCCTTGACCCGTGTGGAGCTGGCCCATGCGCAGTGCTGATGCGTGCAAGGACTGCCCTGCCACACAGGGGTGTCCCCGCGCAGGGGAGCCCCACGCGCAAGGAGTGCACCCCTTAAGGAGAGCCGCCCAGCGTGAAAGAAACTGCAGCCTGCCCGGGAATGGTACCGCACACACGGAGAGCTGACACAACAAGATGACGCAACAAAAAGAAACACAGATTCCTGTGCCGCTGACAACAACAGAAGCGGACAAAGAACACGCAGCAAATAGACACAGAGAACAGACAACCGGGGGAGGGGGGAGGGGAGAGAAATAAATAAATTAATCTTTAATGAAAAAAAAATATGTAGCAGCAGGTGTAGTAACTACTATGCCTGTTTTTTGTTTTTTTTAAAGATTTATTTCTCTCTCTTCCCCCCCCCCCCGCCCCGTTGTCTGCTCTCTGTGTCCATTCACTGTGTGTTCTTCTGTGACCGCTTCTAACCTTATCAGCGGCACTGGGAATCTGTGTCTCTTTTTGTTGTGTCATCTTGCTGTGTCAGCTCTCCGTGTGTGCGGCGCTATTCCTGGGCAGGTTGCACTTTCTTTTGCGCTGGGCGGCTCTCTTCATGGGGTGCACTTCTTGCGTGTGGGGTTCCCCTACGTGGGGGACACCCCTGCGTGGCAGGGCACTCCTTCCGCGCACATCAGCACTGCGCATGGGCCAGCTCCACACAGGTCAAGGAGGCCCGGGGTTTGAACCGTGGACCCATGTGGTAGACGGACACCCTAACCACTGGGCTAAGTCTGCTTCTCTACTACTGTGTCTTAAGTGCTGATATTTCAAGTTATCTTCTACTACTATAATGTGATATGAGAACACCTTTGCTTTCTACTGATGTAACTGTCAACAGGTATTGCTGACAGTGTGGTTACCTGCACTTGCAAATGAAGGAAATGCTTCACTTTTTCCATAATAAAGATGTCATTCTGCCACCCCCCCCAAATTGGGAAAACTGGGTGAAAGGTACACTAGACTTCTCTGTACTATCTCTGCAATTTCCTGCTAACCTATAATTATTTTAAAATAAAAAAATTACAAGATAACTAAAAAATTTAATTAAATTTTTTAAAAAAAGAACATTGAACTCTAACAAAAAAAAATTAAAAGAAGCATAAAAATTGCATTGGGAAATTGGCTCAAGCATTTGGGTGCCTGTCTACCACATGGTAGGTCCCAGGTTCAGTTCCCTGTGCCTCCTAGAGAAGACAAGCAAGACAGCAAGCTGACAGGATGGGCTGGTGTGGCAAGCTTATGCAACAAGATGATGCAACAAAGTAACGCAACAAGGAGACAACAAGAGGAAACACAATGAAAGACCCAACAAGGGGGAGAGTGGAGAGGGCTCAAGTGATTGAGCACCTCTCTCCCACATAGGAGCTCCTAGGTTCAGTTCCCTGGTGCCTTCTAAAACAAGATAAGCAGGCACAGAGAGCATACAATGAATGGACACAGAGAACAGACAGCGAGCACAAACAATGAGGAGGGAGAAATAAATAAATAAATAAATATTTTTTAAGAATTGTATTAGAAGGGAGCAGGTGTAGCTCAGTGGTTGAGCGACTGCTTCCCATGTATGAAGTCCCAGGTTCAATCCCTGGTACCACCTTAAGAAAAATTGTATTAGAATCTGTCACATTGTTCGCTGAAAAGGCTGTACCAATTCAACTCCCTTTAAAGTTGTCAAGAGGGAAACGGACTTGGCCCAGTGGTTAGGGCGTCCATCTACCACATGGGAGGTCCGTGGTTCAAACCCCGGGCCTCCTTGACCCGTGTGGAGCTGGCCCATGCGCAGTGCCAATGAGCGCAAGGAGTGCCGCACCACGCAGGGGTGTCCCCCGTGTAGGGGTGTCCCCCGCGTAGGGGAGCCCCACGCACAAGGAGTGCACCCTGTAAGGAGAGCTGCCCAGCGCGAAAGAGAGTGCAGCCTGCCCAGGAAAAGACAACGGGGGGGGGGGGGAATTAAATAAATAAATAAATCTTAAAAAAAAATAAAATAAAATAAAGTTGTCAAGAGAGGTCTGTTTCCATGGAGCTGCCCTGGATGGTGCTTCAGAGGTAATCACCGGACATTGTAAATCCTCACAGGGCCCACTTGATGGAATAGAGGAGAGTATGGGCCATGATGTGAACCAATGTATATGAGGTGCAGAGGTGCCCAAAGATGTACTTACCAAATCCAATGGATGTGTCATGATGATGGGAACGAGTGTTGTTGGGGGGGGGGAGAGGGGGGGTGGGGGGGTGGGGTTGAATGGGACCTCACATATATATTTTTAATGTAATATTATTACAAAGTCAATAAAAAATAAAAAAATTAAAAAAAAAATTAAAAAAAAGAGAGGTCTGTTTCTCCACAGCCTACCAATGGTGGATTAATAAATATTAATTATTTTCTTGAATCTAAGGGGCATGATATCGTTGTTCTCTTCATACTCTTGTGTATTCATGTAATGTAATGTCATTTCAGGATTTGCTGGATCATTTTTATTTATTTATTCTTTGAAGTGCCTGCTTATAAGCCGCTGTCTTACTTCTTTCAGGTGTTTGCTTAGCTGTCCCCTCAGAGTGGTTTTCCTGATCCCGTTATTTAAAATTGCATCTCCCTTAACCCCATACTCTCTATTCTTGCTTTATTTTTTCCTCCATTTATCACCAGCTGACACACTATTCAATTTGTTTATCTTATTTAACATCTGTCTCCCCGTACTAACACATAAGCTCTAGGAGAGCACGGATTTTTGTGTTTTGTCCCCTGCTAAATTCTCAATACATAGAACATGCCTGGCACATAGCAGGCACCCAGCAAATATTTTATGCTTTTTTTCCCCCTTGGAGTGGGTTTGTCTTTTTCTTGTTAATTTAAGAGCTCTTTATATGTTAAGGACAGTAACTTTTTATCATAAAGGATGCAAATATTTTCCCCTCTTGATGTTTGCCTTTTACTTTACCCTCAGAGAAAGTTTTATGTAGTTACATGTCTGTCTTATCTTTCATGGCTTCTGGACTTTGTGTCTTCCTTGGAAGCATCTTTCCTTCTCCAAGGTTATAAACATTCTTCTCTCCATGTATTTCTTTTTCTTTTTAAAGATTTATTTATTTCTCTCCCCTTCACCCCCCCCCACAGTTGTCTGCTTTCTGTGTCCATTTGCTATGTGTTCTTCTGTGTCCGCTTGCATTCTTGTCAGCAGCACCTGGAATCTGCCTCTCTTTTTGTTGCGTCATCTTGCTGCATCAGCTCTCCGTGGGTGCAGCCCCACTTCTGGGCAGGCTGCACTTTCTTCGCGTGGGGCGGCTCTCCTTACGGGGCGCACTCCTCGCGCGTGGGGCTCTCCTACATGGGGGACACCCCTATATGGCATGGCACTCCTTGCACACATCAGCACTGCCCGTGGGCCAGCTCATCACACAGGTCAGGAGGTCCTGGGTTTGAACATTGGACCCCCCATGTGGTAGGCAGATGCTCTATCCATTGAGCCAAATCTGCTTCCCCATATATTTCTTCTAACATTATAGATTTTTTCCCATGTAGAGCTTTAATTCACCTAGAATTTATTTTTGTGTTGGATGTAAGCTAGGAATAGAACTTTATTTTTTTTCCAAATGATAGCCTAACTGTCCTAATGTCATCTGGCTTGTATTTTTCTTAACATATTGTTTGTATTTTTTCCTTGTTTTCCTAACCAACATTATAAAGGGTTGTCTGGCTTTTTTTTTTTGGTGGCACTGGAGATTGAACCTAGGAACTCATATGTGGGAAGCAGGCACGCAACCACTGAGCTACATTCACTCCCCTAACTTTTTATTTGGAAAAAATACTAATTTCCAGCTGTGCAATTAAGTCAACGTTTATTGACTTCTTATATTTCATATGAAGAAATGTATCTTCATATTCTATAGGAATATTTAGCACAGTGCCTAACATGTAAAGGAAACAAATCATTTATGGAATGAGTGAAATAAGGAACTGATATGCACGGCCTGTGCCAGTTTTGGATAATGAACTCCTGGTGGGCAGGCACCTGAGAGCTGGACACAGTGTAGAGATCATATAGTCCAGTGGACATGAAAGAAACCCCACAGGGGTTCCTCTGGGTTCTTACCCAGAGCAGATGAATTGAAGTCTGCACTGGGATGGTCATGAAAGAAAACAGGTTTACTAATGCCGGTGAAGGACAGGCTATTGAGGTGTCTCAAATCTCCCTTCCCAGACCAGGGGAGCAGACGTTCTTATTGATTCCAACATGGAGGGAAGGGTGGTTACCATCACAACGGCAAGTACACAGAGGGGGGAACCTAGTTCTGAAATCACCAGAAACAAAGGTAAATTCAGTCTAGAATTACCATCACAAAAAGGTATACACAAGGGTGAGGCTAAGTCAAGAGTAACATAAATAGGGGTGAGACCTATTTAGAATGTCCATCACAATAGCAGATCTAGGCTAAATTCTGTCAGTTTCAGGAATTTCAGACATTAACTTTTTCTTTTCTTATATGTGCATCTATACAATGATTTTTTTTTTTTAAAGATTTATTTTTATTTATTTAATTCCCCTCCCCTCCCCAGGTTGTCTGTTCTCTGTGTCTTTTTGCTGCGTCTTGTTTCTTTGTCCACTTCTGTTGTCGTCAGCGGCAGGGGAAGTGTGGGAGGTGCCATTCCTCGGCAGGCTGCTCCCTCCTTCGCGCTGGGCGGCTCTGCTCATGGGTGCACTCCTTGCGCGTGGGGCTGCGCATGGGCCAGCTCCACACGGGTCAAGGAGGCCCGGGGCTTGAACCGCGGACCTCCCATGTGGTAGACGGACGCCCTAACCACTGGGCCAAAGTCCATTTCCCTACAATGATTTTGTAATCCTAATTATTTGTTAATTCTTATCCCTCCGTTGCAACTCCTTCCTCTGTTTTGTAAAATTCCCAATTTGGGGATAATCTCTGTGTGTTAACGTTGAATTTTTCTAGTATTTTAATATTTTCTAGTATTATAATATTCTAATTATATAATTATGTAATTATATAATGCTTTAACCTTTAACTATACTGTGCCTTTAAGCTATACTGTGTTTTTCTTGTGCTACATAAAAGTCAAGGAAACACAGAGTTGTCCTCTACTACCAATTTTTACTGAGCCATCTCTTCTGCGAAAGTCCTGTTAAAGGTCTTGCGGATTCAGCAGTGAACAAGGCCTGCGTGGGTCCTGTCGCACGGGAGGACGACATTCATCAGGCATTATGCAATAGTTAAGTACAGAAGAGACACATGTAACTAAGAGGACACTGTGGCAAGCATATTGCGCAAAATAGAAGCCGAGGCCCAGGGGAGCACAAAGTCTAGCCCTTCTCACACTTGGGCGCCCCTCCTACCCGCTCCAGCGGCGGCAGCGTGAGGGCAGGAGGAGGCGGTACGTGCGCGGGGCGGGGCGGAACGCGCGCGCTGGTAGCCGGGTTTCCGGCGGGAGGCTTTTGGGGAGCGCCTCTCGTCCCTGGGGGGCGGTGGCGGCGGCGGCGGAGGCGGCGGAGGCGGAGGGGGTATCCGGAAGTCAACACCATGTCGAGTCTGCACAAGAGCCGGTAAGGGGCCACGGGGACTAGCTGGTTTATACCATTCCCGGGCGGGCCGTTCCCTCTGTCCACGGAAGGCGGAACGCGGGTGCAGCCGGGAACCGGGACCACCCACCCGGCTCCCCGACTTCAGAAATATGGGCTGGGGCGCCCACTTTCCAGCTTCGCTGCCTGGGGGCCTGAGGAGCGACGACGGGGCGGGAGCACCTCTTGCTCCAGGTGTCACCCCTTCTCTCCTCCTCACCTCAGGCACCTGGTTTCTCCCTTACCTTCTTCCTTATCCCAGGGCCTCGTTGCCCATGTTCTTTCCCTTTCTGCCTTGTTACCCCGCTGTTCCGGTACCCTGTTCAGATATTTCCCAACCCCTTACCCCGTTCTTGCCAGGGATACTAGAAAACCTGGATCCTCTAGTCCGTTCTTCTCCTGGTCAGATCTTGCAGCATTGGCTAAATTTTGCTCACGCTTCAGTTTTGCTCCAGGACTTGTTTTTTTTTTAAAATCTTTTGTCCTTGCCTGCTGTGGGACCCAGAGGTCTTATAATGACTGTATTTTTGAGCCTGGAGAGCTGCATGCAGATTACACACGTCTCTTGTCTGTGAGTCAAATTACTCCTGGTTCCTAGGAGTCATTGAGTTCATGTGGTAAGGTGCTATGGGCTGGGCCTGGCCAGCAGGAAGTGCCTCGTAGATGCCCGCTAGCGAGATATTATTAACAATGTGTCTAATTTTATGGTGCTCTTTTGAGAACCTCTAGACAAGAGTATCAAGTTTCTTCACTGGTATTTATGTCTCTGGGCTTAGTGAACTAAGTGATAATGGGAATATCTTATCAACAGTTCCCACAAGTTTCCTTTGGTGAGGACCTGGACTGAGCTTGCCATCTTTGTGTTCTGAAGTGGGGTAGGGGTAGATTGGAGACTGGTGGGGAGAACTGTGGGCCCCATACTTGGGCACTAAGTCTGCCACCTTGGGAACTGAGTGTGCTTCATTTGCCTTTCCCTTCTCACTTCTAGGATTGCAGATTTCCAGGATGTCCTGAAGGAGTCCACAATTGCCTTGGAAAAACTCCGGGAACTCAGTTTTTGTGGTAAGAGGCAACACTGCATTTTCAGGGTTTCCTTGGGGGCAGTGTTGTGGCTAGGATGGAGGGGAAGATGGCCAGTACCACACCTTGTCAATTCTGGGGATCTGAACAACTAGTGACTGCCCTGAGCTTGGAGGGGGTTCCCAGAGAAGTAATGGTTAGCATGGCAGTAGGCCTTAGACAGGAGGGAGGTGCCAGGTTGCTGAGAGTAACTGCAGAGGACCCCAGATGGGAGGATAAGAGTGGGGAGACCTTTTGAGCCTAGAAGCAGCCTTTCCTCATTCCTCAGCAGGCTTCCTGTGTTGTTAGCCCCAGGGTGGATCCTGGTTTTCTCCCTGACTTGGAATCAATGCCAACTGAGGTAACAGTGAACTTTGGTTACTAGTGAAATTCCAGCTTTGGGACCCTGACTTTAAGGAGCTGAACCTCACCAATGTTTGACTTTACCCTTCTTGGCATGGTTAACCTGCCAGCCCAGAGATTACCTACATTTTGTTTGTCTCAAAAAATATCCCAAGGTGTTCTTTGTGGCTTCTTGTCCCTGTCCTGTCCTGTACTTTGCCAGCAAAGAATTGGAGTTGATTCCCTCATCCTCATACAGATTCTCAGGTGGGGACATTAGCTCATGTTTGTGGTACCAAGAACACCATAGCAACGGCATTTCAAATGAAGATCCTGAGACTATTGAAGAAGTTTGTCTTTCTGTAGGCCTGAATGATCTTGAGGGATTCTGGGATCTGTGCTGGACTGAGGAATCTGCTCAGATCTCAGGGGTGGCATTCTGGGGTAGTGGTTCAGAGTTTGGGCTCAAGAGTCATTTGGACCTCTGTTTGAGACCTTGATTGTCATCGTTTCACAGATGGGTTTACATAGCTATAAGATGAGAGCAATGATACTAATCTTCCCATTTTAACTGGTTTTATAATGAGGATTAAGTGATATAATGTCTGTGAAGCACTTAGCATTCATAGCTCAGTTTATATCACACATACTTATGGAATACTTTTTGTGTGCCATGCCCTGTGCTAGGCACTGGGAAACTAAGACAGATGTGCTCCCTGTCTTCTTGGGGCTTAATTGGTAGTAGGGGTTACAGATATTAAGTACACAAATTAAGTTATACAGTTCCAATTGTCATGAATGCTCTGAAGAGGAAGTCAAGGAGCCATTATGGTTTATAATAGGGAAGAGATGGTAGTGATAAAGGCTGCTCTGAGGAGGAAAGATTGAGGATGAGAAGATGTTATCCTCAAAAGAACATTCCAGGAAGCAGACTTGGCCCAATGGATAGGGTATCTGCCTACCACATGGCAGGTCCACGGTTCAAACCCCAGGCTTCCTTGACCCATGTGGAGCTGGCCCATGCACAGTGCTGATGCGCACAAGGAGTGCCCTGCCACGCAAGGGTGCCCCCACGTAGGGGAGCCCCACATGCAAGGAGTGCACCCTGTAAGGAGAGCTGCCCAGTGCTAAAGAAAGTGCAGCCTGCCCAAGAATGGCGCTGCACACACGGAGAGCTGACGCAGCAAGATGATGCAACAAAAAAGAAACACAGGTTCCCGGTGCCACTGATAAGGATAGAAGCGGTCATAGAAGAACACACAGCAAATGGACACAGAAGAGCAGATAATGGCGGGGGGGGGGCGGGAATAAATAAAGATTAAAAAAAGTTTAAAAAAAAAAAAAGAACATTCCAGAGGGCACTCTGGACTGGGGGCTGAGGCCATGGAGAGAAAATACCCACAGGATTAGCATCTAGTCTGCTGATCTTTTTGTTGGAAAATGATTCTTGAAAAAATACTTCTTGCCAAGTTTGTTCCTGCCAACTGGCTCTTGAGGTGGAGGACTGGGGGGTTTGGGGACTCTGGCCTGGGGCGTGACCTTTGCCTGCTGTGTCCACAGGCATCCCCTGTGAGGGCGGACTGCGGTGCCTCTGCTGGAAGGTGGGTGTGCCTGGGGTGGGGCTTCTGCTCTGCTGAGAGTCCCTGGGTTCCTGCATGGGCTGTCCCTACCCCCGGCCCTTTCTCCTGTCCTGCACCTTTCCTTGCTTGCCTGAGGAAGCTTTTGTGGGCAGTTATAGATTTTCTGTTCCTCTTGACATCCTTCAGGATCTCTTGGGGATGGGGCATTTCCTAAGGCCAGTGAAGCCCTCTGCTTTCTGGTCTATACAGTGTAGTGGAAGTGAAGCTTATTGGAACAAAACAAAGGCCACGCTTTGCCCAAAGCTATTAGCTGAGGTGGGAGTGGAAGCTCAGTGTCCTGGTTTCCAGTGCCTTCAAGCACAGGGTTGTACTATCATTTGGAAGTGTCTGTGTGAGGAAAAGCAGAGAAAAGGGCTGGTTTGGGGTAAAGGAGGAAACAGTAGGGAGAAAAGGGGAGGCTACCCTAAGTTCCTGGGTTTTAGCTCCTCTTGTCTTCTTTGGGCTTTATCAGACAGTCTTCTCAAGGCTTGTCAGCCTCCAGCCCTACCTGAGGTTGGGGAGTGGGGGGAGTTGCCAGAGCCTTGGTTCACTCTCTTTGTGCAGGTTCTCTTGAACTACCTCCCCTTGGAGAGAGCCTCATGGACCTCCATCCTGGCCAAGCAGAGGTAAGACCCTGAGGGAGGGTAATGATAGGAGGACCTTAGTATCAGGCAGAGCAGCTGATCCTGTTTCCTGCTGCTTTGGGCTACCTGGGCAGGACCTTTGGGAATCACCCCTCTCTCCCACTTCTTTTCTGCAGGGGGTTGTATTCTCAGTTCCTGAGGGAAATGATTATCCAGCCTGGCATTGCCAAGGCCAACATGGGAGTGTCCAGGGAGGATGTGACCTTTGAGGACCATGTGAGTAGGGGTTGGCAGTGGGGATTAAAGATACAGTGTAGGGAGAGGTGGAGGCTTTGCAATAGCTAAGGTCCCCATCCCCAGAGGACAGGTGCAACCTGGCCTTGGTCCCCTCCAGATCCTCTAGTATTTCCCTTTTGTTTAGTGCTTAGTCTCTGAAGACCACTGTCTCTCCCCTCCTCTCCCTTGGCCTGGCCAGACTGCAGAAGCCCTGGGCCCAGTCAGTGATATAAATGATAGCTGGTTTATATAAATAAGTGGTGTGCTGTGTGCAGCACTGTGCCAAGTGCTTTACATGCATTTTCTCCTTTAATCCTCATCTCAGGTCTGTGAGGCCTCAAAGGTACTGTGGTTTCATAGTTGAGGAAAGGTAAGAGAAGGGCAGGAGTGAGGATAATCTGCCATTCTGTGGCCTGGAGGAGCATTCTGAGATCCTCCCTGTGTGTTTTGTTCTGGAGGAATTGGAGATGAATTGGCAATTCAAAGCATTGATGAATTAGATTCGAAGAGACCTAATAATAACAATATTCATTCATTCAGTGAGCTGAGTTCTAGAGCTCCTGCAGTGGACAGAAAGAATAGAGTCCTGGCCAAGCAGGGATCTACTCAGAGCAGACTGCTGGCCTCAGGTGCCAGCTGGGGAGTTTGAACATGATTTGGAAGCCTGTGGGGAGGCCTTTGTTGCCTCTGAGGTGCTCCCAGGCTTTCTCAGAAGCACAGGTGGGTCACTGGTAGCATTGTTAGTATGTCTACTGGTGAGGCCACTAGGTTAGTGTCTTCCCCTGGGGTCTCTGGGCCCAGGATGGAGCAGCTTCTTTTCTTCCCACAGCCACTCAATCCCAACCCTGACAGCCGGTGGAACACATACTTCAAGGATAATGAGGTGTTGCTGCAGATTGACAAAGATGTCCGGTAACCTGGGAACTGGTAGCTGGCTCATGGGACTTCTGGGGTGTTTTCCAGATCTGTTTTCCTTTTCCAGCCCAGGCCCACAATGTGGGTGTTTGGGAACTATCTGTGGGTTGTGCTGGTAGTTGGATCCAGGCCTCATTGATGATGGGCCTGAGAATGGGGTTGGCAAGGAAAGTGAGTGGTGGGGATTCTGTCCTTACCTGTACCAGACTCGCCTTGTAATTACAGAGTTATATATACATACACAATGGCTGTATTGCTTTTATATATGTATATATATAGCTTTAAAAATAAAATGTTATTAATTAAAAACAAAACAATTTTTTAGAATGCTTGGGGTCTCCTGATAGCAAGGCACTGATGGAATGACTGAAATCTCCACTTTGAGCAACAGTACTCTCTCCTTCTGTTCTTCACAGGAGGCTGTGTCCAGATATATCCTTCTTCCAGAGGGCCACTGAGTACCCCTGCCTTCTCATCCTGGACCCCCAGAATGAGTTTGAGACCCTTCGTAAACGGGTGGAACAGACAACGCTGAAATCCCAGACAGTGGCCCGGAACCGGAGTGGGGTCACAAATGTGAGAGCCAACTGGGGCCATAAGGACTCCCTGTGACAGCCTTTCCCTTCTAGCCTCCTTTGGACCACTTGCCATGGACCTCAGGTCCAAGACCATCTGTCCTGGACAGTTGCCTAAAAGTAACCTTGGTCCTTTGATCCACTTCTGGGGCTCTTTCTGAAAATCAGATATCAAATGTTCCTTATACTCCAGCTTGGTGCTGGGCCCTGTGTCAGTGAATTAGCAGTGAGTGAACTGGTTTCTAATCTTTTGGTTAAAATGGCCCCTGAAAAAGTAATTACAAATGTGATGAGAAAGTATAATGGGAGCAATAATGGGCATGGGGAGTGGGGAGTGGGGAGTGACCTAGTCTGGGTATCAGGGAAGACGTCCTGAGGGAGTGACTCATAAGCTAAGGCTTGAAGTATGGAGAGGAAAGAGTATTCCAGGTGGAGAGAGAGCCTGTGCAAAAGTCTAGGGCAGGAATGAGCATGGTATGTTCAGGGAGTGGGGGAGTCCAGCATGGCTAAGAGGCAGGGAGAGGGGGTTGAGGAGAGGGTTGCTAGAGGGTCACTGGTGGCAAGGCCATGTGGGACCTTTATCCTGAAGGTTGTGGAATCATCAAAGCATTCTAAGTAGAGTAGTGAGACATGATTTGGTGTGCTTTTGTAAAAGATTGCTCTGGATGATGTATGGATATTGGTTTGGAGGGAGCAGGAGTGGAAGTGGAGAGACCACTTGGGAGGCTGCTGCAGTAATCCAGACAATAGATGGTGTTGGCCTGGGAGGGGGTAGAGTGGGGATAGAGCTGAGAGATTTAGGAGATGGAATCAACAAGACTTCTTTTTTTTTTTAAAGATTTATTTATTCTTCCCCCTCCCCCCCTCACCCCCCCCCCCGGTTGTCTGTTCTCTGTGTCTATTTTGCTGCATCATCTTTGTCCGCTTCTGTTGTTGTCAGCAGCACGGGAATCTGTGTTTCTTTTGGCTGTGTCAGCTCTCCGTGTGTGCGGCACCATTCCTGGGCAGGTTGCACTTTGTTTCGTGCTGGGTAGCTCTCCTTATGGGGCGCACTCCTTGCACGTAGGGCTCCCCTACGCGGGGGACACCCCTGCGTGGCAGGGCACTCCTTGCGCGCATCAGCACTGCGCATGGGCCAGCTGTACACAGGTCAAGGAGGCCCAGGGTTTGAACCGCGGACCTCCCATGTGGTAGACGGATGCCCTAACCACTGGGCCAAGTCCGCCACCAACAAGACTTCTTGATCTGATATGGGAGTGGATGGTGAAGTAAACAAAAGTCCAAGGTGACTTCTGGGTTTCTGGCCTGTGTATGTTTTTAAGCAGGTGAAACACTGCTGGGCAAGGCATGCTGGTATTTGAACCCTAATCTTCTAGTAGATTCCTGTAACTGAGAAGCTGCTCATAGTCAAACAAGTGTATTATTCTTTAATTTACGCCTACTGCTTTTGTACCTGGAACTCCAAAGTTTTTCAAAACTTTTCACTGTCCTCCAACAATGGAAAAATTGTTCTTTGTATCCTCCAACAAGCTGGAGGTAGATGCTACTATAGAAGCTTGTTTTCCTTAAGTGGAGTGACATTGATCAAGGCTCTGTGCATCTAGGAGAGCAGCCATGGTTCTCTGCAGGAACAGCAGGGGCCTGCATAGGTTACAGCATATGCTATGGACAGGGTACCATGTGCCTATGACTGAGTTGGGTGTCCAGCAGGGGTGCTGTGAGGTGAAGCATGCTTGATTAAATAACTATAGTGCTTGGTGGGTAGCCCTCTCACTTAGCTGCTAATTTCTTGGCTGAAGGGCCCAGTGGGTACTCTGCCTATACTTTAATATTTGGGGTCTGAGATCTGAGCTATTACCCATTTTAGCATTTGGGCCTGGTTCTGGTGGCAGAGAACCCAACCAGAAGCTTCATTCAGACCCTCTGGACCTGTGGTTCTGAGAGTTGAGTTAAAGTTGACTGTTTTTGTGATTCTGTATATACTAGGCTCTCCTTCCTGAGCTTCCATTTTCTCTCCCATAAACTGGGCATGGTCATCTCTGCCCTTTCTGCCTTTTGAGTTGCCAGGAGGATAAAATGAGGTCATGGCTGTGCAGATTCCTGGAAAGTTGGAGAGTATTGGCTATTCTGAGAGGCAGTCTGGACCTCAAGTGCCAGACTCAGACAATCTATATTCAAGTCCCAATTATACAACTTATTATGAGCCATTTGATGAGTGACCTAACATTTCTGAGCCTCAGTTTCTTCATCTCAGAAATTGAAAGAATGTTCTAGGATGTTGAGAAGATTAAGTGGAGGAATACTTGTAGAGCACTGTCTGACATATAGAAAGTGCTTGGTAAATGTTAGCGATGTATGTGTGCATGCACATATGTACACATGTGTCCGTAGATATGTAAATATAACGAGAAGGGGCATTTAATATTCCCAGGACCCTACCCTTCCAGGATGTCTTTATGTATTGTCTTTGCCTGGGTTTGCCTGTAGCTCTCTCGATACGTGTAAGCCCAGTCCTAGAGCTGCTGATTGAGTAGGTCTGGGACGGAGCCCAGGCAATGTTTCAGCAGGTCACTGGTGTGGGGATTCCACTTCTCTTGCATGAGTTTTTGGCAGGGATCACCATCTCTAATTAGCTCCCAACATTCAGAAAAGTTGGAAGAACAGTACAGTGTATGCCTAGATACTTTCTACCTAGATGAAACAATGAACATTTTACCACATTTGTTTATATAGAGAGAGAAAGTTGCAGATGACCTCATCTTTCACCTCTGAGTACTTTTGTAGGTATCTCTTATCAATATGGACATCCTCCTACTTACTATTCTCACACCTAGGAAGAGTAACAGTAATTTCATAATATCACCTAATATCCAATCTGTGTTCATATTTCCTTAATTGTCCCAAGAATTTCAATCCACCATCCAATCAAGATTGATGCATTTCATTGGGATTGGGATGTTACATTTCTTTAGTCTCTTGATCTGGAGCAGGCCTCTACTATTTTTCCCCACTACATGGGGTTTTTTGAAGACTCTTGCCCAGTTGTCTGTGCTTGACATACTTAAAGTTTTTTTTTTTTTAACTGAAAGGTAACTTTCATGTAATAAAAAGCACAAATCTTAAGTATATGACTAGACATTTTTTTAATGCATGTGTCTATGTACCTACCACCCAGATCAAGACACAGATCATTTCTATTATCTAGAAAGTTCCTCATGCCTCTTCCCAGTCAATACTCCCCACCCCAGAGGTAACCACTATTCTGGTCTTTCTTTTGTCACCATAAAGTAGATTTAGTCCAGTTGTCTTGAAGAAAGTTTCACATTCTGGATTTGTCTGCTTGTGTCCTTAGGGTGACATTTGACATGCCTCTATTTCTAATAAACAGGAAGCTAGGTTTAGGCTTAATGGTAAACATGTTGACATTAAATGGTAAACATTTTTGGCAAGAACATGTTGTTGGAAATACCACCACCTTCTTAATGGGCTCCTCCTCTTCTCCCCCAGATGAGCTCCCCACACAAGAACACTGCACCATCATCCTTGAATGAGTATGAGGTGCTCCCCAACGGCTGTGAGGCCCACTGGGAGGTGGTGGAGCGGATCCTTTTCATCTATGCCAAGCTCAACCCCGGCATCGCTTATGTGCAGGGCATGAACGAGATCGTGGGCCCCCTCTACTATACCTTTGCCACTGACCCCAACAGCGAGTGGAAAGGTAAAAGGACTCTTGGCCATCCCCATATCATTGTTGGCTCCTTAGAATAACAGCCTGAGGAAGGCTGGTTTCATGGGCTTTATCAGGTCGAACAGCTCTTCCTCTCTCTGGGCCTCCATTTCCCTTCTGTCAGATGAGTGGGTTGGCCTGGATCCTCTCTAAGGTCCTTTCTGGCTCTGACTTTCTAGAATGTGAGAGGTTTACTGATGTCTTGATATTTGTAATTTGAAGCCTGGTCAAATAAGTTAAATGTATACACAGGAAGCTGAACGATAGAAAGGATATACGTAGTGATTTGAAAAATGTCATCAGGAGAGCATGTAATAAATTGCTAAGTGAGTGTATATAGTGTTGCCAGAGGATGTGAGATGAGAGAGGCAGTGGCTTAGTTTGGGGGTGGAGAGTGGTCAAGGATAGAGGAAGGACTGTGCCTGACCTTGAAGGTGGGGGTGACTTGGGGAGCATTGGAGGGGAAGGGGGAGATCGCATTTAAGGGGAGAAGTGTGGGATCGGACTTGAGAGGATACCACTTCTCTGCCTCTGTCCACATCCTGCCCATCTCCCCCAGAGCATGCTGAGGCAGACACCTTTTTCTGCTTTACCAACCTCATGGCTGAAATCCGGGACAACTTCATCAAGAGCCTGGATGACTCGCAATGTGGCATCACCTACAAGATGGAGAAGGTGTACTCCACTCTGAAGGAGAAGGATGTGGAGCTCTACCTGAAACTGGTGAGGACCCCCAGGACTATACGGGCCAGGGCTGACCGACAGAAAGGGGCAGAGGACTGTGGGCTTGGGCTTCCTGAACATCTGAGGCCCAGGGTGTGGTTTGGCTTGATCCTGGGGCTGAAAGCCTACTGCTGTTGGGAACACTATGCCACATGCTGAGATGGGGCTGGTAGACTGAGGCAACATATGGTGAGAAGCTGGCAGTGGAAAGAGAAGTTGATAACAGTTACCAAGCGTCTATTCTGTGCCAGGAATAGTGTGGGCATTTACCATATGCTAAGTTAGTTGACTTTCTTTCTTTTTTTAAAGATGTGTTTTGTTAATTTATCTGCCCCCCTTCATTATTTGCACTTACTGTCTGTTCTCTGTGTCCATTTGTTGTGTGCTCGCTGTGTCTGCTCGTCTTCTCTTTAGGAAGTACCGGGAACCAAACCTGGGGACCTCCCATGTGGGAGGGAGGTGCTCATTGCTTGAACCACCTCAGCTCCCTGGTTCGTTATGTCTCTCATTGTCTTTCCTCTCTGTATCTTTTTGTTGTATCATCTTGTTGTGCTAGCTTGATCTTTTGCTTGTCTTCTCCAGGAGGCACTGGGAACCGAACCCGGGACCTCCCATGTGGCAGGCAGGAGCTCAATCATTCGAGCCACATCAGCTTCCCCATTTTCTTTTTTTTAAGGCGATAAGGGGGATCGAACCTGGGACCTTGTGCCTGGGAGGCAGGTGCTCAACTACTAAGATACACCTGCTCCCCATCTTTATTTTAATACTTAAAAATAGTTTTAAAAATTATTGTAGTGGCATTCATGTTTACTTTAGGAAACAGTTCAGTCATAAAAAGAAACTTTATAATAAAAACAGTTCTGTGAAAAAAGTAAATACATATGTAAATATTTTAAACGAATAATGGAATCATATTTATGCTGTTTCATAAGGTGCTTTTCCACTTAATAATACTGCCCTGCAGTCTCATCTCTAAAGTGGTAATAATTGCCTCGTGGGGATGTTGTATGGATTAAATAAGTGAGGAAATACATGTGCTAAATAAAGTGCAAGGCCAGGTTTGTAATAAGTGCCTGATAACAGTCACTGTGTATGCCCATAAATTCAAGTTTATAAACCTCACAGTATTTTAAAGGAATTTGAGCCTTCATTTATACGTCTGGAGAATTTATGTAAAAGTCTGGGTTTCTGACTTCTCTTGAAAAATCGGTTGATCTGATTACTGGTGCCAAGAGCAACAGTCGCTTTAGCCAAGTGGGGCTCTCCAGTGGCCCCAATGCCCCTCTCTCACCTCCATAATGTTCCTGGTACTCATTCCTGCCCTGCTGAGTCCCTGACGTTAGGTTCTGGGCCCTTCTGTTTATGGTCATCTAAATTCAATTTTAAATAGGCTGTGTGATACTCCATGACAGCGGCAGCACACATAACACACTACCCCGTACTCCTCTCTCCCCAGCAAGAGCAGAACATTAAGCCCCAGTTCTTCGCCTTCCGCTGGTTGACGCTGCTGTTATCCCAGGAGTTCTTACTGCCTGACGTTATTCGTATCTGGGACTCCCTCTTCGCCGATGATAACCGCTTTGACTTTCTGCTCCTTGTCTGCTGTGCCATGCTCATGTGAGTGACCAGGTGTCTGCTCAGCTGGCCCAGGCCTTGGGATAAATAAAAGGGAGGGTCCTTTGGCCCCAGAAGAGTGGGCAGGGGGCTGCTCTCATAGGACTGGAGTGAGTCTCTGACCTTCTTGGGAGAACTTTGAACCAAACTCACTGGGGGTGGTGAGGAAGGAATGGGAAGGGGCTCAGCTGTGCCTGCACCTTCAGAGCGACCCAGGGTTCTAGTGCTTTTGCTGTTTTTGTTTCTTAGACTGATCCGGGAGCAGTTGCTGGAAGGGGACTTTACTATAAACATGCGGCTTCTGCAGGTAACGGGAGTTTGGAGGGGCAAGCTCTGTCTTTAGTCTTGAAGCAAATGCTTACCAAGCACCCACCCCTGTCCCTACCACTGTCACAGGCTAGAATTGAGAACTGTAGAGTGTAGAGTGTAACAGAGTCCAGACCCCTGAAGCAGATCTGGGTTTGGATCTTGACTGTGCCACTGTCCCTGAGTGTCATGTGGCCTTGAGTGAATGAAGCCTCTTTAAATCAAGTGCTTTCCATAAGTTAAACGTACCTGGGATCCAGTGGGCACTCTGGAGTGCTCATTGGTAATCATGCTCAGCCCAAGAAGGGAGGGACTTGGGAAGGAAAGTGTGGAGTATCGTGGTTAAGATCATAGGTGCATGGGAAGCAGTTTGGCTCAACTGATAGAGCATCTGCCTACCATGTGGGAGGTCCAG
Organism: Dasypus novemcinctus; assembly: GCF_030445035.2. Classification (NCBI taxonomy): domain Eukaryota; kingdom Metazoa; phylum Chordata; class Mammalia; order Cingulata; family Dasypodidae; genus Dasypus; species Dasypus novemcinctus. The sequence continues at coordinate 88,297,604 of NC_080680.1, read as the reverse complement.
GGTTCAAACCCTGGGCCTCCTGACCCGTGTGGTGAGCTGGCCAACGGGCGCAGTGCTGATGCGCACAAGGAGTGCCGTGCCATGCAGGGGTGTCCCCCGATTAGGGAAGCCCCACATGCAAGGAGTGCGCCCTGTAAGGAGAGCCGTCCCATGTGAAAAAAGCACAGCCTGCCTGGGAGTGGCGCCGCACACACAGAGAGGTGACACAGCAAGATGACACGACAAGAAGAGACACAGATTCCCAGTGCCACTCACAAGAATACAAGTGGACACTGAAGAACACACAGTGAATGGACACAGAGCAGACAACTGGGGTGGGGGGCGGGGAAGAGAGAGAAATAAATTAAAAAGCAAACAAACATGGGTGTGAGAATCAGACAGCTTTGGATTCATGTCTTTGTGCTACTGTACTAGTACAGTCATGTGATCTGAGACAAGTAACAGTCTCTCTAGGCATCCATTTCTTCAACTCCTGGCTTAGGGCTGGTTTTCAGTAACTTCATTGACTAAATCAGCTACATCATAGAACTGTTGTGATGATTCAGTGAGCTAATGCATGAATAGGGTTCAACACAGTATCAGGCTCGTTATGAATGGAGCTCAGGGTCTGAGGGTGGGGTTGGGGAGAGGTGATGTGGGATGGGGTCTGGTCCCAAGGAAGGAGCTATGACCCTTTTGGTGGTACTGGTTGAGTTAGTTAAGTTATTGCTGCCGTGGTTGTAACATTATTTACCTGCAGGCCTTTGGGTAGCATGCATGGTATCTGGTTTTCCATGACCCCTGCCCTTGAGGCTGAGGTCCCAGCACCGTGTCAGGTCCCAGTGGGGAGTACATGGATGAGGCAAAAGTGCAGAGTCTGCTGACTACACAGGCATGTTGTTGGCCTTTCCCATGTCTAGGATTATCCCATCACGGATGTCTGCCAGATCCTACAGAAAGCCAAGGAACTCCAAGACTCAAAGTAACCTGGTGACAAGAGGCCTAGGTTTGGGAGAGAAGCCGCCCAACCCCTGTGCCCTTGCCTCTGGGATGTGCAGAAGCCTGTGGGATCTCCAGCGGAGAGGAAGCTCCAGAATTGGCCACACTCCAGGCCTTTTTGCCCTGGCTCCCGTGACTTAGGCCGCTCCCACTGGGGGCACACTGTGCCGTTCTTCCTAACCCTGTCTTCCTTCCTGCTCTTCAGTCCTGGGACTGTCTGCCCACGCTGCTGAGCAAGGTTGGGAAGTCATGAAGTTCTATTTCTGGAGCTGGGAGCAGCTTCAGGGCACTGGGAGACTAGCAAGGGTCTCTTTTTGCCTCCATTCTGCTGCCCCTTTTTTCCTTTCCTGCATCTGATCTTCTGGACTCTGTTGATGGGGGTGGAGGTGGGGGGGAGGCCCTGGGCAAATGGCCCAGTTTCTACTTCTGGGTGTTGGTGCTTAGGCTTCTCCATGGGAAAGTAACACTGTGAAGGAGCTAAGAGACTGCCAGGCCAAGGTCACATCCTCTGTCTCTCTCCACTGAATATGTGTATCTGGTTGTAGGTTGGCCTATATGTGTCTCTGAATCCTGGGTGTCTCTGCTTCTTCTCTGTCATGTCTTTTAGTCAGTGGGTATGTAAGGGTATCTTTGAATCCCTCTAGGCCTATCTGCTTCTCTGTCTCTCTACCTTTCTACCTCTGGTTCCTTCTCTTTTCCCTCCGTCTTTTTCACAGAGGGTGTAATACTCTCACCCTGTATGTTCCTCTCTCCACTGCTCTCCTCTGTCCTTCTCTCTTGGGGTGCCTTATCCTGAGCCTCTTTCTCTCCCTCTTCCTTTCCACTCCGGAGAACCTGTGAGACAGAATGTGAGAAGTCTAACTCAGCAAAGTCCCAGGAGATCATCTTGGCCTTTGCGCTCTGTTCCTGTCCTCCCAGTTCTAAGATCCCAGGTCCCCCAAATTGGGAGGTAGTCTACAGTGCCTCAGTAGAGGTCCCTCAACCTGTTCCCCACAACAGAAATCTTGAAACCAAAAGCTGCTAAAAATTCATGAAGATGGGGTAGATCTGTATTTTTCCAGAGAGTCCCCCAGAGACCTTTTTTTCTTTGGGGTGGTCCCTTGGGCTCCAAGGGAAAGGACATTATAAGGCTGGAATCCCTTTTCCAAAGGTTGTGATCCAAGTGCTTCTGAAAAGTCATTCTCTTGACTTCCAGGTCCCAGCCCAGGGTGGGTGAGTCCCCAAAAGGGTAAGTATAACCAAAGGGCACCTCCCTGGGCCAGGTATAGCTGAGCTCAAAGGTCTTGGGTCCTGTTTGTGCCATGAGGGCCTTGTCTTTGCTCCTCTCTCTGTCCCTTCATCCCCCAAGCAGGCTGAAGGAGGAGCTGACCCTTCTCTTACCTGTTTTGGCTGTTCCTAGTATTTGGAGGACTGGGAGGAGCAGCTGGCTACTCCCAGAGCTAGGCTGTGGGAGGACTGTGGCTTATTCCGACCATGGCCTCTCTCTTTTGTGAGAAGGCTGGTGCTTTTGGTCTGGGAGGGTGGGTATTATAGCAAGGGTCCTCACCCTTTTCCCAGACTGGCCAGCAGGAGCAGGGCCCCAGGAGGCCTCTTGCCCCCAAGCCTTCTTCAGTCTGGCAGGCAGTAGTTCTAGTTGGCTTCTCAGACCCAGCTGGGACCAGGAATAGCTTCCCCCAGCTGGCTTCTTTGCAAGCTGTATGTTGAATTCTTCTGGAACTTTACATCTTTGCCTTTTTTGCCACCTCTTCTCCCAATACTCAGTATTTGAGAGAGATTTACTATTTATTAAGACTTCTGGTTATTTATTGCAGATTGGCAGGTGCTTAGTTTGGACTTGGGGCTGGAGGTTGGAAGGTAGATTTGGACACATGGCCCTTCTGATTTCCCAAGGTCAGAGCCAGCATCTTCTCCCTCTGCCTCTTGGACCTTCCTGGGTTTCCTAACTGGGAGGGCCCTGAACTCTGTATTGGAGCTGGGTAGTAGGGTAGAGAAAAGAGCTGGTATCCTTGACAGACTCCAGGGCCCCTGAGGTGGGGCAGAGACATACTGTTTTCTACCAGCCTGGCCCACCCTCTTCCAGGGACTGTCAGCTGGTGTTTCAGCCTGTGTTTCAGCCCCAGCCTTGATCTCTTCACAGCCTGAGGCCTGGGTCGTGGCTGGGACTAAGCAGACACTGCCCAGGACAGTTTATGCATCCCCTTTCCTCTTCACCTGCCTTCATTCCCGGGGCCATACTACTTGAATCACTGTATCTAATTTGCCTCAGTGAGAGACCTGTGTCCATTGCCCTCTCCTTGACCTTGGGATGAAGGTCAAGATCCTAGGGACCATGTCCTAGTTAGGATGAGCTACCCACTATGATATACTGCCTGAGGAAAGGACCTGCCCTTTACTGTTCCCTCTCCCCAGATTTCTCAAGGGAGTTCCCCAGAGAGCCAGAGTGCCCAGGCCTTCCTACTTGAGAAGCTGCCCCCCAGGACTTCAGACACTTTGACAGATTAGGCTGTGTGAGTTCAGCAGGCCTCACTCCAGAGGGTCAGAATGTTAGCCTGCTTTGTGTTTTCATCTGTTTTGTTTCTTGAATCAATGCGGTTTATGAGAAAATGTCTTTAATAAATCATGTGTTCTTTGCAATGGGCATTGGTACTATCCTGGTCTGAAACCTCTAAGAGACCTCTGGGAATGGGGAAAATTTTTGAGCATGGGTGGAGTCATAAATCTCAGTGGTCTAAAACAAAGGAAATCTTGTTGCAAGGGACAATTCCAATCTTCTGATTCCAACTACAGCAGTTTACAGCTCGAGATAGGAAGGAATGTAGACTGGGGAAGTAGGTATTACATGATTATATAGCGAACAATTTTTGAATTGAGAATTCAAAAACATGTTAATAAAAAAAATCACCCATAATTTCACAATCTGGAGAAAATCATTGATAATGTTTTTTTAATGCAGACGTAGTTTTTGTTTTTTTTTTACATAATTGTCATTTTTTTTGTATATTTTACCTTCCCCGACTTAGCAGGCATGTTGCTTTAAAGTATTTTCAAGGCTACATACTATTCCACCTAATATGCTAAAAAATGCCTGCAGCCAGTCCCTATTTTTTTTGGTCTATATTGTCAGATTAAATTTTCTTACAGAAATATTTTAATAAAAATTGGCCATTCCAAGAAACAGCCACTGCATGCCCATCAATAAAGAGAACAATAACAAAATAGAAAATTTACTTTATGGCTATGATTTTTAAAGAGAAAAAAAATTAGACACTCGAGCACATCAACAAAATCCAATATTAAAATCACATTTCTTCTAATGGGTTATGATTAGGAATCTAAATACATACAAAAATAGAACTTCATACAAATGTTAAATTACTTGAGTAAAAGAACCTCTATAGAAGCATCTGACCTCAAAGGCATTCCAGTTTGAGACTCAATTTCAGAATAAGGCATAACAAAATGTTAACAGAAGACATACAAGGTAAAAGAGGCACTCTAAATTCCCCATATACCCTGAATCTCATAAAAACAAAGATTTTAAAAAAATATTTTTCTTTAAACAGTTGCCACGATGGAAATAAAAAATAGGGAAGCAGGTGTAACTCAAGTGGTTGAACACCTGCTTTCTGTGTATGAGGTCCCAGGTTCAGTGCCTGGTTCTCCTAAAAAAAAAAAAAATAGAAGGCAGAACAGTTTCCCTCTGGTTATTTGTTTCTCAGATTTTGGAGATTTTATTTTGTTTTTGTTTTTTACATATTCAAATTAAACATGAAAAAACTTCAAAAATTTTAAAAGTTCAAGGAAAGCATCAGTTTCACTGAAGATATTTAAAACCCATCTCACAATTTAAATTCAAAGGTAAAAATAGGTTTTAGAATTGTCTTGTGATCATATATCAAAAGGGGGAAAACACATTTTATTCAGTTTTTAACCACAACAGCAAGAACCAAAACAATTTTTCCAGAGGCAATTTTCCACACCAGAAGGTAGGTATGACTTAAAGAAGAAACAATTTGTGTTTTTCCTGCCTTCAAAATATTTATCAAATCCTGTAGCTCTTACAGACTTTTGGAACATGTAGAAAATAAATATTCCAATGAATGGAACATACCAAATGTCAGTAATAAGCAAGGCACATTCCTTTGGGGAAATGAATGTTTAAAAAACCACAAATCCAGTCTGTATATGCAAAATAAGCAAGGAAGTTCAGTCCTTTTTTTTTTTTTCTTTAAAAATTCTCAAGTGTCATTCACAAAATTGGAAGTGAAGGACTAAAAGCTCAGGAAAGGAAAGGGAGGAGAGGGAGCACACATCATTAACAGGAGTAAGGTTGTACAAACTTATGCAGTCTATAACACTAGTAGGGCAGGGTTGGTTGTTTTTGTTCTTGTTTTTTTTCGGTCTTTTTTTAAAAGATCACACAAAACGTCACATTAAAGGGCCAGGGTTCTTAACCAGGGGTCCACAGGGGTCCATGGAAAGATTTCAGGGGTCCATGAGCTTTAATTAAAAACAATCATCTTTATTTGACCTCTGATGTTGAGTGTCATAAAACTATCTGTTGCTACATTCTGAGGAGTCCATGATTTTCACCTGACTGGCAGAGGGGTCCATGGAACAAAAAAAGTTAAGAACTCCTGGACTAGGCTCATACTCCAGGATATCAAAGGCTGAAGAAATTCACTATTCTGCAGGACCTAGGGTTTGTACAGCTGCAAGAAGATCAGCGAAGAGCAATTCATTCACTGCCTTGGAGCAATTCCCTTCCCACTCCAAATCCTGGTTTCTGTACCATTCCTCTGAGAGGAGGGCTGCTCAAGTCTTCTCCACATTCAGACGAACCTCACCTTTGAACATGAGAGCCTGTTCCAAGGACCTTCTGAACAGGTTCAGAGTCATCAAACACAACAAAACCGAAATTAGGTAATCTCCCACAGCTATCAATGCACAGCTCCACTACATTCCCATAATTAAGAAAGAAATCTTTAAGTTAGGGTTTGTCCATCTCATGAGGCTGATGCCAGTTAAGAGCTGGTGACTGTCAGGGTGTCACAATTCTTCAGGGTTCAACATCCCCTTGCTCACCAGCCTCAAGGACTGGTCTAGGTCCCCTCTGTGGAGGAATATTTATTCCTTGTTCTCACACTCTTTGATCCCTCTGAGGCCTCTGTGGTGGAATCTGAGATTCAGGCTTACTTTAATCACACGAGGTGGTATCCCAGTATCTAGAACTGCGCCACTGCGTGGAAGGTTCTTACTAGTCATAGATGACCAGGAAATGTCAAGTTTTCCTGTACAGTCTGAGCTATGTCTGTAGGTGCTGGAGAAGAATTTTTCTGAGCATCCTCAGGAGCAGTTTCTTCTAATACTGGTTCAGATTTTTCCTTTTGGATTTCAGATATGGGTTCTTGCTCCAGTTCTGGTTCAGGATTTAGGTTCCTCTAAATGTTTTTCCAAGTCATTGTGGACAGTGTGATCACAGAAAGTTCCAGAATCATCAGGTAGCACCTCTGGTGTCCACTGTCTTTTTCTTCCGTTTCTCGACTTCTGCCTCAGCTCCTCCTAAGGCTCAGTGATGAAGTCACCAAAGACCTCATATTGTGAACGTAGTAGTTATTTGCACCGGAGCACTCAGGAGCAAGGACAAAAATCTGCACGAATGTCCTTAAAGCCTGGTTGCTGTTAGAAAGCAGTCCCCTCACCTGGACACCACACCGTCATTTAGATGGCGTGAGCATCAGCATGGTGAAGCTTACTGTGGCAGTTGGTAAAGTTTGCGACATCACATTCCTATGGATTTCTTTCAGTCTATAGACCACATCTGCTGGTTTTCCATTTGAATCCAGTCTCCCATGGACATAAGATGTTTTTCTTGTTTTGTTGTTTTTTCCCCATAAAATCTGTGTACATGTCTGGGCCCTGGTTCAGCAGTATATAAATAACTTACAAATTCCTGCCTGATCAGCAGGGGCTAGGCTTCTACATAACCACTGCTTTGGTCAGTTCAACTGTGTGGCTGAATGGGAGAGGAACAAGCTTTTTGCTCCTTAGCACAGTGGAAGGCAAAAAAATTCCCTCAAGCAACTGCATTCACACCCCCTATTTCTGAATATTTTGCTTATTCCAGCACTTATCTAAATAATACTGTGGTGAATAGTCGTGTTAGAAATCTTTGCATTTCTGTTTATTTCCCCAGCTCTGTCCTCTTAAGCAAGTTTAAAGGCTTTTCAGGCATCCCGCCGAGCTGTTTTCTGGAGTCACTGTAGGAGGGTCCGTTCGTTCAGCTGTTTGCTTGGCTGCCTGCATCCCTGTCTCAGTGCTGGGTGTTAAGGAACTCCTCGACAGCCGGCTGGAGTTTTGGCTTAGCTGATGGTGTAATGGTTAGGAAGATAGACTCTGACGTCAGACCTGCGATCCTGTCCTTGTTCTCAACTAGGAGCTCCTTGTCGGGGCTCTTTTTGAGGATTATGTGAAGTAGTAAAGAGCTTAAACCAGTGCTTGTCCCTTCTTGGCCCTCATTAAGTAGGAGTTCTTTCTGTGGCCTTGGAGAGGGAGGGCCCGCGGCGAGACTGTGGGGGAGGGCGGGCGGAGCTGGGCCTGGCGGCCGCCGAGCACGACCTCTAGCGGGCGGGGCCTCGCTCAAGCCTCGTCTTGAAAGGGCAAAGAAAGGACGCCGAGAAATCCACCCGGGCCGATCCTGCTCTTCTCGTTGCCAGTCCTAAGGCCTTCTGAGAGTTTGTGAGGGGCAAGGACGGACCTCCCCCCGGCCCCACGTCCCCGCGCGCCCCCAGCCCACCCGCCCCGGCCCAAGCGCCTGGCGGGGCCCCTTTAAGTGCCTCCAGGCGCGGCAGTCGGAGGCCGCCGTGTTCCCGCAGCCCTTCGCGCTCGCGCCGCCGTCCGGGAAGATGCGGGCGCTGCGGGCCGGCCTGGCCCTGGCGCTGGGCGCGGGGCTGGGCGCGGCCGCGGAACACTGGCGGGGGCGGCGGGCGGGCGCGCGGGGGGCGCCGGGGCTCCTGGGCCGGCTGCCCGTGCTGCCCGTGGCGGCGGCCGAGCTGCCCTCGGTGCCCGCCGTGCCCGGCCCCGGGGAGCTGGCCAAGTACGGGCTGCCGGGGCTGGCGCAGCTCAAGAGCCGCGAGTCGTACGTGCTGTGCTACGACCCGCGCACCCGCGGCGCGCTCTGGGTGGTGGAGCAGCTGCGGCCCGAGCGGCTCCGCGGCGACGGCGACCGCCGCTCCTGCGACTTTCGCGAGGACGACTCGGTGCACGTGTACCACCGCGCCACCAACGCCGACTACCGCGGCAGCGGCTTCGACCGCGGCCACCTCGCCGCCGCTGCCAACCACCGCTGGAGCCAAAAAGCCATGGACGACACTTTCTACCTGAGCAACGTCTCGCCCCAGGTAGCGCCTCGCCCGAGCCGAGGTTTGCTCCCCCAGAATACCCGGCCGAACGCACCGCGCGCCCTAGGGCGGCTGGGAGTGGGGGGTGGAGCCCCGGAGCCCGCGTGTCCCGCCCAGCACCGGCTCTGCCTGCAGCGCGCTTGAATTCACGGTGGACCCCTGGGCACCTCCTGGCGTCAGTTTTCCCGTCTGTAAGACGGGTAATTCCTTCTTGCGGTAGCGTTGAGGGATTCAAGATACAGAGCATGTGAAGGTACTGAGCACGCTTCCTGGCCCTTGGCAAGCATTCACTGTATGTTAATTATACTGAGAAAACGGAAGCTCAGAAAGGTAAAGTGATTGGCTCAGTGTCGCACAGCAGGCCTTGGATGGAGGACCCAGGCCCTCTATGGGAGTGTGAGCTTTCAGCCATTGTTCTACACTGCCTGCCTGGGAGGAGGAAATGGGAAGATAGCTGGCATGCAGGCGGACTGTTAGTACAGATTACTGTGCACCCTAGTCAAGGCACCCAACATATGGCCCCGCTCCTTACAGCACGTGGCACCCAGCGCCTGGGAATTGATGTGGGGCTTTGGATGAAGCCGGGTGTAAGCTCTGGACCTGACTTCTACAGCCCCCTCGGCATTTTATTAGACCTTGTATGCGGTCTGGGGAGCTAGCTAAGCGTTAGAGTCGGCAGCAGATTCATAAAGTTCCCAGCCAGGCTCTGCATGTGCTTCCGATTGGAAGGAAAGGAGAGGTGGTTGGGAGAGCGGCCTTCCGTGAACCCCTCTGGGGGCCAGGCCTCAGTTTCTTTCTCCTAATGGGGGAGATGTGCCCCTTCCCTCTTTGAAGCTGACATCTAGGGGTGCTCATCCTCCCATTCTAGATGGTGTGAGGGTAAGAGCTAGTAGCATCCTCAGCCCTCCCCAGACTCTGCCCTCATGGCCACGTCATCTTGGGGCATGACTCTCCAGTGTGAACTTCACTTTCCTGCTCTTGCTTGCCCCCAGCTAGATCTCTCCCCACTTGATGCTTATGTCCCCTCAGGGACTGAGGCAGCCCAGGGAGGGGGGAAGGGGTCCCACCCCTCATGCCATTTAAGGTCCCTCCTCACAGGTACCCCACCTCAACCAGAATGCCTGGAATAACCTGGAAAAGTACAGCCGCAGCTTGACCCGCACCTACCAGAATGTCTATGTGTGCACAGGGCCACTCTTCCTGCCCAGGTGAGGCCTCCCACCCATCTGCAACCCCCCTCTTACCACTCACGCTTTTCCCAGGCTCTGGATCTGGGTCAACACCATCAAGTTACTACTCTGAGTTTTTGAAAGGTCTGTCCTTCTCCCTGCCTTGGGTCTCCCATGCTACTTCCACAGCCAGAGAGACCCTCTAGACACCCATCTATACCACTTCTGTCCTGTACCCAAGGGCACCAGGCACTGAGTCTGCCCCTTCTCCTTTCTCCATTATCTTTTGCCATACCTACCCCAGCCAAACCTGTGTTCAACCCAGATATCAACCCAGATATGAACCCTTGTGGGTCCCTGAATGCCCTAAGCTTTTTTGCCTTGGGTCGCTCCTTTGCTTGGAGCACCCTTCCCCTAGAGTCAGCATTTGAACTCAGATCTACCTGACTCAGAACCTTCACTCTTGTCCTTTCGTAGCCCTTCCTCTTGGGTCAAACGGAATGAGGTTTTCTGGTCCACTGAGGACAGGGATGAGCAAGGCGGTAGGTTATGGCTAAGCAGCTGGCTCTGGAGTCTGGAGACCTGATAGGGAATCCAGGCCCTACCCCCTAATGCTTTGGTGACAGTGGGCAAGTGAGCTGTGAGCCTCAATGTCCCCTCCTGTAAGATGAGGACAGTACCTCTTTCCTACCTCAGTGTTCGGAGGACTGAGTGGGATGGATGTCACCTGCTCAGCCCAGGGTCTGGCCAGCAGTAAGGGCTCACTCAGCATGAGCTGGCTGGGGGGTGGGGGGAATGGCTGGAGCCCTGATAAGCCTTAATTACCGAGTGCCTCCTGTGGCCTGCTGACATGGAGTGAAGCCATCCATCCTGCTACACAGCAGGCCCTATGCTGGTGCTGGGGATTCAGCTGCCATGGTCCTTGTTTACTCGCTGTTTACCATCCACAGGGAGACAGTAATTAAATGCACACACAGGGAACTGTCATGTTTAGAAAGCCTGGTTCTCTCAGCAGTATTTATTGCCACCCACTCTGCCTGGCTCTGGGTTGGGCATGAAGAAAACACCTGAGGGTAAGAGGTAGCCCTTACCCTGGAGAGTTTCAGCCTCCTGGGGGAGTTAAGTAGGACAAAGAAGCCTCACACTGAAGGGGTTGCCCTGCAGGTTGACAAAAGGTAGAGTCTGGGTCAGGGAAGGCTTCCTGGAGGAGGTAGCATTGGGTTGGACCAGGCCTCAGGCCCCTGGACGCCCTAAAAGGACACCTGTGCCTGGGTGGGTCTGCCCACAGGACGGAGGCTGATGGGAAATCCTACGTGAAGTACCAGGTCATAGGCAAGAACCACGTGGCAGTGCCTACACACTTCTTCAAGGTGCTGATCCTGGAGGCAGCGGCTGGGCAGATTGAGCTCCGCTCCTACGTGGTACCCAATGCGCCTGTGGACGAGATGATCCCGCTGGAACGCTTTCTGGTGCCCATCGAGAGCATTGAGCGGGCCTCAGGGCTGCTCTTCATGCCAAACATCCTAGCACGGGCAGGCAGCCTCAAGGCCATCACTGCTGGCAGCAAGTGAAGGAGGCAGCCTGGTGAGACTGGGGGTAGGTGGGAGCTGGGTTTCATTAAAGGTGGTTAATTTTGGAGACAAGTCTTGGCTGTGTCTGTCCCAGGTGACGAGTAGGAACCCCTGGCTTCAGTGCTGCTGCTTCAATGTCTTGGGTCAGACAGAACCTTCAGCTGGGCCGGGCACCCGCCTGGGTGAGGCCAGGTTGCAGGGCAGCCAGGGAGATGAGGATGGCTTCCTGGAAGAGAAGTGTGACAATGGCCTGGGCCAAGGCTGCTGGGTTCCCTGGCTCCCAGCCTGTCCTCAATGTCTGCTCAGGACGGAGCCCCTCGGCACTCCCTGCCCTCAGCAGTGCTATGTGGAGGTTAAGGACAGGCCCAGGGAGGAGGGCTGCCAGATCCATGGTCATACAACAAAGTGGGAAGAGCCTGGGCCTGGGAGTGGGGGAGGGAGCTCACCTCAGTGCGGATGGTGCGGCTGCCTTGGCTGGGACAAGTGTTGACATACAGGTCAAAGAGGACACTGGGTTCAGCCACCTCCAGGTTAGGGTCGGCGTCCACTCCGGCTTCTAACCCCTGAAGGCCCCCAAAAACCACGAGGGCATGCCTGGCACGCACAGGAGGTGGAGAGATGGGGGCCTGATCATCAAGGGACCAAGTGATCGCAGCCCCCTGTACACAGCAGGGGCTGGGTCTATACAGCTCTGCCCCCATCGGGCAGTTTCCCAGGCCATTCCTCCCACCCCCTTGCTTCCCTTGGCTGTGCCCACCTGAAGCTGGGGAGCTGGGCAGAGGCCACATCTGAGCCTCGCTCTGATGTCCCAATGGTCAGGTCATACCCATCCTTGAAGGGGGCCTCAGCAAACACAGCACCTGGGCATAGGGTCAGCTCAGTGGGGGTCCGGCTCCCCATCAGACATATATATGGGGAGGGACACTCAGGTAAGGGAGTCACACCCAGACCCTCCACTGTTCCTGGGAGGTCAGAGCTATCTCTGAATGGGGACTGGGCAGGGCAGAGACCAAAAGTGTGCTAGATTGGGGGAACGAAGCAGCAGGTGGGAGTGGGAAGGGGCTCCAAGAATACACAGTAGAGCGATATACTATATCTGACCCTATTGCCCCCATTCCCAATCACGACAGACAATAATTATGATACTTTTCCTCAGAAATCATCAACGTCACTCCAGGTAGCACTTAGATATCACTGATCCACTGTCATGGACTGAGAAGACAGGGAGAACATGGCCCCAGAGAAGGAAAGGCCCAAGGACAAAGAGCCAATTCAAGCAAGAATCTCTGCTGCCTCTCAGACAGGGAATAGACAGATATTCACAGGAGAAAGCTTGTCCTTACTGAGGCAAGAGGCCAGCCGGACAGTATAGCCCCAGTAGAGACCAGCTTTGCTACGAGGGTCCTGTGATGATACGACTTTTCCCCGGTAGGTCTTGCTTTCTGGAAGGGAAGCGGAGAGGCGGTGAGGCCTGGGCTCTGAGCCCGAGGCAGGCCAGGCCACCACAGCGCTGGGGAAATGCCCAGATACCTGGGAGTTGCTTCTGATTCAGTTGTACAGTAACCCGAAGTCCAGGCTCCAAGTTCTTGTCAATCTTCACCTCCTGAGAGAGAAGCCACAAGAGATGGGTGCTGTTCTCCCCAGGACCAGCAGGGGTCACCCCTCTTCTAGCCACCAGGGGTACTAAAAGGCTGGCAAGGGACGGGAGGGGTCCAGGTCAACTCCATCACGCTCATCTCTGGCACCTGGGCCAGGTCTGCTCATAGGACACCACTTGTGGTGAAAAACAACTATCAACACAAGACACTGAGTGAAAATGAATGCTTCCTGCACAGGGCCTGGCACAGAATAGGTAGTAAGCATTTCACAAATAGATGAAATCCCAGTTTGCTACATTTTGGTGATACTGGCTAGCTGAAGGAGTTTGGGCAGGTCCCTTAACCTCTCTGAGCCTTAAGTTTCCTCATCTGTCAAACAGAAAACTTTCCATAAACAATAGCTATTGTCATATTGCACACCACCCGGCATGAAGGAAGAGCTCTACACACAGGAGCTGTTCTAATAACTGACATTCGTGTTTTATGCCAATTTTGAATTTATCACATGGGGTGGCACTTTTTCCTCTTTTGAGAGTTTCTCATGCTTTTCCCTATTTTTGCCTGTGTCTGTCATGTTATGATTCACTTTCAGCCAGTTATTTCTGGTCTTTTTCTTGGGGTGGTGTGAGGGGTAAGGGTGGGGAGAGAAAGCAGATGGAAAATTAACATTCCCAACCCTGGCATGGCTTTTCAACACACTGGAGCAACCTCAGAGTGACTGAGCTTTTTTCCCCCCCAGTTTGTTTTTGTTTTTTGTTTCAGCATAAGGACCATCTGATGGTGTTCTGCTTTTTACAAAGCAGTAAATTCATTCCTGGCCTCATTTATTGAGGCTCGTCTTTGTCACTTCTCTGGCTCAAATCTGCGTCAATAGAGGATCTGTAGGTAAGAGATGCCTGCGTCCAGGCTCCCCACCCACATGCCCCAGCCTCCCCTCCAGAGCCGGATGTGTCCGTACAGGTGGCAGGCCCAGCCCCCTCTGCATTCCTACCTTCTTCATGCCACAGTTGACGAAGGAGCCGTGGCCCGGCCGGGTGGGCCGGTCCAGCACCATGCCCTCTCGGAACTCAGACTCCTCCTCCTGACGCATGTGGTGAGGGCTGTCCAAGGGGTTCAGGAGCCCTGTGGGTGAGGGCAGCCAGGAGGAGTCTGGGCAATGCCAAAGAATGATGGCGTGTGGCAGGGACCTTTGGTTCAAGTTCCACCTCTGCCACAGACCTGCTGTAAGACACCAGGCACAGGCCCTACCCCTCTCAGTCCAATTTTTCCAACTTTACAACGGGTGGTTAGAATGGAATTTCTCAGTGTCTGGGGGATAATACACAGGAAATGGGGATAAGGACCACCCAGACTTACCTGCAAACTGCAGATCCTGGTGCTTGGGGAAGAATGCCTTTCGCAGGTACCTATTAAAGAACACAGGTCTCAGGACGTTGCCAGGGAAGCCACCTCCCACCTAACCACTCACCAACCACACACCCCTCACTCGGGGACATCTGCACTTCATCCCCTTACTGTGGACACTCGAGGTACTGCAGGATCCGGGCCAGCTGTACACATGCTTGCCCCTTCTTGCCAATTCCCATGAATTCCCCCTCCACAGTCCTGGAGAGAGAAATAGGGCTCAAGATTTCACTGTTTCCAGCTCCACGCAGTGCTCCCTCAAGAGCTCCTCCCTCCCAGGCTGACCCTCTATAGTCAATGCCCAAGCCTTGTAACCCTCCCCACTAGTGATGACAGCAGGGCATTTCAGGCAGGGCACTCGGCAAGAAGGGCACCAGACAGGTAGGCAGAGGACAGGGTGAAGCCACAGCCAACCCTGGCAGCCCCTCCCTGCTCCCTGAGACTCAGCGCCTTATGGGATGGTCTCTCACTTGGCATCTTGGCCCTCTTCGTCAAATACCACAATCTCATCCACACAAAAGATGGTACAGGCTCTGGCGATCTGGCCAGCCAGGTAAGTGCGCAGCTCGGGTGACTGGGCATTGTCCATGATGGAGCCTGGCAGGGCCACGCTCAGGGTGTAGGGCCGCCCTGGGCATAAAAGGGGAGACTGTGGTCAGCCTGAGAAGCCAGAGTCCCCCTTCCCTCCTTCCCTCTGCCTCCATGGCCCAGTGTTAAAGAATTTTCCAACTGGGAGGAATTCTGAGATCAGCAAAATAGATCCAATTCCCCTCTCTGGGCATCAGTTCCCCCAGGAGGAACATGGATTTAGTGATCTCCAAGGTTCTTTGAGCAGGGCAGACCACTTGGCAAGGCTACGGAGTAGTCAGAAGCATTGGCCAGACCCCTTTTTGCCAGTTTTCCAGCTGGAAAATGGGGATAAAATGCATTAATATCTAATAAGTTTTTTATGTGTATATGTTAACTCAGTAACTGTAGGAAATAAGTACTGTTTTTATCCTCTTATCCCCATTTCCAGGGGAGGAAGCTGCAGCCCAGAGGTAAAATACGAGGCCCCACGTTACACAAAAAGGTGGGGCAGCTGAGATATGGGTTCAGGCCGACTGGCTCTGAGGGACCATCACACCTCCTCCCTCCCAGGGTCATCTGGAGAGAGCCATGTGAGATAACACCTGTAAAGGGCTTCCCTGGCCTGGCACAGATGACATGCTCAGTCCTTGTCCCCACTGTGACAAATGTCAGTAACTACTGGGCTCCATGAGGGTGGAACCTCTGACCGTTCAGAGGTTCGGATCTAGACAAGGAGCAAAGACACAATTTATTAGGTGGATAAAGATGTACTGATGTGGAAGGTTATCAAGGACATAATGTGGGATGAGAAGAATCAGATTTCAGAAGAACCTGGACAAACTCTCATGGCAGTTTGGGAGGATTTTTCCTTTCTTCTTTGGAGTTTTTGGTATTATTTGGGCGCTTTTGTTTTCAGCATGTGTTATTTATAATGGGAGAAAAACTGAGGCATTTTTATGACAAAATTAAAATAATTCTATGAAATGTGAAATTAAAACAAGCAGAAAGTGCTCAATAAAAATGTAAATAACAATTACGGTTACAATTATGAGATTCTGGGGATCTAAAAGTATGAGGTATGATGTGAACCCTCTAGAAAGCTGAAATCTACCTAATAGGAAGTTAGAACTCAATTTGCTATATGACCTGGGGCAAATCCTCCCCTTCTGTGGGCCTCAGTTTCTCCAATAGTACAAGATGTTTGGATCCACTGGTCTCTAAGGGCCCACCCCACTTCCAGATGGGACATTCTCTGTACTTCCCACAAGACAGCAGCTGCAGGCCAGAATATGCCCAGGGAGCCCCTTTCCAAGAACCAGCCTTCTCACCCCGGTCCTCCTCCTGCACAGTCGCCTCCTCCTCCTCCTGGAGCTTTGCCTGCTCCTCCTGTGCCCGCTGCCGCTCAAGTTTTTTCATCAGCTTGAGGTCCTTCCACTTCTTTTTCTCCTCTTTCTCTGAATAAGAGATGGTCCTGATTGGGGGTGGGGCACTTGGAGGGATCATGGGAGCAGTCCCTTCTAAAGGATGCCAGCCTGGGTTCTGGAGTGCTACTGGTTGAATGGACGGGCGCGGTGAGGGGAGCCTCCCCAGGACTCCTGGCCCCTTCCTCCCTACTTTAGTTCTTGTGGGACCAAGAGGGGACAAAGTCGGTGGCTTTCCCCAAGGTTTAGCTATGTACTTCTGGAACAGTCTCCGGGAACAGTGAGCACAGGCACCCCCACAGCCCCCATCGCCTTTACCCCCAGTCTCACACTTACTCTGTCGCTTCCATTTCCGCCACTCCACCCTTTGGCCGTGTTCACCCTGGAGCAGGAGTGGGAAGAGGATTAGGAGAGTGAGGCTGGATGTTCCCACCTGGGTGGGGGTCTCCTTCCCCGAAATGGCAGCCAGGGAGGGCCTGCACACGGCTGGCCAGGAGAGGGCATCAGGAGAGCAAGGACCTGCTGCTCCCCAGTGCCTGGGACGTGGCACTAAGTTGGTGAGTGGGTTCCCACTGGACAGAAAAGCAAAGAAGGACTCAGAGGACTTGCCGCCCTGGGAGCCAGGAAAAGAAAGAACGATGAACCACGGCTGGCCGTCGCGAGCAGGAGCCCACCTCCCGAAACCCGGCTCGCGCTGGAGAAAGCGCAGCGGGGTCCAGCCACGGACTATTTGACGCGGTACCTGCCCTAGCTCCAACCCTGGCTGCCCTGGTTCCCATCCGGGCTGGGGCGCACGTGGCACAAGCATGAGGCACCTTCAGGGCTTCCGGCCCCGGATTGGCGAGAAGCACAGCGGCAGGGAAGCCGGACCACCACAGACCCCCGCGCGCCTCCTTCTCTGGCCCCCGCCCGGGACTCGCTCCTCTGGCTACCTACCGGGCCGCAGGGCCGCTTCCCAGCGCGCTCCGCCATGTTCCACCGCCCACTGCCGGTCACGCCCCCGCCAATCGGCCCCACCTCTTCCGGCCGCTCCCTCACCGGGCGGCCCAATCGGAGAGCCCCCTGGCGCGCCGTGGGCGTAGCCCAGGCGCGGGGCGGCTGCACCTGCAAGTGCGCGTGGGCGGGGCTGACTCCACACGGTTGGTTTTTGGGTATGATTGTGGCTGAGACCAGTCTTCGAATATCAGTGTTAGTTGGAGGATGGTTGGAGGGTAATATCGGGAATGTATAACAATGATTTTGGAAGTAGATGAGGATGTGGTTAATAACAACTGAGGAATGTTCTTCTCCAGGGTAAGAGTGTGGTGATACGTTGGGAAAATAATGTAATTTAAAGACTAAGTTAACAACAACATTGTGATGTTATTGTAGCAAAAGCAAAGCTGGTGCCATATTAATTCTTTTTTTTTTTTTTACACCCATATTAATTCGAAAGGTAAAAAAAGGTTTGGTTTTGTGAGACATGAAGACGATCAAGCTTTTTTCCTCTTCATTGTCTTTCATTCATAAGAACTTGACTATGTCATTTAACTAATCTGTGTTCATGTGTGTATCTTTCTGAACACTAGAGAAACAACTGAGTTAGCAGGTGGAATTATGAGATAAACGTGCCTAAAAAAGCACTTTTTAGGAGTAATGTTTCCATAACTTGTTGAGCTGCCTTTTCTGTTATTTTTGTGAATTTGAAATAAAGTTGTTAATAAAATTAATAAATTAGCAAATTTAAGATTCAATATTAATTAATTCAACCAGCAAATATTTATTGAGCAGCACCTATTTTGAACCAGGCACTCCCTGTATTAACCTCCAAGAGACAGGAGAGTAAACCAAGCAGACACTGGTCTGGAACTTACAACCTAGTAGAGGAGAGAGATTTTAATCAGATAACCACTCACTTAAATATAGACCAGCCTAAAACTTCTTAAATTAAAATAAATTTAATATAAATCAAGATCTTAATTTAAAATTACAAGTTTAATATGCTAGTTCTCATAAACATTTCAAACACCTTAATAAGAGACATACATGCTGATCAAAATGATTGTAAAACAAATTTCTTGAGGGTTGTGTTTATTTTCCCATTATTTTCCCTTTGTACCTGAATGGAAGGCAAAATTATTTACCCTTCTAAAGGAAGATCTTCCATCTCAGGCAGGCTGAGCTTAGTCAGTCTAAGATTTGAGTTTCTGTTGAGTCACAGATTTAAGCTATGGGCAGAGATTCTGGACTGGTTCCTGAGACATGTGCACTCTGACCAGGGTAGTGTCACCCAAGAGATCTACAGGTTTGCCCCTCAGAGGGCTTTCTTACCATCAGGCTATGTACAGTGTGGCAAAGGGCCTTTGAACTGATACTTTGTTTCACAATCCTGACTTCCGAATTGTGGCAGTACCAAGGAGTGGCTTGGAAAGGGAAGAATGGAAGAGTTGCCATCAGCTCTCTTAATTAAACATATGATATGAACAAAAACTATGTACTTGCTAGGCTTGAAGACAAGTCCCTTAGCACCGCCCTCCCAACAAACTGGAATGTCCCGGGGTAAGTCGCCTCACTTCCAAAGTGGTTTTCTCACTTGTAAAATAGGGCTAACTCCTGTCTCATGGGGTTGTTGTGACTGTTCAATGAAATGATAAACATTTAAGTGACTGGCACATAGGGACTGCACAATAAATATTAGCCCATTCCTTCCCCTGGGCTCTCCTGGCCTCACCAGTGCTGTTGGCGAAGCCCTGTGGGACTCTGTCTTCCCTGTCAGACACAACCTAGACTCTACACACACACACACACTACACTACCAAACTCAGCCACTATACCCGACACTACTAAGTGTCCCTAACCACTTGTCCTTGACGCCATCTGAGGATCCATCTTAGTTTTAAGTAGTTAGGAAGCACCCAGTTTTATTTTAAAGCATTGATTTAAAAATAATATATGGAAAAATTATCTTATATCAAACTGCAGTTTGCTTCCAAGATACCAGTATTTGGGAAGCGGACTTGGCCCAGTGGATGGGGCGTCCACCTACCACTTGGGAGGTCCGTGGTTCGACCCGGGCCTCCGTGACCCATGTGGAGCTGGTCCATGTGTGGGGCTGGTGCGTGCAGGGAGTGCTGTGCCATGCAGGGGTGTCTCCCGTGTAGGGGAGCCCCACGCATGGGGTGTGCGCCCCCAGGGACAGCCGCCCAGCGCGAAACAAAGTGCAGCCTGCCCAGAGTGGCATCTTGCGCAGGGGCAGCTGACACAGCAGGAGGACACAACAAAAAGAAACACAGATTCCCAGTGCCGCTGGTGGAGATGGAGGCTGTCACAGAATAACACGCAGCAGGTGGAACCGGAACAGACAACGGGGGTGGGGGAAGGGGAGAGACATTTTTAAAAATAAAATAAATAAATCTTAAAAAAAAAAAAAAAAGATACCAGTATTTTACTGTAATCTCTTTTGAATACATTTATGGTACCTAAATTATTCTTTGTTCTTTTCATAAGCTAAATACAACTCTAAGGATTCAGTTTTTAGCAAACATTCACAGCCTGCTTTTCTTAGTAGCCAGTCCCGGTTTGGCATACAGTGTAGATTCTTAAATAACTTTTTTGCTTAAGTATTTGTATGACTATTAGTGCTTCGAAGTCAAATAAAAAGTTCACAAGTTATAAATACAGAAGAGCAATCTATCCTACCAAACAAGGACCCCTGAAATTGCCATACTGAGACTGGGAGTAGATTTCAGTTTTGTGTTTCTTTTAAGTTAATCAAAATGTCTGGAAAAAATGACTGAAACTGCATCTTTGTATGTATTTATTTTTCCTCAAAAAAAACACAGCTTTATTGTGGGCAAAGAATACTGATTTGAGGAGCCTAAAGGCAACTTCCTGATGTAAAGGTTAGAGAAGGAAAGGCAGGGCAGGGGCAGGAATGCCTGTGCTCCAGCTGGAGCCCGTGCAGGGCTGAGAACAGGGCTGGGCCTCGAGGTCTAATGCGTTGCTGGACTATCCTCTGAGTCTGGGGAGGCCAGAGGGAACCCTGCTTGCAGCCTGATCTAGGGATGGGCAGGGAGAAGCTTCAGAGGCAGAAGAACTGTGAGAGGGGAACTCCTGGTCCCTCAAGACCCAAGACCCAAAGGACTCTTCCCTGGGGGTATTCCATTTCACAGGGAAGGGATCTCCCAGTACGCCAGTACCACCAGCTGTCCCCAACCTGGGAATGGCTGAAACCTAGACAAAGGCAGACAGACCTCTGCAGGGCATGCAGGGACCAGACGGGGCAGGGCCAAGTGTCGACTTCAGGGCCTGAGTTCAGCCTTCCACTCCTGCAGCTTCTGGTCCATGGCCTGCAGCGTGGATTCATCCTGCACCAACACAGTTCCTTCGTACCCCTCTCCCCATGTTCCCAGTCCCAGGGGGCCTGGGGGAGCTTGGGGAAGCCTTCCTTCTCCCATCCCTGCCCTTTACCTTCATAAAACAGAAGCGGATATAATAGTCAAAGTGCTTCTGATGCGGCACACTGTAGAAGATGGAGGCTGGGATGGCCATCAAGCCCTGGGGAAGAGAGAGCCCGCATCTCAACACTGCCGCAGGGCCCAGCAGGCCTGGGGACCAGGGGGACAAAGAAGTCCCCATGATGGGGTAGGGGAAGGAAAGTTAGTTCCAATGATCACTTCCAGCCAAAGGTCAGAGGAAAAAACTCCAGAGCATCCTTCTATGTTCCTCTTCATAGGGAGGGGAAATGGAGGCTGAGAGAGGGAATGGTCCCTCTCTGGCAGGTCAGGGCAGAGCCAGAGAAGAAAGAAGCCTCATACTCAGAGAGTGGGGCTGGAGGGGCCTCAGAGACCATGGGCCAATTCCCCGCTGTACAGACGAGAACAGTGAGGCACAGGCAAGGGCAGGAACTCCTGCCAGCCCACATGGCATTTTGGTGAAAATTAGAAACAGGCTCCCTTTCCTTGAAGTGGATGGAACCCTGCACCAGGGCTCATGGCAGTGGCTGGGCTGGATTTTGGCCCATCAGTTCCTTGGCCAGGCACCCTTGAGCAGTGCACAACCTGTAAAACCCTACACAGTGATTCTCGCAGTGGCTCAGCTCACCTTGTTCTTGATCATCCACTTGACAAAACGTCTGTCATAAGGCTCATCTGCGGCACCAGGCAAATTGGGCATCTTGCTCTCTGGGGGACAGAGGCCATGCTGAGCCTTGGGCAGTCTCCAGCCCCCTTACCCTGCTCGGCCCGGCCAGTCTCACTCACTGAAGTCTGAGATGTCTGCCATGAGGAAGTAGCTGCCCTGGGGGATCACAGGTCTCAGGTCCACTGACTGCAGGCTGCGTATCATGTGGTCACGTTTGCGCTGACTGGCCTGTGGGAGCTGCACAAAGTAGCTGCTCGGTTGGCCGAAGTGCAGCTGCTCCCGCTTGAAGCTCTGGGCTACTGCAGCCTGGGGGGCGGTGGGGTGGACGTGGACAAACATATGTCAGGTGTGACCTGGCTCTGGGGCCAGCCTGGGCTCTTTCGTAGCTTCTCCCCTACATCGGTGGGGTCCCCTGCCCCTGCTCACCTGGCACTGCGTGGGACAGTGAAAGACAGAGTTCTGGTGCACGGTCCGCAGGTGCTTCATGAGATTATCTGGGCCCAGGACCCAGCCCACCTGGACCAGGATCACAGGTAGCAGGTGAGGGCCTCTAGGGCCTGGCCAAACCCTCCTTAATTCCCAGACCCACCTCACCGGCCAAAGCCCATGGCCATACCTTGACCCACTCACCTTCCAGCCAGTGGCACAGAAGGTCTTGCCAGCGCTACCGATGGTTAGGGTCCTTTCCCACATGTCAGGGAGGCAGGCTGCCCAAGGCCAAAGAGAAGAGGGGCTGAGAAGGGGATGGGGGGCAGGGAAGGGGTGGTGGCCTGGGCTCCAGGGTGCACACACAGGCCCTCAACACCCTGGACAACAAATGTGCTAAGTATTTACAGGACTTATCTCATCTCATCCTCACAACTACCCAGGAGGCAGGTGCTACTGTGATCCTGTTTTCAGAGACGGGAAGTCACTGCCCCAGGTTACACAACCGTGTGGCTCCAGACCCCTCGCTCCCAATCGCCAGGCCTGCGCCGCCTCCCATATTGGGTTCACGGTCCTCCCTCTGGTGAAACAGGCCTGGCCGGAACAAACATCCTGGGCCGGGGGCCTGGCTTGGCGCCGCTCACCGATGCTGATGTGCTGGCTCCCGTCGAAGACCAGCCACTGGTAGACCTCGTCGCTGATGCACAACACGTCATGCTGCCGGCACAGGCTGGCCACCAGCTCCAGTTCTGCCTTGGAGAAGACCTGCAGGACGCAAGGAGGGCACAGGCCTGCAGCAGGGACCCTCCCCGCCAACCTCAGTGGGGGGGGGGGAGCTGCTCAGAGAGGTTAAAGGTTGTGCCCAAAGCTAGGACTAGAGCCTAACTTGCATTATTCCACTGAATCATGGCAACACCAACTATGTGAGGTTGGCGCTGACATGTTTTCACTTTCCAGATGAGGAAACACATTGAGAGGCAGTCACTGCCCCAAGGTCACTGGGAAGTGATGGAGGCACCTAACCCATTTCTCGATCTGTGGTCCTGAAACCTACCCCTGGGACCTGACCCTGGGACTTCTGGCAGCCTGTCCTCATTGAATGCAGCCATCCCACTTGATAGATGGAAGAAATTGAGGCCCAGAGGCAGTCAATCAGTAAAAGAGATGGGAGAACCCAGTCTGCAAGGGTTCCAGAAAGAAGCTTCTCTCAGGTACCTTTCCCAGGGGGTTGTTGGGCGTGTTGAGGACCAGGGCTTTGGTGCGAGACGTGAACTTGCTGGCCAGCTCCGTGGGGTCCAACTGCCAGTTGCTGCTGGAATCTAGTTCCCCATCCTGGATGGAGCCCTGCAAGCAGCAGGAGGGGGTAGGCAATAATCGCCATCCCAGACCTTCCATGGCAGGGATTTGGCCTTCCTCCCCCCGGCATCTGTCTCCACCCTCCTCCTCTGGGACTAGGGACCACCCTCCCCTCCTCATCTCTGAGGAGGAGCTGGCCTGTTGCACTTCCTTCCTTCTTTCCTACCTCCTGAGATCCAGTCCCAATCATCCCTTAGAGCCCTCTGCCCACGCACATCCCACCCAGCAACCTTACCGGCCTCAGGGCCACAAACACAGGGCGGCCTCCTGCCATCAATGTCATGGGCTCATAACAGTCAAAAGAGGGTTCGATGATGATGACCTGGGTACAAGGGCCAGAATTAACTGCAATCAGCCCTGTCTTGGGCCCTCACCCTCATCCAGCCCAAGTTCTGTCTACTCACCTCGTCTCCTTCATCTACCAGAGCCTGGAAGGCTGTGAACAGGGCCCCATAGGCACCCACAGTTATCAGCACATTCTTGAGCGGGTCCATCTCCTGTCCCAGCAGCTTCCCAAAGAAACTTGCCAGGATGTTTGCCAGCGGTGGGTAACCCTGCCAGGATGGCAGAGGTCAGAGCCTTCACTGCCTGGGTATAGCCTGGGCCCAACCTCGCCCTTAGCTGGATCCACACAATTCTAGTACCTTCTAGCTGCAGATGCCAGGGAAAAGTCATCTCCATGAGGTCAACTCTTTTATCCCTTCCACCAAAACCCTGAGCCTGTTCTGAGCCAAGTGTAGTGCCAGGACTGGGATTCAGCAGAAAACACGTGATTAACAGAGCCCCGGAAGTAGTGGGAACTCCATTCTTTAAACATCTCTCTTTACATTTTAGAAGCACATCTGTGCCCATCGGATCCTCCTAGCAGCCTTGTAAGAGAGGCATTATTTGATCCCTACCACTTGACAAGTGGAAAAATAGAGACATAGAAGAAGGGAATTGACTTGCCCAAGCTCACACACAGTTGAGGCACAGGAATAGGACTTTATATATTGCAGCTTTGGGAGTATCCCACTTTGAGAGGGGGATTGGATCTGTAAGCTTGTTCGTTGAGGACATATATAAAACACTCAAGGCTAAGCCAAGTAATGCAACCTAGAGCATAACTAAATAACTTAACAAACCAGATTTGACCACTTAAAATTAAAATTTTCTGTACAGCAAAAGATACCATAAGCACAGTTAAAAGACAAGAGAAAAACTGCAACACAAGAGAAAGATATGCCATATAAAGAGTTCTTACAAAGCAACAAAATAAAGATATATACCGATATACGAAAAATAAGCAAAAGTAGTTCATAAAAGAAAAAACACTGATGTGAAACACACATATGAAAAGAATAATTGAAGAAAAGCAAATAAAAGCAATATTGAAATTCCATTATAATATCATAAGATTATAATGTTAGTGTTAGCAGACACTAAAATGATTGATATTGCCCACAGTTGGGAAGGGTGTGCGAGAAATGAACTCTTTGTTTGGCTTGAGGAATTATTATGAGTCCATTTATATTTTAAAAAATGGATATACACATACACATATGTGTCAGGGTCCTCCAGGGAAAAAAAACCACCAGGAGATATACATTTTGTATACAATATATACACGTAAAACTCCAATGAAGGAGAAGCTGGCTGATGGAAATTCTTTCTTCTGAATGCTGAAATCAGCAGTTCTTCTTTAACTGATTGGATGAGACTTCTCTCATTGTTGAAGGCAATCTCCTTAGTTGATTATAGATACAATCAGCCATAGATGCAATCAACTGACTGATTATTTAAATCCATTAAATATCTTCACATTAACAAGGGACCAAACAACTGGACACCATAACCTTGCCAGGTGACACATGAACTTAACCATAAGAGTTCATCCCTTGTCAAACTGGCACCCATACACATCTCCTTAGACCATATTTAATCTCTAAATTAAAACAATAACGGTCATATTTCTACCTAAGAGTACTCAACCACCTTGTGTATAACTGGAAACATACTAACTCTTTCCCCAGAAGAGGGTGCAAGTCCTTGAGTAATACTCACTCTTAAAGTTAAATACTATGAGAAACAATTAATAGACCTTGTGTTATATGATAAGGACATAAGATAGGGAAGAAAGGATGTTTGCTTTATATATATATACACACACACACATATATACATATATATATATACATATTCATACCAGAAATCACTATTCATAACCATTATAGTCCTCATTTCTGTAGCCAATCACATGGTCATAGCTCATAATATTAATAGTTAACTTCTTCCACTACCCTTTTCATATTCCCTTTACCCTGAGCAAGCACATGAACTCGCTGTGGTTCTTTGCTCAGCGGGGTAACCCAAGCCTTCATTCCTGAAGTTTCTGGGCCATCAGTAGTCCAGCCTGGATTGGGTTGTTGCCGTTTTCCATTGACTTTAGTCACAGGACACATTAGTGCTAAGAGACACCCTAGGGAATTGCCTGTACTCTAGGCAAACTCTTCTTCACTTCGATTGTGTAGTTGCAGACCCATTTCCCCTTAATGGTCAGGATCAATCACCCCAGCCAGTACAGTAATTCCCTGTTTTGCCTATTGATTCAGAGGCATGATGAACACAAAGTGGCAGGGTGGCAGCCTGAACTCCCAGTTCAAAGCAACTGTTGTGTTCCCTGTGGAAACACTCCTCCTTTAGGAACTAAGCCTTGTAGATCAGCAGAGCCTAAGGTTGTGGGGATGGGAAACAAAAATTTTTCTAGTGGATCACTAGGATAGTGATAATGAGAGGTACCACCCCCATTTCCACCCCTTGCTTCCTGGACCTGTATATCCTGGCTATGGGAGAAAGAGCACCATAGAGTGGATGCTGATTTAGGCACACACAGCCTCCTGGAGAACACTGCCCCAGCCCTGCAAGGTATTGCCACCCAATTGGCACCATAATTGAGTCTTCAAAAGGCCAATCCACCATTCTACCAATCCAGCTGCTTCAGGATGATGGGAATATGGTAAAGCCAGTGAATTCCATTAGCACATTCCTATCCCACACTTTGTCATGAAGTGGGTTCCTTAATCAGAAGTAATGCTGTGTGGGATATCATGATGGCAGATAAGGCATTCTGTAAGTCCATGGATGATAGTTTTGGCAGAAGCATTCCATACAGGGAAGGCAAACCCATATGTGGAATGTGTGTCTATTTGAATTAGAGTAAAGTGCTGCCCTTCCATGATAGAAGTGATCCAATGAAATCAACCTGCCACCAGGTAGCAGATTGATCATGTTGGGGAATGGTGCCATATCAAAGACTGAGAGTTGGCCTCTGCTGCTGGCACATTGGGCACTCAGTGGTGGCAGTAGCCAGGTTGGTCCTGGTAAAATCCATGTTTCTGAACCTATGCATAACCTCCATCCTCAGCACCACGGCCACTTTGTTCAAGAGCCCATTGGGCAATGACAGGAAGGGCTGGGGAAAGACTCTGACTGGTATCCAGAATGGGTCACCCTCTCCCGTTCATTATTAAATCTTCCTCTGCTGAAATCACCCTCTGGTGAACATTCACACGGGAGACACATATCTTCATGATTTTTGCTCACTCAGGGAGTCTATCCTCACACCTCTCCCCCAGACCTTCTTGACACCAATTTTCCAGGCATGTTTCTTCCAAGTTCCTGACCATCCAGCCAAACCATTGGCCTGAGCCTATGAGTCAGTGTAGAAATGTACCTCCAGCCATTTCCCCTTCCAAGAAAAATAAACAGCCAGGTGCACTTGCACTGTCTGAAGTTCTGTAGGATTTCCTTTCATCGCTGTCTTTCAGGGATGTCCCAGAAAGGGGCTGTATTGTTATAGCTGTCCACTTTTGGGTGGTACCTATATATCATGCAGTATTGACTATAAACTAGCCCAAGTTTTCTCTTCTTCAGTCAACTGATCATAAGGAACTCCACAAGAGGCCATAACTGTAGGCTGGGAAAGAGAAGGTAATGTGGTGGGAGTGGAGACCACAGGCATTTGGGCCACTTCTTCATGTAACTTGTACCTTCAGGACGCCCTCGGGCCCTATCTCGTATATACAACTTCCAGTTTATGATGGAGTGCTGCTGTGCATGCCCAACTTTATAGCTTGGTGAATCAGACAATACCCAGCTCATGATAGGCAATTCAGGTTTCACAGTAACATGGTGGTCACATGGTTGAGCATTTGGTCTCTACTAAGGCCTAGCAGTAGGCCAAAAGGAGAGTAGTTATCTTGAGAGGATGGCAGGGCTTTGCTTCAAAATCCTAAGGGTTTGTACTGTGATTCTCCTATAAGGGCTGCCAAAGGCTCCGGACAGCATCTCTGTTTGCCACTGACACTTCTAGCACCAGTGGATCTGCTGGATCATATGGTCCACGTGGCAGAAAAGCTTGCACAACAGCCTGTACTTGTTGCAGAGACTCTTTGTTCTGGTCCTCACTCAAAACTAGCAACTTTTCATTTCCTTCAGTAAATGGGCTGGAGTAGCACACCCAAATGAGGAATGTGTTGTCTCCAAAATCCAAAGAGGCCAACTAAGTATTGTGCCTCTTTTTTGTTTGTAGGAAGGCCAGATGCAGCAGCTTATCCTTCACCTTAGAAGGGATATCTTAATATGACCAACACCATTGTACCAAATCTGTATTACTCACGGTTTTTAAGGGCAACAGAACCAAGAAGATATATATGTAATATTATGTACATATTACATACATGATAATATATATAAATATTATGAGATTTACTACGGTTCACGTGACTGTGGGAAAACACACGTCTGAATTCTGGAGGACAAGCTGCAAGCTGGGAACTCTGATGAAGGTTCTCAATGAATTCCCCAGGAGGAGCGGGCTGGCCGAGGTAGAGATGGAACTTCTCTTTTGGATTACTGAGATGATCAGTCCTCCTTTTCAGGCATTCAACTGATTAGATGTGACTTCTCTCACTGAAGGCAATCTCTTTAGTTGACTGTAGGTGTAATCAGCCACAGATGCAATCAACTCACTGATGATTTAAATCTATGAAATAATAGTCTCACAGTAATTATCAGGCCAGTGCTTGCTTGACCAAGTAACTGGACACCGTAACTTTGACAAGTTAATACATGAATTTAACCATCACAATATATAAATGTGCATTTGGGTATATAATGTGCATTTATATAGGATTTTAAAAAATTAAAAAGGGGAAGTGGCTGTGACTCAAGCTATTGCGCTCCTATCTACCATATGGGAGGTCGATTCCTGGGGCCTCCTGGTGAAGGCAAGCTGGCCTGTGTGGCGAGCTGGCCCATGCAGAGTGCTGGCTGGCACAGGAGTGCTGGCCCATGCAGCAAGCTGGCCCAAGCGTACAGCTGGCACAGAAAGATGATGCAACAAAAGGAGACACAGAGGAGAGACAATAAGAGACGCAGCAGACTAGGGAGCTGAGATGGCACAAGAGAATGATCACCTCTCTCCCACTCCGGAAGGTCC
Organism: Dasypus novemcinctus; assembly: GCF_030445035.2. Lineage (NCBI taxonomy): Eukaryota > Metazoa > Chordata > Mammalia > Cingulata > Dasypodidae > Dasypus > Dasypus novemcinctus. The sequence continues at coordinate 88,269,111 of NC_080680.1, read as the reverse complement.
CAGATTGGTTCCCAATGCCACCTAAAGAGAAGACAAGCAGACACAGCAGAACACACAGCGAATGGACACAGAAAGCAGACAGTGAGCACAAAACAATGAGGCGGGGGTGGATAAATAAATAAATCTTTAAAAAACAAGTTTAAAAGTCTGGAACACTCTACAGCACACTATCAAATTGTTGGCAATGGTTATCCCCAGATGGTAGAATTGGAGAGAACTGCCCTCCAGGTGATTCTAAAGCACACCCAAGTTTAAGGACCACAGCTCTAATCCAAGGTTTGGCAAGTATTTACTACCTGGCCCTTTACAAAAAAAGTTTGGATTAGAGTCTCATCCCATCAGCGCCTTGTCTTTCAGAGCTCAGTTTAGGTGCCACTTTCCCCAGGAAGCCTTCTCTGATGTTTAGCCTCCTCCCCCATTCCCTCCTTGCTGCTCCCCCCTCTTATCGACTGGCTGTGTTAATACTGGTTTCTTGTCTGCCTTTCCCAACAGGCAGTGAAAACCGGCACAGGCCAGGAACAGAAGAGATGCTCAGTAAACAATGAACTGGACTGAATTTCCCACACTCTACCCCAAGTTGCCTTCTGGCCATTAACTTGATTTTCCGTGAATCCTGATACCCATGATTGGCTTGGTCCCAGAAAGGCCTGTCCCCTTCCTCCCCAGGACCTCCGCAGAGGCCTGCACCCAGGGCCCTGTGGGGCCAGGAGACTCACAAATGCCTTGGTATACTGGTTGAGCATGGGGTCTCCACTGACAGCGTGCTGAAGGGCTTCCACCGCGAAGTCCGGGGGCGCAAAGTCGGGGATGCCCTCTCCCAGGTCCACGGACTCATGCTCACTGGCCAGTTCGATAAATTCCACCCTGGGTGACAAACAGAGAGTTGGTAGCAGCCTATCTCTCCACTCCGATCTGAACTTCTGCCTGCTTCTAGGACAGGGTGAAGAAGTACGGGGCCCCTTCTAGAAAAACTGGATAACTAGCATCTGCTGCAGGCCTGGAGACTTGTGCTTTATTCTTCACATGCTTTGAGCTTAGATGGGCTGGGCACTGAGGTAAGAGCAAATATCAGCCCACGGGTTTCCAAACTTTTTGGACTGTGACACAAAGTAACAAATAATCTTTACATCACAAACCTTGTAGAACACAAATTTCAAACAACATTATCTTTCTAGGTGTGATCTACTGTAGATTTTCTTGTTTTGTTTTGCTTTTGAGGTACCAGGGCTGGGGTTTAAACCTGGGACCTCTTATGTGGGAAGCCAGCACTCACACTGAACTATACTGACAACCCTGAGTTGGTTTTTTTTGTTTGTTGTTTTTAGGGGGTACCAAAGGATAGAACCCAGGACCTTGCACATGGGAAGCAGGCACTCAACCACTTGAGTTATATCTGCTCCCTACTGTACTATATTCTTTCTTATCCTATCCTCTAAAAATATTTGTCAAGACCTGTTAAATTAATTTCATGACCCATTAGTTCATTTGTCAAGATCACGGTTTTAAACGCTCTGCTCAAATAATTTTCACAATAGTCTGATGAGGTCACTACATAGAGGGGGAAGCTGAGGTTTGACGTGACTTGCTCAAGGTCACCCTTTTAGTGCATGGCAGGGCCGGGCTTTGATTCCACACTGCCCTGGACAGGAGGGGCCCAGCCACACTGGCACATGCCACCTTTCTTCTGGCTCTGCCCGGTGGCCACCCACCAGGAGAAACAAGAAGAGAAGCTGAGAGGCCGGATGAAGGGGCTGGAATGTGGTTTCTGGCTAGTTGAGGGCAGAGGAATCAGGCTGGACTGAATTGAATTTGCATAGAAATCAATAAATATATGCCTAAAATTCATCATTTTATTCCCAGAAATTCACAATGCATTTTTTTTTTCAAGGTATATTGAACCCAGGACCTCATACATGTGAAGCAGGCACTCAACCACTGAGCTAGACCTGCTCTCCCACTATCCTTTTTTTTTAAAGATTTATTTTATTTTATTTCTCCCCACCCCTTTGTTGTTTTTTACTTGCTGTGTCTGTTTGTCTTGTTTCTTTAGGAGGCACCAGGAGCCAAAACCAGGACCTCTATTGTGGAAGGGAGGTGCCTAATTGCTTGAGCCACCTCCACTCCCAGCTTTTGTTGGGTCTCTCATTATGGGTTTCCTCCCCATGTCTCTTGTTGTGTTATCTTGTTGCATCAACTCGCCACACCTGCCCATCGAGTCAGCTTGCTGTCTTCTTTAGGAGGCACTGGGATCTGAACCAGCGACCTCCCATGTGGTAGGCAGGAGCCTAGTCGCCTCAGCCACATCCACTTCCCCACGATGCCTCTTGAAGACACACAGAGAGGGGCGGTAACGTGCAGTTACAGTTGGTTGACGCCACACAGACTCTGGAGAAGGCATGGCCTACCTATAGCTTGATTTTGGATTTCCAGCTTCCAAAACTGTGGGACAATAAATTCCTGTTGTTTAAGTCAATCAGTTTTTGGAATTTGTTATAGCAGCCCTGGCAAAGTAAGGCACCTGCCTAGCGTCACACAGTGGCTAATGGCAGAGCTGAGACTCAAAATCAGCTCTAGTAGTAGATGCTCCATGGTGGCTGGGACAGGGAGGAACCAGACCCAAAGGCCCTGCAGAAACTGGCCGCCCTCTAGGCTGTGCCTTGAGGGTCCTTGGGGTCGCCAGGAGCTGGGGCCCTCTTTTGCCCTGACCTGCACGGGCCTCATCCTTTCTGGCACTCCCTCGGCTGCATGCCATCCAGGCCAGCTCCTGCTCTTCCCGCCATTGCAAGGTACCCAGCTTCTCCAGTCTCAGTCTCCCCCTCTGTACAATGAGAGTCTCCAGAAGCCTCTTAACTCTGCTGGCTTAACTCTGTACCACCTGTGAAATAGACTAATCCCTGGGAAGCCCTAGCCTGGTCCCTAGGTCAGAGCAGGTACCAGGTAAATGGCGATTACTGTCATACAGTATTTCGACTTATCCTTCAAGGTAAATATAATTATCTCTGTTTTGCAGTGGGGAAGCTGAGGCTCAGAGTACGTGAGTCACTTGCCCCAGCACTTCTGCCAAGCAGGGAGAAGCTGAGACTCAAACCAAGCCTGCTGCCTTGGGCCACAGTGCCTGCCAGACACCAGCAGCCTCCTCACCTCTCACTGGCCATAGCTGCTAATCTTTCCGTCCCAGCAACCCTGGATCCTGGGTCCCACCGTCTGACCATCTTGCAGCAGACCCCTGGACGGCTAGCCCTGTGCTGCCCCGCACCCACACCTCCCCAGCCCTGCCCAGCTCACCTGGGGTTCTGGTCGATGCCTTCCAGCCTTCGGGCCTGCAGTCGTTTGGCCATGGTGAGCTGGGGATGGAGGAGAGGGAGGTCAAGGTTGGTCCAGGTGGTGGTTTTCAAGGCCACAGCCCCAGCCCTTCCACTCCCTGGGAGGAGGCAGAAATCAGCCCCCAGAGAGCAAGGTGGGCTCCGTTTGCCACCCGCACCTGTCCCCACAGGCCCCACGCCCGGTGTCTCCCCACGCCTCCAGCCTTGACCTCCCCAACTTCTGGGACTGACAGATGGAGTCCACTGCCCGACTGCCCTGGTCTCCCCAGGCTTCCCAGGAGGCTGGGCCTCCCAGAGTCCCCCACAGCAGGATTAAAGTTTAACCCTGGAAGGGCCGTGTGCTGAGGAGGAGCAGGAGGGGGCGAGAAACAGAAGGAAGGGTGAGGCTGTAGAGAAGTAGGAACCTGTGACCACCCCACCCGAGAGGAAAATTCACAGCCCCCTAACCGCGTATATCTCGCTTCTGTAACAAGCTTGCTCGACTGTAAAACCTTATCTCAAGGCCTCCTCCTGTAGAAAGTCTCCTCAGCCCCTGCCAAAAAACCAACCTGACCCAGACCTTTGTAGATAACAAGAACTCCCCAACGGCTTTTCTCCCCTGATAGAATTCCCAGCACTTAATTAACCGCAAACATCTGTTTCTGTACATGCTTACATGCTGAGCTATTGCCCCCGCCCTGAACCTAAAAGCCCATATAAACAAACTCCGCCCCCCGCGACCCGGGGCTGCTCTGTCCTCTGCATAGGATAAGGCAGTCTCCCCGTGGCTAATATAGCTCTCAATTGCTCAATTGGAACTTATTCAGAGTCTGAGTCTGGTCCATATTGCTGGTCTATAACAAGGCTCCTATTCCCTGAGATCATGCACTGGGCCCCACCCTGGCCAAACTCACTCATTTAATCCTCAGAACAACCTCTAGGCAGTAGGACTTGGTCCAATTTAAAGGTGAGAAATGAGGTGAGTAGGAAGCAGTCATAGAAGAAACACTCACTCAGCTCTGCTTGACACAAGACCAAGTTCTGACTCAGGTGAGGGGCACACTCACCTGTTCCCAGTCTGCCTCTCCCCTCACTTCCCCTGCCTTCCTTCCGGTCCAACTTTCTCTTTACCCCCCACCCACCCGTGTGCAGAAACTGGATGGGCCTTAGAGCCACCAAACTCAGGACGAGACCCTGCCTTGGCTGGGTCCAGAGGACAAGTGATTTAGCTCGTCCTGGCCTCAGTCTCCCCATCAGTGCAATGGAGGGGAGCCTGGGCTTTGGTCTGAGTAATCTTCCACCCCTGGGAGATTGTGAGTCCTGGGTGGCTGGGAGGTAGTGGAGCCAGGTCTCTGGCATTCTCAGTTGCGGCTCATGATCTCACTCAGTCACCAAAGCATCCCCAACAGGAGCTGCCTGATAATCCCCACCTAACAGATGGAAACGCTGAGGCTCAAAAAGGCTCAGGGACCTGCCCAGGGTCAGTGGAGAAGCTGGCCAGGACAATGGTCAGGGCGGTGGCAGCGGCAGAGGTCCAGCATAGGCCCTTTCCTTGGAGGGGGACACTGGGGCCATTTGTGCAAGGGCCAGTTTTTTATCCATAGCCCAGGGGTCCCGCTGATGAGATTCGCAAAAGGCCTGGCACCTAGAGCGTGCACTGCCAACGTCCGCTGCCCTGTCCCTTCACCGAACCCCTGGCATCTAACACTAGGCCTGGCACTCAGGACATGTCAAAATATTTTAAAATGGGGGTGATCTTTGCCAAGGGAAACCACGTTCTAACCATATTGTAAGGGATGGTTATCTTTGGTTTGTTATGTTAAAAAAAAACTTTTCCTACAATTTAGGATCTTATAGCTTTATTGAACGATTCATGGATCCAGCAGCCTCGCGTTCAGAGAGAAGGGAGCTCTGCTGAGGCAGTGGGAAGGGAAGGTCAGACAGGGCGAAGCCGGAAGCCAGCCAGGAAATGTTCTCATGGCCTGAGGTGAAGCTTCCATTTTACACAGGGTGATCTTTCAGAGTGGGGAGCAGATACACCTTGATTAGCATGGAATGCCCAATCTGGTAAGTGATAGCTCCTGGACTGAAACTGGCTTATCACCAGGTGTTACTCATTTGCAGTTCCCAGAGTATGTTCCATTGTTCCATTTTCTGGGAAAGAGGTTCTTCCTATAGACACCCAATGCGCGCCATTTTATTTTATCTACCAGATGTTTTTTAATTATCTTCTTTATAATTTGCTTATTTTCCAAGTTTTCTGAAGTAAACGTTTTAGTTTTATGATTAAAAATGTGAGAGAAAATCACATTTTAGCTGAATATTTATTGATGTGATATATGGATATTCAAAAAGTACATACAGTACATTCTGCTTGGTAAAAAAAATTCCCCACTAATATATATTTCTATATACATAAATGTTTTCTACGACCATATGTACATAGAAAAAAGTTTGGAAGAAAACATGTTAACAAAATACTAACAGATTCTCTGTGAGTGATAGAATTACAGATGATTTTAATTTTGTGTATGTGTTTTTCTGTTTCAACTTTTTTTTGTATGGTGAACATACTATGTTTGATTGAGTCTAATATGTGTATTTTTTCACATCACACCATCTCTGAATTCGGGAGAGTCTTACAATTGATGACATGAGTTTAACCGGCTTTTATTCCCCATACTGGTCCATAAACATGCTATTGATGGCATCTTAGATTTGATATAGATGGAATTACTTTTGAATTGGGGATGCATAAAAAAATATAAAGTGAGGATGAGTCAGGGACTGCACAGGGGGAGATGGGAGATGGAAGTTGGAGTGAGGGGAGTTTGAAGAGGGGTGGGGGAAGAACAGAAGAGGTGAGTGGAATTGAATGGGTTTAGGAAGGTGATAGAAATCATGAGAGAACCCCAGAAACTTGGGGTACTCAAAGGAGTGACCTTCAAGTATTTCAAACAGTGCTTGGATAAGTGAGCATATAGTACCTGTTCTTGGGCTTATGGATAACTCATCCATTCAGGCAAAATTTATCGTGCACCTACTGTGTGCTGGGCAAAGGACAATGGGGGAGGAAGCAGTACGAAGCAGACCATTCAGATGCAGAATGACAAGTTCCAGACTAGATGCAAGCACAAGAGAGGGGCCCACATCCCGCTCAATCAGAGAAGGCTTCCTAAAAGAGGGGGCTTATGCACAGCTTTGAAACCAGAGCCAAAACAGACCCAGGAGCCCAGGGCCACGCAAGCAGTGCAGTGAAGGGGCTGGAGCACTTACAGTCTGGTGCAAGCACTGGTTGAGCGAAGTTCCAGCCTTCTTTCCCTGGAGGGGCCACGCCAGGCGCACAGAGACGGTGGCTGCGTTCCTGAACATGCCTCCCCGAGCCACAGGGCACTGCTGACTCCTCCAGAGGCAGAGGAGAAGGAAAGGGAGAGCCTTGGCCAGAAAACAGCTCCAAGTCCAGGACTTGGGTCTCACACACACAGCTCTAACAACAACAACAACAATAACATAAAGTGGATAATACTTTTGGAGTGGTTGCTGTGTGCCAGCACTTTGTTGAATGAGTTTCCCCTCAATCATTAGGACAATCCTGTAACCCATCTACCTTGCAACTAGAGTGATCCATTCAAAATGTAAACTTCCTCCAATGAAAAAATAGTCCAGCCAATGATCATCAATGGACGGGAACATCACAGAGTTAACCCAACATCATGTCCTGCCTCTGGAAGCACACACACTACCTGCAAATCATTCTGCTAAAAAACTGAACCTAAGTCATGGGAAGCAGATTTGGCTCAACTGATAGAGCGTCTGCCTACCACATGGGAGGTCCAGGGTTCAAACTCAGGGTCTCCTGACCAGTGGGGTGATCTGGCCCACACGCAGTGCTGATATGCACAAGGAGTGCCATGCAGTGCAGGGGTATCCCCCATGTAGGGGTGCCCCATGCACAAAGACTATGCCCCATAAGGAGAGCCACCCCGTGCAAAAAAAGTGCAGTCTGCCCAGGAGTGGTGCTGCACACACAGAGAGCTGACGCAGCAAGATGACACAATAAAAAAAAAGAGACACAGATTCCTGGTGCGGCTGGATAATGCAATCAGATGCGGAAGAACACATAGCAAATAGGCACAGAGAGCAGACAATGGGGCCGGGGAGAAGGAGGGGGAGAGGAGAGAAATAAATAAATCTATTTTTAAAAAGGAAACTTAACAGATATAAAATTTTAAAAGTTAATGCCTTGAAAAAGAATGAAGTTGGAAGGACTCACTGCTCAATTTCAAAATGTACTATAAAAGGAATCAAGATAGTGTGACACTAGCATAAAAACAGACATTTAGACCAAAAGAGCAGAATTGAGAATCCATAAATAAATAAACCCTAATATTTATGGTCACTTGATATGTGACAAGTGTGCCAAGACAATTCAAAATGGGTGGAAGAAATTGTTTCAATATATGGTGCTCGAACAACTGGATTATCTACATGTAAAAGAAAGTATTTGGACTCTGCCTCACAAAATCAACTCAAGTGGATCAAATGCCTAAATATGAGACCTAAAACTATAAAACTGCTAGAAGAAAACAGAGGAATAAATCTTCATGACTTTGGGTTAGGCAATGGTTTCTTAGATGGCTCATGGTTTTGAGGCTAGGAAAAGTCCCGAATCAAGGTGTCATCATGGTGGTGACTTCCTTCTGAAGACTGGCATCCTGGTGCTGGCTCTTCTGTCAGGGGGCCTCTCCTGGTCTCCTTTTCTCTTCTGGTTCTATTGACTTTCAGCTTCTGGTTGCTCCCTCAGGCTTTTTGTGTCTGACTTTCACGGTGAGTATAAAGGACTCCAATAATCTGGACTAAAGCCCAACCTGATTCATTTGGGCTACATCTTAATTGAAGTAACATCTTTTTTTTAAAAAAAGGTTTATTATTTTTATTTATTCCTACCCCCCTACCCCCCCACCCCCATTGTCTGCTCTCCTGCTCTCCGTGTCCATTTGCTGCATATTCTCCTGTGTCTGCTTATATTCTCATTAGGTGGCTCTGGGAACTGATCCTGGACATTCCGGAGTGGGAGAGAGGCGATTACTCTCTTGTGCCACCTCTGCTCCCTGTTCTGCTACATCTTCTCATTTTCTCTTCTCTGTGTCTCTTATTGCATTGTCTTGCTGCGCCAGCTCTCTGCATCGACCGGCACTCCTGCGCGTGGTGGCTTTCTTGTGCGGGATGGCATTCCCACGCAGGGCGGCACTCCTGCGTGGGGTGACATTCCCTGCATGGGCCGGCACTCCGCATGGGCCAGCTCACCACACGGGCCTGCTTGCCCTCACCAGGAGGCCCTGGGCATCAAACCCTGGACCTCCTCTATGGTAGACGGGAGCCCAATTGGTTGACACACATCCATTTCCCTGAAGTAACATCTTGAAGAGATCTTATTTACAATGGGTCCACAACCATAGGAATGGATTAAGTTAAAGGGTACATAGCTCCAAACCACCACAGTCCATCCTCTGGACCCCTAAAATTCACATTTTCCCCCCACAGGCAAAATACATTCATTCCATCACAACATTCCAAAAGTCTTAAATCATTTCAGAAACAATAGTAAGTACAAAATCTTATCAAAATAGATTATAGGTATGATCTGTCCTGGGGCACAATTCCCCTCTGACTGTGGACCTCAGGAATCTAGAAAACAGGCTATCTGCTTCAAATGTACAATGGAAGGATGGACATAGGAAAAACATTTCCATTCCAGAAGGGAGAAACTGAAAGAAAAACAGGAGTCCTGGGTTCCAAACAATTCTGAAACCTAGCAGAACAAAATCCATTAGGCTTCAAGGTCTGAGGATCATCTGTGCATGGATGATTTGTCCTCTGGGCCTGCTGGCGTGGCAGCCCCGTCCTTTCCAAGTACTCACACAGAACCATGCAGTTCCTGAACCCTGGGGTGAAGGCTCCACTCTCTCTGAGCACTATGGTGGCAGCCAGGCTCCTGTGAACACTGGGCACAAGCCCCACCATCTCCGAGCATCGGAGTGGAAGCATTCTCCCTGAACAATGGGGCGGAAGGCCTGCCTCCTCCAAATATATGGGTGGACCTGCCTTTCCACAAACATGGGTGGACCTGCTCTCCTAGCCTGAGGAGATCTCTTTGGTCCAGACCTTGTTTTCCATGGCTCTGCCCTTGAAGTCATTCTTATCTCAATTTGTCCTTTCTCTGTCCCTTTCAGTCCAGGCTGGCAGTGGTTTGGTTCATACAAATTTTGCAAAAATCCTTGTCTTTGTGTACAGGTCACGAGGGTCAAAACCATCAACAGCTATTTCCACAGATCTTTTGTGGATAACTGCACCTCCAATCTTGACTGCCACTGAAATGGCTGGTGGATCCATGTTCAGTTAAACCCTCACACGGAGCCCTATTCCCAGAGACTCGCTTCTTGGAAGCTCAGGGAGGTCTGTGATAGAGCTGTTTCTGGCTCTAGCCTCAAAGCACACTATCTGGATAGTCTCAGAATTTCCCAAGCAATTTCTAGTTTCTTAGTGCATAAGAGTTTACTTCTCAGTTTATCCCTTTCCTCTCTCATTTCACTATAAGCTGCAAGGAGAAACCAAGCTATACCTTCCACACTCAGCTTGGAAATCTCCTTGGTTAAATATTTAGTTCATGGCTTTCACGTTCTGCCTTCCATGTGACATCAGACCTCATCTTCACCAGGCTTTTCCTTAAAACAAGGATCACTTTCCTCCAGGTTCTAAATAACACATTTATCATTTATTTCCTTCTAAGGCCTCATCAGAAGTAACTTTAATGTCCATATTTTTACCAACAGTTTCTTTAAAGCAATCTAGGATTTTACTATCAAGCATCTCACAATACTTCCAGCCTCTGCCTTACCCAATTCCAAAGCTGTTTTCACATTTTTAGGTATTTGTAATAGCAGCACCCCACCTTCTGGGACCAAACACTATTTTAGTTTCCTTGTTGCTAAAGTAAATACCATGCAATGGTTGGCTTAAACAATGGGGATTTATTGGCTTACAGTTTTGAGGCTAGGAGAAGTCCAAAATCAAGGTGTCAAGAAAAGGAACAAAGTTCTGATACATGTGACAATGTGGATGAGCCATGAAGAAAGACATCATGCTGAGTGAAGTAAGCCAGACACAAAAGGGCAAATACTGTATGATGTCTCATATATGAAATACTTAGAATAAGCATAGTTATAGAGACAGAAAGCAGGAAAGGGATTACAAGGAGTGGCAGGAGGCAGGGAGATGGGCAGTTATTACTAAATGAGTATGAGTTTTGGTTGAGGATGATGAAAATAGTCTACAACTATACAGTGGCAAAAGTTTCACAGCATTCTCAATGTCAGTGATTTGTCAAAGAATTGTCCACTTAAAATGGTTAAAATGATTTTTATGTTACATGTATGTAGCAGTTTGATATTGTTTATGATTTCCAAAAATAGATATTGGATTGTGTTTATAAACTGGTCTGATCCTCTGGGTGTATTAGATTATATTATCTTCAGAGGTTTCACTTTTACTTGATTAAATTATGATTAGGGTTATGATTGGGCCATGTCAGTAAGACGTTGAGTCCCAGCCTCCTTGGTGGGCGGGGCCTCACAGAGAAAACGACAAAGCAGAGGAGTTACTGTGAGTTTTAATGCTGGAGCCCCAGGAAGTAAATACACAGAGAAGCAGATACATGAGGAAAGAGGGAAGGCTCCAGTAGACATGGCAGAGTCTAGGAAGAGAGACGAGCTGTTTGCCTGATAGTTCACAGCTGGCCTTGTAGAGAGAGCAGAGCAGCTGAGCCTGGAGAGAAATGAGCCCTGGGAGAGAGACAAGACTTATCCCAGCCTACAGTTGATACTGGAAGAAGCTGGGACCACGGAGCCTTGGGAGGAAGAGGAAGGCTGAACATCGGCAGCCATCTTGCTCCAACACATGGCAACAGATTTTGGTGAGGGAAGTAACTTATGCTTTATGGCCTGGGAATGGTAAGCTTCTGCCCCCAGTAAGTGCCCTTTATAAAAGCCAACAGATTTCTGGTATTTTGCATCAGCACCCTGTTAGCTGACTAATATAGTATATTTTACCAATCTGTTACCAAAAAATTAAAGCGAAATTTTTAAAAAACCCACAATGTGCTACCACTTCACACCCACTAGGACCACTATCATAAAAAAAGACACAATAGTAAGTCAAGTGAGGATGTGGAGAAACTGGAACTCTCATACTTGGCTGATGGGAATGTAAATGGTGCAGTTACTTTGAAAAAAGTCTGGCAGGTCTTCCAAATGTTAAATACAGAGTTACCATACAACACAGTCATTCCATTCCTGGGTATATATCCAAGAGAAATGAGAACATATGTTTACAAAAGCACCTGCATACATAAATGTGGATAGTAGCATTACTCATAATAGCCCCAAAGTGGAAATGATCCAAATGCCCATCAAATTGATGAAAGATAAACAAAATGTGGTGTACCCATACAATGGAATATCATTCAGCCATAAAAGGAAAGATGTTCTGATAAATACTACACGACACGGGTGAAACTTGAAGTTGAGTGAAATAAGCCAGACACAAAAGGGCAAAGATTGTATCATCTTACTTAAAAGAAATAACTAGAATATGCAAATTCACAGAGAGAAAGTAGATTATAGGATGGGAGGAGGAATGCAGAATTATTGCTTAATAGGTGCAGAGTTTCTGTTTGGGGTAATGGGAAAGATTTGGTTATGCATGGTGATGGAAGCACAGCATTGTGAATGTAATTAACAGTACTGAATTGTATACCTGAAAGTGGTAAAAATGAGAAATGTTATGCTGTATATAATACAACACTAAAAATTTTTATAAAAAGGAATGAAGTGCTGATGAAGGGTACAACATGGAGGTTAAAAATACTATGGTAGGGAAGTGGATGTGGCTCAAGTGATTGGGCTACTGTCTGCCATATGGGAGGACCCAGGTTCGATCCCCGGGACCTACTGATTAAGGTGTACCTGCTCCGTGAACAAGTCCTGCATGGTAAGCCGACTGCCTGCGCAGCGAGCCAAGAGCCCAAGTGGTGAGCCAGTGCCCCCATGGGGAGCCCAGTGCTTGCATGGACAGCCAGTGCTGGCGTGGCAAGTCGTGAGGCAAGATGATGACGCAAAAAAAGAGAGACAAAGGGGAGAGTCAAGGCAAGATGCAACAGAAACCAGGACCTGAGGCGGCACAAGTAACAGGGAGCCTCTCTCTACATTGGAGGTCCCCAGGGTGGAATCCCAGTGAATCCTAGAGGAGAAAACGAGAAGACAAAAAGAGAAACAGACACAGAAGACCACACAACAAATGGACACAGACAGCAAAAACAGCAAAGTGGGGGGAAGGCAGGAGGAAAAAAAAAGCAGATCCTTCATTAAAAAAAACAACAACTATGCTAAATGGAAGAAGCAGTCACAAAAGACCACATATTGTATGATTCCAATCACATGAAATAGGCAAATCTATAGAGGCAGAAAATGGATTAATGGTTGCCCTGGGCTGGGGGTGGGGAGTGATAGGTAATGGGTATCAAGCTTTTTTGGGGGTGATAATAATATTCTAAAATGGAATTGGACACGTCTGGGAATACACTAAAAATCAAAGAATGGTATCTTTTAAGTGGTCGAATTATATGGTATGTGTATTATATCTCAATAAAGCTGTTTTGTTTGCTTTTTAAAAAAATGCACTCCAAGATTTTAAAAAAGTCAATGCCTTTGTGCTGGCCTTGGGAATGAGTCTGACTGCAGAGAGCCTAGTTGACTGAGGGCCCCAGCAGTGCTCAGAAACCCATCACCCATTCCCAGGTAGCACTGAAGCCACGCTTCCCATGGGCTGCTGCCAGGCAATGGGTGGAGGACGCTGAGGCAGGCCTGGGGCTGGGAGACACGGGATTCTCGAGGACCCTCACGGGTTTTCCTGAAAGCTCATGAGAACCTGTACCACAGCCTTCGTTCCTTCTCTCTTTCCCCCACAGGTGTCAGACCTGCATGAGTGCCAGCTTTTCAAGCCTCTTCCGCTCCTTCCCAGTTTCCCCCCACAGGCATTTTTCCACCCCCAATACATTTCCTATATGTTTAGTTCCATCTTGGCACCTGATTTACTGAAGCTGTTAATGCAAAACTGAAAAAAAAAAGTGTGCATGGTGCAGGGAGGGGTTGTTCTCTTAACCAAATGTAATATGTGATCTTTAACTGATCCTGGATCAAGAATAAAGACAAGAACAAAAGTTTACCGGAGATATTTGTGGGGCAAGAGGGGGGATCTGAACGTGTGGGCTGTGTATCAGGGGACGTGACAGCCTCAGCATTACATTTCTTTGGTGTGATAATGGGGGGGTGGTTATGTGGGGGGATGGCATTCTTAGGAGATGCATGCTGAGGTATTTAGGGGTGACGCCTCCTGATTTCTGCAACTTGCTTTTAAAGGATTCAGTCAAGACATTTATATACAAAGACTGGGAGAGGAGAGAGACACTGGCACACGCAGCAAAATGTTAACCACTGACAAACCTGGCATTTAACAGCGGGCGTGTGTGTCCGCTGTACAGTTCTTTTAACTTTCTGTATGTTCGACTTTTTCAAAATAAAAAGTTGAGAGCAAAAGAAAACGTATCTACCAAATGCAATGTGTACAGTGTGTATGTTTTTCTGGGATTCCAATGCAAAGAAACTACCTGGAAATGGTGCTGCCCTCACACTGTGGGTGTCTGTGTTAGAGGCCACACACCACAGGTACCCAAATGCCAAGGCGCTAAGGTGCCTGTGTTCTTTCTGATCTCTAGGGAATTTTTTGCACATTTGCTAAGATGGAGCAAACAGGGTTAAGGAAGGGGGAAGCATGAGCAGACCCGGGCCCCTTTGCCTGGGGGATGCGGGGCTCAGAGCCAGATTGATCAAGAGCGCGAACGAGTGACGGAATCTTGTTTAAGCTACTGTTCTTTTGATTTTTCATTCATTCATGGCGGATCTCATCCTAACCAAACATGCTTTCAATACCTTCCAGCCAAAGGCCACCAGGACCACACCTGGGACTGAGCGAGATGGTTTGTTACTTGCTGCAGTGAGAGAGAATGCACACCGTAGGGAACCAGAGGGTGGCTCAGATGAGCTGGTTAGAACTCATTACAGGATTTGGGCTTGGGTTGGACGGTTTGGGGGAGGGTTCAAGGAAGCAGGATTCCACTCTGGATTGGTGCTGACAGAAAAGACATTTCTGTGGTTGGGCATCTCAATAAATCTTACTTATAGGGTGGGCAGACTAGAGCAAAGGTAAAGCTGTAATCAGCAAAGCGGCAGCAATTGTATCCGTCAGGAGAGGGAGGTGCTTGGTATTGAGTGGCTCGGACAACGTTCAGGTTTGCACGTGTTTGGACAAGATTATGGAGTGGTTTGTTTTTGTCTTGACGTGTCATGCTCACAGGGTGGCCTAGACTGGTTAACGTTCTGTGAAGCTGGTCATGTTCAACAGGAGAATGCCAAGTCCTGGGTGGGGGTGCCAGGCCAGCTCCTGGGTGCAGAGGCTGCTTTTCTCCTTCACAACACTCATTCTAAGAACAAGATCCCGAGTCTTCACTGTGTACTACAAGGCCCTATTAGACAGAGGTGAGGCCCCTTTCCCCTCTCATTTCCGGCCTCTCTCCCTCAAGCTTGCGGTCCTCCAGGTGCACTTACCATTCCTGTCTATTGTGATGTCTGCTAGCTTTCCCCAATACTCACTCTCCTTCTATAACAGGGTGACAAACTTTTTCTGTAAAGGTCTAGATAGTAAATATTTCAGGCTTTGCAGGACATAGAGTCTCCATCACAACTTCTCAAATCGGCCACAGACAGTAAGTAAATGAAAGGGCATGGCTGTGTTCCAATAAAACTTTTTTTACAAGCTCAGGTGGAGGCAGGATTTGGTCTTCAGGCCATAGTTTGCCATTTTTAGTCAGATTTTTCTAGACTGAAGACTATACTTCCCAGCTTTCCTTGCAGCCAGGTTTGACCATGTGACTAACCCTGGCCAATGGAACACAATCAAAAGTGGTATGTGGTGAGCCCCACCCTTCACTCTTTTCCTTTCATTGGATGGAATGGGGATTTAGAAGGGAGACATCTTGGGCTGTGCAGATTAGGGCAACAGAGGAGAGATGGCAGAGGACCACGATAGGAGTCTAGATCAGTGGCAGATTGTATTTTCCAAAGATAGAGGCAATAGTATATCCCATTGCACAAACTTTTCTTACAGTGTGATTTTGACCCTCTTTCCATGGAAAGGCGGCTCTAAATCCCCTCCTTGTGAACCTGGGGGAACCTGTGATGGCCATGACCAATAAAGTATGGCATCAGTGATAGTGTAACTTCCAAGGTTGTCAAAAAATGCCTTTCAAGTCTGTTTGTTCTCTTGGGATATTCACTCCTGGAACTCAGCCACTAGGCCATGAAGAAGCCCAAGTAGTCCATGGAGAGGCCCCGTGGAGAAAAACAAGGCCCTGGCAAATCTCTGGCTGAGCTCCTAGCCGACAGCCAGCAACAAATTGCCAGCAAACAGAGAAGACTCTTGGAAGTGAATTCCTCCAGGCCTCAGTGAAGCTACTTCAGCTGATGCCAGGTGGAGCCAAGGCAGGTTATCTCTACCAAGCCCTGCCCCAACTGCAGATCTGTGAGCCAAACAAATGACTGCTGTTGTTTTAAGCCGCTAATTATAGCTGGAAAATGTGCTTATTAAAAATTTCTTCAGCAGCTCTGAAAAATTCAAATACCTTCCCCAGATCTAGTTGAACTGGTTTTCTGTTAACCTACTCTTAGCAGTTTACTCTTCGTTCTTAGTTTCCTGAAGAACAATAAACAGACCTTCCCAGTTCAACTCCCAGGAAAGTCAGGAATAAGATAACATCTCAGCAAAATCACAGGCTGGTACCAGGAGCACCTTAGAGCCCAGGAAATCCATAACTTCCCTGGGATATAAGGCTGTGAACTGAACATCGAACAGGACTTTTGCCCACAGGAGATAACACAGGATTAAGGAATTTGCCCATACTCCCCTCAGGAGACCCTGTAAAAAATTCCAGAGTCATCGTTCACACGGCAAGAATGCTTCATGCAGTTATCACTTGATCCTCAACCCCCATTCCCCCTAGAAAAACCCTATCCCCGCCTCTCACTTTGAACTGGTTTGGGGAAGAATCCCCCAGGTCCTTGCTTGTGCACTTGCAATAAAGCACCTTCTCACTGAGAGGCATGTTTCTCCTTTGTAGCGCTGGATCGGCCGGGCCTTTCTAGTGGAAATAACCCTGCTTAGAGTAACACTAAGTTTTGGGAAGTGTTTGTTATGCAGCAAAAAGTATCTGGAAGAGGATCCCTGATGATTTCTAAGAAGAGCCACCACACCAGCTCCAGTCTTACATAAAAGCAGTTATTTAAGTGACTTTTATTTGGATCTCTCCAATCTGAACCGTCGCCCTTACTAATGCACTGTCTCAGGGCCTTGGCACTTGCAGTTCCCTTGGCCCAGAATACTCTTCCCCAATGTCCTCCCTTCCTTCATTAGAGCTCTACTTAAAAGCCACCTTCTCGGGAAGTGGACTTGTCCCAGTGGATGGGGCATCCGCCTACCATATGGGAGGTCCACAGTTTGGACTCCGGGTCTCCTTGACCCATGTGGAGCTGGCCCATGCGCAGTGCGGATGCGCGCGGGGAGTGCCGTGCCACTCAGGGGTGTCCCCAGTGCAAGGAGTGAGCCCCAAGGGAGAGCCGCCCAGCGCGAAAGAAGTTCAGCCTGCCTAGCAGTGGCGCTGCACACGGGGAGAGTTGACGCAGCAAGATGACACAACAGAAGGAAACACAGATTCCTGTGCCGCTGACAACAACAGAAGCGGACAAAAACAAGAGCATGTAGCGGGTGGACACAGAGCGGACAGCTGTGGGGGAGGGAAGGGGAGAGAAATAAATAAAATAAATCATAAAAAAAAAAAGCCACCTTCTCAGAAAAGCCTTCCTTGCTGTCCCTGCATAAGATAGTCCCCTCACCTGCTAGTCCCTATCACGGTTTTATCTTTCTTTGTGTCATGTAGCACCCCCTGGCATTAACGCTATCTATTTATTTGTATTTATGTTCAGGGCTTGTGAAACTCACTACCACAGAGCTACAAGAGGCGTACATCTGGGATTCGTCTGTTTTTTGGTCTCCCCAGTGCCTGCCTGGCAGGTAGAAGGTGCTCAATAAATCTTGTTGAATGATTCCAACACCCTGACCTCTCTGTCCCTTAACCACTTCTTCCTCCCTCTCATGTGAGCATCCCCTGTAACAGTGATTCATGACCTTATGACACCCACACCCCCTTTTTATATCAAATATATTATCATGTCCCTTTACTATCTTGAAACAAATTAACAGTATAACATCTATTCACACAGAGAAAGGGGATTTAAAACCCAAAAATGGGGAAGCGCTTTTGGCCCAAGGGATAGGGCGTCCGCCTACCACATGGGAGGTCCAAGGTTCAAGCCCAGGGCCTCCTGACCCGTGGGGAGCTGGCCCATGCGCAGTGCTGATGCGCACAAGGAGTGCCGTGCCACGCAAGGGTGTCTCATGCGTAGGGGGACCCCTCGCGCAAGGAGTGAGCCCTGTATGGAGAGGTGCCCAGGGCGAAAAAAATGCAACCTGCCCCGGAATGGCACCACACACAGGGAGACCTGACACAACAAGATGACACAACAAAAAGAAACACAGATCCCTGGTGCCACTAAGGATAGAAGCGGTCGCAGAAGAACACACAAGAAATGGACACAGAGAGCACACAACTGGGTGGGGGGGAGAGGAAGGGGAGAGAAATAAATAAATAGTAAATCTTTTAAAGAAAAATAAAGGAACGACCATCTCTTTCACCAGACTGTGACTTGATTAAAACAAGGACCCTGTTCTGTCTATCTTCTTATTGTTAACACCTGGTACAAGGCCTGGCAATAATATAGTTGGCACACACCTCTTCATTGCTTCAGCAAATATTTATTGAACCTTTATTATGCTATGTCCTATACTAACCACCAGGAGTTCAAGGCTGAATAGGATACCCTCTTTTCCTTCAAGAAGCTCACAAGCCATGAAGGAGACAAATAAGAAACCAGGCCATATTAATACACTGTGGGGAAGCAGATTGGGCTCAACTGATAGCGTCTGCCTACCACATGGGAGGTCCAGGGTTCAAACCCAGGGCCTCCTGATCCGTGCAATGAGCTGGCCCATGCACAGTGCTGATGCATGCAAGGAGTGCCGTGCCACACAGGGGTGACCCCTGCATAGGGGAGCCCCACGCCCAAGGAGTGTGCCCCGTAAGGAGAGCCGCCCCGCACAATAAAAGTGCAGCCTGCCCAGGAGTGATGCCATATATATGGAGAGTTGATGCAGCAAGATGACGCAACAAAAAGAGACACAGATTCCTGGTGCCACTGACAAGAATACAAATGGACACAGAAGAACATACAGCGATGGACACAGAGACCAGACAACTGGCGTGGGGGAGGGGAGGAAGGGGAGAGAAAGAAACAAAAAATAAATCTTAAAAAAAAATAGAGTATGAGCCTTAATATACAAAGGATTCTTACAAATCAAAAACAAAAAGACTAACATCTCAAAAGGGAAAAAAAGGGCAAAGGATATAAATAGAAAATTCATAGAAAAAATCATTAATAAACTTAAAAGTATGCTGAACCTTACTAATAATTACAATGCACACTAAAATGAGTTGCTATTTTCTGCCTCACAGGTGGGCAAAGAATAAAAAGGCACACATGCACCAAATCAAAACCACAATGCATGACAGGTCATAATTCATCATTTGAAAAACACTGGGTTAGTGGTGTTGTTATAACTCTTGGAAGGCAATTTAATAGCAACATACATTATTCTTTAACCTAACATGTCTTGTCCTAGGAATCCATCTCACAGAAATATTTGCATATATGCACAAAAAGATATTCACCTGGATGATGAGCGTAGCACTGTGTGGGAAAGAGAGAAAATTGGAAACCACCTGGATGTCCATTTGGGGATGGTATAAAGTTATGGTTTATCCATACAATGTAATATTGTACAATCACTAAAATCAATGAGATTGCTCTTAGCATTCTTTTTTTTTTAAAAAAAGAGTTATTTTATTTATTTATCTCTCCCCAACCCCTCATTGTTTGCTTGCTGCATCTGTTTGTCTTTTCTGTTTCTTTAGGAGGCACCAGGAATTGAACCCGGGATGTGGTAGGGAGGTGCCTAGTCACTTAAGCCACCTCCATTCCCTGCTTTGTTGTCTCTTATTATGCTTTTCCTCTTGTGTCCCTTGTTACGTCTTGTTGCATCATTTTGTAGCATCAGCTTGCTGTATCTGCCCGTCAGGCCAGCTCGTTGTCCTGCTTGTCCGTTTTTGGAGGCACCAGGACGCTCTGTTCCCTGCTTTGCTGTGTCTCGCATCATGCTTTTCTTCCTGTGTGTGTCTCTTGTTGCATCATCTTGTTGTGTCAGCTTGTTGAGCCTGCCCATCACGTCAGCTTGCTGTCTTCTTTACGAGGCACCAGGAACCGAACCATGGACCTCCCATGTGGTAGGCGGGAGCCCAATCTCTTGAGCCACATCTGCTTTGCTCTTAGCATTCTGACATGGAAAGAGATTCAGGTTAACTGAAAAAAGATAGATTGAAGAAAAAAATAATCTATTTGCATTTTTTAAGAGGTATGTATATGAATGATTGGAACATACACATACAGAGGCATGGTAGTGTGAGTCTATAAAAATGACCATGCAAGCTGAATTTGGGAAAAGATCTTAATAATCCATGCAAAAAATTACAACTGTTCTATGATCTTTGAAAATTTTTGTCAAAATATTAAAGGGAAGCAGATGTAGCTCAGTGGTTGAGCACCTGCTTCCCACGTATGAGGTCCTGGGTTCAATCCCTGGTACTTCCTTAAAACAAAACAAAACAAACAACAACACACACAAAAAAAAAACAAATCTTTCTTCCCATCAGTTATAAATGTATAAGGAAATTTAAAAAAATAGTAAAATGAACATTTGTTTAGTATACTGTAATTTAAAATATTAGGAACATTGAGAATTAAAGGTTTCATTTCTTTATTAAAAAAAACTTATCAAGGGGAAAAAATATCAAGAGCAGTTTGGGGGGAAGTGGACTTGGCTCAGTGGTTAGGGCGTCTGTCTAACACACTGGAGGTCCGCGGTTCAAACCCCGGGCCTCTTTGACCTGTGTGGTGCTGGCCCATGCGCAGTGCTAATGCACGCAAGGAGTGCCGTGCCACGCAGGGATGTCCCCGCGTAGGGGAGCCCCACGTGCAAGGAGTGCGCCCCGTAAGGAGAGTTGTCCAGCGCAGAAGAAAGTACAACTTGCCCAGGAATGGCGCCGCACACAGAGAGAGCTGATACACAAGATGACTCAACAAAAAGAAACAGATTCCTGTGCTGCTGACAACAACAGAAGTGGACAAAGAACATGCAGCAAATGGACACAGTGACAAGTCAACAGGGGGGCTGGAGGGAAGGGGAGAGAAATAAATAAAAAATAAATCTTAAAAAAAAAAAAAGAGTAATTTGGGGAAATGGATGTGATTCAAGCAATTGGGCTCCCATCTACCAGGCGGGAGGCCCAGAGTTTGATGCCTGAGTACTCCTGGTGAAGGCAAACTGGCTCGTGCAGGAGTGCTGGCCTATGCGGCAAGCTGACCCGAGAAGGGTTGGCACAGCAAGACGATGCAACAAAAAGAGACACAGAGGAGAGGCAATAAGTGACAGAGCAGACCAAGGAGCTGAGGTGGCACATGCGATTAAGCACCTCTCTCCCATTCTGGAAGGTCCCTGGATCGGTTCCTGTGCTGCCTAAAGAGAAGACAAGCAGACACAGAAGAACAAATAGCGAATGGACACCCAGAGCAGACAACGAGGGGTGGGGAGAAAAAAATGAATCTTTTTTTTTTAAAAAGAGTAGTTTCAACAATGTTTGTCTTCTGATAATATAACTTATGATATGGAACGAGCACCTTTACTAAGCCTTGGCAAACTGTCATACTCCTTTATAAGTTTGGATCAACTTCCAACAGTTTATCCTTTGTACTACTGATGTCGTGAAATATCTCTGAGAGTTCCTTTAGTGTGAAGTTTTTTGCTGGTGTCACTTCCTCTGGACCATCTTCATTCTTTTCGTCACAACCACTTTCCTCGTTTATGTGGATCAGTTTACCTTCATTAAGTTTCTCTGGCTACATATCTGGAGTCTCTTGAACAGTATGGTGTCAACATTCCCACTGTCAGCTGTTTCTTCTATTATTCCATTTACCTTTGATTCAAATTTCACTTTCAGCCTTATCGGTTTTCATTTCTTTGCTGCACTTTCATCTTTGTTGGTCAGTTCCCTTTTCCAATTATCTATTTCTGTTCATGTTCGTGCACGAGGATGTTTCAAGGGACACCACCAAATCATTAACGGTGGCTTTCTCTGGGAATGGATTGGGGAGTTTTACTTAGAAACTTCTATATCACTTGATTTTTTCTTATTTTTTTAAAACAAGGTTGTGAATCATATGATCTGGAATCAGACAGACCTTGGACTGAAATCATTTACTAGCTGAGTGACTTGTGGCAAATTACTAAACCTTTCTGAGTCTCATTTCTGAAATGAGGATAATGACAGTACCTGCTTCATAGGGCTGTAATGAGAAATCAGTGAGATACAGATTGTTATTATTTAAAGATAAAAGAGTGGAAGAAGTGCTGTAATGGAGACAACTCAGGCGCGGTGAAAGCACAGAGGAGACCCTTAACCCCGCCTGGGGAGGGGAGCAGAACTAGATGGGATGACCTTTCGGACACCTTCTAGCCCCGCTTCCCAGGCATCCAAGAACTCAGGCCTCCTTGCTCCCAGGCTAGGGACTGGTGAGCAGTGGTCAGTGCCCTCCCTGGGTTCCCAAAACATCGGCATATCTGGCAGCTACCAGGCACCACCCTGGCCAGATTGCACCACTTTAAGTGACCAGGAGGTAGATGACCCTGGATACGTAGACTGTCTCAGTGACCATGCCCACTGACGCCCTTAGTGACCAATACTCTGGTGGCTGACGTCTGTCACCTGCCCCGTTAGACCAGCCTTTCCAAGCAGCCCGTGTTGATATCAGATGAAGTCCAAAGCCTCCTCAGTTTGGCCTTTGCAGCTGCACTTCCAAGCTCCCTCCCCTTGCAAACATACACGTCATTTGCTTTTGAAGAAATACTGCCCACCTTTACTGGAGCTTTGCCCCCTGCTCAGCACGCTCTCCGATCTGATCCATCTGGCAAGACCTAGCCCTATTTCTGCCTCTTCTTTGAAGCCTTCTGGGGCCATCAGGCCCAGTTCTGAGCTCAGAGAGTATCTACTATGCACCTGACAACTCCCCACTCCACCTTCTGCCCCCCAATTCTCTTATCCTCACAACGTTCTACTAGGAAGGTACTGTCGTCTCTACAGAAAACAACCAACAAACTCACTGAGCTGGAAAGAGTCTGAGCTGGGATTCAAACATGAGATCCGCCTTCTTTCCGAACTCCTCCCTCTAAAATCCTTCTCTCAGGAGCTACATGCTGCCTCTTCTATCAGCTACCCAGCTGGCAGGAGATCACCAGTCCCTTGGGGAAGGAGTAATGCCTTGTCCAGCTCAGTGGTCTTGTCCCTTCCCCTCTGCATAGAGTGACTGCAAGAGCAGGCCAGGTGATTGTGGCTTCCCAGGCCAGCCCCATGTCACTTAAGTCAACTCTTTACAATAAGGACATTTGGTTTTGGTGTTTCTCAACAGGGTACACATTTGGTGTGAGACAGTTCTTCATTGGGCAGGACTATCGAGTGCCTTGCACAATGTTTAGCATCCTTGGGCCTGGGCTCAAAATGGCAGGAGAGGGAAGCGGACTTGGCCCAGTGGTTAGGGCGTCTGTCTTCCACATGGGAGGTCTGTGGTTCAAATCCTGGGACTCCTTGACCTGTGTGGAGCTGGCCCATGCGTGCAAGGAGTGCCGTGCCACGCAGGGGTGTCCCCTGTATAGGGGAGCCCCACGCGCAAGGAGTGCGTCCTGTAAGGAGAGCCGCCCAGCGTAAAAGAAAGTGCAGCCTGCCTAAGAATGGCGCCACCCAAACAGAGAGCTGACACAATAAGATGATATAACAAGATGACACACAAAAAGAAACACAGATTCCCGTGCCACTCACAACAACGGAAGCAGACAAAGAAGACTCAGTAAAAAGACACAGAGAACAGACAACCGGGGTGGGAGGGGAGAGGAATAAATAAATAAATAAATAAATCTTTTTTAAAAAAATCACATTTCTTCTAATGGGCTATGATTAGGAACCTAAATACATCAAAAATAGAACTTAATACAAATGTTAAATTACTTCGGTCAAAAAACCTCTGTAGAAGCATCTGACTTCAAAGGCATTCCAGTTTGAGACTCAATTTCAGAATAAGGCATAACAAAATGTTAACAGAAGACATACAAGGTAAAACAGGCACTCTAAATTCCCCATATACTCTGAACCTCATAAAACCAATATATATATTTTTAAAGAATATTTTTCTTTAAACAGTTACCAAGATGGAAATAAAAAAATAGGGAAGCAGGTGTTAACTCAAGTGGCTGAGTACCTGCTTCCCATGTATGAGGTCCCAGGTTCAGTGCCTGGTTCTTCTAAAAAAAAAAAAAAATAGAGAAGGCAGAACAGTTTTGCTCTGGTTATTTGTTTCTCAGATTTTGGAGATTTTGTTTTGTTTGTTTTTTACATATTCAAATTAAACATGAAAAAACTACTTCAAAAATTTTAAAAGTTCAAGGAAAGCATCAGTTGCACTGTAGATATGTAAAACCCATCTCACAATTTAAATTCAAAGGTAAAAATAGGTTTTAGAATTGTCTTGTGATCATATATCAAAAGGGGGAAAACACATTTTATTCAGTTTTTAACCACAACAGCAAGAACTAAAACAATTTTTCCAAAGGCAATTTTCCACACCAGAAGGTAAGTATGACTCAAAGAAGAAACAATTTGTGTTTTTCCTGCCTTCAAAATATTTATCAAATCCTGTAGCTCTCACAGGCTTTTGGAACATGTAGAAAGTAAATATTTCAATGAACGGAACATACCAAATGTCAGTAACAAGCAAGGCAAATTCCTTTGGGGAAATGAATGTTTAAAAAACCACAAAGCCAGTCTGTATATGCAAAATAAGCAAGGAAGTTCTGTTCTTTTTTTTTTTTTTTCTTTAAAAATCCATTTTTTTCTCAAGTATCATTCCACAAAATTGGAAGTGAAGGACTAAAAGTTCAGGAAAGGAAAGGGAGGAGAGGGAGCACACATCATTAACAGAAAGAAGTAAGGTTGTACAAATTTAACGCAGTCTATAACAGACTAGTAGGGCAGGGTTGGTTGTTTTTGTTCTTGTTTTTTTTCGGTCTTTTTTTAAAAGATCACACAAAATGTCACATTAAAAGGCCAGGGTTCTTAACCAGGGGTCCACAGGGGTCCATGGAAAGATTTCAGGGGTCCATGAGCTTTAATTAAAAACAATCATCTTTATTTGACCTCCGATGTTGAGTGTCATAAAACTATCTGTTGCTACATTCTGAGGAGTCCATGATTTTCACCTGACTGGCAGAGGGGTCCATGGAACAAAAAAAGTTAAGAACTCCTGGACTAGGCTCATACTCCAGGATATCAAAGGCTGAAGAAATTCACTATTCTGCAGGACCTAGGGTTTGAACAGCTGCAAGAAGATCAGCGAAGAGCAATTCATTCACTGCCTTGGAGCAATTCCCTTCCCACTCCAAATCCTGGTTTCTGTACCATGCCTCTGAGAGGAGGGCTGCTCAAGTCTTCTCCACATTCAGACGAACCTCACCTTTCAACATGAGAGCCTGTTCCAAGGACCTTCTGAACAGGTTCAGAGTCATCAAACACAACAAAACCGAAATTAGGTAATCTCCCACAGCTATCAATGCACAGCTCCACTACATTCCCATAATTAAGAAAGAAATCTTTAAGTTAGGGTTTGTCCATCTCATGAGGCTGATGCCAGTTAAGAGCTGGTGACTGTCAGGGTGTCACAATTCTTCAGGGTTCAACATCCCCTTGCTCACCAGCCTCAAGGACTGGTCTAGGTCCCCTCTGTGGAGGAATATTTATTCCTTGTTCTCACACTCTTTGATCCCTCTGAGGCCTCTGTGGTGGAATCTGAGATTCAGGCTTACTTTAATCACACGAGGTGGTATCCCAGTATCTAGAACTGCGCCACTGCGTGGAAGGTTCTTACTAGTCATAGATGACCAGGAAATGTCAAGTTTTCCTGTACAGTCTGAGCTATGTCTGTAGGTGCTGGAGAAGAATTTTTCTGAGCATCCTCAGGAGCAGTTTCTTCTAATACTGGTTCAGATTTTTCCTTTTGGATTTCAGATATGGGTTCTTGCTTCAGTTCTGGTTCAGGATTTAGGTTCCTCTAAATGTTTTTCCAAGTCATTGTGGACAGTGTGATCACAGAAAGTTCCAGAATCATCAGGTAGCACCTCTGGTGTCCACTGTCTTTTTCTTCTGTTCCTCCACTTCTGCCTCAGCTCCTCCTGAGGCTCAGTGACAAAGTCACCAAAGACCTCATGTTGGTATCTGAAGAGAGCATTGTGAACGTAGAAGTTATTTGCACCGGAGCACTCAGGAGCAAGGACAAAAATCTGCACGAATGTCCTTAAAGCCTGGTTGCTGTTAGAAAGCAGTCCCCTCACCTGGACACCACACCGTCATTTAGATGGCGTGAGCATCAGCATGGTGAAGCTTACTGTGGCAGTTGGTAAAGTTTGCGACATCACATTCCTATGGATTTCTTTCAGTCTATAGACCACATCTGCTGGTTTTCCATTTGAATCCAGTCTCCCATGGACATAAGATGTTTTTCTTGTTTTGTTGTTTTTTCCCCATAAAATCTGTGTACATGTCTGGGCCCTGGTTCAGCAGTATATAAATAACTTACAAATTCCTGCCTGATCAGCAGGGGCTAGGCTTCTACATAACCACTGCTTTGGTCAGTTCAACTGTGTGGCTGAATGGGAGAGGAACAAGCTTTTTGCTCCTTAGCACAGTGGAAGGCAAAAAAATTCCCTCAAGCAACTGCATTCACACCCCCTATTTCTGAATATTTTGCTTATTCCAGCACTTATCTAAATAATACTGTGGTGAATAGCCGTGTTAGAAATCTTTGCATTTCTGTTTATTTCCCCAGCTCTGTCCTCTTAAGCAAGTTTAAAGGCTTTTCAGGCATCCCGCCGAGCTGTTTTCTGGAGTCACTGTAGGAGGGTCCGTTCGTTCAGCTGTTTGCTTGGCTGCCTGCATCCCTGTCTCAGTGCTGGGTGTTAAGGAACTCCTCGACAGCCGGCTGGAGTTTTGGCTTAGCTGATGGTGTAATGGTTAGGAAGATAGACTCTGACGTCAGACCTGCGATCCTGTCCTTGTTCTCAACTAGGAGCTCCTTGTCGGGGCTCTTTTTGAGGATTATGTGAAGTAGTAAAGAGCTTAAACCAGTGCTTGTCCCTTCTTGGCCCTCATTAAGTAGGAGTTCTTTCTGTGGCCTTGGAGAGGGAGGGCCCGCGGCGAGACTGTGGGGGAGGGCGGGCGGAGCTGGGCCTGGCGGCC
The DNA here is from genome assembly GCF_030445035.2 of Dasypus novemcinctus. NCBI lineage: Eukaryota > Metazoa > Chordata > Mammalia > Cingulata > Dasypodidae > Dasypus > Dasypus novemcinctus. The sequence goes on along the minus strand of NC_080680.1, from coordinate 88,242,078 downwards.
GCCGAGCACGACCTCTAGCGGGCGGGGCCTCGCTCAACTCGTCTTGAAAGGGCAAAGAAAGGACGCCGAGAAATCCACCCGGGCCGATCCTGCTCTTCTCGTTGCCAGTCCTAAGGCCTTCTGAGAGTTTGTGAGGGGCAAGGACGGACCTCCCCCCGGCCCCACGTCCCCGCGCGCCCCCAGCCCACCCGCCCCGGCCCAAGCGCCTGGCGGGGCCCCTTTAAGTGCCTCCAGGCGCGGCAGTCGGAGGCCGCCGTGTTCCCGCAGCCCTTCGCGCTCGCGCCGCCGTCCGGGAAGATGCGGGCGCTGCGGGCCGGCCTGGCCCTGGCGCTGGGCGCGGGGCTGGGCGCGGCCGCGGAACACTGGCGGGGGCGGCGGGCGGGCGCGCGGGGGGCGCCGGGGCTCCTGGGCCGGCTGCCCGTGCTGCCCGTGGCGGCGGCCGAGCTGCCCTCGGTGCCCGCCGTGCCCGGCCCCGGGGAGCTGGCCAAGTACGGGCTGCCGGGGCTGGCGCAGCTCAAGAGCCGCGAGTCGTACGTGCTGTGCTACGACCCGCGCACCCGCGGCGCGCTCTGGGTGGTGGAGCAGCTGCGGCCCGAGCGGCTCCGCGGCGACGGCGACCGCCGCTCCTGCGACTTTCGCGAGGACGACTCGGTGCACGTGTACCACCGCGCCACCAACGCCGACTACCGCGGCAGCGGCTTCGACCGCGGCCACCTCGCCGCCGCTGCCAACCACCGCTGGAGCCAAAAAGCCATGGACGACACTTTCTACCTGAGCAACGTCTCGCCCCAGGTAGCGCCTCGCCCGAGCCGAGGTTTGCTCCCCCAGAATACCCGGCCGAACGCACCGCGCGCCCTAGGGCGGCTGGGAGTGGGGGGTGGAGCCCCGGAGCCCGCGTGTCCCGCCCAGCACCGGCTCTGCCTGCAGCGCGCTTGAATTCACGGTGGACCCCTGGGCACCTCCTGGCGTCAGTTTTCCCGTCTGTAAGACGGGTAATTCCTTCTTGCGGTAGCGTTGAGGGATTCAAGATACAGAGCATGTGAAGGTACTGAGCACGCTTCCTGGCCCTTGGCAAGCATTCACTGTATGTTAATTGTACTGAGAAAACGGAAGCTCAGAAAGGTAAAGTGATTGGCTCAGTGTCGCACAGCAGGCCTTGGGCGGTGGACCCAGGCCCTCTATGGGAGTGTGAGCTTTCAGCCATTGTTCTACACTGCCTGCCTGGGAGGAGGAAATGGGAAGATAGCTGGCATGCAGGCGGACTGTTAGTACAGATTACTGTGCACCCTAGTCAAGGCACCCAACATATGGCCCCGCTCCTTACAGCACGTGGCACCCAGCGCCTGGGAATTGATGTGGGGCTTTGGATGAAGCCGGGTGTAAGCTCTGGACCTGACTTCTACAGCCCCCTCGGCATTTTATTAGACCTTGTATGCGGTCTGGGGAGCTAGCTAAGCGTTAGAGTCGGCAGCAGATTCATAAAGTTCCCAGCCAGGCTCTGCATGTGCTTCCGATTGGAAGGAAAGGAGAGGTGGTTGGGAGAGCGGCCTTCCGTGAACCCCTCAGTTTCTTTCTCCTAATGGGGGAGATGTGCCCCTTCCCTCTTTGAAGCTGAGATCTAGGGGTGCTCATCCTCCCATTCTAGATGGTGTGAGGGTAAGAGCTAGTAGCATCCTCAGCCCTCCCCAGATTCTGCCCTCATGGCCACGTCATCTTGGGACATGACTCTCCAGTGTGAACTTCACTTTCCTGCTCTTGCTTGCCCCCAGCTAGATCTCTCCCCACTTGATGCTTAAGTCCCCTCAGGGACTGAGGCAGCCCAGGGAGGGGGGAAGGGGTCCCACCCCTCATGCCATTTAAGGCCCCTCCTCACAGGTACCCCACCTCAACCAGAATGCCTGGAACCACCTGGAAAAGTACAGCCGCAGCTTGACCCGCACCTACCAGAATGTCTATGTGTGCACAGGGCCACTCTTCCTGCCCAGGTGAGGCCTCCCACCCATCTGCAACCCCCCTCTTACCACTCAACTCCATCAAGTTACTACTCTGATTTCTTGAAAGTCTGTCCTTCTCCCTGCCTTGGATCCCCCATGCTATTTCCACAGCCAGAGAGACCCCCTAGACACCCACCTATACCACTTCTGTTCTGTACCCAAGGGCACCAGGCCCTGAGTCTGCCCCTTCTCCTTTCTCCATTATCTTTTGTCATATCCACCCAGCCAAACCTGTGTTCAACCCAGATATGAACCCTCGTGGGTCCCTGAATGCCCTAAGCTTTTTTGCCTTGGGTTGTTCCTCCGCTTGGAGCACCCTTCCCCTAGAGTCAGCATAGCCCCTTCCTCCCTACTTTGGGTCTTGTGGGACCAAGAGGGGACAAAGTTGGTGGCTTTCCCAAGGTTTAGCTATGTACTTCTGGAACAGTCTCCAGGAAGAGTGAGCACAGGCACCCCCACAGCCCCCATCGCCTTTACCCCCAGTCTCACACTTACTCTGTCGCTTCCACTTCTGCCATTCCACCCTTTGGCCGTGTTCACCCTGGAGCAGGAGTGGGAAGAGGATTAGGAGAGTGAGGCTGGATGTTCCCACCTGGGTGGGGGTCTCCTTCCCCGAAATGGCAGCCAGGGAGGGCCTGCACAGGGCTGGCCAGGAGAGGGCATCAGGAGAGCAAGGACCTGCTGCTCCCCAGTGCCTGGGACGTGGCACTAAGTTGGTGAGTGGGTTCCCACTGGACAGAAAAGCAAAGAAGGACTCAGAGGACTTGCCGCCCTGGGAGCCAGGAAAAGAAAGAACGATGAACCACGGCTGGCCGTCGCGAGCAGGAGCCCACCTCCCGAAACCCGGCTCGCGCTGGAGAAAGCGCAGCGGGGTCCAGCCACGGACTATTTGACGCGGTACCTGCCCTAGCTCCAACCCTGGCTGCCCTGGTTCCCATCCGGGCTGGGGCGCACGTGGCACAAGCATGAGGCACCTTCAGGGCTTCCGGCCCCGGATTGGCGAGAAGCACAGTGGCAGGGAAGCCGGACCACCACAGACCCCCGCGCGCCTCCTTCTCTGGCCCCCGCCCAGGACTCGCTCCTCTGGCTACCTACCGGGCCGCAGGGCCGCTTCCCAGCGCGCTCCGCCATGTTCCACAGCCCACTGCCGGTCACGCCCCCGCCAATCGGCCCCACCCCTTCCGGCCGCTCCCCCACCCAGCCGTCCAATTGGAGAGCCCCCTGGCGTGCCGTGGGCGTAGCCCAGGCGCGGGGCGGCTGCACGTGCACGTGCACGTGCACGTGGACGAGGCTGACTCCACACTGTTGGTTTATGGGTGTGATTGTGGCTGAGACCAGTCTTCGAAGATCAATGTTAGTTGGAGGACAGTTGAAGGGTAATATCGGGAATGTATAACAGTGATTTTGGAAGATGAGGATGTGGTTAATAACAACTGAGGAATGTTCTTCTCCAGGGTAAGAATGTGGTGATACGTGAGGAAAATATAACTAATGTAATTTAAGGACTAAGTTAACAACAACATTGTGATGTTATTGTAGCAAAAGCAAAGTTGGTGCCATATTAATTTTTTTTTTTTTACATCCATATTAATTCGAGGGTAAAGGTTTGGTTTTGTGAGATATGAAGACGATCAAGCTTTTTTTCCTTTTCATTGTCTTTCATTCATAAGAACTTGACTATGTCATTTAACTAATCTGTGTTCATGTGTGTATCTTTCTGAATACTAGAGAAACAACTGAGTTAGCAGGTGGAATTATGAGATAAACGTGCCTAAAAAAGCACTTTTTAGGAGTAATGTTTCCCTAACTTGTTGAACTGCCTTTCCTGTTATTTTATTTTTGTGAATTTGAAATAAAGTTGTTAATAAAATAAATAAATTAGCAAATTTAAGTTTCAATATTAATTAATTCAACCAGCAAATATTTATTGAGCAGCACCTATTTTGAACCAGGCACTCCCTGTATTAACCTCCCAGAGACAGGAGAGTAAACCAAGGCAGACACTGGTCTGGAACTTACAACCTAGTAGAGGAGAGAGATTTTAATCAGATAACCACTCACTTAAATATAGACCAGCCTAAAACTTCTTAAAATAAATTTAATATAAATCAATATCTTAATTTAAAATTACACGTCTAATATGCTAGTTCTCATAAACATTTCAAACACCTTAGTAAGAGACATACATGCTGATCAAAATGATTGTAAAACAAATTTCTTGAGGGTTGTCTTTATTTTCCCATTATTTTCCCTTTGTACCTGAATGGAAGGCAAAATTATTTACCCTTCTAAAGGAAGATCTTCCATCTCAGGCAGGCTGAGCTTACTCAGTCTAAGATTTGAGTTTCTGTCGAGTCACAGATTTAAGCTATGGGCAGAGATTCTGGACTGGTTCCTGAGACATGAGCACTCTGACCAGGGTAGTGTCACCCAAGAGATCTACAGGTTTGCCCCTCAGAGGGCTTTCTTACCATCAGGCTATGTACAGTGTGGCAAAGGGCCTTTGAACTGATATTTTGTTTCACAATCCTGACTTCCGAATTGTGGCAGTACCAAGGAGTGGCTTGGAAAGGGAAGAATGGAAGAGTTGCCATCAGCTCTCTTAATTAAACATATGATATGAACAAAAACTATGTACTTGCTAGGCTTGAAGACAAGTCCCTTAGCACCGCCCTCCCAACAAACTGGAATGTCCCGGGGTAAGTCGCCTCACTTCCAAAGTGGTTTTCTCACTTGTAAAATAGGGCTAACTCCTGTCTCATGGGGTTGTTGTGACTGTTCAATGAAATGATAAACATTTAAGTGACTGGCACATAGGGACTGCACAATAAATATTAGCCCATTCCTTCCCCTGGGCTCTCCTGGCCTCACCAGTGCTGTTGGCGAAGCCCTGTGGGACTCTGTCTTCCCTGTCAGACACAACCTAGACTCTACACACACACGCACACTACACTACCACACTCAGCCACTATGCCCAACACTAGTAAGTGTCCCTAACCCCTTGTCCTTGACGCCATCTGAGGATCCCTCTTAGTTTTAAGTAGTTAGGAAGCACCCAGTTTTATTTTTAAGCATTGATTTAAAAATAATATATGGAAAAATTATATCAAACTGTAGTTTGCCTCCAAGATACCAGTATTTGCGAAGCGGACTTGGCCCAATGGATGGGGCGTCCGCCTACCACTTGGGAGTTCTGTGGTTCGAATCGGGCCTCCTTGACCTGTGTGGAGCTGGCTCATACGTGGGGCTGGAGCGTGCAGGGAGTGCTGTGCCACACAGGGGTGTCCCCGCCTAGGGGAGCCCCATGTGCAAGGACTGCGCCCCATAGGGAGATCCGCCCAGCGCGAAGGATGGTGCAGCCTGCCCAGGAGTGGCGCCACGCGCAGGGTGAGCTGACACAGCAGGATAATGCAACAAAAAGAAACACGGATTCCCAACGCTGCTGGTGGGGATGGAGGCGGTCACAGAAGAACACACAGCAGGTGGACACAGTGAACAGACAACTGGGGCGGGGGAAGGGGAGAGACATTTAAAAATAAAATTAAAAAAAAAAAAAAAAAGATACCAGTATTTTACTGTAATCTTCTCTTTTGAATACATTTATGGTACCTAAATTGTTCTTTGTTCTTTTCATAAGCTAAATACAACTCTAAGGATTCAGTTTTTAGCAAACACTGACAGCCTGCTTTTCTTAGTAGCCAGTCCCGGTTTGGCATACAGTGTAGATTCTTAAATAACTTTTTTGCTTAAGTATTTGTATGACTATTAGTGCTTTGAAGTCAAATAAAAAGTGCACAAGTTATAAATACAGAAGAGCAATCTATCCTACCAAACAAGGACCCTTGAAATTTCCATACTGAGACTGTGAGTAGATTTCAGTTTTGTGTTTCTTTTAAGTTAATCAAAATGTCTGGAAAAAAATGACTGAAACTGCATCTTTGTATGTATTTATTTTTCCTCAAAAAAAACACAGCTTTATTGTGGGCAAAGAATACTGATTTGAGGAGCTTAAAGGCAACACCCTGATGTAAATGTTAGAGAAGGAAAGGCAGGGCAGGGGCAGGAATGCCTGTGCTCCAGCTGGAGCCTGTGCAGGGCTGAGAACAGGGCTGGGCCTCGAGATCTAATGCGTTGCTGGACTATCCTCTGAGTCTGGGGAGGCCAGAGGGAACCCTGCTGGCAGCCTGATCTAGGGATGGGCAGGGAGAAGCTTCAGAGGCAGAAGAACTGTGAGAGGGGAACTCCTGGTCCCTCAAGACCCAAGACCCAAAGGACTCTTCCCTGGGGGTATTCCATTTCACAGGGAAGGGATCTCCCAGTACGCCAGTACCACCAGCTGTCCCCAACCTGGGAATGGCTGAAACCTAGACAAAGGCAGACAGACCTCTGCAGGGCATGCAGGGACCAGACGGGGCAGGGCCAAGTGTCGACTTCAGGGCCTGAGTTCAGCCTTCCACTCCTGCAGCTTCTGGTCCATGGCCTGCAGCGTGGATTCATCCTGCACCAACACAGTTCCTTCGTACCCCTCTCCCCATGTTCCCAGTCCCAGGGGGCCTGGGGGAGCTTGGGGAAGCCTTCCTTCTCCCATCCCCGCCCTTTACCTTCATAAAACAGAAGCGGATATAATAGTCAAAGTGCTTCTGATGCGGCACACTGTAGAAGATGGAGGCTGGGATGGCCATCAAGCCCTGGGGAAGAGAGAGCCCGCATCTCAACAGTGCCGCAGGGCCCAGCAGGCCTGGGGACCAGGGGGACAAAGAAGTCCCCATGATGGGGTAGGGGAAGGAAAGTTAGTTCCAATGATCACTTCCAGCCCAAGGTCAGAGGAAAAAACTCCAGAGCATCCTTCTATGTTCCTCTTCATAGGGAGGGGAAATGGAGGCTGAGAGAGGGAATGGTCCCTCTCTGGCAGGTCAGGGCAGAGCCAGAGAAGAAAGAAGCCTCATACTCAGAGAGTGGGGCTGGAGGGGCCTCAGAGACCATGGGCCAATTCCCCGCTGTACAGACGAGAACAGTGAGGCACAGGGAAGGGCAGGAACTCCTGCCAGCCCACATGGCATTTTGGTGAAAATTAGAAACAGGCTCCCTTTCCTTGAAGTGGATGGAACCCTGCACCAGGGCTCATGGCAGTGGCTGGGCTGGATTTTGGCCCATCAGTTCCTTGGCCAGGCACCCTTGAGCAGTGCACAACCTGTAAAACCCTACACAGTGATTCTCGCAGTGGCTCAGCTCACCTTGTTCTTGATCATCCACTTGACAAAACGTCTGTCATAAGGCTCATCTGCGGCACCAGGCAAATTGGGCATCTTGCTCTCTGGGGGACAGAGGCCATGCTGAGCCTTGGGCAGTCTCCAGCCCCCTTACCCTGCTCGGCCCGGCCAGTCTCACTCACTGAAGTCTGAGATGTCTGCCATGAGGAAGTAGCTGCCCTGGGGGATCACAGGTCTCAGGCCCACTGACTGCAGGCTGCGTATCATGTGGTCACGGTTGCGCTGACTGGCCTGTGGGAGCTGCACAAAGTAGCTGCTCGGTTGGCCGAAGTGCAGCTGCTCCCGCTTGAAGCTCTGGGCTACTGCAGCCTGGGGGGCGGTGGGGTGGACGTGGACAAACATATGTCAGGTGTGACCTGGCTCCGGGGCCAGCCTGGGCTCTTTCGTAGCTTCTCCCCTACATCAGTGGGGTCCCCTGCCCCTGCTCACCTGGCACTGCGTGGGACAGTGAAAGACAGAGTTCTGGTGCACGGTCCGCAGGTGCTTCATGAGATTATCTGGGCCCAGGACCCAGCCCACCTGGACCAGGATCACAGGTAGCAGGTGAGGGCCTCTAGGGCCTGGCCAAACCCTTCCTTAATTCCCAGACCCACCTCGCCGGCCGAAGCCCGTGGCCGTACCTTGACCCACTCACCTTCCAGCCGGTGGCACTGAAGGTCTTGCCAGCACTACCGATGGTTAGGGTCCTTTCCCACATGTCAGGGAGGCAGGCTGCCCAAGGCCAAAGAGAAGAGGGGCTGAGAAGGGGATGGGGGGCAGGGAAGGGGTGGTAGCCTGGGCTCCAGGGGGCACACATAGGCCCTCAACACCCTGGACAACAAATGTGCTAAGTATTTACAGGACTTATCTCATCTCATCCTCACAACTACCCAGGAGGCAGGTGCTACTGTGATCCTGTTTTCAGAGACGGGAAGTCACTGCCCCAGGTTACACAACCGTGTGGCTCCAGACCCCTCGCTCCCAATTGCCAGGCCTGCGCTGCCTCCCATATTGGGTTCACGGTCCTCCCTCTGGTGAAACAGGCCTGGCCGGAACAAACATCCTGGGCCGGGGGCCTGGCTTGGCGCCGCTCACCGATGCTGATGTGCTGGCTCCCGTCGAAGACCAGCCACTGGTAGACCTCGTCGCTGATGCACAACACGTCATGCTGCCGGCACAGGCTGGCCACCAGCTCCAGTTCTGCCTTGGAGAAGACCTGCAGGACTCAAGGAGGGCACAGGCCTGTAGCAGGGACCCTCCCCGCCAACCTCAGTGGGGGGTGGGGAGCTGCTCAGAGAGGTTAAAGGTTGTGCCCAAAGCTAGGACTAAAGTCTTACTTGCATTATTCCATTGAATCATGGCAACACCAACTGTGTGAGGTTGGCGCTGACATGTTTTCACTTTCCAGATGAGGAAACACATTGAGAGGCAGTCACTGCCCCAAGGTCACTGGGAAGTGATGGAGGCACCTAACCCATTTCTCGATCTGTGGTCCTGAAACCTACCCCTGGGACCTGACCCTGGGACTTCTGGCAGCCTGTCCTCATTGAATGCAGCCATCCCACTTGATAGATGGAAGAAATTGAGGCCCAGAGGCAGTCAATCAGTAAAAGAGATGGGAGAACCCAGTCTGCAAGGGTTCCAGAAAGAAGCTTCTCTCAGGTACCTTTCCCAGGGGGTTGTTGGGCGTGTTGAGGACCAGGGCTTTGGTGCGAGACGTGAACTTGCTGGCCAGCTCCGTGGGGTCCAACTGCCAGTTGCTGCTGGAATCTAGTTCCCCATCCTGGATGGAGCCCTGCAAGCAGCAGGAGGGGGTAGGCAATAATCGCCATCCCAGACCTTCCATGGCAGGGATTTGGCCTTCCTCCCCCCGGCATCTGTCTCCACCCTCCTCCTCTGGGACTAGGGACCACCCTCCCCTCCTCATCTCTGAGGAGGAGCTGGCCTGTTGCACTTCCTTCCTTCTTTCCTACCTCCTGAGATCCAGTCCCAATCATCCCTTAGAGCCCTCTGCCCACGCACATCCCACCCAGCAACCTTACCGGCCTCAGGGCCACAAACACAGGGCGGCCCCCTGCCATCAATGTCATGGGCTCATAACAGTCAAAAGAGGGTTCGATGATGATGACCTGGGTACAAGGGCCAGAATTAACTGCAAGCAGCCCTGTCTTGGGCCCTCACCCTCATCCAGCCCAAGTTCTGTCTACTCACCTCGTCTCCTTCATCTACCAGGGCCTGGAAGGCTGTGAACAGGGCCCCATAGGCACCCACAGTTATCAGCACATTCTTGAGCGGGTCCATCTCCTGTCCCAGCAGCTTCCCAAAGAAACTTGCCAGGATGTTTGCCAGCGGTGGGTAACCCTGCCAGGATGGCAGAGGTCAGAGCCTTCACTGCCTGGGTATAGCCTGGGCCCAACCTCGCCCTTAGCTGGATCCACACAATTCTAGTACCTTCTAGCTGCAGATGCCAGGGAAAAGTCATCTCCATGAGGTCAACTCTTTTATCCCTTCCACCAAAACCCTGAGCCTGTTCTGAGCCAAGAGTAGTGCCAGGAGTGGGATTCAGCAGAGAACATGCGTCTAACAGAGCCCCTGAAGTAGTGGAAACTCCCTTCTTTAAACATCTCTCTTTACATTTTAGAAGCACATCTGTGCCCATCGGATCCTCCTAGCAGCCTTGTAAGAGAGGCATTATTTGATCCCTACCACTTGACAAGTGGAAAAATAGAGACATAGAAGAAGGGAATTGACTTGCCGAAGCTCACACACAGTTGAGGCACAGGAATAGGACTTTATATATTGCAGCTTTGGGAGTATCCCACTTTGAGAGGGGGATTGGATCTGTAAGCTTGTTCGTTGAGGACATATATAAAACACTCAAGGCTAAGCCAAGTAATGCAACCTAGAGCATAACTAAATAACAAACCAGATTTTACCACATAAAAATTAAAATTTTCTGTACAGCAAAAGATACCATAAGCACAGTTAAAAGATAAAAGAGAAAATTGCGACGTAAGAGAAAGATATACTATATAAAGAGTTCTCACAAAGCAACAAAATAAAGGTATATACCGATATACGAAAAATAAGCAAAGGTCGTTCATAAAAGAAAAAAACACTGATGTCCAACACACATATGAAAAGAATAATTGAAGAAAAGCAAATAAATTTGAATTTCTATTCCATTATAATATCATAAGATTATAATGTTAATGTTAGCAGACACTAAAATGATTGATATTGCCCACAGTTGGGAAGGGTGTGGGAGAAATGAACTCTTTCTTTGGCTCGAGGAATTACTATGAGTCCATTTATATTTTTAAAAATGGATATACACATACACATATGTGTCAGGGTCCTCCAGGGAAATAAAACCAACAGGAGATATACATTTTGTATATAATATATACACGTAAAACTCCAATGAAGTTTTTTGATGAATTCTCCAGGAGAAGCTGGCTGATGGAAATTCTTTCTTCTGAACGCTGAAATCAGCAGTTCTTCTTTAACTGATTGGATGAGACTTCTCTCATTGTTGAAGGCAATCTCCTTAGTTGATTATAGATATAATCAGCCATAGATGCGATCAACTGACTGATTATTTAAATCCATTAAATATCTTCACATTAACAAGGGACCAAACAACTGGACACCATAACCTTGCCAGTTGACACATGAACTTAACCATAAGAGTTCATCCCTTGTCAAACTGGCACCATACACATCTCCTTAGACCATACTTGATCTCTAAATTAAAACAATAACGGTCATATTTCTACCTAAGAGTACTCAACCACCTTGTGTATAACTGGAAACATACTAACTCTTTCCCCAGAAGAGGGTGCAAGTCCTTGAGTAATACTCACTCTTAAACTTAAATACTATGACAAAAAATTAATAGAACTTGTGTTACATGATACGGACATAAGATAGGGAAGAAAGGATGTTTGCTTTATGTATATATACACACACACACACACATATATATATACATATTCATACCAGGAATCACTATTCATAACCATTATAGTCCTCATTTCTGTAGCCAATCACATGGTCATAGCTCATAATATTAATAGTTAACTTCTTCCACTACCCTTTTCATATTCCCTTTACCCTGAGCAAGCACATGAACTCGCTGTGGTTCTTTGCTCAGTGGGGTAACTCAAGCCTTCATTCCTGAAGTTTCTGGGCCATCAGTAGTCCAGCCTGGATTGGGTTGTTGCAGTTTTCCATTGACTTTAGTCACAGGACACATTAGTGCTAAGAGACACCCTAGGGAATTGCCTGTACTGTAGGCAAACTCTTCTTCACTTCGATTGTGTAGTTGCAGACCTATTTCCCCTTAATGGTCAGGATCAATCACCCCAGCCAGTACAGTAATTCCCTGTTTTGCCTATTGATTCAGAGGCATGATGAACACAGAGTGGCAGGGTGGCAGCCTGAACTCCCAGTTCAAAGCAACTGTTGTGTTCCCTGTGGAAACACTCCTTTAGGAACTAAGCCTTGTAGATCAGCAGAGCCTAAGGTTGTGGGGATGGGAAACAAAAATTTTTCTAGTGGATCACTAGGATAGTAATAATGAGAGGTTCCACCCCTTGCTTCCTGGACCTGTGTATCCTGGCTATGGGAGAAAGAGCACCATAGAGTGGATGCTGATTTAGACACACACAGCCTCCTGGAGAACACTGCCCCAGCCCTGCAAAGTATTGCCACCTAGTTGGCACCATAATTGAGTCTTCAAAAGGCCAATCCACCATTCTACCAATCCAGCTGCTTCAGGATGATGGGAATATGGTAAAGCCAGTGAATTCCTTTAGCACATTCCTATCCCACACCTTGTCATGAAGTGGTTTCCTTGATCAGAAACAATGCTGTGTGGAATATCATGATGGCAGATAAGGCATTCTGTAAGTCCATGGATGATAGTTTTGGCAGAAGCATTCCATACAGGGAAGGCAAACCCATATGTGGAATGTGTGTCTATTTCAGTTAGAGTAAAGTGCTGCCCCTTCCATGATAGAAGTGGTCCAATGAAATCAACCTGCCACCAGGTAGCAGATTGATCATGTTGGGGAATGGTGCCATATCAAAGACTGAGAGTTGGCCTCTGCTGCTGGCACATTGGGCACTCAGTGGTGGTGGTAGCCAGGCTGGTCCTGGTAAAATCCATGTTTCTGAGCCTATGCATAACCTCCATCCTTAGCACCATGACCACTTTGTTCAAGAGCCCATCGGGCAATGACAGGAATGGCTGGGGAAAGAGTCTGACTGGTATCCAGAATGTGTCACCCTCTCCCCTTCATTATTAAATCTTCCTCTGCTGAAATCACCCTCTGGTGAACATTCACGTGGGACACACTTATCTTCATGATTTTTGCTCACTCAGGGAGTCTATCCTCACACCTCTCCCCCAGACCTTCTTGACACCAATTTTCCAGGCATGTTTCTTCCAAGTTCCTGACCATCCAGCCAAACCACTGGCCTGAGCCTATGAGTCAGTATACAAATGCACCTCCAGACATTTCTTCTTCCAAGAAAATGAACAGCCAGGTGCACTTGCACTGTCTGAAGTTCTGTAGGATTTCCTTTCATCGCTGTCTTTCAGGGATGTCCCAGAAAGGGGCTGTATTGTTATAGTTGTCCACTTTTGGGTGGTACCTGTATATCATGCAGAATTGACTATAAACTAGCCCAAGTTTTCTCTTCTTCAGTCAACTGATCATAAGGAACTCCACAAGAGGCCATAACTGTAGGCTGGGAAAGAGAAGGTAATGTGGTGGGAGTGGAGACCACAGGCATTTGGGCCACTTCTTCATGTAACTTGTACCTTCAGGACGCCCTCGGGCCCTATCTCGTATATACAACTTCCAGTTTATGATGGAGTGCTGCTGTGCATGCCCAACTTTATAGCTTGGTGAATCAGACAATACCCAGCTCATGATAGGCAATTCAGGTTTCATAGTAACATGGTGGTCACATGGTTGAGCATTTGGTCTCTACTAAGGCCTAGCAGTAGGCCAAAGGAGAGTAGTTATCTTGAGAGGATGGCAGGGCTTTGCCTCAAAATCCTAAGGGTTTGTACTGTGATTCTGTCAAAGTACTGTGTACTGCCAAAGGTTTCAAACAGCACCTCTATTTGCCACTGACACTTCTAGCACCATCGGATCTGCTGGATCATTTGGTCCACGTGGCAGAGAAGCTTACACAACAGCCTGTACTTGTTGCAGAGACTCTTTGTTCTGGTCCCCACTCAAAACTAGCAGCTTTTCAGTTCACTCAGTAAATGGGCTGGAGTAGCACACCCAAATGAGGAATGTGTTGTCTCCAAAATCCAAAGAGGCCAACTAAGTATTGTGCCTCTTTTTCGGTTGTAGGAGGGCCAGATGCAGCGGTTTATCCTTCTCCTTAGAAGGGATATCTCAACATGGCCCATACCATTATACCAAATCTGTATTACTCACGGTTCTTAAGGGCAACAGAACCAAGAAGATATATATGTAATATTATGTACATATTACATACATGTAATATACGTAAATATTATGAGATTTACTACGGTTCACGTGACTGTGGGAAAACACACGTCTGAATTCTGGAGGACAAGCTGCAAGCTGGGAACTCTGATGAAGGTTCTCAATGAATTCCCCAGGAGGAGCGGGCTGGCCGAGGTAGAGATGGAACTTCTTCTTTTGGATTACTGAGATGATCAGTCCTCCTTTTCAGGCATTCAACTGATTAGATGTGACTTCTCTCACTGAAGGCAATCTCTTTAGTTGACTGTGGGTGTAATCAGCCACAGATGCAATCAACTCACTGATGATTTAAATCTATGAAATAATAGTCTCACAGTAATTATCAGGCCAGTGCTTGCTTGACCAAGCAACTGGACACTGTAACTTTCACAAGTTAACACATGAACTTAACCATCACGATATATAAATGTGCATGTGTGTATATAATGTGCATTTATATAGGATTTTAAAAAATTAAAAAGGGGAAGTGGATGTGACTGAAGCTATTGTGCTCCCATCTGCCATATGGGAGGTCGATTCCTGGGGCCTCCTGGTGAAGGCAAGCTGGCCTGTGTGGCGAGCTGGCCTGTGTGGCGAGCTGGCCCATGCAGAGTGCTGGCTGGCGCAGGAGTGCTGGCCCACGCAGCAAGCTGGCCCAAGCAGAGAGCTGGCACAGAAAGATGATGCAACAAAAGGAGACACAGAGGAGAGACAATAAGAGACGCAGCAGACTAGGGAGCTGAGATGGCACAAGAGAATGATCACCTCTTTCCCACCGGAAGGTCCCAGATTGGTTCCCAATGTCACCTAAAGAGAAGACAAGCAGACACAGCAGAACACAGAGCGAATGGACACAGAAAGCAGACAGTGAGCATAAAACAATGAGGTGGGAGTGGATAAATAAGTAAATCTTTAAAAAAAAAAAGGTTTAAAAGTCTGGAACACTCTACAGCACACTATCAAATTGTTGGCAATGGTTATCCCCAGATGGTAGAATTGGAGAGAACTTCCCTCCAGTTGATTCTAACGCACACCCAAGTTTAAGGACCACTGCTCTAATCCAAGGTTTGGCAAGTATTTACTACCTGGCCCTTCACAAAAAAAGTTTGGATTAGAGCCTCATCCCATCAGCGCCTTGTCTTTCAGAGCTCAGTTTAGGTGCCACTTTCCCCAGGAAGCCTTCTCTGATGTTTAGCCCGCTCCCCCATTCCCTCCTTGCTGCTCCCCCCTCTTATCGACTGGCTGTGTTAATACTGGTTTCTTGTCTGCCTTCCCCAACAGGCAGTGAAAACCAGCACAGGCCAAGAACAGAAGAGACGCTCAGTAAACTAAGAACTGAACTGAATTTCCCACACTCTACCCCAAGTCGCCTTCTGGCCATTAACTTGATTTTCCGTGAATCCTGATACCCATGATTGGCTTGGTCCCAGAAAGGCCTGTCCCCTTCCTCCCCAGGACCTCCGCAGAGGCCTGCACCCAGGGCCCTGTGGGGCCAGGAGACTCACAAATGCCTTGGTATACTGGTTGAGCATGGGGTCTCCACTGACAGCGTGCTGAAGGGCTTCCACCGCGAAGTCCGGGGGCGCAAAGTCGGGGAAGCCCTGGCCCAGGTTCACGGACTCATGCTCACTGGCCAGTTTGACAAATTCCACCCTGGGTGACAAACAGAGAGTTGGTAGCAGCCTACCCCTCCACTCCGATCTGAACTTCTGCCTGCTTCTAGGACAGGGTGAAGAAGTACGGGGCCCCTTCTAGAAAAACTGGATAACTAGCATCTGCTGCAGGCCTGGAGACTTGTGCTTTATTCTTCACATGCTTTGAGCTTAGATGGGCTGGGCACTGAGGTAAGAGCAAATATCAGCCCACGGGTTTCCAAACTTTTTGGACTGTGACACAAAGTAACAAATAATCTTTACATCACAAACCCTGTAGAACACAAATTTCAAACAACCTTATCTTTCTAGGTGTGATCTACTGTAGATTTTCTTGTTTTGTTTTGTTTTTGAGGTACCAGGGCCAGGGTTTAAACCTGGGACCTCTTATGTGGGAAGCCAGCACTCACACTGAACTATACTGACAACCCTGAATTGGTTTTTTTTGTTTGTTGTTTTTAGGGGGTACCAAGGGATAGAACCCAGGACCTTGCACATGGGAAGCAGGCACTCAACCACTTGAGTTATATCTGCTCCCTACTGTACTATTTTCTTTCTTATCCTATCCTCTAAAAATATTTGTCAAGACCTGTTAAATTAATTTCATGACCCATTAGTTCATTTGTCAAGATCACGGTTTTAAACGCTCTGCTCAAATAATTTTCACAATAGTCTGATGAGGTCACTACATAGAGGGGGAAGCTGAGGTTTGACGTGACTTGCTCAAGGTCACCCTTTTAGTGCATGGCAGGGCCGGGCTTTGATTCCACACTGCCCTGGACAGGAGGGGCCCAGCCACACTGGCACATGCCACCTTTCTTCTGGCTCTGCCCGGTGGCCACCCACCAGGAGAAACAAGAAGAAAAGCTGAGAGGCCGGATGAAGGGGCTGGAATGTGGTTTCTGGCTAGTTGAGGGCAGAGGAATTAGGCTGGACTGATGTGAATTTGCACAGAAATCAATAAATATATGCCTAAAATTCATCATTTTATTCCCAGAAATTCACAATGCCTTTTTTTTTTTAAAGTATATTGAACCCAGGACCTCATACATGTGAAGCAGGCACTCAACCACTGAGCCAGACCTGCTCTCCCACAATCCTTTTTTTAAAAGATTTATTTTATTTTATTTATTTCTCCCCACCCCTTTGTTGTTTTTTACTTGCTGTGTCTGTTTGTCTTGTTTCTTTAGGAGGCACCAGGAGCCGAACCCAGGACCTCTATTGTGGAAGGGAGGTGCCTAATTGCTTGAGCCACCTCCACTCCCAGCTTTTGTTGGGTCTCTCATTATGGGTTTCCTCCCCATGTCTCTTGTGTTATCTTGTTGCATCAACTCGCCACACCTGCCCATCGAGTCAGCTTGCTGTCTTCTTTAGGAGGCACTGGGATCTGAACCAGCGTCCTCCCATGTGGTAGGCAGGAGCCCAGTCGCCTGAGCCATATCCGCTTCCCCACGATGCCTCTTGAAGACACACAGAGAGGGGCGGTAACCTGCAGTTACAGTTGGTTGACGCCACACAGACTCTGGAGAAGGCATGGCCTACCTATAGCTTGATTTTGGATTTCCAGCTTCCAAAACTGTGAGACAATAAATTCCTGTTGTTTAAGTCAATCAGTTTTTGGAATTTGTTATAGCAGCCCTGGCAAAGTAAGGCACCTGCCTAGCGTCACACAGTGGCTAATGGCAGAGCTGAGACTCAAAATCAGCTCTAGTAGTAGATGCTCCATGGTGGCTGGGACAGGGAGGAACCAGACCCAAAGGCCCTGCAGAAGCTGGCGCCCTCTAGGCTGTGCCTTGAGGGTCCTTGGGGTCGGCAGGAGCTGGGGCCTCTTTTGCCCTGACCTGCACGGGCCTCATC
This sequence comes from Dasypus novemcinctus, assembly GCF_030445035.2. NCBI lineage: Eukaryota > Metazoa > Chordata > Mammalia > Cingulata > Dasypodidae > Dasypus > Dasypus novemcinctus. The sequence goes on along the minus strand of NC_080680.1, from coordinate 88,224,811 downwards.
CTTTCTGGCACTCCCTCTGCTGCATGCCATCCAGGCCAGCTCCTGCTCTTCCCGCCATTGCAAGGTACCCAGCCTCTCCAGCCTCAGTCTCCCCCTCTGTACAATGAGGGTCTCCAGAAGCCTCTTAACTCTGCTGGGTTGAGTCAGGAAGGAGTCTTGCTACCTTTCTTTTTTTTTTTTTTTAAAGATTTATTTTTATTTTTTTTTAATTCCCCCCCCCCCCCCCCCGCCCCGGTTGTCTGTTCTCTGTGTCTATTTGTTGCGTCTTGTTTCTTTGTCAGCTTCTGTTGTCGTCAGCGGCACGGGAAGTGTGGGCAGCGCCATTCCTGGGCAGGCTGCACTTTCTTTCGCCCTGGGCAGCTCTCCTTACGGGGTGCACTCCTTGCGCATGGGGCTCCCCTACGCGGGGGGCACCCCTGCGTGGTAGGGCACTCCTTCCGCGCATCAGCACTGTGCATGGGCCAGCTCCACACGGGTCAAGGAGGCCCGGGGTTTGAACCGTGGACCTCCCATTTGGTAGACACACGCCCTAACCACTTGGCAAAGTCCGTTTCCCATTGCTACCTTTCTTAGCCTGCTTCCCAGTTATTTCCTCCCTCTCAGCTGGACTTTGTCTGCAAAATGGGTCACATGTCTTGACCTGCCTGCCTCACAGAGAAGATCAAGGGGAAGATGAAGTTGGAAGATTTTTAAAAAGCACAAAGTGCTGTACATGAGGGCAGTTTGAAAGAAAGAAAGAAGAAAAGACACCCCCCCCCTTTTTTTTTTTTTTGGTTAAAACAAGAAGGCAACAATTAAACAACAAACAAAGGACAGTATAGAGGTATATGGGGCGGAGGGGTAGGGCATCACTGGTAACAAGAGGCACAGATTCTTTCCCATTTAGAACAAATCAATAAAGGAAAGGATGTTAATAACCCCTGCAAAGTCTGGGGAACAGCTGCCTGTGTCGAGGGCTTATCTTATTCTGTACCAAGAGTGAAATAGACTAATCCCTGGGAAGCCCTAGCCTGGTCCCTAGGTCAGAGCAGGTACCAGGTAAATGGCGATTACTGTCAGACAGTATTTTGCCTTATTCTTCAAGGCAAATAAAATTATCTCTGTTTTGCAGTGGGGAAGCTGAGGCTCAGAGTACATGAGTCACTTGCCCCAGCACTTCTGCCAAGCAGGGAGAAGCTGAGACTCAAACCAAGCCTGCTGCCTTGGGCCACAGTGCCTGCCAGACACCAGCAGCCTCCTCACCTCTCACTGGCCATAGCTGCAAATCTTTCCGTTCCAGCAAGCCTGCCGTCCTGGGTCCCACCGTCTGACCATCTTGCAGCAGACCCCTGGACGGCTAGCCCTGTGCTGCCCCGCACCCACACCTCCCCAGCCCTGCCCAGCTCACCAGGGGTTCTGGTCGATGCCTTCCAGCCTTCGGGCCTGCAGTCGTTTGGCCATGGTGAGCTGGGGATGGAGGAGAGGGAGGTCAAGGTTGATCCAGGTGGTGGTTTCCAAGGCCACAGCCCCAGCCCTTCCACTCCCTGGGAGGAGGCAGAAATCAGCCCCCAGAGAGCGAGGTGGGCTCCATTTGCCAACCGCACCTGTCTCCACAGGCCCCCACGCCCGGTGTCTCCCCACGTCTCCAGCCTCGACCTCCCCAACTTCTGGGACTGACAGATGGAGTCCACTGCCCCGATTGCCCTGGTCTCCCCAGGCTTCCCAGGAGGCTGGGCCTCCCAGAGCCCTCCACAGCAGGATTAAAGTTTAACCCTGGAAGGGCCGTGTGCTGAGGAGGAGCAGGAGGCGGAGAGAAGGAGGAGGGGTGAGGCTCCTATCCCTGAGATAGTGCACTGGGCCCCACCCTGGCCAAACTCACTCATTTAATCCTCAGAACAACCTCTAGGCAGTAGGACTTGATCCAATTTATAGGTGAGAAAATGAGGTGAGTAGGAGGCAGTCATAGAAGAAACACCCAGACTCAGGCCTGCTTGATGCAAGACCAAGTTCTGACTCAGGTGACGGGCACTCTCACCTGTTCCCAGCCTGCCTCTCCCCTCACTTCCCCTGCCTTCCTTCCGGTCCAACTTTCTCTTTACCCTCCATGTGCAGAAACTGGATGGGCCTCAGAGCCACCAGACTCAGGACGAGACCCTGCCTTGGCTGGGTACCAGAGGACAAGTGATTTAGCCGTCCTGGCCTCAGTCTCCCCATCAGTGCAATGGAGGGGGAGCCTGGGCTTTGGTCTGAGTAATCTTCCACCCCTGGGAGATTGTGAGTCCTGGGTGGCTGGGAGGTAGTGGAGCCAGGTCTCTGGCATTCTCAGTTGCGGCTCATGATCTCACTCAGTCACCAAAGCATCCCCAACAGGAGCTGCCTGATAATCCCCACCTAACAGATGGAAACGCTGAGGCTCAAAAAGGCTCAGGGACCTGCCCAGGGTCAGTGGAGAAGCTGGCCAGGACAATGGTCAGGGCGGTGGCAGCGGCAGAGGTCCAGCATAGGCCCTTTCCTTGGAGGGGGACACTGGGGCCATTTGTGCAAGGGCCAGTTTTTTATCCATAGCCCAGGGGTCCCGCTGATGAGATTCGCAAAAGGCCTGGCACCTAGAGCGTGCGCTGCCAACGTCCGCTCTCCTGTCCCTTCACCGAACCCCTGGCATCTAACACTAGGCCTGGCACTCAGGACATGTCAAAATATTTTAAAATGGGGGTGATCTTTGCCAAGGGAAACCACGTTCTAACCATATTGTAAGGGATGGTTATCTTTGGTTTGTTATGTTAAAAAAAAAACTTGTCTTACAATTTAGGATCTTATAGCTTTATTGAACGATTCCACGGATCCGGCAGCCTCGCGTTCAGAGAGAAGGGAGCTCTGCTGAGGCAGTGGGAAGGGAAGGTCAGACAGGGCGAAGCCGGAAGCCAGCCAGGAAATGTTCTCATGGCCTGAGGTGAAGCTTCCATTTTACACAGGGTGATCTTTCAGAGTGGGGAGCAGATACACCTTGATTAGCATGGAATGCCCAATCTGGTAAGTGATAGCTCCTGGACTGAAACTGGCTTATCACCAGGTGTTACTCATTTGCAGTTCCCAGGATATGTTCCATTGTTCCATTTTCTGGGAAAGAGGTTCTTCCTATCCACACCCAATGTGCGCCATTTTATTTTATTTTATCTACCAGATGTTTTTTAATTATCTTCTTTATAATTTGCTTATTTTCCAAGTTTTCTGAAGTAAACATTTTAGTTTTATGATTAAAAATGTGGGAGAAAATCACATTTTAGATGAATATTTATTGATGTGATATATGGATATTCAAGAAGTACATACAGTACATTCTGTTAGGTAAAAAAAAAAATCCCCACTAATATGTATTTCTATATACATAAATGTTTTCTATGACCATATGTACATAGAAAAAAGTTTGGAAGAAAACATATGTTAACAAAATATTAACAAAGATTCTCTGTGCATGACAGAATTACAGATGATTTTAATTTTGTGTATGTGATTTTCTGTTTCAACTTTTTTTTGTATGGTGAACATACAATGTTTGATTGAGTCTAATATGTGTATTTTTTCACATCACACCATCTCTGAATTCGGGAGAGTCTTACAATTGATGACATGAGTTTAACCGGCTTTTATTCCCCATACTGGTCCATAAACATGCTATTGATGGCATCTTAGATTTGATATAGATGGAATTACTTTTGAATTGGGGATGCATAAAAAAATATAAAGTGAGGATGAGTCAGGGACTGCACAGGGGGAGATGGGAGATGGAAGTTGGAGTGAGGGGAGTTTGAAGAGGGGTGGGGGAAGAACAGAAGAGGTGAGTGGAATTGAATGGGTTTAGGAAGGTGATAGAAATCATGAGAGAACCCCAGAAACTTGGGGTACTCAAAGGAGTGACCTTCAAGTATTTCAAACAGTGCTTGGATAAGTGAGGATATAGTGCCTGTTCTTGGGCTTATGGGTAACTCATCCATTCAGGCAAAATTTATCGTGCACCTACTGTGTGCTGGGCAAGGGACAATGGGGAGGAAGCAGTACAAAGCAGACCATTCAGATGCAGAATGACAAGTTCCAGACTACAGGCAAGCACAAGAGAGGGGCCCACATCCTGCTGCAATCAGAGGCTTCCTAAAAGAGGGGGCTTATGCACAGCTTCGAAACCAGAGCCAAAACAGACCCAGGAGCCCAGGGCCAGGCAAGCAGTGCAGTGAAGGGGCTGGAGCACTTACAGTCTGGTGCAAGCACCGGTTGAGCGAAGTTCCAGCCTTCTTTCCCTGGAGGGGCCATACCAGGTGCACAGAGACGGTGGCTGCGTTCCTGAACATGCCTCCCCGAGCCACAGGGCACTGCTGACTCCTCCAGAGGCAGAGGAGAAGGAAAGGGAGAGCCTTGGCCAGAAAACAGCTCCAAGTCCAGGACTTGGGTCCCACACACACAGCTCTAACAACAACAACAACAACAACAACAATAACATAAAGTGGATAATACTTTTGGAGTGGTTGCTGTGTGCCAGCACTTTGTTGAATGAGTTTCCCCTCAATCATTAGGACAATCCTGTAACCCATCTACCCTGCAACTAGAGTGATCCATTCAAAATGAAACTTCCTCCAATGAAAAAATAGTCCAGCCAATGATCATCAATGGACGGGAACATCACAGAGTTAACCCAACATCATGTCCTGCCTCTGGAAGCACACACACTACCTGCAAATTATTCTGCTAAAAAATTGAACCTAAATCATGGGAAGCAGATTTGGCTCAACTGATAGAGCATCTGCCTACCACATGGGAGATCCAGGGTTCAAACTCAGGGTCTCCTGACCTGTGGGGTGATCTGGCCCACACGCAGTGCTGATATGCACAAGGAGTGCCATGCAGTGCAGGGGTATCCCCTATGTAGGGGAGCCCCATGTGCAAGGACTGCGCCCTGTAAGGAGAACCTCCCTGCGCAAAAAAGTGCAGTCTGCCCAGGAGTGGCGCTGCACACACAGAGAGCTGATGCAGGAAGATGCAACAACAAAAAAAGAGACACAGATTCCTGGTGCCTCTGGATAATGCAATCGGATGCGGAAGAACACATAGCAAATGGGCACAGAGAGCAGACAATGGGGCGGAGGAGGGGGATGGGGAGCGGGAGCGGAGAGAAATAAATCTTTTTTTTTAAAAAGGAAACTTAACAGACATAAAATTTTAAAAGTTAATGCCTTAAAAAAGAATGAAGTTGGAGGACTCACTGCTCAGTTTCAAAATGTACTACAAAAGGAATTGAGATAGTGTGACACTAGCATAAAAACAGACATTTAGACCAAAAGAGCAGAATTGAGAATCCATAAATAAATAAACCCTAATATTTATGGTCTATTGATATTTGACAAGTGTGCCAAGACAATCAAAATGGGTGGAAGAAATTCTTTCAATATATGGTGCTAGAACAACTGGATATCTACATGTAAAGAAAGTATTTGGACTCTGCCTCACAAAATCAACTCAAGTGGATCAAATGCCTAAATATGAGACCTAAAACTATAAAACTCCTAGAAGAAAACAGAGGAATAAATCTTCATGACTTTGGGTTAGGCAATAGTTTCTTAGATGGCTCATGGTTTTGAGGCTAGGAAAAGTCCCAAATCAAGGTGTCATCATGGTGGTGACTTCCTTCTGAGGACTGGCATCCTGGTGCTGGCTCTTCTGTCAGGGGGCCTCTCCCCTGCCTCCTCTTCTCTTCTGGTTCTATTGACTTTCAGCTTCTGGTTGCTCCCTCGGGCTTTTTGTGTCTGACTTTCATGGTGAGTATAAAGGACTCCAATAATCTGGACTAAAACCCAACTTGATTCATTTGGGCTACATCTTAATTGAAGTAACATCTTTTTTTTTTTTAATTTATTATTTTTATTTATTCCTACCCTCCCACCCCCCCCACCCCCATTGTCTGCTCTCCTGCTCTCCGTGTCCATTTGCTGCATATTCTCCTGTGTCTGCTTATATTCTCATTAGGTGGCTCTGGGAACTGATCCTGGACATTCCGGAGTGGGAGAGAGGCGATTACTCTCTTGTGCCACCTCTGCTCCCTGTTCTGCTACATCTTCTCATTTTCTCTTCTCTGTGTCTCTTACTGCATTGTCTTGCTGCGCCAGCTCTCTGCATCGACCGGCACTCCTGCGCGTGGTGGCTTTCTTGTGCGGGATGGCATTCCCACGCAGGGCGGCACTCCTGCGTGGGGTGACATTCCCTGCATGGGCCGGCACTCCGCATGGGCCAGCTCACCACACGGGCCTGCTTGCCCTCACCAGGAGGCCCTGGGCATCAAACCCTGGACCTCCTCTATGGTAGACGGGAGCCCAATTGGTTGACACACATCCATTTCCCTGAAGTGACATCTTGAAGAGATCTAATTTACAATGGGTCCACACCCACAGGAATGGATTAAGTTTAAGGGTACATAGCTCTAAACCACCACAGTCCATCCTCTGGACCCCTAAAATTCACATTTTTCCCCACAGACAAAATACATTCATTCCATCACAACATTCCAAAAGTCTTAAATCATTTCAGAAACAACACTAAGTACAAAATCTTATCAAAATAGGTTACAGGTATGATCTGTCCTGGGGCACAATTCCCCTCTGACTGTGGACCTAAGGAATCTAGAAAACAGGTTATCTGCTTCAAATGTACAATGGAAGGATGGACATAGGAAAGACATTTCCATTCCAGAAGGGAGAAACTGAAAGAAAAACAGGAGTCCTGGGTTCCAAACTATTCTGAAACCTAGCAGAACAAAATCCATTAGGCTTCAAGGTCTGAGGGTCATCTGTGCATGGATATTTTGTCCTCTGGGCCTGCTGGCGTGGCAGCCCCATCCTTTCCAAGTACTCGCACAGAACCATGCAGTTCCTGAACCCTGGGGTGAAGGCTCCACTCTCTCCGAGCACTATGGTGGCAGCCAGGCTCCTGTGAACACTGGGCACAAGCCCCACCATCTCCGAGCATCGGGTGGTATCATTCTCCTTGAACAATGGGGCGGAAGGCCTGCCTCCTCCAAATACATGGGTGGACCTGCCTTTCCACAAACATGGGTGGACCTGCTCTCCTAGCCTGAGATCTCTTTGGTCCAGACCTTGTTTTCCATGGCTCTGCCCTTGAAGTCATTCTTATCTCAATTTGTCCTTTCTCTGTCCCTTTCAGTCTAGGCTGGCAGTGGTTTGGTTCACACAAATTTTGCCAAAATCCCTGTCTTTGTGTACAGGTCACCAGGGTCAAAACCATCAGACAACAGCTATTTCCAGAGATCTTTTGTGGATAACTGCACCTCCAATCTTGACTGCCACTGAAATGGCTGGTGGATCCATGTTCAGTTAAACCCTCACACAGAGCCCTATTCCCAGGGACTCGCTTCTTGGAAGCTCAGGGAGGTCTGTGATAGAGCTGTTTCTGGCTCCAGCCTCAAAACACACTATCTGGATAGTCTCAGAATTTCCCGAGCAATTTCCAGTTTCTCAGTGCGTAAGAGTTTACTTCTCAGTTTATCCCTTTCCTCTCTCATTTCACTATAAGCTGCAAGGAGAAACCAAGCTGTACTTTCCACACTCAGCTTGGAAATCTCCTCGGTTAAATATTTAGTTCATGGCTTTCACGTTCTGCCTTCCATGTGACATCAGACCTCATCTTCACCAAGCTATTCCTTAAAACAAGGATCACTTTCCTCCAGTTTCCAAATAACACATTTATCATTTCCTTCTAAGGCCTCATCAGAAGTAACTTTAATGTCCATATTTTTACCAACAGTTTCTTTAAAGCAATCCAGGCTTTTATTATCAAGCATCTCACAATACTTCCAGCCTCTGCCTTACCCAATTCCAAAGCTGTTTTCACATTTTTAGGTATTTGTAATAGCAGCACCCCACCTTCTGGGACCAAACACTATTTTAGTTTCCTTGTTGCTAAAGTAAATACCATGCAATGGTTGGCTTAAACAATGGGGATTTATTGGCTTGCAGCTTTGAGGCTAGGAGAAGTCCAAAATCAAGGTGTCAAGAAAAGGAACAAAGTTCTGATACATGTGACAATGTGGATGAGCCATGAAGAAAGACATCATGCTGAGTGAAGTAAGCCAGACACAAAAGGACAAATACTGTATGATGTCTCATATATGAAATACTTAGAATAAGCATAGTTATAGAGACAGAAAGCAGAAAAGGGATTACAAGGAGTGGCAGGAGGCAGGGAGATGGGGAGTTAAATGAGTATGAGTTTTGGTTGAGGATGATGAAAATAGTCTACAACTATACAGTGGCAAAAGTTTCACAGCATTCTCAATGTCAGTGATTTGTCAAAGAATTGTCCAGTTAAAATGGTTAAAACGATTTTTATGTTATATGTATGTAGCAGTTTGATATTGTTTATGATGTCCAAAAATAGATATTGGATTGTGTTTATAAACTGGTCTGATCCTCTGGGTGTATTAGATTATATTATCTTCAGAGGTTTCACTTTTACTTGATTAAATTACGATTAGGGTTATGATTGGGCCATGTCAGTAAGACGTTGAGTCCCAGCCTCCTTGGTGGGTGGTGTCTCACAGAGAAAACGACAAAGCAGAGGAGTTAGTGTGAGTTTTAATGCTGGAGCCCCAGGAAGTAAATACACAGAGAAGCAGATACATGAGGAAAGAGGGAAGGCTCCAGTAGACATGGCAGGGTCTGGGAAGAGAGAGGAGCTGTTTGCCTGATAGTTCACAGCTGGCCTTGTAGAGAGAGCAGAGCAGCTGAGCCTGGAGAGAAATGAGCCCTGGGAGAGAGACAAGACTTATCCCAGCCTACAGTTGATACTGGAAGAAGCTGGGACCACGGAGCCTTGGGAGGAAGAGGAAGGCTGAACATCGGCAGCCATCTTGCTCCAACACATGGCAACAGATTTTGGTGAGGGAAGTAACTTATGCTTTATGGCCTGGGAATGGTAAGCTTCTGCCCCCAATAAGTGCCCTTTATAAAAGCCAAGAGATTTCTGGTATTTTGCATCAGCACCCTGTTAGCTGACTAATATAGTTTATTTTACCAATCTGTTACCAAAAAATTAAAGAGAAATTTTTTAAAAACCCACAATGTGATACCACTTCACACCCACTAAGACCACTATCATAAAAAAAGACACAATAGTAAGTCAAGTGAGGATGTGGAGAAACTGGAACTCTCATACTTGGCTGATGGGAATGTAAATGGTGCAGTTACTTTGAAAAAAGTCTGGCAGGTCTTCCAAATGTTAAATACAGAGTTACCATACAACACAGTCATTCCATTCCTGGGTATATATCCAAGAGAAACGAGAACATATGTTTACAAAAACACCTGCATACGTAAATGTGGATAGTAGCATTACTCATAATAGCCCCAAAGTGGAAATGATCCAAATGCCCATCAAATTGATGAAAGATAAACAAAATGTGGTGTACCCATACAATGGAATATCATTCAGCCATAAAAGGAAAGATGTTCTGATACATACTACACGACACGGGTAAACTTGAAGTTGAGTGAAATAAGCCAGACACAAAAGGGCCAGACACAAAAATAAGCCAGACACAAAAGATTGTATCATCGTACTTATATGAAATAACTAGAATATGCAAATTCACAGAGAGAAAGTAGATTATAGGATGGGAGGAGGAATGCAGAATTATTGCTTAATAGGTGCAGAGGTTCTGTTTGGGGTAACGGAAAAGATCTGAGGGAAGTGGACTTGGCCCAGTGGTTAGGGCGTGTATCTACCACATGGGAGGTCCGCGGTTCAAACCCCAGGCCTCCTTGACCCGTGTGGAGCTGGCCCATGTGCAGGGCTGATACATGCGCAAGGAGTGCCGTGCCACGCGGGGTGTCCCTGCACAGGGGAGACCCACACGCAAGGAGTGCGTCCTGTAAGGAGAGCTGCCCAGCACGGAAGAAAGTGCAGCCTGCCCAAGAATGGCGCTGTACACACGGGGAGCTGACACAAGATGACGCAACAAAAAGAAACACAGATTCCCATGCCACTGTCAACAACAGAAGCGGACTTCATATTTTTTTAATGTAATATTAAAAAAATGAATAAAGACCAAAAAAAAGAAGCATAGAAAGAAGACGCATCAAATAGACACAGAGAACAGACAGCTGGGGTGGGGGGTTGGGGGTTGGGGGAAGGGGAGAAAAATACATAAATAAATAAATCTTAAAAAAAAAAAGATTTGATAAATCATGGTGATGGAAGCACAGCATTGTGAATGTAATTAACAGTACTGAATTGTATACCTGAAAGTGGTAAAAATGGGAAATGTTATGTTGTATATAATACAGCAATAAAAATTTTTATAAAAAGGAATGAAGTGCTGATGAAGGGTACAACATGGATGTTAAAAATACTATGGTAGGGAAATGGATGTGGCTAAAGTGATTGGGCTTAGTCTACCATATGGGAGGACCCAGGTTCGATCCCCGGAACCTCCTGGTAAAGGTGTACCTGTGTGGTGAGCCAGACCTGCGTGGTGAGCCGAATGCCTGCGCGGCGAGCCAAGAGCCCAAGTGGTGAGCCAGTGCTCCCATGGGGATCCCAGTGCTTGTGTGGACAGCCAGTGCCGGCGTGGCAAGCCGTGAGGCAAGATGATGATGCAACAAGAGAGATGAAGGGGAGAGTCAAGGCAAGACGCAACAGAAACTAGGACCTGAGGTGGCACAAGTGACAGGGAGCCTCTCTCCACATCGGAGGTCCCCAGGGTGGAATCCCAGTGAATCCTAGAGGAGAAAATGAGAAGACAAAAAGAGAAATAGACACAGAAGATCACACAGCAAAGTGGGAGGGAGAGGAGGAAAAAAAAAGCAGATCCTTCATTAAAAAAAAAAAAACTATGCTAAATGGAAGAAGCTGTCACAAAAGACCACATATTGTATGATTCCAGTCACATGAAACAGGCAAATCTATAGAGGCAGAAAGTGGATTAATCGTTGCCCTGGGCTGGGGGTGGGGAGTGACGGCTAATGGGTATCAAGTTTCTTTTTGGGGTGATAATAATATTCTAAAATGGAATTGGACACGTCTGGGAATACACTAAAAATCAATGAATGGTATCTTTTAAGTGGTCGAATTATATGGAGTGTGTATTATATCTCAATAAAGCTGTTTTGTTTGCTTTTTTAAAAAATGCACTCCAAGATTTTAAAAAAGTCAATGCCTTTGTGCTGGCCTTGGGAATGAGTCTGACTGCGGAGAGCCTAGTTGACTGAGGGCCCCAGCAGTGCTCAGAAACCCATCACCCATTCCCAGGTAGCACTGAAGCCACGCTTCCCATGGGCTGCTGCCAGGCAATGGGTGGAGGACGCTGAGGCAGGCCTGCGGCTGCGAGACACGGGATTCTCAAGGACCCTCACAGGTTTTCCTGAAACTTCGTGAGAACCTGCACCACAGCCTTCGTTCCTTCTCTCTTTCCCCCACAGGTGTCAGACCTGCATGAGTGCCAGCTTTTCAAGCCTCTTCCGTTCCCTCCCAGTTTCCCCCCACAGGCATTTTTCCACCCCCAATACATTTCCTATATGTTTAGTTCCATCTTGGCACCTGATTTACTGAAGCTGTTAATGCAAAACTGAAAAAAAAAGTGTGCATGTTGCAGGGAGGGGTTGTTCTCTTAACCAAATGTAATATGTGATCTTTAACTGATCCTGGATCAAGAATAAAGACGAGAACAAAAGTTTACCGGAGATATTTGTGGGGCAAGAGGGGGGATCTGAACGTGTGGGCTGTGTATCAGGGGACGTGACAGCCTCAGCATTACATTTCTTTGGTGTGATAATGGGGGGGTGGTTATGTGGGGGGATGGCATTCTTAGGAGATGCATGCTGAGGTATTTAGGGGTGACGCCTCCTGATTTCTGCAACTTGCTTTTAAAGGATTCAGTCAAGACATTTATATACAAAGACTGGGAGAGGAGAGAGACACTGGCACATGCAGCAAAATGTTAACCACCGACAAACCTGGCAGTTAACAGCAGGCGTGTGTGTCCACTGTACAGTTCTTTTAACTTCTGTATGTTTGACTTTTTCAAAATAAAAAGTTGAGAGAAAAGAAAATGTATCAACCAAATGCAATGTGTACAGTCTGTATGTTTTGTCTGGGATTCCAATGCAAAGAAACCACCTGGAAATGGTGCTGCCCTCACACTGTGGGTGTCTGTGTTAGAGGCCACACACCACAGGTACCCAAATGCCAAGGCGCTAAGGTGCCTGTGTTCTTTCTGATCTCTAGGGAATTTTTTGCACATTTGCTAAGATGGAGCAAACAGGGTTAAGGAAGGGGGAAGCATGAGCAGACCCGGGCCCCTTTGCCTGGGGGATGTGGGGCTGAGAGCCAAATTGATCAAGAGCGCGAAAGAGTGACGGAATCTTGCTTAAGCTACTGTTCTTTTGATTTTTCATTCATTCATGGCGGATCTCATCCTAACCAAACATGCTTTCAATACCTTCCAGCCAAAGGCCACCAGGACCACACCTGGGACTGAGCGAGATGGTTTCTTACTTGCTGCAGTGAGAGAGAATGCACACCGTAGGGAACCAGAGGGTGGCTCAGATGATCTGGTTAGAACTCATTACAGGATTTGGGCTTGGGTTGGACGGTTTGGGGGAGGGTTCAAGGAAGCAGGATTCCACTCTGGATTGGTGCTGACAGAAAGGCCATTTCTGTGGTTGAGCATCTCAATAAATCTTACTTATAGGGTGGGCAGACTAGAGCAAAGGTAAAGCTGTAATCAGCAAAGCGGCAGCAATTGTATCCGTCAGGAGAGGGAGGTGCTTGGTATTGAGTGGCTCGGACAATGTTCAGGTTTGCACGTGTTTGGACAAGATTATGGAGTGGTTTTGTTTGTCTTGACGTGTCATGGTCATAGGGTGGCCTAGACTGGTTAACGTTCTGTGAAGCTGGTCATGTTCAACAGGAGAATGCCAAGTCCTGGGTGGGGGTGCCAGGCCAGCTCCTGGGTGCAGAGGCTGCTTTTCTCCTTCACAACACTCATTCTAAGAACAAGATCCCGAGTCTTCACTGTGTACTACAAGGCCCTATTAGACAGAGGTGAGGCCCCTTTCCCCTCTCATTTCCGGCCTCTCTCCCTCAAGCTTGCGGTCCTCCAGGTGCACTTACCATTCCTGTCTATTGTGGTGTCTGCTAGCTTTCCCCAATACTCACTCTCCTTCTATAACAGGGTGACAAACTTTTTCTGTAAAGGTCTAGATAGTAAATATTTCAGGCTTTGCAGGACATAGAGTCTCCATCACAACTTCTCAAATCGGCCACAGACAGTAAGTAAATGAAAGGGCATGGCTGTGTTCCAATACAACTTTATTTACAATCTCAGGTGGTGGCAGGATTTGGTCTTCAGGCCATAGTTTGCCATTTTAGTCAGGTTTTCTAGACTGAAGACTACATTTCCCAGCTTTCCTTGCAGCCAGGTTTGGCCATGTGACTAACCCTGGCCAATGGAACACAATCAAAAGTGGTATGTGGTGCGCCCCGCCCTTCACTCTTTTCCTTTCATTGGATGGAATGGGGATTTAGAAGGGAGACATCTTGGGCTGTGCAGATTAGGGCAACAGAGGAGAGATGGCAGAGGACCACGATAGGAGTCTAGATCAGTGGCAGATTGTATTTTCCAAAGATAGAGGCAATAGTATATCCCATTGCACAAACTTTTCTTACAGTGTGATTTTGACCCTCTTTCCATGGAAAGGCGGCTCTAAATCCCCTCCTTGTGAACCTGGGGGAACCTGTGATGGCCATGACCAATAGAGTATGGCATCAGTGATAGTGTAACTTCCAAGGTTGTAAAAAATGCCTTTCAAGTCTGTTTGTTCTCTTGGGATATTCACTCCTGGAACTCAGCCACTAGGCCATGAAGAAGCCCAAGTAGTCCATGGAGAGGCCCCGTGGAGAAAAACAAGGCCCTGGCAAATCCCTGGCTGAGCTCCTAGCCGACAGCCAGCAACAAATTGCCAGCAAACGGAGGAGACTCTTGGAAGTGAATTCCTCCAGGCCTCAGTGAAGCTACTTCAGCTGATGCCAGGTGGAGCCAAGGCAGGTTATCTCTACCAAGCCCTGCCCCAACTGTAGATCTGTGAGCCAAACAAATGACTGCTGTTGTTTTAAGCCACTAATTATAGCTGGAAAATGTGCTTATTAAAAATTTCTTCACCAGCTCTGAAAAATTCAAATACCTTCCCCAGATCTAGTTGAACTGGTTTTCTGTTAACCTACTCTTAGCAGTTTACTCTTCGTTCTTAGTTTCCTGAAGAACAATAAACAGACCTTCCCAGTTCAACTCCCAGGAAAGTCAGGAATAAGATAACATCTCAGCAAAATCACAGGCTGGTACCAGGAGCACCTTAGAGCCCAGGAAATCCATAACTTCCCTGGGATATAAGGCTGTGAACTGAACATCGAACAGGACTTTTGCCCACAGGAGATAACACAGGATTAAGGAATTTGCCCATACTCCCCTCAGGAGACCCTGTAAAAAATTCCAGAGTCATCGTTCACACGGCAAGAATGCTTCATGCAGTTATTACTTGATCCTCAACCCCCATTCCCCCTAGAAAAACCCTATCCCCGCCTCTCACTTTGAACTGGTTTGGGGAAGAATCCCCCAGGTCCTTGCTTGTGCACTTGCAATAAAGCACCTTCTCACTGAGAGGCATGTTTCTCCTTTGTAGCGCTGGATCGGCCGGGCCTTTCTAGTGGAAATAACCCTGCTTAGAGTAACACTAAGTTTTGGGAAGTGTTTGTTATGCAGCAAAAAGTATCTGGAAGAGGATCCCTGATGATTTCTAAGAAGAGCCACCACACCAGCTCCAGTCTTACATAAAAGCAGTTATTTAAGTGACTTTTATTTGGATCTCTCCAATCTGAACCGTCGCCCTTACTAATGCACTGTCTCAGGGCCTTGGCACTTGCAGTTCCCTTGGCCCAGAATACTCTTCCCCAATGTCCTCCCTTCCTTCATTAGAGCTCTACTTAAAAGCCACCTTCTCGGGAAGTGGACTTGTGCCAGTGGATGGGGCGTCCGCCTACCATATGGGAGGTCCACAGTTTGGACTCCGGGTCTCCTTGACCCATGTGGAGCTGGCCCATGCGCAGTGCGGATGCGGGCGGGGAGTGCCGTGCCACTCAGGGGTGTCCCCAGTGCAAGGAGTGAGCCCCGAGGAAGAGCCGCCCAGCGCGAAAGAAGTTCAGCCTGCCTAGCAGTGGCGCTGCACACGGGGAGAGTTGACGCAGCAAGATGACACAACAGAAGGAAACACAGATTCCTGTGCCGCTGACAACAACAGAAGCAGACAAAAACAAGAGCATGTAGCGGGTGGACACAGAGAGCGGACAGCTGTGGGGGAGGGAAGGGGAGAGAAATAAATAAAATAAATCATAAAAAAAAAAGCCACCTTCTCAGAAAAGCCTTCCTTGCTGTCCCTGCATAAGATAGTCCCCTCACCTGCTAGTCCCTATCACGGTTTTATCTTTCTTTGTGTCATGTAGCACCCCCTGGCATTAACGCTATCTATTTATTTGTATTTATGTTCAGGGCTTGTGACCCTCACCACCACAGAGCTACAAGAGGCGCAGATCTGGGATTTGTCTGTTTCTTGGTCTCCCCAGTGCCTGCCTGGCAGGTAGAAGGTGCTCAATAAATCTTGTTGAATGATTCCAACACCCTGACCTCTCTGTCCCTTAACCACTTCTTCCTCCCTCTCATGTGAGCATCCCCTGTAACAGTGATTCATGACCTTATGACACCCACACCCCCTTTTTATATCAAATATATTATCATGTCCCTTTACTATCTTGAAACAAATTAACAGTATAACATCTACTCACACAGAGAAAGGGGATTTAAAACCCAAAAATGGGAAGTGGATTTGGCCAACGGATAGCGCGTCTGCCTACCACATGGGAGGTCCAAGGTTCAAATCCCGGGCCTCCTTGACCCGTGTGGAGCTGGCCCACGCACAGTGCTGATGCATACAAGGAGTGCTGTTCCACGCAGGGGTGTCCCCCGCATAGAGGGGCCCTCGCACAAGGAGTGCGCCCCGTAAGGAGAGCCGCCCAGTGCGAAAAAGTACAGCCTGCCCAAGAATGGTGCCACACACACAGAGAGCTGATGCAGCAAGATGATGCAATGAAACAAGACACAGATTCCCGGTGCCGCTGACAAGAATCCAAGCGGACACAGAAGAACACACAGCGAATGGACATAGAGAGCAGACAACTTTGGGAGAGAAATAAATAAAAAATAAATCTTTAAAAAACAAATTAAAAAAGTGTTATTTTTTTACTGTGGCAAAAACACACAACATAAAATTTACCATTTTAGCCATTTTTCAGTGTCAAGTCGGTGGCATGAAATAAATTCACAATGTTGTGCAACCATCACTTCTATCTCATTCCAAAAGTTTTTATTCACACTAAACTATATATCCATTAAGCAATAACTCCCCATTCTCCCTGTCCCTCCCCCCAGAACCTCTAATCTACTTTCTGTTTCTATTAATTTGCCTATTCTAGATATTTCATATAAGTGGAATCATACAATATTTGTTGTGGCAGTTTGATATTATTTATGAATTTCAAAAAGAGATATTATGTTTGTAAATTTGTCTGTTTCTTTGGCCGTGATACCCTTTGATTGTATAAGATTCAGCTGAGATGTCTGATTAAATTATGTTTAGATTAGGGCTCTTTTTTTTTAGATTTTTAAATTTTTATTTATTTCTCTCCCCTCCCCATCCCATTGTCTGCTCTCTGTGTCCATTCGTTCTGTGTTCTTCTGCGTCCACTTGCATTATCTGGTGGCACCGGGAATCTGTGTCTCTTTTTGTTGCATCATCTTGCTGCATCAGCTGTCTGTGTGTGCAGCACCACTCCTGAGCAGGCTGCGCTTTATTCTCCTTGTGGGGCGCACTCCTTACATGTGGGGCTTCCCCACAGGGGACAACCCTGTGTGGCATGGTACACCTTGTGTGCATCAGCACTGCACGTGGGCCAGCTCCACATGGGTCAGGAGACCCTAGGTTTGAACGCTGGGCCTCCCATGTGGTAGGCAGATGCTCCATCAGTTGAGCCAAATCTGCTTCCCTAGATTAGGGCTTTGATTCAACCAAGTCATTAGAGAGTGCCTCAGCGTTAATTCCTAGGCCCCTTGGGCTGATAAAACAAACTCTCACATGGAAGTAGACACACAGAAGCAGATATACAGGAAGAGAGAGTACTCCAGGGACACGGTCTGGAAAGAAACAAGCCCCAGGGAGAGAGACGAGTCTTATGCCAGTCTAAAGCTGCGATAGGAAGAAGCTGGGACCATGGAGCCTAAGTGGAAGGAGGAAGGCTGATCCCTTGCAGACATTGCTCAGTCTTGCTTCAATATGTGCCAACAGACTTTGGGTGAGAAAGAACCTCTTACAGTACCGTGAGTTGGACCATGGTCCTGATGTATATTAAACCATGCAAAAAAGTGCCGTGTGCTTATGTATTAAACACAGTAATATGCTGGGCTGAGGCAGCAATTATAATTTTTACTTCGATCACTGCCCAGTGAGTTGTAGAGGGTCTTGAGGGAGCCAGGGCACCTCTTCTTTATGTGGACCGCCCCACATTACAGGACTACAGCAGCCCTGCCCCATCACTAACGCCAGCTGAGCCCCCTCATCAGTTTGGCACCCCTAAGAGCCCCTGCTGATTCCACAAATGTCCCCTTGAGGCCTTGCCTACTCTCCAGGATCACTTGATGATTTCTCATTCCAAAACTCCTGCTCTCTGATTTCCATCCCAGCAATTCTCTCGTCTCTCACCAACCCTGCTCCCCTGCAGCCCACCAGCAATGACCCTCTACATTCTTTATCACCTCCCTTCCAGCCCTCATATTCCTCTTACCCAGGTGAGAGGCAGTGTTCTCCCCTTACCCTCATTCCCCACTGTGGATGGACCTTCCCCAGGCAGGGACCTGCCTCAGCAGGGATCATGTGGGTCTCCAGGTCCTGCCAGGTGTAATGCTCTGTCTCCATCACCTAGCACCCAACCTGGCACCTAGTAGGTGCACACACACCAAGAGACACAAACCACCACAGCCCGAGGAAGGAAGTGGGGAGGGGACAGCTCAGTCCTGGGACCTTCTTCTTCTCTCCCAGGGCTCCATGAGAGCTCAGCGACTGGGAGGCCACAGTGGCCCCCTCTGGGGCTCCGCAGACCTGCAGGGCCTGTGCTGCGGACTCACTCGCCTTTCCTGGGAGTGATGGGTTCCCTTCTGCACTCGTCCCTGAGCCCAGGGCTGTGCATGGGGCCACGTTCCCTACCCCCACCTGCCCCCACGCCTGCACAGCGGGATGGGGTGAGCAAGGCGTGGGGGCTGGGAGAGGGCAGACAAACCATTTTTAAAAAGAACAGTGGTTGTTGGGAGAGAGGAACATGCAAGGGGCCTGGGGGGGGGGGGCGGGGAGGCAGGGCAGCAGAAGCCAGGAGTGCAAGTGTGGACCCTGGCGCCAGGCGGCCCGCCAAGGCTTTGCTCACCTGCCGGCCTCACAGCCACCCTCGGCCTGACCTGGGCAGCGCCCTAGGCCATCTCTTCTAGCCCCTCATCCAACCCAGTCTCTTCCCCAAAGGTCCTGCAAAGAATGCTGGAGCTCTCTGTCCAAAGGCTCTTCATGCAATCATCAGCTCCTCTCCGAGCATCTCCTCTGGCCAGGCGCCAGCTCTGCACTGAGGCTACAGTGGGGACCAGGCACGCGGGGGCCACACGGGGCAGGAGTGGCCCACAAGCACCGGGCCTTCGTCCATCCAGCCAGCCTTGCCGGACAAGTGCGAGGACTGGGCGCTAGAGAGCGCTCTGGGGCACTCGCCCCAATGTAAGGGGGTCACAGACAAGTTTCCTGGAGGGGATGGCCAGTCAGGCTGTATCCCAGAAGGAGGGAGAAAAGTGCATCAGGCAGAGAGAGCCTGTATGAAGGCCTGGAAGTAGAAGAGAGCTGGGCGGAGTCCAGGAGCTAAGTCAGCCAGGACAGAGTTTATGCTCTAATTTCTCAGAGTCAGGTTGCCAGGAAGCCCTCTCTGATCTCTGTGGCGAAGAGCCAGTGCTTTGGGGCAAAAAATGGTAGTGATGTCATTCTCCAGGGAGGGGCATTCCATGGTGTGTCACATCGAAGGGGAGGGGGGTGGCCTGGGTGCTTCAGCCTCAGGGCACTCAGCCAACGGGGTTGGAAGGCAGCGCCAGCTCACAGTAGGTGCCCCCTGACCACCGCGTGTTCTAGGCAGACCAGCTGTCCTGCTTGCCCAGGACTGAAGGGTTTCTTGGGATGTGGTGTTTTCAGTGTTAAAACCGGGGTAGTCTCGGGCAATCCAGGATGGCGGTCCCCCTCAGCTGGCAGAACTCAAGGCTGCTGCTCCCATCCTGCTGATTCCCCCAGAAGGACTTCATCCTACAGAGACCCCACTCTGCCGACTCCTGACCACCTGGTTCAAAATCTGCAGACACCTGGTGGGCTACCTTCTCCTTACCACCTTTGCCCACATCAGACTCCAGGCCTGACCAGTTCTGTCCTTTCTCCTAAAGTGACTACACCTCCTCTGCCTTCATCATCTCACTGGATAATAGCCAAAGGAATACTATTAATAACATCATCACCTCTAGTTTATTGAGCACTTACTGTGTACCTGGCACTACCCTAAGGACTACGGACACATTACTGGATCCTCTGTAAAGCAGGGGCTAGCCTTACCCCTATTAACAGGTGAGGAAACTGGAGATACCGGTAAGCTAGCAGCTAACACATGCTGGACTTGTGGAGGTGGGTGGGAGGGGCTTCCAGCCCTCTTATCAGCTGGTGCCCAGCACAGATCAGACACTCCCTGCAGGAAAGAGTTCCAGGCTTGTGGTTCTCCCCTGTTCCCTGCCACATCAGCCATTCACCCTCTCTGGGCACTGCCAGCTGCTCAGGAAAGGTGGTGCCTTGGCGCTAGAGGTGGCCTGGTGGGTGTGAGAGCACCCAGATCCAGAGGGCAAGGAGAGTCACTGGTACCCATGCCAGACAAGGATATGACTAACCAGTATCACAGTCTCAGGGTTGGGGCTGGAAACGAGGATCGGTTTTCACCGCAAGGCATTAGCAGGGCAGGGGCAGGGGTGCTGTGTATTCTGCATACTGGACAAATTGTGCCCGGGCGTGCCTGTGGGCATGTGACAAAGCATTATACTGTGTGCTCCGTGGGCAGGTCTGTCCTGCTACTGACATTTCCTTGGTGCTCACCCAGGGCCAGTCCCCCAGCAAACCCAGGGAAAGGATATGGTGGGGGTGCAGGGGATTAGGACACAGGCTTTGGCATCACAAACTTGGCTGTGCAACCTGAGGCAAGTCACTTCACCTCTTTGAATGTCAGTTTCCTTATTTATAAAATAAATTTAAGATAATGTGCAAGAATAGCCAGAAATAGCAGCTATATATAGCAGGGGAAACAGAGAGATTGAGAGGGGAGGAATGTTCTTGTTTGTCTGTTTTTCATTATTATTACTGAAATAAAAGAAAATGTTCTAACAATGATGGAAGTGATAAATGCAAAACTATGTGATTATACGAAATACCACTGATTGTGCACTTTGGACAAACTGTATGCTTTATTAACATGTATCAATAGAACTGATTTGTTTAAAAACATAGGGGGGTTGGGGGAAAAATACACCAAATGTAAGATATGGACTACAGTTAGTAGTAATATTTTGAAGATGCTTTTGCTTAGTTTGTAACAAATGTATCACAACAATGCAAGGTGTTGGTGGAGGGGTTATGTACGGGACCCTTGTATGATGTGCGTGTTTGTTGTGTAAGTTCACAACTTGTACTATACACTTACTCTTTATGTATGTTCATGTATGAATGATAGCCTTCAATAAAAATGGAAAAAAAAGATATTGGATTGAAAGCACTTCACCTGGTGCCTGGCACATAGATGGGATGTTACTAAAAGAGCAGGTGTTTAAGAATACTCATTGAAATTGTATGATATGGCATGTGTGTGAATTCACACATGCACGTGGGCAGGGCTGACATTCCCATCAGGCACAGGACAATGCATACAGTCTACAGTATGTTTAAGGGACCATGAAAATGTTCTAATTTAAATTTCTTTTAAAATAAGAAAAGAATGTAATTACAGTTAATGTATAATAACAAAACCAGGCTGGATGACACTAATTCTTTATACCAACATAGTGGTAAAATATAATTTTTTTAATGGAGAGAAGAGCTCATGAAAGCAAAAGTGAATAGAAGTCATAATGCAGCCCTGCACACAAGTGAATCCATGTGTGAATATGAGTATTTGCACAAGTGTGTGCATACAAGCACGTGGGTGTAATTGGGGTGATTTCCAGAAACCTGAAGGGGAAAGAGAAGCCATGGGGGGTCTGAGCCAAGGGTAGGAAGGGCACAGGTGGCTGCGTGGACTGCCCTCACCAGTCAGCACTGCCAGGGGCCTGGGAGGTGCCCTGGGAGTGGAGAGGAGGGAGAGCAGGTGGGTGTTGTTCCTCCAGATGCCAGCAGGGGGCGCCTGGAGACAGTCCTATGTGGACTTGGGGCAAGCAGGCCCTGGGGCTGTATGCACTTTAGGCACCAGGTGACTTTTGTGCCCCAGGAGGGGACTATAGCCTCATTTCACAGGGGTCCAGGCCCACCGTGAAGCACACTACTGGCCTCCTAGCTCAAGGCTTTCCCATAGACCTGGGACATCACAGTACCGGGGGGCCTATGTGGGCAGCCTTTCCCGGGTCACACTGGCCTCCAACTTCCAGGAAGCAGGCCTTCTCTTGGCCAGCCCTTCTATGCCCCTGAGGTCTGCCCTGAGGGAAATGACAGTGATTGATATCCACTGCACACTTTCTCTGTGCCAGGCACTCTGCTGAGCACTTTACAGGAGGCCAAGTCACACACCCAAGGCCGCAGCTAGCATGTGGCAGAGCTGGCACTTGAACTCAGGACTCTGACTCCAAAGCCCACACTCACTGCCACTGTGGAACAAAGGGAGGCTCTGAGCAGTGACACAATGGCCCTTGGGCAAGTGACTCCTCCTTCCTGAAAAAGCCAAAGAATTCGGCTATTCACTTTATGTAAGGGGATACAATGGACCTGCGAGGAGGAAGTGATCCATTCAGATTCCTACTGAGATAACCCAAGTTCCAGTCCTGGTATATTTCTTATTTTAGCAGGCTGCTCTTTCAATGGACATTATACACCCAGCACAAAATAGCTGCTCAATAAACTTTTGTTGAATTAGAAATGAATAGGGAAGCAGACTTGGCGCAATGGATTGGGCGTCCACCTAGCAAATGGGAAGTCCACGGTTCAAACCCCGGGCCTCCATGACCCCTGTGGAGCTGGCCCATGTGCAGTGCTGATGCACGCAAGGAGTGACGTGCCACTCAGGGGTGTCCCCCATGTAGGGGAGCCCCACACGCAAGGAGTGCGCCCCGTAAGGAGAGCCATCCAGCGCAAAAGAAAGTGCAGCCTGCCCAGAAATGGCATTGTACACATGGAGACCTGACACAACAAGATGATGCAACAAAAAGAAACACAGATCCCTGGTGCCACTAAGGATAGAAGCGGTCACAGAAGAACACATGGGGAATGGACACAGAGGGCACACAACTGGGGGGGGGGAGGGGAGAGAAATAAATAAATAATAAATCTTAAAAAAAAAAAAAGAATGAATGACCATCTCTTTCACCAGACTGTGACTTGATTAAAACAAGGATTCTGTTCTGTTCTATCTTCTTATTGTTAACACCTGGTACAAGGCCTGGCAATAATATAGTTGGCACACACCTCTTCATTGCTTCAGCAAATATTTATTGAGCCTTTATTATGCTATGTCCTATACTAACCACCAGGAGTTCAAGGCTGAATAGGATACCCTCTTTTCAATCAAGGAGCTAACAAGCTATGAAGGAGACAAACAAGAAACCAGGCCATATTAATACACTGTGGGGAAGAAGATTGGGCTCAACTGACAGCATCTGCCTACCACATGGGAGGTCCAGGGTTCAAACCCAGGGCCTCCTGACCTGTGTGATGAGCTGGCCCATGCGCAGTGCTGATGTATGCAAGGAGTGCCGTGCCACACAGGGGTGTCCCCTGCAAAGGGAAGCCCCACGCGCAAGGAGTGTGCCCTGTAAGGAGAGCCGCCCCACACAATAAAAGTGCAGCCTGCCCGGGAATGGCACCGCAAACATGGAGAGGTGACGCAGCAAGATGATGCAACAAAAAGAGACACAGATTCCCGTGCTGCTGGCAACAACAGAAGCGGACAAAGAAGAAGCTGCAAATAGACACAGAGAACAGACAACCGGGGTGGGAAGGGGAGAGAAATAAATAAATAAATCTTTTAAAAAAACACAAAAAACAGAAAAAACCCAGGCCTCCTTGACCCGTGTGGAGCTGGCCCATACGCAGTGCTGAGGCGTGCAAGGAGTGCCATGCCATGCAGGGGTGTCCCCCGCGTAGGGGAGCCCCACGTGCAAGGAGTGCGCCCCGTAAGGAGAGTCGCCCATCGTGAAAGAAAGTGCAGCCTGCCCAGGAATGGTGCCGCACACACGGAGAGCTAACACACAAGATGACCCAACAAAAAGAAACACAGATGTCTGTGCCGCTGACAACAACAAAGTGGACAAAGAACACGCAGCAAATGGACAGAGAGAGCAGACAATGGGGAGGGGGGGTTGGAAGGGAAGGGGAAATAAATAAATAAAAAAATAAATCTTTAAAAAAAAAAGAGTAGTTTGGGGAAGTGGATGTGATTCAAGCAGTCGGGCTCCCATCTACCAGGCGGGAGGCCCAGAGTTTGATGCCTGAGTACTCCTGGTGAAGGCAAACTGGCCCGTGCAGGAGTGCTGCCTACGCGGCAAGCTGACCCGAGAAGGGTTGGCACAGCAAGATGATGCAACAAAAAGAGACACAGAGGAGAGGCAATAAGAGACACAGCAGACCAAGGAGCTGAGGTGGCACACGCGATTAAGCACCTCTCTCCCATTCTGGAAGGTCCCTGGATCGGTTCCTGTGCTGCCTAAAGAGAAGACAAGCAGACACAGAAGAACATATAGCGAATGGACACCCAGAGCAGTAATGAGGGGCAGGAGAAATAAATAATTTTTTTTTTTAAAGAGTTGTTTGAACAATGTTTGTCTTCTGATAATATAACTTATGATATGGAACGAGCACCTTTACTAAGCCTTGGCAAACTGTCATACTCCTTTATAAGTTTGGATCAACTTCCAACAGTTTATCCTTTGTACTACTGATGTCGTGAAATATCTCTGAGAGTTCCTTTAGTGTGAAGTTTTTTGCTGGTGTCACTTCCTCTGGACCATCTTCATTCTTTTCGTCACAACCACTTTCCTCGTTTATGTGGATCAGTTTACCTTCATTAAGTTTCTCTGGCTACATATCTGGAGTCTCTTGAACAGTATGGTGTCAACATTCCCACTGTCAGCTGTTTCTTCTATTATTCCATTTACCTTTGATTCAAATTTCACTTTCAGCCTTATCGGTTTTCATTTCTTTGCTGCACTTTCATCTTTGTTGGTCAGTTCCCTTTTCCAATTATCTATTTCTGTTCATGTTCGTGCACGAGGATGTTTCAAGGGACACCACCAAATCATTAACGGTGGCTTTCTCTGGGAATGGATTGGGGAGTTTTACTTAGAAACTTCTATATCACTTGATTTTTTCTTATTTTTTTAAAACAAGGTTGTGAATCATATGATCTGGAATCAGACAGACCTTGGACTGAAATCATTTACTAGCTGAGTGACTTGTGGCAAATTACTAAACCTTTCTGAGTCTCATTTCTGAAATGAGGATAATGATAGTACCTGCTTCATAGGGCTGTAATGAGAAATCAGTGAGATACAGATTGTTATTATTTAAAGATAAAAGAGTGGAAGAAGTGCTGTAATGGAGACAACTCAGGCGCGGTGAAAGCACAGAGGAGACCCTTAACCCCGCCTGGGGAGGGGAGCAGAACTAGATGGGATGACCTTTCGGACACCTTCTAGCCCCGCTTCCCAGGCATCCAAGAACTCAGGCCTCCTTGCTCCCAGGCTAGGGACTGGTGAGCAGCGGTCAGTGCCCTCCCTGGGTTCCCAAAACATCGGCATATCTGGCAGCTACCAGCCACCACCCTGGCCAGATTGCACCACTTTAAGTGACCAGGAGGTAGGTGACCCTGGATACGTAGACTGTCTCAGTGACCATGCCCACTGACGCCCTTAGTGACCAATACTCTGGTGGCTGACGTCTGTCACCTGCCCCGTTAGACCAGCCTTTCCAAGCAGGCTGTGTTGATATCAGATGAAGTCCAAAGCCTCCTCAGTTTGGTCTTTGCAGCTGCACTTCCAAGCTCCCTCCCCTTGCAAACATACACGTCATTTGCTTTTGAAGAAATACTGCCCACCTTTACTGGAGCTTTGCCCCCTGCTCAGCACGCTCTCCGATCTGATCCATCTGGCAAGACCTAGCCCTATTTCTGCCTCTTCTTTGAAGCCTTCTGGGGCCATCAGGCCCAGTTCTGAGCTTAGAGAGTATCTACTATGCACCTGACAACCCCCCATTCCACCTTCTGCCCCCCAATTCTCTTATCCTCACAACGTTCTACTAGGAAGGTACTGTCGTCTCTACAGAAAACAACCAACAAAGCTGACTGAGCTGGAAAGAGTCTGAGCTGGGATTCAAACATAAGGTCCGCCTTCTTTCCAAACTCCTCCCTCTAAAATCCTTCTCTCAGGAGCTACATGCTGCCTCCTCTATCAGCTACCCAGCTGGCAGGAGATCACCAGTTCCTTGGGGAAGGAGTAATGCCTTGTCCAGCTCAGTGGTCTTGTCCCTTCTCCTCTGCATAGAGTGACTGCAAAAGCAGGCCAGCCCCATGTCACTTAAGTCAACTCTTGGCAATAAGGATATTTGGTTTTGGTGTTTCTCAACAGGGTACACATTTGGGGTGAGAAGGTTCTTCATTGGGCAGGTCTATCGAGTACCTTGCACAATGTTTAGCATCCTTGGGCCTGGGCTCAAAATGGCAGGAGAGGGAAGCAGACTTGGCCCAGTGGTTAGGGCGTCCGTCCACCACATGGGAGGTCCGCGGTTCAAGCCCCAGGCCTCCTTGACCAGTGTGGAGCTGGCCCATGGGCAGTGCTGATGTGTGCAAGGAGTGCCCTGCCACGCAGGGTTGTCCCCGCATGGGGAGCCCCACGTGCAAGGAGAGCGCCCCGTAAGGAGAGCCGCCCAGCACGAAAGAAAGTGCAGCCTGCCCAGGAATGGTGCCACACACATGGAGAGCTGACACAACAAGATGACGCAACAAAAAGAAACACAGATTCCTGTGCCGCTGATAACAACAGAAGTGGACAAAGAAGACAACGCAGCAAATAGACACAGAGAACAGACAACTCAGGCGGGGGTGGGGAAGGGGAGAGAAATAAATAAATAAATAAATCTTAAAAAAAAAAATGCCAGGAGACTTTCTGTTACTGAGACAACACAAACCATGGCTGCTTTGGGAAGGAGTGCAGGATTTGGGGGAGGGGAGGGGCCAGGTGGGTATTATGTCTGGGTGAAACCAGTCAGTTATACAAACCACAGAAAATTAAAGCTTGGATTTGGAGTTGGACAAAATAGTCCCAGTTCCACTACTGACTAGCTATGGAAACTTGGTCACTGACATGATAGCCTTTCTGAGGCTCAGCTTGCTCAAATGTAAAAGAGGGTTAGTAAAAATACCGGATAAACTATGGAAAGCATTTAGCACAGGTCCTGACCCACAGTAGCCTGTCAAAGACAGTAAGCTATTGATGTTTAAACCTGTATGGCTTGGGAAGAGGATTTGGCTCAACGGAGAGAGAGCGTCCGCCTACCACATGGGAGGTCCACGGTTCAAACCCCGGGCCTCCTTGACCCATGTGGAGCTGGCCCATGCGCAGTGCTGATGCGTGCAAGGAGTGCACTGCCACGCAGGGGTGTCCTCTGCATAGGGGAGCCCCACGCACAAGGAGTGCACCCCGTAAGGAGAGCCGCCCAGCGCAAAAGAAAGTGCAGCCTGCCCAGGAGTGGCGCCGCACACACAGAGAGCTAACGCAGCAAGATGACGCAACAAAAAGAGACACAGATTCCTGATGCTGCTGAGAAGAATGCAAGCAGACACAAAAGAACACACAGCGAATGGACACAGAAAGCACACAAACTGCGGGGGGGGGAGGGAGAGAAATAAATAAAAAATAAAATCTTAAAAAAAAAAAAAGTAAATAAATAAACCTGTATAGCTCCATAAAAATTAGTTTACCAAGCAGGAAAAAGTCTCTTGTCAAATGATGGATTCCTGTTTTTTTTGTTTTTGTTTTTTCAATCTAAAAAAGCAGAATCCCAGTAAGAAAAGTGTTGGGTAAATATTTGTTGAATCAGTGGTTCTACCCCAAGGGAAGTGACGGCCTATCTGGGGAGATCTAACAAGATCCCTGACTTAGACACAGTTGCCCGTGGCTCTGGAATTGGCAGAGGAGACAAAAACGCCTTCTGGAGCCCAGGAGGCAGGTTCCTGGGCCAAAGGGGTTGGAGGGGGCCCCTAAGTGAGACACAAGTAGCCCACCCCTGACTGGCACAGATCCAAGATCAAAATCTCACTCCCAAGGGCTGACAGGAACCTTAGAGAAGGTCGTGTCAGTTTTACAATGGAGAAACAGAGGCTGAGAGTGGGGAAATGACTTACCCCAAGTCAGAATCCCAGAAAAAAACAGGAGACCTCCAGCGCTCACACCACTCTCCAGTAATAAGGAAGTGGAATGAGAATTTTGGAAATCTTCCAGGGAACTGGCAGTGCCTTACAGGGATGGGACATGCCCCACATCTGTTAGGGCAGAGGTGACAGTGATTTATCTCCCACTGCAGCCAGAGTGACTTTGGCCTGTTGGCTACAGAGGTAGGGTCATGTCCATGCCTGGTCAGACTGGTGTCCTGGCATACTGACAACCGGGGAACCCAGGCAAGTGTGGACATCTGGGAAGACAGGAGAAGCTAATGTCCTGTGGCCCAAGGACCTCCTTTATTTACTCCAGGCAGAGTTTGTATATCAGCAAGGGGCTGCTGCTCCAGGACAGAATGAAATGAGGCTGGGAGGGGTGCAGGCATTGGTGTGAACTTCCTCATTGCTATTAATCCGCTTGTGTTCCTTTATGCCCCCACTTAGATTAGAAAATCAGACAGCCTACTCTTTGAAGGCTAAGTGTGGTTGAGGGTGGGAAGTCAAGAGGTTGGCATGTTAATGCCTAATGGAGGCATTATCCAGGAGGAAAGGAAGAGTCACACAGATGCTGGACTGAATGTTTCCATCTTGCACATCTCTGTTCAGGTCAGCCCCTGAGCATGTAACTCATTCTCAACTCCTTAGTGGACCCAGAGGCAGGGCCTGAGGTATGAGCCCACCTCTGCTTAAGTCTCCAGCCTCATCATTTCTCCTTCGAGATGTCCTACTCATCTTTCAGTTGCAGATTAAAAATCACCTCCTTTGAGAAGCCCTCCTTGACTCTACCTGGGCTGAGCCAGTTGCCACTCCCCTGTGTTCCCACAGGCCCTGAGTATCCACCCACCACAGCACTCATCACAGATCCTAACTACTGGGTTGTCTGTTACCCTCGCTAGACCCCAAGAAAAAAAACTCCAGTCCCAGGCAGCTCAGCCAGCACACAGTGGATCCTTAAAGCATTACTACTGATGATCCCAGGAAGATGAAGGAGGAGAGACTGAAGAGTCCAACAACCTCTCTAGGGAGCAAATCCTTGTAGGAATGCCTCTAAACTTTCTTCACAATCTGTGCCTCACTTAACCCATCTGTAAAATGGGGCTAATTTGCATGGAAAGCATGCAAGTAGGGAGCTTGATTCAAGATTGTTAGTTTTTACAGGTGGGGACATGGAGGCCCAGGGAGGGAAGTGGCAGGTCCAAAACCTCAAAACTTGAAAGGGGCAGGCTGTGCACTCTAGTCTGGGCTGTGACCTCCAAGGTCTGCCTCTTTTCACTCGGCACCAGGTTGTCTCCTCCCGACTGATCCACTTGTTCAGTCAATAAACAGTAACTGGATGCCTGCTGTGTGCCAGGCCCCAAGCTGGGCATTGTCTGAGTGACAACAAAAAGGCTTCTCAGAAAGGAATGGGATAAGCAAGAACCTGGGCATTCGGTGTGAAATCCTACAAGGCTCAAATTCTAGCTTCTCCACTCTCTGGCTATGAAATACTGCTAAGTTCCCTAAGCTTTTTGTGATTGTTTCCTCCTCTAAAGAAAGATGGAAAAACAGAAAGACCCCCCAGTGGGACAGCTAAGGCCAGACTCTGGCTGAACACTTGAAGAATGGGAGCCATTACTTTCGTCATCACATATTTTGAATAGATAATCAACCCATGAGGTTACAGGAGTATATTCCTCCTAAACAGCTCCTACCAAGCACACGGTCACCAACTTCTTGCGCATCTTACCAGATGGTTGGTGCACACATCTGCAGACACACGTTCTTTTAAACAAATGGTAGCACTGATTAACACTATTCTGTCTGCCCCTCCTTTTGCCATCTGGTGTATCTTGGAAGTCTTACCGATTAGTGCTTATTAGACTTTTTTTTTCATTTTTGAGGCTGCACAGCCTTCCATTGTACGGTAGGATTATAATTAACGTAAGAGTTATTTTTTAACTTGGTTGCCATTACTATTATCAATCTGGGAACTGCGATGACCCAGTATCCTCGGAACTGAAGAACTAGAGTCAGAGAACCGGGTTCCAGCCGCGGCTCTGCCCCGGATTTCTTAAGTTACCTTGGACTTCATTTTTCCCATCCGGACGTATGATCCTGGGTAGGGACATGTAGGTGCAGAGGAGACCAGCTTGGTCTCCAGTGTCTGAGCGCGTATCAGAGAAAGCGCTCGCGATTTATTCCTGCGGGTCACTCACAGGTTAATCTCGGCGAATCCACTTGCTTATACTAGCAGAACCAAACGCAGCAAACAAGCACTTTAGCACAATCAAACTCGGAACCGTTATTAGGCCTTCCCGGCCTCGGCGCCAGACCTCCAGGCAGCCCCGCTCAGGCCCCAGCCAGTTACTTACCCCAACCTCAGCCTCACCCTCGTCCCCAAGAGCGCCCAGAGGTTACAGACGTCCCTGTCCCTTTAAGGGGGCCGAACCCGTGCTCCAGTACTTCCGCCCCGAAGTAACATGGCGCCTTCGGGGGGGGGGGGGGTTAGGGATGAGGACGCAGAGAACATTCTCCTCATAAAGATGGCGAGGCCGTGGCCACCGCGGTCGCGCCCGGCGGTGACGTCACTTCCGGGGCGGAGGAGGCCGAGTGGTGCAGTGAGGGACAAACAAAAGGAGGCGCCGGAGGAGCGCAGCGGCTGGCAGCTGGACGGAGCGGCTGAGGGCTGGGGCTGCCTGCTGGGCGGCCGGGAGCAGCAAGCCCAGGTGAGTGGGTGGGGTGGGGAAAGGGGCGCAGGCTGTCACCTCTCGAAACCCATTCCTTCATGCCTCCGGCCAGCTGCCTGGCCCCTGGCGCCCTGGGCAGCGCCGGCTCTGCTCTCCCGGGCCGGCTCCCTCTGGGGGCCTCCCGCGGCCTCTCACCCCGGTTTACCTCGGGACTCTTCCATCTGCCAGGTCTCCAGGTCCCCACCCTCCCTGCGGTGCCCGGGCGCGCGAGCCCCCTCCTCGGCACCCCATTGCCTCCTTGCCCTCCGCATACAGGAGTTTCCGCCTCCGTTCCTTCATACCCCTTAGGGACCCCTTGGGTTCCCCCAGATCCTCACCCCTCCGTACAACACCTCCTCCTCCGCTAGGTTCCACTTCTGGTCTCTATCCTTGCCGTTTCTTTTCTGACATCAAAGATTCCTCCTGCTTTCTTCTTGTGGGTTCCCGGCCCCCTCCCCTTCCCTTGGACTCCTCCCTCCTCTTGACCTGCTGGGGCAGCGTCCTGATTTGCGTGTAGGATCCCTGGCTATGCTCTTGAAGCCTACCTGAGCCGGGGTTCCTGGGGAGACAGGCTTGGGATCTGAGGTCCCCACCCTGCTGGTGTCCTGAGTATCTAAATGGGCGGGATAGTCAGATTCGATGAGGTCTGGGCTTGGTCCTGCTTTATGTGAACTGGAGATTTAGCAAAGTTGGCTCCCAGGCTGATAGAACATAATTTGGGGTCCTTGGAGTTTGTGACTATTCTGCTCTTTTTGTTGCCTGCTTCCACTTGTCCCCTTGGTCTGAGCTGGAGTGAACCAAGATCAGGCTGGTTTTCAGCTGATGCAATTGATGCCCTTTTTTGGGAAGGAAGAGAGATGGTTGGGGTTGTCTGACAGCCTTGTCCTGATGGGGACTTGGCTAGAAGGGTGAGGTGGCTTCTTGGTGAGCTACAGTTCCACTGACTGTTCTTTCTCTGCCCTACCTCGGGAAGGCTTTTGAGGATGAGATGTAGAGGGAGAGAACCTGAGGGAGAGGGAAATTGGGCATAAATTGGGGAGAAGGTGACAGGGAGAGCTGAAAGCCAGCCTTCCAAAGGCTTCTCTCACTTTTTCCATTAGGGATACCCTTAACTCCTGCCAAACTGTATCCTGCTCTCTTGAGTAAACAGACTGGCAGGCAAACAGATGGTAGGAGTGAGAAGGAGGTCTGCTGTTGGTGATACTTCCTATGGAGGCTTGGGAGACCTGGGAGTTTGTTCAGAGGGGCTAAGCAGAGCTGGTGGTTCAGTCACACTGGCATTGCCTTGGTGAAGGTCAAGTTTTCTCCGCTCATGAGGGTAAGCAAGGACAGATGACTTGTGCTGGAGGATGGGCTGTTGGGGAGATGCTGGGGCATGAATGACTCGTCTCTACTCTATCCTCCCAGTCTTAGACATTCTTTGGGGTGGGATCTAATACCCTTCTGCCTTTGGGGGCTGTGGAGCACAGAGCAGGTACCCAAGAAATGTTTGTAACTTTCTCCAGACCTCAGCTGGACACATTTGTTTTCCATCCCTTGGATACACCCACTAAGAAGAAGTTTCCTCTGCAAACTTTGTGTCCTTTCTGGACAGCAGGACATCTGAGGATTGTCCCAGCAGGTCAGAAGTTAAAGAGCTGGCTGGGCCTTGATTTGCTGCCTGGCCTGGTCTGGACCTTGACTGCAGGAGTTTGAGGGAAGGAATTAACCTAGTTCCTGACTTGCTCTTGTTAGAATAGAAATGACTAAATTTTCACATGGAGGGAAGTGGACTTGGCCCAGTGGATAGGGCATCCATCTACCACACGGGAGGTCTGCAGTTCAAACCCCGGGCCTCCTTGACATGTGTGGAGCTGGCCCATGTGCAGTGCTGATGCGCACAAGGAGTGCCCTGCCACGCAGGGATGTCCCCACGAGGGGAGCCTCACGTGCAAGGAGCGCGCCCGTAAGGAGAGCCGCCCAGCATGAAAGAAAGTACAGCCTGCCCAGGAATGGCACCGCACACACGGAGAGCTGACACACAAGATGACGCAACAAAAAGAAACACAGATTCCTGTGCCGCTGACAATAACAGAAGTGGACAAAGAAGAGCACACAGCAAATGGACACAGAGAGCAGACAACGGGGGGTGGGGGGTGTTGGGGGGGAAGGGGAGAGAAATAAATAAAAAATAAATCTTAAAAAAAAAAATTTTTTCACATGGAAACACTGTGGCACAGGCTGATGGGTTAAGACCTCATGGGGAGTTAGAGGTGATGGATGTGAGCCCTCAAGCCCAGCACACCATCTCTTCATTCCTTGATTGATTGATTGAGTCATTCATTCATGCATGTATGCATGCATCCATTTAACCATCCTTTCTTGGGTAAGTTCCTGTCCTGGCCAGGAATAGTGCTATGAAAACATGGAGATGGATAAACTATAGTCCCTGGTTTCTCAGAGCTGCAATCTGGGACAAGAGACAGATAGGAAGACATATTCATTCTGATATAGTATGGCCAGTATAGTAATAGAAATATTAGAGGCAGCCCAGAGGAAGGAAGGTTTATCTCTGATGTATACATTGGGCATGGTCAGAGTAGATTTCCTGGAGGAGGAAGGACTAGAAAAACCAGTGACAGGGAGTTCGGAGGCCTGAGTTTTGGTGTTCCTCATCCTCACCAAGGAGGGTGGGACAGGCCTAGAGGTTAACTTGGATAGCCTCTGCTTTTATACCTAGTTGCCATCACTCCATGGAGGTTTGCGGGGTCATTGACCTCTATCCCTGCGAGGATGAACCCTGCCTTCTGCTTTTGTTTTCCAGCACAGTGCCTTGAACCGAGTAGTTGTAATAAATGCTCAATGGCATAAATGGTTGAAAGATTCCACAGTCCCTCCTAGCTCCATTCCTCCTAGCTCCTACGTCCCTTGGTCTAGAACTCCCTCTTCTCTTTGCCTGGCTAACTCCTGCTTATTCTTTGACCTTCCCTGATGACTGTGATCCATTTCCAGCTGGTTTAGATGTTCCTTCTCTGTTCCCACAGCTCCCTGCCCCTATCGTAGTCTAATCACACATCTCTCCCCACCCTGCCAACTTCTCTGTTCACTTGAATCCCTAGTTCTGAGCAGAGTCTCTGGCCTGTAGCAGATGCTCACTAAATGCTTGTTAACTAATAGATGGTAGGTAGATTTTGTATGTCTGAGGCTGTGTCTTTGTCTGGACCCCACTACTTCCTACCTCTGGCCCTAGATCTGGCCCGGCTGAACTACTCAGCATTCTCCAGATATGATGTTCTCTCCCTTCCAAGTAAACATGTGCAGTTCCTTCTGCCTGGAATGCTCTTTCTCCAGCTCCTACTGTTCCTTAGGAGACAATTAAGGCAACACCTTCTCCAGGAAGCCTTCCCTGACCTTCCTGGTCTGGGTATTGTGCTTCCGCTATCTTCCCATAGCTCCTGGATTTCCCCCAGCAGAACCTCAAGAATGTGATTGTTGACTTGGCATCTCCCCAGTAGACCAAGCTCTGAGAGGCGGGCACCCTGTCTGATTCTCTCCTCTGGCTCCAGAGGCTGGCATCACATAGGTTTTTGGCAAATGTTGGCAGTGCACACATCCCCACTGACAATGGCTTTCGCTTCCTCATAGGGAAGCATCTTCCATGGAGCAAAGGGAATGCCAGGACCCTGCCCAGACAGATGTGGGTCAACCACAGCACCGACACCTGACGCGCAGATAGCAGAGCCATCCGTGGGGTAAGGACTGGGCCCCTCTCCCACCAGGCCAGCATATGGTCTGGTATCTTCCCCAGCCTGAGGAGCAAAGGGCAGCATGTATGTTTCTGCAGTTCTTTGCTGTTCTCACTGTAGGCCCCAGAGGGATCCAGGACAGAGGTATCAGAAAACAGAAGTTTCCTCCTGTTCCTGACTCAGTGGCCAGCTGAGGAATATCTCATTGCTGTACTAGTAAATGCCAAAGTTAAGTTTCATTGCACACCGTTTCCCCCACACACACCCACACCCCAGATCTTATCATGGTTAGCTGGGTTGCTAATAATGCTGCTTTGTGACCACTTTCCCAAGATGTGTTCCACGGAACACCAGTTTCTTTGGTCACGGTAGTCAGATAACTTTGGGAAAGAGTGACTCGCTTTCCTTGCTGCAGGACTTCTCAGAGGTGACCATGGTAAATCTCTAAGAGGGAACTACAGATCTAGTTTCCCCACACTTATTTGATCACATCGCTGTCTTTGGGGAATGGGGTTCCTTGGTCTGCAGTTTGGAAAACAGTTCCTAAAGGCAGGAGCATAGACTGGTTAGCATCTGGAGTCTGTAGGCAGACCTGGATTTGGGTCCCAGCTCTCATGTCATTGCTGAGGAGCTCTGGGCAAGTCATTGTATGTCTCTGAGCGTCAATTTCTTCATCTATGAAAAGGGGATAATATTAGTTCCTACCTTCCTTTAGAATTTTTTGAGGATTAAATAAGTTGACATGGGTAAGGCATTTAGCAGAGTGTGTGTCCCAGAAAGTGTTCCCTAGTTGTAGCTGTTGTGTGTGAAGACTGCATTATAATTTGTAAAACACATCCACATCAGTGATCTCTTCTGATCATTTGAGGAAGCGTGGGCAGCTGCGATTGTCCCCTGTGTACGGATATGGAAACTGAGGCTCAGAGTGAGAAAGCAATTTGCCCAAACTCATCAGGAAGGAAGGCAGAGACATGGGATTTGAACCCAAATCCCTGGAATCCTGGCCTAGAGGACTTGGCTCTCTGCCCCAAGACCTCCCTGCATCCTCTTCCTATCTCAGCTTTTTGTGAAAGAAGGGCTTTCACAAAGAAGAGCCTCCCCTGCCTGGATTTTAAAAGAAATAAGAACTTTTCAAAAATTTTGTGATTATCAACACAGTTGCATGTTCATGTTTTTATGCTCATATATTTATGTTTTTTTTTAGTTTGGATTTTTAGTATACTGTAAAAGTAGAAGTCTCCCACGATCCCGGTCTCCAGGGACGATTACTGTGAATGGAGGGAGGGGGTACATTCCTCCACATCTGTTATTACCATTTGCTTGTTTTTCAAAAAATTGGGTCATGTTAGAGCTCTCCAGTTTGCAGCTGAATTTTGTTTCATTTACTAGTGCCCCCTGGACATCTTTTCCAGGCCTGCAAGTCCTGTCAGAATGTCTTGACCCTCCCCTCTCTCCCTCTTCCTCCCACCTCCATTGCTTTTCTCCCTCACCATCCTGGGATTTTTGAGTTGTTTCGGCATTTACAGCAGCAGAAGGAGGTGGTAAATGCCTGCCTGCTGTGTGATTTTGTCGACTCTCCTGTTTATTGGGACAAGGTCAGCAAACCTCAGCCCTGCCCTGTAGGAGTTTCCTGTTAGTTTTGAGGAACTCTGCCCACTCCCCTGAGAGAGGAGGGCTGAACTGAGGTCTGTCTTGCTGGGCTGCAATGAGCAGGAAGCTGCAAGCAGCGGGTCCTCCTTATCTGAGATCAGAGTTCATCCTCTGTGCCAGGGACAGCTTGGAGGGAACAATCTGGACCGGCCTGAGGGGTTTTGGCCTCTGGTGTGTGCCTGAGGTGGGGCCCAGATTGGGGGGTGGGGGAAGGAAACACACAAAGTATTGGGTTTGCCTGAGTCTCCCCCACCTTGACTGTTCGGAAATAAGATGTCCCTGACTTGGTTTACCTTCCCAGTATCTGGAGGAAGCCTTGGTCTCGGTGCCCTTGGAATGCTCCTTTCCGTGTTTGTCTTGAGAATGGACAGGCAGGGAGAAGTGGAAGGATCCAACCTGTGACCTGCATCTAAAGTGGCTGTTTTGGGGCATAAGTGACCTCAGGATGGGTTTCGGCAAGGAGAGATTTCTGGGCTGGGAAGCCTTGTTTTGTGGAGCCAGGAGAGCGTTGTTTGGCAGGTCAAGACTGGAAATAAGGCCTTTGCCTCTTGCCTCATGTGGTGGTTTCCTCAGCTCACTCTCCTGGCCCTCTCCTTCTCCCCCCCATTCTTTTCTTGGGGTCACATTTTATTCTCTCATGAGACGTTTCCTGGCAGAGAGCCTCAAGAGTTGGCCTGCCTTGTCGATGGTGCTCTACTTCTCCAACTTTTCCCTCCTTCCTGGCTCCAGAGGCAGTGCATTTACATCCCATAATCATCCTAGAGCAGCTGCATTCTGAGTGTACTGGATCACTGCATTTATCCATCTTAGCCTCATCACAGGCTTGTACGGGAGCTATATTTTGCCATTTTATAGATGAGACCAACGCTCAGAGGGATAAGTCTCTTGCCTAAAATAATACAATTTAGAGGTGGCAAAGTCAGAATCCAGGTCTGTTTGGCTTGGCAGCCTTGCTCTTTCTATCCTTCCTTCCATTGCCTGCTTCTTTTTCTCAAGATTCTCAGGCTTGGGGGTTTGCTGGAATCATCTGGGGTGCCTGTTCAAAATACTGTTTCCCCAGCCTCACTACTGGAGACCTGCTGAATTAGCATCTTGGGGCCTGGGCCCAGGAATCTGCACTTTGAAGAAGCTGCCCAGGCAGTCCTGAGGCTGATGGTCTACAGGCTACGGTGAGAAACACTGACTAGAGGCAGTTCTTTTAAGTCCTGGTCCCCACTTCTAGTGAAGGAGTCCATCGACTGCCAGTACTGGTCTAGAAGCAGGGTCCCTGGAGGGGAGATTGAAGGTTAGTCTTTCAGTGACTTCCCAGGATTTGTGGGTATGTGTGAGGGGGGCCGCTTAACTTTTCCTCTTCTAGGCTGTGGAGCAGGGTGTTGACAGTGGTTCTGAGGAGGACTTTTACTCCCAGCCACTAACATTCACTGCTCCTCGTGGATCTTTCCCACTTGTTTCTGCTATTACATTCTCTGTTATCAAGTTCATCTACATTTAAACATCTCTTGAGGGCTTTAAACTTTATAATTAAATAGATTGCTGCTGTACAGCCTCATGCGTAGAGCCATGTTCCACCAGAGTAAAAGTGGCTGTAAAATTCCACAGCTTTCATATGCCACCTGGGCATTGGCAAATGCAATCCTAGTCACTGCTGCCAAACTTGTGCCCTCTGGCGAAATCCACATGATGTACACGCTGGGCAGTGAGGGTGGAGATGGAGGTGGCTTGGGAGTCCCAGCTCCAGGGGAGTGCCTTGTAATTCTCAGCTGGCTCCCTATATATCAGGGTCCCTGGGAGTAGGACCCCTTCCAGCCCAAGACGGGGGCAGTAGGTCGCTTGTCAATGGCAAGGCCTCTTTGCCTGGCTGGGCCTGGCCAGTGCCCAGTCCCCTATCATCTCAGCGGAAGATGTGTCTACAGCCAATCCTGGGCAGTTGTGCCCACATTTCTTAACCTTCCTAGGAAGGCCGCTTTGGTATTCATAGTAGGTCTTGTCCCTTCTTCATGGCACCCCCTACACTCATCTCCCCACTGGCCCTTACTCCACACTGCCTTCTGGGCCCAAACCCACAGCTGGGCTCCCTTCTTAAGTTTCCTTAAAGCTGTACCTGAGAGACCAGGGACATCTGAGTATGGCTTGCCAAGGTACCCCATGGAGACCTTGTTTCCATGTACTGCTCCCCCTCCATATGCAAGAAAAGAGGGTCTTGTCCCAGGAAGCATCTTCAGGAGTCTGAGCACCTACGTAAGCCCAGGAGACCTGCTTACCTTTGAGGCAGCTTGTTATAATGGAAAGATAGGTTTTGGAGTCAGGTGAACTCTACCTGACTTTTAGCTATGTGACCTTGGGCAAGTCACTTCACTTCTCTAGGCCTCAGACTCCACACCTATAAAGAGATGGATAAAGCCTACCATCATAAGAACAGCAGCTGAGATTACTGAGCCTTCATATATGGCAGGTGCTATTCCACAGAACTTTGTCGATTACCTCATTCAGTCTCACCACAACCCTGCAAGGAACAGATCTGTCATTCCACTGGAGAGCTGGATTTGAGGAAGCCACTTTCCTGATTTGCATGGCAACTAGGAGCTAAGGTGTAGGGAGTGCTCAGCGCAGTGCTGGGACCTCTCACGCCTGACTGGTGTGCTGCCTCTGTGTGCTTGTCCTTCACCTGTCACCCTTCACCCTTGCATGCCTAAGGTCAGGCCATGCCTAAATTCAGGCCGTGTCTTTCAAGTTTGCATGAAGGCGAACTTGTTTGGGAGGCCCCGCTGAACCACGAGAGGGAATCGAAGCTAGGCCTCCTTCCCCCAGTCCCAGACTGCTTCCTCGCTCCCTTCCCGGGGAAGTGAGGGTGTGCCCTGGTATACAGGTTGAGTGCCAAGCCAGGTAACACCCCTGGCCTGCAGTCTCTGACTCACCCCAGTTGGGTGTGGGGGCCTAGAGGGCAGTGCGCTACTCTTGGGTGGAAGTGGGGGCTGTGCATGCCAGATGCTGGGTGATACCTTTCCTCCCCCTGTAGGCTCTGGGACCAGAGGAAACATGTGGCCCAGTGGTGCTGACCAAGAAGCAGATTCACAGGCTTGGAGCCCTCCCGGGACCAGGCCAGTGACCCAGTGTCTTCCTTGGGCCTCTTGGGAAAGGCCCTTCCCCCCTTCCCCGGAACAGTGGTGGAGAGACAGCCTTCCCAACTGTGGGACAAGGAGGAGGGGCACCAGCTTCTGCCCCACTCCTGCCAGGAAGTTCTCCCCACCGCCTCTGTGCTTTAACAAAAGGCCCTCTGTGCCCTGCCTGCCGCCACTCAGGTGTGGGAGCTCTGCTGTATCTCTGTAGGCTGATTGGGGCTTGGGTACGCTTGGATGGTCTCCCTTTTGGATAGAGGGAGCAAGATGTCATTTCTCTGATTCCCTTGCCTGTCTGTAAGAGACTTCAAGAGGAACTTGATAATGTGGACCAGGATTGACACCTAAAGGG
Organism: Dasypus novemcinctus; assembly: GCF_030445035.2. Taxonomy (NCBI): domain Eukaryota; kingdom Metazoa; phylum Chordata; class Mammalia; order Cingulata; family Dasypodidae; genus Dasypus; species Dasypus novemcinctus. The sequence continues at coordinate 88,185,444 of NC_080680.1, read as the reverse complement.
TGGTTTTGAGAGTCGACCACTAACTCTAGGGCCTCTGGCCTTTCTCGGGATCCTGAGCCTAGGAGGGTCTCCAGAAGGTTGAGGCTTTCTGAGTGTGGTCCGTGAATCCCCAGAGGTCCCGGGGGCCCCTGTATTGTCTGGTCTGTACTTGCTGCTGAGCCCACTTAGGTCTGCTTCACCCACTGAATTCTAAAAAGGTGTTCTATGGAAGCAGGTAGGGTTGTGTAACAATAGCTCTTACTCGGTGCCAGATATACTTGACACATAGGACTTTATCTTATTTTTAATCCTTGCAGTAACCTTTTGAGGTTGGTACTGTAATATTCCCATTCTCAGTTTTACTGAGGCTCCAAAAGGAAAAGTCATTCCCCTGAGGCCTACAGCAAGGAAGTGGTGGAGCTGGCATTTGAGTTTCCTGACTCCAAAGTCTGAGCCGCTACCCACTGTGTGGCATTGTTTCCTGTAAGTGGCAGGTCTGTGAGGATTAAAGCCCTGTTAGGGTGTGTGTGTGTTATTTGGGTGGGCAGAGAGGGATGGGCGAACCGAGTAGTTGGCAGATACTTGTAAATTCTTTTACAATCCTTAGAAACCACAAAATATAATAAAGGAAGAGAAGAAAGTAAAATATAGATAACCCTCTACAATCTTAATAGCCTCAGACCTGACCACACATAATTCTGTGAATAGCCTTCCTGATTTTTCTACAGGTACAGTAATAACTTTGTTACTGATATGATACTTTAAATAAGAATGAGATCATGCATTTCATGTACTGCTATACTGCTCAGCATGTACTATTTTCACATAATATCTTTTGGATGTCTTTTGGGCCACTGTACATAAACTGTGAGGTAATTAGTATTATTCTTATTTTAAAGTAGTAAAAACAGAAATTTGGCTAAATAATTTGCTTGAGGACATGGAGTTATGTTTTTTTTCATTATGGAAGTATTTTATGCTATAGTTAGAGTGCAGTCCTTTGAACCAGTTCTCCCAACTCCAAATCTCTTACTCTCTGCACTCCTCCAGATCTGTCTGCCACCAAGGGGAGGATGGGGACTCTCTGGGCTGCTCATTTAGTCCCCCAGAGACCGTGATGCACCAGTTCTGCTGCAAGGACCTGGGCCTGCTTTTCCCCACCTGTCCAGGTGCTGCCTTGTCAGAAAAGTCTGTCTTGCCTCTCACCCATTGCTTGGTCTTCCCATGAGCAGGGCAGGACCAGCAGGCAGGGTGCCCGCGGTCTGCAGTGTCCTCAGAGAGGAGTGGGCAGGTTGGAAGAAGGAGCTGGGTCTGTCCTCCTGAGAACCAGTACAGTGGCTGCTGCAGCCCGCGGAGCCTTCTGCATGTGTAAGGACAGAGGAAGAGGACCAGCCAGGAGGGGGAGAAAATGGATGTGGGTAGTTCTTTTTTCTTTTTTGTAAATTTTTTATGATTAAATAGTTTAAGCAAACAGAAAAGTATAAAGACTAGAACAACTTTCTTTGTATCCAAGACTCCACTTTGTCAGACCTTAATGTTTTGTAATAATTGCTTCAGATGCACACAGACACATAAATATATATATAAATAAAATGTTTAAGTGGAGTAGGTGTGGTTCAGTGGTTGAATGCCTGCTTTGCATATACAAGGTCCTGGGTTCAATACTTGGTACTGCCTGGAAAAACAACAACAACAACAATAACAACAAGCACTTCAGGGTCAAAATTGAATAAAATGTTTCAGATACAGTCGAAGTGTCTTCCCCAATCCCATTGCCTTCATTCCATGTGGATGTATACTTATAGCAAACCTTATATAATGTATCATTCTATAGCTTGATTTTTGTTTCAACATTGTTTTCAAGGCATAACCATGTTGATACATGTAGCTGTAGTTCATTAACTTTAATTACTTTAAAGCATTCCACTGTGTGAATAGGACAATTTATCCTTTGTCCAGTTGATGGATATTTAAGTTGTTTCCAATCTTTTACCATTACAAACAACTTTTCAGTGAGCATTCTTGTCCTTGGCTTCTCATGTATGTGAAAAGTGACTCTCTAAGGAGTGTACTCAAGAAAGAAATTGCTGGGTCGTAGGGTGTGTGCACCCTAACTCCTCATCCAGGAATTCAACATTTTTGCCATCAAAGGATTGAAATGGAATCCAATTTTTAAAATTTGCATTCCCTGACAGCTAATGAGATTGGAACTTAATTCATACATTAATTTCCATTTGTATTTTTTTCTGTGAATTGCCTATTCATATATTTTGCCATTTTTCTCTTGAATAGTTTTGTATTTATAGGAGTCTTTAATTTGTTCTCTGGATACTAATTCTTTGGTGGTTTTACACATTGTGAACATCTTTTCCTAGTCTGTGGCTTCTTTTCACTTGGCTACCATGTCCTTTGAGATGCAAATGTTTTAACTTTAGTTTTTGTTTTTTTTAAGATTTATTTTTATTTATTTAATTCCCCTCCCCTCCCCCGGTTGTCTGTTCTTGGTGTCTATTTGCTGCGTCTTGTTTCTTTGTCCGCTTCTGTTGTCGTCAGCAGCACGGGAAGTGTGGGCGGCGCCATTCCTCGGCAGGCTGCTCCCTCCTTCGCGCTGGGCGGCTCTCCTCATGGGTGCACTCCTTGCGCGTGGGGCTCCCCTACGCGGGGGACACCCCTATGTGGCACGGCACTCCTTGCGTGCATCAGCACTGCGCATGGGCCAGCTGCACACGGGTCAAGGAGGCCTGGGGCTTGAACCGCGGGCCTCCCATGTGGTAGATGGACGCCCTAACCACTGGGCCAAAGTCTGTTTCCCTTAACTTTAGTATTATCACTGTATCAGTCTTCTCCTGTATGGGTTTGTATAAGAAAAAATCTTTCCCTATCTTAAACACATTAAGATAGTTTCTTAGAGAATTTTCTTTTTTTTTTTTTTTTCAATTTAAAAAATTTCCTCTCTCCCCCCCATTCACTGTGTGTTCTTCTGCTTGCAGTCTTGTCAGCAGCACCAGGAATCCGTGTCTCTTTTTTGTTGCGTCATCTTGCTATATCAGCTCTCAGTGTGTGGCAGCACTCCTCGGCAGGCTGTGCTGTTTTTTGCGTGGGGCGGCTCTCCTTGTGGGGTGCACTCCTTAAGCATGGGGCTCTCCTATGTGGGGTACACCCCTGCGTGGCACGGCACTCCTTGCGCACATTAGCACTGCACATGGGCCAGCTCACCGCATGGGTCAAGAGGCCCTGGGTTTGAACCCTGGACCTCCCACTGGTGCATGCTCTGTTGACCCAAATCCATTTCCTGAGAATTTTCTTTAGATGTTTTCAAGTTTTGCCTCTGGTCTTTGGTTCATCAGGAAATTATGTTTGTGCTTTTTTCCATGGGCATAATTGAGAGCCAGCACTGTGTATGGAAACCTGTTCTTTACCTCTAACCTGCAAAACCAATACTGTCATATAGTATGTTTCCAGAAATGTGAGGATCTGTTGGTGGGCTCTACCCTTCTATCCCTACATCAATACCACATTGTCAGAATTAGTGTACTTTACACTAAGTCACAGGGTCTGGTAGGTGTCTCTTCCCACCTTACTCTTCCAAGTTTGTCTTAGCTATTCTGTATCTTTTGAAATAGTGAGTTAAAAAATATTTTTTCTTAATTGCCTGATTAACATATGTTTATGATAAAAAATAGAAGTAAGTTTGGGGTGAAAGAGGATTATAAAAAGCAGCCTGGGAAGTGGACTTGACCCAATGGATAGGGCGTCCACCTACCACAGGAGGTTCAAACCCTGGATCTCCTTGACCCGTGTGGAGCTGGCCCATGCGCAGTGCTGATGAGCGCAAGGAGTGCCCTGCCACACAGGGGTGTCCCCCGCGTAGGGGAGCCCCATGTGCAAGGAGTGCGCTCAGTAAGGACAGCAGCCCAGCGGGAAAGAAAGTGCAGCCTGCCCAAGAATGGTGCCGTACACACGGAGAGCTGACACAACGAGATGACGCAACAAAAAAGAAACACAGATTTCCGGTGCTGCTGATAAGGATAGAAGTGGTCACAGAAGAACACACAGCGAATGGACACAGAGAGCAGACAACGGCGGGGCGGGGGGGAGAGAAATAAATTTAAAAAATCTTAAAAAAAAAAAAAGGCAGCCTAATCTCACTATCAAGGCTTTCCTGTGTTTATATGTGTATTATCTACAGCAATAAGATTACCCTACCACTGTTGTTAACTACTTTTTGCATTCAACATACTTAACATTTTTTAATGTCATCAAATGTTTTGCTCTAACATGTTTTCATTATTGCATAGTATTTCATCATGTGACCATTTAATAAGTATTTAATTACCCAATAATGTGTATCTGGGTTGTTTCCAGTTTTCATGGGGTGTGACTGATACTGTGATGAACATCCCTGTAACTGAATCTTTGTTCTAGAGTCTTTCCCAGACAGTTGCCCTCCTCCATCCCACCTCTATCCTGGGCCTAACTCAGTTCAACAAGCTCTTACTTTGTATTCCTGGCTCTGCATGGGGGGCCCGGGATGACTCTGGAACAGTCCCTGTCGTGTAGAGCTTCTATCCCTCTCCCCCCCACTCCTGTGTGGTCTCTTGCCACTACATCCTAAGCTTTACCAGGGTCGCAGCTGAGGGCTCCCCACCTTATGGTGGGTGTTAGTCCCTGACCTCTCGGAGGTTCCAGTCTTTAGCTGAAACTGGTGCATCTTCTATGGAAGGAGAAATAAATAGAACAAAGTCAGAGGAAAGGAAGATATGTACCCTTTTTGTCTTTTCTCAGCCATCCTGATTTCAAACCTTTTGTCTTTGTCTTCCATTCAGAATCTTCTCCTAATTTTCCGTCTCTTGGGGTTGAGACCTGACCTGACCTGACTTCCTGTTGCCTTCCTGAAAGTGCCCCCAAAGTTACAAAGAAGACCACTTTTTTTTTTTTAGGTGATATATACTATAAAGGCAATGCATGCTGGTAAAAAGAATTTAATCATTCCAGAAATGTAAGACTTAGAAAATAAAAGTTTCCTTTTTAGATTTCTGATTCCTCCTTCCATCCATGAGAGAGCCCCTCAAAGTGAAGAGAATATTGGTTAAGAGTTTATCAAAATGGGACTGTATTTTTTTTTTTTAATTCTCTATCTCACTTTTTTCTCAAAATAGCAATACATGCAATGTTACTTCATTCCATTGAAAAATTCTGGTGGCTTCTTTAAAGTACGATTCATTGCCCATCTGCCGTGTGTCAGGTCCCACCTTACTCTGTCTGTCTGTCAGGTATCTGTGAGCCCGCCAGGATTTCCTTCTTCCTTTTGGACTCCTTAGTGCTCTGATTGCACACACTTTTCGTTCATTCAGCAAGTGGCTGTTGGAAAGCTCCCAGAGGGCCAGGACAGCTTTGTTTGCCTCTCCTCCAGCCACTCACTCCCACCCTCAGCCTTTGGTCCTGAACCTGCTGCCAGTGTGTGTTGAGTATTTCAGGTCCCATCCTTCCAGCAGCGCCTGAGGCAGTGCTTATCTTTAGCCTCATTCCACAGGGAACCAAGGCTCAGAGGTGAAGTCACCTGCCCAGGTCTCTCTGCTGGTTGGGGGCAGAGCTGAGGCTGTGTCCACACACACCCCCCCCCCTTCAAACTCATGTCCTCACCTCTGTGAGGGACTTGCTCTCCACCTGCCCAAGGTCCCACCCACAGGTGGTTTGGGAAACTCCATTTTTATGATCTTTTCGATGTCCTGAGAGCTAGGTGGGGCATCTTCTACCACCATTTTATGGACAGGAAACCAAGGTGCGAGAGGGGAAGGGTGTCCTGGCTCCTGGACAGCACCTCTTCCTTTCTGCTGGGCTGTGGGCAGGAATGGTCAGAACAAGGGGTGTCTATGATGGTGCTGGTAGCTTTGGGACCAGAGCTCTACAGTCTGCCCTGGGGTAAGGCTGCAGACTTTTGGAAGGGAGGAGTCTAGGTGGGCAGAGGCCTGGAGCCACCACTCCTTGGTACTTTGGTCGACCCTTTATAAAATGTGGATACTTGTATGACTGATTCTCTGCTCCCTTCTACATGAGGAGACTGAGGCCCTGGTCAGGAAGCCGTACCACTCTTCTAAGAGGCAGCGCCAGCCACGGAAGGCTAGATACAGGGAAGGGACAAATGCACTGTCTGGCAGGAAACTTCCTGAAAAGGTTGTTTCCATAACTTGGAGAAAAGATCCCGACTCCCTTGAATCTGCCCCCTTTCCTTTCCTGTTCTTTCCTGGCCACACCTACCTGTGCCACCAGGGATGGCTGTGAGGATGGGAGTCTGCTCCATCTGAATGCCCACCCCAGTCACCCTGGAATTGCTGCTAGTCTGTACTCCACAGCAGATCTGGAAAGAGTTGTCCCTGTCATTTACACGGCAGTGAAAGTTGGGCACATGACCTCTCTCTGAGCCTCAATTTTCCCATCTGTAAAATGGGCATGAAAACATGGGCACCTCCAGGCTTGTATGAGACCCCATCAGTCTCTAAATGGGGAGCTGCTCAACTGTACTATTGTAGATGTTTAGTCACATCAAGTGTTCAAGCTCCTGGGGTGGGTCCTTGCCTAGCTGCAGGGAAGAATCAGCTGGAGCTCCCCACCTGTGAGGAACCCAGTTCCTTCCCCAGGGCCCCCAGGATTGGGCAGGAACAGGAAGGGGAGCAAAGCCTCAGTTTCTTTAGCTTCTTTCCTTCCCCCTACCCAGACCTTTCAATTCCACATCCATCTGAAACTTTGCTGCTGCCCGCCTCCTCCCCACCACGTCCTGAGACCATTGCTCTTCCCTGCACCCCACTCCCACCCTATCCCTCTTTCAGGTGTCTCCTTGGCAGACCTCTGGATTTCTTGAAAACCTACTGTGTATTGAAGGTTTTGTCCTCGAGGAGCATCTGGTCTCATCGAGGTGATGAGGAGGTTGAGGATAGGTGATAACACCAGCTGAAATGCACTGCCCGCCCCACTTGGCACTGAGCGCTTTAACAGCCTGAAATTGCACTGACTCTTCATCGCAGCTTTGTGAGGTATTGTCCCCCTTTTCTTTTTTTTTTAAGATTTTATTTCTTATTTATTTCTTTACCCTCCCCCTCATCCTCCCATTGTCTGTTCTCTGTGTCCACTTGCTGTTTGTTCTTCTGTGTCTGCTTGCATTCTTGTCAGTGGCACTGGGAATCTGTCTCTTGTTGCATCATCTTGCTGCGTCAGCTCTCTGTGTGTGGTGCCACTCCTGGGCAGGCTATGCTTTTTTCACATGGGGCAGCTCTCCTCATGGGGTGCATTCCTTGTATGTGGGGCTCCCCTACGCGGGGGACACCCTGTGTGGCACGGCACTCCTTGTGCACATCAGCACTGCACACGGGTCAGGAGGCCCTGGGTTTGAACCCTGGACCTCCCATGTGGTAGGCGGATGCTCTCTCAGTTGAGCCAAATCCGCTTCCCATGCACCTTTTCTCCCGATTGCCCCAACAGCCCATCAGAGAGGGAAAGTGACTGGTCCAGAGTCACACTGCAAGTTGGTGGCAGAAGTGAAGCGGGAACATGGGGGCAGCTGGAGGGTGACCCCTCAGGACAGGCCACCCACATGAGGGCAGGCCTGGGCACGGCTAGAGAGGACAGTGACTTAGCTCTGCTCCGTGGGCCCATGCCTCCTCCTCTCAGAGCCTCCCTGTCCTCCTCCACACAGTGGGAATGGGAATGGACTGGCACAGGACTGGCACATGCCAGCATTCCCCCAGTTGGCAGTGTCACTGGGGCCCTTCCACCCTTAGGGCCCATTTTCTGGGTTTTGGAGGGGAGGTGTTGCCTTGGGTGGGTCTGTCCTTAGCCCTGCCACAGCACCCCTATGAAAGAGACCATCCCCTCCATGAAGCACTTCCCAGCAGGGAGTTGGCGTCCATCTCTCCTGCCTGAACACCCTGCCATAGCCGTGGCTACCCCTCACCTGACACGGGGTCCCGCTATTTGGGCACTCCCCTGTCTCTCCCATGCTCTCCTCGACTGGACCAGAAGCGCACTGAGGCAGGGCCACAGCTTGCTCGTCTTTCTTGCCCTCATTGAACCTACCCAAGGGCTGAACGGAGTTCAGGATGTGCTTAGAGACCAGGTGTAGAGTGGGGAGGGGACTCAGACATAAGAAAGAAACGGACTGTTTCCTAACTTGGGTTTTACTTCTCTGACCCTCAAGTTCTCTCACCTATAAAACAGCTGTGAACACTTCCTGCCTTGGAGCCTGGGGGAGTCAGGAAGGCAATATGTATAAAGCAGGGACTCTGAGGTAACTCCACTGTGAGCAGTCTTTATACTGACACATACCCCACTTCCCCGCTCAGAAGTACAGTGAAGTTGTAACCACTTCCTGCCCACTCATAAACTGCCACCACCCCCACAAGCCTGGCATCCTGCCCTTGGCAGTCTCTTACGGGACTCTGCTGAGGCGGGCTGTTGCATGTGGGCTGTTGCATGCTCTCGGGCGCTTTCGTCTTGGCCCCTCCTCCCTTCCTGTCCTCGGTCCTCAGGCCAGCGCCCTGGATGTGGGAAGGGTGTCTCTCAGCTGGAGGCAGGCTGTGTGATTCAGCAGCCTTCCCCCGGAGTGCTGCTTTCCCAGGAGTGTGGGCGGTGTGAGGAGCCAGCTGGTTATTAGAGGGCCTGGGGCCTTCCTGTGGGGTGGGTGCTCATACTGGCCTGGGACCTGGCCTCTGGAGGGCTGCCCCTGGGCCGGAGCTGCCACCCAGGGCTGGTGGCGGTGTCCCCTGGCCCTGTGCTGACCTGAGCTCTGGGAACCCAGGGAACTGGACTCCTGGGCTCCGTTTCTCTTGGTACTACTGTTTCTGGTCGAGTGGAAACCAAGCTCTGCACAGTAGTGAGGACATGAGCGCAGCAGTGGAGAGCAGGCCTGGGTTCATCTCATCTCTGCCACTTACTAGCAGAGTGACTGCACCTCTCTGAGCCTTAGTTCCCCTTAGGCCTGCCTCCCAGGTGGCAAAGGGATTCTGTGAGAGCACTTACCCAGTGTCGGGGGGCACACATCCTGTCCCTCAGCAAATGTAACCATTGTTGCCTCTCTTTAAGTGCCCCATTTCCACCTCCCTCAGATAGGGAGCTCAGACACTTGGCTTTCCTCCTGCCTTCCCCAAGTGTCCCAGAGTACTGTAGAAAGGCTGGGGCAAGAAGCATTTGGCATTTGAAGGGAGATCTTGTTTCGTGAAGGGTTTGTTACCATCATTGTTACTGATATTATCAATTACCAAAATAAAGAGGCCCAGTCCCATAATCTGTGTTCTCTAGTTCTTCTCCCAAGAGAAAAGAGACCCATTTGACAAAACACAGGTATTTAAACCTTGGTTTAAAAATCTACATTCCAAGTTACAAAATAATGTGCACAGAAAAAAACACAATTTTACTTAAACACACACACACACACAGGAAAGGACTGGAAGGGGGTTGGGAGTGGGTGGGTAGGGAGTGTTGGGAGGCTGTGTTACTGCTCTGTCAGTGTGAGCCCCAATATCTCTGGCACAGTCTTCCTCTCTTTTCAATGGGGAGTCTGCCTCTCTTCCCCAGTGGTGTTTTCCCAGCCATCAGGTGGCCACGCCGTTTCTGGAGAAGAGCTGTTCTGTGGCCTGCCCCGTGGGGTCACAAGCTCACAGCTAGTCTTGCAGTGGAATTTTGGACAATAGGTCCAAATTGTCTCCTTCCCCTGACCACTCCTTCCCAGGGAAGCCTGGCCACCCCGTGGTAACCCCTTCCTGCGGGTCCCTTTCAGGTTGAACCATGATTCCGGTGACAGAGCTCCGCTATTTTGCCGACACGCAGCCAGCGTATCGGATCCTGAAGCCGTGGTGGGACGTGTTCACCGACTATATCTCCATCGTAATGCTGATGATTGCAGTCTTCGGTGGGACACTGCAGGTCACCCAGGACAAGATGATCTGCCTGCCGTGTAAGTGGGTCACCAAGGACTCCTGCAACGACTCGTTCCGGGGCTGGGCAGCTCCCAGCCCAGAGCCCACCTACCCCAACGCCACGCTCCTGCCGACCCCTGACACAGGCCCCACAGGCATCAGATACGACCTGGACCGGCACCAGTATAACTATGTGGACGCTGTGTGCTATGAGAACCGCCTGCACTGGTTTGCCAAGTACTTCCCCTACCTGGTGCTTCTGCACACGCTCATCTTCCTGGCCTGCAGCAACTTCTGGTTCAAATTCCCACGCACCAGCTCCAAGCTGGAGCACTTTGTGTCTATCCTGCTCAAGTGTTTTGACTCACCTTGGACCACACGGGCCTTGTCGGAGACAGTAGTGGAGGAGAGTGACCCCAAGCCGGCCTTCAGCAAGATGAATGGCTCCATGGACAAGAAGTCATCAACAGTCAGCGAGGACGTGGAGGCCACTGTGCCCATGCTGCAGCGAACCAAGTCACGGATTGAGCAGGGCATCGTGGATCGCTCGGAGACAGGCGTGCTGGACAAGAAGGAGGGGGAGCAGGCCAAGGCACTGTTTGAGAAGGTAAAGAAGTTTCGGACCCACGTGGAAGAGGGGGACATTGTGTACCGCCTCTACATGCGGCAGACCATCATCAAGGTGATCAAGTTCATCCTCATCATCTGCTACACTGTCTACTACGTGCACAACATCAAATTTGATGTGGACTGCACTGTGGACATCGAGAGCCTGACGGGTTACCGTACCTACCGTTGTGCCCACCCCCTGGCCACGCTCTTCAAGATCTTGGCGTCCTTCTACATCAGCCTGGTCATCTTCTACGGCCTCATCTGCATGTACACGCTGTGGTGGATGCTGCGGCGCTCCCTCAAGAAGTACTCATTCGAGTCAATCCGTGAGGAGAGCAGCTACAGCGACATCCCTGACGTCAAGAATGACTTTGCCTTCATGCTTCACCTCATCGACCAGTATGACCCACTCTACTCCAAGCGCTTTGCCGTCTTTCTGTCAGAGGTAAGTGAGAACAAGCTGCGGCAGCTCAACCTCAACAATGAGTGGACACTGGACAAGCTGCGGCAGCGACTCACCAAGAACGCGCAGGACAAGCTGGAGCTCCACCTGTTCATGCTCAGTGGCATCCCTGACACTGTGTTTGACCTGGTGGAGCTGGAAGTGCTGAAGCTGGAGCTGATCCCTGATGTGACCATCCCACCCAGCATTGCCCAGCTCACAGGCCTCAAGGAGCTGTGGCTATACCACACGGCAGCCAAGATTGAGGCTCCTGCCTTGGCCTTCCTGCGCGAGAACCTGAGGGCACTGCACATCAAGTTCACTGACATCAAGGAGATCCCTCTGTGGATCTACAGCTTGAAGACCCTGGAGGAGCTGCACCTGACGGGCAACCTGAGCGCGGAGAACAACCGCTACATTGTCATTGACGGGCTCCGGGAGCTCAAGCGCCTCAAGGTGCTACGGCTCAAGAGCAACCTGAGCAAGCTGCCACAGGTGGTCACGGACGTGGGAGTGCATCTGCAGAAGTTGTCCATCAACAACGAGGGTACCAAGCTTATTGTTCTCAACAGCCTTAAGAAGATGGTGAACCTGACGGAGCTGGAACTGATCCGCTGTGACCTAGAGCGCATCCCCCACTCCATCTTCAGCCTCCACAACCTGCAAGAGATCGACCTCAAGGACAACAACCTCAAAACCATTGAGGAGATCATCAGCTTCCAGCACCTGCATCGCCTCACCTGCCTTAAGCTGTGGTACAACCACATCGCCTACATCCCCATTCAGATTGGCAACCTCACCAACCTTGAGCGCCTCTACCTGAACCGCAACAAGATTGAAAAGATCCCCACCCAGCTCTTCTACTGCCGTAAGCTGCGCTACCTGGACCTCAGTCACAACAACCTGACCTTCCTCCCCTCCGACATTGGCCTCCTGCAGAACCTCCAGAATCTGGCTGTCACAGCCAATCGGGTGAGTGGCCCGGCCGGGGCCCAACATGTGGGCTGGCAGCTGACTCATGGTGGCTGGTGGGTGTGCAGGAGGCCCAGTGTCTCAGGACAAAGTCCAGTTTCCCAGTTCCCAGGCTTGGAGTCCTTACCTGTGGTTCTCAGAATCACTTGCGGGGGAGCTTGTTAAAAATACAGACTCCCAGCTCCACCCCTAACCTGCTGAATCAGAATCTCTGGGGATGGGAGCCTGTCTGCCACAAAACAGCCGTGGAGTTCTTCTGACCAGGGTGGGGCTGCCAGGAGGGATGGCACAGTCAGGCAGGGCCTGTCACAAGGCGCACTTTGGGCCGTGTCAGAGGCAGGGATGTGCATGAGTCGGTCCAAGGCCTGTGGTTTTCTGCCAGGACTGGGATGTAGGAGGCAGGACTTAGCCTGGAGCCTGCGGTTTCTTCCTCCGCTTGTCCACACTGGGTTTGGAGCTGAGGGGCCAATCTGGATCCACCAAGGACAAAAGCTGCAGATGCCTGGGGCTTGCCAAAGCAAAACCATAGGGTCTCTACAACTCCTAGAATTGTGCACTATCCACTCCCCTTTGCTCTTTTGAGGGTCGGGGGAGGGCACAGTTGGGTTTACTTGGAGCTGGCTTGTCACCACCTGCCTTTATGAAGAGGAAGTTGTGCAAACCTTTGTGGGGCAGGCAGTGTAGGAGGCCACACCCTTATGACAGTTGGTGGCAACCTTTTGTCTGGTGTCTACCCAGCTTAGGGTGGATCATCAGAAGGAGCCAGGGCTGGGGAAGCCCCTCACCCAAGAACCCCTCCCTGGAGGCAAGGCAGGGTGGGGTTGAGGGCAGGTTTCTGTGGTTTTACAATCTGGGCTTTTGCAGTAGAGACAAAAGTCATTATGGCTGTGAAGGTGACTTCCCCCTGCCCACCCCTTCCTGGGAACCTGCAAGGAGATTGGCATGTGCAAGAGTAAGTCTTCCTGGGCCTTTCTTTCAGGGTGGAGATTTTCACAGTGGAGTGGGGCGGTGCTGGAAGCCACCATCTCTCTGCACCCATCACAGGCAGTGGAGCTAAAGCAGCCCCTGCTGATTTATTCAGCAGTTGCTGCAACCACCTGTGGTGGCAGGTACTCCCATCATCCTGCTGAGTCCTCCCAGCAGCAGCCTCTCTCTAGCAAAATACCCAAGCCTCCTGGGAAAGGATAGACTTTATCCAGCCTCACTCCGGGCCCCAGCACTCCAGGCCCCTGACCACTTAGAAGTCATTTCTTCTCTTGTCCCGAAGTCTCTTTTACTGCAAGGTAATCCATTTCCTCCATGGTTTAGGGATTGTGAAAGTCCTTATCCCCCTCTCTGCAAATTATGACTTTTACAAAATGTGTGAGAGTATGGAGAAGGGCGAGTGTTCAGTCTGTTTGCTCTACTCCAGAGTATCATCCTCTCTGATGGGGTGGAACAGTAAAATTGGATTCCCCTGGCTAAAATTCAAGTTTGGGAATCACTAGCTAAAATTCAACCCCTTCTTTAATATACAGAGAAACGACCAAGTGATTTACCCCAAGCACTGCATTGGAGCTGGGACCACTTTTCTCTGAGCCAAATTGCCCCTTGAAGTTGATTCAGACTTTCTCTTTCATTCCAGACCCTTTGTCTGTACTCTGCCAAGTACTGTGTGGGGCATCAGGGGATTGACTTGTTTCTGCACTGGGTAGAGGAGGGTGTAGGGCCACTCTACAGCCTCCTCATCCTGTCCCCCACCCCTAGCTTCTCACATCAGGCATGCATGTTGGCTGAGGTCACCCCTCAGGAAAGGAGCTGGCGACAGGGACACTGTCCTGGAGGAAGGAGACCTTCTGAACACCCTGTTTAGCACACTGCTTAATCACATCCTGTCCCTGCCTCCCGCCCCCTGAATCCCAGAGGTCTTTAAAGGGAAAAATAGTTCCTCTGGGCCAATCCCAGCCGGGCTCCTCCTCTTAAGCTGGAGGCCTGCTCTCTCCTTGCTCAGTCTCTGGGAGGGCTGGAGGGCTCCTCCTAAACCTGCAGGGGTGGAGTGGGAGGGGTGGGTGTGGGCCAGCTCAGTCCCTTGGACATCGTCTTCCCAGGTTTGAACTAATGCAGAGGAATACTTTGGCAAGGTTGTCATTGACTCAGCAGGTGTCTTTTGAGCACTCCTATATTCTAGGTAGGGAGCAAGGTGCTGGGGACTCTGGATGTACAGGGCCCGCTCTCTCCCCATACTGAGCTTGCTGTCAGGTTGGGAAAAATAAGCAGTCAGCATTCCGTGTAACAGGAGCTACGCTGGGCACTGGCTTCTGGGAGCAATGAGGAGTGGCCCCAGACTTAATCCAGGGCAGGGCAGGCCTCCCAGAAGAAGGCACTTGCCACTTGCTCCTGAAGGATGAGGAGAAAAGGGTGAAGAGGAAAGGGAGAGTCCAGGACATTCTGCCTGCGAGGAACTGAAAGCCAGCTAGGAACTGAAAGCCAGCTAGGAAAGCTCCGTGGGTGGAGGCAGGCGGGAGAGGAAGGAACAGTCAGGGTGGACTGAGTTGTGCTGGAATTTGGGCTTTATCCTGAGGGCAGGGGTAGGGCTGTCTGCAGAGGTATGGTAAGATCCTGTTCTTTCCCACTTAAAAGTCGATCTTATCTTCATTTGTTTAAAGTCTGTTTCCCCTTGCCAGGCCTGAAGCTCTGAGGATAGGGACCTTGGCTGTTTTGTTCAATGCTTGATTTGTAGCAAATATCCACCACATTTTTGATTGAGTGGATGAAGGGGTGAGCAAACTTCCAATTTAAAGAGATCACTCTTGCTGCAGCGAGGAGGGTGGGTTTGAGGGGGTAGGATGAGGAGACCATGTACAGTGAGACTCTCAAGGGGTGGCAGCTGATGGGAAAGGCTGCTAGGGATGGAGAGACATGGATGGAGCTGGAAGAGATTTTGGAGATGAAGAATGTGGGGATAGATTGCACTTGGGAGTTAGGGGGTGGGGCCTGGGTTGACTCAGTTCTCTCACTTGGTGGCCTGGATAGATGGTGGATCATGGATGCAGAAGGAGGCATAGGTTTGTGGAGAGGAGAGGGTGTGACTTGGGTGTTGAGGATGGGGGATGCCCTGGGATGCCCCAGGGACCATGATAGGCTCAAGGAGTCATCATCCTATGGCTGGGGTCCTTGATGAAATCACCAGGGAGAGGATGGAGGGAGAAGAAAGGGAGTCTGGCTAGAAGCTTAGATATGGACTGCAGGAGAAGGCAGCCAGGCGGGAACCTTTGGGGTCCCAGGGTGTGGAGGTTAGGTAGGAGGAGAGTGGAGACAAGTTTGGTGAATTAGGAATGAGAGTTGATGATCTTGGCCAGATAGTTTCAAGGGTAGACTGGGGCAGAAGGGTGGGCCAAGGAGAGAGATGGTCTCTTTCTGGGTGTTTTGTCGTGAAGGTTGGAGAGTCACAGAGTAAGCAGCCATAGAAGACTCCTGGGAGGGTTTCTTTTCTCAAAGACCAAGTAGACTTGAGGTCATTGAAATGCTCAGGGGAGCCATTGGCCCATGAGGTCCTTGAGGTGGTGGGAGAGGGTGGGATCAGATGTGCTTGTAAATGACTTCTAGCTTTAGGTGGACAAATGACCCTTTTGGAGGGAAGGATAGGCCCAAAGGACAAGTGTGGGTATGGTAGGGAGATGAGTGACCAATTGTGTCTTTTCTTTTCTTGGGGTGGCCTGGAGGTTGTGCACTGGCTGCGAGGAAGGGAGTGTTCTGGAGAGAGGGTGCTCCAGGGAAGGGGGCTCTGGAGCCAGACCAATTCATGTGAACTCCAGCTGGAGTTCACTGGCTGGAGCCTTTCCTTGGTTGGTGTCATCAGGGGAGGCCCCTGGGGTGCGAATGGGGGCCCTTCTGGGTAGGCTCTGGCCCCTTGGTCTTGCTGGAGCCCACTTTCCATCTGCTCTCCCACCATCGTGCCCCAGCCTTCAGCCCTGTTGATCTGGATGCCACCAGAGGAGGTTTTGGAAAGCATGGAAGAGCCTAGCCACCTCTGCCCCTTCCCTGATCATGGGGCACAACAGTGCTGGTTTTGGGAGGCCAATGTCAAGGGTTCCTTCAGAATATCCACAATGTCCCCGAGGGCATGGACTATGCCTGGCCCTGGCCACACGTATCTCCCTGCTGGGACAGCCAGGTTGCACACCAGTAACCAGGGTCCTCTTCCAAAATTGCCAGAGAGAACAAGTACCTGCAAGATTGAAGTCCAAGTCTGCAAAAGTTCCCTAGCTACAGAATGTCCAAGATAAGGGACATTTCTAATATAATGTTTTCATTGTACAGGTGGAGAAACTGAGGTCTGTGGAAGGGAAGGGACTTCCTGCAAATGAGTGTCATATATGGCAGACTGAGAATATAGCATGTGGTCTTGAGTCAGAGGAAGCAAGGCTTATGTCTTGTCTTGACCCTTTCTGGCTGTGGGACATTAGACAAGTGTTGCATTTCCCCCTCTCCAGGCCTCAGGCTCCTCAGCAGGAAAATGGGGACAGTGAGAAAGCAACCTAGCATTGGTTATTACTCATTCTCCCTCCCATTCTCACATGGAATCTGAGCCCGAAGTCTCCTAAGTCCTATCTGCTGTTAGCATCTCTCCTGCCCATCATAACTGAAGGGATAGTTTAGGATCCATAGTGCCAATAAGGTTTCACATTTATAGCTAATTACTCACAGAAGGGCAAGGGAAGAAGCTGGCATTTATGGAACTCTCCCTGTGTGCCAGTAGAAACTGCATGTGCCCACGTTGGTCCCACTGTGTACTCTTTTCTCCATCAGTAGTGTGGACAGTTAGAATAGTTCAGGGAAGTGGACTTGGCCCAATGGATAGGGCGTCCGCCTACCATATGGGAGGTCTGTGGTTCAAACCCCGGGCCTCCTTGACCCGTGTAGAGCTGGCCCATGTGCAGTGCTGATATGCACAAGGAGTGCCGTGTCACGCAGGGGTGTCCACCATGCAAGGATGTCCACCGCGTAGGGGAGCCCCACGCGCAAGGAGTGCGCCACATAAGGAGAGCCACCCAGCATGAAAGAAAGTGCAGCCTGCCCAAGAATGGTGCCACACACACGGAGAGCTGACACAACAAGATGACGCAACAAAAAGAAACACAGATTCCCAATGCCGTTGATAAGGATAGAAGCGGTCACAGAAGGACACACAGCGAATGGACACAGAGAGCAGACAACTGGGGTGGGGGAAGGGGAGAGAAATAAATAAAATAAGGGAAGCGGACTTGGCCCAGTGGATAGGGCATCCGCCTACCACATGGGAGGTCCACGGTTCAAACCCTGGGCTTCCTTGACCTGTGTGGAACTGGCCCACGCACAGTGCTGATATGTACAAGGAGTGCCCTGCCATGCAGGGGTGTCCCTATGTAGGGAAGCCCCACATGCAAGGAGTGCGCCCCGTAAGGAGAGTTGCCCAGCGCAAAAGGAAGTTCATCCTGCCCAGGAATGGCGCCACACACACAGAGAACCAATACAGCAAGATGATGCAACAAAAAGAAACACAGATTCCTGTGCCGCTGACAACAACAGAAGCGGACAAAAAAGAACACGCAGCAAATAGACACAGAGAGCAGACAACAAGGGGGCTGGGGGAGAAGCGGAGAGAAAAATAAATAAACAAACAAACAAATAAATACCAGCTATGGCTTTCTGGGTGAGCTGGCTTTTCCAGGGCCTTAGCACCTCATCTGTAAAATAGGAAGAGGAGTTACAGACTAAATACCCAGGGTGAGCCATGCTTACAGCAGAGCTTGCCGTGTAGTAAGTAAGTTGCATATGGATGTTGCCCATTATTCTCATTTTGCAAAATCAGAATGGATGAGGGCGGGAACTGAATGACCAGTACTGAACCCTTGCACTCATGATTAGTTTGTGACTTGACAGATGAGAAAACTGAGTCCCAGGGAGGGGAAGTGACATAGCTGAGATTCTCACCTCTATTTGTAACCTCTCCCTACTTCTCAGAAACAGTTTGGGGTATAGAATTTTTTCAACATGCCACTCTTATTTCAGAAATTGTTCTTTAACTTTGAAGCTATGACCAATAGCCTGGTTCATGGAGAGCCCTGGGATGTTGGAGTGAGGATGGAAGTGGAGCTGGGAGTAGCTGGCTACTGACCGAGCCAAGTGCTAGAGGACAGCAAGGAACAAGGCAGACCCTGGCCTGCCTTCTCAGAGCCCACAGTCCAGGAGATGACAGACAGGTAGTCAGGCAGTTTCACCATGGAGGGATAGTGCTGTAGTGGAGGGCATGGGTGTCATAGGTTATCCAGGAGGAAGTCAGGGAAGGCTTCCCAAAGGAAGGGACTGCTGAGCTGATGCCTACTGGACAGGTCGAAGTTAGCTAGAATTTGGTCCAGATTCTGCTGTTGCCTGTGGTCCTGGGCAACTGGAATGGGCAACAGAGAAGGTGCCAGCTTTGGGGAAGACAAGGAAGGGTAACCTTGGGTATAGAGGCTCCCAGATCTGAGCTGTACTCTCTTATCTTTCACCCTCTGCTGCTTTCTCTCCAGATCGAGGCGCTCCCTCCAGAGCTTTTCCAGTGCCGGAAACTGCGGGCCCTGCACCTGGGCAACAATGTGCTGCAGTCGCTGCCCTCACGGGTGGGCGAGCTGACCAACCTTTCCCAGATTGAGCTGCGGGGTAATCGGCTGGAGTGCCTACCAGTGGAGCTGGGCGAGTGCCCGCTGCTCAAGCGCAGTGGCCTGGTGGTGGAGGAGGACCTGTTCAACACTTTACCACCCGAGGTGAAGGAACGGCTCTGGAGGGCTGACAAGGAGCAGGCCTGAGCCCTGGTGGCTGACCAGAGCGTGGGGCCAGCTCAGAACAGCTGGCAGCAGAACCACCGAGGAGTCCTCGGGCCCAGGACGGCCAGGCTCTACTCCTCCCAGAAACCCAGGGACAACCAACCCAGCCTCTTGTCTGGGGCATGAGCTGGGGTATGGATGTGAGCTGGGCCAGGGCAAGAGGACAGCACCTGAGGGGCTGGCCCCTTTCCTCCCTCTGAGACTCATGCCCCCCAGGGCAGACACCTGTCGGGGAAGACCAGAGGACCTGCAGTATTTGGACAATCAGGGTCTCCTCCCTGGAGGCCATCTCTGCCCCAGAGGCTGAGCGGATGCCAGAGGTCCAGGGATACCTATTTAGTTCTTGGTATTTATTTTTCTCCACCTCCCATCCTTTCCCTCCAAATATCTTATACATTCCCAAGAAAGTTCAACTCAGAGAGTATTTAAGGAAGGGTGGGCTGTGCTTCCCCCTTTTCCTTTTTTAGTGCTGCTGCCAAGGTTTGGTACCCGCCCAGATTTGAGCAGGGCTGTGGTCCAGGTGAGAACCAGCTGTGGGACGGCCGCCCCACTGGTGCACTGCTAGGCCCTGGCGGCACGGCTTGTGGGAGAGCAGGCCTCCAGGTGGAAGGCCAGGCCTGGGGCTTGCCTAATTAGTTTTTGTGGTAGATTTTTTTTTTTTAAGCTTTGAAAATTGATGGCTTGGGAATAAAAAAAAAAAAAATGAAAAAAAAGACACTAAATGCCAGTGAGTTGGAGTCTCAGGGTGTGGTGCAGTTTCCCTTGAGCAAAGCAGCAAGATACTGAATTGTATTTCCTTTCCCTGGGATGCAGGGTGCAGGAAGGCTTCTGGATCTGGTGTGACCTTCCTCTAGGAGTTCTGTTTGTTCCTCTTTCTTGGGGTGGATTTTTTTTTTTTGGTGGGGGGAGGGTGTCTTGTTTTCTTTTCTTCATGTATCTTGGCAGGCGTTCCTTTCTGTGGCTATTGGCCAACAGGGATGTTCTGAAGCTGCCAAGAGGGGAGGAAAATGGGGTTGGCTAATCCCGGATGAACGGTGCTCTGTCCTCCCTTTCCCTCGACGTATCCACCCACCCAGCCCTGCACACGCAGTGCTACGGAGCCGAGAGGAGCTTCACCTGGACTGTTTTCCCACCTCATGTGTCATAGGTCGCCCAGTTGCCACGGCTAGCCCCAGCTGCTTACGTCCATCAGCCCTGTCACCACCTGGTCCTTCAGAATGGACACTTAGAGGTGGGGGTGGGAAGGGGGCGTCACATCTAGGTGGGCACACTTCCCAGTTTTTGGTTTCAACTCAGTTTCTGTCCAGGGCGCCTGATGGTGGGAAGCCACTCTGCTTTAGATCAGTCACTCGGGTCCCAGCCTTAGGGGGGTCCTTGCCTTAGATCACTCACTCAGACACTAAGGCACGTCTTATCTTAATGATTATGTTTGTCTGTCCATTTGTGTTTTCTGCATCGTGTCATTGGATGTAATCCTCAAATAATGCACACTAGCCTCTGTCAACCATGAAGCAATCCGTTACAAGTGGGTCTGAACCTGTAGATGAGGTTCAAATATCAAATAAATCTATAACAAAGTAACCTTTGGAGGTCTTCCTGTGGGGGAGGTGGATTAGGTTGTTGAGAGACCATTTATTTATGGGGTCCTATAGAATAGATAACTCTTCTCATCTCTGCACCACTGAACTGTAAGCTCCTGGGAGGCAGGCGCTGGAGGTTTGGGGGCTGGATGGAGCATAGCCCAGGCACAGGGCCCGAGCCAGGGCTCCCACTGCCAGCACATCTCTGCCATCCAATCACCTCACCGGTGGTTTGTGCCCTGAAAAGTTTTGCCCCGGGGGCGGGAGGGGAGGGCCCTGGAGGGGGAGCCAGGAATGCTGGGTTCTTAGCCCAGTTCTGTCACTGCCCCCTGCGGCCTCCACATCCCCACCTGCACGATGGGCATTTCCACTCAATGCTCTCAGCGATTCCTTGCCATTCCAACAGTGACTCCCTGGGGCTCTGCAGGGGGTGCTGAGAGGACTACAGGAGGGCCTGACCTGGATCCCAGTTGCTTTGGGGGCCTGCAGAAGGTGCCAGGATCAAGGGCAGAGGCTTGGGTTGGTGGACAGAACTGCTTTTAGATCCCAGGTCTCCATTTATTTGATGTGGGGCCTTATTACCTCATTTATAAAATCAGGATGTTGATACCAACCTTGCAAGGATGTTCCAGGGTTCACCCGTGATAACTGTATAGGTAGGTGGAGTTTTTAGCAGGGGGCTTGGCTCCTAGTAACTAATAAATGCTCCTTGATCTTTTTCCCAGACCAGGGAGACTTCAATTGGGCTGACATGGAGACCCTGGGGCAGGAGCTTTTTGGTAAGAAGGAAAGGCCATGGTGTCTGCCCTTGATGGAGTCTGAGTTGCTGCTTGGGCATCTCTGGCAAGGGTAGGACACAGTCTGTCCTTCCTCCCTCCACAGGGACTTCTCATCCCCTCCAGGTGGCCTCAGGATCCAGCCAAGTTCCCTTCCTGCTCTGGCCTCTTCGGTGAGCTTCTGACAGGGAGGCTGAGCGGCAGGGCTACTGCCCCCTCCGAGACTGTCGTGCTCTGCAGTGGAGGTCTTGGCCTCTGTCTAGCATCCTTGCCACCAACCCCCACCCCCACCCCACTGAGGCCTTGGGACCACCCAGTGCCCAGATCCCAAGGGTTGGATCTGGAGCTGGTTAGATTTTTGGAAAAAACAACAATGTGGAAATCACTGCCCGCCCACTTCTCAAAGCCTGAGCAGAATGAGCAAATAGCAGCAGGAGGTGGCGCCCCTCTTTTTACCTTCCCACCCCACCTCCCCACGGCCCCTTCTCCCCAGCCAGACTAGGGCAGGGGGAGGCGTGGCCAACACAGTGGTGATCTTACCACCGCAATTAGGACAACTTGGGGAAGCTTGAAAAATAAAAATATCCTCCTATTTTACCACCCCTTCTAACATTTGGTGAACAACTGAAACTTAGCAGGCGCTTACTAATACCAGCACCGTGCCAAACTATTTGTGGTAAAGCATTCATTTTGTTTGGTCCTCACAGGGTATTTCTGTTATCCCCAAATTTCAGATGGGGGAGAGTAAGGCCAGGAGGTTCTCAAGGTTTCCAGGTGATGGCCTGTCTGACTCAAGTGCAGATCTGCCTTACTAATCTACACAAGCCTTTGCTGGCGCTTCCTGGGGGCACTGCCTGCCCTCAACGTCTGGCTGACCCAGCTTGAGTGGACCCTCGCTGTGTGCCAAATCTCTAATTTGTTGAGTGATTGCATCGCAAGGAGCTAGAACCGCTGGGAATGTGCCCTGCCTCCCTCGTTTCAGCTGTATTTTCCTCATGGTTCTGTCTTCCACCTGCCCTCTTCCCATTGCCTAACCCATCTGAACTTTTCCCACCAGCCTCAGGAGCAGGCGCGGGGCTCAGCCCTCTCTCAGGCCCTCTGGAAGCCTGGACAAGGCAGCCACTCCCAGGGCAGTAGCCCAAAAAACACGACTTGACTTGGGGCCAAGGCACATTCCCTGTACTCACTCCCGAGACACCATGTCCCTTCTCCATTCAGAAAACCATCATTTCAGGGAAGTCCCATGACCCGTGTTCTAAAAGCTGCAGCCAGAGAGTGGCCGTGTCAGCTGCTGACAGAGCAGGCTTGGAGAAGGGTGAGTGTGCACGCACTGACCTCCAGGCTTGGCTGTGGCAGCCCTTCTTGAGAACCAAACACCTAGAGCCTTCTCTCTCCCTTAATCTGAAGGCTCAGGTTCCATGTTCTAGCCCCTTCCTCTTTCTAAGTGAGATACCCCTCTCTTCCACCCCTTCCTGTGAACTGCAGACTTAACTGGTAAACGCCCTCCCATAATCCTCCCAGGGCCCAGACAGTTTCAGAATACCAGAGCTGGCAGGGGCTGGGACAATTCTTTGAGGCCCTCTTCCACCTTTAGAATGCAAAACCACTGAGAACCCTGCACCCCACCCGACCCAGATGTTGATGCTGGGGGTCCCAGGGGCTTTCTAACCTGCACTTGGGGCCCATACAGCCACTCATCAGAGGTTACAGTGGTGCCATCTGGACAGGGACTCGTGTACTTCTGCCAGTTCAGCTTCTTTGCCCCGACTTTCACAGAACCTGGCTTCTGGGTCCCTGGTAAGTAATCCTGGATTAACTGTGGGAGAAGAATCCAGAGGTGAGGGCCACTGCTTCATCCAAGGGCAGAAGGGAGAGGGAGAGGGAGGGAGGGGGCTCAGCCTGGAGAGAGGTCCCAGGCCTGTGAGTGTTGGGGGGGGGCTGTGGTAGGATTGGGTTTCTCTCTGGATAGGGAAGGGTTAAGTCCTCCCGGGCGTCTCAGACTCCGGCTGCCCTCCTCCCTCCTGACCTTTCTCCTCCCACCTCCTCTCCAGCGCCTGGACTAACCCGGGAAGAGCTCTCTGTTCACCCAGCGTTGCACATGGCCTGCCTGAGCCCCTCGCAGCTCCAAAAGGTAGGGGCCTGCAGGGTGGGGGCCCTTGGACCTCCAGAGTCTTGAGGAATTCAACCCCACCCCCTGCCATATTATGAAATTAAAAACTCAGGCTCAGAGGGGTCCGTCCCCAACCATGACCCTTAATTTATGCACACACAGGGGAGCGTCCAGGCCAAAGGCCTTGGGTGGGACTGGGATTGGCTAGGTTGACTGACCTAAAGGAGAACAAAACACCCAGATCAGCCAGTCCAGACCCCAGGGCCCGCCACAAGCGTGAGGGGGCGGGGCGGTGCCGGGGGCAGAACGGGGCGGGGCCACCTCCCAGAGCCCGGAGCCTGATGAAGGCTTTGGACTGCACAGACGCTAAGCCTAACCCTAACCCATCATAATAGCTACCACCTTTGAGTGTGGGCCATATGTCTTAGGAAGGAGGTACTATTGTTATGCCCATTTGCCAGTCTGAGGTTCAGAAGTGAAACAATTTACCCAAGATCTCAGAGCAGGGAAGACACCAATTTGTACCCGCTTTTTATTTTTTTTCCATTTCACGGTAAATCAGAAACACATCCCCATGTCAGTAAATATTTTTTTCTACAAAACGGGTTTTATCCTGTTGTGTTCTGGGCTAAATAAACCATGATTTGTTGAAACAATCCTTATTACAGGTGTTTAGGTTGCTTCTGATTTATTGCTCTTCTTAAACAGTGTTCAGTTAGTACCTTTATACATCTATCTTTACTTCCCTACTCGCTAATCCCAAGAGAAGAATTCCTAACCGAGTGTTTACCAGATCAGAATAATGCCCAGTTTGTTATGGATGGCCCAGCTCCCAAGGAGGCAGTTTTCAGCTTGACATTGCTGTGAGGATTAAGGTTCTAACATTCAGAGCTGTCCAGAGCCAGAAGGGCCCCTGCTAGGTGGTCATGAATGTTCCAGTATCTGGTGTGGAAGCCAGAACTGAGCACCCATGAGGGTGAGGGGGGTGGGGAAATCTAACACTTGGTGGTGGATTTGAGAGGTGATTTCCAATGTCCCCATTGTAGTGCTCTACAAGCAAAAGTATAGATCTTTCTCTCCTTATCTCTTGCTTTCCCTCAAAATATGAAGACTCGCAGCAAATCAGAATGCGTCATCCTGCTGTAACTCCGCCACCTGCATGCAACCTCTCCCTCCCACCCCTCTTCACTCTATGCTCAGTCAGTTCCCCATTCCTCATGTTCCTCTGCACTCAGGGACTTTACACATCCTATTTTCTCTGTCTAGAATGTTCTGCCTCATCTCTTCACCTTCCAGCTCCCACCATCCTGCTGGTCTCCTTTTTAAATGTCACATCCTCTGAGCTGGTGCCCTGAGACCCCTCTCCTTCCCCAATCTGGTGTACGTTAGGCCCTTTTTTAAAAAAGATTTTATTTATTTATTTATTTCTCTCCCTCCCCACCCCAGACATTAGGCCCTTCTGCCAACTGTTCCCGCAGTCCCTGCCCTCTCTCTCCTTGCACTAAGTATAGTGTGTGATCACACCTCATCACACCTGTATGATGATTGCTTTAATATCAGTCTCCTTCACAAGATTGTAAGGTCTCTGAGGGCAGGGATCATAACTGTATCTCCAGCTCATGAAACCATGTCTGGTACACAGGAGGTGCTCAAGCAACATTAGCTGAATAAATGGGTAAGGTTTGTAGTTCCATGTGGCCCCAGCCTTTGGAGAGGAAAGGCTGAGATACCCGCCTTTCTCCTTTCTCCTTCCTCCCCTCATGCAGCCAATATCTGCTGCATCACTGATTGCTAGACACCTGCCCAGCAATGGAGAAGACACTTGGTCTCTGCCCTCACACAGATTCTGGCCTGGGGGAGGGAGGGGTCAAATCAGTTGTCCTAAGGAGGGTTTGAGGGCAGGGGGAGCACTGAGTCTCATTCCCACCTGCAGTTCCACGAGGATGGATTTCTGGTCCTGGAAGGATTCTTGGCTGCAGATGAGTGTATGGCCATGCAGGAGAGGATTGGTGAGATAGTGGCCCAGATGAATGTCCCTCGCCACTGCCGCACGGAATTTTCCACCCAGGAAGAGGAGCAGCTCCGAGCCCAGGTAGGTGTCTGGGGCAGAAGAGGATAGGATCTAGCCTTTGACTGGTGCAGAGCAGCAGCCTGGAAGGGAGGACCCCAAGGTTCCCAGACTTGTTCTGTAAACTGACCAGGCCCCCAGTCTTTCATGTGTCAGGCACCAAGCTAAGCACCTGACATGTGTCTTTCCTTCACTCCTCACTATAAATTTATAATGCAGGCATTAGTATTCTCATTTAACAGGTAGGGAAAATGAGGCTCAGATCACTTGCCCGAAACCATACAGTTAATAAATTGATAGAGCCAGGATTTGAACCCAGATCTGTCTGATATCTCACCCGTGTTGTTCCCTGCTCTGCTGTACTTCCTTAGTAGTTCTCCTGCCACAAATGACCTCTTTTTGGTCAATAGACAAGTGACCTTGTACACAGTAAGACCCAATACAGTTTGAAATAGATACATTGAAACTCAAAGGGAGTTTTCCCACACAGTTCCTCTTAATCCTTTGTAGTTTAAATTTCTGAGCCTGTCTGGTGGGACAGCCCAGCAACAACACTGGTGCAGGTCCACTAATGGGGTTCACACAAAAACAACCTGAGGAGCTCCTGCCACCTGGTGGGCACAGAGGGCATTACAAGGGCTGGAAGGCTTGTATCCCAGAAAATGGAGACTTAACACTAGATGGATAAAGGATGACAGAATGACTGTTCTCTCCAAATAATTGGTCCATTTGGCCACACACCTGCCTTCCAGGTGGGGAAGGCAGAAATGAGAGGTCCTTCAGCCAGAGACAGTCAGGTCACCCAAAGGCTTAGAGGAAGGAGGGGACCAAATCATTTGTCCTTCAGTCTCTCTGAAAATGTTCAAGAGATTGAGGGGTGGGAGAGGATAGAGAAGAAAGTGTATATGTTTTAATTTATGGAGCTTGCAAAGAACTTTGCACTGTGCCCTGCACTTAGTAAACCCTCAATATTTACCGTAGATATTGGGAAAGATGTTCAGTTGGGCATACAAAATAAGATTGTCAGGTGTCCTGTCTAGTGCTCCTTCCCTTCCAAGTCATCTTACCTTTCATTGTTTTTGAGTTCTTTTACAACTTCGTAAGTTGTATAAAACTGATAATAATGCACATATTGTCCATGGAAATGGATATGAACAGTGTCTGGTGAAATGCAATTATTGCCTTGTAGATACACCAGTTTTGCATCTATATATAAACTCATTTCAGCATTTCCTTGTTGCCTATGTATGTGTGGCTCTTGGAATTCTCCTTTGAGCTGGCTGGAACATCTTACTGTTCCTTTGTTAATTAACGAGTTAAATAAAATATTTGACATGTTTAGCATCATTTTCTTTAGTAGTATTATCGATTATGCTCTCCCAACGTACTTCCCTCACCCTGTTCCAGATGCAGAGGCACTTAGAAAGTTAAAAAAACCTTGTGGTTTCCAGTGGGAAGGACTTTGAAAGGGGCTGGGCAGGTACTGAGTTAAGCCATGCAGGCTGAGTCTGAAAGCAAATGCACATGTGAAGGAGCAATGGGGCAGTCACCACGTGGGGAACCCAGGCAGGGGGTCGGTGCTGACTCAGCTCCAGTCATGTTGCCTGTCATGCAGAAGGTAGGTATGGTCTGTGATTGTAAAACAAAAGGAGCTGGACAATATCCTGGCTTCCTGGTGGGGAGGGAGATATATATGATGGCAGCTCAAGGGTGGCTAAAGCTACATGGAAAACATAGGGCATCTTCCTGGAACATCATTTTCATATGATGCTAAGAAGTTTAAAATGTTATATTAAAATTAACAGGGATAGGTTGTTGAGAAAACACGAAAAGATTAGTAATAGCTTATATTTACTGTACATTTAGTCATACCCTTGCTAAGTGTTTTATATGTACTAAAAATAACAATAAAAGCAAATACTTACCATGGTACTTAGCAATTCCAAGGACTTTCCTGGTGTTTTACATAAGTAAATAAACCAACATACATGCATGCACACACATATATATATATTCATAATCCTTGTAACACCCTATGTGATAGGTACCATTAATAGTATCTATTTTATAGGTGAGAAAACAAAGACCAGAGAAATTCAGTAATGTAGTCAATGCCAGTCAATGGCAGAGCTGGGATTTAATCCCAAATATTTTAGCTCCAGAGTCTGTGTTCTCAACTGTTGTAAGATTTAGCCTCTGGAAGAAGACTCCGTAATCCAGGGAAGGTAAAATCTGATATTATCCCCTCTCTTACAAATAAGGAAATCAAGACCCGGAGAGGTAAAATAGGCCACCCAGGGCTAAGTGGGAACCAGGCCTGATTTTAGCACCTATGTTCTGAACTACTTGGAGTAGAGTACAAGAGTCCGGTAACTTATTAAAGGCTTCCAAAAATTTCATACTAGTAGCTTCAGGCTGTGCTTCCAGGCACTTAGGATTCCACTTCACTGTACTGTGCCTCAGTTGGACAAGTTTGAGAAGCATCAACAGGGTCGGGGGGGGGTAGATCCGTGGGAATGGTAAACATCTGAATCTTCCCTCCCTCTCTGCTAGGCCCAGCTCTGACCCTATGATACCTTCTCAATCCCTCTGATCACCTCTCTATAGGGCAGCACGGACTATTTCTTGAGCAGTGGTGACAAGATCCGATTCTTCTTTGAGAAAGGCGTTTTTGACAAAGAAGGTTTGGAGCTGGGGCCCTAGAGGTGTAGGGGAGCCACAGCAGGGATGGACTGGACTCAAGTATCTGCCCCCAGGGCCAGGAGACTCTGGGCTCCAGTTCTGCTTTTACCTGTTTTTTTTTTTTTGTGCAACAGGCAATTTTCTGGTCCCTCCGGAGAAGTCCATTAACAAAATTGGCCACGGTGAGCAGGGGCCTGGAGTGGGGTGAGGGCGGCAAGGAAAATGGGGAAACTGAAGCCTGAAGAGGTTAGAGCCCTTGCCCAAGGCCCATGATAAGTCAGTGGATGTGCACCTGGCTTTTCTGGCTGCAGGATCCCCCTCTGGCCCTGCTTTTCTGCATCATGTGATGCTAATCATATGGTGGTCGAGATTACCACAGCACTGGGAAGAAAGGTCTGTACTAGAGCCCCCTCCCACACAGATGGGCCACGTGGCAGGCCCCCTCAACTCTCTGCTACCTGTTCTGGGGATGGGGATTATCCAGGCCCCAGGAATGGAGTTTCTTGGGTCCAACCACTTCCTGGAGCCTCCTCAAGGAGCACCTGCTATATTGACAAGTACCCTCTCCTGCAACCAGAAAACCAAGCCATAAAACCCTCACTTTTAATAAAAACAGTAATAAATGATAATAACAAATGACTCTTCTGCACCAGGCCTGGGCTATTGCTATACATGCATTAGCCCTCTGAGTCCTTGAAGCAGCCCTGGGAGGTTGGGCTGTTCTTCTAGTCCCCATTTTACAGAGGAGGAAACTGAGGCTTACAGGAATGAAATGATTTCCCAAGGTTGCACAGAGGAAGTGGTGGCACTGCACTTGTTACTAAGTGATGGGCCCCCAACCTCTGTGAGGGGTGTGAAGTCAGGGATGGGGTGAGATCACAGGTGGCTGAAAGGTCAAGAATATGGTCCTGGGTGGGATGGGGCTGGGGTGGGGTAAGGATATTTGTGGGGTCCTTTATATAATTGTTAAAAAAGCAGAAGGTTTATAATGCACACAAAATAGGTGAAAATGTCAAAATAAGCCTTAGTCTGGGGGCCCAGATTTAGTTGCTGGAAGGATGTACAGGGGTGGGGGACTGGCCAGTCAGCCCACCTCTGCCCCTGCAGCTCTGCATGCTCACGACCCGGTCTTCAGGTGTGTGACACACTCCCCCAAGATACAGGTGAGCAGAGGATGGGGCAAAGGCCAGGTGGATGGGCCAGGTGGGCATGTGGTCAGGCCAGCAGGGTGACTCTCTGTCCCCTTCTAGGCCTTGGCCAGGAGTCTGGGTCTCCAGATGCCCGTGGTGGTACAGAGCATGTACATCTTCAAGGTGAGCTCCCCAGCCTCTGCAGACCTATCTCCCCTCTCATACCAAGCCTGAAGTTGGTGGGAGAACTCAGCACAGCCCAAGCAAACTTGATCTCCTCTAGTTAAGGTGCCTGTTACTTAGCTGGTGCTCAGTTAAAATTTGGCGGTAGGAGGGAAAGGCACCTTCAGGACTCCATCCTCTCTTCTTTGAAACACTCTGCTTCCAGTTTAGTGCCACCTTCTCTAAGAAGCTTCCAGATCCCCTGGTTTGGGATCCATCTCTGACTTTGGGTCTGAAAGGCTTAACTGCTGGCTTAGTCTTAACCTCTCCTTGTAGTCCTCATACTGTGCTGCTTTGTGTTTTTTCTTTTTTTTTTTAAGATTTATTTATTTCTCCTGCCACCCTGTTCCCCCCATTGTCTGCTCTCTCTGTCCATTTGCTGAGTGTTCTTCTGTGTCTGCTTGTATTCTCATTAGGTGGCTCTGGGAACTGATCCCGGGATCTTCTGGAGTGGGAGAGAGGCGATTACTCTCTTGCACCACCTCAACTCCCTGTTCTGCTATGTCTTTCTATTTTCTCTCCTCTGTGTCTCTTGTTGCGTCATCTTGCTATGCTATCTCTCCACATTGACCAGCACTCCTGCGTGGGGTGGTATTCCAGCATGGGTTGGCATTCCGCGTGGGTCAGCTTGCCACGTGGGCCAGCTTGCCCTCACCAGGAGGCCCTGGCTTCGAACCCTGGACCTCCTATATGGTAGATGGGAACCCAATTGGTTGAGCCACATCCATTTCCCTGCTTTGTGTTCTTGTTCACACTGTCTCCTGGGTGCTCCCTGTAGAGCAGGGTGATTTCTCTTTGTATCCTTTTTTGGCCTAGCACACCATAGAGTGCTGGCGTGGAAACCTTGGCAGTGAATGAACATCTGTAGCTAGGGCAGGAGCATCCTGCAAGAATCTGAATGAGCCCTGCTTCCCCCCACTAACTGCCCTCCATCCTCACTAGGCTTCTTCTCTCTTTCAGCAACCTCACTTTGGCGGCGAAGGTGAGCTGAGAGCAGGCTATGGGGCCCAGTGAAGGCCATGAGTGGGAGACCTGGGACATTGGTGGTTGTCAGACCTTAGAGGGAGGGAAAGTGATTGCTGAGATGTCTGTAGTCAGGAGCCTAGGCCAGTGCAGGAGGAGCCACCTTCCATTCCATCCCCAAACAGTGGAGACCTTGGCAGCAACCTGGCAGCAACCCTAACTGGTTAAAAATACAGATTCCTGGGCCCTATTCCCTGATATTTGAGTTAGTTGGGCTGCATGGTCTTGGGAATCTCTATTTTTTAACATGCTCCCAGGGGGCTGATTCAGCAAAGATATTGCTGATTTAACTATAAACCACCAGTTGGACAGATGCCCTTTACGGCATCCCTGGTGGGTGATTATCCACTTCTGCTCATATACCTCCAGTGATGGGAAGCTTACTCCCTCTCCAGGTAGCCCTTTCCTTCCTTGCATGAGCCCAAGTCTGTCTCATTGTGACCACCCCCTCTTTCCTACCTTTCAGCCCAAGGGCAGTCCTCTGAAGCAATCCCTTGGGCTTCCTTCCTGAGCCTTCCTGAGCCTTCTCTGTCCAAGCCCGGCACCCCCAGTTCCCTCTGCCATTCCTCCCCCAAATGCTTTGGAGCTCCCCACCATTAGGATATCTTCCTAAGGACAAAGTCCAGATTGTCGAAGTTGGGTGTTCAGTAGCACCTCCTTTACTTTGTTATTGTAAACTAAGGTCCTTTATTGATGGTTCTCCATCCTGGCTATGCCCCAGCATCACCCAGGATGGTGTTTAAAATGTAACTGCTCGGTCATAGTTATTTCCCATTTTGCACCCAACTTCCCAATCTTATGCCCCCTGGTGGACCATCTGGTGGCTGGAGACTGCCTGTTCTTGGTTAGTAACAGTGGTTTTAGTTACTTGGCTGGAATTAAACAATAGCAGCTACTTTTTAGCAAGCAATTACAATGTTGGGCCCTATACTGAGCACCTTTCATAACATCATATCATGGAATCCTACAGCAAGCCTATGAGGTAGGCTAATTTGGGGCCACTTTACAGTTTTGGTGATTGATGCTCTGATAGGTGAAATCTCTTGCTCAAAGTCTCTAGGCCAAGAAGTGGCAAAATTCTACTGACAATAGGAAGGCAGATCCTAAGAGGGCTCTGAGAGGACTGAGGGGTAGGAAATGAGGCCAGGGTGAGGTGGGACCAAGAAAAGGGGTGGGCTCCTCACTCCCAGGTGGCTTGCTGCAGTTTCCCCTCACCAGGATGCCTCCTTCCTGTACACGGAGCCCCTGGGCCGGGTGCTGGGTGTGTGGATCGCACTGGAGGATGCCACGCTGGAGAACGGCTGCCTCTGGTTCATCCCTGGCTCCCACACCAGTGAGGACACCTGTCTCTCCCTGCCTACCTGTACCTCTCTGACCACCAAGGAAGAGGGACCTAGAGAAAAGAGGGGCTAAAGGTTCCGTCTTGGTCTGCAGGTGGAGTGTCAAGAAGGATGGTTCGGGCCTGTGGTGGCTTGATGCCTGGCACCAGCTTCCTCGGGTCAGAGCCAGCCCGGGATAACAGCCTCTTTGTGCCCATGCCTGTGCAGAGAGGTAGCTAGACTGTGGAGGGCAGGGGGGCAGAGGGTCTGAGGCCATGCAGATGGCTCTTTGCTCACTCAATCCAGCATTCAAGAAGTTACAGAATGAGAGGCCAGGGCTGGATGGAAATGTAGACATCAGGAAGCTGTGTGGTAACAGCAAGGTCTTCTGGATCAGGTTCAAATCCAGACTCTGCTACTTATGGGCTGTCTCTCTGGGCAAATGACTGAACCTCCCTGAGACTCTGTTTCCCCATATGTAATATGGGAAGCAAGATGAAGTATATGTTTTTGCAGAACCTGCATGGCATGCAGGAAGTGCTCAATAAATGCCAGCTACTAATTCACTGTCTTCCTTTTAGAAAAAAGAAAACTGAGGTCAAATTCAGCATTCACTGGCCAGGGTCACAGCTGATTGGCACAGTACAGAAAACTTTGGCCTCATTCTGCAGACACCATATGAGGGATGCCTTTCTTAAGACTTGCCAAGGCACTGGCCATGGCAGAAGGGACTTGCTCCCAGGGGAACATCCCTACCCCCAAATAGCACAGCACCACCTCCAGCCCTGAAGCCGGCTATGGGGGTGGGGAGGTGGTGGCTGAGCCCTCAGGGGTGGGAAGGGGGATAGATGGAGGAAACAAAACTGCTTGAGGGAGGATGGCCCCATGTCCCTTCCTGCCATGGGAAGGGAGTGTGTGGAAGAGTGTGGGGCTGGTGTTCTCCTGACTGCTTGTGTCCTTGCCAGGGGCCCTTGTCCTAATCCATGGAGAAGTGGTGCACAAGAGTGAGCAGAACTTCTCCGACCACTCACGCCAGGCCTATACTTTTCACCTCATGGAGGCCTCTGGCACCATCTGGAGCCCAGAGAACTGGTAAGTGGCAGGGTGGGTGTGCCAGTCCCAGACATTCCCTGAAGAGGTCCTGGAGGCTGAGAGCGGTGAGCCTGGCATCTCAAGGTTGTCTCCTCTACCCTCTGCAGGCTCCAGCCCACAGCTGAGCTGCCCTTTCCTCTACTGTACACCTAAAGGCTCTCAGCAGGGTTGGGGCACTGTCGCTTCTCTGGTGCAAATACGGACAGAGGCAGCCTGCCTCACCCAACCCTCTGGCTGCAACGGGAAGTCGCATCTCCCCTCCTCAACATTCCTTCTGCCAGCATCTGTGCCCCTCTGCTTGGCAGGCAGGGAAGTGGCAGGGCAGCAGCCCCGGCTGATGGGAGGCTTTTCTAAGATCTTGGTCTCTGCTTCCTTATTGCCCCAACACCACCTCTCTCTAGAGGTGGCCTTTTGGCCATGGAAGTGTTCTGGCCATTTCTCTGCCAGCTTCTCACTCTTATCTCCTCTAAGGTGGAACTCTGATCTGCATATTACAAGATGCTGAATAAAAATGACTTCCAAATGCAGCTTCTCTTTGCTTCTCTCTTAAGCAGCCTTGCTCTCAAGATGAGAGCCCTGTGCAAATCATTCCAGGTTCCCCAGCCCAGACTGGCATGGATGACATGATTTTAATAACTAACACATCACATTTACTGGGCACTTACTATGAGGCCAGTGCTAAGAGCTTTCTGTGCTTTAACTCATTGGCTCCTCACACCATCCTGGGAGGCAGCTGTTCTTAGCATCTGCATTTACAGCTGCAGGACCTGAGGTATGAAGAGGTTAAGTGACCTGCCCAAAGCAATTGCTCAGATTGTTCCAGAGCCTACACTCCCAAGTGGTACACTACCCAGTCTCACCTCACCTGCTAGGCCCCTCTGCCAGAACCTTGTCTAGTCTCTGTTATCTTCCCACCGATGGGAAACGTTCATCCACTCAGCAAATGTCTACCAAGTTCCTGCTATATGCCAGGCAGGCCCAGACCCTGCCCTCACAGAGAACAAGGCTGGAGTATGGCCTCCTTACTCAAGCACAGAGGTTCAGAACAGAGCTATCTGAATGCCCAGGAACTTCCTCCAGCCTGTCTGGACCTGTCATGGGCTCTAATTTGTTGCCAGAGAAGAGAAAAACAGGTTTGTCTGTCCTTGACTGGTGTATCAAAAGGTCTCAGGAGGGACCTACTGACATGGACCCTGTACTGTCCAGCCCATCCTTCTCCATCAGCACAACCAGCCAGTTAGCAGAGGCTTTGGAAGCACGAGGTAGAAGGGGAGGGGTTAAACAGGACATCAGCCCAGGACCTGATCCTTTTTTCTCTACCCCTTCCACACAAACAAGCTTATCCCCCTTCCCTGCAGCTCTTCCGCATGCATTCTCCTCTAAATGAAACCAGGGAAGTAAAAGTCACTGTGGTCTCCAAGTGCAACACATAAAACCCCTTGGCTGGCATGGTTTTTTTGCTAGGATTAGGACTGGGTTTGGGCAATAATGACACTTTCCCTTACTTATTGCTCATTACCCAGGCATGGGCTGGACCCTTCACACACATCTCACTGGATCCTCACAATATCCCTGAAAATAATTATTTTCACTTGCAGATGGAATTGAGGCTCAGAGGAACTAAGTAGCTCATCCAAGGCCACACATTCAATAAGTGGTGCAGGCCAGGATTCTAACCAGAATAGTCTGACACCAGATCCAGAAGTGTCAATCATTATGCTCCACTGACTCCAGTATTCATTCTGTTCCTCCCTGAGAACTGCAAGGTGAAAGAGGGGATCGACAGCACATTCAAATTCTTTATGCTGTTGCAGTATCCTTTAAGCCTTTTTTTTTTTTTTTTTAAACATCAGTAAAACTAAAACCAGGAGAACTTTGAATTTTATTTCAAATCGTAATCAGGTGAAATATCAAATATGCTTTTTACCCTTCGGCTCTTCATGCCTAAGTGGCTGGTTATGCAGGGGCCATTCATCCTCCCCACGTCCCTGTTTCCTCTTTTACTGCTGCTGCACAGCAGCTAAGCCATCAGCAATATCAGGAGGTAGAGAGGCAAAAGGAGATTGTCTATCTGTGTAGTGTATGCTTCTAGAAGGGACACAGTGCTTATGGACCCCAAAATCCAAGCATAACTATAGTTTAGGTCCACTCCACTGTCAAAGATTAAGATGAGAGCTACAGAAATGATCTGGGCAAATATAGAAGTCATGGTTCCCTCGAAAGTCTTTTTGGTTCCGGGCCAGCGGATTTCTCCCATTGTGCTGCCAAAGACAGAGGCCACAGTGTCGCCCACACCCACAGCCAAGACACCAGCATAGGGGACTAGGGCCCGTGCTCCCCCCAGGCTACCCTTCTGGGTACAAGGTCTGGGGACCAGCCAAATGGGAAGAGACATGCCCAGGAGCAGGTAGATGTGTGTCAGGATGAGCGGTCCACTGTCTCGTTCATCTAGGAAGAGAGAAAGGAGGCTCCGCAGAGTGTGGCCCAGAGGTTTGATGCGGAAGTAGCGCACATACTCCAGGAAAACGAAGACTGCCAGGCATACGGTGGCAGCCACGTAGAGCAGTGGCCGGTCAAAGATGATACCTGGGATATAGGTGGCAACCACAATGAAGTGGAAATACTTCCGTGTGATGGTGGGAGCCTGGTGCTTCTTGGACTCAGATGACCGCTTGGCATTCTGGTACAGCACCACCAGGCAGGCCAAGGTGGCCAGCAGAGACCAGTAGACCAAGAGATAGATGCGGGTGTCTGTCTGGAAGATGAATTGAAGGAGCCAGTGCAGGGGGTTCCTGCGGATGAGCCGGTGCAGCCAAGGCAGGACCACCCCGAGGCCCAGGACGCAAGTCATTAGGTGAAAGAAGATGGAAGAGGCCCAGGTGCCTGAGTCCATGAAGACAAAGAGAGTGCTGAAGAAGATGCCCATCAGCACCATCCCTACCACCACCACCAGCAGGAAGAAGTCCACGGGATCCCCCTGGCTCTCTACCACAGTGAGAGAACGCTTGATGAGCTGGTTGAGCACAAAGCTGATGCCACCCAATACCAGCAGTGCCTCCCCAGGGGTGAAGCAGCGGGGTAGCAGGTACAGCAGGATCATGTTGAGGTAGACAAAGATCAGTAGGACCTCCAGGACCTCAATCACCTCGCCGACGCTAAGTGAGTGCTTCATGATGTAAATGATGATGCCTCCAGCCAAGCCTGAGATGACACAAGTGTTGGTGGGCACAGGGCGAGTAATGCCCAGCGCCAACACCGATGAGAAGAGGGCCACGGCCATGCCAGTGGTTGCCACCACAATGCCAAAGCGCTCGAAGTAGGGATTCCCGGCAGCCTGGCAGCGCTCCTTCATGACCAGTCCAAGCAAAGGCATGACCATGGAGGCGGGCAGTAGGCCGCTGTTGGCAGACATTCGAAACTGAAAGACAGCGCTTCCCTGCTGTAGCAGCCGGTCCCACTTGTATTGGACGTAGAAGGCCTGCACTGCGAGGGCCACGGCGCACCACGAGTAGCGATCCCACACGGCCGCGTGGATGCTCAGCACCATGACGAACACCACCACCGCCTCTGCCAGCACCGACCCGCTCAGCGGAGCCCCGGGCGCCGGGGCCGGGGGAGCGCAATCTCGGGTCATGTCTCTTGACCTGGAGTTCCAGGGAAGCCGAGGTGACTAGGGACGCCTTGTACTCTGGACCCTTCTGCCCGATCCCCCACTCTGGGGGCGGCAGCTTCACCCAGCAAGCAACCTTCTTCCTCCTTTCACCAGCCGCGAGGAAGGACGCTCCACTGCAGGTCACTCTCTGCCGCCTGGGAGCTGGCACCCAGTCACCCTCCAACCTGAGGCGTAGACGTAGCCACTCGGCCGCTTTCCTCACAGCCTCGGCCAAGCTCGCCGTGCCCCCTTCTTCCCCCTGGGCCCCGCCATCTTAGCTCCGCCCCGGGCCGCCTTTACGTGACAGAAAGTCCCGCCTCACGCACCCAGCCTCGAGACGAGCCGTCACGTGGGCGCGGCGTCTGGAGGCGGGGCTGGGGCGCGCGCGCGCGAAGATGGCGGCGGCCGCCGGCGGGCCGTGTGTGAGGTGCGGAGCGGGCAGAGCCAGCGGGGGTGGCTGTGAGGCGCGGGGTTCAAGCCGAGCAGAAGCGGGGCGGGAGTTCGGTGCTGAATGTGGTGGCAGTGGTGGAATGAAGCTCAGTTGGGTGGAGGAGAACCGAGGCGAGAGGCGGTTACGTCCAAACGGTCCCCGCGCGCGGGGATCTGAGGGGACGTCTCCAAGAGGAGGGCCGGTTCCTCACTCCTTCTCTCAGTGCTTGGCCTTCGGTCTTCTTACCCAAGTCGCTGGCCGTTTCTCCCCTCTCCTCGCCGAAATGTCCCTTGGCGCACCACCTGCGCTTCCTCGTCCGGCGGTGAAGCTCCCTCGAGACTCGACGGGAGGCTTCGTGTTCGCCAGTGGGGAACTCCCCCACCCCCACTTCCGCGGCTGAGTCTCTGTCGCCTGCCTGGTTGGTGGATGGGCTTTCCCGCCCCCACATTCTCCCCCTGTGCTCTCTTTTGGAAGTATGTCACGTCTTGCGCGGAGCCACCTCCCCGCAGTTCTTGCCCTCTTGTCCGCGCGGACTTTGATTTCGCCCATCTCCTCATTTTTCCATGCATTGATTCAGACAGCCGGTATGCCTGGATCCCAGGCACGGTACTAGGCTTTGGGGACAAGAAGATAAAATGTTAAAAAGAGTGATAAATTTCTCACCGATAGAGTACTTACCTGCCCCAGACACGGACAAAACATTTTGTTTGCATTATCTCATTGAATTCTCACAACTCAGTGAGTGAGGCACCTTCTGTTTGACAGATGACTCTGAAGTCTAACTCAGAGTTAACTATATGGTAAATTGAGGATTCAGACCCAAGTGTGACGACTCTAAGGCCGTAAACCAAACCATCACACCCTGTCTTCCACATTACAGCTTGAAGTGCCTTCCGCCCCTATCACTTAAGTACCAGTGGTGTTTTCCCACCTTTTTTGTCTTGTTCACTACTGTATCCCCAGCACTTAGAACAGCATTTAATAGGTTCTCAGTAAATATTTATATAAATATTGCTTTTCTTCTCTGATACCACTTCCTTCTCTCAGTTGGAAGTGAGATTTTGTTCTTTGCGATTTCCATTGGACTATGCACCTTGTGAGGACCAGTTTGCTTTTTTTACCCTGCCTTTTCATGTCAGCCATTATATCAGGCAGCATTGTGACCACTGTGCCCTCCTTTTCTTAGGTCTGTTTCATAGTCATTGAGGAGCTTGAGTAAAAGTTTAGCTCCTGCAAGGGAAGGCATGTTCTTTAAAGAGAGCGAACAGAGACAAGGAAAACATTGGTTTATCTGAAAGATCCTTTGGTCATGCTGGGGAACCTGCCAAGTTCATATCCAAAGATGAAGAAATGACAGTTGTATTTCTAGGCACTGCTTTGCTCATGGAGAATGATCTTTGTTTTTGTGTCAGAAGTTATGTTTAGTAGCAGTTGGGATTACACTGAGCAGCTCTCCCCTGTTTGAAATGTCTAGAGGTCTGGACTAAGAGACAATTTAAATTCTATAATCCTGGTGTCTGGTGATTTGCAGGTGACCCCAGATCTCCAAATGTGCCAGGGAATTATTGAGGTATCTAAGAAGCATGTTGTAGGAAAGTTGTGTATGTTAATACAGGATGGTACTAGGCAAAATGGAATGATACTTTTAAATGAGTTTTTTTGGGATTGGCAAAATGTCAGTTTGAATATATTGCTGTTTTCCTTGTATCTCTTGTGCTTTTCAGTTAATGAGTTTTGTAGAAGTCTGAGTGGTATAGCTGTGCTAAAGAAAAATTGAACTGCAGTTGGAAAAGCGTTTGCTTCTAAGCTTAAATCTCAGTTTACACAAGAAAGTTGTACATCATATGTGGAGTCAGAGCATCCACGGGCAGTGGCTGCTGCAGCTTTTATTATCTTTAGGTGGACTATAACTGTTCCTCAAAAAATCTTATCAGAGTAGTTTGGTTGCATCTCAGCTTTGAACCAAAAGGACTGAATTGTAGAAACTACTTTTCCTAACCTCCTGGTAGCTTTCACCCAAAGCTTTTCAGCCAGATGGATCTCTCTAAGGAAGATAATTTCCAGTCTTTAACTTAACTCCAGCTCTTGCAGGAATGGAATTCCATGTTGTCTGTTAAAATGTTGGACTGGAAGTAAATTTTTTCAAAAATTTTATTATTTATTTCTCTCCTCCCCTTTCCCCCACCATTGTCTGCTCTGTGTCCATTCGTTGTGTGTTCTTCTTTGTCTGCTTGCATTCTTGTCAGCAGCACTGGGAATCTGCGTCTCCTTTTGTTGTGTCATGCTGTGTCAGCTCTCCTCGTGTGCAGCGCCACTCCTGGGCAGGCTGCACTTTTTTTCGCGCTGGACAGCTCTCCTTGCAGGGCGCACTCCTTGCACGTGGGGCTTCCCTACGCAGGGGATACCCCTGTGTGGCACAGCTCTCCTTGCGCGCATCAGCACTGCATGTGGGCCAACTCACCACACACATGAGGAGGCCCTGGGTTTGAACCCTGGACCTCCCATATGGTAGATGGACGCTCTCTCAGTTGAGCCACATCCGCTTCTTGTGGAAGTAAACATTTTTAAACTTACCTTTGAATGTGAGGCAAGTTATTTAATTTCCGTGCCTTAGTTTCTCCTCCAAATGCTTAGTGACTATTATGCAAAAAAAATGAGAGACGTGTAGCATATTTAGTTTCTTGAAAAATATAGATTGAAGTTCCTGAAGCTTTAGAGTAGACATCATAGTTCTAAGTTCCAGCCATGTGTATGTCTTTTGAGAATCACTTGCTCAAACCTTCACGTTCCAATTCAAGGTGAAGCCTTTTGTTGATCATTGGATCAGTTCCCAGTGATCTCTCTCTTCTGTTCTTTTTGGTTCCATATGGTTATATTCCTTTGTAGGCTCTAATTGTTAATATCATCCTCTTTAGTACCATCTTCCTTTTTGGTGATTGTGTAATGTATGTTTAATATTCTTTGTCATACCCAACACTAAGTGTGTGAGCATCATAAAGGTCTTAGATTATTTGTATCTCCATTTGTAGCAGTTTGATATGGTTTATGAATTCCAAAAACAGATATTGGATTATGTTTGTAAACTGGTCTATACCTGGGCAGGATTAAATTATGATTAGGGCTTTGATTGGGCCACATCAGTAGGATGTTGAATCTCTGCCCCCTTAGTGGGCAGGGACTCAGATAAAACTACACGGCAGAGCAGAGGAGTTAGTTGGAGATTTGATGTGGGAGTTTTTGAGTCAGAGCACTGGGAAGTAAGCATACAGGGGAGCTTGGTTGTGAGGAAAGCGAAAAGGCCCCAGGAAGAGAAATAAGGTGTTCGCCTAATATCCTACAGCTGGCCTTGTGGAGGGGCAAAGCCTTGAGAGCCTCATAGTTTATAGCTGACCTTGTGGAGAAAACAAAGGAGCTGAGCCCAGAGAGGAGTGAACCCCAGGAAGCCTGAACCCTGGCAGATGTTGGCAGCCATCTTGCTTCAGCATGTGGCAGAAGACCTTGGTGAGGGAAGTAACTTATGCTTTATGGCCTGGTAACCGTAAGCTTCTACCCCAAATAAATATCCTTTATAAAAGCCAACCAATTTCCGGTATTTTGCATCAGCACCCCTTTGGCTGACTAATACAGAATTTGGTACCAGGAGTGGGGGTGTGCTTTTGCTATTACCAAAATGTTGGAAACGGTTTTATAAATGGGTAACGTATTTTTTGGAGGAATTGTGAGATGCTTGGAAGAAAAGACAATGCTTTGAAGAGACTGTTGATAGCAGTGTGGATGCTATAGAGACTTTTTATGATGCCTTAGAAGTAAATGATGACACTTGTTGAAACTGGAGGAAAGGCGATCCATGTTTTAAAGTTGCAGAGAACTTAGGAAGATTGACTCCTGATGTTTTATGGAAGGCAGAATTTGAAAATGGTGAGCATGGGCATTTACCTGAAGAACTTTCCACAGTAAACTTGGAGAATGCGGCTTGGCTTCTCCTTGCAGCTTATAGCAAAATGCTAGATGAGAGAAATATGCTGAAGACTGAACTGTTGGGCACAAAGAAACCAGAAACTGATTCTGGAAATTCCAAGCCTCTGGAAATCAAGTCCCCAGGTGATAGTGCTCCATTTGAGAATTTACCTAAACTTGGAACTTGTAAATCAGGGTTGAAGATGCAGTTATCACAGAAAGACTTGTGGAAAGTCTTACTGTCTGGTGGCTTGGACCCCTGCTTCTTGCATGCTAAATCAACAAGCTTTTTGAAAGAGCTGTATGAACAAAACCATTGCAAACTTGGTCTAAAGGGACATGGAAAGGAAAGATTGAAGGAGCAACAGCTTTAAGAAGAAAACCATGGAAGCTGAGATCTAGAATTAAGACATCACCTTGGGCCAAGAGAGGAACCCCACCCATGTGTATAGAGGGATGAGTTTGCCCCAGCAGTTGAAGAGGGTGGATGTTCCCCCTCAACCCCCAAGTTCAGGGAGAGTTTTTCTGCCCCAGGGTACAGAGAGGGTGGAGCACATTCCTGAAGGATTAGGGTGGTTAATGTCAGCACCCCATAGGTCTGAGAGGGGTGGACCTGTCCCCATGGATTAGGGAAGGCCAGGTAGTCGACTCATTGTTCTGAGAGGGTTGAGCCTGTGTGCCAAAGGTTAGGGAGAATATTGCCTTCACCTCACTATACTAGGGGGGGTTAAGTCTCTAACCCAAAGATTGGGTAAGGTGTAGCAATCACCCCAATGCTCTTTTAGGGTGAGGTCTGGAGCTTGGTCTCCGCCTAGATACTTGATGAGGATGGAACCAAGAAAATGGCTGTTGGGCAAACCTTTGGAAAGGGTGAGTTCTCATAACGCCGCAGGAAGAAGAAACCATTGTCTTAAGAATGACTCTCAGACTTTGAAATCAAATGGAGGATGCCTTGCAGTTTGCTGAACTGTTCTGGACCCATAATTCATATTTCCCTTCCAATTTCTCTGTATTGTAATGAAAATGTTTTATCCTTTGTCCATTTGTGTATTGGAAGCAGATAAATTGTTTTGTTTGTTTCAGAGGTCTATAGCAGACAGGATTTTGCTCCAAGACAAATTATATTTCTTAAAATTGTTTGTGATATGATTTTGTACTTGCAATGTTACTTGTTTAAGGATTTGTGATTATATTGTAATGTCTTTTTGGAATTCACAGGGTGGAGTGTAGTGGTTTGATATGGTTTACGAATTCCAAAAATAGATACTGGGTTATGTTTGTAAATTGGTCTGTACTTGTGCGTGTTTAAATTATGATTAGGGCTTTGATTGGGCAATGTCACTGGGGGCGGGGACTCAGATAAAACTACACAGCAGAGCAGAGGGGTTGGAGTTTTGATGTTGGAGTTTTTTTGAGCTGGAACCCCCGGGAAGTAAACATAGAGGAGCTTGGTCATGAGGAAAGAGAAAAGACCCTGGAAGAGAAACAAGCTTTTTGCCTAATAGTCTACAGCTGGCCTTGTGGAGCGAGGCAAAGTTTAGAGAGTCTCATAGTCTACAGCTGACCTTGTGGAGAAAACAGGAGCTGAGCCCAGAAAGGCGTGAACCCCAGGAAGAGAGGAACCCAGGAAGCCTGAACCCTGGCAGACGTCTGCAGCCATCTTGCTCCAACACATGGCAGAAGACTCTGGTGAGGGAAGTAACTTAATGCTTTATGGCCTGGTAACTGTAAGCTTCTACCCCAAATAAATACCCTTTATAAAAGCCAACCTGACATGTCAGAGGGCCCTACTTTGAAATTTGTGCTCCTGAGTGTGATGGAGCTGGACTCAG
This sequence comes from Dasypus novemcinctus, assembly GCF_030445035.2. NCBI lineage: Eukaryota > Metazoa > Chordata > Mammalia > Cingulata > Dasypodidae > Dasypus > Dasypus novemcinctus. The sequence continues at coordinate 88,142,834 of NC_080680.1, read as the reverse complement.
ATGTGACTTTTCTACACATGCCTCTTCTGTCACTTTTACTGAACCTGTGGTTGGCGCTAGGGATGGTCCATATTCAGGAGACTTGAGTCTCTGGGCTGTCCATATGCCAGCTGGGCCCTGAGCCTCAGCAGAGTGGCGACTCCTACTCTCTGGTTTGTTGGTCTTATCCAGGTCAGCTAACAGGGAGGTGAAGATGGTCAACCACCACACTAGGAAATCAAGAGTGCCTACAACTGCACGCAGAGGAATTGCATCCATCATACATGTAGAATCTAAGCCCCCTCTTGATCTAGAGGTGGAGAGGACATCATACCAGGGCCCATAGAATGGAGGAATAAAATATGGACTAGAATGGACTTACTGATATTCTACTATAAAACTATTGTGATGAGTAATAGAAGAAATTTTAGCATCAGGGTGGAGAAAGTGGCCACAGTAGTTGCTGAGGGCAGGGTGAGGGAAGAAGAGATGTGATGTGGGGGTGTTTTTGGGATTTTGAGTTGTCCTAAATGATATGGCAGGGTGAGATGCTGGACTTTATATATCCGGCCAAAACCCACTGTGAATGTACTGGGGGAGAGTGCAAACTACAGGGTAAACCTTTATCTATGTAGTGCAGCAGTGCCCCAAAATGTGTTCATATGTGTCATAATGATTGGGGAGGTTGTTGGTGTGGGAGGAGTGGGGTGGGGGGGGTGGGGGTAAATGGGAACCTCTTATATTTTTTAATGTAACATTTTTTTGTGTGATGTATGTATCTTCAAAAAAATACAATTTAGAAAAATGATGTGGTGAGGGGTGGGTTACATGGGAACCTCTTATGTTCCTGTTTTTTTAATGTAATGTTCCTTGTGATCTATTAATGTTAATTAAAAAATATATATATAAAATAAATAAAAGCCAACCAGTTTCTGGTATTTTGCATCAGAACCTCTTTGGCTGACTGATGCACCATCTATTATGAAAACTTTTCCACATCACCTCAAACAGAAACTCTGTACCAATTAAGTATTGACTCTCTACCCCCTATCCCACTCCTGGTATCTTTTAATCTACTTTGTTTCTATGAATTGCATATTTTGTCCTATGAATTTCTTTCCTCTAATTTTGATATACTATTAACTACATTATTAGGTATGATGGTCACATAATAGATGTCTGATTAGTTTGAAGCTATCCTTGGTAGGTAAAAATGTATTTTTTTTTTTTTTTTTTTTTTTTTTTTGAGGTACTAGGGCCAGGGATTGAGCCTGGGTGGGACCTCCTATGTGGGAAGCCAGCACTCAACACTGAGCCACATCGGCTCCCCTGATTTGTCTTTAGGAGGCACTGGGAACTAAACCTAGGACCTCCCATGTGGGAAGCAGGTGTTCAACTGCTTGAGCCAAATCTAGTCCCCTTTCATTTTATTGAATTTTTTTAATTAAAAAAATCTTTTTTAGGTACGTGGGGCCAGGGATTGAACCCAGGACCTTGTGTGGGAAGCTGGCATTCAACCACTGAGCCACATTGGCTTCCCTGAGTTGGTTTTCTGTTTGTTTTGCTTGTTGTTTGTTTTTGTTTTTTTAGGAGGTACTGGGAACTGAACTGGGACTCCCATGTGTGAGGCAGTCACTCATCTGCCTGAGCCACATCTGCTCCCTCCTCTTTCCTTTTTTTTTTTTTTAAGATTTTATTTACTTCTCCCTCCCCCTCCCCATTTTTTTCATTTTGCTATGTCTGTTCATCTTCCTTGTTCTTTTAGGAGGCACCTGGAACTGAACCTGGGACCTCCAATGTTAGAGAGAAGGCACCTAATCTCTTGAGCCACCACCGTTCCCTGCTTTGTTGTGTCTCTCATTATGGTGGTTTTTTTAAAAAGATTTATTTATTTATTCCCCCCCCACCCCAGTTGTCTCTTCTCTGCGTCCACTCGCCATGTGTTCCTTTGTGTCCGCTCCCATCCTTGTCAGTGGCCTGGGAATCTTTGTCTCTTTTTGTTGTGTCATCTTGCTGCATCAGCCCTCCATGTGTGCAGGGCCCCTCCTGGGCAGGCTGGACTTTCTTTCGTGCTGGGCGACTCTCCTTACGGGGTGCACTCCTTGCACGTGGGGCTCCCCCATGTGGGGGACACCTCTGCGTGGCACGGCACTCCCTGCACGTGTCAGCACTGTGCGTGGGCCAGCTCCACATGGGTCAAGGAGGTCCTGGGTTTGAACCACGGACTGGTAGGCAGACGCTCTATCTGCTGAGCCAAGTCCAATTCCCCTCATTATGGTTTTTCTTCTTGTGTCTCTTGTTGCATCAGTTCACTGTGCCTGCCTGTTGCGTCAGCTCGCTGTTTTGCTCGTCCTCTCTAGGAGGCACTGGGAACCACTGCTCCCTGCTTTGTTGTGTCTCTCATTATGTTTTTCTTCTTCTGTCTCTTGGTATGTCATCTTGTTGCATCTTGCCATGGCTGCCTGTTGTGCCAGCTCGCTCTTTTCTTTAGGAGGCACTGGGCACCAAACCAGGGACTTCCCATGTAGTAGGTGGGATCTCAGTCACTTGAGTCACATCAACTTCCCCCTCCTTTTTCTTTTTAAATAAAGCCCCTCTCCCCCTTTACTTTTTGTTAATTCAGATTTATTAAATAAATAGGTGATAATTATTCTCACTACAAAAGGCATTCTTTCACATTTTTACTGTAAATTTCTTTAAATAGTGAGCTTGTCTCTGTGTTGCTAATTATTTAGGATTTAATTTGCTTATATCTTTTTATGTATACATTATCAGAATAAAGGGGCATTTGTTTCATTACCTGGATATAATTATTTTTGAATAGTGAATGCTATATTGTTATCAGAGTAATGATTAGTAATTCCAGGGTGCAGTTTTGAAAGTTGGTGGCTATTGATTCAGTGCAATTGAAGTGGTTTTCTTAAAACCTTTAACCTATAAGAAAGATGTTTAGAATTTTTAAGGAAGCAGATTTGGCTCAATGGCTAGAGCGTCCACCTACCACATGGGTGGTCCAAAGTTTAAACCCAGGGCCTCCTTGACCCATGTGGTGAGCTGGCCCATGCATAGTGCTGATGAGTGCTAGGAATGCCGTGCTACATGGGGTGTCCCCCGTATAGGGGAGCCCCATGTGCAAGGAATACAGCTCGGAGAGCTGCCTGGTACGAAAAAAGTGCAGCCTGCCCAGGAGTGGCGCCGCATGCACAGAAAGCTGACACAACAAGATGAAGCACCAAAAAGAAACACAGATTCCCAGAGCCGCTGGCAAGAATACAGATGGACATAGAAGTACACAGAGTGCATGGACACAGTGAGCAGACAACTGAGGGGCGGGGGATAAATAAAAATAAATAAATAAATGAAAGATGTTTATTAAAAAAAATAAAATAAAATTTTTAGGTGTGTTTAAACTTCCTTTGATAGGAAAATCCTGAAAGATAATTTTTAAGTAGATAAAGCTATTGCATTATATTACATTTTTAATGGGGAAATAATTTTTCAATTTATCCTCACAGTTACACCACTTACATTCTTTCATATAAATGTTTAGTATATTTACTAGGATCTTTTCATTTTCTCTTTTTTAGGTAGGCTTTCTAAGTGGTAATTTTTTTTTTTTAAGATGTATTTTTTATTTATTTCTTTCCCCTTCCCCACCCACCCTCCCAGTTGTCTGCTCTCTGTGTCCATTCACTGTGTGTTTGGTGTCCGCTTGTATTCTTGTAGAAATCTGTGTCTGTTTTTGTTGCGTCTTCTTACTGCGTCAGCTCTCCATGTGTGCGGCACCATTCCTGGCAGGCTGCACTTTTTTAGCACTGGGCGGCTCTCCTTACACGGTGCACTCCTTGCGTGTGGGGCTCCCCTGCGCGTGGCAGGGCACTCCTTGCATGCATCAGCCCTGCGCATGGGCCAGCTCATCACACGGGTCAGGAGGTCCTGGTTTGAAACTTGGTCCTCCCATATGGTAGGCAGACGCCCTATCCCTTGGGCCAAATCTGCTTTCCTCTAAGTGATATTAATTATTTCAGGTTACTATTCTAGGTGCTGATTTAGAATCTCACAAAATATAATTCTTGAAAGAATTTTTCAGTGCTTACATTAAAAAATTTAATTCTGGACTCAAAAAAAAAAAAAAAAGAAAGTTTCCTAAAATTTCAAAACCATGGGTGAGGGAAGGAATGAGGTAAGCGTGTGGTGGAGGTTATATTTGACGAGCTCAGTGGGGAAAGGGACTGTATATCCTCTGTGTTGTTTTAGTTCACGTATCTAGCACTGCGTGTAATACCTTTAAGGAGAAGTTCATTATTAATAAATGAATGAGCACTAGTGCTGTTCAGGATGACTGCTGGAGTGAATTGAGATAGTGAATTATTTCATACATATAAATAATTTTCTTGGGGTAATGGGGGTCCTGAAATATATATATAGTCCTTTTCTGGATTCCTTTTCGTTAGTCACTACATTGTAATGAGAAGGGAGGAAAGAAATATATTATATTGAGGCAGCATCTTAGTATTGAAGACTTACTGTAATCCATTAGTTTTAAGAAACACAATTTTTCATACTTATAATACCTCTGAAATCAGGAATGTGTTTTATAATTGATCACTTGTCTTAGTTTAATGGGAGCAATTTTTTTTTGGTAGTAGCACATAAACTATGATGTGTCTAAGGAGTCAGTGTAGCTCAAGTGGTTGAGTGCCTGTTTCCTATATATAAGGTCCTGGATTTGATCCCTAGTACCTACTAAAAACAAACAAACAAATGAGAAAACCAACTCTCAATGGGGAGCAGATGTAGCTCAGTGGTTTAGTATCTGCTTCCCATGTATGGAGACCTGGGTTCAATCCCTGGTGCCCCCTTAAAAACCAAAAAAAAACCCAAAAACACAATAATGTGTCTTGTAATTAATACCTTTTTAGATGTTGTATTAGCCAAAGGGGTGCTGATGCAAAATACCAGAGATTGGTTGGTTTTTATAAAGGGTATATATTTGGGGTAGGAGCCTACAGATACCAGGCCATAAAACCTAAGTTACTTCCCTCACCAAAGTCTATTTTCACTTGTTGGAGCAAGATGGCTGCTGATGGCTGTGAGGGTTCAGGCTCCTGGATTCCTCCCTTCCAGGGTCTTGCTTCTCTCTGGGTTCAAGGTTCCTTTCCTGGGGCTGACTTCTCTTTCCTCTGTGAGCTTACCTCCCGGGGCTCTAGCTTAAGTCTTCAGCATTAAACTCCAACCTCAAAACTCCAACATCAGAAGCCCTCAACTCTGTCCTTTGCCATGCCTTTTATCTGTGAGTCAACGCCCTAATCATAAGTCAGTCATGCCTAAGTACAGATCAGATTACACACATAATCCAATATATATTTTTGGAATTCATAACCATATCAAACTGCTACAGATGTGATGAGATATAGTGGCCATCCTCATTTTTAACATAGTACTTACTTGATTTAGGTTAAAATCTTAGGCTACTTTATTTTTATTTTGAACATCCGATTTCTAAGAACAACTTAACAGGGTTACTGTAAAATTTAACAAATTGCTTTGTATATTGAATTTTTTGCTCAGTAGATAGCAGACAAAATAGCTATGAGGCAACTTAATGAAATTTAATAATGTAAAAAAGCAAAATTATGTCTTTGCTTTCTCTTTTTTCAGGAGCAGTAGAGAACTATGGACAATTCTACTTGGAAGGTCAGCTCTGAGAGAACTGGTAAGTGGTGGTATTCTTGAGTGGATTCATATGATTCCCTGTGTAGTTTATGTTTTTAAAAAACCTGCCTTCTCTTTGACATGGGAAGTACACTTTTTAAAAATATGTGTATTTCCAAAGCTAGATAAATATTATGCCTTTCTTCTGTCTGCTGAAGTTGGATGTGTTTTATAGTTTAGCTGCTGAAGTTTTTGAAATATTTTCCTTTGTTTGTACCCATTGATTCATTTTTCTGAAAAGATAACCATTGCTGCTTAATTGACTACTGAGGGTAGGGGTATAAATACCATTCTTTTACCTCAGGCTAAGAAAGATTCTGAGACCTTTTCTCCATTTCATACTCTACTTACCTGTTCTTCCATTTCCATTTTGGCCTACTGGCCAGCTATCTCCTTTAGGTCATAGAGGCTGTGGTTTCTAAGACATTTCCAAGTATGTAATCAATAAAGAACAGTTCTTCATGCTGATTCTCTGGTGTTCCACCTCTGTGAGAGTGAAGTGCTATGATGATGTTAGTTATTACTATTGTTATTATAATAATTAAAATAATGAATATGACACCTCTTTTAGAGCCTTAATGCTTTTTGATATGCCTTGATCTGATCATTCTACTTCTAGGAATGTGTCTTAAAGAAATCCTAAAAAAAAGTTTTGGGCACACAGTTTTTTACCTCAGCATCATTTGTGTTGATTAAGAATGACAATCAGGGAAACGGACTTTGGCCCAGTGGTTAGGGCGTCCGTCTACCATATGGGAGGTCCGCGGTTCAAACCCCGGGCCTCCTTGACCCGTGTGGAGCTGGCCCATGCGCAGTGCTGATGCGCGCAAGGAGTGCCGTGCCACGCAAGGGTGTCCCCCGCGTTGGGGAGCCCCACGCGCAAGGAGTGCGCCCGTGAGGAAAGCCGCCCAGCGTGAAAAGAAAGAGCAGCCTGCCCAGGAATGGCGCCGCCCACACTTCCCGTGCCGCTGACGACAACAGAAGCGGACAACAGAAGCCGACAAAGAAACAAGATGCAGCAAATCGACACCAAGAACAGACAACCGGGGGAGGGGGGGAAATTAAATAAAATAAATAAATCTTTAAAAAAAAAAAAAAAAAAAAAAAAAAGAATGACAATCAGGGAAGTGGACTTGGCCCAATGGATAGGGCGTCTGCCTTCCACATGGGAGGTCCGTGGTTCAAGCCCCGGACCTCCTTGACCCATGTGGAGCTGGCCCATGCTCAGTGCTGATGCGCGCAAGGAGTGCCGTGCCTCATAGAGGTGTCTGCAGCGTAGGGGAGCCCCACGCACAAGAAGTGCGCCCTGTAAGGAGAGCCGCCCAGCGCGACAAAGTGTAGCCTGCCTAAGAATGGTTCCCCCCACACAGAGAGCTGACACAACAAGATGACACAACAAAAAGAAACACAGATTCCCGTGCCGCTGACAATGACAGAAGCGGACAAAGAAGACAACGCAGCAAATAGACACAGAGAACAGACGACCAGGGTGGGGGTGGGGGGAGAGAAATAAATAAAAAATATATCTTTAAAAAAAAATAAAAACGAAGAATGACAATCAACTTAAGTGTGTCTCACATTAAGAGAAATAGTTAATTATGAGCTAGCTGCTTGATAAAATATACAACCACTAGAAAGTTCGTTTATCAAGATTTTCATAATAACAAAGATAAATCATTATGTTACAATGTTAAGCAAAGAAAAGCAGACTACAGAATTGTAGATTCAGCTGTGGGGAAAAAAATGAATATTAAAAAGACTCAAAGGAGTATGTAATCCTCAGCATGATCCTGGAGACTGATTAAAATTGCATTTGTATAATTGTCTTGTTGTCTTCCAGAATCAGATTGAAGCAGAACTGAATAAACACTGGCAGCGGCTATTGGAGGGGCTTTCTTACTACAAACCTCCCAGGTATGAATATTCTAAGTGTTGGTTATAGTAATTCCTCTAAGAAAGCTGGCATAAATGAAACCATCTTTGTTTAGAGATTTTTGAGATTGCTGTTATGTAGATCAGAGAGAATACAATTTGGTTACCAGTGGAAAAAAATCTGGCACATTTTTCTGTCTATTGAAATAAAGGGAAATTCTTTCTAGAATAGTATAGTAATATAGTATCCAATTATGTAATCTTAGTATTTGGGAATAAGGACTTATTAAATATTTCCCCCTGCCTGAAATGACTCCTTTGTCTATCTTCTTGCTGTGTCTGCTCATTGTCTTTGCTGGTTGTGTCCGCTCATTGTCTCTCGTCATTGTGTCTGTTTGTTGTCTGCTTGTCATCTTTAGGAGGCACCTGGGACCTCCAATGTGGGAGATGGGCACCAAACTGCTTGAGCCACATCTGTTCCCCAATTTATTAGATATTTAAAATTTTCTAATATTTATCTATTGTCCACCTCTTTGTGTGAGGTACTGTGAGTATTAATTTCTGGGCTATAGGTATTTATATAATGTTCACTACGTACAATTATCCTAAGCTTTTTTTTTTTTTTTTAAAGATGTATTTATTTATTTTTATTTCTCCCCACCACCACCCCTGGCCCAGTTGTTTGCTCTTTGTGTCCTTTGCTGCGTGCTCTTCCGTGTCCGCTTCCATTGTTGTATTGTTGTCAGGGGCACCAGGAATCTATTCTTGTTGTGTCATGTTGCTGCGTCAGCTTTCTGTGTGTGCGGCTGCCACTCCTGGGCAGGCTGAACATTCTTTTGCGCTGGGTGGCTCTCCTTACTGGGCGCACTCCTTGCGCGTGAGGCTCCCCTATGCGAGGGACACCCCTGTGTGGCAGGGCACTCCTTGCATGAATCAGCACTGCGCATGGGCCAGCTCCACATGGATCAAGGAGGCCTGGAGTTTGAACTGCAGACCTCCCATGTGGTAGGTGGATGCCCTATCCATTGGACCAAATCCTCTCCCCTTAATTATCCTAAGCTTTTAACTTAAAAGTCACTTAATTCTCACAACAACCCTTTGAGATAGGTACTATTTGTATTCTTTGAGTGAATATGTGGATTTTTAGTTTAGGCAGTGAAAAACAATCAATAAAATATAAAATAGTTAAAAAAGAAGAGAACACAGCTTACAGGACTGGACTCATTGATTTTAATTCCAAGTCCAGATCTCATTCTGTTATACATCACAGTTTGCAAGCCACCCCTTATATCATTTCCCTTCTACTTCAGAATAGCTGTTGAATTTATTGCATCTTTGCCTTCCATTTTTACTCTCTCGGCTTGGTGAAGAACTTTTCTTTTGTCCTTTTGGGTCTGGTTTATTTCACTCAACATGATGTCTTCCAAGTTCATCCATGTTGTTGCATGTATCAGAACTACAATCCTTTTCATGTCTGCATAATATTCCATTGTATGTATTTATCACATTTTGCTAATCCATCTATCTCCTGATGGACACTTGGGTTGCTTCCATCTTTTGGCAATTGTGAATTATGTGTCTAGGGAAGTTGATGTGCAAATACTGTCTGAATCCTTGCTTTCAATTTTTTTTACTAAGTATATACCTAGAAGGAGGATTACTGGGTCATATGGTAATTCTATACTTAACTTCCTAAGAACTGCCAAACTGTTTTCCACATCAGCTGCACCATTTTACATTTCCACCAACAATGAACAAGTCTTCCTATTTCTCTACATGTTCTCCAACACTTGTTATCTTTTTTTTTTTTTTAACTGTAGTTATTCCAGTGAGTATAAAATGGTATCTCATTGTTGTTTTGGTTTTTTATGCTTAGTGGCTAATGATGTGCTTTTTGGCCATTTGTTTTTTGTGTTTTTTTTTAAAGATTTATTTTTATTTATTTAATTTCCCTCCCCTCCCCCGGTTGTCTGTTTTCTGTGTCTTTTTGCTGCGTCTTGTTTCTCTGTCCGTTTCTGTTGTCGTCAGTGGCACAGGAAGTGTGGGCGGCGCCATTCCTCGGCAGGCTGCTCCCTCCTTCGCGCTGGGCGGCTCTCCTTATGGGTGCACTCCTTGCGCGTGGGGCTCCCCTACGCGGGGGAGACCCCTGTGTAGCACAGCACTCCTTGCGCGCATCAGCACTGCGCATGGGCCAGCTCCACACGGGTCTTGACCCGGGGCTTGAACCGCGGACCTCCCATGTGGTAGATGGACGCCCTAACCACTGGGCCAAAGTCCGTTTCCCTTTTTTGGCCATTTGTAAAACCTCTTTGAAGAGATGTCCATTTGAGTCTTTGGTTCCTTTTTTGTTTATCATTTTGTTGTCAAGTTGTAGGAATTTTTTTTTTTTTTACAAATAAGTTTTAAAAAAAAAAAGATTTATTTCATTTATTTATTTTCTCCCCACCCCTTTGTTGTTTTGCACTTGCTGTTGTCTTTTTGCACTGGGAACCGAACCTGGGACCTCTGATATGGAAGGAGACACCTAGTCATTTGAGTCACGTCCATTCCCTGCTTTGTTGTGTCTCTCATTTATGTTTTTCTTCTTGTATTTCTTGTTGCATCAGCTTGTTGCACCTGCCCATCATGCCAGCTCACTGTCTTTTTTAGTAGGCACTGGGAAACAAACCATGGACCTCCCATGTGGTAGGCAGGAGCTCAGTTGCTTGAGCCACATCCACTTCCCTACAAATAAGTTTGTTTGTTTGTTTGTTTAATTTATTTTAAGGTTTATTTATTTCTCTCCCCTCCCCAACCCCCCGGTTGTCTGTTCTCTGTGTCTATTTGCTTCGTCGTCTTCTTTGTCTGCTTCTGTTGTCAGCGGCACGGGAATCTGTGTTTCTTTTTGTTGTGTGAGCTCTCCGTGTGTACAGCACCATTCCTGGGCAGGCTGCACTTTCTTTCACACTGGGCGGCTCTCCTCACAGGGCACACTCCTTGCTTGTGGGGCTCCCCTACGCAGGGGACACCCCTGCATGGCAGGGCACTCCTTGCGCGCATCAGCACTGCACATGGGCCAGTTCCACACAGGTCAAGGAGGCCCGGGGTTTGAACCGCGGACCTCGCATGTGATAGATGGACGCCCTAACCACTGGGCCAAGTCCGCCACCCAAGTTTATTTATTTAAATCCCACCCCCTGTATGCCCCCGAGATGGTGCCCTTGTCCATCTGCTTGTCTTCTTGTCTTCCTCAGGAGGCACTAGAACCTAACCTAGGACCTTCCATGTGGGAGGCGAGTGCCCAGCCCCTTGAGCCACATCTGCTCTCAAGGAATTTCTTTATTAATTTCTTTATAAATTAAATCCCTAGCCAGATATGTGATATCTAAATATTTTCTCCCATTCTGTAGATTTTTTCTTTACTTTCACAATGAAGTACTTTGATGCACAAAAGTTTTTAATTTTTATCAGGTCCCATTTCTTTGTTTTTTCTTCTTTTTTTTTTTTTTTTTTAATATTTATTGATTATTATTATTATTATTATTTTTAATTACATTAAAAATATATATATGAGGTCCCATTCAACCCCACCGCCCCCGCCCCCCACTCCCCCCACAGCAACACTCTCTCCCATCATCGTGATACATCCATTGCACCTGGTAAGTTCATCTCTGAGCATCACTGCACCCCATAGTCAATGGTCCACATCATAGCCCAGACTCTCTCACGTTCCATCCAGTGGGCCCTGGGGGGATCTACAGTGTCCCGTAATTGTCCGTGAAGCACTATCCAGGACAACTCCACGTCCCGAAAACGCCTCCACATCTCATCTCTTCCTCCCGTTCCCCACACCCAGCAGCCCCCATGGCTACTGTTCCCACACCCATTCCACATTTTCTCTGTGGACATTGGATTGGTTGTGTCCATTGCACACCTATGTCAAGTGAGGGCTTAGATTGCACATGGGTACTGGATGCACTCTTCCCGCTTCTAGTTGTAGACACTCTAGGCTCCATGTTGTGGTGGTTGACCTTCTTCAACTCCATGTTAGCTGAGTGGAGTAAGTCCAATAAGTCAAAGTGTAGGAGCTGAAGTCTGTTGAGGCTCTGGGCCTGGGTGTCATATTATCAGTCCAGAGATTCAAATCCCCTACATATATCTTAAACCCAGCACCAACTACAATTCCAATAAAGTAGCATGCAAGTCTTGTGAAAAGAGATCCCCTCTGAGTCCATTTCCATCACGCAGAAACACCAGCTCCAAAGAAGGGCCATCTGTCATGGCAGTGAACCCCTTCTGCCATGACCATAGAACCCGTGGGTCTCTTTATCCCTCAAAAGAACCAATACCTGGGGTTGTATCTACCTTATCTGTCTCTTAGACTCTGTTCAGTTGTACATAGGGGTATTCCTTCTGACAACCTCCAGACTCTTTTTTAGAGACTCACAGCCTTATAATCTCATTTCTCCTTTCCATTTCCCCCTTACATTAGGTCAAACCGCTTCCCGAAGTCATGTTATTATATGTAGAGAGGTATATTCTGCTGTTCCGCATTGAATCTTTGATTCAAGGTCATTTTCTAGTTGCTTCTTCAGCTGGTATGTGGTAGTGATCCCTCGGTGCCAGGGAGGCTCATCCCCGGGTGTCATGTCCCACGCTGGGGGGAATGCATCACATCTACATGCTGAGTTTGGCTGTGAGAGTGGCCACATTTGAGTAACATGAAGGCTGTCAGGAGGAAACCCCCAGGCACAATGCTACTCTAGGCCTTGTTCTTATTGCAGGTGCATAGGCTCAAAAGTGTAGCCATTAGTATCAAGAGCCCACTGTTGGGCTGTTTTTTCTTCTGTTGCTTGTGCTTTTGGTGTAAAGTCTAAGAAATCATTGCCTAACATGAGGTTCTGAAAATATTTCCCTACATTTTCTTCTAGGAGTTTTATAATCCTAATTCTTATATTTAGGCCTTTGATCCATTTTGAGTTAATTTTTTTTAATAAATGGTTTTTTATTTTATTTTTAAAATTTTATTTGTTTCCCCCTCCCTTGTTGTTTGCACTTGCTGTCTGCTCATCTCTTTAGGAGGCACTGGGAACCGAACCTGTGACCTCCCATGTGGGAGAGAAGTGCTCAGTTGCTTGAGCTACCTCAGCTCACTGGTTTTTCTGTCTCTCATTGTCCTTCCTCTTTGTGTCTCTTTGTTGCATCATCCTTGTTGCATCAGCTTGCCACACCTGCCCATTTTGCCAGCTCAGCTCCTCCAGGAGGCACTGGGAACCAACCTGGGACCTCCCCATCCATGTGGTAGGCAGGAGTTCAGTCACTTGAGCCACATCTGCTTTCCTTGAGTCAATTTTTAGGGGTCCCCTTCATTCTTTTGCATATGGATATCCAGTTTTTCCAGCACCACTTGTTGACACTATTCTTTCCCAATTGAGTATACTTGGCACCCTTTTAAAAAATCATCTGTTGCACAACACAAGGAGTGAACCCTATTGTAAATGATGTACTATAGTATTATAGTTAATAATAGTTATAAAATGTTCTTTCATAAATTGTAACAAATTTACCACACTAATAAGGTGGAATATGGGAACTATTTTTTGTATGATTTTTCTGTAAGCCTACAACTTCTCTAACAACAAAAAAAATCAATTGGCCATAGATGGGAGGGTCTATTTTTGAACTCTCAATTTGTTTCCATTGTTTTATATGTCTGCTCTTGTGCCATTGCCATGCTGTTTTAATCACTTAGCTTTGTAATAAATTTTAAAATTGGGAAATGTGAGTTCTCCAACTGTGTTTCCTTTTTAAGATGGTTTTGGCTAGATGGTTTTGGCTAGATGGGGTTCCATACCCTTCCATATGAATTTTTTTTTCTGAGGTATGAGGACCGGAGATTGACCTCATATGCAGGAGGCCGACACTCAACCACTGTGCCACATTGGCTCCCCTGAGTTGGCTCCGTTGTCTTGTTTTGCTCATTGTTTGTTTTTTAATTTAGGAGGCACCAGGAACTGAATCCCGGACCTCCCATGAAGGAGGCAGGCACTCACCTGCTTGAGCTACATCTGCTCCCTCCATTTGAATTTGATGATTGTTTTTTCCATTTCTGCAAAGGAGTCTTTTGGATTTTTGATTGCAATGGCAGTGAGTCTATAAATTGCTTTGGGTAGAATTGCCGTTTTAGGTATATGTAGTCTGTAGTCCATGACTGCAGAATGTCCGTCCATTTATTTAGGTCTTCCTTGATTTCTTTTAGTTTCCTATCATTTTTTTTTCTCCCCCCCCCCTTGCTTCTTGCTTGCTATCTGCTCTCTGTGTCCATTTGCTGTGCGTTCTTCTGTGTGTATTTATTTTTATTTATTTACCCCCCTTGCAGCTTGCTTGTTTTTTGCTCTCACAAGCTCTCTGTGTCCATTTGCTGCGTGTTCTTCTATGTTGTCTCCCTTTTTTGTTTCGTCATCTTGCTGAATCTAATCTCTGCAGTGCTTGTGGTCTGGTGGCTCTCGATGGCGTGCAGGTGAGCCTGCCTTCACAAAGAGGCCCCTGGACATAAACCCAGGGCCTTCCGTATGGTAGACGGGAGCCCAAAAGACTGAGCCACAGCTGCTTCTCTCTCTTATCATTTTTAAGTTATGTTTCCTTGATTTGTTGCTTTCCCAGTTACTGCAACCCTTTATCTGTGTTTTTTTTTTAAGATTTATTTTTTATTTATTTTCCCCCCTCCCCCGCCCAGTTGTCTTCTCTGTATCCATTAACTGTGTGTTCTTCTGTGACCGCTGATAAGGAATCTGTGTTTCTTATTGTTGTGTCATCTTGCTGTGGCCACCGTCTTGGTCAACCAGAACACTTTTTTGTTTTTGAGCACTTCCTTCCTGTTACTACAAGATGCTCCAGGCTCATCTTGTATTTTCCCTGTACCAGCTCTAAAATCAGCCATTACTCCAAGATTCCTGATATTTTTTACTGAACAGTAGTATTTAGAAACCAAGATCTGGGTGCTGGGTATGCTTACTGCTTCGGTTATCATAACTTCTAGGCCCTCTCCATGGACAGAGCTAGATAATATATGTATATATACTAACATATCTGGTTGCAAATTTCACCTCAACTTTTTGTTAGCTCTAGATTTTTGGTAAGTTATTTAATCTTTTTAAGTATTGGTAATTCCATTTGCACAATGGGGATAATGATATTTACCCTTTGGGTAGTTTTAAGGATCAGATATAGTACATGTAAGGTGATGTATCTACAAATAGTAGATATTGTTGTAATAATGGTTTGCAACAGACATGCTAAATTTACTTCTTAGACATAACCAGTTCTCTTTTATAAAGTCTATAGAGATGAACTTGGGTGTGTGTGTGTATTTCATAGGTACTTAAAGGGCAGAAAAAGATCTATTGTAAAAATATCTTTGAAATAAAAATCAAAAAATATCTTTGAGTATTTTTATTGTAAACCCTTAGAAGGTCATTGAGAAGAGGAAATGATTCACTGTTCTTTTTATAGTCCAAGTTCAGCTGAAAAAGTAAAAGCTAATAAAGATGTAGCTTCACCACTGAAGGAACTGGGTTTAAGAATCAGCAAATTTTTGGTGAGTAAAAATTAGTATTGTCTGCAGTGTGAATGCTCATGGTTTCATTGTTAGCGAATTAAGTTTGGAGGATTAAATTGAGCATGTTGTATTTCACAAATACTCAGACTGTTACTCCTCTTCCTAAAAATCATAAATCAGAGTTGTTTTACTATACATTTACTACTGTAGCATTTTCTTCAACATACATATGGTTATCTTTAAGCTGACTGGTTTGTTTTTAAATATGTAGCTGTTTCCTTTTATTTTGAAAGCCCAGATAGTGCTTGCTGCTATATTCAGTGCTTGGCGAATAAGAACAGTTGTTTCTAGCATTACCATATAAATTACCTGTCAGTTATTGACAACTTTTTTCTGATATTTAGTTTAAAACTGTTTTGCTATAGGAAATCTTTTCAAAGATTTTTGTTTAAGTCCTGTGTTCATTCTAGAGGACAAATCTTTAGAATGCTTTGCATTTTATATGTTGTTTCTGAGTTGAGGTGGCTGTTCTCACGAAGTTCTGTATTTCAGGGTCTTGATGAAGAACAGAGTGTGCAGTTACTACAGTGTTACCTTCAGGAAGATTACAGGGGTACTCGGGACTCACTAAAGGTTTGTGATGATGCCCACCTCCCTCCTACTGCCTCTATTCTTTTCCTTGTTGGTTTTGCTTAATTTCGGGTTTTGGTACCAGTTTTGCAATAGTGGTAGGTGATCAGAATGGGTTTAAAAAACATATACTTCAAGCTGACATCAGTCCTCAGACTTGGAGGAGTAGAGAGGTCAAGATTGACATGTTAATAAAGATAGATTATTTTAGGATATCAGAACCGAAAAGGACTTGGGAGAACATCTAGCCTGCCCAACCCCTTATTTTACATGTGAATAAACTGAGGCCTGAGAGGGGAGAGGGATTTGAGCATAGGTTTAGATACACATAGGTAAAAAATGTTTCCAGAAGCAAATGGACAGTTATAATCTTGAGGGGTGAGGGAAGATGTGCACCTGTTTTGTTAACTGAGTTTTGTTTATAATGTGGCTTCTTGATCTCTTTTCCTTCAGACAGTACTGCAAGATGAGAGACAGAGCCAGGCCTTAATCCTGAAGGTCAGTAATAACCACCATTTTCCTTCTTTTTTTTTTTTATTTTTTTTTAAAGGAGAATTTTTTCCCCATTCTTTTGCTTTTTTATTTTATTTTATTTTTAAAGGTTCATTTATTTATTTATTTCTCCCCCTCCACCCCACCCCAGTTGTCTGTTCTCTATGTCTATTTGCTGCATCTTCTTTGTCCACTTCTGTTGTTGTCAGTGGCACAGGAATCTGTGTTTCTTTTGGTTGCGTCATCTTGTTGTGTCAGCTCTCTGTGCGTGCAGCACCATTCCTGGGTAGGCTGCATTTTCTTTCGCGCTGGGCGGCTCTCCTTACAGGGCACACTCCTTGCGCATGGGGCTCCCCTACACGGGAGACACCCCTGCGTGGCAGGGCACTCCTTGCATGCATCAGCACTGCGCATGGGCCAGCTGCAAAGGGGTCAAGGATGCCCGGGACTTGAACCGCGGACCTCCCATGTGGTAGACGGGCGCCCTAACCACCGGGCCAAGTTCGCCACCCATTTTCCTTCTTTAATGTCAGATTGGGTGACAACTTCTCAACCCTTGTTCTCTCTGAGAGTTGCTGACCTTTTGACTTTTTATGTTGGTTAAGTATTGAGTCTTAATGGTGAAACTTATTAACTCGTTTGTGAAGTAAAAAGCTTTTATTCATTGGACCAAGTTGAGAAGTTCTGCAAAGGAGATTCTTTAGTCATTGGTGGCGAGAACTGGGTCATGGATGTTTTTTCCATAGATCTAAATTTAACAGGATTATTTTGTATTTCTTTATTTCTCTATTCCCCCCAGTAACCCTTTGACCTAGAATCTCCTTTTAAAATGGAATTTCACCATGACTTCTGAAGTAGTTTCCTCTGTTACCTAGTGAGGATTAAGTATATTACTAACAAGCGAATGTGTATCAGTGCTATATTTATATTTGTTTTCATGTATTTGGCCTGTCATTTTATACCATTGTGTGTTAACGTGAATGCTGTGACTGAGAAATGATGCTGGAAACCTTAGGAAACTGTTTCATGTTACTAAACAATAATTCTTTTCATTTTGAATTACTTAATTTGGTATCCTTGTTTATAAAGATGTTTGTCTTTCTTTTGACCCAACTCAGTATGTATCCATTTCTGTGATTGCTTATGTAAATCTAACTTTTCCATTTGTATCTTTGTGATCTCTTTATCAGTAAACTTAAAATTGAGTATCTTCTGTTCAAAGGTAAGTAATTCTTTTTGAATCTTTTGCTTCTTCCCAGATTGCAGATTATTACTACGAAGAAAGAACCTGTATTCTTCGTTGTGTCTTACATCTTCTCACTTATTTCCAAGATGAAAGACACCCCTATAGGGTAAGCCCTCTTGTTGTCTTTGCCTTGTGTGATTCAGCCCTTTTAAAATAAGTTTATATTACTCATATTCATATACATTTGAATATTTTCCTGTCAGTATGTTACTCTGTTTTGATTTTTTAAGGTTGAATATGCAGAATGTGTTGATAAATTGGAGAAGGAGCTAGTTACAAAATATAGACAGCAATTTGAAGAACTTTATAAAACTGAAGCACCAACATGGGAGACACATGGAAACCTCATGGTATGTGGCTATTTTGTCCTCTTGTAACTCTTAGAATTATATACTCTTTTTTCATAGAACTTCAAGTTAAATTTTTAAATTCTCTTAAAACATTTATATATTTTAATTCTTCAGAAAAATTCAGATGTGCCATATAGAGCAAACATTAATCATTTGATACTTAATTCTGGACCTCTTCCTTTGACTTTCTCTGTCCAGTTACTTTTCTTTCTCTTCTTAGGTAAAATATTCTTTTAGTGGTTAATGAAGCTCTAAACCCAAGGTTTCATCTTCTTTATTATCCTTATCAAGTGTGTGACATTAGTCTGATTTTTATTCTAAATCCTAAATCATCCTGCATTTCTGTCACATCAGGAAGTTCCCTCCTGTCCCTTTGCAGTCAATGCCTGACCTCTGGCCCCAAGCCATCACTAATCTGCTTTCTTTCATTATAGTTTTGCTTCTCTAGAATTTCATATAAATAGAACTATAAAGTATATAGTCTTTTCTGTTTGGCCTCTTTCACTTAGTGTAATGTTTTATGAGATTCACTCATTTTATAGCATGTAACATTGCTTTTTTCAATTTTCTAAATATTAAAAATAATGTATTGTGGATATTAATATACAGGTCTTTGTGTGGATTATGTGTTTTCTTTTATCTTGGGTAAATATCTAGGAGTGGAAATGTTGGGTCATATCGTAATTTTATATTTACTTCATAGTGCACTCATAAATCGTTTCCCAAAGAAGCTGCACTATTTTCCATTCCTACCATATGTGCTGAGAAATCATTTTGCTCTACATACTTTGCCAATACTTGGTCTGGTCACTCTTTTAAATTTTACACATTCTAATAAATGTATAGTGGTATCTTATTTGTGGTTTTAATTTACATTTCCCTGATTACTAGTGATGTTGAGCTCATTTGCCATCCATATATCTTTTTTGGAGAAAGTGTTCATTTTTTTTTTTATTCATTGTTTTTATTGGGTTGTTCATCTTCTTTCAAATTGAAAGAGTTCTTTCCATATTCTGGATACAAGCCATTTACTATATAAGTATTTTTCCATTATTTTCTTCCACACTGTTACTTTTTAAAAAATATCTATTTATTTTATTTATTTCTCTCCACCCCCTTGTTGTTTTACACTTGCTTTGTCTGTTGTCTTCCTTGTTTAGGAAGCACCAGGAACTGAACCCAGGACCTCTGAAGTGGGAAGGAGGTGCCTAATCACTTGAGCTACCTCTGTTCCCTGCTTCTTTTTGTCTCTCATGTTTTTCTTCTTGTGTCTCTTGTTGCGTCATCTTATGTCAGCTTGCTGCACCTGCCAGTTGAGTCACCTCACTGTCTTGCTTGTCTTCTTTGGGAGGCACCAGGAACCTCTGCTCCCTGCTTTGTTGTGTGTCTCATTATGTTTTTCTTCTTGTGTCTCTTACTGCGTCATCTTGTGTCAGCTTATCATGCCTGCCCGTCACACCAGCTCGCTGTCTTCTTTAGGAGGTACTGGCAGCCAAACCGTGGACCTCCCATGTGGTAGGTGGGAGCTCAGTTGCTTGAGCCACATCTGCTTCCCCCGCTCTGTTACAACTTTCCTTATTTTAACTGTGTCTTTCCAAGAGCAAATATTTTTAATTTTGATAAAGTCCAATTTATCCTTTTTTTAAAATTATTATGGTACTTGCCTTTGGGTCTTGTTTAAGAACTCTTTCTTAATGTCATAAAGATTTTCTTCTTTGTTTTCTTCTAGAAATTTTATAGTTTTATCTTACATTTAGGTCTGTGATTAATTTTGAGTTAATTTTTGTGACTGGTAAGAGGTAAGGGGCAAGATTCATTTTTTCCCCCATTTATTTTTTATTTTTTATTTTTTAAAAATTTACTTTATTTATTTCTCTCCCCACCCCCACTCCGGTTGTCTGTTCTCTGTGTCTATTTGCTGTGTTTTCTTTGTCTGCTTCTGTTGTTGTCAGCGGCATGGGAGTTTCTTTTTGTTGAGTGATCTTGTTGTGTCAGCTCTCCGTGTGTGTGGCGCCATTCCTGGGCAGGCTGCACTTTCTTTCACGCTGGGCAGCTCTCCTTACGGAGCACACTCCTTGCGCGTGGGGCTTCCCTACACGGGGGACACCCCTGCGTGGCACGGCACTCCTTGCGCGCATCAGCACTGCTCATGGGCCAGGTCCACACGGGTCAAGGAGGCCTAGGGTTGGAACCGCTGACCTCCCGTGTGGTAGACGGATGCCCTAACCACTCAGCCAAGTCTGCGCCTTTTTCCCCCCATTTAAATACTCTCTTGTTCCAGCACCATCTATTGAAAGGCTGTCTTTTCCCATTGAATTATTTTGGCACCTTTGGGAAATATCAATTGGTTATATAAATGTGGGTCTGTTTTTGGTCCATTGAACGCAACTTTTTTACACCAATATCTCACTGTCTTGATTACTGTGACTTAATATGAAGTCTTGAAATCCTTCATTTCTGTAAGTCTTCTGTAATTCACCTCAGTATTTTGTAGTTTTCCATATTCAAATACTATATATCTTCTGTTAAATTTATTCTTAAAAATATATTTTACCTTTTTTTGATGCTCTTTGAAGTCCGTTTTTAAAAAAATACTTATTTTCCAATTATTATTTTTAGTATTTAGAAATACAATTGATTTTTTTCTATTTTAGGGGGTACCGGGTTTTGAGCCTAGGACCTTGTACATGGGAAGCAGGCACTCAGCCGCTTGAGCTACATCTGCTCCCTTAAATTGATTTTTTTAAAAAGATTTATTTCATTTTTTTATTCTCATCCCATTGTCATTTGAGATTGCTGTCTGCTCTCTGTTTGTTTCACATGTGCTCTCTCTGTCTGCTCGTCTTCTTTTTTCAAGAGGCACTAGAACCGAACCTGGGACCTCCCATGTAGGAGAGAGGCACTCAATCGC
The DNA here is from genome assembly GCF_030445035.2 of Dasypus novemcinctus. NCBI lineage: Eukaryota > Metazoa > Chordata > Mammalia > Cingulata > Dasypodidae > Dasypus > Dasypus novemcinctus. Next base: position 88,122,102 of record NC_080680.1, on the reverse strand, counting down.
TTGAGCCACCTCAGCTTCCTGGTTTGTTGTGTCTCTTATATCTTTTCTCTCTGTGTCTCTTTGTTGCATCATCTTGTTGCATCATCTTGCCATGCCTGCCCATCGTGCCAACTTGCTTTCTTGAGGAGGCATCGGGAACCGAACCTGGAACCTCTCGTGTGGTAGGCAGAAGCCCAATTGCTTGAGCCACATCTGCTTCCCCCTAAATTGATTTTTGTACTTTGATCTTGCACTTGTGACCCAGCTAAATTCACTTATTCTATTAGGGTTTTTTCTACATTTCCTTAGGATTTTCTATGTACATGATCTTATCAAGCCTGCATTCCTGGGATAAACTTCACTTAGTAATGATATAGTACACTTTTTATATATTTTTGAACTTGACTTACTAAGATTTTGTTAAGGCTATTTGTCGCTATGTTCGTGAGTGATATTGGTCTTAGTTTTCCAGCGATGCCTTTATCTGATTTTGGTATAAGGGTAGTATTGGCCTCATAAATTAGGTTGGGAAAGTGGATGTGGCTCTTACCACATGGGAGGTCTCTGGTTTGATTCCTGGTGCCTCCTAAAGAGACAGCGAGCTGGCATGACGGGCAGGCGCAGTAAGCTGACAGATATTCTGTGTCTTTGCTGGTTTTTTGGTAGAGTTCTATTAATCGTATAGAATTGATTTTTTTTCTCTTTTGTTTTAGCATTGATTTTAATAGGAAAAGATAGGTGTTACTCTAAATGCCTATCCTTGAGGGCTGTTTAAAATAAGTTATGGCATTGTCATGCAGTGGGATACATTAAAAATGAGAGGACTGATTGAATAATCTATGTCATATCCACGCAGTAGATTACTATGCAGCTATTAAAATGAATGAAAAATAAGGCATTTTTTAATACAGTATTAAGGAAATAATAAAAATACATTGTTAAGTGAAAAAAGCAAGACGTAAAATAGTTTATGCAATATATTTGGTTTAGAAATAGAAAAGGGAGAGTAGGGAGGAAAAAGGGAAGGAAAGAAGATATATGTGAATTTTTGCTGGAAGTAGAGACAAAAATAGTGCCTGCCTCTGTGAAGAGGTTTAAATGACTGGGGTATGGGAATTGTAAGGAGGGAGATACATCCCTATTCTTATACTTTTGAATTTTCTATCATGTGCGTGTATTGCCTAATAAAGATAAATTTTAAAATCTTAATGTGTTTTTTTATCTCATTTTATTTCTCTCCCATTTTTTCTTTATTGGTTGTGCAGACTGAGCGCCAGGTATCTCGCTGGTTTGTTCAGTGCCTTCGGGAACAGTCCATGCTGCTAGAAATTATTTTCCTTTATTATGCCTACTTTGAGATGTCACCTAGTGACCTACTTGTATTAACCAAGATATTTAAAGAACAAGGATTTGGTAGCAGACAGACAAACAGACACTTGGTGGATGAGACCATGGATCCTTTTGTGGATCGGATTGGGTAAGTCTAAATGAAGCGAAGATCATAGAACTTGTAGAATGTTTACAGCATTTACACTATAGTGGTCCTGTGAGTCAGTGAGCAAAAAAACAACTAGCAGACAAGGAGCAAAAACAATGAGCAAACAAGACGAGGGAGCCATCTAGAGGGGAGGATAGGGGTTTGTTGAATAGCTGTTACAGGTCAGGCACTATGGAAGTGCTAAGGACACCTTGATGAATGAGCAGAGCACACGTATTTCCTCCCCTCTTTGAGATCATAGTGTGGACTTTGAATTTCTTATTTTTTTTCTTTAATTAATGGCAATTTATAATATCCACCTTTTGGGACCTGTTCCCTGTGTAAGAAAAAATACACACTTGAGAGATGAGACAGTTTATGTGGGACAGTTGTAATTGATAGCTGTAGAAAACTTCCGTAGTAGATTTGTACCATCTGATATGCTAGGACTAGCCACATATAACTATTAGGCACTTGTAATATACCTGGTCTGACTTGTGATGTGCTGGAATTATAAAATACATACTGGATTTTGAAAACTCAGTATGAGAAAATAAAATAAAATATATCAATAATTGTTTTGATACTGAAGTGTCTTAATATTTTACTTTATTCTCAGTGAGGTTCAGAGTAGCATATATGATTTGGTGATTCTGTCATACTGTTTTGCTTCCCAGCTACTTCAGTGCCCTTATCCTGGTGGAAGGTATGGATATTGAGTCCTTACATAAATGTGCTTTGGAAGACAGAAGAGAACTGCACCAGTTTGCTCAGGATGGGCTTATTTGTCAGGTGAACTTGGAAGAGCCTCTTTGACTTTTGGGATAGTTTGTAATTAGTATGTTTTATTTTTCATTTTAAAAAATTTTCATTGTAACAGACACATTTCTGATTTTAACTACTTTCATTTTTTTTTTACCATATACAATCATTTATTTATTTATTTTAATGAGAAAGAATGTATTTTTGCATATCTCCTTTTTGGGAAACTTACATTTCTCTGTATATTGTTCTTTTCTCACATACAAATATGTATAACTTTAGTACAGGTTCATCTCTGATAGAGACGAGCATTTTTGGACTAGGACCCTGCTCATCAAATTAAAAGCCATTCCACATTTTCTGTTTATTAAACACAATGAAGTAGGTAGACTGGAAAAGCTAAAACTCTAAATCACATTGCTTTTAGTTCCCACATGGCTAGTATATATATGTTTTCACTTTGTTATTTTGAGACTTTTTATTCCAAGATAATCGCAGATTTACACAAAATTATAGAAACAGTATGCAGAGATCCTACATCCCCTTCAGCAATTTCCCCCAGTGGTAACTTTTCTGTACCTATGGTACATTATCACAACCAGGAAGTTGACAGTGATACAATCCACTGATCTTATCCGAAGCCAGTTTTATGTACACACATTTGAGTGTGTGTGCTTAGTTCTTTGCAATTTTTTTTTTCTTTTTTTAAATTTTTATTGATTTTGTAAAAATATTACATTAAAAAAAAAATTATATGAGGTCCCATTCAACCCCACCACCCCCACCCCAGCAACACTCACTCCCTTCATCATGACACATCCATTGCATTTGGTAAGTACATCTCTGGGCATCTCTGCACCTCATGGTCAATGGTCCACATCATGGCCCATACTCTCCCACATTCCATCCAGTGGGCCCTGGGAGGATTTACAATGTCCGGTGATTGCCCTGAAGCACCATCCAGGGCAACTCCAAGTCCCAAAGGCGCCTCCACATCTCATCTCTTCTTGCCATTCCCCATATCCATGAGCCACCATGTCCACTTTTCCCATTCCAATGCCACCTTTTCTCTGTGGGCCTTGGATTGGTTGTGTCTGTTGCACCTCTATGTCAGGAGGAGGCTCAGATTCCACATGGATACTGGATGCAATCCTCCTGCTTTCAGTTGTAGGCACTCTAGGCTCCATGGTGTGGTGGTTGTCCTTCTTCAACTCCATTTTAGCTGAGTGAGGTGAGTCCAATAAATCAGATTGTAGGAGCTGGAGTCTATTGACGCTCAGGGCCTGGCTATCCTATTGTCAGTCCAGAGATTCAAATCCCCTAAATATATCTTAAACCCCAACACCAACTACAATTCCAGTAAAGTAGGATGAAAGTCTTATGAAAAGAGATCCCATCTGAGTCCAGTTCCATCACGCAGAAACACCAGCTCCAAAGAAGGGCCATCTGACATGGCAGTGAACCCCGTCTGCCATGACCATAGAACCCGTGGGTCTCTTTAGCCCTCAAAGGAACCAACACCTGGGAATTGCATCCACTCCATCTGTCTCCCAGACTCTGCTCAGCTGTGCACAGGGGCAATCCTTCTGACAACCTCCAGACTCTTTTTTAGAGACTCGTAGCCATATAAACTCATTTCTGCTTTCCATTTCCCCCTTACATTAGGTCAAACAGCATTTTAAAGTCATGTTATTATATGTAGACAGGGATATTCTGCTGATCCGCATTGAACCTTTAATTCAAGGTCATTTTCTAGTTCCATCATCAGCTGGTATTTGGTAGTGATCCCTCAGTGCCAGGGAGGCTCATCCCCGGGTGTCATGTCCCACGCTGGGGGGAATGCGCTGCATCTACATGCTGAGTTTGGCTTCAAGACTGGCCACATTTGAGTAACATGAAGGCTGTCAGGAGGAAATTCCCAGGCACAGTGCTGCTCTAGGCCTTGTTCTTATTTCAGGCATATAGGCTCACAAGCATAGTCATTAGTATCATGCTCTCCCTGTTGGACCCTCATTCCTTCCTGGTCCTTACTGTTGCACCTGGGGGATTGCCGCTGTTCCCCTAGGGACCACGACAGAGCACCTCCGGCCAGGAACTCAGTACCCACCCAGCTGTAGTTTTTAATTGTTGCCACTATGAGTATATCCAAACATTACCATGCACCCTGGACGTATGCCCTGTACAGCTCCCTGTCAGCCATATATCACCTGTCGATAGTATCCTTTACCAGTATTCCTCCGCTGCCATTTTTGAACCATTCTGTGATCCAAAACTTCCTGAAAATACTACTTTCAAATATGCAATTCATTGGTGTTAATTACGCTCACAGTGTTGTGCTACCATCACCATCACTCATTGTCAAAACTTTTCCATCGCCCAAAAAAGAAACTCTATACCCATTATATGTAGTTTCCCCTCCCATTTCCCCTCTTCCATCTCTGCCACTGGTAACTGTAACCTACTTTCTGCCTCTGAATTTGCATATTCTAGTTATTTCATGTAAGAGATATCACTTAATTTTTATCTTTTTGTGTCTGGCTTATTTCACTCAACATGAGGTCTTCAAGGTTCATCCATGAAGTCACATGTATCAGAACATTCAGTTTTATGGCTGAATAGTATTCCAGTGGTAATTCTGTGTTTAATTTTCTGAAGAACCGTGCAACTATTTTCCACACCAGCTGTACTATTTTACACCATTTCAGATATATGGTTTCCAAATATTGTCTCTCATTCTGTAGGTTTCCTTTTCACCTCCTTGATAAGGTCCTTTGATGCACAAATATTCTTAATTTTGATGAAGTCCATTTTATCTATTTTTGCTTTTGTTGCATATGCTTTTGGTATAAAATCTTAAGACTCCATTGCTAAATACAGTTTTCTTCTAGGAGTATTATAGTTTTCTTCCTTTCTTCCTCCCAGATAAAATGGTATTAATCATCAGTTTGTTTAATCAACTAAAGCAATGTATTTGCTTTTTTTTTTTAGCAGGTACTAGGTATCAGACCCAGGACCTTATACATGGGAAGCAGGTGCTCAACTACTGAGCTATACTGCTCCTCAATGAGAGTTGTTTTGTTGTTGTTTATTTGTTTGTTTTTAGGAGGTACCAGGGATAGAACCCGGGACATTGTACATGGGAAGCAAGCGCTCAACCACTTGAACTAAATCTGCTTGAGCCGCATCTGCTTCCCTAATTTTTTTTTCTTGTGATATCTTTTCTGGCTGTAGAATTAGGGTGATGCTGGCCTCATAGAATTGAGTTCTAAAGTCTTCCCTTTGCTTCAGTGTTTCTGGAAGAGTTTGAACAGGATTGGTGTTAATTCTTCTTTGAATCTTTGGTGAAATTTACCATTGATTCTTTCTGGTCCTGGGCTTTTCTTTGTTGGGAGGTTTTGATTACTGATTTGACTTCTTTATTATTAATATATTTTTAGAAATTTATTCTTTATTTCCCCCTCCCTTGTTGATTGCACTCACTGTCTGCTCTGTGTGTGTGTGTGTTCTGTGCTTGTCTTCTTTTTAGAAGTTACTGGGAACTGAACCCAGGGCCTCCCATGTGGGAGGGAGGCACCCAGTTGCTTGAGCCACCTCTGCTCCCTTTATTTATTATTGGTGTGTTGAGGGCTTCTATTTCTTCTTGAGTTAGTTTAGGTAATTTGCATGCTTTCAGTAATTTGTCCATCTGGATTATCTAATTTGTTGGCATGCAAATATTCATAGCATTCTTTTATAATTCTTTTTACTATGAGGTCAGTAGTAACGTCCCCCCTTTCATTTTAAATAATAGTATGTTTTTAACCCCACAACTGTACTGCCACATGAAGTTTGTTTATTTGTTTATTTATTCCCTACCCCCAACCCCTGAGACGGCTCCCTAGTCAATCTGCTCATTGTCTGCTTGTCTTCTTTAGGCACTGGGAACTGAACCCAGGACCTCCCATGTGGGAGGTGAGTGCCCAACCACTTGAGCCACTTCTGCTCCCTGCTGGTTGCATCGTCTACTGGTTACAGCATCTGCTCATTGAGGTGTCTGGTCATTCTGGTGTTTGTGGCGCCTGCAGCATCTGCTGATTGTGGCGGTTGTAGTGTCTGCTGGTTGCAACGTCTGCTCATTGCTGTGTCTGCGGTGTCTGCTTGTTGCCGCATCTGCTCATCCCAGAGGCACAGGAACTGAACCTGGGACCTCCCATGTGGGAGGTGGGCACCCAGTTGCTTGAGCCACATCTGCTCCCCCTCATGCAGATTTTAGTGTTGTGGAGTTTTTTGTTTTTTGTTTTTAGGGAGGTATTGGAGATCAAATCCAGGACCTCATATATAGGAAGCAGACGCTTAACCACTTGAGCTACATCTACTCCCCTTGTGGAATTTGAGGGTCTAAATTGTTAAAGCAGTTAATTGGATCTGGGAAAAAATTTCTGATTTGTCAATCATCTGCACAGAGGTGATTGTTGAATCTGTGAGAGCTGGTGGAGTCAGTCATAGAGATGGTGCAAGGACAAAAGGTGCCCAAGGACAAAACCTTGTGTATTGTCTGCATTTGTGAGGCTTGTGAAAGAAGAGTAAAGGGGAAGAACATTAATATGGGATGGTTAGGAAAATAGAAAATGAGGAATATCATGGAAAGCTCAAGAAGGATCAGAGTAAAATTTCTGCAGTCTCCATTTGAATATGTGTTTTATAATCTTAAAACTACTTAAAATTTTTTAATTTAAGAAATTTAAAAAAATTTTTTAACTCTTTATTGAACACATACCCAGAAAAATGTACACATTGGTGATCTCATATAGAGAATAAACACACCTGTGTAACTAAACCCATTTAAGAGACAAAATATGACCGGCACCCCAGAAACCCCTTTATGCCCCTTCCCAGGCACCACATCCCTCTAGTCTCCTTACTTCTGTCACCACAGATTGGTTCTGTGGGTTTTTTAACTTATCAGTGGCATCCTACAGTGTGCACTTGTTTGTGTCTGGCTTCTTTTGCTCCCCATTATGGCTGTGAGGCTCATCCATGTTGTTCTTTCATTCTCATTGATGAATTGTATCCCATTCTTTATACATTCTCTTTTTGATGGCCTATGAAGAATCATGTTGCTATGAATACTCTTGAACACATCTTTTGGGGAATATATGTACACATTTCTGTTCTGTATAGACCAAGCCGGGTCATAGGATTTGCTTATAAAGCAGTTCTTTGGGGGAAGTGAAAAGAACAGGTGGCTGGAAAGAGAGGTGGAGGATATATTATGGGAGGGTTTGCATCTTGTAGAGCCTTGTGGGCATGTTAAGACGACCAGTCCACAATTTTTAAAAGTGTGGATAAAGGGAAGCGTAATCAAGGGATTTATCTGTGAAGTGGCTGGGGACTTTAGAAGAGTAAAGTATCAGAATGGGAGAGATGCCACTAGGGATGAATGAAAGCCTTATTAAATATAATGAAGAATCTTGCTGAGAAGTCTTGACTCTTTCTATTCAGTGACACAGTTGGTGTTCTCTCTCTCTATAGGATATGGACCATTTGATGTTGACCTTTGGGGACATTCCACATCATGCCCCTGTGCTTTTGGCATGGGCTCTCCTCCGTCATACCCTGAACCCAGAAGAGACAAGCAGTGTTGTCCGGAAGATAGGTGGCACAGCCATCCAGCTCAACGTATTTCAGTACTTGACCCGGCTGCTCCGGTCCCTTGCCAGTGGGGGAAATGATGTGAGTTGAAGACTATTGGTCCTTTTTTTCTTTTCAAGGAGGTACCAGGGATTGAACCCAGGACCTTGTACATGGAAAGCTAGTACTCAACCCCTGAGCTACATCTGCTCCCCAATGAGAGTTGATTTTTTCATTTGTTTGTTTGCTTGTTTGTTTTTAGGAGGTAACAGGGATTGAACCTGGGGCTTCATATATGGGAAGTGGGTGTTCAACCACTTGAGCTACATCTGTTCCTGTGGCTCTTGGTGTTTGAGCATTAGAATGGGCAAAGAGAGGGTTCATTGATAAGCTATGTTAATAGTGATGATAATTGTAATAGTGATGTGTTTTGTGATAATTAAGTCACCAGCCCTTACAGAGCATTTTCTATGACTAGACACTGCTCAGCTTTTTTTTTTTTTTAAAGATTTATTTCTCCCCTCCTGCCTCATTGTTTTGTGCTTACTGTCTGCTCTCTGTGTCCATTTGCTATGTGTTCTTCTGCATATGCTTGTCTTCTCTGTACACAGCACTGGGAACTGATCCTGGGACCTTCTGGAGTGGGAGAGAGGCACTCAGTCTCTTGTGCCACATCAGCTTCTGGTCTGCTGCATCTCTTATTGTCTCTCCTCTGTGTCTCTTTTTATTGCATCATCTTCCTGCACCAGCTCTCTGCATGGGCCAGCACTCCTGCGTGGGCCAGTTCTCTGCTTGGGCCAACTTACCTTTACCAGGAGGCCCTGGGAATTGAACCCTGGACCTCCCATATAGTAGACAGGAGCCCAATTGCTTGGCCACATCTTCTTCCCTGTTCAACTCTTTATACATTATTTTACTTAATCTTTATAGCACTTTCTTTGTATTTGGTCTACCATACTTATTTTATAGATTAGGACATTGAGACTCACACAGATGTAATTTGCCCTCAGGGGGAAAAAACACACCCCCCCCCCCCCTCCAAACAACCTGTAAGTTGTAGAAACAGTTTGAGCCCATTTGTCTGACTTTTACACAGTATGCATAATCCTAGAAGAAATCTTTCACTATATTGATTGGGGAAGTCTTTTGCAGGGGATTATTTATTAAACTGCACGAGGATGCGTTAAATGTTTTCAGTCTCGTGTTGGAGCTTAATTTGATTGGCATGATTTAGTTAGCCTGATTTAATGTGCTAAAGTGAAACCTTAGCTTACAGACTTGCTTGCTGGTACTGATTGATATTTCTTGTTGGCATTCAGGCAGCTGCATCATTCTCATCAGCACACAGACTATCCTTTCTCTAGCTGAATGTAGGCTTTTCCTTCTCCATACAAACTTTAAACATTTTGAAAGAAATTCACTTTTGGTTTTATCCTTGACTGAATTGTAATACTTGTGATTCATGCCTTCTCTTTTTTTCCTTTGTCCTACTGATCTTGGAAGGAAATTAGGAAAATTGTGAGGCTTTTCGATTCTCTTCCCATTTGTTTATAAGAACCATATTAATGGTAATAGGATTATGCTGTATCTGGGGAATTTTTGTTAATCAGAATGATTCATGTACTCTTTTGCCATTACAGTGTACCACCAGCACTGCCTGCATGTGTGTCTATGGACTCCTTTCTTTCGTTCTGACCTCATTGGAACTGCACACACTGGGTAATCAGCAGGTCAGTGTCGGGTTTTCATTTTTCATGAAGCTGCCCTGCCCAGCTTTACAATCATCTCCTTAAACTACTCCCTTGATGGTAATATTAATTACCTCTGTTAGGTGTTAATTTGTTTATTGATAGTCATTTTCATTTATTATCTCATATAAGTGTTACATATTCATTGTAGGAAAAATCTGAAAATGATGAAAACAAGAAAATATAAAACTTAGGATAACTTATGTTAGCATTTTCATGTATTCCGTTCCAAACATTTTCTGCACGTACATACATATAAATAATGATTATTTTTGAAATGGATTCACAATTTTTCTATTGTTTTGTACCTCCTTTTTTTTACTCTGTAGTATATCTGCCCCAGACATCTGGGGATGCTAGTAAATATGCTGCAAAATTTTAAAAAATGAAACATTTTAAACTTATGCCATAGTTGATGTAATAGAATAATGAACCCTCATCACCATTTTCCAACACTTAACAACTCAACCAATTTTTTGTGTTTGCCCTTCCCTACTCTAATTATTTTGAAGCAAGTCTGACATCATTTAATTTCATCTATGAATACTTAAGTAAACTTTACTTGGTAACCATTATCACATAAATAAAACAACATTATTTTCAAATATCAAGTCAGGGTTCAAATTTTCAATTGTCTCATAAATGATGTAGATTTGTCCTGAGTTTGAGTTGGAATCCAAATAGGTCCACATATTGTAATTAGTTCATATGTCTTTTTTTTTTTTTTTTTAAGATTTATTTATTTATTTAATCCCCCCCCCCCCCCCCCCCCCGTTTGTCTGTTCTTGGTGTCTATTTGCTGCGTCTTGTTTCTTTGTCCGCTTCTGTTGTCATCAGCGGCTTGGGAAGTGTGGGCGGCGCCATTCCTGGGCAGGCTGCTCTTTCTTTTCACTCTGGGCGGCTTTCCTCACGGGCGCACTCCTTGCGTGTGGGGCTCCCCCACGCAGGGGACACCCTTGCGTGGCACGGCACTCCTTGCGCTCATCAGCGCTGCACATGGCCAGCTCCACACGGGTCAAGGAGGCCCGGGGCTTGAACCGCGGACCTCCCATATGGTAGACGGACGCCCTAACCACTGGGCCAAAGTCCGTTTCCCAGTTCATATGTCTTATGAGTTTCTATTTATCTGTAACTGCTTTGTCCACTATGGTAGCCATGAACCACATGTGGCTATTTATATAAAAACTCAGTTCTCACAGAGTGGGTGTAGCTCAGTGGTTGAGCATGAGCTTTACAGATATGAGGTTCCAGGTTCAATCCCTGGTACCTCCTAAAAACAAAAAACCTCAGTTCTCAGTCACAGTAGCCACATTTCAGTGCTTTAATAGCCACGTCTGTTTAGTGGCTGCCATATTGGACAACACATACATAGAATAATGCTGTCACCACAGAAAACTCTGTTGGACAGTGCTGATCAGTAATTTTTTTAATAATTTTTTTTGACTGTTGAGAAATTTAAGTCATTTTTCATAGAGAATATCCTATGTTCTGAGATTTTGCTGATTGCATCCCTGTGGTGCTGTTGATATATTCCTTCATCTCCTGTACTTCTTGCAAATTGGAAATTAGATCTAGAACCTTGATTAGATAATTCAGATTTTATTTTATTTTATTTATTTTATTAAGCAATACTACTTCATAGGTGTGCTATACACTTTCATGGTTGCCTTTTTTTTTGCAATGTTAGCAGCCACTAATGACCAATTGTCTAATCCTTTAATTCATTAGGGATTACAAAATAGCACTATTCTAATTCTATCTCTTCTGCTTCAATTATTAGTTGGAATAGTTCTATACAAATGAAATTTGCTGTCATCAACTATTTGGTATTTTGAGATAGAGTACTATATGTGCTTGATTCTTTTCCTTAATTTACCAGTTTTTCCTAATATCCTCCAAAGGTGGCTGGTGAGCATGTCCCCCCTCCCCCTATATCATTTTGAACTCATGGATTTTAAACATATTAGCTAGCTGTGTTTTAATCTATTGCAGGTATTATTCTTATGCTCAGTTTGCCCTAACTTTAGCCCTAGAGAGCTTTTCTCAGATTGGTGTCTAAATCTTTTTGATGTTACTTTTATGTATTGTAATAACTCTATAGCTTTCTGAGGTCTGGGGTGAGGAGATGTTGCAGGATTATCTTGTAAAATTCTTGCCCCAGGTCTGGAATCTGCCATTTCTGAATGAGCCCTGGTTCTTTATAGTAGAGAATGGTATTTATTAGTGTCCTCTTAAATAAGAGACTGTGTTCATTTTTAATGATTGGTAACTTGTTTTGGAATGATTTATGGCATTTAGTTGATAAAATGAAAATTCCTGGTCACTGGAGAGAAATGAAATTGGTACTTATTGAAGAACTCAGTTTCCAAAGCTGCATACCTAGCCAAAATATTGATCATGTTTAGACCATACCGTTTACTTGAAGGATTGGTATTAACATATTAGGGTTACAGAAGTCCTGGTACTTGGATTTTTTTTTAACTTTTTATTTTGAAATAAAATTTCACACTTACATTACAGTTGTAAAAATAATACAGACCTCATACAGAGGACTCTAACATATCCCCACTCTACCAGATACCCAGATCCACCAATTTTAACATTTTGCCATCTTCCTCTCTCTCTATATATATATTTTCTGAACATTTGTAAAAAGGTTACACCCATCATAATCCTTGAACACGTAATACTTCCATTACATTTCCTGTGAGTAAGGATATTTGCTCATTAAATCACCTTAAGTGCAGTTATGAAGTTCTGGAATTTAACATTGATATAAAGTTTACATCCTATATTCAATTTTTTTCTTATATCCCCATAATGTTCTTTTGAGTCTTCACTCTTCCATTCTTAGATCCTATCCATTATCATATATTGCATAATTAAGTGCAATTAAGCCATTATCTCTTTAACTTATCGTACTTTCTTTTTTAAAAAATTATGGAATCATATATAGAACATAAATATTCCCATCCCAATCCCTCCCTAGGATACTATTCAGTGGATTAATCACATTCACAGTGTTGCAGGACTCTCACCACCATCCATTACTTGAGTTTTCCCTTCATACCAACGAGAAACCCTGTGCTCATTTTATATTAACTGCCCATTCCCTCTTCCTACCTCTGGTGGCTTATATTCCACTTTCCGTCTCTGTGAACTTGTGTATTCTCTATTATTTTCTTTGTGGTTACTATGGGGCCTAAATTTAACATCTAAATCTGTAACAGTCTCATTTCATTTGATACCAGCTTACCTTTAAGCATACATAAACTGTGTTTCTGTATTCCTCTTTTTGCCCTCATTTGTGTACTTGTCACAAATTGCATATTTGTACATTGAGTCCATATGCATTGTTTTATCATTATGTTTTATGCATTTGTCTTTTACTGTTTGTAGGAAGTAAAAAGTGCATTTAACAAATCAACTATAGTATGGTATGTCTACCCATGCCATTATCTTTACTGGAGATCTTTATTTGTTCCTGTGGCTTCAGTCAATTGTCTAGTATCCTTTTCTTTTCAACTAACAGAACTCCCTTTAGCATTTCCTGTAGGATTGGTCTAGTGGAAATGTCTCAATTCCTCCATCATTAAAAAAATAATAATTTATTGATTTTTAGTTGTGGTAAAATATATATAACAAAGATATTTTAAGTGGACAATTCTTTTACATTAAGTACATTGACAATAACTTTCACCTGTATCTATTTCCGGACTAAGTTCGTTATCCCAAATCAAAACTCATACTCTTTTAGCAGTAACATTCCATTTCTCCCCACCTCCCTGCCCTGGTAAGCACTATTCTGTTTTCTGTCTCTATGAAGAGATAAAAAGAGCACTTGGGTTGCTTCCACCTTTTGGCTGTTGTGAATAATGTTGCAGTGAACCTGGGTATACACATATCTGTGCTTTCATTTCCTTTGGGTATATACGTAGGAGTTTAATTACTGGATTATATGGTAACTATGTTTAACTTTCTGAGGAAGTGCCAACCTGTTGTTTTTTTTTTTAGTTTTTTGTTTTTGTTTTTGAGGTACTGGGTCCGGGGATTGAACCTGGGACTTCATTTGTGGGAAGGCAGCTCTCAACCACTGAGCCACTTCAGCTCCCCTGAGTTGGTTTGTTTTCTGTGTGGTTTTTTTTGCTTGTTGTTTGTTTTTAATTTTTTAGGAGGCACCGGGGATGAACCCAGGACCTCCTATGTGGGAAGCAGGTGTTCAACTGCTTGAGCCACATCCACTCCCATGCCAAACTGCTTTCCATAGTGGCTACACACATTTTACATTTCCACCAAAAACGTATGAGAGTTCTTATTTCTCCACACTTGTTATTTCACCTTTTTTTTTTTTTTTTTAATAATTGCGATCCTGTTGTGTATGAAGTGGTATTTCATTATAGTTTTAAATTGCATTTCTCTAATGGCTGATGAAGTTGAGCATCATTTCATTTACTTATTGTCCATTTGAATATCTTCTTTGGAGAAATGTCTTTTCAAATACTTGACCCATTTTTAAATTGGGTTGTTTGCCTATTTGTTATTTAGTTGTAGGAATTCTTTATACATTCTGCATATTAAACCAGATACATGGATTCCAGATATTTTCTGCCATTCTCTAGGTTGTTTTATCTCTTCCTTGCCAGTGTTTTTTGGTACACAGAAGTTTTTTATTTTGATGAAATTCATTTTAGTATTTTTTGCTTTTGTATGAGTCCATGCTATCTGTTTTTGTGGTTTTGGTATAAATTCTAAAAATCTGTTGCCTATACAAGGCTCTGAAAAGATTTCCCTGTGTTTTCCTGTTAAGACTTTTATAGTATTAGTTCATACATTTAAGTCATTAGTCCATTTTAAATTAATGTTTGTATATAGTGTAAGGTAAGGGTCCATATTCCTTCTTTTACATGTGGATAGCCAGTTGTCCCAGCCCCATTTAAGAGATTTTTTTTTCCCCATTGAGTGGACTTGACACTTTTGTTGAAAATCAACTGGCCATAGATATGTGGATTTATCTCTGGACACTCATTTTGAATCCTTTGGTCTATATGTCTGTCCTTATGCCAGTACCATAGTACTTTAATTACTATAGGCTTGTAGTTCAGAGTTGAAATTAGGAAGTTGGACTCCTCCTACTTTATCCTTCCATTTCAAGTTTGTTTTGGCTTTTCGGTGCCTCTTGAAATTCCATATGAATTTGAGGATTATCTTTCCCATTTCTGCAAAAAATGTTGTTGGAATTTTGGTAGAAATTGCATTGAATTTGTAGATTGGTAGACAGTATTGACATCTTAGCAATATTAAGTGTCCAGTCCACTGATGGGGGTGTATTTCTATTTAGGTTGTCTTTAATGTCTTTCAGCAATGTTTTATTTTATTTTTTTTAAAGATTTATTTCTCTCCTCTCCCCCCCTCCCCCCCGCCGCCGTTGTCTGTTCTCTGTGTCTATTTGCCACGTCTTCTTTGTCCACTTCTGTTGTTGTCAGTGGTATGGGAATCTGTGTTTCTTTTTGTTGTGTCAACTCCCCGTGTGTGAGGCGCCATTCTTGGGCAGGCTGCACTTTGTTTCGCGCTGGGCGGCCCTCCTTACGGGGCACACTCCTTGCGTCTGGGGCTCCCCTACGTGGGGGACACCCCTGCGTGGCAGGCACTCCTTGCGCACATCAGCACTGCGCGTGGGCCAGCCCCACATGGGTCAAGGAGGCCCGGGGTTTGAACCAGTGGTAGACGGATGCCCTAACCACTGGGCCAAGTCTGCTTCCCTCAGCAATGTTTTATAATTTTCAGTGTACAAGTTTTTCATCTCTTTGGTTAAATTTATTCCTAGTTATTTATTCTTTTAGATGCTACTGTAAATGAAATTGTTTCAGATTGTTCATTACTAGTATAGAAGTCCAAATGAATACTGCGTGTAACTTTGCTAAATTAGTGTATCATTTCTAGTACCTTTCTTGTGAATTCTTTGGGAATTTCTTATACAAGATCTTGTTATCTGTGATAGGAATAATTTGAACTCTTTCCAATTTGGATGCCTTTTATTCCTCTTTTCTTTTTGCTCTAGCTAGAACTTCAGTGTAATATTGAGTAACTGTGGTGGCAGCAGACATTCTTGTCTTGATCTTAGGAGGAAAGCTTTCAGTTTTTTATCATTGAGTATGTTGTTTGCTGTGGGTTTTTCATAAATGCCCTTTATCATGTTGAGAAAGCTCCCTTCTATTCCTAGTTTGCTGAGTGTTTTTATCGTGAAAGGATATTCAGTTGTATCAAATGCCTTTTCTGCTTCAGTTGAGATGATCATGTGGTTTTTCCCTTTATTCTATTAATGTCTTTTACATTGATTTTCTTATGTTGAATTGTCCTTGCATTCCTGGAATAAATCCCACTTGGTCATGGTGTATATAATCCTTTTAATATACCATTGGATTCAGTTTGCCATTTTTTTTTAGGGTTTTGATTTTTATATTCATAAGAAATGTTGGTCTGAAATTTCCTTCTCTTGTGCTTTCTTTATTTGGCTTTGGTGTCAGGGTAGTGTGGCCTCATAGAATGAGTTAGGAATTAATCCCTCCTTTTCTATGTTTTGGAAGAGTTTGAGAAGAATTGGTGTTAAATCTTTTTTAAATGTTTGGTAGAATTTAGCAGTGAAACTATCTGGTCCTGGACTTACCTTCTTTTGGAGATTTTTCATAACTGATTCAATCTATTTGTTATAGATCTCTTGAGGTTTTCTATTTTTTTACTGCATTATGATTTGACCATTTCATCCTGGTTTTCTAATTTTGGACATGTAATTGTTCATAGCACCCTCTTATCATCCTTTTTATTTCTCTAAGGTTGGTAGTAATGTCCTCACATTTCTGATTTTAGTTATGTCCTCTCTTTTCTTTGTTAGTCTGGCTAAAAATGTTTCAATTTTATTCTTTTCAAGAAATGAACTCTGTCTTTCTCAATTCTCTATTTTATATATCTCTGTTCTAATCTTTACTATTTCCTTCCTTCTATGTTTGGGTTGTTTGCTCCTCTTGTTCTAGCTTCTTTAGGTATGAAGTTATGTTACTTATTTTTTATATTTCTTATTTTTCAGTGTAGGCATTTAGAGCTTTAAATTTCCCTCTGAGTACTGCCTTTCCTTCAGTTTGATATGTTTTGAAATATATTGTGTTTTTATTTACATTCATCTGAAGATATGTCTTTCTTTCCCTTGTGATTTCTTCTTCGACCCATTGGTTGTTTAGCAGAGTATTGTTTAATTTGCATATATTTGTAAATTTTGCAGTTTTCCTTCTGTAATTGGTTTTTAGCTTTATTCCATTGTGGTCTCAAAGATATTTTTTATGATTTCAATATTTTTATTATTTTTTAAAGACTCTATCTATCTATCTATCTATCTATCCATCCATCTATCTACCCCCCCCCCCGCACTTGTCTGCTCTCTGTGTCCATTCGCTCTGTGTTCTTCTGTGCCCGCTTGTATTCTTGTCAGAGGCGCCTGGAATCTGTGTCTTGTTTTGTTGCGTCATCTTGCTGTGTCAGCTTTCTGTGTGTGCAGTGCCATTCCTGGGCAGGCTGCACTTTTTTTCGCACTAGGCGGTTCTCCTTACGGGGTGTACTCCTTGTGCATGGGGCTCCTCTACATGGGGGACACCCCTGCGTGGCACAGCACTCCTTGTGCGCATTAGCACTGCGTGTGGGCCAGCTTATCACATGGGTCAGGAGGCCCTGGATTTGAACCTTGGACCTCCCATGTGGTAGGTAGACACCCTATCCTTTGGGCCAAATCTGCTCCCTATTTTTATTTTTTTAAAGATTTATTTTATTTATTTATTTCTCCCCACCACCTTGTTTTTCACTTGCTATGTCTGTTCATCTTCCCTGTTTTCTTTTTAGGAGGCACCAGGAGCCGATCCCAGGACCTCTGATGTGGGAGGGAGGTACCTCATCTGAGCCACCTCTGCTGCCTGCTTTGTCGTGTCTCTCATTCTATTTTTCTTCCCCACGTCTTTTGTTGCATCATCTTGTTGTGTCAGCTTGCTGCCTTCTTTAGGAGTCATTGGGAACCTGAGCTCCCTCCTCTCATTATGTTTTTTCCTCTTCTGTTTCCTACTGTGTCAGCTTGCCCCACTTGCCCCACTTGAGTTGCACCAGCTCACTCTCTTCTTTAAGAGACACCGGGATCTGAACCAGCAACTTCCCATGTGGTAGGCGGGAGCTCAGTCGCCTGAGCCACACCCACTTCCCAATTTTAATACTTTAAATTTATTAATATTTGTGCATAATGTATGGTCTACCCTAGAAAATGGTATAAGTGCACTTGAGAAGAATATATATTTTATTGTTGGGTGGAGTGTTCTCTACATATCCAATAGGTTAATATTTTTTGTTTAAATTTTCTGTTTCCTTATTGATGTTCTGTTTAGATGTTCTATTAGTTATTGAAAATAGTGTATTAAGTTTCCAACTATCGTTGTAGAACTCTGTTTCTCCCTTTAGTTCTGTCAACTTTTGCTTCATGTATTTTGATGCTTTGTTGGTGAGGTACGTTTGTATATATAATAGTTATATCTTCTTGCTGGATTGAACCTTTTATTGGTATATAATATAATGTCCTCTAGCTCTCTTTCGATTACTATTGGCATGCAATATCTTTTTCTACCCTTTTACTTTCAGCCTTTGTGTGTCTCTGTACCTAAAGTGAGTCTCTTTTAGACCATTGTCTACAAGGTAAATCTGCATTTTCATCCAGTTTGCCAATCTCTGCCTTTTAATAGGGGATTTTAACTGAGAAGGAAGGATTTACTTCCATTTTTCAGCTATTTGTTTTCAGTATGTCTTGTATATTTTTTTGTTCCTCAGTTACTCCATTACTGCCTTTTTTTTTTGTATTTAGTTGCTTTTTTGTTTGTTTTTGTTTTTGTTTCATTTTTTTTTCATTAGATAAGGTTATAAGTTTACAGAAAAATCATGTAGAAAATATAAAGTTCCTATATTACCCTCCATTATTAAAACCTTGCATTAGTTTGGTACATTTGTTATAATTGATGAAAGAATGTTATTATTATAATTGTACTCTTTAGTCCATGGTTTATATTAGGGTTTACTATTTTTGTTATATAGTCCTATGTTGTTGTTTTTTTTAATTTTTAAAAAAATTTTATTCTAGTATCATACAATCTAAAATTTCTCCTTTTAATAACATTCAAATATGTAATTTAGTGCTGTTAATTTATATTCATAATGTTGTGCTACCATTACCATCATCCATTACCAAATGGATGTTTAGTAATTTCTGTCACCCCAAATAGAAACTGTACAATTTGAGCATTAACTCCCCATTCCCTACTCCCATTCCAGTCCCCAGTAATCTCTAGTCTTGTTTCTGACTCTTTGAATTTGCTTATTCTAGTTATTTCATATTAGTGAGATCATACAATATTTGTCCTTTTGCATCTGGCTTATTTCACTCAACTTGATAGTTTCAAGGTTCATCCAGATTGTTGCATGTATCACGACTATTTCATTGTATATAAATATCATATTCTGTTTATTCACTCTTTGGTTGGGACTTACTTTCTTGTTTGTTTTTATTCCTTGATTACTCCATTACTGCCTTTTTTGTATTTTGTTGCTTTTTTTTTTTTTTTTTTTAAGATTTATTTATTTATTTAATTTCCCCCCCTCCCCTGGTTGTCTGTTCTTGGTGTCTATTTGTTGTGTCTTGTTTCTTTGTCCGCTTCTGTTGTCGTCAGCGGCACGGGAAGTGTGGGCGGCGCCATTCCTGGGCAGGCTGCTCTTTCTTTTCACGCTGGGCGGCTTTCCTCATGGGCGCACTCCTTGCGCGTGGGGCTCCCCCACGCGGGGGACACCCTTGCGTGGCACGGCACTCCTTGCGCGCATCAGCGCTGCACATGGCCAGCTCCACACGGGTCAAGGAGGCCCGGGGTTTGAACCGCGGGCCTCCCATATGGTAGACGGACGCCCTAACCACTGGGCCAAAGTCCGTTTCCCTTTGTTGCTTTTTTGTAGTAGAATTTTGTATATCTATTTATTCCTTTTCCATACATATTTTTAGCTATTTTCTTGGTGGTTACCTTTGTAACTACAATGAATATCTTAAATTAATAATAGCCTTTTCATTTCTCATAGGGTAGGTCTTCTGGTAATGAACTCTTTTGGCTTTTGTTTATTTTTAAATGTCTTCTCATTCATTTTGGAAATGTAATTTTTCTGGATATAGAATTCTTGGTTAACAGTTTTTTATTTAAAGGACTTTAAATATGACATCTCACTGCCTTCTGGTTTCCATGGTTTCTGATGAAAAATCTGCTTTTAATCTCATTGGGAATCTCTTGTATGTGACAGGTCACTTCTCTCTTCCTTCTTTCAAAATTTTCTCTTTGTCCCTGGATTTTTGACAGTTTCATTATAATGTGTTGGTGTAGATTTCTTGGAATCTATCTTTATTGGAGTTTGTTGAGCTTCTTGCATATTTAGTCATGTCTTTTATTAGTTTGGGGAAGTTTTCAACCATTATTTTTTCAAATACTTTTTCTTCCCTTTCAACTCTCTCTTGACCTTCTGGGACTCCAATGATACATAAGTTGTTATGCCTAATGGTGTCACACAAGTCCCTCAGGCTCTGTTCATTTTTCTTCATTATTTTTTTTTCTTTTCTTCACTTGTCTCGTCTTCAAATTTTCTGATCTTTTCTTCTCTTAGTTCAAAGCAGCTATGAATCTGTCTAATGAGTTTTTCTTTTCTATTGTACTTTTTGGCTCCAAAATTTCTGTTTTTTTTTTTTTTTAAGGAGGTACCAGGTATTGAACCTGGGACCTCGTACATGGGAAGCAGGTGCTCAACCACAGAGCTACACCTGCTCCCCTGTTTAGTTCTTTTTTATGGTTTCTATTTTAGTTCTGACAGTATTTTCCTAATTTCCTTTAATTCTTTATAAATGAATTCCTTTAGCTCATTGAACATAGTTAAGATAGTTGATTTGCCAAACTGTCTTAAATTGATTTATCAAATAAATTTGAAATTTGGAAAAGCTGATTTTCAAATTTATTTGGAAGCATAAGGGGCCCCAAATAGCCAAAAACATCTTGAGAAAAAAAAAAAAGAAAAGAATTTGGAGGAGTCACACTATCCCTGACTTTAAAGCATATTATAAAGCTACTGTGGTCAAAACAGCATGGTACTGGCACAAAGATAGACATATTGACCAATGGAATTGAATTGAGAGTTCAGAAATAGACCCACACATCTACAGCCAACTGATATTTGACAAAGCTGCCAAGTCCACTCAACTGGGACAGAAAAGTCTTTTCAACCATTGGTACTGGGAGAACTGGATATCCATATCTGAAAGAATGAGAGAGGACCCTTATCTTACACCCTATACAAAATCAACTCAAGGTGGATCAAAGGCCTAAATATAAGAACCAGGACAGGAGAGTAGATGTAGCTCAGTGGTTGAGTGCCTGCTTCCCACATACAAGGCCCTGGGCTCCATCCCCTAGTACCTTCTAAAAACAAACGAAAACAACAGCTCTCATTGGGGAGCTGTTGTATCTCAGTGGTTGAGCGCCTGCTTCCCATGTACTAGGTCCTGGGTCCAATTCCTGGTACCTCTTTAAAAAAGAAAGGTAAATAAAATTAAAAACAAAAACAAACAGAAAACTAGGACCATAAAACTCCTAGAAGAAAATGTAGGGCAACGTCTTTGAAATCAACTTGACACCCAAAGCAAAAGCAACACAATAAAAACTTGATACATGGGACCTCCTATAGGGAATTTTAAATTTGTTACTATGGTCATCAATTGTTAGGTTTCTTTTAATAATTTCCACCTCTCTGTTGATATTCTTTGTGTTTATCTGTTGTCTCCTGCTTTAATCTTCTTCACTTGGGCTCTCCCTTCATGTTTCTTTGTATGTTTTGTCAAAACCTGCATATTTGGGTTTCTTTTTAGATTTTATTTTTATTTATTTCTCACCCTTCATCATTGTTTGTGCTCTCTCTGGTCTCTGTGTCTGTTTGTTGTGTGCTCGTCTTCTTTTTTTAGGAGGCACCAGTAACTGAACCCAGGACCTCTCCTGGCAGGAAGGCACCTATTGGCTTGAACCATCTACACTTCCCGCTTGTTGTGTCTCTCATTGTTTCCTCATTCTGTCACTTTGTTGCATCATCTTGTCTCTCAGCTGGCTGCTCCAACCAGTTCCATCAGCTCGCTTGCTGTCTTGCTTGCTTCTTTAGGAGGCACGGAAACCAAACTTGGGACCTCCCATGTGGTAGAGGGGGGCCCAACTGCTTGAGCCACATCTGTGTCCCTGCGTTTTTCTTAATTGGTGCTTCACCTATTACTACAGCCCTTTAACTATTTTCTGGAACTTTGAGAAAAATGTTTGTAAATTCTTGCTGGTTGACTGGGGCCTCCTGGTACTTGGATTAAAAAAAAAAAATCATTCAGTAAGCATTTGTTAGATCTCCCAGTGTGTGCTGAGCACCGTGCTAGGTGCCAAGGTTAAATAAAATAAAAAATAAAAAAAATTAAGGCTTTCCTCTTGTAGTTAGGCCTAATAATATCTTATGTTCAAACAATATTTTAAAATAGCCCATTCACTTCACTGTACATTATATCATTTATTCTTTTTTTTAAAAAAGATTTATTTATTCCCCTCTGACCCCGCCACTTGCACTCGATGTCTGCTTTCTCTCTCGATTCATTGCATGTTCTTCAGTGTCTGCTTGTCTTTTTGTCTTCTCTTTAGGAGGCACCGGGAATTGATCCCGGGACCCTCTGATGTGGGAGAGAGGCACACAATCGCTAGAGCCACCTCAGCTCCCCTGGTTTGTTGTGTTTCTCACTGTCTCTCCTCTCTGTCTCTTTTTGTTGCATCCTCTTATTGCACCGGCTCTCTGTGCCACATGGGCCAGCTTGCTTTTTCACAAGGAGGCCCTGGGAATTGAACCCAGGACTCTCCATATTGTACACAGGAGCCCAGTCACTTGAGACACATCCGCTTCCCAATGTATCATTTATTCTTTACTACAATCCTGTAAAACATGTATTATTGTCCTCATTGTACAGATAAGGAATTTGAATTTCAGAAAGTTTAATTGCCTGTTACTTTACAGCATATAATTTTCTCACTTTTTAAATCCAAAGTTTCTCCTGACATCATATATGGAGGTGTTTATTAGTGTTTTATTTCATCTGAATACAATTTTAAAAGATATACTGGTTCAACCAAGGAAACCATTTTCTTTCCCCTCCCCTAACAGGATGTTATTGACACAGCATGTGAAGTCCTGGCAGATCCTTCTCTTCCGGAGCTATTCTGGGGAACAGTAAGTATGTCAGAGGAAGTCAGGCATGGTATTCCTGGGGTAAAAGAACTTATCAAGCACTTACTTTGTAATAGGTCCTATACTAAGCATGTGCATTTTCTCATTTATTCTTTGTGAAAATCCATAAAGTCTAGATACTGTTATCATCACTAATTTGAAGTATGAGCAAAGATGATGCTCAGAAATGTGATGTGACTTGCCCAAGTTCACTCAGCTAGAAAGTGATATCACCAGGATTGGAGTCCAGGTTTGTCTGACTTGAGTCTAGAGCCAAAATCATTAACCACTGTGTTGTCTCTCCTTTCCACTGGAGACTTGTTTGGGAGTCTCTTAGGCAACAGTATTCCTGTAACTCTTGAAAGTACCATAGGAGGATGGTAACTTTTATGAGTTGTCAGAGTATTAGAACTGTTTAGAATGAGAATTTGACTTTTGAGAGAACATTTTCTCACCAGTACTTGGTCTTAGCATGACAACAGCCTCAAATATCAAGGTCCAGCTAATGAATACATCCATTTTCTTTTGTGCTGTGACCTGACTGATCGGCTTGTATATCATGCCCTCTCTTTTTGAGATGCTATCCAATCTGACAGGATCACAGTATTCCTAGGAGAAGCTAGTATGAAGCAGTATTTATAGTGATGCTTTGTTGTTTGTGGTGGCTAAATGCTGACATGTTGGGTGGTTTTTCACTTTAGTGGAAACATGTAATGCAAAGGTAGATAATGTGGTATTTTCGAGAAAGGATGGCAGGAGGAGTTTCCTGGAAGGAGTAGCAGTCTTTTTTTCAGTCCTCACTAAATCACTTGTCAATAGCCCTTTTTAGTAGAAATCTGGAAATCTGAAATGATTAGGGAAAAGTGAAGCCTACCTAAAGAAAAGGGTTATTTTAGATTTTCTTTATGTTTGCTGGGCACTTTGGAGATGGCATTGATTTGTGGGTAATGTGATGGTAAGTGACTTCTCATCTTTCACCATAGGAGCCAACCTCTGGTCTTGGGATCATTCTGGACAGTGTATGTGGAATGTTTCCCCATCTACTCTCCCCACTCCTGCAGTTGCTACGAGCCCTTGTATCAGGAAAATCCACTGCCAAAAAGGTAAGTTGTTCATTCAGATGCCCAGAGAGAGTGGGAGATATTTTTTGGAGCTTTCATTAATTTAGTACCTATTGTAGATATTTTTGGAGATGAAATAGAGTTTTTAAATACCTATTAGGGGAAATGGGTGTGGCTCAACCAAGTGGGCTTCTGTCTACCAAATAGGAGGTCCAGGGTTTGATGCCCAGGGCCTCCTGGTGAGGGCAAACTGTCCCACTTGGGAATGCTGCCCCGCGCAAGAGTGCTGGCTGACGTGGAGAACTGGCGCAGCAAGATGATGCAACGAGACACAGAAGAGAAAATAAGCTTAACAGGGAGTTGAGGTGGCACAGGAGAGTAAACGCCTCTCTCCCACTCTGGAAGGTCCCGGGATCGGTTTCCGGAGCTGCCTTATGAGAATACAAGCAGACAGAGAACACACCGTGAATGAGGGGCATAGAAAATAAATAAAATAAATCTTAAAAAAAAAAAATCTAGTTGGAAGAAAGTGATAAATACAAGAAATAAATAATGAAAAAAACAATGTCATGTATGTGGTAAAGACCACCAGGTGAGGGAACCATCTCTGGAGTGAAGGTGGGAGTTGTGTTGGTTATCAGAGAATGGGAGGCGGTGGACTTGGCCCAGTGGTTAGGGCGTCCGTCTACCACATGGGAGGTCCGCGGTTTGAACACGTGTGGAGCTGGCCCATGCGCAGTATTGATGCGCGCAAGGAGTGCTGTGCCAAGCAAGGGTGTCCGCCTCGTAGGGGAGCCCCACGCGCAAGGAGTGCACCCCGTAAGAGCTGCCCAGCACGAAAGAAAGTGCAGCCTGCCCAGAAATGGTGCCGCACACACGGAGAACTGACACAACAAGATGACACAACAAAAAGAAACACAGATTCTTGTGCTGCTGACAACAACAGATGGGGACAAAGAAGACGCAGCAAATGACACAGAACAGACAACCGGGGTGGGGGGGAGGGGACAAAAATAAATAAATAAATCTTTAAAAAAAAAAAGAATGGGAAAGATTTGGAGAGAAGAGTAGAAGGCAATTCCAAGAAGATACAGTAGTGGGCTTATAAAAAGTTTAAGAGTAGCACATATAAAATCTGGCTGAAAAGGAAGAAAAGCAGATGTGGGACTCCTTTGTATGACTCCTAGGTGAATACATGACTGGATTTTTTTCTGCTCATTGACAGGTGTATAGTTTCTTAGATAAGATGTCTTTCTACAATGAACTTTATAAGCACAAGCCCCATGATGTGATCTCCCATGAAGATGGAACTCTTTGGCGGAGGCAAACACCTAAGCTCCTTTACCCTCTTGGTAAGATAAAGAAATCCTTGGTTCAGTTTCCATTTTTATGACCGCCTCTATTTAGACCTTATTGTTGCTATTTTAATTATTTGCTTAAGCATGTTGCCTTTAAAGTAGTTCCTTTTCATTTCCACTATGGTGGTTGATTTTGTGATAAATAATTATAGTTAGTTTCTCTTTTTTTAATTAACTTTTTAAAAAATTCCACTAGATTGTTTTTATTTCAAAAATAATATATGGGAAGCGGACTTGGCCAAAAGGATAGGGCGTCTGCCTACCACATGGGAGGTCCATGGTTCAAACTCCGGGTCTCCTTGACCCATGTGGAGCTGGCACATGTGCAGTGCTGATGTGCGCAAGGAGTGCCCTGCCACGCAGGGGTGTCCCCCACATAGGGGAGCCCCATGCACAAGGAGTGTGCCCTGTAAGGAGAGCTGCCCAGCACGAAAGTAAGTGCAGCCTGCCCAAGAATGGCGCCGCAGACATGGAGAGCTGACACAGCAAGAAGACGCAATCGGTGCCGCTGATAAGGATAGAAGCAGTCACAGAAGAACACACAGTGAATGGACACAGAGAGCAGACAACTGGGCGGGGGGGAGAAATAAATAAAAATAAATCTTTAAAAAATAACTATATATATATATGTGAGATGAAAATGTTCAGATAAAAAAATAATATATGTTCATTTTAACAAGATTAACAGTATAGATGTATATATTTTTTTTAAGATTTTTATTTTTTTATTTATTTCTCTCCCCTTCCCCCCCCACCCCAGTTGTCTGTTCTCTGTGTCTATTTCCTGCGTTGTCTTTGTCTGCTTCTGTTGTTGTCAGCGGCATGGGAATCTGTGTTTCTTTTTTTTGTTGTTGCGTCATCTTGTTGTGTCAGTTCTTCATGTGTGCGGTACTATTCCTGGGCAGGCTGCACTTTCTTTCGTGCTGGGCGGCTCTCCTTACGGGGCGCACACCTTGTGCGTGGGACTCCTCTACACGGGGGACACCCCTGCGTGGCACTCCTTGCGTGCATCAGCACTGTGCATGGGCCAGTTCCACACGGGTCAAGGAGGCCTGGGGTTTGAACCGCAGACCTCCCATGTGGTAGACGGATGCCCTCACCACTGGGCGAAGTCCGCCACCTAGATGTATATTTTTAAAAGTTAAACTCTTCAATCCTTTATTGTTTCCTCTCACGTATTCCTTTATAATCTCAAAACTCATTCTATGGGGAACAGATGTGGCTTAAGCAGTAGGAGGTCTTAGTTCAGTTCCCAGTGCCTCCTCAAGTAAAAATAAGTAAAAATTGTTTGAGACAACGAGCTCAAACAATGAGCAAACAGATGAGGAAGCCATCTGGTGGGGGGACTTATTCTGCAGGGCAGCAAGTGTGGCTGAAATGGTTGAGTGCCTGCTTCCCATATGGGAGGTCCTGGGTTTGGTCCCTAGTGCCTCCTAAAACAACAAACAACAAGCAAAACAAACGAAAAAACCCAACTCAGGAGCCATTGTGGCTCAGTAGTTGAGCACCAGCTTCCTGTATATAAGGTCTTGGGTTCAATCCCTGGCCCTGGTACCCAAAAAAACCCAAAGCAAATTTTAGAAAAACCTCATTCTGCAAGCTGATACCTCCACATACACACAAAAGAAGATCTATATGTAAGGTACTGGGGCCAGGGATTGAATCCAGGACCTCATATATGGGAAACCGGTGCTCAGTCTCTGAGTTATATCTGCTCCCCAATGAAACAGTGAGAGTTGTTTTTTTTCATTTGTCTGTTTGGTTTTAGGAGGTACTGGGGTTCGAACCTGGTACCTCATACATGGGAAGCAGGCACTCAATCACTTGAGCTACATTTGCTCCCAGACTAATTTTTATAGTAACTATATCATTACTGTCTTTGTCCCGTAATTTTTTATCTTTCCCCTTCTAATGAATGTTTAGGCAGTGTCAATATTTTGCCATTACAACAATGCTGATTAGGGACATATACCCTTATATAGTGATGCTTTTATTTCCAGTAGATAGAATCCCCAAAGTGGGATCGTTGGGTAAGCATTAAACATTTTTAATAATTAATGCCAAATTAAGTTGTAGAAAAAGGTTGTAGCAATTTATTTTCCTCCTGACTATGGATAAGAGAGACCAGTTATTCCTTTTAAGTTCATTTGTGATCCCAGTACTGATGGAGCAGCATATAGAAGGAATGGCTTCATTGCTCTAATCCTGATTTACACAGCGATCTAGTCCCTTATAGTCTCATAAGACTATCTTCCTGTAGTCATCATTTAAGTGGAAAGCCACTATGTGCTCAGCTGTGCATCAGACACAACAAAGAGTCAATTCCCTACATGACACAAGGTATTTTGTTTTGTTTTGTTTTGAATGGAAAAGGTGTAGGAATGTTAGATACTAAGACACTGTATATCCCTGTATGACTAAATATTGTCGTTTGGTAGAGGAGTCAGCTCTTTTTATTGTATAGATTTTAGAAGAGTTTCTCTTCTTTTCTTTCTAAGGAGGTCAGACCAACCTTCGCATACCTCAAGGCACTGTGGGCCAAGTAATGCTGGATGATAGGGCTTACCTGGTACGCTGGGAATATTCCTATAGCAGCTGGACCCTTTTTACCTGTGAGATTGAAATGCTGCTTCATGTTGTTTCAACTGCAGGTAAGGTCAGCTTTGGGAGACATCACTCTGGGGAGGAAAAATGGACATGCGTAGAAGGTAGATAATTTCAAGATAAAATTCAGAACTATCAAGATTGTGATTTGTTTGATTTGTTTTCTGGGACTCAGACTATTCAGCTATCTTAGAGGAGTTATTTTCCATGAAATCATAGGCTTTCTTTCCCTGCAGATGTGATTCAGCATTGCCAACGGGTCAAACCCATCATTGATCTTGTCCATAAGGTCATCAGTACAGATCTGTCAATAGCAGATTGTCTCTTGCCGATCACTTCCCGCATCTACATGCTGCTGCAGCGGTGAGTGTTGAATGAGTAACCCTCACCTTCATGGCAGAGCTCTCAGCAATTATTCTCTCTGCTTCTAGGAACCTGACCACATATACTGGGTTAAAGCTCACACACATTCCTCTATGGGAAGCTCTGGTGTGATATCTATTCCCAGCTCAGGGCTTTCCTGTTTTTTTGTATTCCTGCTGAGAGGAGGGACTTGGAAGAGAGAACTGGAAAATATTTTTGATGGAACAAGTTATATTATTCATCTTACTGAATACACTGTATTGTTCTCCAACCAGGTTAACAACAGTGATCTCCCCCCCTGTGGATGTCATTGCCTCTTGTGTCAATTGCTTGACTGTTTTGGCTGCCCGGAATCCAGCAAAGGTGAGATCGCAAGTCTTCCTGACATCAGAAAAAAAGGGAAGCAATTCGTGTATACCTGGAGATACATGGCCATTTGATTTCTTCTTTTCCATTCTTAGGTGTGGACTGATCTTCGTCACACGGGCTTTTTACCATTTGTGGCTCACCCCGTCTCCAACATGAGCCAGATGATTAGGTGAGCCAAGTCTTAGGGTGGGTAGAGTATATTCCCTAGGGAGAACCATGTACTAGCTTTACTAGTTCTTTAGATGTTTCTCTTTACCTGTTTACTCTGCTTCTCATCTTTTTAGCCCCCTGACCAGAAATAGAAGGGATGAGTGAGGACCAGGTAAAAGAGATTGATGGGACATGGGCACAGAGGCTGTTCTCCTCTTAGGGCACCACTGATGGTCCAGAGTCTTTGACTCCTGAGAGAGAAAGAGAGGTATTTCTCATCCAGTAGCAGCCACGTTAGGTCTGTGGGAATTATACTTAACAGACTTTAAGATGTTTCTCTTTACCTGTTTATTCTGCTCCTCGTCTTTTTAGCCCCCTGACTAGAAATAGAAGGGATGAGTGAGGACCAGGTAAAAGAGATTGATGGGACATGGGCATAGAGGCTGTTCTCCTCTTAGGGCACCACTGATGGTCCAGAGTCTTTGACTCCTGAGAGAGAAAGAGGTATTTCTCATCCAGTAGCAGCCACGTTAGGTCTGTGGGAATTATACTTAACAGCCTAGAGAATCCAGAGGTCTCTCGATCCAGAAAATTGGCTTTCCTTTCTTAAGTATTTTTCCTTGTTTCATGAGTACTCAGGCTTGCCCAGTAGACGACTTGCCAATAGACAGCCTCCATCTTGAGCATTCTTAACCTTCCTCTCTTACTTGTAAAACAAAGATGTTTGATTTTTTACTTTAAACCTCTTAAAATTGTACATAAATAGTACGTGTTCTTAATTTACTTGGGTATAAGATATGATTAAGTACCTTGCAGAGATTCCCTATTTTATGTCAAAGCCTTCTAGATAATAACAAGAATGCAGCATGTACAGTTTCTTGAATCCTTGAAATTTTTTCCCTCTGCCTCTCTGTCGTTTCCCAGCGCGGAGGGGATGAATGCTGGAGGTTATGGAAACCTCCTGATGAACAGTGAGCAGCCCCAGGGCGAGTATGCAGTCACCATTGCCTTTCTGCGCTTGATCACCACTCTTGTCAAGGTAATATTTGATTGATGATTCTGAAATAGTTTCCCTTCCACCTGCTATTGTAGACATCTTATGAGGAGGCAGAAGTCATCCTGAAGTTATGGTGACAACAGTTTTTATGTATCAAGTACCTGTTATGTGCCAGAGTGTATATTAGGTACTTTATCTATGTGAATTTATTTAGTAACTCTCAGAGGTAGAATTAAAGAGGCTGATGGTGTAATGCAGTGACTACCAAGCTGTTTGGCTGCAGTCCAGGGTAATAAGTATACTTTATACCATATCTCAGTACATGACTTTACTCCTGAAGCAGCTTTTACCACATATATTCTTATATAAGGTGCACTCTCATATTTTCTGCTTTTTTTCTTTTTTTTAAGCTATTTTTCACCATAAACTGGTTTCACGGTCTACTAATGGTTGACAACTCTGATTGAAAACTACTGGTGTTGCAGTTAAGAGCAGGGGTTTTCAAGTTAGAGTTAGATTTAATCTTCAACTTGATCACTTAACTACTGCCTTCATGGTTTGGGGCATGTGTGGAATTTTTCTCAGAATCTCTGTGAAATAGGAATAATAATTACGGTCTCTACCTCATGGAGTTATTGAGGAGGTCACATGTGAAAAACACAGCACATAGGAAGCAGACATGGCTCAACTGATAGAGCATCCGCCTACCATATGGAAGGTCCAGGGTTCTATACCCAGGATCCCTTGACCCGTGTGGTGAGCTGGCCCACATGCAGTGCTGCTGCATGCAAGGAGTGCAGGGCCATGCTGGGGTGCCCCCTCATAGGGGAGCCCCATGCGCCACAAGTGTGCCCTGCAAGGAGAGCTGCCCTGTGTGAATAAAGTGCTGCCTGCCCAGGAGTGGCACCACGCACATGGAGAGCTGATGCAGCAAGATGACACAACAAAAAAGAGACATAGTTTCCCTATGCCGCCTGATAATACAAGTGGACACAGAAGAACACACAGCAGATGGACACAGAGAGCAGACAATGGGGGCAGGAAGAGGAGAGAAATAAATAAATCTTTTAACAAAAAAAAAAACCACTGAGCATATTTCCTACCCACATGGTAAGCATTCAGTGAATGCTTAAAAAAAGTTGAAACAATAATATATATAGATGTTAATTTATATATAAACAAAGAATCCCTGTTTTTAAGATAAGAAAACTGATGTTATATCAGGATGAAAAATTTTGGGGTATCAGTTCTCAGGTCTGGTTTTCCAGTGATGGGGTAGTGGGTGAAAGTTAAGATGACTGATGATCATACTGATACTCTATTCTGAAACTATTGTGATTAGTAATGGAAGTAAATGTAGCATTGAGATGGAGAAAGTGGCCATGGTAGCTGCTGAGAGTGGGGAGTGGGAAGAAGAGATGTGATGTGGGGGCATTTTCAGAACTTGGAGTTGTCCTGGGTGGTACTGCAGGGATAGTTACTGGACATTGTATGTCCTCCCATGGCCCACTAGGTAGACTGGGGGAGAGTGTAAATTATAATGTGGACCATTGACCATGTGGTGCAGCAGTGCTCAGAGATGTATTCACCAAGTGCAATGAATGTCACGTGATGTTGGAGGAGGTTGTTGTTATGGGAGGAGTGGGGTGAGGGGAATGGGGGGGTATCTGGGGACCTCATATATTTTTTAATGTAACATTAAAAAAAAAAGACAAAGAAATTTTTGAAAAAAGATGACTGATGATCATGACATTGAAACTGGCATTCTCTTTTATCAACAATCTGTATTCTTTATGCTTATGGTTCCTCCCTTCTATCCAAATTTAGCCTTCAACCCTCTCTCACATAGGTGCCTTTTGTGACATAATGACATTGATCTTCTTAGTCCCCTTCTCTTTTCTCTGTGAGAATAGAGAAACTCACAACTTGGGCTTGGTTGAACTAGGGTGTTCTGGTGTGTCTTTTTTTCACTGATATCCAAGGCTTGCCTAGATTTCCTTTGGAAATCTGTGGTTTTGGAGTTAAATTCCTAATAACTAAATGACTTTTATTGCATTTAAATATCTGAAACCCTCACAGCGTGGTTTCTTATAGGGACAGCTTGGTAGTACCCAGAGCCAAGGGCTGGTGCCCTGTGTAATGTTTGTGCTGAAGGAGATGCTTCCCAGCTACCACAAGTGGCGCTACAACTCTCATGGTGTGAGAGAGCAGATTGGTAAGGATATCTTGGGCATGGAAGGTCTGGAGAATTTCTGGCTCCTAAGAGATCTTGCTCTCCTTTTCTTGGGATAAGGGTCATCATGTAAGGCTACATCATTCCTCTCTCTTTTCTGGAGTCCAGGTTGCCTGATCCTGGAGCTGATCCATGCAATACTGAACCTATGCCATGAGACAGACTTGTACAACAGGTATGAATGAGGTGATTGCTTGGTGCTCTTGGTGCTCCCACTCACCAAGGGAAGACATGGACTTTTGCTGTTTAGAGCTGTCTCAGTTCTTTCAGAGTACTCTCCTTGGTTGAATCCAGAGCTCAGTTTTCTTGAGGTTGTGATTGGCTTTCCACTGGACTATTTGTACTGTCTCCCTTTGTAGAGAGAAGAGCAAACGCAGTGAGAACGAGATTGTGTGTTTATTTGTGTGTGTATGTATATATGTGTGTATTTGGTATGTATAGATATGTATAGATAAACACTTTAATAAATATTCATAATTTTTTCCGTTTACAAAAATTATATGTTTATTGGAAAATACTCATCCTGTGCAAAATGTCTTCATAAACTTACTTCCGAGGGATAGGTGTCATTAACAATTAGTGCCTGTTCTTCCAGGTTTTCTCCTCTCTTTGTACATCTACCCTATAACTTTCCTTCTGTACCATACATAGAGATCTCTCTTGTTTCAATGGTTGCATGGCATTTATTGTACGAATTACTCTTGGTATATTTCAATAAATACTTGTATTAATTAATGGATATTTAGAATTTTTCTCAATGGTTTCTAGGACCAAGTCTGTGCTAAGAAAGTTATCAGTGCCTTCATCTGGCACAGAGGACTGATCTGTATGACTGATGTCCAATTGGTTAGATTTGCCACCCTAGCCCTGCTAGACAATGCCCTTTCTTTCTGAGGATAGACTTGGTGGCTTCCTAGTGACTCAAGAACACCTCTGTCTTCCAGTCACACTCCCAGCCTTCAGTCTCTCTGCATCTGCAGTCTGGCTTACACAGAAGCAGGACAGACAGTTATCAATATCATGGGCATTGGCGTGGACACCATTGATATGGTGATGGCAGCTCAGCCACGAAGGTAGGCTTCCCTCTCTACCTTTCCCCTGTTTGTCTTTATTGTCCCTGAGAGAATAAGAACTCTAGTTTAAGATAACTTAAAGTAACTTTTTAAAGAAAACCTTGTTCTTCCTAGAACAAGAAAGCATGCAGAAGGAGTTGATTGCTCCTCATCTCTCCTAGCTTGGACTGGGATCTCTTAAGAGAAGCTATTGAATTCTGGGGTTATTTTTGGAATCTAGTTCATGAGAGCACATAGGTTTTGAATGAAATCATATTGTTTGAATCAATTTTGTTTTCCATTTGGCATCCTAGTGATGGGGCAGAGGGCCAGGGTCAGGGCCAGCTGCTGATCAAGACAGTGAAACTGGCATTCTCTGTCACCAACAATGTTATTAGACTGAAACCTCCTTCTAATGTGGTGTCTCCCTTGGAACAGGCTCTCACACAACATGGTATGTATTTCCCTTCCAATCATCAACATTTTTGTTCATAAGTATATGACTCAGGCTGTATTTCTAGGGGATTGACAGTATCTTCTGAATAAATCCTTGAGGAAATTTGGAAATGATCACCATCATCACCAGCTCCCATTCTGGACTTGGAAACAAAAGGACTGGATCATACTTTATTTCTGCCTGCTCTTGTTGATGGAGAAATAGTTAAGAACAGAGGTTTGAAGTCAGACTACTGTAGTTCAAATTTTGGCTCCAACCAGCTTTGTGACTTTGGACACGTTACTAAACAAGTCTACCTCAAATTCCTCATTTATAAAATGAGGATAATAATATCTACCATATAAGATTATGATGAAGAATAGAATATTTACTGCTTATAAAATGTAGGGAGTTGCTGGTTTTTAGTAAATATTGGTAGTTACTACTCTGTGACCTTAAACTTGTCTCTTAATCTCTTTTGGATGTTGTTTCCTCATTTTCTGTAGGTATTGCATAGTATCTAGGGGCTTTCTTACCTCTGTCATTTTTGAATTTTTAACAGTTTTGCTTTCAGTGCAATGCTTCAGTGTAACGCCTTTTTTCCTAACCTGTGTTTTAGAAAGATTCTTATTTTCCTAAAATATATGTTTTTCTGTTCTTAATAATTGGATTAAACTGTTTACTTAAATTCTGTCCTGACTATCCTCTTTACTGCTGAAAAGAGACAGAGTAATATGGGATTGCTCTAGGTTTGCTCTGGCTTCCCAAGTTTGCTTGTATGAGCCTTTTTGAACAACAGCCAGTCTTTGAGCTTGAATTAGTCATACTTGGTATCTCAACTGTTTCCCATGCTTCTTCAGGAGCCCATGGGAACAACCTCATTGCTGTTCTAGCCAAATACATCTATCACAAACATGACCCTGCTTTGCCACGTCTTGCCATCCAGCTGCTGAAACGTCTGGCTACGGTAGGATCCCTCTTAACCAACTAAAGTCCCAGAAAACTGATTCTTTCTGCTTGAGACCATGCTTTTCTTCTAGTAGAAACAGCTAACTTGGACTTCTCTGACTTTCCAAGTAACACAGTCACTTAGAGACAAATATAAATGTATGTTTATGAGAGTTTTCCTCCCAATTAGAAAATACCTATGTACTCATTATAAAAATTTTAAACATTACTGATAAATGCAACATAGAAAGAAGGTTAAGGTTCTTATGATAAGTAGGTTGGTATGCATTGTTTCAGGTTTCTATTTTTTTAAATCTGTGATTATATATTAAAGGGTGTTTGCATCTGTGCTTTTGTTCTTTATAAAAGTGGAATTCCACTATACATACTTTTTTGCTAACTAGTCACTTAGCACCGTATCTTGCAATCTTACCATGTCAGTACATTTGGAACTACTTGACATTTTTATTGCTTGCATGGGATGCCTTTGCATGAGTACATCCTAATTTATTTGGGCCTTTTACTACCTTTCACTGTTGTAAAGTGTTTCAATGAATATTATTATCCATAGAACTTGGTAAAAATTTTAATTTTTATTAGACCTTTCAAAAATTTCCTCCAAAAAATATTCTCTCAGTTTATGCTCCTATCACCAAGGCTGTTCTTGAATCCTTGCCACAATGAGCATCATCAGTTTTTCAATCTTTATCAGTATAACAGGCAAAAAAAAAAGTTCTCATTTTTTTTCGCATTTATTTATGAGCAAGGTTGAGCATTGAGTATCTTTTTATTTTGATTATTGCTTCTGTGAATTGTTGGGCATCTTGTGCTTCTGTACTTCTTTTGGGGTGATGTCCCTTCTGACCCAGAACTGTGTAGCTAGATGGTTCCTTTTTGCCCCTTTTCTGGGAATTCTCCAGTACCCTCCTTAAGAAGCCTGTTGAGGTTTCCTGGAGGTAGAGCTCTAAGCCTGTGTCCTGGTCCCCACCAGGTGGCCCCTATGTCAGTGTATGCTTGCTTGGGCAATGATGCGGCTGCCATTCGCGATGCCTTTCTGACTCGGCTGCAGAGCAAGATTGAGGACATGCGCATCAAAGTCATGATTCTGGAATTCCTCACAGTTGCAGTAGAGACCCAGCCGGGCCTCATTGAATTGTTTCTGAACCTAGAAGTGAAAGATAGCAGTGATGGCTCCAAGGTAAGTCTCTACATGGATTAAGCTGGGAGACGGCTCCCTGGAATGTAGGTGCTAGGCTCTGTGGGTGCAGCTGTTGGCAGTGGTTGTGCAATAGAGTTTTCACTTGTCCCCTCTTGCAGGAATTCAGCCTTGGGGTATGGAGCTGTCTACATGCAGTGCTAGAGCTGATTGATTCCCAACAGCAGGATAGATACTGGTGCCCACCCCTACTGCATCGTGCAGCCATTGCCTTTCTGCATGCCCTGTGGCAGGACCGTCGGGACAGTGCCATGCTGGTTCTCAGAACCAAGTGAGTCTGATTGTGGGAATTCTTTAACTTCTGAGTCTCAGGGTTCTTGTCTATAAAATGAGAGTAACAATAGCCTTTATCGCTGAGGTTTGTTGTTACAGTTTACTGAGAATATGCATAAAAAGTTTTGGTGGCTAGAATTCAATACAAGGAGTTTTAGTTACTGTCTTAATACTGCTACCAGCATGTGTCATCATTACTCTAAGGTTAAACTACTGTTGCACCCCTGCTTTCTTCTCACCCCCATCAAAACCCATTTTTTGTTTTGTTTTTTTCCTAAAGATTTATGTCTTCCCCCCATTCCCCCCATTGTCTGTTCCCTGTGTCCATTTGCTGTGTGTTCTTTTGTGTCTGCTTGTATTCTCATTAGGCAGCTCCAGGAACCGATCCTGAGACCATCTGGAGTGGGAGAGAGGCAATTACTCTCTTGTGCCGCCTCAGGTCCCTATTCTGTTACATCTTATTTTCTCTCCTCTGTGTCTCTTGTTGCATCAGCCAGCACTCCTGGTGGGGTGGCTTTTCCCACACAGGGCGGCATTCCCACGCAGGGCGGCACTCCTGCACAGGATGGCACTCCTGCGCAGGGCTGCATTCCTGTGTGGGCTGGCACTCCTCCTGAGCCAGTTTGCCCTCACCAGGAGGCCGTGGGCATTGAACCCTGAACATCTTATATGGTAGACAGGAGCCCAATTGGTTGAGCCACATCTGTTTCCCAAAACCATTATTTTTTAAGAAACAGTAGATTCAGATGAGAGTGGCTCACTGAAGCCACTAGACCAAAATACCCCTATTCGCAGGGACTCTGGTAAAAGGGAAGGAAGATTAAAAAGGCTGTTTCCCTTCCCACTCTCTTCTTTGTGGGGCTTTTAGAAAAGTACAGTAGAATCATTAGATTTTTACTTATCAATGCTATAAAGTAGTTAGATTTCTTAAGAAAAAAATAATGTATGGGACCCTCTACATTTATGTAGGAATGATTGACCTATGACACGTGTTAGGATTAGAATGGGTAAAAATGAAAAAGTATCCACTGAAGGGAGTTGGATACAGGAGAAAAGGTCTTTGTGAGAGGAAACTGATTTTCAACAATGTGTATTTCCATTTTAGACCCAAGTTTTGGGAGAATTTAACAAGCCCCCTCTTTGGAACCCTTTCTCCTCCCTCAGAAACATCTGAGGTAAGTTGGAAGATGGAAAGTCCCCAGAGTAAAGGCTGGGCTGTGAGGCAGAGGAGTAGAAAATCATAACTCCCCTAATTAAACAACCAGAATTTTTTCTTTATTAGAAATTTCTCAGAGAAGTGCCTGTTTTCTTTCACTTTGGTGTCTTGTTTTGGGAAGGAGAGTGGCATGTCCTGTTTTGTGTTGATGACTCTGCGGCCTTCTCCACTTATTTGGAGACATTGTTAAGTCTGACATTTCTGCTTTTGCAAGTCAGATGGCCATTCAAAGAAAATATGTGTAGGGAATGGGCTTTCTTATTTTCTAAGTATTGGGTCCCTACTCTGCTACATTGTCAGAAAACATTAGAAAAGAGATTTCTCCCCATGATTGATTTCTGCTATGTCTCCCCCTCCACAGCCCAGCATCTTGGAAACCTGTGCCCTAATCATGAAGATAATATGCTTGGAGATATACTATGTGGTTAAGTGAGTCCTTTCCCCTTTTGAAATTTTAATTAAAGGTAGGGGTGGGGAGATCATGATCATTGGGGTGCATGGCTATATGTGCCAAGGCAGAGGAAAGAACGATTTATGGAGGGCCAGTGAGCTGTGCCCTTGGCCAATCCATTGACGGCATTTATTATTGTCAGAAAGAGGTATTGATGCAAATTCCATGTGATCATGATTTTATGGAGGAGGACTCCTGGAAAAGGCCTCGGTCTAACTCATTATGTTGAGCAAGAAGTATGAGCCTCACACATTGGAGGTGATCATGGAGCCATCTGCCACTAAGCCCACGTGAGGTTGCTTTCTCTGCCTCAGTGAGGGTCTGTGCCTATCCCATGCCTATCTACTTTGGAAACCTAACTGTGGGTATTGTTTTTTCTTGACACTATAGGGGATCATTAGACCAGTCATTAAAAGATACACTCAAGAAATTTTCCAGCGAGAAACGCTTTGCCTACTGGTCAGGGTATGTCAAGTCCTTGGCAGTTCACATGGCTGAAACAGAAGGTAGCAGCTGCACCTCTTTTATAGAATATCAGATGCTGATCTCTGCTTGGAGGATGCTTCTCATCATTGCCACAAGTCATGTAAGAACCTTCTTGAGCCAATTTTGCCTAGTGCGAGGTATCCTAGCAACGTGTTGAGATGCTCAGCAGATAAAGTCCCGTGGGATGAAGAATGAATCATGGTTTGTCCTTGAGAGCTAAAGTAACAAGTTCTGTGCCAAGAGATTGGGGCTAGTAAGGGGGGTTTGAAGGTGTTGGGCCCAATAAAAGAAGCTTAAAACGCAGAGGAGTAATTTGAAATCCCTTCAGACATTCATAAAAGTCTCCTTTAGCTTCCTATGTGGTCTTGGGGCTCCTTTCCTTAGTCTACCTCTTAGACAAATTTATAGTTGCCTTGTGCTATGTGCCCTGGAGACACTAGATAAATATTTGTTGATTAGCCTGCAGGTAGCTGTAGCAACTACAGCAGCACTTCTCTAGAGAGCAGTTTGTTTTCATTGGCTCTGGAAACGGTTTCCTGTTCTTCTTAGAAAAAGAACAGGCCATTGGCTCTGTCGTGTGTATCCACATAGAGTTGGTATTTAGAAAGAGTTAAAATGTGGGAAGAGTTTGCATTTTTTTCTCAGCCTTTTTTTGTGGTTTGACACCATCATGCTGTGTTGAACTATTCTTCCCTGGGAAATCCAGATTAATGTTTTGACCTTATTAATAACTTCAGCTTGATAGGTGTTTCTTTGTTCCAAGAATATTCTTACATCTTCAGTGAGACTTATTTCCCAGTGCCAGAGCTCCCATGTCCTTGGAGTTTTGATCCTAGAAAGAGTGCATGTGTGAGTATTCTTGCTGTGGAACAATGTTTGTGGATCTCTGAAACTCCAGACACACCAGAAGGCTTAGCCTTCTTTGGGGAATGCTTCCCCAAATGAAAGGTAGGTATCACCTACCTTTTAGGCCCTAGCCAGCTAGCATTTTGTGGGTTGTAGCTCTGAAAACCCCACCATCCTTTCCCCCTGGTTATATCCAGGATATAAATCATTCAGTTGTTCATTCCTTTAATTTATATCAATTGAATCCTGACCATGTGCCTGGCACTGGGGATACATCAATGAATAAAGCAGATAAGGTCCTTGGTCTCATGGAGAGAGAAAGGTCCATAAGGGAAGCATATTATAAACAGATTTCACAAATAAATGTAGTTTCAGACTGTGATAATTAGCTATGAAGGAAATAAAACAGGTTGCTATGGTACAGATTCACATTAGATAGGAGTGGTTAGGGAAGTCCTCTCTGAGTATCTCTAAACAGACCTAAGCAATACAAAGAAGACCTTCTAGGTGAAGAGCCTGTGGAAGAGAGTAGTCTAGACAAAGAAATCCGAAGTGCAAAGATGGAGAAGTGGCTCTTTCTTGAACTTGGTGTGTTCAAGAAAGAGGAAGGAGGCAACTAGGGCCTGAACATAGTGAACATAAGTATAAGTGTTGCCAGAATCATTTGGATCAGATCATATGGGGACTCTTGGACCATATAGAGTACCTTCTATGACCATGGCACTAGGAAGCCTTTGAAGAGTTCTAAGCAGGGGAAGGATATAGTCATGAAGAGGCGGTAAACCTGGACTTGATTCTGACCATATCTAAGGGTGAACAAAGAAACAGCGGGGCTGTCAAGCCCCTTTTTAATCAGGAAAACAGTACTTGAAAGAAGACATTTCTTGGCTTCTAAAGTCTGGGAAATTTTTCCCAACTGCAACCTTTTTCTAATCCTTTGCAGGCAGATATAATGCACCTGACTGACTCTGCAGTACGTCGCCAGCTCTTTCTAGAAGTACTTGATGGGACCAAAGCGTTAGTAAGTGTGTCTAGGAGATTTCACATAACTTCAAGGAAGAAGGTATCCAAAGTTAAATAGCAGAACTCATGGATCTGCCAGCCGCACAAATGCTCAGGTCAAAGGTCTCAAGTTGGCTGTGAGGCCTGAGGCTGCAGTGGGGAAGCAGAGGTCTGCTGCTGTTGTGCCATGTCCTGGCCTTCCTGTCTCTTTTCCACCCCTGTGAGTTTATTGTTGGGGAAGAAAGGCATCAGGCCAAAAGGGGTGCTATGGATGGAGCTTGAATCTTCCCGCTCTGTCAGCTCACTGGAAGCTGGACCTCTAACTGGTCTGATGTCTCCCCATAGCTCCTAGTTCCAGCCTCAGTGAACTGCCTCCGTCTCGGCTCCATGATGTGCACTCTGCTGCTTATTCTTCTCCGGCAGTGGAAGAGGTAAGGGCTGTGCCAGGAGAGGTGGACCCAAGGGCAGGGACCTCCATGTCATTGCCTGCTTATTCCTTTTCACTGACCCTTCACCTCACAAAAGGGGAGAAATTGGTTCTAAAGTGTACATGTGTTCTTTGAGCTTTCCATCAATGGGACTTGAACTAATATAGCAAACAAACAGGATATGAGGCAAAGACTACCAGGTGGGCATTCTGAAATGGAGCAAGGACAGTTTGTGGCTTTTATATAAGATGTGCTCTCCCCTTCCTCTCTACTACCTTATTATTTCTAGGGAGTTAGGTTCCGTGGATGATATCCTTGGTCCCTTGACAGAGATCTTGGAGGGAGTGCTGCAGGCAGACCAGCAACTCATGGAAAAGACCAAGGCCAAGGTGTTTTCAGCATTCATCACAGTGTTACAGATGAAGGAGATGAGAGGTGAGGGGCAGACTGGGATGTAGTAGTTGCTATACCAGTCTCCCCACCCCTGCTGGCATCCACCCTAGGGCAGGCGGGGCTTCCTCCATTAGAGCCAGACATCTCTCCTGTGATTTTTTAGTTTTCAGTCTTAGAACTCTTGCCTTCTAGAAAGCATTTTCCCCCCCATCTATGTTTATCTTTCCCTTTCATGAGACTGATGCATTCCCTTTTAGCTCCATACTACATTCCCAGCCATCAGTCTGGGAAGGAGAGTGTGGTGTACAGTGATGAACATGGCATTGTCTGTCTATTCTGCAGTAAGTGAGATCCCTCAATACTCCCAACTGGTGCTGAATGTCTGTGAGACCCTGCAGGAAGAGGTGATTGCACTCTTCGATCAGACTCGTCACAGTCTGGCATCAGGCAGTACCACAGACGACAAGGACAGCATGGAGACTGACGATTGCACTCGTCCTCGGCACAAGGACCAGCGTGATGGGGTAAGGGCACATCCTAGGAAGCATTCTGCCCTACACACATGCATCCAACAAATATGAATGCCTGTCCTGTGCAAGGCATGCTTCTCCTGTGATTAGTGAGCAAGAGAGTCATTGCATTTATGGAGTTCACAGGCTAGTATGAAAAGGTAATAAAACTAAGCAGAGATGCCTAGGAATTCAACTGTGACAAATATTGCAGGAGGAAATACAGTGAGAACAAAGAACCTGGAGTTCTAATCTAATCTGGGGAGTCAGGGAAGGCTTCCGGGGGAAAGTACCTTTTCAGTGATGACCTAGAGGATTGGTAGAGTCAGGCAGATAGAAGGTGTGGGGAAGAATATCTGGCCAGAGAGAATAGCATATGTTAGGCCATGGGAGTAAGAAGCATCTGGTGACCTGAAGGAAGGAAGGCTTTGTGTGAATGAAGACTAAAGCGAGGGCCGGGGATTGTGGGGCGAGATGAGGCTGGGGAGATGGGGGCTAGATGATGTGCAGCCTTGTCAAGGTTTTCGATCTGTATCCTGAATGAAGTAGTAATAATTTAAGGATTTTAAGTAGATGAAATGATCAGATTTGTACTCTAGAAAAATCACTCAGGATACAGTATAGCAGTGTTTAAACTGTGTGTCCTGATCTATTATTGGGTCTTCAATTCAGTTCAGTTGGTTACAACCAGCATTTTTTTTTTGTAATAAAGTAGAATAAAATGTAAAAGAAAGTACTTTACATGATGTATGGGTAGGTAGGTACTGTTCAGTGGAAATATGGAAATATGTATATACTGAGGAGCAATGTCAAAAGTATTTTTTGTTGTGGTACTGTTCAGTGGAAATATGGAAATATGTATATACTGAGGAGCAATGTCAAAAGTATTTTTTGTTGTGTCATTTTAAAAAATAAATTTGAAAGCCACCAGTATAAAGAATAGATTAGAGAGGATCAAGAATGGAGGAAGGGAGAACATTTAAGAGGCTCTTGAAATAGTACAGTAAGAGGTAATGGTCACTTAAGCTTCATGCCATTGGCAGAGCTAAGTGGAATGGCTGGGTGTGAGATGGGAGTTAACACTGACAGGGATGATGCTGGTTGGTGCGATAGGGGAGTAAGTGGTCAAAAGTAGTCAGTTTGGGGGTTTGGTTGTTAGGGTGTATGGAGTTGCCACTCCCTGAGAGGTAGACACAAGAGGAGCAAAATTGGGAGGAATTGAGAGTTCTGTTTTAGTCAAGCTTAGTTGGAGATATGTATGATCAGCTGGGTTTTGGGGAATCAGGCGAAACGGCTATCTGCCCTCCTGCTCCTGCCTTTTTCTTTTTCTCCCGTAGACTGCTTCCCTCTCTTTTTACACATCCTTGCCCTTGGGCCCCAGCAGGTATGTGTCCTGGGCCTACACCTGGCCAAGGAGCTGTGTGAGGTGGATGAAGATGGTGACTCATGGCTGCAGGTGACCCGTAGGCTCCCCATCCTGCCAACCCTCTTCACCACCCTGGAGGTGAGCCTTCGCATGAAGCAAAATCTGCATTTCACTGAGGCTTCGTTGCACCTGCTACTCACCCTGGCTCGTACCCAACAGGTAGGAGGCAAGTGTGAGGGCAGGAGGGGCCCTCTGTGCTGGTACTTGGGTTCTGACACTTCCCAAAATCTGTAAGTTGTGGGCTAGCCTGGGAGCTCTTCCTTGCCCCCAGGGTAGAGCAGCTGTGGGCTCAGGCTCCCTCAGTGGTGGAATAATGACAGGTTCCATCTCCATGTCTTTCCCCTCCCAGGGAGCCACAGCAGTGGCTGGAGCTGGCATCACCCAGAGCATTTGTTTGCCCCTCCTGAGTGTATACCAGCTCAGCACCAATGG
Organism: Dasypus novemcinctus; assembly: GCF_030445035.2. Lineage (NCBI taxonomy): Eukaryota > Metazoa > Chordata > Mammalia > Cingulata > Dasypodidae > Dasypus > Dasypus novemcinctus. Next base: position 88,078,936 of record NC_080680.1, on the reverse strand, counting down.
AACGGTACAGGTGAGTGCCAGGGGCTTGCCAGGAGGCCTGCACTGGCCAACCTGCAGTTCTAGTTGGAAAATCTCTCTACTTTAATGCTTTTGCTTGCCTCTGAAGTTTCTCTCATCTTCAGTGGCATATCTACTGCACTAAAGGTGAAGAATACCCCTGCCCACCCAATACTGATCTCTAGCAAGAGAAACTTGTTCAGTAAAATATTTCTCCTAGTTTATATTCACATGTGGGAGATGGGGGTGATTTCTTTCTGTTACAGGCATAAGTTGTGCAAAACTAGATTGAGAACAGGTCCGGGGTACCCTTGCTCTCCAGCTAGGGCAGCTGTCCTCTCCTCTCTCCCTCCCAAAGGCAGTGGTATTATTGAGTCCTTTGCTCCACCCTTGCTTCACCAGACCAGGAACAGGAAGAGGGAAGTGCATGGTGAGAGTACTTGAGGGGAATTCAGCACCCAGCCCTCTGTGTACCTTGGTTACTTCTAGTTTAATAGATATCTCCTACTCTCAAAAGACTAGTCTCTACCCTAACATCTCATTTTGTTAGAATCATCAAGTATTTGATCATCTAGATCCATTAGAGTTATAATGTGAGGACCAGAGCAGGGCAGTGACATGTCTAAGTTCATAGAGCTAGTTAATGGCCAACCGAAGCCTAGAATTACCAGGATTCTTGTACCTCTGCCTAGTGCTCTTTCTTTGCAACCTCTGGCTTCTGACCATCTCTGGCACTGCCAGTTGCTCATTCCAGGAGGTTTTCTCCAAGTACTGGGATGCCTCAGCTTCTGTGCTTCAAGGAGGCCCCGCTACACCTGTCAATTTGGGTTCCTGTGGCGCCATGTCCTGTTCTTGCCTGCTATTTGTGTCTTAGACACCTAGCACCTCTCGGAAGTCCTTGGATGCCCCCTCTTGGCCAGGGGTCTACCGCCTGTCCATGTCCTTGATGGAGAGGCTGCTCAAAACCTTACGCTACAACTTCCTGACTGAGGCTCTGGACTTCATGGGTGTTCACCAGGAACGAACCCTACAGGTAAGGGGGCTTAAGGTTAAAGGGGGTCTGGGTCAGTCAGGATCCAGGTGTTTGGAGCATGGGGCTTGGCAGTGGCAGGCTGTCGATGCTTTCATTTCTGAGGTTCTTTAAGGACTGTTGCCTGACTGGTCAGCCAGTGTAACTGAAATGCTGAATGTGGGGATGGACCTAGGATCAGCACAGACAAGAACTCTTAGTTGTAATGCCAAGCCACCTACTAGTGCTGCCACCTCAGTATTTGTGGACTCATGACCTATCCTCCCCACAAGACAGCAGGAACAGGTATGTCAGGTTCTTGATCCAACCCACTCTTTCCCTGCTGTCCCCTCTCCTCTCCAGTGCCTAAACGCAGTGAGGACAGTGCAGAGTCTGGCCTGCTTAGAGGAGGCAGACCACACCGTGGGTTTCATCCTGCAGCTCTCGAACTTCATGAAGGAATGGCACTTCCACCTGCCTCAGCTCATGCGTGATGTCCAGGTGGGGCCTCAGACACAATTTCTTGGAGGGGTCTGGGAAGATGCTGGGCAACAGGAGGGGTGATGGATAGTGTGGGTAGCACTCTCTAAGGCATCTCTTGTGAATCTGAGGCCCATTTCTAAAATGTGGCCTTAGGGAGCACAGGGGTTTGATTTCAGGTTGCTTTGTCTTAGAGGTAAAATTTTTCCTCCACAGCCAAGGGCAGCTTTGTAGGTTAAGAACTTGGGCTCTAACAGATCTCAGTTCAGATCCTTTAGGAACAGGTCTGAAGCTAGGACACAGCTGGAAAGAGGAAGGAGTTAAGAACCAGGCTCTGGGATCAGGCAATCATTTGCTGGTTGTATGTCCTTGGCCACATCACTTCACTTCTCTAAGCCTTTCTCTTCTTTTGTAAACCGAGAATAGTAATTCCCAAATAAGTATTCTTATTTGTTTACTTAGGACCTTATAATGTGTGAGGCATTTAGCAAGGTCCCATGGAAACAATCTAGGGGTGATTCCTGCTGACCCAGAATGTACAATTTAGCATATTTAGTGGTTGTGAAGATTTTAAACTAGAGAATGTAGAAGGCCCCATTAGTAGTTTCTCAGTGAGAGGTGAGCTTGGGGATCTGTTTAGTTGGTCTAGTCACTTGGCCAGGACTGCTACCAAGAGAAGCCTCCATATCCCTCCCCTGTGGAATGTTCCAGGTAAACCTGGGTTACTTGTGCCAGGCCTGTACCTCCCTCCTGCACAGCCGCAAGATGCTGCAGCACTACTTACAGGTAACTGAGCCCCAACCCCCATGGTGCCTTGACTGCCCTACCTCTGGCTTCCCTGTTCTCCATCTTCATTTCTTGTCTCTCCCCCAGAACAAAAACGGGGATGCCATCCCCTCAGCTGTCACCCCTCGAGTCCAGCGACCACCCACGGCTGTCATTACCCCCTCCTGCTCTTCCTCCTCTTCTTCCTCCTCCACCTCCTCTTCCTCCAAGCAGCCCACTGTTGACACAGAGGCCTCGGAGCAGCGAGCTTTGCGCATTGTTCAGTATGGCCTTCTCAAGATCCTCAGCAGGACCCTGGCGGCCCTGCGCCACTTCACCCCAGATGTCTGCCAAATCCTGCTGGATCAGGTAGACCCCCCGTGTGACATCACTGGTCTCCCAGCCATGAGCCTTGAAGTTTTGCTGTGCCCTGCTCTGTACTCAAGAGCTCTCTTGGGGCTTAGCTAAGTCCTACATCTCTTTTTTCTTTGCCTCACAGTCCCTGGATCTTGCTGAGTACAACTTCCTATTTGCTCTGAGCTTTACCACTCCTACCTTCGACTCTGAGGTGGCTCCCTCCTTTGGGACCCTTCTGGCCACAGTGAATGTGGCCCTAAACATGCTTGGAGAGGTAAGTAGGGTACCCCCTCTACTCAGCTTCTTCCTGCTACTTCATAACAATGACCATGGGCACATTATTTAACTCCTGAGCCTGCTCCTCTTCATAAAACAAATTTGATGGAACCTACTTGTCATTGTAAAAATTAAATGAGGTAACTGATAAAATTGCTTAATGCAGGACTGGGCAAGTAGGAAGCTATCAGTAAATAGGTGCTATTTCTGTTTTTATCTTATGGCCCTGACCCCTTGCTTCTCTTCCTCCAGCTGGACAAGAAAAAGGAACCCCTCACCCAGGCTGTGGGGCTCAGCACACAGGCGGAAGGGACTAGAACATTAAAGTAAGACTTTGCGGAATTTGATCTGGAGTTGGGGCAATCGTGAGGCAGCCTGGCTAGCTATCATCTCATCTAAATGGCCCACTTTGTGTCTGCCAGCCTGGCCTTCTGCAACAGTACCAAAAACCTGTTTTTTCCCCTCAGGTCCCTCTTGATGTTTACCATGGAAAACTGCTTCTACCTGCTTATCTCCCAGGCAGTGCGTTACCTAAGGGACCCGGCTGTGCACCCTCGGGACAAACAGCGCATGAAGCAGGAGCTCAGCTCAGAGTTGGTATGGATAGGTAGAGAGGGCCCTTATTGGAGGAGGGTGGACCAATTGGGAAAGAGCCCCTTGGTGCTCCACCTGGCCTCTGGCTTTGCAGTCCCTGAGTATAGGGGGATGCTGGGCCAGAGATACTAGGCCCAGCTGCTCTTTTTCTTTACAGAGTACGCTGCTGTCCAGCCTCTCACGCTATTTCCGCCGGGGAACCCCAAGCTCTCCTGCTGCTGGTATCCTCCCCTCACCTCAGGGCAAGCCCACCTCTTTTTCCAAAGCCAGCCCTGAGAGTCAGGAGCCTCTGATTCAGCTAGTGCATGCCTTTGTCCGGCACGTGCAAAGATAGGGCTGAGGCATGCTGCCCACCTTAGTAATTAATCTTGACCAGCCTGCCACTGCAGTGGGGTGCTGCTGGCCTGATGTGGGCCCAGTCTGTGACTGAAAGCAGTGCCCATCACCCTCTTTGCAGAGTAGCCAAGACTCCAGCCACCCACCCACTGGCATTATTTTTATAGTAGAACAAGAGGTCAGCAGCAGAGGTAGGGAGCTAAGGGTCCCCTGTGCTCAGGCCCTCACATGAAAAATGTCCCAAAGAGGTGTATTCTTTTATTTTGAGCATTCCCCACAGCACTTGACCCCCAGCCCAGGCCATGTGTTGTTCAGGAGAGAGGCTGTATGCACAGGTTTGAAAATCTGTTTTCCATGCTCTCTTCTTGCAGTTTTTTGGTAATACTGTGGTCTATTTATACAAATATTAAAATACTGTTTATAGACAGCTGTGTGGTATGTGCCTTCAAAGCCCAGGAGCCACTAGTCAGCTCCTAGACCACTGACCATCAATCTCCCTGGGCGGGGGGTCCAAGGGGATTTGGGGAAAGGAGGACATCTATTAATGGTTGACTCACAAACATGCTTCTATTAATGCTTCTCAGGAAGGGAGTACTAGGTAGATGCTATCAGATTTTCCCTTCCATGTCCTGCCCAGATTCTGTCCTGTCTCCCTCAGCCTCCATTTGACCACCTGGCTGAGTTTATCATTGGATGTGGCCTTTTTTTAAGCTTTTGATCCTCCCCATTTATAGCTCTGTGCCTCTGCCTCCCCTTCTCCATCTTCAGAAGCCCTGGGGTGGGGTCTGCCAGCCTTTGGCCTCCTCAGAACCTAAGTTACTGGGGGCTGGCCTCAGCTAAGGACACTCTAAAACATAACTTACAGCCCAAAGCCACCATTTGAAATTCTAGAATCAGAATGACCTGAGCTTGAGTCCCTGTTTGACCACATGACATTTGTGGTACCCTGAAGAGGTAAACACTGTCAGGTAAATTCTAGTCTACTCCATAATCTCTGCCCAAATTTAGGAAGGTTTTTCTTAGAATAAATGTACAGAAATAGTACTTCATGTATGGAAATAGAACTCCTATCTGAGAAGCACAGTCTCTAGGCCCTATGTGAGAGAAAGGGAGGGCTGGGAAGGGTGGACTTCCTACTTTAAAGGAACTTTCCTTTCCCTCTGCCCTAGTGCTTCTGGGAGGGGGGCCAACAGCAGGGTGCACGGTTCATTCTCTGTATCATCCCTCTCCCAAAGAGGAATAATATAAGGATTCTTCCCACTCCTCTTTCAGGGGTAGCCCCATGAGGTCAGCAACCCCTAACAGGAGTCCAGGCAACTTGCACACAAAGGATGGTTTATTTGTCATTGGCTAGAGAGCAAGCAAGACAGGCAGAAGTAAAAATATCAGTTAAAAAGTGAGTGTGGAGAGATGAAGGCTGCAGCCACGGAACTTGGCTTGAGCTGTAAGGGGCTGGGGAAGCAGAAAGAGTAGCACCGGGAAGATGCTGTGCCAGGGCCAACCCTGCTTTTCCTGCCAAATCTTGCCCCCTCCCCTCCAAGTGGCTCCTGAGAGGACACAATACCCAGTTCCCAAGGGCAGCCAGAAACCTGTGTGCCTTGCTGCTCTCCCCCTTTACTACTTTTGGCAACTAAAAGGCAGGTGTTCTCTTCTTGCCTACCATGCGCCCCAGGGCTTCCTCAGGCCCCTCTGGGCTGACTTGACTCACCATGGCCTTGGGCCTCTGAGTACAGCTGCTGCAGCCAGTCCTCTCCCTCCACAGCAGGAGAGGGAGGCCTGGGGTACTCAGGGAATGCAGGCAGGGTTGGAGGCTCCAAACCACAGGTCAGAAGCAGGGCTGGGGGCAAGGGACAGGGGAACAGGGATCATTCAGCCTCTTGGGCTCCCTCACAGCTGGATGACCAGGGGCAAAGACAGGATGAAATTAGTCTCCCCACCCTGAGAAGCTGGGTCACCAACAGACAAGCTAAGTGGCAGGACTGCACCCATCCTCTCCTGCCCAGGCTAGAATGGGCAGGGGGCCTCCTTAGCTGAGCAGTTCCAAGTAGGTGACAGGGACCTTGCCCTTCTTGTTGCCTCGCTCTCCAATGAGCCAGTCAGGGTCCATGCCGGGCAGGCTGTAGACAGTGATGAGCTGAAGAATGAGGGCAGAGAGGGAAGGTTAAAGCTCTGGCCAAGAACAGAAAATGGCCCCAGGCCAAGTGGGGATAGGGGAGATACCCCCATGATACATGGGCATCTACACCTGTAGTGATAGGCCCACCCACTCCACTGAGACACGGGCAGATTGGAAAGTGCTTCCTCACAAAGCTGGAGCTTCTCCTTAACCCCCCTGGTCCCTCAGAGACAGTGATGTGGGTCTTCAATTGCAGTACCATGGTAGTTGCTAATCATCCCCTTGTGGCACCCAGGCCCACCTCATCAGCCAGCAGGGCCAGCTCACTGCTATCTGCTGCCTCATAATCATACAGCACACGAGCCTTTCGGGTTCCGCTGGCGGGTGGGGCCACCTCCTCCAGGCAGAGGGCAGCCTCTCCTGGAGGGACCAGGCCAGCCACAGAGGGCATCACAGGCATAGTGGCTGCAGTGGTGGTGGGTGAGGTACTGCTCAGGGGTGGGGAGGCAGGCTCTGTAGTGCCGACGAAGGTGCCTGGAAATCTGGAGAGAAGAGGGATGTGTCTTAGCAGTTAGGAGATGCATCCCTGTGAGGCCATCTAGGTGTCCCTCCTGCCCTACCAAATACCAGCTGGGCCTACTGCCCAGAGGCAAGGGTCCCTCCCAGTCCCAGCAGATTCCCCGCTGCTACTTACATGGCTCCCTGGGAGCTGGCAGCATGCAGGGAAAAGCAAAGTAAGGGGAAAAGTGAGATGGTCCTGACCCCTTGTCTCTGCCATCCTACCCAGCCCAAGTCTTCTCCTGAAACTTCTTTCAGAGCCCCAAGGTACTCAGAAGTCACCAAGTCTACCACCTCACTGCCCCACATATTCATGAGGTGCCCAGGCCCAGAGGGTGATGGCTCCCAGCCATGTCCCAGGCAGAGCCCTATAATCTGGCTCTGTGTGTGATGGGCTTTCTGAGCTCCGCTGGCAGAAAGCCTAAAAAGGGTTGGATTGCTCACTGGGTCTGGAAACTGAGGGTCCCCCAGTGGTTTCAGTGGTGCCCTGGCCTGGCCCTGGGTCCCACACCTGCCCAGCTGTTTCTGTAAGTCCAGCATGTGACGGTAGCATTGCGCATAGTAAGTTGTCTGAGACTCGACGAACTCATGGAGGCAGCGAAGGTGGTTCACCTGTGGGGAAGAGGTCTGGTTGCTGCTTACGGGATGGAACGCGTCTTAGGGGCAAAAATTCCATTCCCCGCCCCCATCCTCTGCCAGACCTGGGTCCTGCATTCAAATCTCTTCTGTCCCAAGCCTCCTGTTCCCTTAGAGGAGGACCGAGATTCCTACCCTTTGGGACTTGCTCTGCTGAAGGCAGGCACTCCCAGCCCAAAAGGTATCTCGGGGTTAAGCATCCCACCCTTAAGAGACCGTGGGGTCAAGCACTGCCTTTTTCTACTTTTTTTTTTCTTTTCCACCTTCTCTTAAGATTCAATTTCATTCCACTACTTCATAAACTCTGGGCGGGCATTAGTGGGGGCATGACAAGACAGTGGGGAGTGAAAGAGAAATTGAGGGTAGGACTCACATGAGTGCTACTGATTCCCTCCAGCAGGAGACGGGTCACTTCAGCCTGCCGGTCAAACTCTGTCTGGGCCACTCGGAGCTCCTGTTCAGCCTGGGAAGGAAAGGGCAGAGGAGGAGAGTATGTCTGTTTATTGCCTCCCCTTGCTTCCCTCCCTTCATCCTTCTCCAGTGCCCCTAAGGCCCACCCCAGGAGCAGCTTCCTCTTCCCATCCATGTGCAGAGATGGCACTTCCCCCTAAGGTTGCAGTCAGATGTGCTTTCCACTCCTAACCTCATACCTGGAGCCCAGATCAGAAGCTTAGGATCCCTGTCCTCTGGAAAAGCTACAGCCCCACCTGGTAACTGCACCCTCTCTTGGGTCAGAGGGTTCCTGTGACTATTAGCCAGAGTGACAGACTCTCTTGTGCTGTGCCACTGACTTTCATATCTGTCCATCTGCTCATCCAGTACCACCACCTATCAGGGGAAAACCCAATTAGCAAATGCCTCCTGATGGTCTACTCTGCTGTGGGGCACTGTGGAGTGAAACTTGCCCCACAGTGGAAAATGAGGCCCAGAGACAGAGTGGCTCAAGTGGATGTGGAGCAGGGCCTAGAACCCAACTCCGATAGCAGCAGGACTCTCATTCCCCAGCCCCTTCTAGCCCTCTTCCCCCAACCTCCCCCAAGTACCCACTCACCTTGTCCACCTCATCACTCCAAAGCTGCGGAGACCACAACAGGACCAGTTAGCAGGGAAGGGGAGGTGGGTACCGGTCAGCAAGGAAGGGGAGGTAGGCACTGGTCAGCAAGGGAGGGGAGGGGAGGAGGGACAGCTCAACCCCAGAGCTTTGTGCTCTGCCCCAGCTCCCGGAGACCCCAACCTCTTCTGACCCTCCTCCCATCTCTGCCTACCCCCTACATCATCCCCCTCCCAACCAGGAGCTGAGGCTGGTTTGAGGCTTGGTGTGAGGGCAGGACCGACTATCACAGTCCAGTCTTAACATGCTGCATGCAGGGAAGGGGGACAGCCAGCTGGGAAGTTCTGTTTGTGTTTTTCCTGAGTGTCTCCTACAGTACAAGCCCCCAGTCTCTGACTGGTCTCCCTTGAGACCAAGTGTCCCTCCCGCCCCACCCTGACACTTAGCTAAGTCTGGTGGGCTGGGAGGCAGGACCGTGTGACCCTGGGCCAGTCACTGAACCTTTCTGTTCTTCAGCAGAGAAAGGCAGCCTCGTGCCTGAGTCACACTGGGGTTCAATGGCAAAAGAAAAAAACAGGGCAGTCTCCACCCTCCAGGGTATTTCTCCCACTCGGACCAGGAAGGAGGGCAGGAAGTGTCATCCAGAGTCTAAAGAAGAAAAATCCCCCCTCCCCACCCCATGACTTAGGAGACCCATTTCTCCTGCCCACTTCTGGATATCTGTCCTAAAACAATAACCTGAAATACAGAAAGCAAAATAAGACCAGCCTACATGGACAGAGATGTCCTCACAGTGCTGTTTATAAAATCAAAACATGGGATGCAGCCTCCACATGTGCAGCACTGTAATGGCCAGCAACTGGAACCTGGCAGAGTAAACGACAGTGAACATTCCCTGGGGGCCAATTCCCAGTCACTGGATGATTGCACGGATAACACATGCTTAGGACACCGTGAAGAAAAGCCAAAGGGCATGGACGTGAGGATCTCAACCATGGGGGAAATGGAAGAACAGAAAAAAAGGAAAAGCACAGCAGTGGTTGTAATAGGCGAGATTTGTCTATCTCCCAAACTCTATAAATAAATACCAAATACCTCAACAAAGCTGTAAAGAAAAAAAAAAAAACAAGACATTCAAAGCCCTTTATGATCCACTTCCTGTATCCAAAACTCCCACCACTGCATCTGCCCCACTCACCCTTTCCCCCCAAATAAACTCTCAGCTCCCATCATTCTCAGGACACACCCTGTTCTCAAACCTATGGGCCTTTGCACAAGATGTTCCTTCGACCTCCAATGCTCATTCTCAAGGCCTTCTCAGGGTCCCTGTGACAACTAGCACATGCCCTGCAAAGGCAGCTGGAGAGCCTTGCAGCCATCCCCATCATTCTTAGCCCAGGGCCTGCACAGTAGGTGGGAAGTTAGGGGTAGGGAATGGTGCTTGCTGGTGGGAGGTGGTCAGGGTTGTGGATGGGGGCGCGGAGACCTCAGGTCCCCTGGAGGTGGGACAGCTGCTGCCCTAAGCTCATCACACTGTTCAGTTCAGCTGGCTGAGCCTCCATCTTCTACATTTTGCAGGGAAAAAAAATCCAGCAACAATGAGTACATGGGGCGGGCAGGCAGGCAGAGTGGGGGCGGCTGCTTTTCCCTTCGCCCTTAGTGCCTTTCCAGCCTCTTGGGACTTGCCCAATTAGTGCCCCCTGCCTTACCCTCTGGCTCCTGTTTCCTGTGCAATCAGGGCCAGTGGCGTGGGAGCAGGATGTAGGGGGAGAGGAGGCCAAGGGTGGGGTGAGGGGCGCTTACCGCGGAGGCGCTGGCCGAGAGAATGTAATTACGAGGTCTAGTCTCCTGAAAGTCAGGCACCGTCTGGCGGAGAACAGAGTTCAATGGTGGGGGAGGGGGGGATGGTCACACTGGGCCAGGGCCAAGGCCAGGAGGCCACCCTAGAGTCTCCCACGAGGAGATACCAGGAGCCTCTGGCCCCAGGGACAGGAGGCTACAGACAAATACAACACAGAAACCCTTCCCATTCCGACTGCCTGGGGATGAGGCAGGCTTAGAGACTCAGAGTCCAGAAATAAAGGCCAAGTGGGTGGGTGGCCATTGACCGAGAGCCAATGATAGCACATGTAGCAAAGAGACAGCTTGTGGCTGCCGTCAGCTCCCTTGCCTCTGGGAAAACCACAGGCTGAGCCCCGCCGGCTGGCCCATGGGTCATGCCCCCTCCCCAGGCCCATCTCACTCAAATACCCCAGTTAAACCCCAAATTCCCAAACCAAATCCCACTCCCCCCTCCCAGCTTTCTCCAACCCAGAATCACCACACACTGCATCTCTCACTCCTCCATCAAGGCCCAGGCCCCTCCCCCACAACGAGAGTAGACAGACGGATGCATGGATGGACAGAGTGACAGGCTTCCAACATTTGCAAAAAGCTGACCCACAGGCTCCAATGCCAAGCATATACCCCCAAACCAGAGGCTAGGCATAGAGGCTCTGGTGGGGAGACCAGCTACTTGCAAAATGCCCCAAGGACATCCCCTGGGCTGGCACTGTGGGCCAGAGGGCAAGATGGGCAAACCAAGAAGCAGCACAGCACGTGGGACAGGTATACTCACATCTCCCTCACACTGAGCCAAGTTACCCAAAGCAGAACAGAAAAGAACAAAAACAAAGAGTTAGTGAGCCCACAGTGCAGGCGGGAGCAGGCCCCAGGACCCAGCAGAAGGGGACACTAGGCAGATGGACAGACGGACGCACACAATTTCACCCTCTGGAAGGAGTCCTGATGTGTGTGTGTGTGCACGCACGCTTGTATGTTTAGAAGGGTAGGTACAAAGGATAGAACTGCTGGGCTTGCATCCTCTGAGACACTGGACCTGGGGCTGCCTAAGTACTAGCTCTGGAGAGGTTGTCCTGGTCTAACCAAAAGGTGTTAGACTACCTAAGCCGACCAACTAGAGAAGAGGTTGTGCCACTCCAGTAACTAAGCAAAGGCTGTCTACCCTGACTGATGGAGAAAAGGTTTGTTCTAGCCAAGTTATTGGAGAGAGGCTGTCCAGTCCAGGTGACTATAGATGACTATGTGACAGGGAGCTTGTCCTATCCAGATGACTTAGAAGAGGTCATTGCAACAGCCATAGGATCACCCTGGCCAACTCCAACAAGACTCCACTAGCTAAGCCCCTGCCTCCAATCTGGACTTAACGTACCTAGATATGCCAAGACCCTGCCATGGCTCTTGTCAGAGGAAAATGCAGACCCAGGAAAGGCCCAGGGCCCCATGACTACCCCGTGGAAGGGGAATACATGGAAGGTCTGGGACTGGGACTCTCATGGGCTGCTGTGGGCCTGGGCTGGGGTAGACCTTTCTTGGTCAAGAGGTTGGGCAGGCACAGGTGGCAGTTTCCCTAGCATGCCCTGAACCCACAGATTCCACATCCTCAGGTTCAGCTCTTTCCAACCCTGGCTCTAACCCTGGTGAATCACCTGTGTTCTGTGTCCCATTGGCCCAGTCAGGCTGAAAAGGCCTCAAAGAGCTGGGAGTGAGGGGGGAAATGGAGAAATGAGATGGCCCAGCTGCTCCCCAGTTTCACAGGGCTGCTTGAAAGGGTGCTTTAGACACACCCTGACCAATGTAAGTCCAACTCTGAGGGTCTCCATACCACACTGCAGGGGAGCCTGAGCACAGGGCACCCTGGGCCTAGCATTCTTGCAGCAGGTGGGGAAGTTAGTAAGGAGAGCCATGTCCGGGCAGAGCCGGGGACAAAGAGCAGAGCATCCAGGGAAGGCAGGGAAGGGGCATGCAAGAAACTCCAACTGGCTGTCTGGGGAGGATGTTGGATGCCCTGGGCCCAGATAGTCTGCCCACCCCATAAATTACTGCCCTGGGTCCCAGAACTCTGGGGCAGCCAGGATTCCCTTGGGGTGGGAGGCAGAGAGGCATGACCTGAAGTGGCCAGCCCAGTGCCCTCAAGCCAGGCCACTCAAGGCAGGGAGGGGGAGAGAGGTCATGCCAGATACCAGGTCCCTTCACACTCCCTGTGGCTGCAGCCAGAGCCTGGAGGGGCCAGGAGGCCAGCAGGGACACCTACCGTGGCTTTGGCTTCTGCTGCCTTGGCCTTCTTCAGTCGTGCTTTGGAGGCATCCAAGTCCAGACGCCGGTTTTGGAGGAGTCGTCTTTCCTTCTACACAGTGGAAAATGGGGAAGGGTGAGCCTTGGGAGAACCCTGGCTAGCAAGACTGGCCACTTGGTCAAGACAGGAAAACTGAGGCCCAGAGAGGTTTGAGGGGGTGGGTGGCATCCACTCCAGGACACTAAATCCACAGGAGCCAAGTTTAGGGAGGCCCCAGGAGTTCTGGATTCCCAGCAAGGGGAGGACAGCCTGTGCTCAGAGGCTCTAAGGAGGAGGTTGCCATGGTTACCAGAAAGTAGAACGGTCCCAGATCCCTCACCGAAATCGTCTTCCAGTCCCCTTCCAGGAAGTTACGCAAGGGTGTGAGGAAGTTGATGGAGGCCGTATGGATAAAGTCCCTCTCTGCAGCTCCCAGGCGCTTTTCAGCTTCTGCCACCTTGATCAGCGTCTTCCCTGAGAAACAGGGTGAAAAGTGAGGAAAAGGGTCAGGCTCAGGCTGCTCTGACCCCCCAGTAAGTAAGGGAGAACTTAGAAGGAGACATGCTGAAGAGGCATGAGCAAGGATATGAAACACAGAGCGGTCTGCTGGCAAAAAGTGGAAGCAATCTGCATATCCATCAACTGGGGACTGACAAATAAATAGGGGCAAAGGAAAAATGGAATACCATAGAGCCATTAAAAAGATTGAAGTTGGGGGTAGGACTTCCAGAATGTCAGAGAAAGGAGCTCGACAAATCCTCTTTCCAAAAAGCAATAATAAAACTGGACAAAACTGTCAAAAAGAAAACCATTTCAAGACTCTGTAAACTGACCAAAGGCAAACTACAATTTTAAAAAATTTTTAAATATGGTAGCATATATATAATAATTCTTACTTTAACCACTTTCAAGTGTACAATTCCGTGGTATTAGTCACATCAACATTTGCTGTTACCCTATCCCTTACCAAAACTTTTCCATCACCCTAACCAGAAACTCTGTACCAATTAAACATTAATTCCCAATTCCCTGACCCCACTTCAACTCCTAGTACCCCATAATCTTCTGTCTTTATGAATTTGCATATATTTGTTATTGTCTTATTGTGTCTGCCTTATTTAACTCAACATGATGTCTTTGAGGTTCACTCCTATTCATGGCTGAATAATATTCATTGTATGTGTACAACACATTGGGTTGCTTTGGTCTTGTCGCTATTGTGAATAATGCTGCTATGAAAGTTGCTGTACAGGTATCTGTCTAATTCCCTGCTTTAAATTCTTTTGGGCATGTATCTAGAAGTGGGATTGCTGGGTGCAAAATACAAATTGAGAAGCATTTATTCAGAGAGACTACTGGAACTTGGTAAGAACAGCAGGAGTCTGTGGCATTTTAGCCTGGGGCTGCTCCCATCTCCCAGCTCTACCAGGGCAAGGCAAGCCGTGAGGCTGGCAACTCTGATGCAGGAGGGCTGGTTTGACTTGGAGCTGGAGCATGGAAAAACCCATGAGATGCTATAAAAACAATAGCAATCTCAGTGGCAAATAATCAGGAAAGACCAACATCCCAGCCAATCTGAATTTGCAATACTGGTTGGGACAAGGAACAGACCTGCCAGGAATTTAACAGAGAGCTCTGGGAAATGAGACAGTCATAGTGGGCCTTGACATGCTCCCAAATATCTCCTGTGGTCTGCAAAGCTGTGCAAGTGTATAGAACGCTCAGAAGAGACTGGAGAGAACCCAAGTTCTCTACTCATCTCACTGAGCAGGCAGCCTTGCGTACTCACAAAGTAAAAGCTGGAGCAGACATGTTAACTTTGAACATGTTCCCCAACCCACTTATAAATCAATGAAGGGTGGAAACCTTAATTGTGCAAGATGTTTCAGTCCAACTGCTGATCAATTTTTGACTGACCACTAAGATATGCTGACCCAAAACCAATTCCTAGGAAGCCAGCCTCGAAAATTAAAAAAAATCAGAGAAATCAGTAGCTGCACACTGTAGGGGAGACAGACTCTACAGAATGTGTTCAGCCAAACAAGCTAACCAAAAAAACAAACGTCCCCAAAGAGCTACTATAAAATATTACCTAAAACGTCCAGATTTCAACAAAAATTAGGAGAAATACAAAGAAACAGGAAAGTATGGTCAATACACAGGGAAAAAAGCACTCAATAGAAAATATCTCCAAGTGGATCTAGATGTTGGATTTGGCAGATAGAAACTTGTAAGCAGCTATTACAAATATGCTTTTTAAAAAACAGAAACTATAAAGAATGAAAAGAAAGTATTAATTACAAGGATTCAACAAATAGAAAGTATCAGTAAAGGGAGAAAAATTATAAAAGAGTAGAAAATTTGGAATTGAAAACATAATAACTGAAATGAAAAATTCACTAGAGAGGCTCAACAGCACATATGAGCTAAAAGAAGAAATAATCAGGAACTTCTGAAGATTAGATCAACGGAGATTATCCAATCTGAAGAAAATAATGTAAAAAGAGTGAAGAAAAATAAACATAACCTCAGAGACCTGGGGAACCACCTCAGACAAAGCAACATTTATGTAATGGGAGTCCCAGAAGAAGAGAAGAGAGAGAAAGAGGCAAAAAAAAAAAAAAAAAAGTTTGAAGAAATAATGGCTGAAAACTTCCTAAATTGAATAAAAACAAATTTATATACCCAAGAAGCTCAACAAACTCCAGTAGGATAAATACAAAAGGATCAACACCTAGCACAACATGGTCAAACTGTAGAATGACAAAGACAAAAAAAAGTCTTTAAAGTAGTGAGAGAAAAAAAACTCATCATGCACAAGGGAGTCACAATAAGATTAGCTGACTTCTCATCAGAAACAATGGAGACCAGATGACGATAGGATGATATATTCAAAGTGCTAAAAGAAAAAAAACTCAGCCAAGAATTCTATATCCAGCAAAGCAACCTTCAAAAGTAAAGGTGAGGGGGAAGCAGATGTGGCTCAAGAGACAGGGCTTCCACCTACCATACAGGAGGAACTGGGTTAGATCCCTGGGGCCTGCTGGTGAAAAAGAAGAAGAGAAAAGCATGCCCGTGTGGCAAACCAGTGCCTGCACAAGTGCCCATGTGGTGATCCAGTGCCTACGTGAGTGCCTGCGTGGTTAGCCAGTGCCCCAAGCAAGTGAGTCATGCAGCAAGACGATGATGCATCAAAAGAGAGACAAGGGAAGCGGATTTGGCTCGATAGATAGAGCATCCGCCTACCACATGGGAAGTCCAAGGTTCAAACCCAGGGACTCCTGACCTGTGTGGTGAGTGGGCCCATGCTCAGTGCTGATGCTCGCAAGGAGTGCTGTGCCATACAGGGGTGTCCCCTGCATAGGGGAGCCCCATGCGCAAGGAGTGCGCCCTGTAAGGAGAGCTGCCCAGTGCAAAAAAAAGTGCAGCCTGCCTAGGAGTGGGGCCACACACACAGAGAGCAGATGCAGAAGGCTGACGCAACAAAAAGAGACATTCCCAGTGCCACTGACAAGAATACAGGTGGACACTGAAGAACAGAAAGCGAATGGACACAGAGAGCAGACAACTCGGGGCAGGGGGTGGGGTTAGAGAATTGAAAAGAAAAAAAGAGAGAGAGAGATAAGGGGAGAGGAGAGGTGAAGCGCAGCAGAGACCAGGAACTGAGGTGGTGCAATTGACAGGGAACCTCTCTCTCCATCAGAGGTCTCCAGGATCGAATCCTGGTGAATCCTAGAGGAGAGAAAATGAGAAGACAACACAGACAGCAAAAGCAGCAGGGCAGGAGGAGGGGAAGGGGGGGGGATAAGTAAATAAATAAATCTTTAAAAAAAAGTGAAGGTGAGGGAGTGGATGTGACTCAAGCAGTTGAGAACCTGCTTCCAGGGAGGTCCTGGGTTTGGTTCCCAGTGTCTCCTAAAGGAGACAAACAAACAATGAGCAAAAACAAGTAGCAAAACAACAAGAAAAAAACCTAGCAAACAAGCAAAAACAAGCAGACAACAAGAGAAAAACAACGAGCAGACATCGAGCAAAAAAAAATACAAGCAAGGAGATGAGGGAGCAAACTCGGGGGAAAAAAGGAATTAAAAAAAAATGAAGGTAAAATATAAACATTCTCATATAAACAAAGACTGAGAGAATTTTTTTGCTAACAGACCTGCCCACAAGAACATTTCAAGTTGAAAGGAAATGCCACCAGATAGTAACTCAAATCCATGAAATAAGCAGCACCAGTAAAGGTGATTACATAGATAAAGATTGATTTAAAAAACAATTGCACACAACAATACTTATAAAGCTGTATTATTGGGCTTATAACATAAGATACAATACATATGACAATATTAACATATTGTCCATTGCTCCATTGCAGCAAAGTGTCTGTATTTTATCAGAATTAAATTAGTATTACTTTGAAGTAGACTGCAATAAAATTAAGACACATATTATAATCCCTAAAACAACCGGTAAGAAAACAACTAAAAAATTTAAAATAAAAACAAAGGAATGAAAATGGTAACCAGAAAGTATCTATTTAACACAAGAACAGGCAATAAAGGAGGAAAAGAACAACAAAAAGAATTAAGAAAACAAATAGCAAAATAGCATAAATAATTCCATCATATCAATTATTACATTAAATTTAAATGTAGGGGAAGCAGATGTAGCTCAGTGGTTGCATCCCATGCATGAGGTCCCAGGTTCAATTCCCAGTACCTCCTAAAAAAAAAAAAAAAAAAAGTAAATGTAGTAATGTAAATATATTAACTATTCTAATCAAAAGGCACAGGTTGTCAGACTGCATTTTTAAAAAGACTCAAATATATGCTGTCTATAAGAGATACACTTTAGATTCAAAGGCATAAATAAGATAAAAAGAAAGGGATGGAAATAGATATAGCATGCAAACACAAATCATAGAGCTGGACTGGATGTACAACTATCAGACAAAAAATGTTATTAGAGACAAAGAGAACATCTTATAAAAGGATCAATTCATCAGGAAGATATAAAACTATAAGGATACATATCTAACAACAAAGCTCCAAATTACATGAAGCAACACTGAGAGAATTGAAAAGAGGAATAGACAATTCAGCAGTAATAGTTGGAGACTTCAATATCCTACTCTGAATAATGGATAACAAGACAGAAAATCAGTAAGGAGACAGAGGACCTGAACAACACTATGAACTAACTTGACCTAACAGACATCTATAGAACACTCCACTCTATTATCACAGAATATACATTTTTTTCAAGCACATATGGAACATTCTCCAGGACAGACCATATACTAGGCCATAAAATGAGCTCAATAAACTTAAAAAGATTGAAGTTATACAAAGTATGTCCTCTAACAAAAGTGAAATTAAATTAGAAATCGACAATGGAAGAAAACTTGGAAAATCCACAAATACCTGGGAATTAAACCACACACCACTGGGGGGAATGTAAAAATCGCACAGTCACTTTATAATCCAATTTGGTAGTTTCTTAAAAAGTTAAACTCATCATATGACCCAGCAATTCTATTCAGGTATATACCCAAGAGAAATGAAAACATATGTCCCCAAAATGCAAATATTGTACGCAAATGTTCATAGCAGTATTGTTTATAATGGTCCAAAACTGGAAACAACCCAAATGTCCATCAGTTGGTAAGTGGATAAAGAAAATGTGATATATCCATTCAATGAATGGCTATTCAGGATAAAAAGGAACAAAAATTCTGATAACCTGCTATAACAGGGATGAACCTCAATTATGCTAAGTGAAAGAAGCGAAATGCAAAAGACTACATACATATGGTGTGATTCCATTAAATGAAATGTTCAGAAAAGAGGAACTGATAGAGTCAGTAGGCATGTTAATGGCTGTATGGGGCTGAGGGTGGGAGTGGAATTCACTGTAAATAAATGAGTAGATTCTTTTGGGGGTAATGGAAATCTTTAAATTAGTGTGGGGATGTTTCACGAATCCTGCAAATTTACTAAAATTCACTGAATTATACACTTACATCAGGCATATTTTACGGCATGAAAGTATACCTCAATAAGACTTAAAATGAAAAAAAAAAGAAAAAAGATTGAGGTATATCAAATAAGTGCAGCTGAAAACAGGTACATGTAATGCAATGCCAAGTTATAAAATCAAGTTGCAGAAAAGGCCACATAGTATGACCCTGTTAAAAATATACAGACCAGGACCAGTTAAGGGAGACTTCCGTTTTGTTTACTCTTTTTTTTCCTGCATTGAATGAGGTCTTTACAGTTAAAATGAATTAGGTATTAGCTGATAATGAAAAAACAAAGGAAGGAAAGAGGAGGAAGAGGCAGGATGATAGAACACAACCCCAACCCCGGTGTGGGGCCTAGCTCACCATATGGAGTGGTGGGCCCCAGCTCGCTGGCTGCCTCTGCCATGTACTGAGCCAGCAGCTCTCCATTGGTGACCCGTGACGGGACCTTCCTGTCCAGCTTCTCATACAGGAACTCCTCTACTCGGGCACCTGCGGGGAAATAGCGCCAAAGCCACAGGGCTCATTGGTCTAAGCCCAAGGATGAAAGCCATGTGGAAGGAAACAGACCCAGACCAGGCACTGCCCACGGGAATGCCCAGCCTGGCGACCTCCAGAATGCTCTCTTTCTTACGCCCCTGGGAGACTGGCACCATTAACCCCTTACTTGACAGAAGAGGCAGCAAAGGCTCGGGAACATAAGTGACAGGGCTAAAATCAAAGCCTGTCCACTGCCGCCCTTATCACAACATGGATTTTCAGAACATAAACGATTCCTCACCATGGCCCCCAAAAGATCTCTGGTCACTCAATTAGCCACCTGTCAGAATCACAGACAGACAAGTGCCAGGACACCAATCATCCTGTCCCCGCTGGTGCTCCTGCAGTTTGGGTCTGCTTGCTTCTTGCTCGCAGTGTAACTGAGGGCAAGCCCTTTTCTGCCCCTGGGCCTTGCTGGCCTCTCTAAAATGACGGGGCTGGAGCACTGACCCTGTGCTTTTCCTGCCTCTTCTTCCAAGTGTGTTTTAGCCTCCGGGCATTTCTTCAACTCCTTTGATGCAAAGCTTAGCACTTCTGCTGACCCACACGGAGCATCTTGGAGCCCAACACTGAGTCCTGGTTTTCTTTTCCCTGGAACTCCCCACAACAGCCTTAAATCCCAAGAGCCAGCACCTGCGGGCTGCGTCCCTGCCCCTCACCCCCGAGGGCAGCCCCACGTCCACTCACTAGGGTTGGGCTGCAGCAGCACCTCTGTCTGCCTCAGGATCTTCTCTGTCCAGTTCTTCGTGCTGTCCGCCCGGACCAGGAGATTTTCAAAGTGGGCATCGAGCTCGGTTTTCTCGGCCTGGCCAAATTTCTCCTCTGTGAACTGTCAGGGGAGGGCCAAGGGGCAGGGAGAGCTCAGAAAGGAGGTGGGGAGTAGGGGAGAGGGAGGGGCGGTGGACACAGGCTGGCTGAGGGCTCACCTTACCCCCACCTACCTACCCCCTGCCCCCTGCTGGAACCCAGGCCTCAAGGTCAAAAGATTGCTCTGCTCCTCAATCAAGTCACAGGCCTGCTCTGGACCTCGATTTGTACCTCTGTGAAATGAGGTGACTGGACTAGAGGTGGGGCTTCTTTTGGATATTTGACAAAAGCTATAGATTCTCTCCCCACAAAAATGAACATTGACACAATATCTAGCATACAATTTACAGGAGTAAGGAAGTCTTGGGAGCCCATCTTTGGACGTCCTTCTAGCCTCATTCTGTAGAAGACACGGTAGAAAGTGCTCATGGAACAAATGGGGTACAAAATGAGGCCTGGGATTATCGGAGGCTCTGCAGAGAGCAAGGAAGCTGCTGGTGCAGAGGCAGCCAGGAAAGGGAGCAGGAAGAACCGAGGTTCTGTAATCAGAGAGGAGGCTTCGAGTCTCAGTTCAACCACTGACGAGTAGTGTGACACCGAGCAAGAGGCTTCACCTCTCTGAGCATCAGTTTCCTGAGCTGGAAAATGGGAATAAGTAATAGAGTCTCCCTTACAGGATGGTTGTGAGGATAAAATAAGAAAAGGGTGGGTAAGACAGTAAGTCAGTGTTCAACGTAAGGGGGTGCTGCTGCTAAGAGATGATGGGCGGAGAGAAGTCTGGGAAGGAAGGGGAGTGCGTGGGGACAAGGATGGCCAAATGGCTGGCCCTCTGCCACCTGGTGTGGTGGACGGGGATCAGATCACCACCAGCCCACTGGAGCCAACGTCTAGGTATACCCAGAACCCAGAAGGCATAGCAGCCCCACCCCAAGGCCAGGCAGGGAACAGGATGCCACACAGGTCCCCACTCAGAACTGGCAGAAGCCATGTGGGCCACTTAGAAAAAACCTGGCCCAAAATCCTGGCCCCTCAGATTTAAAAGGGCCCCTGGAACAATATCTCCATTTTCCAAACAGAGATGCCAAGGTCCTCTGCAGGCAGAGCAAGAGGCCTGCCCAAGATCACAGCCGAAGAGCAAAAGGTTAATCTGTAGGAATAACGGTGACCTTAACTGCAGCCTGGCCCAGGCTAAGTGCCTGACACTGATGACCTCACTGACTCCTCTGACAGGTTAAGCATCACATGATGATGCCAGTGAAGCTGAGGAAGGGGCTGGACTGTGTTGGAGTCAAGGGTCATCACGGTCTGGGGGTCCGGAGGCCCTGCCTGGAGCTATATGGCAGTGATAATCCAGAAGCTGCAGGGCCACTCCAGCTACAGGGAGCGGGGGCAGACTCCACGACAGAGTCAGGTTGCTGGGCAGCCATCAATTATGTAGCAGGGCTTGGGTTTCTCCCTACAGGACTGAGCAGGCGGGCCTCCAGCTCTGCTCCTCCTAGCTTCCCCCGCCCTTGCCGGCTCTGCCTCTTCTTCCTCTTCACCGTCCCCCACTGTGGCCTCCATGGAGTGAGCCCTGGGCCTGCCCTTTCCCCAGTACTACATCCCCTGTGGCTCCAGCACTTGCGGGGAACCAGGTGCCGAGCAGGCCTCACCATGTCCAGTCCTCCTCAGAGGCAGGGAATGAGGGGGCAGAAGGGTGGCATCAGCCCCATTTTCCAGACCAGGAAACCAAAGTCACCTCTCTGGGCCTCAGTTTCCCCCTTGGAGAATGGGGAGAGCAGAATTTATTTCACACAATATCTGGAAGGTGCTTCGCTCTGTGGCTGGAAGGCAGTATAGGTCTGATAAATGTTATTATTATTTATGGTTAATAAAGCCACCTGGGCCCTCCCTGACCTGATGTGACCAGTAGTTCTTCACAGGTAACATGTCCAAACCCAGTCCATGTCTGCCCTCAATGCACACCCGAGCACCGCCCCTCCTTATGGAGCACTCCCCGCCCACCTGGCCGCCTGCCCACGCCCCATGTCCACCCTAGTGCCAAGACAGGCTTTCCCTATCTTGTGGGCGTCCCTCCACATGCACCCTGCTGCCTGCCTTAGAGGAGGCCTGCGCTGCCGCCTTCCTGGCTTTACTACTCTTCTACTCTACTGCTACTGTTACTGCGATTACTACTAAGAGTATTGGTGCTATCACTTCTGCTGCTCCCCTATCCCTCCATGGCATCCTACCCATTCCCTAATACGTCTAAGGTTTTCCTGCCTCAGTGCCCTTATCTGGGTTGTGTCTGCCCACCTGCAATGCCCTCCCTATGCCAACTTCATAAAACCCTCCCTACTTTCAAGACACAGCTCAGGGGTCCTCCATCCAGGAAGCCATCCCAGAATTACCCATGCAAACACGATCTTGTCCTCTGGGTTCCTGTCCCGGAGCCAAGGCCTTTTTCCCGCAGGATGAGGGTGGGGGTAAGGCTCTTAAAGTTGTCCCTGGGGGTGTGGGGGTGCTGAGCACTCACCCGGGAAGCCCTAGTGCTGTCAAGGTGGCATGGTAACAGAGGAGCTGCCCCCTCCTGGCCTGACCTCTATCCCCAGGTCCCCTGTGCAGCCTCTCCTGCCTGAGGCACATTTCAGGCCCCTCTCTCCCCTGGCCTGCCACCTGTCTTGTCCCTGCCAAGGAAAGGGGGCTCAGTGCCTCAGAGGCCGATGCCTGCAGAGTCTGAGGCTGCTCCCTGCAAGATGGCAGCAGCAGGGGGTGGGTGTGCAGAGCCAGAGAAAGCCTCTATTTATAAAGCTGCCAGCTCCCGCCTCTACCCCGGGAGGCTGGGGCCTGGGCGCTGTTGGCTCCCACTCCACTACGGTGGTCCTGTGGGCCTGCCCCTACCTAGGAGTCAAGGCCACAGACCCAGGCTCCTCACTCCCGAGAGCCAGGTCAGGTGCCAGGGCCTCGGCAGCAGAAGGAAACCTGCAGATCAGGTTCTTCCCCTGATGCGGGAGATAGTGCAGTTGCCATGCCAACCTTGGGGAGGCTTCCCCACCTCCCAGATAGACTGGGGCTGTCTGAGGGGATCCGAGGTCCTGGATCCCCACCAGGCTTGGAGCACAGAGCAGCAAATCCTCACTGGGACACAAATCCTCACCGGGACACTATGCTTTCTAGTAAACATCGTCACATGGGCTTCAGAGAGGGAGGCCTGGCTGGGACTGGGCTCCTCTACAGAGTGAGGGTTGAACTCCATAGTGCTGAAAACATCAATAAGGACAAGACAACAAGATTTGTTCACAATGCACTGTGACGGGCCAAGCCTCCACGTCTGCAGGATCTCAATCGATCCCCACAACCACCCCTGGAGGCAGACACGGTGTGACACCTGATTTGCAGGTGGGGAGACTTGAGGCTCAGAGAGGGGAAGCAACTTGCGCATGGTGCACAGGTGCACTGTTAACCAGATTCATACCAATCACGAGCTGGCTTTACTGGACAAGTACAGGCCCAGTCTCGCAGAATCATCCCATCCCTCCTGCAGGTAGGCACTAGTAACCCCATTTCTCAGAGAGGTGAAGTCACTTCCCCAAGGTCACAGGAGGACCCATTCGCACCGTATCTGACTCCAGGTCTTCGCCATGACATTAAGCTTCCTCCGTTATTCGCCCAGGCAGTAATGTGGATAGAACTTGTTCCCATCCCAGAACACGGGTCTGGACGGCTTCCCAAAGAAGGGGCCCAGGAAGCCCCCAGCCCTCGGCCTTCTCCCCTTCGCTAGGCCTGGGGAATAGGAGGAAACAGGCCTCCCAGGGAGCAGAAAGCAAAGACCCCCTTCTGGCTTCTGGCCTGATTCTCTAAGCCTGTAAAAGGGCCCTGAGGGATCACAGGTGTGGAGACTCAGGATCAGAGAAAGGGCTGTTACAGGTCCATGCATCGCTGGGCCCAAGCCCCAGGCTTCCAAAGGCCCCCGCCGTGGGCCACAGTCAAGGCTGGGCAAGGAAGAACTGGAAGGAAGGAAGGAGGCGCCGGCTGTCCTCTCCTCTCCTTATCCAGGCTACCCAGGCACCAGCGCAGCGTGGTAATCCAGATGGTCCAAATGGTGGGTGGACACTGCCACCTCTCCCGCAGGCAGCAAAATAGAGGCCGCGCTCAGTCCCCGGCCAGTGACACGCTGAGGGTGCGGCCGGGGTGGCCAGAGGCCTCGGGCTCGCGCTCTCTTCTAGGCAGCACAGAAGAAGCGGGGGTAGGGGGGGACCCCGGCGGGGAGTCAGGATGTCCCCGCAGCCAGAAAGGTAGCCTCAGCAGAGGAGGGGCTTCCGCGCCGCGCCCGCCCCACATCCGGGCCCCGGCCGCGCAGGGCCCAGGGCGCAGGGCCTCACCTGCACCGCCCGGGTGAAGAAGATGCCCGCGTCGGACGCCAGCTTCTTCATGTTGAAGTCCATGGCGCGTCCGCACGGCCGGCCACGCCCGGCCCGAGCACGGCCTGGCAGCCCCCCGCCGCCGCCGCCCGCCGCGCACCCCCGCCCACCTGCTGCCGGTGGGGCCGCCCTCAGCGCGCCCCGCAGCCGCCGACGAGCCCGAGCGCGCAGGGCGGGGCGCGGCGGCCGCCGGGGGAGGAGCCGCGCGGAGGGCGGCCCGGGGGAGGAGCCGCGCGGAGGGCGGCCCGGGGGAGGAGCCGCGCGGAGGGCGGCCCGGGGGAGGAGCCGCGCGGAGGGCGGCCGCCGGGGGAGGAGCCGCGCGGAGGGCGGCCGCCGGGGGAGGAGCCGCGCGCAGGGCGGCCCGGGGGAGGAGCCGCGCGCAGGGCGGCCCGGGGGAGGAGCCGCGCGCAGGGCGGCCGCCGGGGGAGGAGCCGCGCGGAGGGCGGCCCGGGGGAGGAGCCGCGCGCAGGGCGGCCCGGGGGAGGAGCCGCGCGGAGGGCGGCCCGGGGGAGGAGCCGCGCGGAGGGCGGCCCGGGGGAGGAGCCGCGCGGAGGGCGGCCGCCGGGGGAGGAGCCGCGCGGAGGGCGGCCGCCGGGGGAGGAGCCGCGCGCAGGGCGGCCCGGGGGAGGAGCCGCGCGCAGGGCGGCCCGGGGGAGGAGCCGCGCGCAGGGCGGCCCGGGGGAGGAGCCGCGCGCAGGGCGGCCCGGGGGAGGAGCCGCGCGGAGGGCGGCCCGGGGGCGGCCCGGGCGCTCGCTGCTGCCCCCTGCGTGCGCCCGCCCGCGGGCCGCTGCCGCAGCCGCCTCCCGGCCTTCCCCTGCTTGCCTGCCCGCCTGCTCGCCGCCTGGGCCCGCCTCGCTTGGTTGCTCCTCATTCGTCCATCTTTTCCCTCGGTCTCTCTCCTCGGTGCTTCTTCCCCTTCCTCTCCCTTTGTCTGTTCACACCCCCCCTCCCGCCTGTGATGCCCTCTCCCCCCGACCCCCATTTCTCCGCCTCTTCTGCCTTGGGTGTCTCTCTGCTCCCACTCCTCGCCCTCTCCAGCTGCCTCTCCTCTTCTTCGCCTGACCTTGGTGACCCAGCGGACAACTGAGCCGGGGGCAGGCCAGCGGGAGGCCCGTCCTTCACCTCTGGGACTGCTCTTTGTTCCCTGGAGGCCCTCTGTCCCCAGAAGTGGAGGTGTGTGTGCAGAAGAGTTACTTCGGGGAGGGGATCCTGGGGCAGGAACCGTGCAAGAGAGGAGAGCAGGGGAGGCTTCGGTTGGGTGGTCAAAGGTCCGGTCTCTGCAGAAGCGGAACAACTGAGCTACCTTAGAGGAATGGACACGTATTGACCTTGAACCAGTTCCTCACAGCCGCAGACTGGCAGGGGCATGGTCGGCAGATATTCCACTCTCACCACCTCCCCGGGCCCTCAGCTTCTGGGCTTCATTAGTTAATCGCCTGGAGAGCTCAGTACCTCAACTGGTACTTCTCCTCCCTGGATCTGTCCCCTGGATGCCCACCTTTAGGCATCTTCCTATACGTACCTCAGCTTCCCAACACCTACCAGCCTGAGTGTGCCTTGAGTGACCTGGGGATGGGACCCAGTGCAGTGGAGCCCAGGTAGATGGATTTTTAGCACCATGCTCTAACCAACTGAGCTAATCGGCCACGATAAGATGGAGTTTCGAAAAGCTTCCAGATGAGTTAATATGCATCCCAGGTTCAGAACCACTTACCTCTACATTTTAGCTAATGGAGCCATCGTTGATGCTCATGTGACCCACACACCTGCAATCCATCATCTGTGTGTGTGTTTCTGTTCGTCTGTATTGATCGATTTACCTATCAGTATCTGTCCTTATCTTTCATTTAGCCAACAGCCAGCCATATCATCTTGCAACAGCCACATATCAACAGAGCTAGATGTTCTTTCATTCAATAACTCATACTGAGAACCTACTTTGAGTCAGGCACTGTTTTAGATGTTGGAGATACAGCAGTGAACAAAACAAGGTCCCTACCCTCATGAGCAAACAATTATAAAAAATGTCAGGTGATGAGTCTTGAAAAGAAAACTAAAAAAGTAAAGGAGAGAGTGATAGTAGGGACTAGTTATCACTGGTTGATAGTTGTACCTGTCTATATCTTTTATCTGTTTATCTAGCTCTCTATTTGGCTATTGCAGTTTTTCTAATAGCAACAGCCAAAGTATCCCGAGCCCATTCCAGGCTAAGCACTGGGCATTTTAGGGGTGAGGAAGCTGAGGTTTAGAGAAGTTAAGGACTTGCCCAAGGTCACAGGGGAGGAAGGAAGATCTAGCCCATCCAAGCAGCTCAGCTGTGGACACAGCCCTCCACATCAGTCTCCTTCTTCCTTGGTCTTCTGGGCTGCCATTCTCCACTCTCAGGTTCTTGCCACCCTGAGTCAAAGATGCTAATTTCTCTCTTGCCTCTGCGTCACAGCCCATGCTGTTCCTGAAATATTTATTTCTCTCCTCTCTGCCCAGCTAATTCCTACTCGTCCTTCAGTTCTCTGTTTAGACGTCTCTTCCTTTCAAGAGCCTTCCCTGACCTCACATCTCCCCATCCCACCCAGGGGTCTCCTCAGTACCACCAGACTCTTGGGATCCCACCCAGTAGAGCACCTGTCACTAGATTGGAATTAAGTGTCTGCATCCCTTGACAGACTATGAGCTCCTCAGAGCCACCACATAACTTGTCCACTGCTATTTCCCCATGTCCAGCTGAGGAGGGGCTGTTGCGGCCAAAATATTATTAAATGAACGAAGGAATGTGAATGACTTTACTGATAACTATAATTTAAAAACTTAGAAGTGACCAGACTCTTCAGTTAGGAAAGGACTGCTACACCATTCTCTTTGCAGAGGGAAAAGCCCTCGGACCCAGGCAAATACTTACATCCCCATTTTACAGCAGCAGAAACTAAACCTCAGAGAATCGAAATGGCAGAACTTGATTGCAACTCAGGTCTGCCTGACTCCAGACGCAGTGTTTGAAGCAAAACACAGTTGGTGGTTCTAATTAAATCACACTTGACACCGATTCTCAGGGAGACACTGTCTTGGAGGAGAAACCTGGCACTTCTGCTAACAACTCCAGAACAAGGTGGAAAGTGGCAAGTGTTTAAGAGGATGCTGTGGGAGGTCAGAGGTGGTGGCATTTAAAAATGGGAGCTTGAAAGGTAGAAAGGATTTGTCCGTGTGGGGGCAGGCAGGGGTAGAGGAGCCAAAGCCAAGGGCACACACCGTCGCGGTATCCTCCCAGAAAACCCGTAAGTCTCCCCTTGAGAGTACTAAGAGCTCCGCCTCAACCCCTTTAAGGGTGGCCCGCCCTCCTCAGCCACCCGTGTCAATCTAATCCTGATGACCAATCGTAGGAGAAAAGAGAGCACTTCCGCGCCTCAACCGCACTTAGGGGGCGGGACGGAGGACGAGCGAAGGCGCGACCAATCTGGACACGTGGTCTAGCCCTGTGGGGGCCCCCCCCCACCAGGCCGGAGCGGCGCGGAGGGGCTCCGCGAGGCTCATTGGCCAGAGAAGAGGCGGTCGGGCGCGAGGCCACGCCCCCCGGCGGCCGCGGGGTAGGTTGCGCAGCCGCCGGGGAAGGAGACGCTGCCCTTCCGCAGCGATGGGAGCCTGGGTGAGTGTGGCCCCGGTTCTGCCCTTCGGGCTGGCGAGTGGCGCGGGGCAGGGGCGGGACTGCGGCAGGCGAGGGCCAGGCCTTCGCGGGAGACGAGGCGGGGGCGTTGGTGTCCGGGCCCGGCCGAACGGGGAAGGTGCCTGCGTTGGAATGAGCAGGTACCCGGGACGAGGACGGCGCGAGAGGGTGCCCTAGTTGGGGGTGGAACGAGAAGGCACCTGGGTCAGTGAGATGCCCAGACCTGGAACGCTGAGAGAGTGTCGGAGCAGGGGCTCAGGTACCCGGCCCTGGGTTGAGAAAGTACGTGGGGTGGGAGGAGCAGGTGTCCCGACCGAGTTCGGCGCCAGAGGGTGCCTGGACAACCCTCAGCGATATTCCGGAGGCCTGGGCAAGGGAGGAGGCCTGGCGGGGGGTTCGCAAGAAGATGTCCAGGACCGGGTGAGCAGGTTTTGAAGACGGGGTTATTGCTGAGGTCTAGGGCTGGGGCAAGGATTGG
Source organism: Dasypus novemcinctus (assembly GCF_030445035.2). Taxonomy (NCBI): domain Eukaryota; kingdom Metazoa; phylum Chordata; class Mammalia; order Cingulata; family Dasypodidae; genus Dasypus; species Dasypus novemcinctus. The sequence continues at coordinate 88,050,745 of NC_080680.1, read as the reverse complement.
AGGCGTCCAGTGTTCTGCCCGATGAACTGGCGAGGTGTTCAAGGTAGAACGAACAGGAGACTGGGAAGAGGTTGGCTCGAGGGAGTGCCTGGGCTGGGGCCATTGCTGGGACCAAGGTGGATTGAGGAGGCATTCCTGTGATCCAGGGCAGGGGAAGAGGTGTCACGGATAGAAAATACGGTGTCCAGGCTGAGGGTGTTGTATGTGCCATCGTGGGGGTGGAATGAGGTGGTGCCTGCCCGAGGTTCTCTGGCGGGACAGGTGGCTGCCCAGATGGGGCCAGGCTCTGCACAGGGTTACAAGCGTCCACGTGGTGGGGGACATTGCCCTGGACTGATGATCACAGAGAGGAGGTGGTGGAGTCTCCTCTTTGGCCTGTGGCCCTTTCAGAGGGACAGACAGGGCTCAGATAGGCTGGATCTATCCCAGGACTGAAGCAGGCTTGGGGAGCCAGTGTTGTTACCTAGCAGTCTTCTGCTCTTGGCTTTTCCTGCAGACAAACACCCAGCCTCCCAGACCTGGAGCATGTACTCAGGCTCGTCTTTGTAGCTCCCTCTTACATTGTTTGGTTGAGGAAAGGTCAGGGGAAACACCATTGCAGCCTTGGAATCCTCTGAGCTTGGGTTACACCCCAGTGACCTCAGTCAGGATACTCTCCTCCCAGGGCCTCAGGTTCCCCATTATCGAGACGAACAGTAGTTACCTGTGGCTTCTGTGAGTGACTATTAAAAGCTCATGTAGAGAAGCTGTTCCAAGCCTGGCCTGTAGTAAGTGCTTGAGAAATAATAGCTGCTGACCCTCGGAAGTCCTTCCCTCCATTGTGAGGCCTGGACCAGTTGGTGGGGTAGGGGGTGGGGTGGCTGCCAGTGTTAGCAGGCCGTGACCACTGGAGGTCACATAACTCAACCCACAGCCTCCTGCTTGGCAGACGGTCTCCTACCCTTGACAACATGGCATTTTCCTGAGCCCTAAAACATTGTCCCATCCACTCCCCAGCTCTAGAGCTAGACTGATAAAATCGTCCTTCCGGCGGTGGACTTGGCCCAGTGGTTAGGGCGCCCGTCTACCACATGGGAGGTCCGCAGTTCAAACCCCCGGCCTCCTTGACCCGTGTGCAGCTGGCCCATGCGCAGGACTGATGTTCGCAAGGAGTGCCCTGCCACGCAGGGTTGTCCCGGCGTAGGGGAGCCCCACGCGCAAGGAGTGCACTCTGTAAGGAGAGCCGCCCAGTGCGAAAGAAAGTACAGCCTGCCCAGGAATGGTGCCGCACACACGGAGAACTGACACAACAATATAACGCAACAAAAAGAAACACAGATTCCCGTGCCACTGACAACAACAGAAGTGGACAAAGAAGACGCAGCAAATAGACATAGAGAACAGACAACCTGGCTGAGGGTGTAGGGGAGAGAAATAAATAAATAAATCTTAAAAAAAAAAAATCGTCCTTCCTTCCATTCGCTGGGGTGAGCCATTTCTTGTGCTGGCCCTGTGACTTTGGCTGACATCCTAGGTAGACAGGGTCTGGCTTGGCCTGTACATCGTTTCTGCCTGAGGTCCCAGGAGCCCTTGACGATATCGTGGGGCTAGGTGGTGGTGTTGGGAGTACCCTGCAGGGTCTTGGGGACTGGGCTATATGTGACCAAGGCACCTAGTCCCTGGCCTTGAGATGGACAACAATGGGGTGTCCTGGGAGGTCTCAGAAGGCCCCAGGGGAAATTGCCCTTGTGGTCTGTGGTTCTGCTGGGACTTGCCCATTCCTGATCAATGTCAAGTTTAGCAAAGCACAGAGTCTGGAGTCTGATAGACATGAGTTCAAATTCTGTCCCCACCACATGCCAGCTCTGTGACCTTGCGCTCTGTACCTGTCCCTTTTGAGCCTCAGTTTTCTCATGGCAAAAAGAGGGAGGAGTGAATAGCATCTGTTTCACAGAATTATAATGATTCAGTGAAATAATGTGTCTAAAGAACTCAATATATAATGTAAAGTGTAGTAGTTATTTATATTTGGGGGAAATACCCTGCTGTTTTCATAATGCTGTCCACAGGGAGTAAAACAAGTTTGAGAGTAACTTACCATCTCCCAGGGCCTGGGTTCTCCCTTGGGTCAGCACCCCAGAGGTGCTGTCTTCTCCCAGCGCTCTTGGTGGGCAGAGGGTCTGTGGGGTGTTTGACTACCTTCCTGCTGGCGGTGACAACAGGGCTGCGGCTTGACTCCAGGCCTGACTTGCCACATGGAGGCCCCACTCCTGCCTGCCCCCCCAGCACTCTTGTGTTTATTTGTGTGTGCCCATGTGTGCATGTCCTCGTGTCTGACTTGGCCATCTGTCCCCTAGCTCTGTGGAGGGACCCTGTGGTCTGTGTATCCTTGTCCTTCTGGGGCGTGGACAGTGCTCAGGACCCAGCCAGCAGCCAGTTGAAGACTGTCCTTTTTGGAAGCCACTGGCCCGAGGGCTCTTGCTGGAGTGCTGGCCCTGCCATGGCGTTCCGGAGGGCCGAGGGCATGTCTATGATCCAGGCCCTGGCCATGACGGTGGCTGAGATCCCTGTGTTCCTGTACACAACGTTTGGGCAGGTAAGGATTGGGGTGGGTTGTGGGCCTGCCCTTTTCCTGTCTGGTCCATGAAACACTGAGCCACTCAGCCTGGGCCGCTCAGCACCCAGGAAAGCTGAGCCTTTGTTATGCTGCCCCGGCATCTGGTGTCTCCTCTTTGAGCAGGGTAAGAAGGTCTGGGTTAGGAGTCAGGGGTAGGAGTCTCAGTTTTCCTCTTCTTTCAAAGGGGTCATGGGGAACAGATGTCGCTCAAGTGGTTGAGTGCCTGTTTGCCATGTATGAGGTCCAAGGTTCGATCCCTGGTAACTCCTAAAAACAAAAACAAACGATAAAAACAACTCATTGGGGAGCAGATGTCACTCAGTGGTTGAGCACCTGTTTCCCATGATTGAGGTCCTGGGTTCAATCCCCAGTACCTCCTAAAAGGAGGTGGGGGATAACAGTAATGCCCCCTGGATCAATTCTGTGGCTGACCAGGCTCCCAGCCCTTCCCAAGACTGTGCTCTGTGCTAGGCACTAGGGCAAGAGGAATCAGGCACAGCCCTGCCTGAGGTGCTCCCAGTGCAGCAGGCAGAGGGCGAGGATGGAGCAGTGGCAAGTGTACAGCCGGGTTGCAGGATGGAATGGATGTCGTCATCATGGCAGAATCGTTGAGAAACATAATCTGGCAGACCTGGATTTGGCTTCTGTCTCTCACTCTCACCTTGGGCATGTGTGTTCACCTGTGTAAGCCTTAGCTTCCTCATTTGGCAAAAGGGGGAAGTTGAACAGGTAATGCAGATAAAGCCCTAGCATGGTGCCCAGCATACTCATCCCATGCCACTGTTAAAATCTTGACAGATGTGTTAGGGACGCCCGTTGAGCCCCAGACATGATCCCTTGGCATTGTCGTTTTGCTGTCTGGTCCTCCCTCCTTATACCACTATGGTCTCCATTTCAAGTCCCGCAGCTGACTCTCGTTCATTCACCTTGGCCAACTGTATACACTGAGCGCATTGTGTGTTTTCCTAAACCTTAGGTGCTCTCAAGGGCAGCTCTGCCTGCCTTAGGGCTTTCCTAGGGAGAATGTAACCGGCTGCCACCCTCTTTTCTCATAGTCTGCATTCTCTCAGCTACGATTGACACCAGGCCTGCGGAAGGTCCTCTTTGCCACGGCCCTGGGGACCGTGGCCTTGGCTCTGGCTGCTCACCAGCTGAAGAGGCGACGGCGGAGGAAGAAGCAGGTCGGCCCCGAGATGGGAGGCGAGCAGCTGGGCACAGTGCCCCTCCCCATCCTCATGGCCAGGAAGGTTCCATCGGTGAAGAAAGGTGGGTATGAGGTGGTGGGACCCAGCCTGACCTGGTTTCAAGCCCTGGCTTGGCCACTCTTAATGGGGGGTCTTGGACAAGCGACGGTCGTCTTTAAGCTGAGCTTGCCTTGCCCGTGAAGCGGGGATGACAGTGGCACCTCCCTCCCTGAGTTGGTCCTCCTTGCGAGGATTTTCTGGGTGATGCGGTTGGATGCACGTGCCCCATCAGAGGAGGTTGTTCTGGTTGCTCTCGTTATTTTAGCCCTCTTTCGGAGCACCTAGGCTCAGAGGGAGCATGACTTCTCGGTCCAGGGAGGGATGTCCCGTCAGGCTCAGGAGCAGGAAGGGCAATCCTGCAGTTCTGAGCTTCTGCCATGTATTCCCTCTACCACTTCCTTTTTTTTTAAAAAAAAAAAAAGGCTTCATTAAAATATACAGTTCTAAGCGTTTTGACAAACACGTGTAATTATGTAGTCACCGCTATACCAAGAGCTGATGCCATCACCCATGTCCCTTTGTAGTCAGTGTCTCTCATCCACTTCCAGTCCCTGGTAGCCCTGATCTTCGTGTCTGCTGGTGTGATTTTTTAAAAACTCTCATGGGTTTTGTTAATCTTATATCCCAGAAACCCAATGTTTGTCCTACCTGAATGCAGTTATAGATCCCTTTCCAAAGCAAGGAGTTTTCATAGTCCTTGTCTTGGGTCGAACTCTGTTTCAAGAAGCAAAAGGCTCCTATGAAAATGAATTTTAATTGTAAACTATCATTGCGAAAGGGAAGCTTTATCTTTACAATTGAAAAACTAAGTTTTTAGACTAGATTGGAAGTATGAGATGGAACTCAGAAGTGCTCACAGAGCTGACTGGGTTTCCTTTTTTGCACTGGAGCTGTATCTGCCTGAATCTCTGGCTCATGTACACTGTACCACCACCACTATCACTAGTTTCACCTTATTTTTCCTTCCCTACTTTTCTCACTTACTTTAAAAAAAAATCTTTTGTGTGTTTTAGAAAGTTGTTGCCTCAAATCCCTTTTGGAATGAGGAAGAATCTAAATGTCACACAGTCAGCTCAGGGGAGCTGAGTAAGGAGGGGCCTGGGAAGTAGCCGACTCTCACTCTCAGGCTTATCCTGGCAGATGTGGGCCCTTCCTCTGGACCAGGCCCTGAGCTGGGTGACATTGATACAGTGGTGAGCAGGACAACACGCAGGCCCAGCCGTCTTCTGCTAAGCGCGTGCAGTTGGAGTGCTCTGATCTTACCCTGACTTATAAGGTCAGGACGGTTCCCAGATAAGGAAGAAGGGGAGGGTGGTCTGGGTGTGGGAATGGTGTGTGCAGAGGCCGAGTGGGAAGCCTGCTGTGACCCCTCCCTCCTGTTCCTCACAGGCTACTCCAGCCGGAGGGTACAGAGCCCCAGCAGCAAGAGCAACGACACTCTCAGCGGCATTTCCTCCCTCGAGCCCAGCAAGCACTCGGGCTCCTCCCACAGCTTGGCCTCGGTGAGCTCCTGGGTGTGCAGGGCCGGGCGGGGCAGCCAGGGTGCCTGCCATGACCTTGGAGCTCAGTCCTGGGTACCAAGTAGACGTCAGTCTCAGCCTGCAGGAATCTTGTTGACCAGAAGTGAGAGGAGAGGAGAGCTTTCGTCATTCATTCTCTCATTCATTCATTCAGCAGACAGTGAGCAAGCACCTGCTTTATGCCAGGGACTCTGCCAGGCACTGGGGATATGGAGATAAATAAGACAGAAATTTATTTTCTCTTGGGGAGTGGCTTTTAATTCACTTATCTGTCCAGTTACTAATTAATTCAGCTAGTACATCTCCAGCTCTGAGCCAAGCACTGCCTTGGGGACGCATGGGTGAGCGAGAGATGGTTCTGTCCTAGAGGAGCCCACTGCCTGGTAGGGAAAGGGGCCACTCACGTTGCAAAGAGGCAAATGGTGATAGCCGTGGCCCTTGTACCCCACCCAGCCCCCGCCTGTAATGGTGCTCTCTCTGAACAGGAGCTGGGCTCAGGGCAGGTTTCATAGGAGGCTCCTGGCTCCTGGGCTAGGTGTTAGCTGCCATGTTTCCTCCCACCCTGGCAGTGTCTTGAGGCATCATCAGGCCCTTGGAGTCCGAACTCCTCAGGTCATGCTGAGGGCATGGGCACTAGGGCCGGGGGCTAGGTTCAGGGACGGTGTTGGAGAGGGCGTGTGCTGTAAGGCCACGCAGTAGGGGCAGTCTCAGAGGGGCCCTGCAAAGGGTCTGGGAAGGCCTCCCTCCGTGCCCTTGAGACCTTGTGCTCCTTGGCACCCAGATGGTGGCAGTGAACTCATCCAGCCCCACGGCCACGTGCTCAGGGCCATGGGATGCCAGAGGGGTGGAGGAGTCTGTGCCGGCCAGCGACGGCAACGCTGAGAGCCTCTACATGCAAGGTACAGGCCGGGAGGGGGGCCTGGGCTTTCCTGGGGCTGGGCGTGTGGGAGGAACGGCCTCCTTCCAGGTGCCCTGGCCCGGTTCAGGACACTTTTCCAGTGCCACTGGTCCCCCTGCCCCAGACCCCCGGCCAGTGGTTTCCAGCCATTTCTGGACAGTCCCTAGGAGCAAATCTGAATGAGGGCCAGTAAACCAACAAACCCTGAAAAAGTGATCCGGACCCGCCCACTCCGTCCTGCCAGAGTCTTGTCCTGTGGGGCTCTCCTGCCATCGCTGATCCCAGCCCCCTCTTGAGGGGGCTGTGTGGGACTGAGCTGTTCCCTCTCCGCTGGGGGCCTGACCCTCCCTTCTCTTCCCCCCGGTGCTCAGGCATGGAGCTGTTCGAGGAGGCTCTGCAGAAGTGGGAGCAGGCGCTGAGTGTGGGGCAGAGGGGGGATGGGGGCAGCACCCCCACACCAGGGGACAGCCTTCGGAATCCAGGGGCTGCTCCGGAGGTGCAGTCTGAGGTAGGTGTTCTTCCCCTGCACCCCCTCCTACCCCACCCTGGCCACGGCAGAAGGTTGGCGGCATGGGCGAGGGGGCAGCCAAACCTTGGGAGCCAGGCTAGCAGCCTTGCCTTTTATCAGCTGCGTAACGTGGTCAAGTCATTGGAGCTGGGACTTGTGACTTACAGCTCTTGAGACTGTAGGTTTCCCCTTAACAAGGATGTTGCCCAAATTTAATAGGAAGATGAGCCCATCTCCTCACCTCCCCTGACACCCCACAGCACCCTTGCCAGTGCCGGAAGGGCATGGACAGGGGTTGGTGTGCCCAAAGCCCAGAAGCCAGGGCCATCTCTTGGGGAGCTAGAACCTCAGTGGAGGATATCCAGCAGGGGATGTCCCCACTATGGAGCGGGGATGTGTGCAGCCTAAGGCAGAATGAGGAGGGGCGAATTTCTCTGCCTGCTTCCCCCACTTGTGTCTTCCTTCTTCCACCCGTGCCTCCTGTGGGCCGGGGGCCAGTTGGCAGGGGAGCAGAGAAGATCACAGTTTCCTGAGAAGGATGGGGGTGTGTCTGGCACGGTTGGTGGCAAGTTGAAAATGTACGTGCTCTATACCCCAGCTCGGGGCAGTAGCTCACAGGTCTGTCTTGCAGATGTGACAGCTGTAGTTGTGGGGACATGTAGGGCTGGGAAAACACGTAGGGCAAAGTGGAGGAACCCACACGCTGCAAACTCTTTAGCACACTGGTTGTAGCTGCTCTAAGTTGTATCCATTTGTGGGCAGACGAGGGGCACCTACAGGATGTGTTAGGGCAGGGGGATGAAGGGAGATAGCTTTATTTACAAAATTGCCTATATTGCTCATTCTACATCTTAAAATAATAGCTCTTTCAATAGTTTTTCTTATTGGGAAAACAAATATTAAGCTTTCTTTATAGAAGTGTGAAAATATGGAAATAGAAAAGAGAACACAGCAAAAAGCTCAGGCTCAGATCAGAGGAATCATGGTCGTGTGGCGGGGGGCAGAAGCCCCAGCCTTCCTGGGTGGCGGGGCTCACGGTGGAAACCCCAGCTGCATAGCCTGGCTCGATAGGAGGAGCTCAGTAGAAGGTCCTCGCCATCTGTATTGTTGATACCTGTAACCCTTTGTCCAGACAGCTACTTTGTATCCTTCCACAGCTACTTCGTATCCTTTCAGGCATTTTTCTGTGCTGAAATTTTTATTGAAATATAATTCACAACCGTAAAACTCACCCATTTGAAGTGTGCAATTCAGTGGCTTTTAATATAGTCATACAGTTGTGCTTCCATCATCACAATCAATTTTAGAGCATTTTCGTTATACCCTTTAGCAGTCATCACCCCACTCTCTCATCGTCCCCAGCCCTAGGTATCCACTACTCTACTTTCTGTCTCTATGGATTTGCTGATTCTGGACATTTCATACAAATGGAATCATGTAGCACATGACCTTTTGTGACTGACTTCTTTCTCTTAGCATTGTGTTTTCAAGGTTCATCCATGTCATAGTATGTATCGTTACTTATTTCTTTATATTGCCGCATAATATCCTGTTGTACTGATGTAACCTTTTATTTATCCATTTGCCAGTTGATGGGCATTTGGGTTGTTACAAAATAATGCTGTTGTACACGTACAAGTTTTTCTGTGAACATAGGTTTTCAGTTCTCTTGGGTATTTAACTAGGAGTGGGATTACTGGGTGATGTGATGGTAAGTTTATGTTTAACTTTTTGAGGAATTGCATTTTTTTTACATTCCCACGAGCAGTGTATGAGGGTTCTGATTTTTCCACATGCTTGCCATTTGTTATCTGTCTTTTGATGATAGCCATCCTATTGGGTAAGAATTGGTATCTCATTGTAGTTTTTTTTTTTTTTTTTTTAGGAGGTACCAGGGATCAAACCCTGAATTTGTACATAGGAAGCAGGTGCTCAGCCACTTGAGCTATATCTGCTCCCCTCAATGTAATTTATTTTTTTATTTTCTTATTTTCTTATTTCTCTCTCCTCCCCCCCCCCCCCCCAGTTGTCTGTTCTCTGTGTCTATTTGCTGTGTGTTCTTCTTTGTCCGCTTCTGTTGTTGTCAGCAGCACGGGAATCTATGTTCTTTTTGTTGCGTCATCTTGTTGTGTCAGCTTTCCGTGTGTGCGGCACCATTCCTGGGCAGGCTGCACTTTCTTTCGCGCTGGGCGGCTCTCCTTATGGGGTGCACTCCTTGCGCGTGGGGCTCCCCTATGCAGGGTACACCCCTGCGTGGCATGGCACTTCTTGCTCGCATCAGCACTGCGCATGGGCCAAGGAGGCCCAGGGTGTGAACCGTGGACCACCCATGTGGTAGATGGATGCCCTAACCACTGGGCCAAGTCCGCCACCCAAGCCCTGCAACATATTCCTATGGCCCCCGATACCCAGATCCACCAATTTTTAACACTTTACCACATTGGACGTATTTTATCTATTTATCCATCTATCTTCAATCCGTTCTCTGAACGCTTGAGTGTAGGTTGTATACGTCATGCTCCTTGAATACTTAATACTGTTGTATACATTTCTGAAGAACAAAGATAATCACTTATATAACTATCATAAGTTCAGTTATCAAGTTCAAGAAATTTTACACTAATATAAAGCATTATAGTCTGTATTTCAGTTTTTTTTCGTGTCCCAGAAATGTTCCTCTGAGCCTTTTCTCCTCCCTTGACAGAGCCCATCCAGGATCATGTATTACATTTGATTGTCATTGTCTCTTCAGTTGCCCCCCCCCCGTTTTTTTAATTGTGGGAACATTTGTACAATATAATTTATTCCTGTCTCAACCTCTCCCAAGCATAATATTCAGTGGGATTAATCACATTCACAGTATTTCAGTATCCTCACCACCTTCCATTGCTAAAACTTTCACATCTTCCCAAACAGAAACTCTCCACCCATCGTGCATTAACTGTCCCATTCTCTTTTACTAATATTTGCAGTTAACCATGGGCTTAAATTTAGCCTCCTAAATCTATCACAATCTTGTTTGGTTTGATACCAACTTAACTTCAATACTGTATTAGCCAGCCAAAGGGGTCTTGATGCAAAGTACCAGAATTCTGTGGGCTTTTAATAAAGGGTATTTGTTTGGGGTAGAAGATTATAGTTACCAGGCCCTACAGAGTTCAACTCAAGGTATCATAAGGGGTGCTTTGTCATCCGAGGTCTCTTGCCACATGTTGATGCAAGATGGCAGGCAATGTCTGTGACGGTTCAGCTTTCCTTCTTCCTCTTAAGGCTCTGTAGTCCCAGCTTCTTCCTGTCTCAGCTGTAGGCAGGCCTAAGGCTCGTCGTCACTCTCCTGGGACTTGTTTCTTTCTGGGCTCAGCGGCTCTGGTCTCTCCAAAAGGTCAGTTGTAGATTGTCAGACTCCTCTCTCTTCCAGGGGCTGTGTTTATGGAGCACTCTCTCTTCCTTTGTATCTGCTTCTGTGTTCTCCATGTATTTACTCTCCTCTCCTTGATTTTTTTTTTAAGATTTATTTTATATTTATTTCTCTCCACTCCCCGCACCCCTAGTTGTCTGCTGTCTGTGTCCATTCACTGTGTGTTTTTCTGTAACCGCGTTTATCCTTATCAGCGAGACCAGGAATCTGTGTTTCTTTTTGTTGCGTCATATTGCTGTGTCAGCTTTCCATGTGTGCAGCACCACTCCTGGACAGGCTGCACTTTCTTTCACGCTGGGTGGCTGTCCTTATGGGGTGCCCTTCTTGTGCGTGGGGCTCCCCTACTCGGGGGACACCCCTGTGTGGCAGGGCATTCCCTGCACGCATCAGTACTGTGGATGGGCCAGCTCCACACGGATCAAGGAGGCCCGGGGTTTGAACCGTGGACCTCCCATGTGGTAGGCAGACGCCCTCTCCATTGGGCCAAGTCCACTTCCCCCCTCTCCTTGACTGAATATCCATTTATATAGCCCACAGGTGTAGGTGGGAACTCAAACCAAATCACCCTAGTGATGTGGTCAAATAAAAGCCCTAATCTTGATCTAATAACATAAAAGTAAGTTTAAAAAACAAAAAATGAGTTTAATACAATCTAATCCGCCCAGAGGAACAGAGCAGTTTAAAAGCACAGTCAGTATTTCTTTTTGGAATTCATCAATAATATCAAACTGCCACACTCGAGTTTCTGCTCAAAGGTGACTTCCACAAACTGTATTCCTCTACTTTTCTGTCCTCCCCACCTTTATGTAGTTCTTGTCACAGATGACATTTATACATTATGAGTCCAAAACCACCGTTTTATTCTTACGTTTTATCTATTTGTCTTTTAGAGCCTCTAAAATGTAAGAAGTGGAGTCACAAGCCAAAAATTGAATAGTACCAGCATTTATATTTACGCATGTTCTTGCCCTCGCCTGAGAGCATTGTTTCTTCATGCAGATTTAATTTATTGTCTGCTCTTTCCTTTCAATCTGCAGAAATCTCTTTAGCATCTCTTGTTTGGCCAATCTGGTGGTGATGAAGTCCTTCACTTTTTATTTATTTGGCAATGTCTTTATCTCTCCCTCATTTTCTTTTTAAATTTAATTTTAAATTTATTTTCTTGAACAGATCAATTTTACTGGTACATATTAACAATTCATCCAAAGTATACAGTCAGCGGTATTTGGCATAATCACATAGTTATGCATTCATCACATCAGTCATTATTAGAGTATTTTCATTATTTCAATAATAATAAAAAAAAAACAGAAGAAAATTCATCACCTCTCAATCTCTGTTTCCCCTGCTATCCATAGCTCTTGTCTCTGGCTATACTCGTGACATTTACTTATGTATTAAGTGGTTTTCTTGAGATGTATTCACACACCATATGATCCATCAGAACTGTATAATCAATGGTTTTTTTAGTATAATCACAATGTTGTGCATTCATCACCACAAAAAAATATTAGACCAATTTCATTACTCCAGAAAGAAAAACTCTACTCCCCTTAGCAGTCACCTCTCAATCCCTCTTTCTTTTTTTATAGTATCTTTATCTGGCTTTGGTATTAAGGTGATGCTGGCTTCACAAAATGTGTTGGGTAGTTTTCCCTCCTCTTGAATTTTCTGATAGAGTTTAAACAGGATTGGTGTTAATTCTTCTTGAAATGATTGATAGATTTCACCTTTGAAGCTTTCTGGCTCTAGACTTCTTTGTTGGGATTTTTTTATGACTAATTAAATTTCTTTAAATGCGATTGGTTTCTTGAGTTCTTGTATTTCTTGTAGAGTCAATATACGTTGTTTTTCTTTAGTTCTTCAGTCCCCTTCTAGGAATTTGTCCATTTCATCTAGGTTGTCGAATTTATTGGCGTACAGTTTCTCATAATATCCTTTTAATGATCCTTTTTATTTCTCTGGGGTCAGTCAAATGTCACCATTTCTTACTTTATCTATTTGTATCTTCTCCCTTTTTTTTGAGGTACCAGGACCAGAGATTGAATCTAGGACCTTGTTTGTGAGAAGCCAGCACTCAACCATTGAGCTACATTGGCTCCCCTTTCTTTTTTTTTTTTCTTTTTTAAATTTGTTAGTCTAGCTAGGGGCTTATCAGTTTTATTGAGCTTCTCAAAGAACCTGCTTTGGTCTTGTTGATTTTTCTCTATTGTTTTTTTGTTCTTAATTTCATTCATTTCTGCTCTATCCTTTATTATTTCATTCCTTCTGCTTGCTTTGGGATTAGTTTTTGCTGTTCTTTTTCTGATCCCTCCAGGTACCCAGTTAGGTCTTTGATTTTAGCTCTTCTTTTTTAATATAGGAGTTGTTACTCACTATAATGTGTTACCATCAACTCTATACATTTCCACACTTTTACAGTAAAGCTAATTAAAATTTCTACATTTGTTGAATGGACTTTTCTGCCATAGCTGGGTGGGTTTGACAGGCTAGTCAAAAATCACTTGTCCATACATGGTGAGAGTCTGTTTCTACTCAATTTGAGTAGAATTGACATCTGGATATTTAATCTTCCAATCCATGAGCATGGAATGTCCTTCCAATTATTTAGACCTTTTTTTGATTTCTTTTAACACTGAGTTGTAGTTTTCTGAATACAAGTGCTTTACATCATTGGTTAAGTTTGTTCCTGAATATTTTTTGGGTTTTATCTGCCATATTTTATTTTCACCACTCTTTTGACACTTTTTGTTACTTTTATTGATTTAATCTTCATTTCTAGACTCTCTTCCAGGCCTTGCTCTACTGTCTTTTCTTTTCAACTTGCAGCACACCCTTTAGTATTTCCTGGAAATCCGGTCTCTTGGTTACAGACTCTCTCAGTTTCTGTTTGTCTGTGAATATTCTAAATTTGCCCTCATTTTTGAAAGACAATCTTGCCGGATATAAGATTCTGGGCTGGAAGTCTTCCCCTTGCAGTATCTTAAATATGTCATACCACTGTCTCCTTGCCTTCATGGTTTCTGGTGAGAAATCAGCACTTAATCTTTTCGGGTATCCCTTGTATGTTATGCATTGCTTTTCTCTGCTTGCTCTCAGAATTCTCTCTTTGTCTTTGGCATTTGACAGTCTGATTACTATGTGTCTCAGAGTTGGTCTATTCAGATTTTTTCGAATGGGAGTACATTGTGCTTCTTGGACATGGCTATCTGTGTCCTTCAATAGCGTTGGGAAATTTTCTACCATTATTTCTTCAGATATTCCTTCTGTCCCTTTTCCCTTCTCTTCTCCTTCTGGGACACCCATGACACATATATTTGCATGTCTCTTGCTGTTGTTTAGCTCTCTGAGACCTTGTTCAATTTTTTCCATTCTTCATCTATTTTTTTGTATGTTCATTTTCTCAGAGGCCATTTCTTCAAGCTCACCAATCCTTTCTTCTGCCTCCTCAAATCTGTTCTTATATGATTCCATTGTATTTTTAATTTCATTTATTGTGCCTTTTATTCCCATAAGATCCACTCTTTTCTTTGTATGCTTTCAAATTCTTTGTGTTCACCCAATGTCTTGGGGTTTTTTTGTTTTTCTTTTTTTAAAGATTTATTATTTATTTCTCTCCCCATCCCCCTCCCCTGTTGTCTGCTCTTTGTGTCCATTTGCTGTGTGTTCCAATGTCTTGTTAATATCCTTAATCTTTTTAGCCATCTCATGGAATTTATTAAGGAGATTTTGTTTGAACATCTATGATTAATTGTCCCAACTCCTTTATGTCATCTGGAAGCTTATCTTGTTCTTTAACAGGGCCATATCTTCCTGTTTCTTGGTGTGGGTTGTAGTTTTTTGTTGGTGTCTTGCCATCTGGCTTAACTAGAATATTTATTCTGGGTGCAGTTTTTCTTTTTAGTTTATAGCTTCTTGCCATTTCTCCCTTGCTGGTTGTATAGTAGGAGCCAAAGATGTATTTGGAGCTATAAGCTTTGGAGGCTCAAGCTGCTCTCATTGCCCTAGGGACCAATGATGCTTCTCCCAACTTGCTCCTTTACCAGGGGTAGGGACAGAGCCACAGCTGTGTGGAATAATTGAAGTCCTGCAGGCCTAGGCTGTAGTTGCCCGGAGAGACTGATGAAGCTTCACACCCTTTTCTCCCTGCCTTAGGGCAGGGATGGAGCTGCAGGTGAGGACAGCAACATAGGCAGTGCAGGTCCAAGATGATTGCATTTGCCCCAGTAGACTTCTGATTATTCAGTCTTTGCCAGCCAGATGTACCTGCAGTTACTTGGATAGCTTCCTCCCTGCCAGAGGTGGGGCTGAAGCCTAGGCTAGGGCTACATACCAATCTGGGTGAAAGAAACTGGTCTCTACCATCACTGTGATTTTCAGTCAGCCCGTCTTCCCTTCATGCTGGTGGCAGAGTAACAACGGCGGCTACCGGCTTCTTTCTGACTTGAATGGGTTCAAATTTTACCTGTTCTTACAGTTATACTTTATTCAGTGAATTTACTAATCAGTAACTGAAATCGGTGGCCAACTGTCTCTTACTCCCCTGTTTTTGGGAAATGGAGTTTCCAGTTCCAGCTGCAGCTTATGCCTCCAGTGGAGGATGGGCACTGTCCTCCGTGGCGTGGAGTGCTCTACTTACAAATCTTTTCTGCAGATGAACAGAATCCTCCTTCCATTTCTTCAAGGATGTTGCAGGATGCTCTTCTGGTCTCCTGGAGCTCCCAAACAGGTGCTTTAGAGAGCTCTGGGTGTTTATTAACTGCCCTGTAGCAGGAGCTGACTCTGGGAGCTCCTTACTCTGCTGCCATCTTGCTGGTTGTGACCCTACTTAGTCACTTTTAATTTCCTCACATGTACTTCCTTGGTTGGCTAGCCAAAGGTGGTCTTTGGGTGGCCTTTAAGTTCAAAGCCTGGTGGGAATGTGTTCACTGCAACACCTGAGGCAACAGTGTGATGGAGGATCCTGCCTCACCGCGGTTCAGAGCCTCGCAAATCAAACTTTCTCAGAGACTGTTTTCCAACCCTTGCTGGTGACCTCCTCCCTTTTCCCAGGAGGAAATAATTCCACTTCCCTCTTGTCCTAGACCACCAGTCACTGTCAGCAGGGAGGGTGAGAGTTAGTCCCCTACCTGCTCCCGGGGCAAACAACGGTGCATGCAGCCCTACCTGGCCAGGACGCGGGTGACCAAATTTGTCGACCAACAGCTGGCTCAGCCTAAGAATGCATTCCTCTCTCTCTCCTTTCCTGGGGTCATGGGCCCCTGCGGCTCCCTCCAGCTGTATCCCAGAGCCAGAGAATTTAGAGCTCTCTGCTCCAAGGTGGGGGGCATGGGTGCCAGCTGCTGCCACTGCAGCTTTTACTCAGAGTTTTCCTGTCGAGATTGGGTAGTGTCTGGCCTTCCCCTGGTGCCCTAAACCCTAGAATTTTTTTCAAGCCATTCCTGCCTGCTTTCTAGCTATTTTTCTGGGAGAGAAGTGCGTCATTTGTCTCTCTAATTCTCTGTCTTCCTGGAAGTCGATTGAAACCTGGACATTTTGCTATTTTAATGGGATGTTACAGAAATTTAGACTCTTCAGCACCTGTTCCTTAAGCTTTAATCTAGCTAAATTTATAACCACCTTGTCCTTGGATGCCAGGCAGTGGGAAAAAAAAAAAAGAGAACACCTTTCCCAGTGTTTGCAGATTGACCTGTGCATGTATTCTTCTTTAGGGTTTATCCACTAATGGATTGTATGGAATTGCTCCAGGCCAAAGCCCAGGGGCCTCCCTGAGCTTTTCTGAGCTTGCATCTTATCTAGGGATGCACTTAGAGCCCTAGTAATTCCCCCATATACATGGTTACAACTGTCCCCTCTGCCCTAGGAAATCATTTCCTCAGGGTTCTGGGCTCTGCGCTGTATGTCCTGCAGCCAGCAATCCCTTTCCCCAGGCAGCACAACTTGACTTCTTCCCCAGTATTCCGTAGGAGAGCCCTGTGAGCGTCCTTCTATGCAGAGGGCAAGTTCTGGGACGGGGAGTCCCCCAGGCCCCACCAGACAGATTGGGTCAGACATACATGCGCCCAGCATGTGCACGAGGGCCACCCTGCTCCCTCTGCAACCAAGTCCAGGGATTTGCCCTGGGAGCATGGGCTGGTGCTAGCCTGTGAGGTATGGTGGGGAGGGCTTCTAGGGAGCCAGGAGATCCTCTGCTTTTAAGAAGCCTTTTTCTTGATTCAGCACTTGTCCTATTACTGCAGTCGTTTAACTATTGGCTGGAGCCCTGAGAAGGATGTTTCTGCCAACTCTTGCTGGTTTTCCAAAGCTTCTGTTGGCAGATGGAGCCCTGAAAAGTCTCACTCTGCCATCTTGATTGGGTTGGGACTTAATTAAATTAATGTTAATAATATATTTTATATAACCTAGTACAACTAAACTATTACTTCAACATGTAATGAATAACCAAGTTACTGATGAGATACTTTACATTGTTTTTTTTATACTGTCTTCAAAAGCAGATGTGTATTTTACACTAATGGCACGTATCAATTCGGACTTGCCACGTTCAAGTGCTCAGTCACCACCCGTGGCTGGCAGCTCCCCTATTGGCTAAAGCAGGTCTAAAGCTTGCGCTCTTGGCTGCAGGGCCTCTGCACCTGCTCCCCTCTCCCCAGGGGTCCATGTCCGAGGCGTGGGAGGGACTGTCACCATGGGGAGTTTGGAGGTTCTGGGTTGACGGCCATTGTTGTTACCAAAGCCAGAATCACAGCGCAGGGAGTTTGCAGAGAAGCTGGAGTCCCTACTGCACCGCGCCTACCATCTGCAGGAAGAGTTTGGTTCTACCTTTCCATCGGACAGCATGCTGCTGGACCTTGGTGAGCTGGGCCCAGGCACAGGCTGGGGCCTCGGGGGGTGGGGGTGGTGAGAGAGCCAGGGTGTGACTCAATGGGTCAGACAAATCAGAATCCTCATGGCCCTTGAACCTTATCTGCTCCAGTGCTTTATTGCACAGAGGGGGAAACTGAGGCATGTCCTTACATGTGGCAGGGAGGAGCAGAGGCAGGATGAGGCCCTGGACAGTGCTTCTCCACCATCCCCTTGGGAGTCCCATTCCCTTGGGAGCAGGCCTCAGGGCTTGTGTGTTATCAAGTGTTTCCAAGTCCTTGGTTTGAGCTCTTTTCTGCTCACCGGCTGGTTTCTGAGCAGGCACTGGGTGCGCAGAGGGGATGGCTCACTTGGAGATTAGCCCCAAGCAGGCCACAGGGCCAAGTAACAGGCCCCATTGTTGGTCCATTGAAGTAAAATGGGCAGCATCATGGAGAAAGAATGGTCGTTCAGCCACACAGCCTCCGTTCTCCTAGTGCCCACGTGTGCCAGACCCTGTGCAGTGAAAGTGGCCCCCATGGCTCTACCTCGGGGGCTCTCACCCCACAGAGGAGATGATTAGCCTCCTGCCTTTTGGCCTCCCTGGCTTCTCTGGTGGGGACAGGGACCCGAGAGGGAGCTCGTTGGCTGCACACGTCCTTCCGTGGTTTTTGCCCACCTGGCTTCAGCATGGCTTTGCCTCTCGGGGAAATCCTGCTCCCCCTGGCCTCCCCTCGTGGCAGAGAAGGCTCTTCCCTGGACTGGTGGGGGATTCAGGGTGGCCCACCGTGCGTCTGCGGCATTTGCTTGTGTGCTCAGCAGATGATTCCAGTACCTGTGCAAGTTCATACCCCCTCAGCCCCCGGAGCGGGAGGGGATGGGAACTCTGAGTGAGCGGCCCACTGACACCTTTGTGCCCTTTGGTGTCATGCCTGCGTTTCTGCTTGTCGGGGGAAGTGCCTTGCCGAGGCCTTCCCCACAGAGCTCAGGAGCCTCCAGGACTCAAGGGCCAGCAGTGTGAATGTGGACCAGGCCCCCCACCAGGGGAAGCTATCCCCATTTCCTCACCTGTGAAGGTGGGGGTAATCTTGTGTCCACCCCAAGGGTGTTGCGAGGGTTGAAGGAGACAGTTCATGTGAGGCGGTGAGCTCAGTGCTCGATACCGCCTCAGACAGAACGTCCACCCTCCCTGGTGCTGGTAGCCTTTGTGTACCTGGCTTCCTACCAGGAAATCTTGGCTAAGGCCTTCCCTTGCTGCATTCCTCCAGAGAGGACCCTCATGCTGCCCCTGACCGAGGGCTCGCTGTGTCTACAGGCAGACGACGAGGACAGCCTGACCTCGGAGGATTCCTTTTTCTCTGCTACCGAGGTGACGTGGGGCAAGGCAGTGGGTACCCAAGTAGGGGTGTTCTCTCCTCAGGCCTCCCCTAGCCAGGGAAGGGGTGCAGGCTGGGACTCCTGTGGAGGTCAGCAGGGAGAGCACTGGGTTGTGGGAAAGTGAAGGCACTTCCTCTGATGGGAGCAGGATTTGGTGGTCACCAAATGCTGCTCTCCAGGGACCAAACAGTTTCTGGGGAAGGGGAGGCCTCAGAAGCCAGGGGTCTTAGGTACTGAGGATGAGGGCAGAGGCCACCCGCCCCCAATTGCTCCAGCCCACACGGACTTCCTTCCTAGGCTTATTTGCTGGGTGTGTCAGGCACATCTCTCTTCTGCCTGGGATGGGGCTGTGGCTGTGTTCAGTAGATGGTTCTTTCAGGAAGGGCCCCTGGAGAAGGGGATGTTGAGGGCCAGGAAGGGACCTGCTCCAGGTTACTCAGATGCTGGCAGCACAGGACTTGAACCTGTGTCTCCTGCCTCTGCCTGGCCAGTGTTCCTTCTGATACATTCTGAGACGTAGGCAGTGCAGAGGGGGAAGCCCCCTAGGGCAGCGCCTGCTGGCAGAGCAGTGCAGCTTTACAAGGCTTTGACTGCCCCTCCTCCCTCTACCTCTGCACTCTCCTCCCACCCTAGCTCTTTGAGTCCTTGCAGATCAGAGATGACCCGATGCCACTCTCCAGGCCCGCTGCTGCCTATGAGGAGGCCCTGCAGCTGGTGAAGGAGGGGAAGGTGCCATGCCGCACCCTCAGGTGAGTGTGTGTGGAAGGAGGGAGGGAGCAGGGGGAGGAGGTGTACTGAGCCCTCTTCTTGGCCTTCTCAGACACTGGCCGGGCTGGCTGAGGGCCAGGGTGGCTGGCAACAGCTCCTGCCATCCGAATGCTGGCTTAATAATTAGCCATAACAATTGTAGACTAATATTATTGATTAATAGCATAACCATTGTTAATACTTGCTTTACATTCTCAAAGTGGTGTGGTCCCAGAAATACAATGGGCATTGTTCCCAAGCCTAGTGTCCTGGCCCGACTGCTTTATAACAGAGGGTAAGAACCCAGCCTTTGGGACAGAAAGACCTGGATTCTCTCTCAGTTCTGCCAGTTTGTAGGCCTCGGTCTATTAGTCTCAGTTTTCTCATTTATAGTTACATTTAGGTTTCTTAGCCATCTTTTTTTTTTTTTGTTCTTTCTTTCTTTTTTCCCATATAACCCATTCCCCACCCCTCCACCACATCATTTTTGTAAATTATATATTTTTGATGATATATACATCACATAAAAAATGTTACATTAAAAAATATAATAGGTTCCCGTATACCCCTCACCCCTCCACCCCACTCCTCCCACACCAACAACCTCCCCCAGCATTGTGGCACACTCGTCGCACTCGGTGAACACATTTTGGGGCACTGCTGCACTACATAGATAATAGTTTACCCTGTAGTTCGTACTCTCCCCCAGTACATTCAGTGGGTTATGGCAGGATGTATAAAGTCCAGCATCTGACCCTGCCATATCATTTAGGACAACTCAGAATCCCAAAAATGTCCCACATCACATCTCTTCTTCCCTCTCCCTGCCCTCAGCAACTACTGTGGCCACTTTCTCCACCCTGATGCTAAAATTTTTTCTATTACTTGTTACAGTAGTTTTATAGTAGAATATCAGTAAGTCCACTCTAGTCCATAATTATTTACTCCATTCTGTGGACCCTGGGATGGTGATGTCCTCTCCACCTCTAGATCAAGAGGGGGCTTTGATTCCACATGGATGACCGATGCAGTTCCTCTGCTTGCAGTTGTAGGAGCTCTTGATTCCCTGGTGTGGTGGTTGACCATCTTCACCTCCCTGTTAGCTGACCTGGGTAAGACCAACAAACCAGAGAGTAGGAGTCGCCACTCTGCTGAGGCTCAGGGCCCAGTTGGCACATGGACAGTCCAGAGATTCAAGTCTCCTAAGCATGGACCATCCCTAATGCCAACCACAGGTTCAGTAAAAGTGACAAAAGAGGCATGTGTAGAAAAGTCACATCTGAGTCCAGCTCCATCACATTCAGGAGCACAAATTCCAAAGTAGGACCCTCTAACATGGCATAGAACTCCAAATCCATCTGCCATGACCATAATACCCTGTGGATCTCTGTAGCCTTCAGGAGAACCAGTACCTAGGGTTGTATCTACTTTGGCTTTTCCTGAAGTCCTGCTGAGGTGTGCATAAGCTCAACCCCTCTGATGACCTCCCAACTCTTTTTGGAAGACTCTTAGCCATATCAACTCATTTGTCTTTGCCATTTCCCCCTTTTATTCAAGGTCAAAAAGCAGTTTTTAATACTTGATCCAACATGTAGACTGAGATAGTCTGCTTGTCTGAGTTGACCCTTTTATTTGAGGTCTCTTTCTAGTTGCTTCTCCAGTTAGTGATTGGTAGTAATCCCTCAGCGACAGGGAGGCTCATTCCCAGGAGTCATGTCCCATGTTGGGGGGAAGGTAATGCATTTATATACTGAGTTTGGCTTAGAGAGTGGCCACATTTGAGCAACATGAAGGCTCTCAGGAGGTAACTCTTAGCCACCCTACAGCTCTAGGCCTAGGTCATATTTCAGGCACACAGGCTCCTAAGCATAGTCATCAGTATCAAGGGCTCTTAACCATCTTAAATCAATTTTTCTGTATGGTGTAAGATAGAGGTCAAGATTCATTTTTTTTCCATAGGGATTATCAGTTATTCCAGCACTATTTGTTGAGAAGATTTTTCTTTCCCTGTCACTTTGTATTGGTGTCTACATCAAAAATTAAATGACTCTTTGTACACTGCTCTGTTCCATTGTTCTGGATGACTGTTATTGAGCCAATATTGTACATTTTGATGACCATACTTTATAGAAAGTCTTGAAATGGTTCTTCAGCTTCACTTTCTTCAAGATTGTTTTGGCTGTTCTAGGTCCTTTGTATTTCCATGTAAATTGTAGAGGCAGCTTGTAAATTTGTACACACACACACAATCCAAGAAATCTTGGTGGCAACATTTTAACAATATTGAGTCTTCTAACTCATGAAGATGGTCTGTCTCTCCATATAAGTTGTCTTTAACTTCTCTCAACTGTGCTCTGTAATTTTCATTGTAGAGGACTTACACAGTTCTCATGACTTTGATGTTATTATAAATTTTTTTAAAAATTTCATTTTCTAATTGTTCAGTGGAACATTTGCCAATGTGAATCTTTAATTTTTTCCCTCTGATCACAAAAGTAAATTCAAACATTATACAAATATTTGGAAAATGGAACTTCCTCATAATCCAAGTCCCAAAAAGACTATCTGGTATTAATAACTGTCTATTTTTCCTGATTTAAAACAGGAATTCTGTTTTCACACCGTTGAAGTCATGTAACACTCCCTTGTCTCTTAACACCCCGGTGTCTGTCCATGCCTCATCTCATCTCCTCGTTGTTCTCAGCCACATGCCCCACCACTGTGGAGGGACCATCGTGCAGCTAACTGGCCCCTGTGGATGGGTATTTTGATGGCTTCACTTTTTGCCATTACAGACATCTTTATTCATATATCTTTGCTCAAGTTTCTGTAAGGTAGAGTTCTAGAAGTGAGACTGCTGAGTCAAATTCATATTTAAAATTTATCATTGGGGAGTGGATGTGGCTCAAGCAGTTGAGTGCCTCCCTTCCACATGGGAGGTCACGAGTGTGGTTTCTGGTGCTTCCTAAAGAAGGCAAACAAACAACAGACAGACAACAAGCAAAAAAAAACAAAACTAGCAGACATCAAGGAAAAAAAACAGATATAGGCAGCCTGGCCCTGGTAACGACTGTACAGCCTCCACTCCTGCGGCAATGTGCACTGTTCCACACTGCTGTAGCTGAGGGTTTGTCTTTGCTGCTGTGAGGGGTGAACGGGGACTGGAGGTCAGCTCACCTCACTGGTGGCATGTGGGAATGTTGGCAGGAATGGTCGTGGCTTGGGGGAGGGGAAGGGCAGAGCGCACAAGCTGGGCAGACCCCTTCTCTGCTCTCCAGTCTTGGATGTGTTCTCCTGCCTCGGTGTGTTCAGCTCCTGGCTTGTACAAGTTTTTAAAAGAGAGACTAGGTAACCTGTAAAAATTATCCTTTGTTCTGGTTGAACCAAGAAAGTTCTGTTCTTGCTGTCTCATGTGGTACTCTTGCTTAGTTCACCCAACAGCAATGGGCTTGTGACCAAGCACAGTTTTGTTTGGAAACTGAAAGTAAATGGTCTCAGTCGTGGCTCCCAGATCGAAGGTGTGAGTTGAAAAGTTGACTGACTGAAATGGTGGAAAGCCCTGGTGGAAGCTGGGAGCTAGGCAGGATACCTCTGGCCGCCCCGGGGGCCTGGTTCACAGTGGCCAGTAGCTCCCTGACTTGTTGTTCTGCCGCCTGCCAGCAGCTCAGCCACTGTGATCCTTTGCCAGTGGGAGTTTGGAGCTGGTTGTGCACTAAAGGAGGCTGAGGTCAGCCCAGCACCCCAGTGACCAGGCCTGCCCTCGGTACCCAGTGTCAGTAAGGTGGCACATTCTCAGGGAGTAACCGTGAGCCTCTTTCTTTTGGGACCCCAGACCCCCCACCTTCCCGCTTAGGGCTCCACCCTGACCCCATGAGGCATTGCTGTGTGAGGACCAGGTGGTGTGAGGCTGTTTGTTCTTCCCCTCAGGACAGAGCTGTTGGGCTGCTACAGTGACCAGGACTTCCTGGCCAAGCTGCATTGTGTTCGGCAAGCCTTTGAGGTGGGTGTGGGCCTGGGGCAGGGTGTACCTTGGGTGAACAGAGCCAGAGGTGAGGGCATTCGGGTTTAGCCATGACTGCGAGGCCTCACCTGGCTCCTGCGGGGCCTGCACCCACGCCTGGCTTCTCTGGCGGATGGGGTTGCTTGCCCTGCCCATCGCACCACCCTCTCCATAGGCTTAGGGGACTGCTTTGCCCGACAGCTCACTCCCCTCCCTGCCTCCTTCTTTAGGGTCTTCTGGAAGACAAGAGTAACCAGCTTTTCTTCGGGGAGGTTGGCCGGCAGATGGTGGCGGGCTTGATGACCAAGGCTGAGAAGGTATTGGGGTGGGGGCGTTTTTCCCAGCATATTATTTTCCTTTAACTCAACTTTTGCTTTTTTAACTTTTCTTTAGTTCTTTTTTTTTTTTTTTTTAATTTATTTCTCTCCCCTTCCCCCCGCCCAGTTGTCTGCTCTGTGACCGCTTCTATCCTTATCAGTGGCACCGGTAGTCTGCATTTCCTACTTGTTGTGTTATCCTGCTGCGTCAGCTCTCCGTGTGTGCAGCGCCACTCCTGGGCAGGCTGCACCTTACTTCACGCTGGGCGGCCCTCCCTACAGGGCGCACCCTCTGCATGGCAGGGCACTCTCTGTGCGCATCAGCACTGCATGGCCAGCTCCACACGGGTCAAGGAGGCCCGGGGTCTGAACCGCGGACCTCCCATGTGGCAGGCGGACGCCCCATCCATTGGGCCAAGTTCACTTCCCTTCTTTAGTTCTTTTAACACACACACACACACACACACACACACACCCCAGTCTACAAACAAGCAGCTTATCATGATGGTTAAGAACATAGTTCTGGGTAAGCAGATGTGGCTCAAGTGCTAGGGTCTCCACCTACCATATGGGAGGACCTGGGTTCGATCCCTGGGTCATCCTGATGAAAAAGAAGAGAAGGCGTGCCTGTGTGGTGAGCCAGAGTCCGCACGGCAAGCCGAGTGCCTGTGCGAGTCCCCGTGCAGCGAGCCAAGTGCTCATGCGAGTACCCGCATAGAGAGCTGAGTGCCCCTTGGTGAGCCAGTGCCCACGCAAGTGAGTCATGCAGCAAGATGATGACGCAACCAAAAAAAAAGAGATGAAGGGGAGAGAGTGAAGGTGAAGCTAGCAGAGACCAGAAAGTGAGGTGGTGCAATTGACAAGGAACCTTTCCACATGAGAGGTCCCCTGGATCGAATCCTGGTGAATCCTGAAGGAGAAAGATGAGGAGAGAATACAAAAAGAAGATCACACAGCGAATGGACACAGACAGCAAAACAGCAAGGGGGGGCGGGGGGGGGAACAAAACAGATTAAAAAAAAAGAAACTATAAGAAAAAAGAATATAGTACTGGGAAAGCATATCCTTTAGAAATTTAATGTAAGCCACATAGTTAATTTTAAATTTTCTAGTAGCCACATTTATTTTTTTAATAAAAAAATTTTTTTAAATAGCTACATTTAAAAAAGGTAGAAACAGGTGAAATTTAATTGTAATAATATAGTTTATTTAACCCAGTATATCCCAAATATTAATATTATCATTCCAATATGTAACCAATATTTTAAAAATTCAAGAGAGAGTTTATATTCTCTTTTGGGTACCAAGTCTCGAAATCTGGTACATGTCTTACACTTGAGTGCATCTCACTTCACACTGAGCATGTTGCACGTGCCCTGTGGCTGCGTGTGGCTTGTGCCTCCTATGTTGAACGGTGCAGCTCTCTAGTCTGATTCTTCCAGTTTGAATTCTGGGGACAATAATAATTGCACCTACTTCATAGGCCATTCTGAGAATTAAGTGAGAGAAAATACTTGATAAATAATAGCTGCCATTGGTGGTTCTTACATGAGTACAACCTGTTCATTCATTCACATGTGCTTGTAGCAGTTAGCATTGCTGTGACACAGATCACTCTGGGGCCGTGTGAATCTAGGTGTGACTCCGTCGTGTCTTCCCGCTGTGAAATTCACCTCTCTGAGCCGCAGTTTCTGCACTGAAGAAAGGATATTGTAATACCACTTACCTCAGACAGTTACGAAGAAGAAATTAAATAATGCTTGGAACATCTTTAGCACAGGGCCTCGCCCTCACTAAGGGCTCAGGAAAGGTCAGCTTGTAGTGACAGTGACGATGAGCAGAACCTCAAGGTCCCACCCGTGGACCGAGCCGAGCTTTGCTCATCAAACCGTGATGCCACACATGTGTCTGTCTGTGTGTTTATGGAGTTCTTTCCCCAAAAAATGGCCTGCGTGTGGTAGGGAGCTGAGTTTTAAGCTTGAAACGTGTCTGTTGCCTTCCGTTTTCCTGGGCTCCTCATGGACTCCCTGCCTCCCCACCAGGACCCCATCTCAGCAGGAAAAACAACAGGTCCCAGGGCCTAGATGCGCCTCATTCCTGGAGTCCCAGGCCCGGGACCGTGTCGGCGCTGCGCCTGGTAAGGAGCTCTGCTTGCTCCTAGATGGAGCCACGTGGCTCAGCACCTCCAGCCGGTGGGTAGTGGAGGAGGTGCTGGGGAGACCCACAGGGCAGTGAGGTGCCGTCCTGGATCCAAGCAGCTCTGAGTTGGGTAGGGGCTGTGCTGGGCTGACTTTAGGCAGGGGGACCCTGGAGAAGAAGAAGGCCAGACACAAGTGGCCTGGCTTCCCAGGGGAGGTGGTACCTGTGAAGGCCTCAGAGGATGACAGAAGTGTTAGTACAGATGGCAAGGAGAGGAACTGGGTTCAGGAAGTGGAGGGGAATGGGACAGGATATTCCCTCTGGACTCATCTGCAGCTTTATTTTGTTCTGTAATAGTAAGTGTATCATCCTTCCTATCAAGTGAGTGGTTCTTTTTAATGATTGATCGGTGTTCCATCATGTGGGTTGGCTGTGATTTACCCAGATCCCCTGTAGATGGAGATTTGGGATATTTCTGATTTTTCATTATTATAAACACCACTGCTATAGTCATTCTCATACTGTTGTCTTCAGGTATATGTAGGTTTTCTATTTGAAAATAAAGGGTCTAGAGTACAAACATTTAGAAAGGTAGTAGATTGTGCCAATTCGCACTCCAAATTATGTATACATGTGTCCTTGCCAGCGGTGTGAAAGTATCTTTTCCTTCACCTCTTGGCCAATATTGGATATTAGTAATCTTTTTTTTTTTAAGTTTTACATTTTTATTTGGTTCCCCCCCCCCGCCCCGAGATAGTTCCTTTGTCTGTTCTCTCATTGTTTCCTCTTGTCTGCTCGTTGTCCACTTGTTGTGTCCACTCATCATCTTTAAGAGGTACTGGGAATTGAACCTGGTACATCCCATGTGGGAGGTGGGTGCCCAACCATTTAAACCACATCCACTCCCTGTTTGTTGTGTCTGCTCGTTGTATCATCTCATTGCATTAGCTCATCTTTAGGAGGTACTGGGAACTGAACCTGGGACCTCTCGGGTGGGAGGCAGGTGCCCAACTGCTTGAGCCACATATGCTCCCCCAGTAATCTTTTTAAAATCTATATTATTTTATCCATTGTTTTATGTAGCTTTGTTAGTGAAAGTGTTTAATTTTTCATGTTTATTAGCTACTTGTGTTTCTTCTTTTTGAAGAGTTTGAGCAAAGCCTCTGAACATGCCCTGCCCCTCTGAAATCATTCTGCTTCTACACTGGAATAGCGGGTCTAAAAGACACATCTGACCTCATGATCCTTCTGCTTAAAACCCTCCCATGCTCCCACTGCCCCTGGTGTAGAGGACCAAGCTTTGTCAGGAGCCTGCTGCTTCACGCACTTTGCTGCGTCCTGACTGAAAGGCTTAGGGTTTCTAGTGTACCCCAGACTTTCTCTCATCTGGGCCTTTGCTTATGCTGCTCCCACTGTTCCACAATTCTTTCTTTTTAGGAGTTTTATTGTAAAATACACATGAGTGTGAAAATGAATCTAAAGGGCTTAGTGTATGAAAAGACAAATTTTCATCCGTGTACCTAGCAAGCAATTAAGAGGTGGAACATATACCAGTATCTGGAAGCCTCCCCATTTCCCCTGCCCAGTGGCATTTCTCCCCTTCTTCCTTGGTCACTTGGTTTTTGAGTCTCTGCTGGCCTTCTCCTTTCCCAGGAAGCCTTCCCTGAAGCCCCAGAGCCTCTTGGGCTCACCCTGGCAAGGCCACGTCATCCTGCACCTTGCTCATTGGTTGCCCTGTCCCTGTCTCCATTTTTTGGTGAGCTCCATGAGGCCAAAAACCATAGCCACCCTGTGTGCCCAGCCCAGGGCCTGACCCCGGACAGGTACTCCATAAACATTTGTTTGAAAATTATTCTCCCAGCAGCTGCCATTTACCAAGTAGCTATGTTTGATAGCTCATTTGATCCTCATGATAGTCCCCCCATGGCAGATGAGGAAACTGAGTCTGGAGAGGTAAAGGGGCTTGTCTCAGATCACTGAGCAAAGAAAAGAAAAGGTGGAGCTGGGATTTGAGCCCAGGTCTGTGCCCTTAGCCTCTCCTCTGTGGGCTAAGATGGGCACCAGAGCTTCACAAGCAAGCGCTGCTCCCTGTGGCTGCTCCCAGAGGGGCCTGGAGGCCTGGCTCTCCTCTCCCTGACCTCCACCCCAGTGCAGGTTTTGTTGTTGTTATGAAACAGAAGGAGCTCCCGAGCACCAGAGCCTGGGACTAGAGCAGTGACCAGTGTGCCCCTCCAGGTCTTTCCAGGCAGGTGCAGCTGGGACCGGGTGCTGGTCCTGGGGATGCACCTGGGCTCTGGGGTTAGGGAACAAGACCACGTCCTCACCCCGTGCCCACGTGCCCAGGCCAAGCCTCTCCCAGCGTGTGAAAATGGATGTGCCCCGGGGTGTCGTGAGATGACCTCAGGCATGCTCACCTGGGCCTCAGAAGTTCTCAGTAGGGTTGGCTCTACTCTTGTCTTCATCCGGTCATTTTACAGAGGAGGGAGCTGAGGCTCAGAGAACTTAGGGGGTGGCCCAAGGTCATCCCAGCAAATTCTCTTTGAAACTTAATGAGAAAGGTTTTATTTTTTTCTTGAATGATCATAAAAATAATACATGTTCATTGTAGGAAAAAACTTGACAATACAAAAAAGCAAAAAGGAAGAAGGGAAAATTGTCCCCAAACCTGCCCCCTTCACATTTTGATAAACATCCTTCCACCATCTCTTCTGCCCATGGTGCTGTATAATTGGCATCAACCTACCTGTGCTGGTCTGTGTCAGCCCCACCCTGCTTAGCTATGGGACCTTGGGCACAACCTTGATTTCCTGAAGCCTCAGTTTTTCTATCTGTAAAATGGAGATAATAATGGAACCTACCTCCTAGGACTGTAAGAAGTAAGTGAATTAATCCCTGCTTAGAACAGATCCTGGCACGTATTATTTTCTTTCCACGTCCATAAATGTAGATATGCATCTGCAGATTATGTCTTAAACCCTAGCTAAACCTCAGGTCCCAGAGAATGAGAATGCATAATATGTGCTTATATTCTTAGTACTTGCAGCAACAATTTTATGCACTATTTTTTTATTGCTTTAGTACCAAGCACTGGGCTGATTGTATTTGATGCATGAGGTCATCACATCCCCTAGATGAGTGAAGGGCTGTAGCTTCTCCCATTTCACCAGTAAGGAAAACTGGTGAGGCCCAAGGTCATCGAGATTTGACGCTGTGACTGCACTAAGCCTCACTTGCTGACCTGTCCCTCCAAAGTGAGATCATGTTTGTGCACATTTCCCAAAAGGCAGTAGGTGCTTTTCCCAAAAGGCAGTAGGTGCTTAGTAAACGAGCAACCCAGGACAACGCTGGGTGCTGTGGTATCAGCTCCCCCAGACATGCCCTGGGCCTCTGGAGAACCACTTATGGTGAGCAGGTGCCTCTTCCCTGCCTTGTTTGCTCTGGCCACTGCCTGGGGCTCAGCCAGGTGTTGGGGCCTCTCTTGGAAACAGAACAGCCTCTGCTTCTCCCTAGAGTCCCAAAGGCTTCCTGGAGAGCTATGAGGAAATGTTAAGCTATGCTCTGAGGCCTGAGACCTGGGCCACCACACGGCTGGAGCTGGAGGGCCGCGGGGTGAGTTGGCCCATGCTGGGCCCCTGTCGCCTGCAATCCGTTGCACCCCAAATCCTTTTCAGCAGGGAGGGCTTGCCTTTGGCTCCACAGCTGCTGCAAGCCTCTGTTTCCTGCCCTGCCCCCGGCCCAGGCCCAGGCTGTGGGGGAGACAGCACCAGCTGGGAGGTGGGTGGGAGCTTGCCCAGTCCCTGATTACCTGGCAGAACAGAGATGTGCCCCCTCACACATGTGCTTGTACCCAGGTCCCCACGTGCCCTGACCCCCTCTGCTCCTCACTCACTCCTGGACAGGTGGTTGCTCCCCCTGGCCTCAGTCTTCCCAGCTGGACAGAGGTCTTCAGCTCGGGCACCCAGTACTCCGTGCATCCTGCCCTCTTGCAGGTGGTGCGCCTGAGCTTCTTTGACATTGTGCTTGACTTCATCCTCATGGATGCCTTCGAGGACCTGGAGAATCCCCCGTCCTCGGTCCTCGCCGTCCTGAGGAACCGCTGGCTGTCTGACAGCTTCAAGGAGACGGTACGTTACCACCCCCACTTTCAAGCACACACACTTACACTCGCAGAACCTATGTGTGTGCCTGGCCCCCACGTCCCTCAATTCCTGGAGAGGCTCCCTACCTGGTCAGGCCATAGTCACCCCATGGGCCTGGCCCCTGCTTCCCTCTGGGATTTGGAGCTGCCACGGTCCCGCAGGCCAGGCCTCAGTACCCTGGAAAAGCTTCCTGGAGAGTCGTCGCTTGCCCTCCACACCAGTTTAGAACCAGCAAGGTGTGTGTTTTCTGTGTTTTGGTTTCACTTGGTTAGATCCATTCATTTGTGGCAGTTTTGGTTCTATCAATGCATCCTATTAAATCAAGTTAAAATATGGAAAAACAAAACAAATACGAACACCAGGAGAGAGCCTAGTGCAGGGCCACCTGGGCAGGCAGGTGGTGAGACTCAGGCAGCTGTGCCTGGGTGGCACAGGAAGGGGCTCTTACTGGGTGCCAGGCAGTTTCCAGGCAGTAACCCAGGGCCACTGAGCAAAGTGGGTGTGCTTTGTGGTGGCCCTTTTACAGAAGAGGAAACTGAGGCTCAGAGAAGTTCAGTGGCTGGAGTGGGGACCAGCAGTACTGTGGGTTAGAGTCAAGATTCGAGTTCGCTTGTCACTGACTCCAAGCTGGGGGGAGGGAAACAGCAGAGCTCAGAGAGCAGTGTCTGTGCCAAGACACCCAGCCCCATCTTTCTGCCTGGGGCAAGGTGGGTGGGAATAAGGGCAGGGTTCCAGCTGGGGAAGGGGCCGCGGCCAGGCCGGTGTCTCTGACACCCAGGTCGGGGGCCCATCTTTGATTTAGGCCTTGGCCACTGCTTGCTGGTCGGTCCTGAAAGCCAAGAGGAGGCTCCTGATGGTGAGTGACCCTGTCAGTCCCCCCGGGGGAGCACCGCCCTGGGGGCCCTGGGTGCCCAGGATGCCCTTTGCCTGGCACCCAGCTCAGCTGACTCCATTCGGCATGTGCTGGTCCCTGGCTTGGGGAGTGGTGAGGTGGGTGGAGGAATGGGGCTGGTGTCAGCAGGTCTCGCTGAGCCCCCAGGTGCTGCTGAACCTGTTCGCCTTCTCTCAGGGCCTGGTTACCCCATCTTGTCATTACCGCTCCCTTGACCCGGAGCTCCCCAGAGGCACCTGTAGATATGATTCATCATACCGCCAGGGCCCAGCATAGAGTAGGCCTTAAGGAAACCCTGAAGGACTAGAACCAGGGGAAAGGGCCTTCTAGAAGGGAAGAAGGGCAGTTGGCCTGGTAGAGGCATCTGGGTGTGGGGCAAGATGCCCCAAGGGCCAGCAGAACTGGTTGTCCTTTCTGCCCTGGGGCTGCTGCTCTCTGTACAAGCAGGTACAGTCTGGGCTGTCACTGTTCTGTCCTGCAGCCCAGCTCTGCTGCCCCACGATACTAGCTGCCGTTGTTGCCACATGCTCGGGGCACTTCCCGTGCTGAGCTCACTCTGGGTCGCACCTTATGCAGTTCTCACAGCAGCTCTCTGTAGAGGTGATAACTGAGGCTCTGAAAGGCACTTGTCCAGGGTCATCCCGCAAGGACACGGATGAGCCGAGTCTGCCTCTGAGGCCCAGCTCTTTATATGACCCCCAGGGCCAGCCACCCTCACCTTCCCTGGGCCTCAGCCTGACCCTTCCCACCTTGCCCACCCACCACAGGTGCCCGATGGCTTCATCTCTCATTTCTACTCCGTATCGGAGCACGTTAGCCCTGTCCTAGCCTTTGGCTTCCTTGGACCCAAGCCCCAGCTCTCTGAAGTCTGTGGTTTCTTCAAGGTAAACTGAGGGTTTGACAAGGTAAACTAAGGCTGTTTGTGTTGCTTCCTGCCTGGATCACTAGGGACAGGGAACCTGAGAGGAGTGAAGTGGAGTGGAGTGAAGGCCTGGCCTGCTCCCAGAAGAGGGGAGGTGCAGAGGGGCCTAGAGAGCAGCTCTGCTGCCCTTTCCACTGGGAGCTTGGCCCAGGTGGGTGCAGGGCAAACATCAGGAGAAGAGGGGCCCAAGGATAGGGGAGACCGGGTCGGGCTCTTGAGGATGGGGTCTGGGTTGCCTGGAGAACGCTGGGGTACGTCAGGGGCCTCAGCCCAGACCTAACACCAGCCCTGTGCCCCCAGCACCAGATTGTGCAGTATCTGAGGGACATGTTTGACCTGGACAACATGCGCTACACATCGGTGCCGGCACTGGCGGACGACATCCTGCAGCTGTCTCGGCGCCGCAGTGAGATCCTGCTCGGCTTCCTGGGGGCACCAGTGGCCAGCAGCATCGGCCTGAATGGGGCGCTGCCCCGGGAGAATGGGCCCCTGGAGGAGCTGCAGTAGAGGCGGGCCCGGGATGGGGGGGGGTGGCTGCCTGGGCCTCATTGTCATGGGTGATGGCAGGGAAAAGGCTGCTTTCCTCCTTGGGGTTGGCATCAAAGGGCCTGGTCTCCCAGGAGCTGCCCGCATGAGCGTCCGTGGCCAGCAGCAGCAGAGCCCAGGCCGTGGTGGCCAAGGGCACTTGCCCCTCTCCATCATCTGAGAACTCCTAAGGGCTGGGGACAAACGTCCTTGGACAGGGATGAGGCCTGGAATGGAGTTACACCTGCGGTGCCCCTTGTCACTGGGGGAAGCAGAGGCTGGGATCAGTGGATGGTAAGGCCTGAGGAAGAAGAAGGTGGCAAGAGAGGGGGAGAGAAAGGAGAAAGAGAAGTTGTTTTTTGTGGAGGAGTATAATTGGCAGTGCCGGGACACTCTGGGCGTGGGACTCCAAAATCTCCCCACCCCGTGGCTGCTGACAAGAGTCCTTGAGAGTGGGGCTGGGAGGATGGAGGTGAAAGATGGGGAAGGGCAGGGCTGTGGTGGAGGCCACAGGTGCCCTAAGCTAGAGTGAAGCTGGGGCTGGATGGTCTCAGAACCCGGGAACTGGCTGCCCTGCCCTGCCAGCCCCTCTCCCCTCTATCACCACCCCAGAGAGGGCGGGCGGGAGCCGCCAGGTGAGGGCGGGTGGCACCTCGCTGGGCGGCAGGCCTGGCTATCCCGAGGTGGGACAGGAACGGCAGGCTTTCTTTCTTCATGCTCACATGCAGACAGGGACTTGGCCCTTGGCAAACCCAAGCCCCAGCCCAGGACTATTTGTTCAAACATTCCCTCACCCTGCCAAAGGTTGGGTCATTTCTGCTCCCACCTCCAAAGATGGGAGAGGTGGGGCTGGGCACTCCTGCCCCACCCTCCTCCCTCTGTGAGCCCAGAACTCCCTGGGTGGTGCTAGGCTCTGAGCTGGGGGCTCAGTCCAGGGGTCACTCTCAGGCCCCTGCCATCTGTGTTGCCATTGGTGGTGGCCCCAGGAATGAGGCCTGGGACCACGGGATTGGGGGGTGTTTGTCAGAGAATGGACATGGCTGGAGCAGCTTTCCCGCCCTCACTAGGAAAAGAAACTGTGACAGCATTGCTCGCCCTGCCCTCAGTTTGACGCACACGTGCTCTCAAAGCCGAGTAGCCCGCGAAGAGCCCCCCTTCGGGTTGGCACTGTCCCGCCGGCCCTGCAGATGAAGTTCTGTCAGCACTTGTCCCAGCAGTGGTGTCCCCACGCCAGAGGTTTCTGTCAGCCTTGCAAGCTCATTTCTCTCACAGTATTTTCACTTGAGGTGGATGTTTTATTTATTGCCTTAACACTTTATTTTGAGGATCTGCCCCTTTCCAGCTTGAGAGACAAGCGAGAGAAATGGACTCCTAGTTTCCCATCCTCTGGAGTTTTAGGGCTGGGTTCTCTGACCTGGGCCCCTCCTGAATGCAGAAGGGGCCCAAGAGCAGGTGATCGTGCCCACAGGTGGGAGGGTGCGCCAGGGAGAGGCGTCATTAGTCGTGGCAGGTCACCTCTGGGACTGCTTCCCTCCCCCGCCATTGGAGGGCCGCAGTGCCCTCGCCATGGCCCCAGCTCCAAACCCACCTCCGAGGCCGATGT
This sequence comes from Dasypus novemcinctus, assembly GCF_030445035.2. Lineage (NCBI taxonomy): Eukaryota > Metazoa > Chordata > Mammalia > Cingulata > Dasypodidae > Dasypus > Dasypus novemcinctus. The sequence goes on along the minus strand of NC_080680.1, from coordinate 88,017,057 downwards.
CCAGAAGGGAGGCGCCGGGGCAGGAAGGAACCAGGGCGGCCCTCCCTCCGCTCCCAACATTCCGTTTATTTGCACTTACCCCCACGCTGTGAATGTAATCTTGGGCCTAAACCCGGCCCACTCTGATTTGTTCCCAAATCACAAAGAAGTGGCATTTTCATTTTCTTTGTTTACACATCCACACACTGCCTCTGGCACTCAACTTGTAGCTTCCAACTTTTGTATGGTAGAGCGTGTGCACTGTGAGTCAAATAAAGTTTCCTTCCACTTTGCTGTGCTGCTGGGTATGCGTGTAGATGTTCATTTCATGGTCCAGAGCCTGGGCCCTACTCTTTGGGGTGTTCTTGCGGGTTTCAGGAGGACAAAGGTTGGGGGCTGTGATGCCACCCAAGGCTACCTGGCAGCCTGACAAGATCCTTCTGTCCTTCTGACAGGGAGAGCCCCCAGGGTGGGGTTGGGGACTGGCGATGATGGCCCGTGGCCAGTGCAGTGATTAAGGGTATAGGCGTGGCATGGGGGTGGGCTGTACGATGCTTAATTTCATGTGTCAACTTGGCTAAGTTATGGTGCATGGTCAAGCAGGTACTGGCCTGATTGTTCCCATGAGGTTATTTAGTGGATTAAAATCAGTCTGGGGAAACGGACTTTGGCCCAGTGGGTAGGGCGTCCGTCTACCACATGGGAGGTCCGCGGTTCAAACCCCGGGCCTCCTTGACCTGTGTGGAGCTGGCCATGCGCAGCGCTGATGCGCGCAAGGAGTGCCGTGCCACGCAAGGGTGTCCCCCGCGTAGGGGAGCCCCACGCGCAAGGAGTGCGCCCATAAGGAGAGCCGCCCAGCGTGAAAAGAAAGAGCAGCCTGCCCAGGAATGGCGCCGCCCACACTTCCCGTGCCGCTGACGACAACAGAAGCGGACAAAGAAACAAGACGCAGCAAATAGACACCAAGAACAGACAACCAGGGGAGGGGGGGAAATTAAATAAATAAATCTTTAAAAAAAAAAAAAATCAGTCTGGTGACTGCGTCAACGGGTAATGACTTCTACAGTCAACAAAGGAGATTGCCCCAGCATTGAGAGAAGTCTCGTCCAATCTGCTAAAGGCCTTAGAGGGAGAACCAATGATTTTAGCAGTCAGAAGGAAGAATTTCTGCCTCTACTTCAGCCAGCCAACTTCTGGGACATTCCTGGAACCCTTCATCAGAGTTCACAACTTAGGCCTACCCTTTGGAAATCAGACTTGCCAATCCCCATGATTGCATGAGCCAATTACTACAGTAAATATATATCATACTTACATATACCTACATATACACATACACTTTGGTTCTCTTTGCCTGGAGAGCCCTAAAACAGCCAGTCTGGGTGTGACCATCTTGAGGCAGTCACTTCCCCACGCCTCAGTTTCCACATCTGTAAGGGGCAGGTGCTGGAGCAGGCCAGGGGCTAGAGACTCAGGCTCACTGGCTCAGCGCCTGTAAATGCCTGAACTGGATGGGACCCAGGGTGAGGGGTAGGTGTGGGAATGGGACAGATCCAAGCCTGCAAGACCGTCAGATTTTTTCCATCAGTAGTTGGAAATTGCAAGTTTGTTTGCAAGATACCTTTATAAAAACCTTTTATTATGAAAATTTGCAGCAGCAGTGTCTTCACGTACATACACAAAAGTTGAAAAAACAAGGAACACCCATAAAAGTGCCACCTAGATTCAGTAATTAATATTTGGCCGTATTTATTTCATTTATGTATATCTTTTCTAAAGCATTTTCATAGTAAGTTTCAGGCATGTACTTCACCCCTAAATGCTATAACATGCATATCTTACAAATAAGGTAGTTCTCCAATATAAGCATACCTTAAAAAATTATCAATAATACTAATATTTTTACTGGGATTCTGAGAAGAGCTTTTCCCTGTCAATTGGGGGTGGAGTCATTCCCCATAAAAAGGAGAAAAAGTGCTTTAATCTTTCCCTTTACCAATTTTTAGAGATATTTTAAAGAGATTTCTCTTCCCACCAGCAAAGTTGTCTTTATCTTTTTTAAAGATTTATTTATTTCTCCCCACCCTCTCATTGTTTTGCATGTGCTGTGTTTGTTTGTTGGTCTTTTTTTTTTTTTAAGGAAGCACGGGAACCAAACCTGGGAGGCGCCTAATCGCCTGAGCCACTCCACTCCCAGCGTTGTTGCGTCTCATTGTGTTTCCTCGCTGTGTCTCTTGGTTGTGTCATCTTGCTGTGTCAGCTCGCTGTGCGAGCCTGTCTTCTTTAGGAGGCACCAGGAACCAAACCCAGACCTCCCACATGGTAGGTGGGAGCTCAGTCACCTGACCCATAGGTCTGCTTTCCTCACAGTTGTCTTTAAAACTACAGAGACACTATGTTAATGTAAAAACAGTGTACAGATACCCAATACTTTCTAGAAAATGACTATGTAGACCCTTGCGAAGAAAAAAAGCACCCCCATTAGGATTTCAGTTAGGTTCCTTGGAAAAAAACTCCTATCTGGACTGATTTCCTAAAACATACTGTTCCACCACTGCATCTCTTGCTTCAGAGTATAGATTATTGCCATTCATGTGTTCCTGCAATGTTCCATATCTGATAACACACACAGCAGCAATTTATCACTAATGTTCCATTGATTCATCAGCCTTTTCTACAGGTCCATCAGAAGGTTCAGCACTGTGCCTTTCTCTGTGGTCTTTTCTCAAGAACTTCCGGGAATGGAGACACACCGCCATCACCATCATAGAGCATAAACTCCAAATTTTATCAACAATTACAATGCAAACATTCATTGCATCAAGGTCTTGCTCTGCAGGAAGTGTCTCCCTTAAAGCACGCAGACCACGTTTAACCCAGTTTGTTCAAACTGCACTCTGAACTCAGACCCATGTCACTCCAAAAGACTGAGCTGATTGAGAATGGGCTCCAATGGACATAGCTCTGCAGTCAAAATAGTTAGCAGATGGACAGGCTTGGAGAATGTGAGTGCCTGTATTATCATAACCAGCAACGAGCAGCCCCACCCCATGTGGTCTCCAGTTGTGCTGGGATCTGGGTCTTGCTTCCAATTAGAGATATAACACGAGACACAGCAAGAGGTCTGTCAAATACAAATCTAATCCAAACACTCCTGCCGCATGAGATTATGTTAACAGTCTGGCATCAGCAGTAAGCCCACAACTGAGATACCAAGATGGTTATCAGCAAGATTTTTTTTTTCTTTTTTTTTCAATGGTCTGCAAGCTCTGGCTGTGCCTTCTTCAATGCAACCAACACTGCATGGGTTTTCAATTTCAGATCTAATGTGTCTGAAACTTATTTAACAGTTTCCATTGCATATTTAGTTTGATGAATCCCACCGAGAGCTCCAAGCATCGACATCATTGTCATACTGGCATGGGCCTGGCCGTGGCCTCCTGCAAAGCTGCAGATCGAAGTGCTATTGAGAGGGAAACAGACTTGGCCCCGTGGTTAGGGCGTCCGTCTACCACATGGGAGGCCCGCGGTTCAAACCCCAGGCCTCCTGACCCGTGTGGAGCTGGCCCATGTACAGTGCTGATGTGCGCAAGGAGCGCCCTGCCACGCAGGGGTGACCCCCGCGTAGGGGAGCCCCACGTGCAAGGAGTGCGCCCCGTAAGGAGAGCCGCCCAGCGTGAAAGAAAGAGCAGCCTGCCCAGGAATGGCGCCGCCCACACTTTCCGTGCCGCTGACGACAACAACAAAGAAACGAGACGCAGCAAATAGACACAGAGAACAGACAACCGGGGGGGGGGGGGGGGGGGGGATTAAATAAATAAATAAAATCTTTAAAAAAAAGAAGTGCTATTGAGAGATGTTTTCAGACATTTTATAAATGAGATAGTCACCTCTAAGGCTGGCAAATAGGGTTTTTCTTTGAAACAATTTTATTAAGGTATAATTTATATTACATAAAGCGCACTCCTTTTAAGTGTACAATTCAATGATATTTAGTAAATTTGCAGAGTTGCATAATGATCTCCACAATTCAATTTTAGAACATCTCAATGACCCCAAAAAGACCCTTTATGTCAATCCCTGCACCAACCTCCAGCCTCAGACAGCCTCTCATCTACTTTCTGCAAATGGAATCATACAATATGCACTTGGCTTCTTTCACTTAGAATAAGGTTTTGAAGGTTCATCCATGTTGTAGCATGGATCAGTATTTTGTTTTATTACTAAATAGTATTCTGCAATGAGTTTTTCCCCTTATTTCTTGAATATCACTGTGGACTCATGGTTTTTATTTATTCGGTATTTTGTAGTCAGTTACAATTATTCTTTTGATGCTCAAATTGTCACAAATTTGGCCAGTGGGAGACCCTTCAAGCTGGTTCTGCTGTCCTTTAGATACCCCCACTCTCATCCCAGTCTTTGAACACTTCCTTTCTGGCACAACAGGATGTTCCAGGCAGTTCAGAATCCCAGAGACCAGAGCTGGGAAGGGCCTAAGGGGACCTCTGGCCCATTTCTGTGGTAGGCTATTCTACAATCATGGCTGCCAATGAATCATGCCTCTCAGAATCTATATCCTTGTATAGTCCTCTCCCATATCCACTCTGGGCTTGGCATTGACTTGCTTTGGCCAATGGGACAAGAGCAGATGTGATACAAGCAGAAGCTGGATAAGCACTGGGTGCACTGGACCTTGCCCTCTTGGAAAGCAGCTGTGGCCATATAAGAAATCGGGTCAACAGTCGACTGCCTACCCTGAGGAAGGCCCTTTGGACCACATAAGCCCAATTGGGTCATCAGATGGCTGCAGTTGCATGAAGGACCCCAGCCAAGCCCAGCAGTAATGACCACTCCTGTAGTCGTAAGGAGGGTTATGGTGGGTAAGATCAGGTAGCCCTGAGTCTTGGCCCACAATGTGGTTCCCACCAAGCACTCTGTAAACAGTGGTTTGAATGACAATATAAATGGTTTCTAGGACGTGCATAGAAATGTGACAGGACAGTTGAAGAATTATCATTCACTTGTTCACCAAACATTTACTGTGTACCTACTGCATGCCGAATCCTACTCTAGGCATGGCACAGGCAGTGGTGGAGTGTGCTAGAGCTGGCTCACACTACATCAGCTTGTGGGAGCTGACTCTATGCAAGTCTTCACAACTACCTGTTGAGTAATGTTATCTGGTAGCTTGAAATCAGCCACAGCGAAAAGAAAGTATTTACACCACAGAAATGAGCAAATGCTACAAACAAGGGCTCCCCCAAACCATCCGATTTACCAGCATACCACTGGTAAAGAATGAATAAAACGCAATCTTTGCCCTCAATGAGCCTGCAGCCCAGGTGAAGAGCCTGACAATTTCTGTCTCAGGGACTCAGTCCCATGTTGTGTGGAACCCCATGACCTGCCCTCTAGAAGCTTCTATTCTAGGAGACAATGGCTCCTCTAAGTTTAAAAAATTTTTTTTTTATTTTTTAGAAGGTACTGGGGATTGAATCTGGGACTGCATATATGTGAATCATGGCTTCAACCACTGAGCTACACCCGTTCCTTTGAAATTTACTTTTATTTTTTAATTAGAGAAGTTGTGGGTTTACAGAACAATTATGCATAAAATACAGGATTCCTATATACCACCACAGCACCAACACCTTGCATTGGTATGGAACATTTGTTACAATTGATGACAGCATATAATTATACTATTAACTATAGTCCATGTTTTAACTTAGGGCTCACTGTTTATGTAATGTATTGCCATGGATTAAAAAAATTTTTTTTCTGTTACCATACACAAAATCTAACATTCCCCCTTTTAATCACCTTCAATATATAATTACATTCACAATGTTGTGCTACCATCACCACCGTCCATTGTGTTTGATTCTTTTTTCCTTTTTTAAAAAGATTTATTTTATTTATTCTCTGTCCAGTTATTTGCAATTACTTTCTGTTCTCTGTGTCTGTTCATTGTGTGCTTGTCTTCTTTTTTAGGAGGCACCTGGAACTGAACCCGGGACCTTCCATGTGGGAGGGAGGCACCCAATGTCTTGAGCCACCTCAGCTCCCTGCTTGTTGTTCTTATTGTGTTTCCTTGTTGTGTATCTTTGTTGCATCATCTCGTTGTGTCATCTCATTGTGTCAGCTCCCTGACTTGCTAGCCTTCTTTAGGAGGCACCAGGAACCAAACTGTGACCTCCTATGTGGTAGGAGGGTACCCAACTGCTTGAGCCACATCCATTTCGCTTGATTCCTTATTAAAACTTTTATCTCTTTACTAAGATTCTCATATTGCTCATTCACTGTTTTCCTAATATCCTTTAGTTCTTTCTCTGTATTCTCCTTCGTCTCTTAGAGCATTTTTAAGGTCATTTTTTCAAACGTCTTTGTTTGGTATGTCCACATTCTGGTCTTCTTCATTGGTATTTTTTGGATTTGTACTCTCTTCCTTTGAATGGGCCATCATTTCCTGTTCCTTTGTTTACTTGTAATCTTTTGTTACACACTGTATATATATTTTAATATTTTACAATGTTGACTCTGGGATTTATTCCCTAAGATATCTGTTTCTTGATTTTATGACCAGCTGGTGATAGGACAGAGATTTTCTTGAGTTTCAGCCCTCCGACTGGGAAGGTCTGCACAGAGTGAATGCAGCGTGCAGGGTCCGCACTGTCTTTTCTGAGCCCTGAACTTGTGCTTGTTAGTTATTTTGGAGTTGCCCATTTTACAGGAGTTTGAATACCCCCTCTATTTCCTAGGAGCTAGACCTCCCACTCCCAGGTTATTTGAGCCTTTGCCCCAGTTGTTAGCCTCTATAGCTTCCTTCCTTGTCTCAAGCTGCCTTTGCCTGGAGGACAAATGCTGGAAGGAGGGTACACCAGAAGGGAGTTTTCCAAGACAGTCTTTCCCAACCAAGACAGGGCAGGGCAGGGACTTGCCAAGGGGGCGCAGATCTGCTCCCGAGTGCCCTGGGGAAGGGATCAGGAAGGACACCAGGAGTCCCTTCCACAGTAACTCAGAGTTGAGCTTTCTTTTTTTTTTTTTAGATTTAGATTTATTTATTTATTTATTTCTCTCCCCTTCCTCCCCACCCACCCACCCCAGGTGTCTGTCCTCTGTGTCTATTTGCTGTGTCTTCTTCTTTGTCCGCTCCTGTTGTTGTCAGCGGCACGGGAATCTGTGTTTCTTTTTGTTGCGTCATCTTGTTGCATCAGCTCTCCATGTGTGTGGTGCCATTCCTGGGCAGGCTGCACTTTCTTTCGCGCTGGGCGGCTCTCCTTTCGGGGTACATTCCTTGCACGTGGTGCTCCCCTATGCGGGGGACACCCCTGCGTGGCAGGGCACTCCTTGCGCGCATCAGCACTGTGCATGGGCCAGCTGCACACTGGTCAAGGAGGCCCAGGGTGTGAACCGTGGACCTCCCATGTGGTAGACGGATGCCCTAACCACTGGGACAAGTCTACCGCCAGAGTTGAGCTTTCTTGACCTGCTCAACAAATGCAGCCCTTGAACTTGTTCCCCACAGCCCTAAGGAAGTATACCATCTATAATTCTCTGCTGCTGCCAACTTTGCCCTGGACAGTTTGGAACAATGGCCGCCCTCAGAGATCCAAAGTTGCTAATCAAAAGTTGTGATCAGGGAAGCAGATGCAGTTCAACTGATAGAGTGTCCACCTACCATAAAAAAGGTTCAAGGTACAAACCCAGGGCCTTCTGGCCTGTGTGATGAGCTGGCCCACATGCAGGCTGCTGCCATGCAAGAAGTGCCATGCCACGTAGGGGTGTCCCCTGTGTAGGGGAGCCCCACATGCAAGGAGTGCGCCCTGCAAGGAGAGCCACCCCGCACAAAAAGCGCAGCCCGCCCAGGAGTGGTGCTGCACACAGGGAGAGCTAACACAGCAAGATGACGCAACAAAAAAAAAAGAGACACAGATTCCCGTGCTGCCTGATGAGAATGCAAGCGGACACAGAAGAACACACAGCAAATGGACACGGTGGGGCAGGGGAGGGGAGAGACATAAATAAAAATAAATCTTAAAAACGAAAAGCTGTGATCAGACAACCAGCAAGATGGTGGCGGAGTAAGGAGCTCCTGGAGTCAATTCCTGCTACAGGGCAGTTACTAATCACCCAGAGCTCTCTGAAGCACCCGTCTGGGGGCTCCAGGAGACCAAAAGAGCATCCTGCAACATCCTTGAAGGAATGGAAGGAGGAGACTGCCCATCTGCAGGGAAGATTCTTAAGTAGAGCGTTTGACACCACAGAGGCTGATGCCCATCCTCCACTTGAGGCACAAGCCACCTCAGGAGCTATTCTGTGGCACGTCCCAAAAATGGGAGAGGAAGAGACAGTTGGGCACCAACTTCAGCTACTCATGAGTAAATTCGGCTGGCTAAAGTATAATCTGTCCAAGTCAGAAAGAGGCCAGTAGCCACCATCTTAACTCCACACCTGGAACGAAGGGAAACAGGGCTGACTGAAAATCACAGTGCTGGTAGGGACCAGCTTCTTTTCATCCAGGTCAGATTGCAGGTCTAGCATAAGCCCCATCTCCACTTCCAGCAAGGAGGAAGCTGAGAGGACCTGCGCCAGCCTCCCCAGGAAATTACAGGCCACGCGGAGGTCAGTGATCATCCTACTTTGGCAGCGCAAGCCACCCCAGGAGCTATTCTGTGGCTGTAATTGGAAGCTCCATTTCCCAAAAACAGGGGAGAAGAGATGGTTGGCCACTAATTTCAGCAACTGATTAGTAAATTCAGCTGACTAAAGTATAACCCTAAAAGCAGCAAAAGTTTCAACCTGTTCATGTTGGAAAGAGCTCAGTAGCCACCATTTTTACTCCACCCCCAGCATGAGGGGAAGCCGGGCTGACAGAAAATCACAGTGATGGCAGAGACTGGTTTCTTTCACCCAGCTTGGCCTGCAGCCCTAGCCTAGGCTTCAGCCCCACTTCTGGCAGGAAGGAGGCTGTTGGGCCCTGCACCAGCCTATCCAGGTAACTGCAGGTACATTTGGCTGACACAGACTGAATAATCAGAAGTCTACTGGGGCAACTGTGGTCATCTTGGACCTGCACTGCATAGATTGCTGCCAACACCTGCAGCTCCATCCCCACCCCAGGCAGGGAGAAAGGGGTGTGAAGCTTCATCAGTCTCTCTGGGCAACTACAGCATAGGCCTGTACAACTTCAATTATTCCACACAGCTGTGGCTCTGTCCCTACCCCTGGCAAAGGAGAAAGTTGGGAGAAGCTTCACTGCTCCCTGGGGCAATGAGGGCAGCTTGAGCCTCCACACTTATAGCACGAATTACATCCTTGGCTCCTACTGCACAACCAGCAAGAAAGAAATGGCAAGAAAACCCTAAACTAAAGAGGAAAAACTGCAACCTGAATAAATACTCTAGTAATCCAGATGCCAAGACACCAACCAAAAATTACAATCCACACCAAGAAACAGGAAGCTGTGGCCCAGTAAAAGGAACAAGATATGCCTCCAGATGACATACAGGAGTTGAGACAACTAATCATAGATGTTCAAATAAATCTCCTTAATAAATTCAATGCGATGGTTAAAGAGATTAAGGATGTACATATATATATTTAAAGATTTTATTTTTATTTCTCTTGGCACCCTCCCCCCACCATTGTTTTGTGCTCTTCTGTGTCCAGTTGTATTCTTGGCGGCACCAGGAATCTCTGTCTTTTTTTTTTTTTTTTTTGGTTGTGTCATCTTGCTGTGTCAGCTCTGTGTGTGTGTGGCACCACTCCTGGGCAGGCTGCGCTTTTCTCGTGCCGGGCGGCTCTCCTTATGGGGTGCATTCCTTGCACGTGGAGCTCCCCTATGTGGAGGACACCCCTGCGTGGCACAGCACTCCTTGCGCACATCAGCACTGTATGTGGGCCAGCACACCACACAGGTCAGGAGGCCCTGGGTATCCAACCCTGGCCCTCCCATATGTTAGACAGACACTCTATCAGTTGAGCCATATCCACTTCCCAAGATTATTAAGAAGACACTGGACAAGCACAAAGAAGAATTTGAAAGCATGTATAGAAAAATAGCAGATCTTATGGGAATGAAAGGTGCAATAAATGAAATTTAAAAAACACTGGAATCATATAACAGCAGATTTGAGGAGGCAGAAGAAAGGATTGGTGAGCTTGAAAAAATGGCCTCTGAAAGTGAACATACAAAAGAACAGATGAAGAAAAGAATGAAAAAAATTGAACAAGGTCTCAGGAAACCAAATGACAGCCAGAGATGCACACATATGTGTCATGGGTGTCGTAGAAGGAGAAGAGAAGGGAAAAGGGGCAGAAGGAATATTTGAAGAAATAATGGTAGAAAATTTCCCAATCCTATTGAAGGACATAGATATCCATGTCCAAGAAGCACAATGTACTCCCATCCGAAAAAATCTGAATAGACCAACCCCAAGACACATATTCATCAGAATACCAAATGCCAAAGACAAAGAGAGAATTCTGAGAACAGCAAGAGAAAAGCAATGCATAACATATAAAGATACCCAATAAGATTAAGTGCTGATTTCTCACCAGAAACCATGGAGGCAAAAAGACAGTGGCCTGATATAGTTAAGATACTATGAGGAAAAAACTTCCAGTCAAGAATTGTATATCCAACAAGACTGTCTTTCAAAAATGAGGGCAAGATTAGAATATTCACAGATAAACAGAAACTGAGAGAATTTCTAAGCAAGAGACCAGATTTTTAGGAAATACTAAAGGGTATGCTAGAGCCTGAAAAGAAAAGACAGGAGAGAGAGGCTTGGAAGAGAATCTAGAAATGAAAATTATATCAATAAAAGTAACTAAACATTTCAAAAGAGTGGGGAAAATAAAATATGACAGATAAAACTCAAGTAGTCGGGAATAAACTTAACCAATGACGTAAGGCACTTGTATTCAGAAAACTGCAACTTAATGTTAAAGGAAATTTAAAAAGTCCTAAATAACTGGTAGAACATTCCATGCTCATGGATTGGAAGACTAAATATCATTAAGATGTCAATTCTACTCAAATTGATATACAGATTCAACGCAATAGCAGAAATATCTTAAAAAGGAAAAGTGAAGTTGGAGGACTCTCATCACCATACTTTAATCATATTACCTAGCTACAGTGGTAAAAACAGCATGGTACTGGCATAAAGACAGACACACAGACCATTGGAACCAAATTGACGGTTCAGAAATGGACCCTTACATGTATGATCAAGTGATTTTTGACTAGCCTGTAAATCCACCCAGCTTGGGCAGAACAGTCCATTCAACAAATGGTGCTGAGAGAACTGAATATCTATAGCCAAAAGAAGGAAAGAGGATCCCTATCTCACACCTTATCAAAAAATTAACTCAAAATGGATCAAAAACCTAAATATAAAAAAAAAGAACCATAAAGTTTCTACAAGAAAGTATAGGAAAATATCTTCAGGACCTGGTGGTAGGTGGTAGATTCTTAAAGGAGATAAGAGGAAAACTGAGATGGACTACTGATGTTTAATGTACGCAGAAGTTTTAATTAGCTTTACTGTGAAAGTGTGGAAATGTATAGAGTGGATAGTAACACACAGTGAATAACAGCTAGTTTATAAATGGGGATGTGGCTGAAAATGGTAGTCTAGGGATGTAAATGTCAATTGACAGAATGCTAGAGAATAATCTAGGAACTGAATAGCACAGTAAACCCAGAGGTGGATGAGAATTGTGGTTGATAATACAGATGCAAGAGTGTCCTTTGTGAGCTAGAGCAAACGCACATCACTATTGCAGGGGTGGTGGGAATGTGGAGAAGCATGGGAAAAATAAACTGGAGTGACCTATGGGCTGTGGTTAGCAGTAACGTAATATTCTTGCATCAGTGCACAAGATGTACTGTGTTGATAATGAAGGAGTAGGAGAATGTGTTCCAAATGTACACTATGGACATGATAACAATCAGATGATATTATTTTATAATCTGTAGCCAATGTTCCACCACAGTGTGGTGTGTTGATGGAGGGGTGTTGTTTGGGAATTCTGCACATGAGCATGATTATTTTGTAAATTTACAACTATCATAAAGTATATTTAAAAAATAATAATAGGGTGGGTTGGGGGAAAAATACACCAAATGTAAGATGAGGACTATAATTAGTAGTAAGATTTTCACAATATTCTTTCATAATTTGTAACAAACGTCTCAACACAATGTAAGGTGTTGGTGGAGGGTTGATGTATGGGGCTCCGTATGATGTTACGTATGTTTGCTTTGTAAGTTCACAACTTTTACTATGCACTTATTGTGTATGTTCATATACAAATGATACAAAGATAATAATAGTAATAGGATGGGTTGGGGGAAAAATACTTTGGGTAGTAGTAATATTTTATGATGCTCTTCTCTCATTAGTTTAAAATGTTTAGCAACAATGCAAGGTATTGGTGCTAGGGTGAGGTATGAGAGTTCTGTATGATGTTATACATGTTTGTTTTGTAAGTTTACAACTATTACTATACATTTATTGTTTATGAATGTTTATGTATGAGTGATATACTTCAATAAATTTAATAAAATAAAAAGCTGTGATCAGTGATCAGCTGTCCCCACCCCTAGTCTTGGGAGGAGGTTTTGTTTTGTTTTGTTTTGTTTTAAAGATTTATTTATTTATTTATCTCCCCTCCCCCCCCACCCCAGTTGTCTATTCTGTGTGTCTATTTGCTGTGTGTTCTTTGTCTGCTTCTGTTGTTGTCAGAGGCATGGGAATCTGTCTTTCTTTTTGTTGCGTCATCTTGCTGTGTCAGCTCTCCGTGTGTGCGGCACCATTCCTGGGCAGGCTGCACTTTCTTTTGCGCTGGGCGGCTCTCCTTACGGGGGGCACTCCTTGCGTGTGGGGCTCCCCTACGCGGGGGACACCCCTGCGTGGTGCGGCACTCCTTGCGCGCATTAGCACTGCGCATGGGCCAGCTCCACACGGGTCAAGGAGGCCTGGGTTTGAACCGCGGACCTGAGGAAGTTTTTTTATGTCCCTTTCTGTCATCAGCAAGGTAGCCAGGGGCTGGACCCCAAAGTGGCCTGCCACTAGAGTAGGGGAAGGGTGCTGGTAATCACTGGGGAGGGTGCAATTTACTGGTCTTTACTAGCCTCTTTCTCCCACTCTTCTCTGGATGCTGTATGTGTTCTGGCATCTGGAGTTTGAAAATATTTGTTTCAGATAGTTCCTGCCTGTTTAATAGTTGTTCTGGTGGGAGGATTGAATCCTGGAGCTCCCTACTCCATTATCTTCCCACAATCCCCACCCTTTTGTTCTTTTCTTCTCTCAGAGGTTTTGGCAATCAAACCTTTCATTTCTTTTTTTTTTTAAAGATTCATTTTTTTATTCCCCCCCCGCCCCCGTTATCTGCTCTCTGTGTCCATTTGCTGTGCGTTTGGATCCTTATCAGTGGCACTGGGAATCTGTGTTTCTTTTTGTTGCGTCAGCTCTCCGTGTGTGCGGTATCATTCTTGGGCAGGCTGCACCTTCTTTTGGGCTGGGCGGCTCTCCTTACGGGGCGCACTCCTTGCGCGTGGGGCTCCCCTATGCAGGGGACACCCCTGCGTGGCAGGGCACTCCTTGCACGCATCAGCACCGCACGTGGGCCTGCTCCACACGGGTCAAGGAGGCCGGGGGTTTGAACCGCAGACCTCCCAAGTGGTAGGCGGACGCCCTATCCATCGGGCCAAGTCTGCTTCCCTAAACCTTTAATTTCTAGTTCAAGATCATTTGTCTTTCTAACTGGCACCTTTAGGACCCAGGAGTTCTCCACCCTCCACTGGAATGAGAGTTTGTAAGGGTAGCTTCCTTACTGGTCTTGTTCTCTCGTCTTCCCTGGTGCCCAGGCATGGCCTGGCATTTCCTAGGAGCTCAACTATTTCCTGAAGTTACTGAGTGAACTCTAAGCTAGAGGGAAGCCCCTACTACGTGTCTGAGAAACAGGCCCAGAGAGGGGAAGAGCATTTCCTGACGGCTTGCCAGAACTTTAAGCCCAAACCAGTGTGGCTGGGGTACAGTGCGTGGAGTTAGACTTTGCCCCTCTAATGTCAGGGCTACCTACCCTGGCTATAAACTTATCAGGTGAGAGGCCAGAAGTGAAAGGCCAGACCCTGCCCTAGGACAGAGGATGTGGAAAAGCCTGGGTCTCAGACTTCGTCTGAGGACCTGTTTGGGCAGTGAGAGAAGTAACCAGTAGTTTGGTTCATGGGATGCAGGATGGTTCAGAAGTTGGGCCTGCCCATCAGGCACACCTGGCTTTGAATACTGGCTCTGCCACATACTAGCCAGGTGACCATGTCAGGTGGTTTGATGTTCTGAGCCTCACTGTCCTCAGCTACAAACTGGTACAGTTCTTAAAAAGCCTTGCTGGTTGTTGTGAAGACAGTATGAAGGAGTAGGGCTGGAGCACCTCCTCGGACGCTCAAAGGGACATCACAAATGGCACCGGTCTAACCCTGAGCTTGGAGGGAGGAGGCAGGTGGTTCTGAAGCCTCCCGTGGATCCCTCGCAGCATCCTTGCTGCCCTATCCAGCCCCTCGCCTACACGGCGGGTCTGACCATGTCATCAATTTCATCTCCTCGTGACACCCTCCAATGGCTACTAGGCACACAGCCATCACAAATGCCTCCAGGTGTGCCCAAGAATGTTTACAGCAGCACAAACCTGGAAACAACCAGGTGCCCATCAACAGAATGAGAAATAAACTGCAGTTATGTTTATAACATGGAATACCATATATCAAGGAGAATGAACCAACTACAACTAGAGGCCACAGCTTGGCTAAATCTCACAAAGTTCAAAGTGAAAGGGTCCACATGGAAAAAAGGCATATTGAAGGAGCCTATTTATAGAGAGCGCAAAAACAAACAAACAATGTATGGTGTTACAAGCTGGGATGGTGGGGGGACTAGAAGGGGCATCAGGAGGCTCCTGGGGTGCTGGTGATGATCTGCTTCTTGATATAGAGGTTGCTTATATGGGTGTGCTTAGTTTGTGAAAATTCATCAAGCTGTACACATATGATTTCTGGAATTTACTGTATGAATGTAAATTATATCTGAATTTTTTTTCTTAAAAAAGCAAAACCAAACCAACCCACCAACCCATCCTTCAGAGCTCCACTCTGTCCTCACCACAAACAGTGGCCCACAAAGTTTTGCAAGGCCAGGCTGTTGTCAAGCTTGCCTCCTCACAGAGCACTTTATCCCCCTCTTTCCCTCCTGCCCATTTCATCCAGTCACTCCCCTGCCTCCAGACACTTGGCTCTGCTCTTCCCTCTGCCTGGAACGCCCTATCCCCTCGGCTGGGATAACTTCCTCTTATTTTGTAATTTCTTCTGGGGAATGTGCTCCCTGAGGCAAGAGGCCTGTGGAGTCAGAGAAGCCTGCGGTTCAGGGATGTTGCCCCCGGAGGCCCATTTGCTCATCAGTAAAATGGCCACTAACTAGGGTGGGGCAATATAGCCCCGACCTGGAATGGCTGCCCTGAACCAGGGAGCTATTCTGGGAAGCTCACAGCCTGCTCCTCACACCTCCTGCCTCTCAAAGGCTAATAATGGCAGAGTCTGAGGTAGCTGAGGACAGATGACAGGGAAGTGGGGCTGACTGACCCAGGCAGGCCCAGGCTGGGGTGGGTGGAGAGCTGAGCACTGCTGAGCTGGGGCCAGGAGGCCCTGCCTGGCTCAATGGTGGGTTCTGAGTCCCCATCACCACCACTACCACCCCCAGCCCACCAGCCCAGCCCAGCCCACAGTCTTGCCTCTGGTCAGAAGGAGTCCCTGGTTTATTCTACACTTCACATCACAAACACTTATATCATTTACCAGGCACCTGTTCTAGGCCTGGCATGAGCCCTGTCCTCTTGCTGCCCCGGGCTTCTCCAGGTGTGGCTGGAACCATTTGCAACAGAACACTCAGAGCACGTAAGAATGCAGGCTCCTAACTTACTGGATAAGCCAGGGCCCCAGAGGGTTCCAGGAATCTGCATTCTCTACAAGCTGATCCAGGTGCTGCATGAAGACAGAGCATGCGCCACTGTTTAGTAGGAAGGACAGACAGGAACCCCATTACAGTCCAGTGTGGTCAGTGGTGAGGAAGGAGGGGATGCAAGTGCTGGAGCCTAGTGGAGGCCCCTCCTCTGGCAGAGGAAACCTCTAGGTGAGAAAGACCTTTGAGCAGGACATGGGCAGTGGGGCAGGAGAGGTGGTGCATTCCAGGCTGGGGAACAACCTGTGTGAAGGCTAGGAAACAAGAGGGAGGCAGGCATTTTACCTGAACTGCGAGTAATTCAAACTGGTGGGGGTAGAAAAGGTGGGTGGGAAGGTGGGGCTGTTTACAAAGGGCCTCATAGACCACTGAAAGGAATGTTTGGGGGAAACTGAGGTGTGGGTGGGAAACTAACTTCTGGCTTAAAATGCTCCCAAGATGCTCATTAAGTGGCACAAATGTGACCAAACAAAAAATTTTGTTGAAAGGATGAAAGATGGAAAGAGTCCTTCACCTCAAAGAAGCTTCCATTCGGTAAACTCGTTTAGGGCGCCGACTGTTTGCCCCAGCCCTCACACATCGGTGCGGGCTCTGGGTAACAGGAAGCCTTCGCTCCCCGCGCAGGTGCCAACGAAACCAAAGCTCCCACCAAAGTCCAACACGCCCCCCAAGCTAGTGCCTGATTGGCCCGCCTTACCCCCTCTCGGTCCTACCTCATCTTCTGAATGGCTGGTCTGCTCTCTGTGCGGCCCTATAGCCCTCCCCTTTCCTGATTGGCCAGAAACCTACCTGCGGTGGCCTCGGATTGGGCGTTAACTTGGTCGACTCGCTGGCTCCTAGGGGGCCCGCTCTCTGATTCGTTGCTCGGGCCACCCTCACGGCCTGCACACTGAATGGCTGCGCCGCTACCTGTATCAGCCTCCGATTGGGTGCGCAGCGCCTCCCCGGCGTGATAGGTCAGAACCACCGCCCCCCTGACTCCCCATTGGTTGCTCGGCGAAGCCCGGTCTCCGGGTAAGATGGCAGCGGACGGACAGTGCTCGCTCCCCGCTTCATGGCGGCCGGTGACCCTCACCCACGTCGAATATCCTGCAGGTAAAAGGCGTCTCCAGGGCCGAGTACGTGTTCCCGGGGCCGCCCTCTCAGCTCCGGGCGTTTCGACCTGCGCGAGCCTGAGAAAGGGGTACCGCGGGACTGGGGTGGGAACTGTCAAATAGTGAGCCTTGGAGGGGCTCCGCCGGCGCGCGCCGCGCAGGCGCAGTGATGTGGCGATGAGATGGGCGAAATTGTGAGCCTCTCGCTCGCGCACTCTGCGCTTGCGCGTTCGGGCGCTCCCCGAGATTCTGGGGCGCTGGTGGGCTGTAATGGGGTGGCGAGCTGCTGCGAGTGGGAAAGGGTCACTGGTGTGGCCCTTGCCCCTTCTTCTCCGCCCTCCCCAGAGCCAAAGAGGCCGAACTCCCTTCTCGGCGTGCAGGGGAATGTCTCTTTCCATCAAACAGTGCTTTGGGGCATCCTGTAAAAGAAAGAGCTCCCCGTTGCTGTAAGTGTGCAGCCGGGACCAGGTAGCTCTTTGAGTAGCGTCTGGGTGCCACACCCTGACCAGGGCATGGCTCCACAGCACAGGGGACCTGGTGAGGGGGCAGGCAGCCTTAGGGATCTTGACTTCTGGGGCTTGCAATCAATTAGACACATCTCTAGAAGTGCTCGTTTTCCAGTTGAAAGGTCCATTAGCAACCGTGCAGGAGGTAGTCTCGTAGAGTGGTGCTTAGCTTGGCTCATGGGTTCAGTGGAATATGGGTTCAAGTTCAGGGTGAGGCCGTGTGCAGTGACTTCATCTCTTTGTCCCTAAGTAACTTCATCCCTAAAATGGGACTAATGACAGTGCCTCCCTCCTCGCTTTGGTGTGAGAAACAAATAACACTAGGCTTGAGGAGTGCTGAGCTCAATGTCTGGCACACAATAAGCATTTAATAAATTCTACAATTAATATTATCCCATCTTCCAAACTGCACCCCTCTCTCCTGGGTAGAATGGTTGGGTGCAGAGTGAGGCTGGCGGCTCCCCGTGGAGCCCTGGTTCCCTCAGGAATGTTCTAATCATGTTGCTGTCCTGGCCAGGGATGTGAGAATCTGAACCTTCTTGAGAGCCCCAGGGCTAGAAGCCAGGGGCCTTTCACCCTGGGTGTTCTGGGTTATACTGGGGGTGCTGCCCTGCCAGGTGCTGAGCCCTCCTGGTCTGCCGGCCCACCATTCGCCCATTCATTCACTCAGCCAGCATCCACTGAGGGCCTTCTGCATGCCAGGGCCCAGGCTGGCACTGGGTTTAATATAGTAAACAGGCCTGATATATCCCTGCCCTTCTGGACTATGAAAAACCCCCACTTTATAGGAGGGAAACCAAGGCCTGGAAAGGGGGAGCGACTTGACACTGTCATGACCTCCCTCCCTGGTCTTAGAACCCTCACAATCCAACAAGCGAGATAAGAAAGAACCTGGCGGTTGTGAGCAGCATGATGCAGGCTGTGATGAGGGACCCTTTGCAGGAACGGTGGTTGCCCAGAGGAAGAACCTGGTTGATGGGTGCATGCAACCAGGTCCGGTCCCCTGTAAACTCTTCTATGATCCCCTGCACTCCTCCTTGGTACCCCTCATCACATTGGTAGTTGCTGCACCCATCCATTTACTTAACATATATATCTTTTGAGCCCCAGTTAAGTGTCAGGCACTATATTGGGCTCGGAGGAGAGGGTGGAGTGTAAAAAGACCCTGTCTTGCTCTCACAGAGTCTACAGTATAGGAGAAGAGACAGACATGGGTCCAGTATCTACACTAGTGAGTGGACTACTGGATAATGAACAATTACAGATCCCCCTGCTAGGCTAGATCTCGACAATGGTGGGATCCATATCTGTGTGTTTATTTTTTTTCCCCTGTGGTGGGCACTGGTTAAGTTAACCCAGACACCATCCCAAGTGGGGGAAGCAGTGTGTGCACAGGTCCAGAAGTAGGACAGAGCACAGTGCATCTTGGGAACTAGAGTCAGCTCCCTGGAACTGGAGCAGAGGGTGGGAGGGAGGCAAGGCCAGGACTGTGCAGGCCTCGATGAGCTGGCCTGAGGTTGGGCTTATCCCAAGGGCAGTGGGAGCCACAGAGGGCTTGCATCAGAGACTGGTGAGGCTGGAGATGCTGACGGCATCTGCAGAAAGATCCTGGGTTAGCTCTGGCTATGAGACAGGCCATCAAATGACCATAGGTTTGGGGGCACGAGCCACTCCCTGTCCTCAGCCCAGTGACCTGTGGGTCAGTTGGATGAGTGAGAGACCCAGAATCTCAGGGCTGGAATGGGCCAGGCCATTGTGTGCATGGGGAGACAGAGGCCCAGAAAAGGGAAGGGCCTTGTCAGGTGTCAACTGGCAAGGCTATGGCAACACTGGTACTTGAACGCAGGTTGATGCTCAATTCTCCCAGGCCAACTCCAAGCCAGCCCTACCCTGGGTAGGTGGGGCTGAGGCCAGGCAGTTCCACCTTTCTCTTCAGACCTGGGCTCTGGCCTTAGCCCCCATGTGGGCACCTTCTTTGATGCCTGCCTCAGGCCAGGCTGGCAGTGTGGGCCATTGCCTGTGCTGGGTCCTCCCAACATGGATGTGCCAGGCACTGAGCTGGCATCTCACAAGTCCCATCTCATAAATGCTCACACAACCGTGGGAGGTAGGTACTAATATCTCCATTTCACAGAGAGAAAGTTGAGGCTCAGGGAAGTAAACTCTTTGCCTGAGGTCATGTAGCCAGCAAGTGTTAGCACAGAAACTGAGCCATGCCTTCTGACCCCAGAGTAGCCACATAGCTGCCCTGTCTCAAATGATAAAGATGGCCTTTAGATTCAAGCTCTGCCCTGCCCATAAGCAAGGAGGAAAGTGGCACTTATCTCAGTGTCCACATCTCTCAAAATGAGCCAGTGGCTTTCATACTGCCTCTATCCTAGGCCTTTTAGGAGGGTAAACAGCAATGAACTAGACCAATTTCTCGCTAGTGGAGAGGGGGCAAGAAGCTTTTATGGTGACAGGCCACCATATTGGGCAGCTCAGCCTCCTCCCCTGGCCTTGATCCCGGTCTGGGTCTTCAGGTTGAACCCAAGTCTGTGCAGTGTCCAGAGAATTCCAGGCTTCCCTAGAGGTCCAGGACTTGGCTAGGGCAGCTCCATGCCCTCTGGGCTGCCTGCCTGGTATAGGGCCTAGCCTCTGGAGTCAGACCCAGCTGGGTTCAAGTTTCTGCTTGGTGGGGGTGATGGGTAAAGAACCCTGGATCAAGTCTTCTACTCCAGGTCCTACCTCTTTCTGGCTCTACTTTGTGTAAGTCATGTAAACTTGTCAACCTCTCTGGGACTCAGGTTCTTCATCTGTATGGTGGGAACAGTAAAGGCACCTGCTTCGAAGTCATGATGTCTGAACTTAAGTGCTCAGTAAACAGACTGTCATGTCATGCCTATGATTTGAGTTGGTATGGCCGGCAGATAGACTGAGGCATCTACAGCTGCCTGGCCCCATGCTCCAGACCTGCCAGGGACTTCCTTTCTGACTCAGGTCCTATTTGGACAACTTCAGGACTTGCTGGGAGCTGGGCCTCTCCTGGCCTATGTCTCAGATGTCTGGGCTCTGTCCTCATCCCATTCTCTGTGTCTTCCCCAGGTGATCTCTCTGGCCACCTCCTTGCCTACCTGAGCCTCAGCCCTGTGTTCATCATTGTCGGTTTTGTGACCCTTGTCATATTCAAGCGGGAGCTGCACACGGTGAGTCTAACCCTATCTGCCGCTCTCCTTGCTCCCCAGTACTTCTACCCCAGGGAGAGAGGCTGTGACCACTAGGCAGCCCTGTTTACCCATCATCCCAGGTGCTTTCTTCTCCTTTCCATGCTTCCACCTTCTTTTGAGGTGTGTGGAACTTCCTGGCTAGTTCCAGGTTTATTCATGAGTTGGGCTGGGAGGTTCAGTCAGAGGCCACATTTGGGACTGGGTTGTAGCTGGCAGGTGCACAGAGGCCCACCTGATCACACATCTTACCTGACAGATCTCATTCCTCGGGGGCCTGGCACTGAACGAGGGGGTCAACTGGCTGATCAAACACCTCATCCGGGAGCCTCGGCCCTGCGGAGGTAGGGCATGGATTGTGGGGGCCTGGCACCCCTGGGCCAGGGCATGACTGGGAGACCAGTCTTTTTCCATGACACCCTGTTCTTCTCTCTCTCAGGCCCCCACATGGCTGTGGGCACCAAGTACGGGATGCCCTCCAGCCATTCCCAGTTTATGTGGTTCTTCTCCGTCTATTCCTTCCTTTTCCTGTATTTAAGGTGAGCTTCTGTCAGTTGGGGTGGTTGTTGTGGCCCAGGCTGGGCTTTGCCAGAGGCTCACTGTTAGCCCTTAGGATGGCCTTTGGGGCTTCCACTAAGGGTGGGAGGAGCTGGAGCCAAAGCGGGCGGTGCCAAGGGAGCATTTGAATGGGGCTGTTTGGGAGTTCAGGGCTCTAGGCTGTCTGCTGAGAAGCCCTGTTTTCCCAGAATGCACCAGACGAATAATGCCAGGTTCCTGGACTTGCTGTGGAGGCACGTGCTCTCCCTGGGTCTCCTCACCATGGCCTTTCTAGTCTCCTACAGCAGGTACAGAGAGAGGGAAATCACTGTCCCCGCCCCCCGCCCACCTGCTTGGGGTCATTTTGCATCTTGATCCCTGTTAGAGTCTCTAGTGTAGGCCCTGGTCCTGCAGCTTATAGGTCAGGATTGGGAGAGGGGTTCCAGGCCTCTGGTTTTAAAGGGATAGGGCTCCAGCTGCCTCTTCCAGCCCAGCCTTGCTTCTCTTCCTGGCTGAGCCCAGGTGTCTGGGGAGGCCTCCATGTCACATCAGCCATTGTTTCCAATGTCCTGGAGGATCCCCTTGCAGATGAACTCAGAGCTCAAGGGCTGGATGGAAGGAGGCTGATCCCAGCTGAGTGACCCTTCCCCCACCCCTTCTGGAGACGGGAGCAGCTGTTACGGTCCAAGCCCCTACCTCCTTTGGCAATTTGATCTGAGGCTGTGTGTTCACGGCAGTCTGCTCCTGTCTGTCTGTCTGTGTGTGCCGCCACATGTGCATGCACAGGGCCCTGGGAAGCTGGCATTTGGGCGTGGGGGATTGTGCAGGCCTGTCTCTGGCTGGCTCTCATGAGCTTCCCTTCTGGCCTTGGCCCAGGGTCTACCTGCTGTACCACACCTGGAGCCAGGTGCTCTATGGGGGCATCGCTGGGAGCCTCATGGCCGTTGCCTGGTTCGTCTTCACCCAGGAGGTCCTCACCCCGCTGTTCCCCAGAATAGCAGCCTGGTAACTGCCTCCTGCCTCTGTTGCTGCCCCTCCTACCTTCCTGGGGACTGGACTGTGGCCCCTGCCTCCCTCTATGGGTGACACCATCAGTGGGAGGAGTCCCCGGCATCCTGAGCCAGCCCTCTCTCCCTGGGAGGGTCCACTGCCCAGGCCTCTGGGGGCATAAGACTGCAGGCCCCATTGCCTGGCTTCCACCTGCACCAGGGGCGTTGCTGCAGGGACATGGGGCATGTCCTAGACCCAGAAGCCCGGGTGTTGTCCTCTCTCTTCCCCTGGGCTCTCGGACTCAGAAAGCAGCCTGAGTCCTGCAGGGCTGTGTGCACCGTGGAGTGGTGGTGGTGCCCCTGCCTGGGGTAACACAGGTGACACATTTGGGTCTCCAATGGCTCTGGGATCTCAATCTAGGCAAAAAGACTTTCTGGGCAATGGGAGGAGGGTACCATGCCAGCCCCAGGCACTGGTGGGACCATCTGGCTTGGTGACAGGCTCATGCCTTGATGTGGCCCTGGCTTTCTGGGTGTCTGTCTTTCCAGGCCTATCTCTGAGTTCTTCCTAATCCGAGACACGAGCCTCATTCCCAATGTACTCTGGTTTGAGTACACAGTAACCCGGTCAGAAGCCAGGTGAGTCACGGGGACTGCAAGCACTAGGTTTTGGCTCAGTGGGGCCTGGCCTGAGAGCAGCCACTGCCCCTGTTTTGGAGGGCTCCCCAAGAGCCAGGCACTTGCTTAAGTACTTTTATTGCGCTGCCTATTGAATCCTCTTATGGTTCCCATTTTATAGATAAGAAAACTGAGTCTCAGACAGGAGAAGGGAAGTCACTTGTCCAAGGTCTTGCAGCTTGTGAGTGGGGGTGCTGGGTCTTGAACCCGGGCTGTCTGACCCAGAGCCCATGCTTTTAAGCACTATGGCCCAGAACCAGAAACCTGGGCAGCTGAGTTTCTTGGGGCACCTGTGTGTGGACATCCCTTGAGATTGTTTAGTCCAGATGCCTCCTTTTATTGATGGGTAAACCGAGGTACAGTGAGCTAGGGGACTGGTTGTGGCTGCCCAGCAATTTGGGGCAAAGCTGGGCTTTGCAGTCTCCTGACTTATGGTTTCCTCCCTTCACCCCAGATCATGGGTGGGGTACCTGAGGAAGTGAGGAGTGGGGTGGTTCAGTGGGAGGGTCGGGCTTCAGCGATAGAAGAGGAAGCCCGGGAGGTTTTTGGAGGACTGGTGAGAGGAGCCATGGGTTGAGGTGGGGGCCAGTGTAGCAGCCAGAAATGTGTTTAGTGCTTCGTGGTCCAAATTATCCTAACAAACCTAAGGATAAAGCCCCAGTTTGAGGAGGAAAGGGGATTTGCGGCATTAGGGCAAGGCAATCCTAGTAGTGGCTGAAAGGCCTCCGCTGGCCCCTGGCTGGGCTCTCCACCTGGTTTTCAGCGTGGCCTCCCCTGTCTGCCCAGCCTGCCCTGCCCATCTTGCCGCGGCCTGTCTTCAGTTATCCAACCTCAGCATACACACACTCTGTGCCAGGCTTTGGGCTGGGGATAAGCGCAGTAATGGCCCCACCCTCAAGATGCTCATAGCTGACAGGGGAGGCAGATGTGACCAGATGGAGGCTCAGGAAAGCCGTGTTTACCTCTGTGATCAGTGCCATGGGCTAAAGCCCAGAGGCTTGGAGAGCTGTGACAGGAGCCCAATGTGGGGTGGGGCGGGGGCAATTAACTGAGGAGGAGCTGGCCTGTTGAAGTTAGGGGCTGGCAGGAAGAATGTTCTCCACAGAGGGAAGAACATGTGCAAAGCTCCCAAGGCAGGACGAAGTTTGGTAAGTCTGCTGGACAGACAGAGACTGGTGGGGCTGGAACCCAAGAAGCAAGGGGGAAGAGGTGTGGGGTGGCACTGGAGGCAGGGGTTTTAAACTGTGGGACCCTAGACAATCCTGCTTCTCCTTTCTGAGCCTCAGCTCAGCACTTCCAGAAAACTAGTGATTATCCCTACTTTTCTCAAATTTCCTGGGCTACACCCCCAAGCCAGGTGCTCAAATTCCTCTCCATAATCTCCATCAGTAGTTCTACCTTAGTTTACGTGCTTCCTGAAGGGAGAACTCATCACCTTTTGTAATTCTGTTTTCATTGTAGTAACAGTCTGTGCTGGCTTCTATGTAAAAGGGAACTTCCTATAATTAGTCAGGTCCCTCTTGCCTCTGTTCTTTCATGCTGGCACCCCATGCCCCCACCCTGATCTGACTTCATTTCCTGGGCTTCAGAGCTCCAGAGCTGAGGCATCCTTGATACCAGCCCAGCCAAAGAGCTCAACCTTCTCTAGGTCTCAGGTCCCAATTCCCAGGGCAGGAGGTCTGATTGGGACCATCAGGGATTGGCAGTTGCCCATTTTGTTGAGACTGTGGGTGGGGAGGGGACAGCTAAGGGGGTAGGTCACTGGGCACTAGGCATCCTCAAACCTGCCTCATTCCCCTTTTGCAGGAACAGACAACGCAAGCTGGGGACGAAACTGCAGTGACTGGTGGGTGTGGCTAGGTCCAGCCTCCAGGTCTGGCCTACACAATGCCTTGTTGAATGAATGGAATGACGGATAGAGGGATGAAGCAGAGACCTCTACAGACCCAAGTCACCAAGTGGAGCCTTTTTTTTTCTTATTTTAATTTTGATGAACAAGGTGGACCAAAGGGTTGAACCAGCCCCTCAACCAGGACCCTGGAGGGCCTGCTGCCAAGGGGCCACATGGCCAGAGACCCTCGCTGTGCTGCTGCCTGGTCGGGCGCAAAGTGTCCTTGGCATGGGCACCTGGGTGTGGGGTAGCGGAGGGCTTGTGCCTCTGTTCTCGGGGCCAGGAAATCCAGGTGGTGTGAAAAATACATACTATTTATTTTTTGGTTTTTGTCAAAGGCAGATTGGATTTTGGAAATGGGGCCAGCAGAGCCTGTTCTGCAGTGGCTGCAGAGTTGCCCAGGTCAGCTTCCCAGGCCCTTTGTTCTGAGTCCAGGGGTCAGATTGTTCCTCCCTGGGCCTGAGGGATGGCCTGGGGGGCCGGGAGGAAGGGGGCCACCCCTGTCCCCTCTGTGCCACCATTGCCATTCCAGAACCTCATTCAGTGTTTCCTTGTCTGGGGGTGAGGGCCCAGAGAGAGCACACGTCCGGTGGCTGCTATCATTGTGTTTTACCCTGTATTGACCCTATACCACAAGGGCTTTCTCTGGTCTCCTGTCCCCAAGACAGTGGTCCCTTTCTGACAAAGAGCCTGCACATTGTGGGTGAGCAAACCCAAGCTGTTTACAGCTCTTTTTTGTCCTGCCATTCAGTAGCAGTTAGTCTTTGTTTCCACTCGAACAAAATGCAGAAGAACCAGGAACTGGTAGGAAGAGTACGGCAGTGGGTGCCTGATGTCTCCCTTCCCTCTCGTGCTCTGAATATGTCCTTGTCCGTCCTGACTCACCTCCGATAATCTGGGAACCCTCTCAAGTTCACCCTTGTGCCTGGGTCTGGGGGTCTAGGCTCACAGAGCCCCCGTGGGCCCAGCTCAGGACGGCTCCTCCTAAAGGGAACTGCTCTCTAAGTCACTCTGAAATGGAGTCGTGAAGAGAAGATGCTTCCAGACTTGGGAGTTTCTAGAACTGAACCAGGCTGCTCAGGACCTGTGTTCAAATCCTGCCCCCCCCCCTTTCTTTGTGGAGATTCCTAATCTGCTGCTGAAGCACAATATTTTGGTGCTTTCTTTTCTCTCATTTATTAAAGACAGTGTCCAAAAGCCATTCCAGATGCTAGGACCAGGGGCTTATTTCTTGGGAAGGTAGGTCAGTCCCCACATTTCCTTCCCCTTCCCTTGTTGTTTTTATTTTTTACCTTTTGCCTGAGACAAGCCAAGTGTGAGGTGGTTTGATTTAAGAAAATCGATGAAATTGTTTACTATTGTTTTAAAATAAAATCTTAAACTCTGGCAGCTTGAGCACATATTGACTTGAGCTTGTGGGATAAGGCTGGGGGTAGCTATGGGGACACATGACCCTGAAGGGCCAGGGTATGAATAAGACCATAGCATCTCAAGCATCTCCAAGACATCTAGGCCCCCCTAGTGCCAAAAGAGGAGTTTGAATTGCCTTTGTGACATTTCCACCAGGGTTTGTCCAGTCTCTGATTCTCCCTCTCCAGTGAGACCTCAGTACATTGAGATCCATCATCCCGTGACCAGTGTTAGGAAGTCTTCCCTTCTTTTCAGACCCAGTCTCCCTCTCTGTGTGGTCCTTGCCAGCTCTGGCTCTGCCCTCAATAAACCCAATTCGTCTTCCATTTGACAGCCCTTCGGGACTGGGGACAGCCTGCTTTCCCTTCCTACACTGCCTCTGGGGGAAAATCTCCACTTTCTTTGCTTAATTCAGTATTTGTTGAGTACATGGAGGAGTAAGTATATCTCATTTTAGAAGAAATAACTTATGCAACCCAGCTGGAGTTTTGGAGGCCTTGTAAACAAAAGGGGAACAAATATAAGTCAAAGCCAACGGTTGGCCCAAGGTGGAGAGGCTTATCCTTCCTTGGGTACATCAATCTGAGATGCAAAAAGGCTACAGTCTGGGAAGCAGATGTGGCTCAAGCAATTGGGCTCCTGTCTACCATATAGGAGGTCCACGGTTCGAGTCCCAGGGCCTCCCGATGAAGACAAGCTGACCCGCACTGTGAGCTGGCCTGAACGGAGAGCTGGCCCATGTGGAATGCTGGTTGGCACAGGAGTGCCAGCCCATGGAGGAATGCTGTTCTGCATGAAGAGCTGGTGCAGCAAGATAACACAGCAAAAAGAGATAGAGGAGAGATGCTGCAGACCAGGGAGCTGAGGTGGCACAAAAGATTGGATGCCTCTCTTCCACTCTGGAAGGTCCCAGGATCAGTTTCTGGTGCTGCCTAAAGAGAAGACAAGCAGACACAGAAGAACACACAGCAAATGGACACAGAGCAGACGATGGGGGTGGGGGATAAATAAATCTTTTTTCTTTTTAAGCTACACCATCATGTGAGGGTGAATCAGAAGAAATCCCATCCTCACATGGCCTTGAAGATTGAGTTTCAGTCCTTCCAGCGGTCCATAGAAATTCAGTTAAGGTGCCTCCAGACTGGTTAGTGGTCTTAGGGACATGGTAGAGGCAAACACATCGTCTCTGGGGGAAGGAACTTTCATCCATTCAGAGAATTGGATTTTGAAAAATCTATCCTGGGAAACGGACTTTGGCCCAGTGGTTAGGGCGTCCGTCTACCATATGGGAGGTCCGCGGTTCAAACCCCGGGCCTCCTTGACCCGTGTGGAGCTGGCCCATGCGCAGTGCTGATGCGCGCAAGGAGTGCCGTGCCACACAGGGGTGTCCCCCGCGTGGGGGAGCCCCACGCACAAGGAGTGCACCAGTGAGGAGAGCCGCCCAGCGTGAAAAGAAAGAGCAGCCTGCCCAGGAATGGCGCCGCCCACACTTCCCGTGCCGCTGACGACAACAGAAGCGGACAAAGAAACAAGACGCAGCAAATAGACACCAAGAACAGACAACCAGGGGAGGGGGGGAATTAAATAAATAAATAAATCTTTAAAAAAAAAAAAAAAAAAAAAAAAAAAAAAAAATCTATCCTGGAGGAGTGTTTTTGTGAGCTCTACCGACAATCATTTACCTCACCTTACTGCTTCTCCAGGGATCTTTTTTTTTTTTTTTTTTTTAAAGATTTATTTATTTAATTCCTCCCCCCCCACCCCTCCCCTGGTTGTCTGTTCTTGGTGTCTATTCGCTGCGTCTTGTTTCTTTGTCTGCTTCTGTTGTCGTCAGCGGCATGGGAAGTGTGGGTGGCGCCATTCCTGGGCAGGCTACCCTCTCCCTTCACGCTGGGCGGCTTTCCTCACGGGCGCAATTCCTGCGCGCGGGACTCCCTCACGCGGGGGACACCCTTGCGTGGCACGGCACTCCTTGCGCGCATCAGCACTGCGCATGGCCAGCTCCACACGGGTCAAGGAGGCCCGGGGTTTGAACCGCGGACCTCCCATATGGTAGACGGACGCCCTAACCACTGGGCCAAAGTCCGTTTCCCTCTCCAGGGATCTTAAAGCACTTATTTATCCTGACATCAAAATTATTTTAAAATGATTTTTAAATCACAGTGACCAACATATAGACAAAGATATCCAAGTATAAAAGGAAACAAGACACCATGATTCAGAAACAGACAATAGAAATAGACTCACAGATCTTCCAGATATTAGAATTCTCAGGTACAGACTGAAAATGTTTTACTATTTTAAAGAAATAAAAGACAAATTTGAAAAGATCTGCAAAGAGCAGAAAACTAGAAAGTGGGCCGTGGAAGATTAAAAATGAATCAAAACTGAAAAATAGAATAGCTAAAAAATAAGAACTCAATATATAGGTTTAATGTCAGACTGCAGCAGGCAAAGTTGAAGACATAATTAAAATGCAGCATAGAAGAGGAAAAGGGCTGTCCGTTGAGCTGAGCCCTTGTGTGTTCAGTGGTCACCTCAGGCTCACATGTCCCAAGCTAAACTTGTCACTTTCACCCCATTTGACACACCAACCCCACCCTCACTTTGGGCATCTAAAGTGCAGCTTTGGGTGATAAGCCCAACTCCTCCTCCACCTGTTCGGTTGATTACCCAGTCCTGTCTTCTCCACTCGTAAGCATCATTGAAATCTGTCGAGGCTACTGTATCTCCAGGGCCATTGGGTTGGTCCTGGCCA
Source organism: Dasypus novemcinctus (assembly GCF_030445035.2). Lineage (NCBI taxonomy): Eukaryota > Metazoa > Chordata > Mammalia > Cingulata > Dasypodidae > Dasypus > Dasypus novemcinctus. Next base: position 87,987,990 of record NC_080680.1, on the reverse strand, counting down.
CCACTAGTCTTTTCCTGGAGGAAACAAAGCTTCCCCATAAGGTCCCCTCATCCCCACCCCCAGCCTAGCTCCTCTCAATCCATTCTCACCCTAAAACAGGCACAGCATCTTCCTAAAACCCAGCCATATCACCCTTCTCTCAGATTCAGTGACTTGGGTAAAGCCCAACTCCTTAACATGGCCTTTGTATGAGGCCCTGGGCTATCTGGCTCCCATCTCAGGCTTGCTGCAGCCCCTGCATATTCCCAGTGAGGCGGTCCAAAACAATGTTCTCATTAACTTGGATTTGTAAACTTTAGGGGATCTAGATGAAAGCCAAATGTCTACTTATCTTTAATTCATTTTTATTATGTTTCAAATTTCAAATGATAAATTACATAAAATACATAATTTAGGACAGTTCTTTTCCACTTATTTTTCAAAAAAAAAAAAATCATGTTTTTCCCCTGCATCTTTGGAGTTTGGGTCTGGTATCCCCTGAGGCCACCTCTGGGTAACTAGTCAAGTTCTCCCAGAGCCACTGTCTTTACTACAGCTAAGCAATTTGAGATATAACAGTAGCTTCTGAATTCCATGCATGATGCTGTCACTGGAAGTTTTATCCCAAGCCACAAGTGCCACCAAGGATGTAACATTCTGACAGTTGGATTTTGAAAAATCTATCCTGGAGGACTATCTGTGTGAGCTCCACTGCCAACTACTTACCTCACTGCTTATCCCAGCATCCACCATTTGTAAATTGTGAGGTCACAGGTGGCACCCCCAGAATCATCACTGAATTTTGTTTCTTTGTCCTCTTTTTTTTTTTTTTTTCACCAGTTCTACCAAGGGACCTCTGAGCTTCCACCTAACAGAGATTGGGTTGTTTTCAATGTGAATGCATCTTCCCCAAACAGTACTTCTTTATGGCTTTAACTAATTGAGCAGGTCCCCATGAGGTTACACCTGTAACAACTCAAATGCCCTCACTTCTGAGGGCTAAGGTGGGGGGAAACAGTACTGCCTTCTGTTCAGAACTATATGTTTCTTAGGACTTGCAGTTCCCAAAGCCTGTGATCTTGGGCCCCTGGGTGTCTGTACTTGCCGTTCCTGATGCTCGGGTCACTCTTGTTTGTGGTTGCCGTAAGCTGCATTGGGTGCGCCCTCATTCAGGCACCACTTACACAGCATGCACTTGACTCCTGCTGCGGCCTGTGCTTCCCCAGACTCTCAGTAATCCCCAATGGAACAGCATCGCCACCTCTGAACAGATGAGGAAACCCAGCTGGGGAAGATGAAGAGCTCTAAGCTCTCCAGCAACAGAGGTTAGCAGGGGCCTGTACACTCACCCGGGTGGAATCTTCTTCCAGGCCTGCCTGCTTTAGGCCCCTAAACAGTGTTCTTTCTCTGGCTGGTGACCCCACCCTGCCAGTGTTTCTGGGTCCAGAAGAACTGCCAGGCTGGCAGCACCTCTCCGGGCCTCCATCCTTCCAGAGTGATAGGAGGAGGTCAGGCCATGGCTTCATGTCCATATGCTCTCCCAGGGGCTTGGCTAGATGGTCCCTCAGACCCTGGCCCGGAGGAGACAGGGTGGCCTCTGCGGTTCTCTGCCTTTCCATTTGGTTGCCCAGTGACCTTATCCTCTCTGAGCCTGTTTCCTCATCTGAAAATTGAAGAAAATAACAGATCTTGCTCTCATGTGACTGCCACAAAAAATCTACCGGGCCATGAAGCACTTCACTGCAGGCTGAATAACCCACTCCTTCCCTGTCAACATCTGCCTTTGGGGTTTCAGGTATCTTCTATGACAGCCAGAGTGTCCCTCAGAGGGGGAGGCGCACCCTTCTCCACAAGCACAGCCCACTTGACTTGGGCAGGACATGCTGCCTCTGCCAGGTGTGTGGGGACAGGGTGTGTAGGGTTCTCATTAGGTGGCCTTCTGTAGCCCACTCCTAGCAGGTGTCTTCCCAGGTGCCAGCTGGAGCTGGGAGTGAGGGTACCTGCTCTGCCACCATTCCTGCTAGGCTCAGGTGGGGGGGCAGGAGGACGAGGCCTTGGGACCCAGTCCATCAGCCACACTCGACCTGCCTTGTCTGCCTACCTACCTCAGGACCACAGGGCCCAGCGGGGCTCTTGGAAGGCTGTCCCCACCTGCAGCCCACTGGCCTGGGGAAAGCCCAAGTCAGAGGAGGAAGAACACCATCCTGGGTCTGGAACCATTCCTGGCTCACACCCTGAGGGAGGAGCTGGCCCAAAGTTCCCTGACCCAAGACAGGCTCCTCTGAGGAGCCTGTGGACCCACTGGTGACTTGGATGCCCACTTCCAGAAGCAGAGGGCAAGGCCAGGTGTCTGTGCCCACCCTGCCTGCCTCCCTGGCTGAAGCACATTTTACCATCAGATTTTCCCTTTATTAATTGCCTTGTATGTTAATATTGTACAATCATGAACATGGTTCAGGAATCAAGCTGAGGGGAAGCAAGTGGGCTGGGGCTCATGAGCCACATTATTCAAAAGTGTGTGGCAGCCACATAAGAATGGTACCCTTGATAGGGGTGGGGGTGGAGGGCAAGGCCACGGGCAGCAGCCTCACCAGTAATTTCACACCCTCAGGGAAGCCCAGAGCCCCTTGGCTCTATATAATCCTATCCCGATTTTTGGGAATTTGGGCAACGGAGTAAGAGCCCAGCCCGGCCACTGAGCTGGCAGGGACTGACCAGAGCTGAGCAGGTGAGGAAAGGGATGTCTCCTCAGCCTCTTGCTCTGGCATGGAGTGGGCTAGGCTGGTTCCCTTCCCTGGAGGAGGACATGGGGGGATATGCCAGGGGCCTGGGCCCCACATCCTGCTCAGCCTCTTAGCTTAGCCACAGGATGCGGGCTACAGCAGGTGACCCAGGGAAGGCACTTGACTCGGGTCTGCAGCCCCCACTAAGGGATGCTGCTCCAGGCTCAGTCAGATCTGGCAGAACCAAGGGAAGAGGGGAGAAAAGGAGTCCAGCCCTGGTGGGTGGCCCCACACCAAGGTGAGCTTGGCCGTGGTGTTGGCAGGCCTGAGCACAAAGGGCTCAGAGCTTGGCCCGGGGGTGGTTCTGCAGTAGGGCGCGCATGTCTAGGAGTGCCTTCTCCAGGTAATGCACCAGGCGGGCAGCGTTGGTCTCGGCGCAGCTGTTGTAGGCTGTCACAGAGAAGTTGATGTGGGCCTCCATAGGGTTATAGCAGACTCCATAGCCATCTGGGACCACGGGCCCAAAGAACATGACACAGTCTGTCTTGGCAGGGACCTAAAGAACAGCATGGCATGGAAGTTCTTATCCCCTATACCTGCATGCTCTTCTCTAGCCCTGTGGCAGCACAAGCCTTCATTTCCATCTCCAGGCCTTTTTTCACACTGCACTCTGCCCAAGACACCCTCTTCTCCTCTCCAGCAGATAGCTTACTCCCTCTCATCCTTCAGGCTGGGTTTCTGTTGTAATCTCCTCTATGGAGCCTTCCTTGACAATCTCTAGGGTGGTTTTAAACGCTCCCTTTTTGGGGTTCCCTAACCTCCTAGAACTTCCCAAGGCACCGTCATCGCTTCACATTCTGTGTGTGCCCCACCTGGACAGTGTGGCCTATTCCCTGCTATATCCCATGTCCAGTACAAGCTGGCACAAGTCAGGCCTTGGTTTGTGTCTGACAAGTGAAAGAATCATGTTGTGTGGGTGATTGCTCCTCCCTAACCTGCATGGGCTGGCAGTGAAGGCCCCCAACCACAGCTTCCCCTCCAGAACTCCGCTGCTTCTGCAGGGGACGTATGGTGGCCTCCGTGGGCCACATCACCCCCAACTCCCACAGCCCAAGCCAGTCTTGTCCAACCATATTCTGGCCCTTGGCTCTGCTCAGTGCAGCCTTTGTTAAGCTCTAGCTCCCAGCAGGCGGACTCTCTTTCAACCCACCCCAGGTTACTTAGGGCAGTGACAAGGGCCTGGAGAGTAGGGAGCCCTAGGAGCCCTGGGGCAGTGGCCCACCTGGCTGGTGGAGAGATTGAAGTGCATGGCGATGGCATAGGAGGTGTCCATGAAGATGTCAGGCATGCTCACAAGGTCCTCGATGGCCTGCAGCTTAAGGCCCAGCAGGTGTCGGTCGAAGGCCTCCCCGTGGATGGCCTGGGAAGGGGGTGCTGTCAGGAGCAGGGACTGTGGGCCCACAGAGTGTTCCTGCCCTCCTCGCAAGCCTGGCCACTGCCTCTGCTACTCACTGGCCTCTTGAAACTGAGACCTAAGCATCTGGCAGAGGAGCCCTCATTTGACAGATAGGGAAATTGAGGCCCAGGGAGGGGCAGAGACCTGCCCAGGGAAGCAGGACAGTACAGGACCTAAGAGCACAAGCCCTGGAGCTGGGTGCCTGGCCACATTCTGGCTGTGGGACCTTGAGCAGATCACTGCTATCGAGCCTCAGTGTCATCACTTGTGAAATGGAGCTAATCACTGAGTTTCCCCCGCAGAATGGCAGTGGACCAAAATGGATGCCTGCATGTTATAAGGCTGGCTAGAGCCTTGCACACAGTAGCCACTCAGAGGCAGAGCCAGGCTCAGAAGGCAGCCTTAGTTTCTCCAACTTTAAAATGAGGGATGAACAGCTCTGCTCCAGGTGCTCTGAGGTTCAGAGGAGGGTTAGCAGCCATTTGCTGCAGGGATGGACAGGCAGGTGGGAGATGCCAAGGGACAAGCAAACAAGGACAGGTAGGATTGACTCACCCGGTTAGTGTAGGCTCGATGTGCCTGCACAGCCTTCTGCAGTAGTTCCACCTTCTGGAGCTCCTAGAGGTTTGAGGGTGAAGGGAGCTGAAGTGCTGTCCTTTCCCTATTCCTGCCACCCACCTTAATAGCATCCCCCTCTCCCTCCCGCATTAGTACTAGATTCTGAGCATTCTGAGAGCAGAAATTAGAATTGTCATCTTTCCAGTCCTTAGCCAGTGCCTGACAGCTGATGAGTGAGTGAGTGAATGAATGAATAATTCCCTTTCCTTTTTGGCTGCTGGGAAGCTTAGAGCTAAATTCATGGCTCCATCTTTTGTTAGATTTTCAATGCCCCACCACAGGGGCGGGATACTGTAGGTGCTCAATCAGTGTGCATTGACAGAATGAATAGGAAGAGGGATGGCTCAAACCCAGCTCACTCATCCTTGCCCTGGATCTCTCACCGACACTTTGGAGTCATCCATGGCCTTGACGAAGGTGAGTGAGTCCATGGAGGCTGAGCGGATGGTGTCTGTGCGGCCAAGGTGAAACATGCGGAGGGAGGCACTTTCGTATGTGGCACACGCCTGCCCATAGATCCTGAGTGGGAGAAGGGGCTGAGCACGCCCCTTCCAGGCTGCCCCCTGCTCCCCACCCCCACTTCTCATCCCTCCTTCGTGGGTGGGTGGGGCAGAGCGTACCTGTAGTAGGCCAGCTGTAGGGCCATCTGGATGAAGGCATCTGGGCTCAGTTTCTCAGACTTGGGGAAGTCCTTTCCAAAGTGGTGGAACACTATCACTGAGATATCCAGGTCCTGGATCATGCTGCAAGGGGTCAAGGTGGGTGAGGGCCAGAGTCAGCTGCTAACCCCAGGGAAGCCTGAGACCACATTTTCAGAAACAGAACCTGGTACAAAGGTAGATCTGGAACAGAAGCCTCTCATGCTTGGGGGATCCAGTCATGCCCACCCAGAGCACCCAGAGTAGTGGGGGTAGGTGCTTACATGCTGAGGTTCTGCTTGGCCTTCTCGATGTCATTCTTGATCTCGGGGGTGATGTTGAACCGCAGCTTCTTGGGCATGGGCAGGGGCACCATGGGAGACCTCACAAGCTCAGGCTTCTTCCTGCACGGGACAGGGGGCTCAGACTCATGCTGGGTGCCTCTGGAGCCTGGGTCCATCCCTGCGATCAGGGTGGGGAGGATGTCTTCTCTGAGGTTGGGGGGTGGGGAGGGGATCCAGTCCAGGGAGTCTTGAGTTTGCTCTTCTGAAAATTGCCTTAGGTGGCCAAACTGAGACCTGGAGAGGGGAAGGGACGGGGTGAGGGATAACTGCTCACGTGTACTCAATGACGTGGTCCAGGAGAGCGACGATGGGGGGCCCCTCTGCTGTTGCATGCTCATAAACAAGCCCACAGGAGCCATCTTCTGCCACAATGAACTACAGAGGGAAATGAGGGATCCTTATCAACCCCAGGTCCATGGAAGGTAGCTCCTGGCATAGCCACTGCCTTGTCATGTCTCATGGAAGGGCTTTCCCTGAAGCCATGCCAAGGGGTCTGTTGATCTGTTACTGTTCTTTTTTTTTTAAAGATTTATTTTTTTATTTTTATTTAATTCCCCTCCCCTCCCCCGGTTGTCTGTTCTCTGTGTCTCTTTGCTGCGTCTTGTTTCTTTGTCCGCTTCTGTTGTCCGTCAGCAGCACGGGAAGTGTGGGCGGCGCCATTCCTGGGCAGGCTGCACTTTCTTTCGCGCTGGGCGGCTCTCCTTACGGGTACACTCCTTGCGCGTGGGGCTCCCCTTCACGGGGGACACCCCTGTGTGGCACAGCACTCCTTGCGCGCATCAGCACCGCGCATGGGCCAGCTGCACACGGGTCAAGGAGGCCCGGGGTTTGAACCGCGGGCCTCCCATGTGGTAGACAGATGCCCCAACCACTGGGCCAAAGTCCGTTTCCCTGTTACTGTTCTTGATAACAGCTAATATTCCTGAGTGCCTTGGGATGCCCAGGCAGGCCCATATTAAGAATATCCCATGCTCAGTACATCTCACTGAGTCCTTGCAATGACCCTACTGGAGAGTTCTACTACCACCCCATCTTACAGGTACAGAGAGGGAAAGGCACAGCCAAGACTGCACAGCTCTGCCTGACCCCAGGCTAGGTACCAATGTACTGAAGGGGTGATCTGGGGGTAACAGTAGCTTCTGGGCCAGTGCACCAGGCCATACAATGACAGGCTGACTGCCCAGTAATTACAGTGGTGTTCAGCCTGCTGGCTTCCCACCTGCTTGTTTTATAAGCTGGGAGGCTGGGGATGCTGGGAGGGGTAACAGTAGCTTCTGGGCCAGTGTACCAGGCCCTACAATGACAGGCTGACTGCCCAGTAATTACAGTGGCATCCAGTATGCTGGCTTCCCACCTGTTTGTTTTATAAGCTGGGAGGCTGGGGACGTGGGGCCCAGGGGAAGGAAAGGAAGTCCCGAGGGCCAAGGTGGACCAAATCTGAGTATGTCTTTGGAGTGGAAGACCCAGCCCTGGCGGGGCCCCAGGCTGCGGCCCACCTGCAATGTCTTATCAAACCAGCGGTTACCGCTGTTGAGCTTGCTGCCACCACCGTGCAGCATCTGGCTGGCCACATGGCTGCGGTATACATCCTCAGAGACGCGTGGCATGGGTGCATCCAGGCACACGGTGAAGATGCTCTTCTGGATGGAGCGCACTGACTCCCGGTTCACCTTGTCTGCACACAGCACAAAGAGAGTGTGTGTCAGGGCCTGGGGAGGTGGTTTGGCCCCTCTCTGGCCTCCCTGCCCAGGCCTTTTCAGGCTGTTTGCATCTGACTGGGGGTGGGAAGCACTGCTGTGGAGGCCTCGGCTCCTGACGGTGCTGACATCTCCAGCACCCACCATGCACTGGGCATGGGGTATGAGTATCATGCTCACCAGGGCCCTGTTTCCTTACAGCTCCCTGGGAGGTAGGATTCACAGCTGAACTCACTTCAGACACAAGGACACAGAAGCCCAAGGTCACCCAGGGAGCCAGTGTGGCAGTCGGGGCTTTAACTCAGGTGGCCAGACTCCAGAGACAAGGCCCTAATCAATACAGGGTTTGGAGGTTTGGAAGGTTTGGGGGAGAGGGTGAGTGTGCAGGCTGAGGTGGGCTTCTCAGCCAGAGGACTTGGACTCTAATCCCAGCTTGCTTCGTAATAAAGGGAAACTACCTTGGCCAAACTGAGCTTGGGTTTTTGCTCACCTGCAAAGTGGGGACCATGGTAGGGACGCAGAGTGGAGGGAATTCAGGAAGAAACACGGCTGCCAAGGGTTGGGTCCTGGGACCACCCTGGTGTGGGAGGAGCCCTGGATGTGTGAGTCTCAGCATGGGGAACCCTGACTGCCCCCAGTCACAGGCCCAGGAGGCACCTTTAATAAGTGTGTTGTATGCCTTCGCCCAGGAGTTGCGGTGGTTGGAGGTGAGGATGCCCACAGGTTCCTTATTGGTCTGCAATGATGAGTTCCAAATCTTCTCCAGCTGAATGAAGATCTGATCCGAGGTGAGGGGTGTCCCATCGCTGTGGTACACATCCAGCTCAAAAAACTGTCCAGAGCACAGGTGAACAGAGAGAGGAGGGCTGGTAGGGGGATCTCAGCAGCTGCTGCCTCACACCAGCCTCCTCCTGCCCCTGGTCGAGCTGAGAGGACGGTGAGTCAGGTCAATGGAAAGAGAGGGAGGAAGATTGCCCTCGCCAGGCTGGGCAGGCCCGCGGCCTCCTCTAGCCCTCTCTCAGGCCTGTGGCTACCTGGGCATCCAGTAGAGAGGCCCAGAGTACACCTGTTCCCAGGGGCACATGGGCTTGTGTGTTGGGGGAGGGCTCTGACCTTTGGCCCTGTCCCTCCTACTCCCCTGAAATAAGGTGGGGGGTCTGCAGCCGTGGGTGGTGGGTCAACACACCTGGTAGTTGTGCACCACAGTAATGTGCATGGGCGGCTTCTTGGTCTTGCTGAAGTTGATGACAGAGTCCTGCTTGGGGCCTGGCACGCGGCAGGAGGACAGGATCTGATAATATTGGTTCATGCACAGCGGCTTTCCCCCCAGGTGCTCCACGGGCAGGGTCTCACTGTGGGGACAGAAGGTTCAGGGAGGGGGCCACTAGCTGACTAAAGGGAGAGAGGAGGGCAACACTGACAGGGACCTGCTGAGTACAGTGGAGGGCTGGATGGGGCCAAGTGGGGCTCCCACAGTGCAGCCCCCTGGTGTCCCCTGAGGGTAAGCAGGGGGTCCCAACAACACTGGACCAGAGGTCAGGAGGCCTGCATTGCATTCCACTCTAGATGGGCCCTGCTTACTGAGTCACTCTAGAACTATCTCCTCATCTCTGGGTTTCAGTTTGTCACTGGGGAGATGAGGCAATGGATAACCTCTGGGTTACTCTTGGCTGGGATGCCATAATTCCAGGTACTCTAGGACGGAGTCACCAGGAAGAGGTCACAGCAGGAGGAGCAGAGGACCTGGACAACCCCAACCCTGACAGAGGCTGGCTGGGCAAACAGGAAGAGAAACCGACTGAGTTCTGGACCTGGGGCTTGGGCGAAGGGTAGCAGTGGGCCAAGTTGGGCTAGGCCAAATCGCTGTGGTATTTAGGCAGCTGAGGCAGGGATGGGAGGCCAAGAATACCCACACTGGTCCCCTCAGCCCTGGAAGGGGGCAGGACAGGATGGTGCTGGGGCTGCTTACTTGTCAATCATGGCCTTGAAATCCAACACGCCCTCGATAAGTTTGGCAGCAAACCTGGAGGGACCAATCAGAGAAGAGATCAAAAGTGTGTGGAGACTGGCAGGGTGGCCCCCAGGTTGAAGACACCTGCTGGGTGAGGGGAGAGGCCTAGTCAAGTGACATGAGAGCAAGAATAGTGCTTCAGGTGGCTGTTTATTGCTTGCAGAAAGCCTGAAGTGCTCAAATGATGGACCTGTGTTCAAGTTCCAGTCCTCCTTTCTGAGGCAGGGCTTTTAAGGCTCAAGGAGATGGTGTTCACCAAGAGTCTAGCACAACATAAGTGCCACAGTGCCACTTCATATCACCCACAGAGGGCCTGTGGCCCTGAATGGCAGACCTGTCCAGTGGGCACTGGCCCTGGCCCTGGTCTGAGAAGCACTCATGGAGGGACCTGGGCCAGTGGAGTGTGTGAAAGGGCAGCATTCTTGAGACATGCCCACTGCTGGGCCATGGCTTCTCTGGGCCTGTGTTCCCCAGGCCCCCTTCCTCAACCTGGTCTTCCTCCCTAGATTATCTGGGCTTATGAAGGCTTTCTGGGCCACACCAACCATACCCTGATGCCTGGGGATACCCCTGGCCCCCAACACAGGGGCCGCTAGAAAGAGTTCCTGAGCCTGAACCTACCAGCCCTTCTCCAGGGTGCCCTGGTCCCTTTAAGAGAAGCAGGTGGCAGCTGTGAGGGGCTGGTCATTGGGCAGGAGATCCCTGTTGCTGGTATTTTTATCTCTGGTAGGACTGTAACAGAGTCCAGGCAAGTGATGTGGAAAAGCGGACTGTGTACAAAGGTCACTTCTGAGGCCAGCCCAGGAGACAGGGAAGGAGTGGTGAAGGGCCAAGACTGGGGCAGTGGGAAGGAGTCAGGTTTGATGGTTAACAATCCGGAGCTTTGGAGCTGGAGAGATCTCTCCTCCTATCTCAGCATAGCCAGTCCTGAGCTGTGAACTCGGGCAGGTCCCTTCATGGCTCTGAGCCTCAGTTGTCCTACCTGTAAAACAGGAATGATGCTCCTACCTCCCAAGGCTGTTTGTGGGGATGAGAGAGAATGAACAGGGCAGGGATCCCTTCTATCTCCTGGGGGAGGTGGACTTCAGAGCCCTGGAAATGCCTGGAGCCCTGCCTCCTAGCTGCCTCTCCTTCCCAACACCCTGTCCTCTATGTCAGCCACTCACCGGAGTTGACCCTGCAGATCAACAAAGTCCTGCTTGGGCAGCACTAGGCCGGGGCTGGAGCAGATGACCACAGGCTGGCGGAACTGGAGGTAGGCCGTCTTGAGCCACCATTCGGACAACTGGGGAAGAACCAGAGCCTGTCAGGATGGGCAGGCAGGGACCTGGTTTCCCTCCCCCACCCAGGGCCAGGGGACCTGGCTGGGTCCCAGCACCCTTGGCTCCCTTTGCCAACCACAGACGGTGGGTGCCTCATTGGACATTCTCGTGGTTAATGCACTTCCCATCTTAAACCCACCAGCAGTGCTTCTGTCATCTTTCCCTCAGCCTGGGCCAATCAGCATTAGCAAGAGAAATCAGCACTGCCAATAAAAAGGTACGAGAGAAAAGAGACTTGGGGAAGAAAGTGTGGAGGAATATGAATGTTTTTTCTTTATCTTATACATTTTCTGTTAATGTTTATACTCTTATAAATAAAACTGCTTGCCTAGATAGATGAAAAGGGAAAAAGGGAAAGATATATAAGAAGCAGCTCAAATAAGTGGGATTTTGACCATTCCTGGAGGGAATGGGACAGGAAGCCGGTTTCAGAGCAGCCTGCCGGACCCTGGTTCTTCTTGGTGGCCTAGGCTTTCTTGGTGTTGGATGGTCAGTGGACACCCGCTTTGATCTGGAGCATGATCTCGTTGTCACGGGGCTCTTGTGGGGAAGCTCACTGTGAGGGGAAATCATTGCCCTGGTGATACAATATGGACAGCGACACAGCCTGGGTCTCCACTCTGATATTCTGTCCCCTGGCTTAGGTTATTTCCACCTGGGCGTATAGTATAGTGCCTCTCTGCAGGCCACCCATGGCACGTTGTTAAAGGCTCCCCTCTTGGAGTACATGTAACCCCTACTCCCAGGTAAATGCCAACAACAAGCCTTACGTGATGACCACAACACCCCACACCCCACATCCCACATACCACCTCTGAGCATACACCCAATACATTTTCTAGGGCAGGTCCCTCACGCTTGGAGACCCAGGACCCCACTGCACTTTTTCACCCCATCTCAAACAGCAGGGCTGTGGGATGTGCCTGTTTACCACACAGATTCCCTTTGGGGAAGTGCTAGCCTATGGGACCAGGCTACTGGCCTATGGCCCTTGGCAAGGGGCAAGGGGGTGGGTGGCTTGCCTCCGACTAGACAGCACATCAGTGCAAGACTGCTGTCTGCTGATTTGAGACCTGAGGACTGGGCCCCTGAGTTAGCCAGGCCCTTCCATGTAGCTTAGGGCACCCTTGAGAGCTCCTCTGTGGCTCTGGGCTTTTGGTTTATCTTTCTAGGCCTCAGTTTCCTCATCTATTGATCAAGGAGGGGAGAGTTTGCACTATAGCTCTCTTGGTTTCTTCTGGCTCAGGGATGCTGTGACACCCTGGGGGTCATGCTGGGAGCTGGGTGGGCCAGACAAGAGCTCCCTCCTCTTGGAGACAGAGCCAGGCTGCCCTTCAGCCAGGGTCCCCCACTCCACCAGGGGATTGCAGAGCCACCAGCCCGGAGGCTGCAGCAATGCGGAGAGACAGGTATTCCCCCAGTGAGAATCACTGCACTGGGTATTCAAAGAGCCCCTTAAGGGGCCCTGTGGGTGGAGAGAGGGTACCCCCACCCTTTAGCCAGAAGCTTCTGTATAAAGAAGTGGTACCAGGCTAGACAAAGTTGGAAAACTGCCATGCTCCAGCCTCTTTAAGATCCTTCCAGGGCCAGCATCTTGATTCTGGAGTCCAAGGCCCTAACCTGCCCTAGCTGAAGAAATGCTGCACATGAGCCAATGACTCCCCCCACACCGAGGTACAGCCCCCAAACTTCCACTGAGCTCCGGGGTCAGATATCCACTTCCCCACCCTATGTCTCCACTTGGAAGTCCCATAGGCACTTCACCTCACACTTTACAGGACCAAAACACAACTCTGATTTTCTCCCACACTTCTGCTTCTCCCTCAGTCCTTTCCATCTCAGCAAGTCCTCCCCTACCATTTCCACGCAGTTGTGCTAGGTCAGGATTTCCTGTCCCATCAGCAAGTGCTACTGGCATGGCCTCCAGCACCCATCTTGGATCTAATGACTTTCTATCCTTCCCCTGCCAAAACCCTAGGCCCATACTGCTGGCATCTCCCTCAGGGTATGGTGCCGGTCTCTCCACAGGCCTTGGGCTCTCACTCTTGCTTCACTCTCAGGAGCTGGGTGATCGCTTTTGAACTTCAGGTTGCAGGATACGACATGTACAGAGAAGCACATGCAGCATAAGTGCAGACACGTATTTACAAGTCGACCACACCGGAGGAACCAAATCAAGGGGCAGAACCAGGGAGCTCACCTAACAGCACGCACCCTTGCTTAAAGTACCCCTGGCTCCCCATCCTGCTGAGGCACAAGTCCACACTGCTTATACTTTGGCCTCCCCCAGCTCTTGCACTTCACCCCGGCGCTGTTGGCCCTCTCTCTCTGGCCCCTGAACATACTGGGCTGTTCTCTGCTGGCCCGCGCTGTTCCCTCTGTCTCGGACTCTCAGGTCTCCTCGCCACCTCCTCCCCACCCTCCCAGTCCACTCGAAATAAAGAAGCTGCCATTCCTCACTCCGACCGCCCATGCTTTCCTCTTACCCTTTTTTATTTTTGTAGAACTTGGCTTGCTGCAATAACCTCATTTGTTCATTGTGTCTTATCTGTTTATCACTCCTTTCTCCCTGCTATTTGAATGTAAGCGACAAGAAGAGGCCAGCAACTGTGTCCTTCTTGTACACTCAGCACCCCGCCTGTGCCAGGCACACAGTAAATGCTCAAGAAACTCTGTGGATGAATACGCCGGAACAGCCTGCTATGTCAAAGTTCTGTGTGTGCAGCCAACCACAGGCCACAGGGAGGGATGCTCAGAAGGATCTGAAGTCTTGGAAGGGCCCTTGGCCTCCCACCCCCATGAAAGATGGGGTGGGATGACGTGCTCCCCTGTCGTCTCACTCACCCAGTTCTCCGTCTTCCTGGCCCTGCGCTCCAGCCCCTTCTGTAGGCGGTCCCCGACGCCCCCCGCCGTCCGAAACTCATCCACCAGCTGTTTGGTTTGGGCCCACTCCTCCTCACTCACGATGGGCTGCAGTGCCATGAGGTAATGGTCCAGGGTCTGCTGGAGTGGGGGCACAGGAAGGCGGGGCAGCGCGTCCTGGTGAGCCTTGAAGCGTCCGGAGACCTTCGTCAAGGAGGTGGGCTTGAGGAGGCCCAGGGGCTTCACCTGCCGGCAGCAGAATATCCTGCTCATTCTCTCTCTGGCGCTGGGAAGGAAGCCCTGACAACCCCAAAGCCACAGTTCTGGGCACTTATGTGCCCGACTCTGGGTCAGAGATAGCTTCTTGGGAGGTGCTGTGCCACCCAGGCCTCCCAGCCCTCCCAGCCCTCAGGCTGTGGGTGTCCCTGTATCAGGGGCCTGGAGATGAAGGGAGGGATGGGGGAGTGTGGGGTGTGGCTGCTGATCTTGGCAGAGCTCTGGGGCACTGAGTCAGAGGTACCAGTGGCAAGGGAGACCTTCCACCTGCCTTGATGCACAGGGCCCCACCTCTCACCCTCGGGAGATGAGCCAGCAGCAGTGAGGTGACTGCTCCCTCCCTGAGGCCCCAGCCTCTTGTTCCCACCCTTTCCAGGTTGAAAAATAGGAGGGAAGAGAAAGTTAGAGAGAGCCCGAGGATGAGAGCGCCCTTAGGTGAGGGCAAGGCCTCAGGCCTTTCCCTACCTGGGGGCAGGGGGAGGGAAGCATGAGGGCAATACCAGGGCATGAAAGAGCTGAGCTGCCTGACACAGAGGGCAAGAGGTGGCAGAGAGAGAGAAAGTGAGTCCAGGAGACTCTGGAGTGGGTGGAAAGAGAGAGGAGAAGGTCCGAGGCTGCTGGCAGCAGTGTGCAGGCAAGCAGCAGAGGCTATGTTCCATACCTTCTCTCCCTGCTGCCCGTCCTCCATGGCAGGACTGAGGTTCTGAGCCCTGTCTGTCTGCCTTGGGCTGGATCGCTAAGCCTAACTGTGCTACCGAGTGGGTGAGCAGAACCTAGCAAGAGGCTGCCCGGGCTGGAAAGAAAAGACAAGAGCCAAGATTCAGGGGGTGGGGGAGGCATTGGTGGCAGAGGAGGTAGCTGTGGTGGTGGCAGGGGAAGCTGCTGGACTCCAGATGTTCCACCCTCCTGAGCTTTCCACCCTCCTGAGCTTTCAGAAGTGGAAGAATGGGGAGCAGATGGAGTAGGAGGAAACCTGTAAGATGTTCTTGTTTCTTCTCTGGTTGGGCTCAGCTCCAGGGAGGCAGGCCAATTCAAAAATTCACCCTTTGAAATCTGAGTCGGTCTGTTTGATGAGGGAAGACTTGGCTAGAGGGCAGAAACTACCGGGCTGCTGAAGTTGCACCACAGCCCTAAAATTGGCCTTGAAATTGGGGTTGATGCAAGAGAGCAGACTGGATGGTCAGGGAAGGAATGATGGCTGCCAAGAACCATGCCCAAGCCCTGTTTCCCTCCAGGACTCTTGGGGTCCTTTGGGCCACCCTTCTACCAAAGCCTGGCTTTTCTTCAGTTGTAGCTCATGCAGCTGTGGGCCAAGATCTGAGGACTTTTGGCATTAAATATAAACCAAAAAGATGCTGGTTTGGGGGTTGGGCTAGATTTGAGTAATCAGACCCAAGGAACTCTGGCCAAGGCGTTCTTTGCCTCAGTTTCCTCAGGCCAGCTTGGTGGTCCTGGAGGATGACCAAGAACACTGGGCAATAGGGGTACAGTCTAGGTGGCAAGGATAAGGGTGAGGAGGAGGCTCAGGGTCCTGGAAGACCCCACAAAGCCTCTAAGCCTGAGCCTCTCAGCCCACAGACAGGTGCTCTCAGCCCTCTGGGGCTGGTGGTGTCTGTTTAAACACTGTTCTTGGCACAGGCAGGAGGAGATACAAACAGGTATGTCTGAACTGGAGAGGAAAGGATTCCAAATCAGGTAAGCGGGAGTGTTTACTTCAGGTTGCCCTCTGGGGACAACTGGGGAATCAGCATGGTTAGGGGGAATGGGGGAGAAAGCAAGGTACCGCCACCTGCTGCCTCCTGCTGCCTCCTGCCAGTTCTGAAGGCTTTCTGAGCAGCATAGTTTGATGTCTTCCAGTCAGTTTTTCTCTGGTCACACACATCTCCCCAGGGACTACTTGATAAACCCAAAAAAGGCTGACCAGCTGGAATGAGGTGGGAGAAGTGGTACTGGTCTGGGCAGGGACGGTCAGCCTGAGCACGTGGATGCGTGCTGTAACTGAGATGGTGTGTGCCCAGCTTGACAGTCTTGGTATATCTCTTCCCACTTGGCTTCGGGTCTAAGGGTGGGGGTACGATCGGAAGCCAGTGTCCCACTGTCTTGTCCGGGTCGTTGGAATTTAGGGCTAGAGGATGTGGGTTCGATCCCGCCTCTGACATTGCGCCTCAGTCTCCTCCTCTGCCAACTGGGGAAGCCCACATGCCGACCCCACTTCCGCCGTGGGAGGCTGGGCAGGAGAGTGGCCGCGTCGCCTCGCCGGTCCATTTCCACATTCGGGCGCAGCTGCGTGGCCCGCCCGCCCCTTCCAGGGCCCGCCAGGCCGGGCTCCCGGCCGCACTCACCATGGTTCTGGCCGCGAAGGCCAACATCTTTGCTGCCCGTCGGCGGACACACAGGCCGCTCCGCCCCTGCGCTGGGCACAGTCCGCGCCCGCTAGAGCCTCAGGGACAAGGTCGCCGAGCCACCGCCGCCGGCCAGGGCAGGTAGCCCCGCGCCCACCCACCCGGTCGAGCCGGCCGGCTGGAGGCGCAGGGACTCCAGGGCGGGGCCTGCGGGCGGCTGCGGACCCGGGGCGGCTAGCCGCGAGCCCGGGGGCGGGGCCACAGCGCCGGGCCCAGCCCGGCCCCAGCGGTGGGGACAATGGGGGCAGTTACCGATTGGGAGTCCCTTTGGAACCCGGGAGGAGGGGTGAAGAGGCTGCCCTCTTCTAGACTAAGCTGTTGGAAGCAGTGGCGAGCACTTCTCCCAGTCCATTTGGTGTCCTTGAGCGTTACTCCCACAGTGTCAGGAAAACACTAACCCCGCTGAGGGAATTGTCCTCTAATGTTCCTCCGGATAGGTCAGTGCCACGCACAAAGATGACAGGAGACGCCTGCCGCGCAAAAACATGTCTACCGCACCAATGAAATTGGACAGCCCCGCAAAAGCATGGCTGCCACCATTTCTCATTGCCGGGGCCCTGTTAGCGGGTGGGCTGGCGAGCCAGCCACTGCTGCGCATGCTCCGCAGGTGCCCCTCACTAACATGGCTGCTGCCTCTGACTCCGCGCGCTAGCCGCGAGCTGGCCGTTGGTGGGCATGCTCCCTGAGTGCCCCGCACGAACATGGCGGCCGTCTCCGCTGGGGTGACTTTAATTCTCGGTTTTCGGTTATAGCTGGCTGGTACCCATTTCTTTTCAGAAAACTCTGGGTCCGGGCTTGAGCCGGGGAGAGGAAGGGTGGGTGCAGGGTGAAAGGTGAGAGGAGACTGGAGGCATCCGGACTAGCTCTTGGCGGGAGGAAGATGGCTGAGGGTGAGCGGCAGCCGCCGCCAGGTAGGAGAGGCTGGACTCCGGTGGGCTGGGGGCGCGGAGGCGGTGCCAGGCGTGGGGGCGGGGAAGGGGTGTGGTTGTGTGGGGGGCCCAGGATGGGGAGGGTCAGGAGATGCGAGAGCTCGATGGGCAAAAGCGGATGGGCCCCTAGGAGGGAGGGTTTGAGAGTTGAGGCGCGCTGAGGAAGAGGTGGCGGGAGGACTACGGGAGAGAGGGCACAGGGCTGCGAAGGAAGGGGGTGTTTGGGGGCGCAACAAGGTACTTGGGAAGCCCGGACTGCCAGAGGGCTCGGTGGGCAGCGCCATGGCCAGAAGAGGAGGCCTTTTCCACATCTGGGCTCTGCGTGCTTAGCCCTTGGCTTGGTGGGGAGGCTGCCGGGGATGGCGGCGAAGGTGGTTCAGGGGGCTGCTTGCTTTATTAGACGCCGGCTCCTGGGGTGGGGGTGGTGCTCAGGGGGCCTGCCTCGCCGCGTCCCGCGCCCACCCACCTACCAGCCTCTTCCGCGCCCTCTTGGAGGGCCGGCTTTGGAATTTCAGTGGCTGAGAGTTTATTGACAGAAACTGCCCTTGGTATCTAAATCACTAATTTTTAAAAGACTGGTTGTGCAAGGAGATGAGTCTCTCTTTGGCATTATTGTAACTTTTATTTACACTGTGGCCTCTTTTTAGTTCATCTCAAATAACTGGAAATCCAGGGTGGGGGTGCTAGAGAAGAGGAAGGTTATTTGCTGACCCCCTTAAACTGATTGCTGATAACTTTTAAACTTCTGATGGAGGAGGAAATAGATTAGGCCAAACACAGCTAATGTTTTTTGTTTGTTTTGTTTTGTTTACTTTTAATTTTAGTAACAAATACACAGCTCAAAACTCCCCATTTTAACCACTTTCAATTGTACAATTCAATAGTATTAATTATATACACAATACTGTGCTACCATCTCCAATATCCGTTTCCTTAGCTTTTTCAAACAGAAACTGCACTCATTAAGCAATAAATCGCACAGTCAGTGTTTTGAAAGCATTATGATATTCCTTCTACCCTGTCTCACATTTTGTGATCCCTGGGAGGGTCTCAGGAGGAAGAAATTTTGAATAATAGAAAAAGAGGCATTCCGCACAAGGTGAATAAAGAGCTGGATGTGGTCTGTTAGGGTAAGCAAAACCAGAATTTATTTCCTCTTGTGCAAAACTTCTGTGCATCTGCACTTAGAAATTCTGATAACGACATCAGGAAATAGAAGGCAACCAGAATTATCAGTGAGATTAGTGAGCCTCTAATGATGGATGGAGAGTAGGGTAGGGAAGGAACTTGTGCACTGAAAGAGATGAACGCTCGGGGAAGTTGTCTATGGCTGGAAAGGTCCAGAGCCCTGGAAGTCCAGAGCCCTGTCCTTCTTTGAAGATGGAAAACAGAACGTTTTGGAACAAGTGGGGAAAAGCCTGCTTAACTTAGTGTAGTGGTGGAAAGGGCTTTTGAGTTACACAGATCGGCTCTGCCTGACATAAGCCTCAGTTTTCTGCTCCCTTAAATTAGGGTAACTTGTACCTCTTTCACGTAGTAGTAGTAGTATGTGTGCAATAAAATGATGTGGTCAAAGCCCAGGGATATGCTGAGCATTCAGTAAATGTTGGCTACTGTTTTCCTTTTCAAAGGTGGTACAGATTGATCATTTAGACCCAAATAGTAGGTGATGATACATTTTACTCTTTGGTACTTTTCGCAGAGACAGAATTTGAGCCAGAGAGACTGTGGGTCTGACCTCATTTATTATGGTCCTGTGTTTGAGACTTGTGTCTTTGATTGTGTGTTCTGGCAACGTGTGTGTGTTGCATCAGTGCTTCGTAGCAATGATTTTTACAAGGTAGCTTTCTCTTGGGAACAGGCTGGAGGTTTTTCTCCCTGTCGAATAATTTCAGGAAATGTATTCTTAAACTTAGCAAAGAGCTTTGTTTCCAAAGATCATTTACAAGTTTGTTATTTGAGATGTAGAATACATTTTCCTGTAAAAATAATGTGGTTAGGTTACCAGCCTGACCTATGAAGCTTTTTATTTAGCATCTTGCTAAAAGCAGCAATTTGATAATAGCTGGGTCCTCAATTCTGGGTTCTAGGAACAGGTGGGAGGAGGAAGAGAGTTTCTGGTCTCTTTCTTGGGCCCTGGTTTAAATTTTGAATTAGGCAGAGGTTTGCGATGCTCTTTTGCCTGATTCTCTATCTTTTTCCTTAGGTCTCTAGGTCTCCTAGTACCTTTTCCTCAGTGCCTCTCAGGGTAGACTCTGTTCCCCCAAATGGCACATGTTTTAGAACCTTCTAAGTCCTGGTCCCTGTTTCTCTGCACAGCTGATACCTGCTAGGTTTTAGGAGGAAGGCAATGGCACAAATATGTATTACTTTATGAATGACTGACTGTCCTTTCCTCTCCTTTTTAGAGGAAAATGCTGACAAATCGAAGGAATCTGTGATTTAGGTCCACAACTCCATAACCAAAAACTCTTGGGGCCATGTGTGTCCTGGAGTTCAGAGATTTTCAGATTTTAGAAAGCAGTGCATCATAATCAAACGCAAAAATATTTCTGCAGCAGAGCATATAAATACTCTCAGTAAGTGGGCTACATAAAGCCTATAAATATCCTCATGTTAATTCAGGTTCTTGCTGCCTAACTTAAGAGTAAACTTTGTTTTTTTCAGAGCCTTTTGGATTTTGGAATTATGGGCTAGAGATGGTGAATTTATATTTCCCAGTATGGGGAAGATAATTTTGGCTAGTGAGGATACTCATAGTAGCAGTCTTCTTTGGTGTAAAGTTTACCTCTAGGTCAGCATATTGAACTGCCCTGTGTATTCCTTTCTCTCAACATCTGAAAATATAGAAACTCCATTTAAAATAGTTTTTTTTTTCTGATTACAAAGTACTGTACGCTTTTTAAAAAAAGATTTATTATTTATTTCTCCCCACCCCCTCATTGTTTGTTCTTGCTGTGTCTGTTTGTCTTCCTTGTTTCTTTAGGAGGTATCTGGAACTGAATCTGGGACTTCTGATGTGGGAGGGAGGTACTTAATCTCTTGAGCCACCTCCATTCCCTGTTTTATTGTGTCTCTCATTATGTTTTTTTTTCTTGTGCCATATTGTTGTGTCAGCTTGCTGTGCCTGCCTGTCATGCCAGCTCGCTCTCTTCTTTAGGCGGCAGCAGGAACTGAACCACATTCCTCCCATATATTGGGAGCACAATCGCTTGAGCCACATCTGCTTCCTGTATGCTTGTTTTTTTTTTAAATATTTAATTAATTAATTTCTCCCCACCCCCTCCTTGTTGTTTGTACTTGCTGTCTGCTCTCTGTAAGCTTGTGTGTGCTTGTCTTCTTCTTTTTTCAGGAGGCACTGGGAACTGAAACCGGACCTCCCATGTGGGAGGCAGGCACCCAATGGCTTGAGCCACCTCCACTCCCTATATGCTTGTTTTTAAAAGTAATATATAACTTTAAGAAATCAAATTCTCCTTTAAATCTCACCTCTGAGAGACAACCATTAACTTTTGTGTTTAATCCTTTAGATTTTCCAATGCACATACTAATATGTATATATGTTATATTAATATGGATAGTTATTTTTTAACAAAATGGGATTTTACTATATGTACTATAGTCTAATTGCTTTCCTCACTTATTACTATTTAGACTGTCTTTACATTTCAGTAATATAGATTTTTTTAGTTTAAAAAACTACAGAGATTTATATTATATGGGTGTATTATTATCTACCTTATTGGTTGCTGTTTGGGTTGTTTTTAATTTTTTCCCCTGTAATAAGTACCCTTGTGAACATCCTTGTGTACTTTTGTGAGTATACCTGTAGGGTAGATGCCTATAAGTAGAACTGTTTGGTATAACTTTTTTTTTTTTTAAAGATTTATTTTATTTATTTATTTCTTCCCACCCCCTTGTTGTTTGCATGTGCTGTATCTGTTTGTTGTGTGCTGTTAGTCTCTTTTTAGGAAGCACTAGGAGCTGAACCTGGGGACCTCCCCTGTGCGAGGGAGACACCTAATCACCTGAGCCACCTCCCCTCCCTGCTTTGTTGCATCTCTCATTGTGTTTCCTCGCTGTGTCTCTTGGTCATGTCATCTCACTGTGTCATCTTGCTGTGTCAACTTGCTATACCCTCCCATTGTGCCAGCCTGTCTTCTTTAGGAGGCACTGGGAACCAAACCTGGACTTCCCGTGTGGTAGGCGAGAGCTTAGTCCCCTGAGCCACATCTGCTTCCCTATGTTTTTTCTTTTTTCACTTCAAAAGATAGTGCTGGTTGAGCCAACTAACTCTCCCACCAACAGTGAAGGAGAGTTATTGTTTCCCCTTACCCAGATCAATGCTGGATGTTTCTGTGAACCTGACAAGGAAAAGAGATCATTTACTGTACGTATCTTTGCTTATTTAGGAGGCTGGTCATTTTTCCAAATGTTTCTTGGCCATTTGCATTTTCTTCTTCTTTAAATTTCCTGTTTGTGTGTAAAGAGCCAACTTGGTTTTATTTTTATTTCTTACCATTTCTGCCCAGGTGGGGAGTAGGAGGTGAGGGCATGGCAGAACCACAGAATATATCAGTTCGTGAGGGCACTGCTAGTATCGCCTTGTTCCTTGTAGAGAAGGAAAGGCAGGAGGCCAGCTGGTTTGGCTTAACAAGTCATTACTCTGTCCTGGGCATAGGCATCTGGTTTATTCTAGGGCTTGGGTGTTGGAGTCTTGCTTTAAAAGTGTGCATGTACACCATGTGGCAGGACCCCAGGATCTGCTAGCAGCTGACCTTTGGTGAGAAAGCATCTCTGATGATGTCTTGATTTGGACATTTTTGCAGTCTCAGAATTGTAAGCGTTTACCCTAAATAAATCCCCTTTATAAAAACAAACAAAGAGTGAGTATATATGTTTTGGATGGGAGGATACTATTTACCTGTTTGTATTTTCATTTTCTTTGTCAAGATTCTGCAGAGGAGACTCCTCCAGCCACACAGAACTTCATCATTCCAAAAAAGGAGATCCACACAGTTCCAGACATGGGCAAATGGAAGCGTTCTCAGGTACCAATAGTTGTCTGCACTGTGGGGTCAGAACTTGGGTGAGGCTACAATTCTCTGAGAAACTTAGGCTTTTTCAGAGGTGATAGTTTTCTAGTTATAACCAGGGCTGTGAGCTCCTGGCCCTTCTTGCTCTTAAAGCCTGAGCTATTGGAAGCTAGAGAGAAAGGTAATAGAGACTATCTGCGTGAAGGTCTCTGGGGGTTGGGACAGGGTAACCCTGGAGAGTTCCATTCCTAGGTCTCATAAACCATTGATCCTTGGGTATTATTGGATTGGCCAAACATGAGTGTCCTAAATGACAGCGTGGGTCACTTGATTATTGGTTGCAAGTACAGCAAATCTGGGAGCCTGGTTTTCAAAGGGAGAGGAGTTTATCTCATGGCCTAAGCCGGGGATGTGTTTAAGCCTCAAAAAACAAACAGAACAAAACAAACAAAAAACAGGAAAGAGGACTGAGAGCACTGAGGGTAGGATGGGGTGGTAAAAAGTCCCCTTCTCAGCCAACTGGATTTCTCTGCTGCTCAGTTCAAATGGTGGGCAGAAGATAACAGTTTGCTATGGTACAGGCATGTGGAAGGTCTGAGTAAAAGAAAAAGAAAACCAATTTCAAATTCTCAGGGTAGACTTCTGGCTCAGCTCTGTTCAGGCACGTCCTCCTGCTCGGGTGGGGAGTATTGCTTTTACAGAAGGGCAGGCACAGAGTCCTCACAAGCCTGGCAGATTCTCTATAAGGAGTCAGCTATGCTTCCATTCTGCGCAAACCCTATACCTTCCATGCCTTGACCTAGTTGTGACTTGAACAGGAGTCACTGCTACCAGAAACTGCCTCACCAGGGGCCTGTACCTCAGTGCTTTCTTATCTGTGTGATAGGTATAATCTGCAGCCCAATCAGGGAAAATAATGCCCAGTTGGAAGCTGGGGATGTGTGTGCTGGGTCTCAAAGGATGCCTGTGGGCAGAAAATGGTGCCTTCTCCTGGGACCAGGGCATCTGCCCTGCAGCCAGACAGTCTGTGGTGAGGGAAACACCTGGAAGATTACTGGGGGGAGTCAGCAGGCTGAAAGAAAGGGGCAAAGGATCCTGGGCTAATAGTCTTTGAACTCCTGGCAGTTTGGTATAATGGACAAGTACTCGCTTAGCTTTGGAGTTAATTGGCTGGTTCCTAGAGATCTTGGCCTTAGGACACCTTGAACAAGTCACTTCTCATCTATAAAATGGGGTCTGCATTGTGGGGTTTTTGCATAAAGGCAGCAATAGTGAGCACTCAGTAAATGCTAACTGGTACTCCAGATGGTGCTGGGGGGCTCGTTGGGATATGCACCCTTTTCCACACCCCCACTCCCCACTCTGTTTGGTAGGCATATGCAGATTACATCGGATTCATCCTCACCCTCAATGAAGGCGTGAAGGGGAAGAAGCTGACCTTCGAGTACAAAGTCTCTGAGGTAGGCATAGGCAGGGATCCTGCTGCCACTGCCTTTCCAAAAATAGCTCAAAAAAGGCACTCGTACTTATTGCCCACAACTGGAACAAAGCAAAAATAAGATCCCCGAAAGGTGCGTGCATTTTGGTGTCTAAAATTCTGATCCTCTTTTTAAAATCTGTGAATAGATGTATTTTTATAAAATTGGGACTGAAGTTAATATGTTGTTTCCTAATCAGCATTTTTGCTTACATAGCTTTATAGTGTTTTACCTAGCTTTATACATTTATAGTGTTTTACATAGCTTTATACATTTATAAACATTACAAAATAAGTAAATGTGCTCACTGACGACATCACTAGTAGAAATGTGTATAGTATTAATCCTTCCTTTCCCCTTCATACCCAGTTCCTGGGGGCAGCCCCTGCTAACAGTTTGGGATGTATTGCCCAGACCTTCTTCTGTTCGTATCGTAGGATATTGTGAAATATGCCTCTTCCACAGTATAAATGGCTGCCTCATTGAGTTCTGCCCTCATTTATTAAACAGCCTCCTAATTTTAGACTTTTAGATTGTATCCCCTAAACATTACTGTTCTGAACATCCTGTTCTGAACATAGATCTGTGGGCACTGTTTCCGAAGGATTTGCTGGATCTTGGGGAACGCCTGTTTTTGACTTTGGGTTCACACTGCCAGGTGGGTGCTTATTTCACACTGTTGCAATAACAGGCTTTTTTGTGTAACGAGGGTACAGGCTGTGTAGAGACAGATTCCTATCATAAGGTGTGGTTGTACAGGTTGTTTGCTGTTGGTGGGTGTTCTTTCCCAGGGCTGGGTCCCAGGTGTGCAGCAGCCTCTTGGGTTCTTGCACCAGTTGACCTAGAGCCACCCTGAGAGGCTTGTCCCTGAGCACCTCTCTCTCTGCCTTGTCTTATCCATCACTCTGTCCACAGCCTTGGACCATGTTGAGTAAGGCCCTGTCCTGGCCCAGTTTCTCTCTCTATCCCAAGGCTAACATTGCCTTTTTGCCCTCATGCCATGTGCCTAGTGAAATTGCCTCTTCCTGGGCCCAGACTGGCTGCTGGTCCACCTGAGGGAAGCAGGCCAGTGGCTGGGGATAGACAGCCTTCCCTTGGGAGCCAGCCCACCAATGGCTTCGTGGGTTCCTCTTGGGCCCAACCAGAACTCTAGAACTGTGGTTCTGGGTGCAGGATGCTAGGGAAGAGAGGTGGCTCTTCCTTGGGTCAGTGGTGAGGGGTGCTCAGATGTAGGCTCAGTGGGTGAGGGAAAGGCTAATTAAAGGGCCCTTAATTAAAGGCAAATTCTGAGCTGCCAGATCCCTTTCTGGTTCCTTAATTACCCGTGAGGCTTTTGAGGTAGACACCCACACCAACCATGTGTTATCTTAGCGGAAGAGGTGTTCATTTGGCAGGATTGCAGTGTGATTAAGAGCTTGGGTTCTGGAGTCAGGTTGGCTGGGTTTTGGTACTCTGCCACCTGAGGGCTGAGTGGCCTTGTTCCCTCTGACCCTCTGTTTCCTATTCGGTAAAGTGGGAAGAGTAATCAGATCTACTCACAGTCCCATGGGGACGATTCATTAAAGTCCCGCAAGTAGGTTTTTAGCACAGTGTCTGGCACATACAAAGTACCATTATTATTGTTCTTATTAGCTATCGCTATAATTATTATTCCATTTAATTTTCAGTAGCATTGTTGTTTAATTTGGGTTCTTCCTGAGACAGAATTCATCCCATAGCCAGGGCAGTGGGTTGCGCCTCACTTGGTGGGCAAAGATGACCAGCTTGGTCTCCAAAGGTCTCCGAGCTTCTGCCCACAGCTGTCAGGGACAGCAGAAGGCGCAGCATGCAGCACATGGCTGGGGGGCACAGATGGGGGTTTGCCTCAGGCCTGCACAGCTGCTTGGGGAGACTCTGCTTCCTCTCACTTGTGTCTCCTACTGCGGATATGGCAGCTGCTGCTTGGCAGAGGACAGAGTGGCCTAGGGTAGTGGTCTCCAGATCACTCACAGCAAAGAGAGCCAGGAAGGGTGATATAGTACATGTGTCATAGACTGATGTTTAGGGGGCTGCCTTTTATTTTGATTTTGTGCCTGTCCTACTGTTTGGGTATACATTTTTCATTTTTTTGCAAACTGAAGGCGATAGTAGACAGGGGATTTATTTTTGTTGTTCTGTTTTATTTTCTAATGTACTAAGGGGACAAAATTAAAAAGTTGACAAGTGAAATTTTTGGGGAAATGGCTCATGAAGTCCAAAAGGGAGGCATTGGTCTAGGGAGATGTAAGAAGGCTCAAATTATTCCTTGAGCCTCAAGGGGGTCCCAGCCCACAGCTCCCTTCCTTTTTTTTCTTTATTTTTTAAATTTTTTTTTAATAGTTTCCATGTTTTGTTTGTGTTATCTGCTTTATTTCACTTTTGTTCTTCTTTTTTTTTTTTTTAAGATTTTTTATTTTTATTTTATTTTATTCCCCCCCTTCTCCCAGTTGTCTGTTCTCTGTGTCTATTTGCTGCGTCTTGTTTCTTTGTCCGCTTCTGTTGTCGTCAGCGGCACGGGAAGTGTGGGCGGCGCCATTCCTGGGCAGGCTGCACTTTCTTTCACGCTGGGCGGCTCTCCTTACGGGGTGCACTCCTTGTGCGTGGGGCTCCCCTACGCGGGGGACACCCCTGCGTGGCAGGGCACTGCTTGCGCGCATCAGCACTGCGCATGGGCCAGCTCCACACCGGTCAAGGAGGCCCGGGGTTTGAAC
This sequence comes from Dasypus novemcinctus, assembly GCF_030445035.2. NCBI lineage: Eukaryota > Metazoa > Chordata > Mammalia > Cingulata > Dasypodidae > Dasypus > Dasypus novemcinctus. The sequence continues at coordinate 87,961,490 of NC_080680.1, read as the reverse complement.
CATGGACCTCGCATGTGGTAGACGGACGCCCTAACCACTGGGCCAAGTCCATTTCCCTAGCTCCCTTCCTTTTTAACCCTTCCAACAAAAGAGACAGCCCCCTGCATTAAAAAAGTCTTCTCCAGAAAGGGGAACTAGGGGCCTTTTAATTATTCATTGGCCCAGCTAAGCTAGCAGCTGGGGCCAGTTTCCTGCTGGCCTCTGGAGTGACCTTTATCCCCTTCACTGCCTCCAGGGAGTCCAGAGCCTGCTGGTGCATCCTGGAGCCAAGATTATTACACCATCCCTTGTAAGTCATGTTGATGCAGGGGGCCAGGTTTCATCTATCCTCATCAGCCATTCTTGGTAATCTGGTTCTTCACAAAACCAGGCCCTGGTAGCACCTTTTGACACATCCCAACAAGGCAGCTCTCTGTCACCCTGGCCCTCTGCCTCTTCCAGGTTAAAGGGAAATTCCTCCTCTGACACTTAACTTATCCTCTCCTCTCCTCAAGCGTTGGTCAGTGGGATGTATGGGAGAGAAACACTCAGGACCACTGTTGCTTTGCACAAGCAGGGACACTGTTTACATGGGCTGCAATGTGATTTGTACCTCCTTGAGCTATGCAGATGGGTGTATTGGCTGACATGTGTTGCATTAACTCAAGCCTTCCCTCTTCCCTATACCCTCCCCACCCCTCCAAATATATGCACAGCTCTTAGGGGTCTCTGCTCCTCTGCCAAGTCTCTGCATCAGCAGCCCTGAGTATGCCTTGCTCTCCCAGTTACAACTTTTCATAGTTGCATCCACCCTGCTAGCTCTCACCCAGGCAGGATCTGCTTCCTGGAAGGGAACCCTCTTCCCAGGGCTGCCTGGCTCTAAACATCCTCTGCATTTTCTGTTCCTTTGCCATTTGTTCTGGTCCATTTCTATAAGCCTTACCTGGAAGACACACTTTCTAGCCACCCTCAACGACCTTTGGTTTCGATAGATCACCCCACCTGATTTCTACATCAAGTGAAAGATCCTTTATGTACTCATGCTGCTTGCAGAGACTGGAACTTTTCCCTGCCCTGTGACACCGATTCCACTCCTTAGTTCAACCTTCCAGCCTTTTCTGTTGGAAAGGTACAAGGAGATGGGTTCTCCAGCACTGCTGGCCATCCAAAGCATTATGCATGGTCAGACCTTGGCCCAGCATTTCCACGAATATTTAGTTGCAAGATTATTTATTTATTTTTTTAAAAAGATTTATTTATTTAATTTCCCCCCCTCCCTTGGTTGTCTGTTCTTGGTGTCTATTTGCTGCGTCTTGTTTCTTTGTCCGCTCCTGTTGTCGTCAGCGGCACGGGAAGTGTGGGCGGCGCCATTCCTGGGCAGGCTGCTCTTTCTTTTCATGCTGGGCGGCTTTCCTCACAGGCGCACTCCTTGCGCGTGGGGCTGCCCCACGCGGGGGACACCCTTGCGTGACACCCTTGCGCGCATCAGCACTGCGCATGGCCAGCTCCACACGGGTCAAGGAGGCCCGGAGTTTGAACCGCGGACCTCCCATGTGGTAGACGGACGCCCTAACCACTGGGCCAAAGTCCGTTTCCCAGTTGCAAGATTATTTATCACAGTCATGTTTGTAGTAGTGAACAATTGGAAATGACCCAAATATTTAACAGTGAGGGATTTGCTAAATAAATTATGGTAAATTGGTATGATGAATTGGTATTTATTGTACATAAAATTATGTACAGTATCATAAAATTATGTTTACATGTTGATGCAAAATGAGGTTTCTGATATATTGAGGAAAATGAGAAGGCTACAAAACTATGTGCCCTGTGATCCGTTTTTTAGAGTCTGTATGTGTATAAATATATCCAGTTACCCTGAATTAAGCACTGTGCTAAGTATTTTTCATGGAATCTTATGTAGTCCTCAGCACAGCCTTATGAGGCAGGGTTATTATTTTCATTTTCAAGATGAAGAAACCAGAGCTCAGAGAGTTAAGGTCATTTGTTCAAGGTCTCATAACAACTGTAAACAATGTTTTATCTGGGATTTGAATCCAGAACTATCTGAATTCAAAATTTTTACTGTGATAAACAATAGAATGGAGCCTAGAGTGTCTACAACTAGAAGCGGGAAGAGTGCATCCAGTACCCATGTGCAATCTAAGCCCTCACTTGACATAGGTGTGCAATGGACACAACCAATCCAATGTCCACAGAGAAAATGTGGAATGGGTGTGGGAACGGTAGCCATGGGGGCTGCTGGGTGTGGGGAACGGGAGGAAGAGATGAGATGTGGAGGCGTTTTCGGGACGTGGAGTTGTCCTGGATAGTGCTTCACGGACAATTACGGGACACTGTAGATCCCCCCAGGGCCCACTGGATGGAACGTGAGAGAGTCTGGGCTATGATGTGGACCATTGACTATGGGGTGCAGTGATGCTCAGAGATGAACTTACCAGGTGCAATGGATGTATCACGATGATGGGAGAGAGTGTTGCTGTGGGGGGAGTGGGGGGCGGGGGCGGTGGGGTTGAATGGGACCTCATATATTTTTTTTAATGTAATTAAAAATAATAAATAAATATTAAAAAAAAACAATAGAAAACACTGTACAAAAAGCAAAATAGAAGAGTATGTTAAAAAATAAGTTGTGGGAAACGGACTTTGGCCCAGTGGTTAGGGCGTCCGTCTACCACATGGGAGGTCCGCGGTTCAAGCCCCGGGCCTCCTTGACCCGTGTGGAGCTGGCCCATGCGCAGTGCTGATGCGCGCAAGGAGTGCCGCACCACGCAGGGGTGTCCCCCGCATAGGGGAGCCCCACTCGCAAGGAGTGCACCTGTAAGGAGAGCCGCCCAGCGCGAAGGAGGGAGCAGCCTGCCCAGGAATGGCGCCGCCCACACTTCCCGTGCCGCTGACGACAACAGAAGCGGACAAAGAAACAAGAAACAAGACGCAGCAAAAAGACACAGAAAACAGACAACCAGGGGAGGGGAGGGGAATTAAATAAATAAAAATAAATCTTTAAAAAAAAAAAAAAAAAGTTGTGTTTATTTCTGGGTGGCAGGATTTCTGGTGATTTTAGTTTGCTTTCCTTTATGTTTCTACTTTTTGTGGTGAATAGGTATTAATTGTGTACTAAACACAAGACCCCAGTAAAATAATTTTTGGAAAAGTCAGGACTGGAGTTCATACTGTCCAGCAGCTCCTCCATGGTAGGTTGGCTGTAGAGACCAGGTGCTAAAGCCACACACACCTGTTCCTCCAGCCTATGACAGCTTCCACTCTGTAAAGCTTGCTGTGCTCCCCTGTCCTACTTTCACATTCAGGGTGGTTGGGAAGAAAAGGGTGGTAGTGGGGGGCTGCAAGGAAAGCAACCAGTTAGTGCCTTTCCTAAGGGTCACTGTCCAGCAGCTAATGGGACTTCCCTCTGTGGCTCTAGCTTGGGGCCACTAGTCACTGTGGCTTGGACCCTTTATTTTGTCTTCACAGGCCATTGAGAAATTGGTTGCTCTTCTTAATACACTGGACAGGTGGATTGATGAGACCCCTCCAGAGGACCAGCCCTCTCGATTTGGGAACAAGGCCTACAGGACTTGGTATGCCAAACTTGATGAGGTGAGACTGCCATCAGACAGGCTTGGGGGCTTGGCTGGGAGGAGGGTGGTTCTGGAACTGGTGGAGACCAGTGAGGCTGTGTTAAGAGTAGGATGGGAAGAACCTGCATTGTTTTGAACAGGGATTTCCAGCCTTTCAGGGGTTTTGAGATCACTGGGGAATCTGTTAGAACAGTAATTCTATTTACTAAAATTATAAATGGATTTACCCTTTACCACAGCTGTCTTCTGGGAATTACTTTTATAGATACTTCTCTGAGTATATACACAGTGTCCATGGCACAGGCTGTAGAGTCACTCATTGTTTGTATTAGCAACAGATTGGAAGCATCCTGAGTGTCCAGTAGTGGGGGACTGGTTCAAACTCATTTTGTGTAGTCAATAGTACAATTATAAAAATGTTCTTCCATCAGTTGTAACAAATGTATCACACTAATGCAAAGTGGTAATAATAGGGTGGAATATGGGAACTCTATATTTTATGCATAATTTTCCTATAAACTTACAAATTCTTTAATTAAAAAAAAATGTGTTGACCAAAAAAAATACATAAAAAACTCATGTTAGTACATCCATACCATGGAGTGCTGTGCAGCTGTGAAAAAGAACAAGGAAGCTGTCTTTGGAACTCAGATAGGAAGGGCTCCAGGATTTATTGTTATGATTTAAAAAAAAACAGGCTTAATGATGTACATGGTAAACTAACTTTTGGTAAGAAAAAGGAAAAATAAAAATGTATGTTTGTGTTGCTCGTATTTCATAAAGAAATATCACTGGAAGGATATATAAGGGACTAATGAAACTGCGGTTTCTTTTTGAGGACAAGGGAGAATAGAGTAGATGGAGACAGATAGGAATGAGATATATCAATGCATACCTTCTATAATGTTTTTATTTTTGAATCATGTGAAAATGTTAGCTGTTCAAAACAAAAAAATAAAGTGCAGAATCTCAAGCCTCATCCTTAAAGAATCCAGATTTTAACCTGCTCCAGGAGATGCTGATGCCAGTTGCCCATAGGTTGAACATAGTGAAACTTAGGTCCTAATTTTCCTCTGGTATAGCATCTTCACATGGAGAAGAGGGGAGTACCAAGGAGCCAGCAAAGGAAGGGCTATCCCTGTTTAAGAGCTGCCTGGGATTGCCTGTAGACTCTAAGATAGCCCTCCCTCCCTTTTCTCTTTCTTTTTAAAGATTTTTATTGAGTTATAATTTATGTACAAGAAAGCAGAAAAATCATAGCTGTACAACTTGATGACTTTTTACATATGCTTTTACCTATGCACCCACCACTCCTATGAAGCTGTAGAACATTCTAGTACTGCAGAAGGCCCTTGTGCCCCCTCCCAGTTGATATCCATTTTGCCTGTTTTTGTATTTTATATAGATGCTTGGCTTCTTTTGCTCAATATTATGTCTGTGAGATTCATCCATGTTGTGCGTAGCAGCTCTTCTCACTGCTGCATAGTATTCCATTGTATTAGTATACCACAATTTATTTTCCATTTTACTACTGGTAGACATTTCAGTTGTTGGTTGTTTCCATTTTTGGCCATTTTGAACAGTGCTGCTATGAAAATTCTTGATAGGTCTTTTGGTGGACGTATGATGCAAACTCTTGCTACTCTGGGGGCATGAAGAAAATAGTCTGGGGATAATATTACTGACCTCCCAGAGTCTCCATGGGGATCCAATGAGTTTCCGGATGGGAGAAATGAATGGCATCTTTTCCAAATCCTCCTGTCTGTCCTTCAGACCCTTACCCTCTGGAAGAGGGGTCAGCGGATGAAAACTCCCCATGGTAGTCTCTCTGTTGTGTAAGAATAAATGCATAAATGCTATCCCCCTTCTGCCCCAGAGACCTTGCCCCTTGCTTCTGTGGGCCAGTCAGAGCAGGGAGCCAGGATGGCCTGGCATGGCAGCCTGGGCCCCCAGCCAGATGCTTCCCCACCAGGATGCTGCCTAATCTCCTGCCACCACTTTGTGTCTCTTGTATTATCAGGAAGCAGAAAACTTGGTGGCCACAGTGGTCCCCACCCATCTGGCAGCTGCTGTGCCTGAGGTGGCTGTTTACCTAAAGGAGTCAGTGGGGAACTCCACACGCATCGACTATGGCACAGGTACCTGCCCACTCCCAGGGCCCAGTGGGGGCTCTGGCTCTTATTTGGCTTCACTTCTTTCTTTTCTTGGGCTGCTTCCTATTTGCTCTGGATTGTCTTGGGCTCTCTGAGCAAGCAAGAGTTTGCCAAGCACCTGCAGCCTCTAGGAGCCAGCTTGGGGTGCTGTAGCTGGGCCCTGGGTGGCCTGATGTTGCTCCTGTGGCTCCAGCCTGGTCCACTAGGGGGAGCAGTTGTCATATGCATGATGCCTGTGTGTGCCCGGCTGATTTCTCAGTTCTTGGTAAAGATGGTCTCTCTGTGAGTTTATCATCATCATACCATTGCCAAAATAATCTGTGGAGCGCTTACTTTATCTCAAGGCAACTGTTTACAGAAGCCTTGAGAAATTAAAGAGCTTGGTTTGCCTCTGGTAACATGGTGGAACATACTCTCCCCAAGGCCCTTGTCTCTTAGCCAGCTTCTCTACACTGTTGAACTCTTTGGATCAATTGTCCGAGTCAGTCAGCCAAGCTGAGGAGAGAGTGTGTGTGGGCACCTTAAAGGAGAAGTGTTCTCTCAGTTAGGGGGTGGCCTCAACCAAGGAGGACTGCTGCTTTGGTAAGAGCTTACCTTTCCTTTCTGCCCTGTAAGTGGGCAAATGCAAGAGCTCTCTTAGGGCTGTCACTTTGCTTGGGGATTGTGGGCCTCGAAGAGGAATCCCAGGCCACAGAGGTTGGCACTGAAGAAGGTCCCTCTTGGACCTGAATCCTAGGTAAGTTTTGTCTTCTGCTGCTCTGCTGTGGGGAAACAGATTTATCAAGGATTTTGAGATCTGAAGGGGTGGAATTTTGACCAAGACCTTCAGGGAAAGATCCCAGAGGGAAGCCTAACTGAATTAGTGGGTTTTTTTCCTTAAGACTGTGATGGTTGCTAGGACTCTGGCTGGTCATAATTGGAAACTATTACAGGTGAAAGTAAGTAAACATTTCAGGCTCTGGAGGGGGCTTCATTCTGCAGAAACAGGACAGGAAGCCAATCAAATAGTCTCCCCACTCCTCCCTCCAAACATATTTAGACATCATGAACCATGGGATTCAACCCAAAGTCCAGTCAATAGTTTCTTTAGGGCTGATCATTCCTATTTGATATGACTGGGAAAGAAAGAGGGGTGTCTTTTGACCTTGTAATTGGACCATGCATTCCCTGCTTAGTAAGCCTTCAGTGGCTCCCCACTGCTGTAGGATAGAACTTGAACTCCTCACTATGGCTATTAAAGCCCATCTGCCTTCTTGTCTCATCTTATTCCATTTTCTCCTTGCTCTCTCTGCTTTAGCCATACTAGCCTTCTTACGGTTCTTCAAATAGATCGAGCTTTTTCTTGCCTCAGGGCCTTTGCACGTACTATTCTAGCAAGAACACTATTCTTACTTCCCCCATGCTTTCTACCTTGCCAATTGCCATTCATTTTTCAGATTTCAGAATAAATGTCCCTTCCTTAGGGACACCTTCCCTGAACTGTTATGTTCCCCTGTGATATCCTCCAATTATCACCCTGCCCTTCTCCTTCAGAGTCAGAATCACAGTATATATTTAATGTCTGTTCTGCCTAATAGAACATAAACTCTCTGAGGACAGGGACTTGTTTGCCACTTTTGCCACTGTTTCTTTAGAGTGTGGCATTGACAGATTGCACACATAAATAGGATGGAATTGATGAGAAGTTAAATCTACAAAATGTGTAAATACCTTTTTAAAAAGTCAACAGCCTGAGCTTTTAGGGATGTAGAATTAGAGCACCAGTAGTTTTTGAAAGAGCCTCAATTTTCCTAAAAGGCCCTATTATCTCCATATTGACCTCCCTCCTCCGAGGGACAGTTATCAATAATTTGGATTCTGGTGAAGCCAAGAAGCAATCCCACTCATTCTTCTGGAAGATTGTCAACCTCGGCTGTTTTTTCTCCCCGCAGGCCATGAAGCAGCTTTTGCTGCTTTCCTCTGCTGTCTCTGCAAGATTGGGGTGCTCCGGGTGGATGACCAAATAGCTATTGTCTTCAAGGTGTTCAATCGGTGAGGGAGAGAAGGGCAGGAGGGGTGGTTGCTGGGGTGGGGGGAGCAGGGTGCTTTAGAGGTGTCCTGAGCAGCTGTCCTCATCAAGCTCTGGCTTGTGGATGGGTCCAAGACTCTTCCTTCTATTAGGTTAAATTTTACTTCCGAGTAAAAAGAAATGAAGGAAATGTAAAATAATGACTGCTAATGCATACATGGCATTTATCATATACAGGCACTGTTCTAAGTGCTTTACATATATAAACTCAATTGAAGCCTCACAACAGCCCAATAAATTAGCAACTATTATTTTTATTTTACAGTTGAGGAAAATGAGGCACAGAGAAATCAACTCTCTGTTGATGGAGTTCATATTCATCAGACCTGAACCCAGGCAGTCAGGCTGTGACCTACTGCCCTATGCCACCCAAACCAGCTGCCAGGCAGCAAAGGTGTGTATCAGAGTCACCCAGAGAGCTTTACAAATAATGATTCTCCCATCCCACTCTGGTGTTCCTGATTCAATAGGTCTGTGGTAGAGCCGAGGGAATAGTGTATTTCAAAGCTCCACAGGTGACTCTGATGCACAGCTGCTGATAAACTTAAAGATTGGAACAGAAAGGACCTGGGAGATCTAATTTGACTCCCAGTTACTTTAAGATAGATAAACCGAGGAAGAGAAGTTGAGGTTCCTACCCAAGGTTTTACACATTCTCCAGAGGGAGTTGAGAGCACTTACAGCACTTAATCCAGTTGGTGTTTTACCCCTTTTCTGGCCCAAAGAAAGCTGAGTATATAAAGGGAAAAAAAAAGGTACATTATTTTGAGAATACTGACTGATGTACAAACTTTATGCAGGTATTAAATTGAAATTGAGACTAGTTATACTCTTAAGTGGTTGTTCTCAGGCCCTTTGTACTCCCAATGGCAAAAGGATTGAAACTGTCTTTTTATTTTTGCTTCTTTACCTTTCTTCCCCCACCATCCTGTACAGATACCTTGAGGTTATGCGGAAACTCCAGAAGACGTACAGAATGGAGCCAGCTGGCAGTCAGGGAGTATGGGGCCTGGATGATTTCCAGTTTTTGCCCTTCATTTGGGGCAGTTCACAACTGATAGGTACTAAAGGGTACCTATCCTCCAGCCTGTCCCACCCCCCTGCCCCAAGAGTGCATTCTCTGTCCCTCCTTCTGCCCCTCTTCTCTTCTCTCCTTCCCTTCTTCTCCTACCCAGGGCAGACAGTGACAGCTTGTAAAGCAGGGCATTAGAATGGCTATTGACGGAGGCTGTTTGCTGTCGACCTTCTGCTGCGAGCTGGCTTGGCGGGCTGGGGGAGGCGGAGGCAGAGCACCACAGAGATAATGGAAAGTGACGTGGGTTGGAGCAAGGGCGCTGCTAGCTTGCTGCATAATGGACTGGTGTGAAATACGCTCCAACTCCTGGCAGCAGCTGCGGGGTTTTATGTTGAAAATGAGGGCTCTTTTGACTTGGTGACCAACGTCATCTGCTGTTATTGTTGAGCTGGGTACGAGGGCGCCCACCAGGAAGCTGCTGCCAAGGGTTGGACTCTGTGCCCGCTTCCCGTGGGGCTCAGAGATGGGCCTGCTCCCATGGTTCTTCCCCACTCAAAACTGTTTTTCCAGACTTGATCAGATCATCAGGATCTACTGGTGAGTGGGAGATGGGTTAATAATGTCGATTTTGACATAGAATTAATTGCTTACAAGGTGATATTAATAAACAGCCATTTGTTGAATACTTGCTCTGTGCCAGACACTGCTCTGAGTGCTTCAGATAGATTATTTCCCTGAATCTTCTCAATGACACCATGAAGAAGGGCCTTGGTCAGCATAAGACCAGCCACCATTGAAAGCACTTACCCTCAGACACTGTGCTAAGTGCTTTACACGTGGGAATTATTGTCATGTCATACTCAACAACCCAATGAGGGAGGTGCACTTCTTATCCTCACGTCACAGATGAGGAAACTGAACCTCAGAGAGCTGAAGTCACTCGTCTAAGGTCACACAGCTAGTCAGAGGCAGAGCCAGAGTCTATTATATTAGAACACACACACAGAAGGCCATTTATTGCTCCTATGAGGTCAAGCATTGAGCACACTGTGGGCAGGCCTGTGGCCCTGGCCTTGATATTGACTGTGGCTGGGCTGAAGTACACAGGTGAGGTGAGTGACTGCTCCTTAACCCCTGGCCTCTTTGCTCTTCCCAGACCACCCATATTTAGAGCCCAGGCACTTTGTAGATGAGAAGGCTGTGAATGAGAACCACAAGGACTACATGTTCCTGGAATGTATCCTGTTCATTACTGAGGTAAGGAGGAGGGGATAAGGGAGAGGTCCATGGCAGCCTCCAGGCTTAAAGGAAATGAGGCTTGTAGCTTGGGAGTGGGACAGAGGATCCAGAGCTGCTGCCCAAAGATGGCAGAGCTGGCACCAGAGAGCAGGTTGCTGAAAAGGAAGCCCCACAAGGCCTCTCCTAAAAGGTATAGCCAACTTCTGACCTACCAGGATCTATTCCCCCAAATCAGTGGCCTGGGGTACTGAACTCCATGGGGTTGTTACTAGCTAGAGTTGGTCTGAAGTGTGACGAGGCTGGGCGATATTGTTGGGAGGGGTTCGTTGTCTTTCCAATGGAGCACATAAGGTCTGTAGTGCCAAGTGTGTGTGTATGTGCCAGATCACCTGGAGCTCTTATTAAAATTGCATGTTCTTGGGCGCCACCCTAGGTTTCTGAACCAGTCTTGGAGGAACTACTGTTCCTGGGTCTCTCTTCTGGGAGAGGTCAGGGCTTTTCATTCTTCTTGCCTTGTAGCCCCCTATCCCCTGCCCTACATGTCCAAAGGGTATCTTGGCTCTGATGTCTAGAGAGGGTTCTTGTCCCTGTTCTCTTTTCTGGTGCCCCACAAATGCCCATTTGTCCCAGTGACACCTCTGTTACACTCACAGACTCCTACCCACGAGAACTGTTCTCTTGGCTGCCCAATCTGAGCTCCTTGAAGTACAAGAGGCCTGGTTAAGCAGTCGTGGCTCCAGAGTGCCTCATGGTCTGCATTCAGCTCAGGCCTCTGCCAAACTTCAGAGGCCAGAGGGGAATGAAGCATTTTTTCAAGTCAGCAAATAAAACTGGACTGGTGGCTGGGTGGTCACTGCTTCATTCTCAGAGATCTGCTGCCTTCAGTAGTGTAGCAGGCCCAAGGTCAGAAGGACTTGGGGGCAGCCTGGCTCACTGCCTTGAGAGCCAGTCATGTGCTGCTTGCCCCTGGAGTAGAATACTAGGGTCTGCGGAGCCCTGGGAAACCCCAGGATGAACTGGAGGAGGAGGGTGGGAAGAAGCAGTTTCTATGCTGAGCTGGAGGACATCACTTACTTGGGAGATAAAGCTAAGCTGTTTTGGCTCCCCCTGGTGGCTAGCCAAACCCTGGGTCCCTGTCAGTAACACTAACTGGGGGGCAGGCCAGGCCGGACCTCAGGGAACACCGAGACTGATTTCATGTTAAAATTTTGTATTCTTGTTTGGTTGATTGGGTATGCTGGTAAACAACAACAACAATAGCAACAACAAAGTTTTCCCAAGGTTTGAGACCCAGTTTCTCTGCCATAGGAAAGCTTAAAGTGGCCACTAGGTGGCGCTAAAGGCACATTGAACTTGGGGAAGGTTTTAGGGACATTTAATTGAGGAGAGGTATGAACAGGGAGGGGAGAGTAGGCCTTAGAGTTTTGGGCAGTTCTGCATTCCCTCAGCAAGGCCACATTTTCACACTGGGTCTAGGCTCTTAGGTATGGTGTTAAAAATTGGGTGTTAGGAGAGGTGTACCCCATAAGCTGAGGTGACTGTAACAAAGGCCCCCTTTTACCCCTTGACCCAAGCTGGTGTTGGTGTTGGTTGCAGCACACCATGTGTTGGTTCTTCAGAGCTTGGGGCTAGCTTTTTGCAGCCCCTTGTCTGTAGCAAGTGAGTGACCTGGCCTGGCTCACCCTGGCAAAGAGAAGGCCCAAAGCTGGACACTGGGATGCAGGACTTGAAAGCCTGATTAGGGGTCTGTGCATTTTGGTCTGGAAGGAGGTGGTTTCGCCTCTGGAGACCTGGAAATCAGTAGGGCTAGTGCAACTGAAGCAATAAACAGAATAAAAGTTGAAAATAGAATTGAGATTTCCCTCCTGGGCTTCACCAGGGGCCTGGCCTGATAGCCCTGGGCATCCCAGATGAGGGGAACCCTCCCCCTGCCTCCCCCCACTCCAGGGGTTCTGCTGCTTTAGGATTTGCAGCCCTGGCGCCTTTAAGAGTCCAGGGCAGGCAGGAAAAGAATTTCAGTTTCAATCTGGCTTCTAAATTTGGAGTTTTGGGAAGGGAGGGATCAGATTTCAGCTGGAAGGGAAGGAGCTGACAGGAAGGCGCTGTGCAGAGCCTCCCCCCATCCCCCGCCCCATCCCCCCCTTAGTTACTGACAGAGGAACCATTTACAAAAGGCCGATTCTCTGGGGAGTAGAGAGGCAGGAACGCAGCGTCTGTGAGTAATTTCCTGCTCAATATGGCTGCTCTGACTCACACGATTCCCCTGGGGTCACTGCGGGACTGCAGCTTGCTTGCTCGTTCTCGCTCCTTTCTCCTCTCCCTTTGTGGCTAGAATGAGCTATTTTTTTTTTTTTTCTGTCTTCTCGCCCCCGATTCCTTTTATTCCCCTCATCTGTTTTCCTTTCCCATAGTTGCAGTCTCCTGTGATGGATTAAGGGAGACTTTAGGACACAGAAGTCCTCAAGAGGGGCAGGCCCTCTTGAGAAACAGCATCTCTGGCCTTTCCACTTTCCAGGGCCAATGGAGCGCTGAAGCACAGGCCTCACCCTAGCTCTTCCAGGAGCCTAGAGAAGCCTTTTTGGGGACTCCTCCCTGTGTCCTTGTTGGTGAGGCTGGTCCAGGAAGCTTAGCCTCTGGTTTCGCAATGTCCATCTGCCTGCCGTTCTGAGCCTTTGATAAACAGGCCCCGTAGCTGCTGCAGTTGGACAAAGCCAGCAGGGTGCCTCCCGGGTGGCTTGCCCACAGGGCCTTGCCCAAAGAGTGAAGCTGATTACACAGTTCAAATTATCCCTAAGCCTGGAAATGTGCAGCCGAGGCCTGGAGCCTGGCCTTCCCCATGGAGCAGAGCCTACGGAAGGGGCGGGGCAAGGAGGGGCTAGTGAGGAAGGGGGTGGGGAGGGTGGGGTGGAGACTGATTGAGTGGGATGGTTGGAACAAAGCTCTGAACAAAACTCCACAAAGGCAAGGCCCTTGTAATCTAGGGGTGCTAGGCAGCCCTCCTGGAGGAGGGAACCTTGGATAGAAACAGGAAGAGAAAGCATTCTGGGTGAAGGGACTGGCCCAAGAATTAAGCCTTGGTGGGACCAGGACCTTTTGGGTTTCTGTCTAAGGCCTTATGCAGTGGCCTCGCTGCTGGGGAGCCTGGAGGAGGAGGGAAGGTTCTTGGCCACAGAGGACAGGAGGCAAGACAGGCTCTTTGGACACTTGGACCAGGGGGTGGGAGACTATAGGGATAAAATGGTGGCTTTGGGGGCTTAAATCTTAAAGTTTCCCAAGACTTGTCTTATTGGAGAAGGTGAGAGGCCTGCAGGAGTGGGTTAGCCAGACAGCAAACCACAGCTGAAGAGTAGGTATTGGGGTTACGTGCCACTGAGGGCCCTTACAATTATGATTTCCCAACATGGAAATCGAGCCTTGGGCTTATTCTTTCTCCCTGAAACAGCTCTCCTCCAACCTCCGCATTTCCCTGCACTGCCTCTTCTGGAACCTTCCAGCCACTCAGGGTCCAAGTCACTGCTTCCTTGCCAGGCTCAGTCCCTATGTTTTCAGTCCTCTGGAGCCTAGGGTGTCCTCAGGGTGTCCCTCCCACATAAGTGTTGCTGACAAGACCTGAGTGCAGGAGGGTGGCTTGAGGGGATTAGGAATTGCTTGGATAATAAATACAAACATACTGGCCTCATGGTGTCCAAGGGTGCACAGCCTCCCTGTCTTATTGCTGTGTTTGCTGATGTCATGGGAACTTTGCTGGGCTTGCTGCAGAATTTTTCCTTCTCTTCCCGGAGGGTCAGACTTTCTGCAAGAGGAGGGACCAGGAAGGGAGCTGCCCTGTGCCTGCCTGCTGTATGCTGCTGTGGTTGCCATCCCTTCCCCGCCTCCTGGCTTGGCCAGGCTGGTTTCTAAGCAGACCTTGCTCCCAAGAACCTACTGTGGGCACCCCTGTCACAAGTCTGGCTCCCTGTTTTTTGTCCTCCCTCTACCTGCCACATGGAGGGCAGTTAGATACCTGCATTTGAATCTCACTTACTCTGGTCCTCCCCCAAACTGTCACCTCCCTCTGCTCTTCCAGCCCTGTCGGCAGCAGGTGCAAACCAGGTGCCGGTGGCACAGCCTGTCCCTTGTATGAGGGCAAGGCAGGGAAAGGGCTGGGCCAGAAAGGACTGGGGTCCATGCCACTGCTGCTGTTTATCTGAACCACAGTGACATAGAGACCCTCTGTGGCTCCGGGGAGTTGGTGGAAGCTTGAATGAAGTTTGAATGGAGATTTTATTTTCCTATGGCTGCTGGATTTACTGGGAGGTGGTAATTAGGCCTTTTCTTTTGGCCATGGGAGAAACAGAGGTGACTGAGGTCGGGTGGGAAAGGAAGGTTAGGTTTTCTACTGAGATAAGGTCTATTGAGACCTTACAGTCCAAGAGGAACCTTGTATCTGGCACAAAGTGTGCCTGTTGGAATGTGTGCACACAGGCGGGTGCTGCAGCCTAGTCCCCAAGCGTGTGTGTGTGGGCTTGACCGTGCTTCAGGGGAGTGGGGATGGGTTTCCGGGCTGCCCCTACTTCGCCAGCTTGTGGTTTGTCATTTCCAGATGAAGACGGGCCCCTTTGCAGAACACTCCAACCAGCTGTGGAACATCAGTGCTGTCCCTTCCTGGTCCAAAGTGAACCAGGGCCTCATCCGCATGTATAAGGCTGAGGTGAGTGGGGGCTGGTGGGCTTTTAGCTGCCCCTGCAGCTACGCTGAGGACAAAACAGAAGATGTGGGTCCTGGGAATGCTGCCACCCCACCCCCCAACCCCAAACTGTTGCACTTTGGGTGGGGCAATCTGGACAGAGGATGGGAATTGGTATTAGTAATGAGTTCTTCAGGTGATTTTTTAGGAAATTTATTCTGAAAAATAATTTCAAATTTACAGGACAGTTGCAAAAATAATACAAACCCCATGTGGAGAACTCTTAACATACCCCCACTTCCCCGCAGATACCCAGATCTCCCAATTTTAACATTTCACCATGCTACCCTTAAATCTGAATCCAGATGTAGGAGGGCAGGGAGAGGCTGTGGTTTCCTGGAGCTCCCCCTGCTGGGAGGCGGCTGCCTCTTGGCTCCGAGGGTGTTTCATGCAATCTCCTCTTCCCAGCGAGGTGGTGGCTTTTTCTCTTGCAAGTAGGGAGGAGACATTTTCGTTTCACCCTTTCTCTTCCACTAGCTCCTCCCACATCTTAGGCAGAGCAGTTCTAGAACTGTTTGCCCTTGGCTGGGGAAGGGCCAGGGTGTGAAGTCCCTCACCTAGAGCTGGGCAGGTAGATGGGCTCTCAAAGTCCCCTTGCTTCCCACTTAGGCTGACCCTCATGTCTCATTTGTGTTCCTAGGGTGCCCATCTCTTGACCTTTGGCCATCCCACTCCTTACTGGGAGGCAGTTGCTGGTGTGCTTCTTTAGGCCTAGAGCTTTTCAACAGAGGAAGAAAGGGGAGGAAGGGGTATTAGAGGAGCTGGGTGAGGTGATTGCACAAATACTTCCGTTTGGGCTGGCCCCCTCTGCATGGTCCTGAAGGGGTTAACAGTGCTGGAACTGACCTGGCCTGGCCTTCCATCCGCTCCTCCCCCTCCCCCTCCCTTTCCTCTGGACTTCACATCCTGTGTTTAGGTTCCAACCACATACCTCTCTAATCTGAGTGGCTTCTTGTGTGTTGAGGCTGTACAGTCTCCTTCCGGCAACCCGGCCTAGCCCTCCACTCCAGTTCTCCCTTGCCTGGGTAGCACCCGGGTCACTGCCCTCCCGGTGTCCTCTTGTTCCTGACATCCCCACCCCTGCCACAGTGAGTGTGGATGGGGACAACATCACCCTGCTTAGCCCTCCCCACTGCTAGGGGGCTGTCCTGCAGCATGTGAGGGATACCTGGCTCCCAGTCCAGAACACTACACCCCTTACCTCGTGAAACTTCAAAGGTGGGACCCTGTGACTGCCTTTGCTTGCTTGGGATCTTAGATGCTCTTCTTTCCACAGGTCTCTTAGTTGAGTGACTCTGAACCTATCTTGACCCAGGCCTCCTCTTTCCCCTAGCTGCCCCCACGTTCTAGAGGCAGAAGAACTCCAGGCTGATAGAGGAGGGAGAGGGAAATTATGATTCAAAATGGTGATGGTGCAGCAAGAATATAAGAACAAAATAGTCCACAGTATAAAAGTCAGTATTTTTATGGATGTTGAACACCAGGATGGTGATCGTACACTGCCATCACTCAGGACAGCGGGGTGAGGGGGGGGGTGCGGTGCTCTAGTACATAACAAAGCATCCTTCCTGAAAATAGGGGAAATTCCAGCTCTGATGCATGCATGTGCAGTGGGAGCTTGCAGCCTTGCCAAACATTGTGTGGCAGCCAGACGTCTCTTTAGGGTAATGCTATAACTCACCAACTATTTTATGAACGCCGAATCTTTGTAATGTTCAATACTTGTTTATAAGTTATAATAAATAGCCCTTAGTCTTTGGTCCATGAGAATCCGTGGAATTAATTGTATGTTTCCTGTTCAGAAGCGCCAAGGAAAGGCCTGGTGTTTTCAGATCAGTTCTCAGTTCATGGCGGGACTGAGAGGCCCACTAGTCTTGAAGTCTAGAAGGGATTAGCAAGGCCAGGACCCACCAGCCACAGTTGGCTGGTGGAGAGGAATTGGCCTCTGATCAGGCCCTGGCATCAGGCATCTTTGCTCAGGCAACTGAGAGATACAGGATTGTGTGTACCTTCGAGATAGCCTGGTCTTTTTGAATTGAAGAACCAAATGCTTTCCGGGGCCTGCGTGGCAGCGGGGCCTGTCTTTCCTGAGGGTCACCTCTACTACTCCTACCTTCAGAAGGGCCTTGTCAGGGACTGGAGAAACCCCTCCCCCTTCAGTCACCTGAAAGGGCCTCTGGTCCCAGCCTCTGGTCTGGGCCTCTCGCTAGAAGATCCATAAGTAGATGGGCTGAAGCTGCCCAGATATTCAGGGTGGACCCTTCAGGGCAGTTTATCAGGGCTGGGCCTTGCTGGAATATAGTCTTGAACCGAGGTTCCCTTCTGCCTTTGCCCTGGAGCCTTAGACTTCCTTTGCCCCAAACAGCCTCTTGACTTTAGCCCAGCTCCTGGCCTCTCTTCTGGCCCTGGGGGAAGCTTGTTCTGGGGCCCCTTGGCATCATCTCAGGGGAGGACATCTGTCTCTGCCCCCTCCCCCTAAGGCTTTCTTGCCTTTATAGCCTCTCTTGAATGAGAGTTAGAAGTAGGCTGACCTTTGACCCCTGTTGGAATTCCAGGGCCAGAGGGGGGCCCCCTTTTCCAAACTCCCACCACTTCAGCAATGACATAAGCACAATGGCAGCTGCATTTGCTGCTGGCCCAGCTTGGCTGTGCTCCCCCTTCCCCCAGGGTCCATCCCCAGCTTGCTCCCCACTTTTTCTGCCCGAGGACCAGAAGCCTGGCTGTGGTCAGGAGCCCTGTTCCTCCCACACTGTAACTTAGCCCCCTGCTCTTTAACTGCACAAAAAAAAGATTTCCCTTGCCCACTTTCCCCAACCCCCATTTTGGCCTTGTTGACCAACCCCCACCCTGATACACACAGAACTGACTGAGACCTCCTCAAGCCTTGTATCTCTCCCTCCTCAATTCTGCAGCTGATTATTGAGGTGAAGGAATGTGGGCCCAGTCTGTGGTGCTCCTTTGTCCTTCTAAGTTAGTTGGAGGTGGAGACCACATTGGCATAATGTAGTCCTCACTTCCTCTGGAGCTCTTAAGTCTTGTGTGTCGTGTCCCGCAGCCCCCGTCCCTGTCAGGAGGTGCCTGATTGTTTCTGTGGCCAGAGGTGTGGGAGGAGGCCCTGGACCAGGCTGGCAGCTTCCCACATGCCTGGAACTTGACACTAACTAGGGCCCAGGGCCTGTGTAGTGATAGGCACAGCTGGGGCAGGTGTAGGCAGGCCAGGAGCTGGGACCCCAGTCACTCCCTGTCCTGTGCTGTGCTGAAGCAGCACCCAGGCTGGAGGGGTGCGTGCCTGGAGGTCAGGCTGGCTGTGGAGTCGGCCAGCTGCTGTGGTGGGCCCTCCTGATCTTTCCAACTCCCCCCTGTCAGAGCCTGGGGCCCCCACCCCCCTGCTCAGTCCTCTGCTCACAACTCTTTTTTTCCTGTCCCATGCACAGGGCTGTTGGGAATTGCTCTGGGAGTGGGGGGGATGTCAGCTGGTTTTTATTGTCTTATTCTGAAGTGCCAAGATGCTTTTTTTTAGTCCAGAAAACTGAGAATCTGAGAAAATGGCCCCTTCTCAGGCTTGTGAATAAATATCCCTAAGCTGCTTGTCTAGGACCTGGGACCTGGACTTGGGAGTCCCTATAGGATCTGGGAGGGTTCTTTCAAGCCTGCCCTCAGGTTCTCCTTCAGGGCCAAGTAATGTCACTGGGCTGTCTCCCTTAGTGGCTTCTCTCTCTCTCCCCCCCCGCCCCCCCCGATTCTCTTTCTCTCCCATTATTTGGTGGGTCTGATTGTTGTGGAGTGGGGGGTCTTTGAATGGGAGGGGCATGTTGGGAGTAGGAAAAGGCACATAGTAAGTAGGAAGCCTTGCCTTCCCAAAAGACCTGGGGTCTGCTCTGAGATGCGGCCGCTTCCTGGGCCTGGTTGGACCCTTCTGGGAACTGCTCTGCCACACTAGTCCCAGCCTCCATGGTGGGGTTGCTCAGGCCTTGGTGGGGTTGCTCAAGGAAGCTACTGGTGGGGCCTCCCTGCAGCACAGCCCTCACCTCTCTATTCTTCCCCCCTCCTTCCTCGCAGTGCCTAGAGAAGTTCCCTGTGATCCAGCACTTCAAGTTCGGGAGCCTGCTGCCCATCCAGCCTGTCACATCGTGCTAGGAGGGGCTGAGCAACCAGAGCCACCCGGGCTGCTCTTCCTGTGCCTGCCCTCCCCCACCCCAGCTTTGGCCCCCTCCCCACCCTGCTCCCCTCTGTTCTTTCTGTTTGATGAGAAGTTGTTTACTGGGGTGGGGTGGTAAGTACGGGGTTGAGGGAGGCTCAGACCTAAAGCTGAAGGAGCCAAGTCGGGAGAAGTGACCAAAGTGTGGCCAGTTTCCTGACATCCCCTGTGGTGGAGGGGCAAGAAGAGGGGTGCTGGGACAGGGTCCCTGGGCCTCCTCCTAATTTGTCCCTCCATCTCCTCCATTCTGTCCTGTCCAGTCCCATTTTGAGACCTGGGGTTGTTCTGTGCCACTGTGGGGTAGAGACGTATTTTGCTGTGATTTTCCCCTCCTGTATCCCGTTGCCTTTCTGAGGGTTGGAACAGTTGCTCCCTGCAGGATGAGTCAGTTTCCTGAGCCCCTGGTTTCCAATGTTTGGGTGGGTGTCTGGATGCTCCGAGGGCTGGAGGTTGAGGCCCATGGTCAGCCAGGGCAGAGGTGGGGTAGAGTGAGGTGGGGTGGGACAGGGAGAAGCCGTGGCTGTTCTGGCTGGTGACCCTCAGCTCCTCTCTTCTCACCTGCTTCCTAGACCTGAGGGAACCTGTGTCCAGAGCCTCATCCTGGCTTTTCTGTTCTTTGGCTGGGTTTCCTGGCCATATCCACACTTGTCCTCCTCCCCAAGGGGTAGCCTAGCTATGGAAGCTACCCTTTGAGAAGGCACTGGGCTCCTGGGAGGGCTTGGGCAGGGCTTGCCCACCCGCCCTCACCAGCTGAATGAGTGAGGCCTCTCTTTGTAAAGCTTTCCCTGGCTGGGAGGGGGTGGCACAGATTCAGGGAGGGCCTTGTGTTTGTGGAGAACCTGGATTCCTCTCAGCCATCTTCTGCTGCCTCCTCACTGCTGCTTGCTTCTCCTCCCAGGACCCTGTGGCCCTGCTTCTCTGGTCCCTTGGTGGTAACTGGGCAGTGGGAGGCTTAGAAAGCAGCAGCTCACACTGCCTTGTCTTCCCACCTCCCTGGGATGAGGTAAGCGGTGGATCTCCAAGCCTGGGCATTAGTTCTGAGGTTGGGCAAGGCACTGGCACTGGACAGGTCCACTCCTGGGGGTGAGAGGTGCTGGCAGCAGCACATCAGTTCCTGAGTTTTCTTCTGGGGCTGTTCCCAGGCCTGGTTCTCCCCTGCCAAAGCCCAGACCTTCCCTTCTCTACTACTCCCTCCCCATATCTGGGGCCCACATACCCTTTGGGATGGGAGAGCATTTGAGAAGCACAATACAGGGGTTTGGCCCTCAGATCCAGGCCAATGGTTTGGGCAGAGGCTGGGGCACAGTCACAGGAGTCAGAGAAATAAAAGTTTCCCCAGGAGAGGCTTGGTGTTGCCTTCTTCCCATGGTCCAGACCACTGTCTTCTTGGCTCCTCCCTTCCCTGTGTCAGCGCCCCTCTTTCCCGTCCCCACCCCCAGCCCCTTGCGCCTCCATTGCTGTTCAGATTAAAGCCTCTGTTTCACACCAGTCACCTTGGTTGAGTCTGTCAGTCCATGCCACATGCTTGCTCTATCTCTGGATGACTGTTTGTCCACCTTCAGGTCCCCTTCCCTCAGGCCACAGGGCCTGGGGCTTGAGGTGTTCTAATCGGGGTCTGGGTTGAGCCTTTCCTGGGCAGCAGAAAGGCACCAGAATCAGTGCGTGATGGTTGCCCAAGCAGGCACTGAAGCAGAGACCTGCGTTTGAATCCTAACTCTCCCCACCCCCACCCCCATTGCAAGGTCTTGGGTAAGGTAATGACTCTCTCTCAACCTCAGCTTCCTCATCTGTAAAGTGGATGGTACCTGTGGACCTGCAGTGATGAAAGCATGTGAAGTCCTCAGCCCAGGTACTGGTACAAAGCAAATGCCCCCTGGTCTCTATAGCTGTTCTTGCAAAGGCAGCCCCTTTGGATTCTTAGGTCGGTGTGGAGCAGCCTGGGGGAGCCTTTGGACTGCTCTTAGCTGTGAAATGTACCCCTGCAGTTTTTAAGGGGTCTCCCTTCCACACTCCTGCCACCTCCACTTGGGGCTGCTGCCGAGCCCTGGGACTTCCTCACTTACTTAGACGCTGCTGTTTTTAGACCTCTGTTGCAGGATGCATCTCCTCCCCAGAGAACAAGCACCCTTGCTTGGTCTTTCTCCTGGCCCTGGAGGCCCTGCAGAGGGACAGGAGAGCTTCTACTTCAGGGCAACTCACACCTCCTCAGGGGTAACCTGATGGCCGAGAGCCCTGCCTCTGGAGTCAGGCAGAGCTGAGTGCAGACCCCCGACCTGCCACTCCCTAGCTAGGAGACCCTGACAGTTCATTTCATCTCTCTGAGCCTCAGCCCCCTGATCTGGAAAATGGGCATAATAATGCTTATATCATGGATCATGAGAATTCATTCATTGCTTGGATAGTGTGTGCATTTTCCTCATTCTAGTGTGGGTGACAGCAGTAAATCCATAAATAATGTAATATTAGTAGTGCAGTGTAGCATAAAGACCATAATAGCAATTAGAGAAGGGGTATGTGTGTGGAGTGGGTGTTACTTGAATTAGAAGGGTCAGAAAAGCCACCTTGGAAGAGGGACATGTGAGCTGGGGCCCTGATGAGGAGGAGCAGCCAGGGGATAGAGCTGCAGGTACGGGGAGCAGCATGGAACAGGCTGGGAGCTGGGGGTGGGGTAGGAGGGCTTACCTGAGTTTAGTCTCAGGAGAATATTCATGGGCGGGGCATGCTAGAGGGTTTACCATGCCTGGGGTAGGGGGAAGGAGTGCTGTGGCTGGGCAAGAGGGTGGTGGCTTGGATTAGGATTCGGAGTGCAGGTGGTGAGAAGTGTTCAGATTTAGGCTGTATTTGGAGGTATCTCTGACAGGAAGGGAGGCATGAGGGAAAAGAGCAGTCAAGAACAACCTTGTTGGCTTGTGTGACTTGATGCCATTTACTGAGGTGGGGAAGACTGAGGGAGGGGATTTGCTATTGGGGAAGGGAAGGGGGTGCCTGTTAACTTCTCAGGGGAGATGTCTGGTAGGCGGTTGGCTATGCTGATCCAGAGCCTCCAGCCAGGGTGGGGTGGGGCTGGTCAAATAGGTTAGGAAGTGGTCAGAGGCCTGGGAGCAGTGCTGAACCGGCCCAGTCTGAGTGCCTTTCCTAAGAGCTGCTTCCTGGGAATGATCAGCTGAGGTGGGGAGGGAAAAGAGGAGGAGGGCATGGTGAGCAAGAGCTATTGGGCCTGAACACTTGCTTCTGCCGGATGCTATCATGAGGGTGTTATGTGCCCTCCCAAAGACCTCCCTGACGGGGGCAATTACTGAAGCACAGAAGTATCTCAGCCTACCCAACCTGCAAGTAGGTGTGTGGAGCTGTGGAGTCTGGTTCATGGGGAAGCAAAGGCATGGGAGGGGGGCAGGGGATGGGACTTGAGGTCAAGGAAGTCTTTTTTAAGGTGGGTGATTTTAAGGCGGTTTGTGGGGGGCTTCTTTCCTACTGCACGCTGGGAATGAGCCAGCTGAGGGGGAGAAAGAAGGTGATGGATGATGCAGCAAAAGAGGGCAGAACTGAAGGAAGTGAGTCCTGGAGAAGGTAGAGAGGGTGGCCCTCAGCATGCGGCTCCGGAGAGATGCTTGGCCATTCTTACGGGAGGGAAGACAGACCCTCAGAATACCAATTTGGCAGATTATACTGGATTTACTTTTACAAGGAATTGTGAGGCAAGGCCATCAGCTGCCAGGCAGGGAAGGAGGGGGAAGAGAAGATTAGAGAAAAGGAGGTTGTTATAGTCCAGGGTGGGGAAGTTCTCTGGGACATGGGTGAGGGCTTCTCAGCAGGCTGGTAAGCCCACTTGGTACCTGGGAGATGGGCCATGGGAAGGGTTTGTATCTCCTGCCCACTGTTGCTGCTTGGTGAAAGATGGCTTCACTGTTGTCCTCTCCAGAGGGCCAGTGGGGTCTGATAGAGCCCCTCTGAGAATGGGGAGCTGGCCCCAGAGCTGGACAGTAGAGGTGTCAGCTTCTCATCATCTTGGGCCAGAAGACATCCCAGGGAACAAATTGAACTCTGCAACTTGTGTTCTTTCCTGGCTTTCAGGAGTTGAGGCTCTGCCATGCTTGGAGGAGTCACTGGTGAGAGGAAAGTGGCCTTTCCTAGGAGGAAAATCCTGTGCAGGAGTTGGGGATGAAAGGAGAACAAAGGTGGGGGCTTGGTGTTCTCGAGACCTGGGCTCAAGTAGGGTGACTTGTTATCTTGAATCTGACAAATAAAATAAGCTCATACCATGTACAAGGCATTTTGGGGGATACAGAGATGAAAAAGGGTGAGAATCTTGTCTTAAAGAAACGTCCAAATTCATGGGGGAAACGAATGGCGAGCCAGCCATGGAGGGAGGCAGATGGCAATGCGAGCCCGATGGACTCTTCATGGGGAGCCATGAGGATCAGAGAAGACCTTTAACTGGTGTCTCTGTGTGAGTGAGGGTGTGAGAAAGATGGAGCCAGATTGGGATTTTGAAAACTCATGGGCAGCTCTCTGGGTGCCAGACTAGAAGCTGGATGCTGGGAATGGGGCTAGGGCCTCACCCATGTAAGAGATGTTGAAGGTCTGGGGCAGGGCAGAGAGAGGTCGGGGGATGGGAAGGCAGGTAGGATTTTGGGCTGAGAAAGAGGGAGGAGTTCTTGATGACTTTAGGGACTCCCCTTCTGCCTGGGAGGAGCCCAGGAAGAGGAGCAGGCCATGGGGGAAGATGCTGAACTTGACTGGGGGTGCTGAGCATGAAGTGCTCCATCAGGTGGACACAGCAGATCACAGCAGTGGTTAGGAGGGTGGCAGGGCTGCCGAGCCCCAACCCCAGGTGGGGTGGGAGAGCCTCGACCAAGGGGACTCCCAGTATCCTCCCCCTGGACCCTGCTAGTGCTCCAGCCTCAGGTTCCTTGTCCTTCTTGTTCTCTGGGTTCCAGCCTCCTCTCTGTTCTTCAATCTCCCATGAATGGTTTGGCCCTCTTCCCAGAACCTTTTTCCCCACTGGGGACCCTCAGGTCATTCTTCGGGGCTCAGCTAAGGCCTCACTTCCTCCTGAGAACTCTCACCTGGCTCCCTAGACCAGGGAGGTGTCCTGGACGTGCTCCCAGAGCCACCACCAGAGCACACAGTGTGCCCCTGTAATGGTGGCTGCATTTGTCTGCTTACAGCGGCTGCTCCATCTCCAGGATCTTTACTGGGAGGGGCGTGTGGAGGGGCAGCCACCTGGTTGGAAGGGGACTGTTTGCTGACACAGCTTCTCTTTAGTTGGTGTTTCTTGGTGGGCGGTCTGATGGAGATTTGTGTGTGTGAGAGGGATAAAGCCGGCTCCTCACACACTCAGCCACCTTTCCGCACCATTGCTGCCCCTATTTCCTGCTCTCCCTAGGAGGGTGCCTGCACTCCCCAGGTGCTGGGGAAATACCTATTGAATGGCTGTGATAGTTAGGAGCCTTACCCATGGAGGGATGACTGGAGGTGCTAGGAGACAGCGGGAGTGGCTGGAGGGGCCTGGGGGGGGGCGGGGAAGAGCAGTGGGAGGGTGTGTGGGGGATTTGCTCAGTGTGTCCTCTGCTGCCCTGAGGCTATGGAGAAGGGAACTGAGGCCATGTGGACCAGGCTGGAGATGGCATGTGCGGGGGAACCTCAGAGAGAGCAGTTCTGAGGGCTACTAGGGAGAAATGAGGGTGAAGTTAGGGAGGCAGAGAAAAGCAGGGAGAGAGGAAAAAGCAGAGTCCAAGGCAGGCTAAAACCTGAGTGTGACTGCAGGCTGAGGACAGATAGGGTCATAGGTCAGAGGTGCCAACACTGTGGTTTGCCTGCCTTCACTCATTCAGCAAACATTAAGTGGGGCCCTCTTTGCTCCCAGCCCTTTACCAGGCACTGGAATATCACAGTGAACAAGACAGATCCTGGAACAGATTCTAGCATGGCTAATCCTAATAAAACATTGGAAATACCCTAAGTGTCTAAGACATGGGGATTCTTAGAGAATGGATAGAGCTATTACACAATCGACTGCACTGTGCAACCATGAGACACTTTTTTTACCCACTTATTCTTATGGAATGATATTTATGATGTGTCGTTAAGTGAGGAAAGCAGGCTACAATGGCCCCTTTTTGTAAAAACGCAAAAATCTTCATTATGGATCTTGCCCGTCTTTCTGTTTGTCCATCTACATATCCAAGGACTGGAAGGTTGTTTCTTCAGGTATTAACATGCTTACCTCTGGGTGGTGGGGATGTGAGTGTTTTTGGAAAATCTTTATTGCTTTTCCTGTTTCCAAAAGATATATGACGATTATGAAAATTATAAACATTACTCAACTACAAAAGAAAGAAAAAGTGATTGTGGGTAAGTTTTAGTGATGCTTCTCATTTTTCATATTTGATTTTTAACTCTCTCTACAATGTCCATATATTACTTTTGTTATAAGAAAAAATTGAAAGGAAACTGATTAAATTTTTCTCTCCCAAACAACACTGGGGCATGGCTCCCCTCTGGCAAGGGGAGTGGATTTGTCCCTCTGGGTAGGAGGGGAAAAAGGGATAAGTGGGAAGTAGCTCAGATGTATCAAGGTTAAGAGTGGGGAGCTGGGTTCTCCCCGAGACTGCCACATGGGATGCAGGCAAGTGGGGCTGGGGGCTTCAGACAGGAGAGCAGCTGTTGGGAGGACAGTGATAAGGAGTCCAGCCGTGCTGGACCCAGTGAGGGAAGGCAGCAGGCATTCCTCATGGAGCCTTTAGACTGTGAAGAGCTGAGATGAGCCCGCAGTTGCCTGGCCTGGCTGTGATCTCTGGGACCCAGGCTCTGCTCCTGGGATCCCACAG
The DNA here is from genome assembly GCF_030445035.2 of Dasypus novemcinctus. Lineage (NCBI taxonomy): Eukaryota > Metazoa > Chordata > Mammalia > Cingulata > Dasypodidae > Dasypus > Dasypus novemcinctus. The sequence goes on along the minus strand of NC_080680.1, from coordinate 87,935,683 downwards.
ACATGGCTTAGGTCCAGAATTTGAGCCTAGAATTGAGCAGCACTTTCTCCTGACTGTGGCCAGGATTGGTGGGGTTTATAAGCCAGTCAACAAACGGTTCCAAATTTTCCCATTGTTTTGGGTGTGGTCAGAGGCATTTTCCTGAGTCCTAGCAAAGGGGCAGAGCCCTGGTTGGTCCAGTTTCTTCCATCATCCTCCCGTGAGCACATGTGTTGAGGGTACTGTGCCCAGCACCAGGGACACCCAGAAAAACAAAAGATGTTGTATTAGCCAAAGGGGTGCTGATGCAAAATACCAGAAATTGGTTGTTTTTTATAAAGGGTATTTATTTGGGGTAGGAGCTTACAGATACCAAGCCATAAAGCGTAAGTTACTTCCATCACCAAAGTCTATTTTCACGTGTTGGAGCAAGATGGCTGCCGACATCTGTGAAGGTTCAGGTTTCCTGGGTTCTCTGGGCTCAGCTCCTCTGCTTTCTCTACAAGGTCAGCTGTAGACTATGAGGCTCTCTAGACTCTGCCTCTCTCCACAAGGTCAGCTGTAGACTCTCAGGTGAACAGCTCTGTCTCTCTCCCTGGTTTCTGCCATGTGTAAGGAGCTACCTCTAGTCCTCTGTGTTCTTCTCCTGGCTCAGGTCCTCTCTTCCTGGGTCTTGCTTCTCTTTCTTCTGTGTGCTGACTTCCTGGGGCTCCAGCTTAAGACTTCAGCATCACACTCCAACATCAAAACTCCAACATCAGAAACCCTCAACTCTGTCCTTTGCCATGCCTTTTATCTACGCCCTAACAATGTAGCCCAATCAAAGCCCTAATCATGCCCAGGTACAGAGCAGATTACACACATAATCCAGTATCTATTTTTTGAATTCATAACCATATCAAACTGCTACAGATGTCTTCAGAATGTGATAGTGGAAAGGACTCAGGAGTCAGACCTGTGCGTCCTTGGGCAGGCATCTTCACTCGCTAAGCCTCAGTTGACTTATCTGTGAATGAGTGTGAAAATCCAGACTTGCAATGATGCAACACTGTCCACAGTTCCTAGCTCAAGTCGGAACTCACCTGCTGAAAGAAGTGGGAGATGGCATCCCTTCCGGAAGTGCAGTAAGCCAGCTTCTGGTGTTGGTGATTTTCCTCTCTCTGCTGCCACTGCTCTGGGTCTTCAGCTGGACCTTTGATGACCTCTAGATTGATCTCTTAGTCTAGGTGTGGACACATTCCCTTTCCTTCCTTATTTGCTGAAGACTAGATTGGAACTTTTCAAAAGGGACACTGCAAAGGCAGACAAAGCACAGGCACCTTATCCTTAGCTAACCACAGAGTCCAACCACAGGGGGGGGTGAGCTGGTTGGGTGGTCCCAGGAGAACAGACTACTCAGATCTCTGCTTGAGGAGGATTCTGGTTTCCTGTCAATTAGGCTTCTGGGCTCGACAGAACTTCCTAGAGCTGACTCCCTGACCTCTGCAAGGAATGGTCAGTGCCGTGGTCAAGATGTGTGTTGGCTCTGGAGCCAGCTCCTGCACTTCCTGCTGTGTGACGTAAAAAATAATTATTTATTTTAGTTTTAGCAAAATATGCATAATAAAAAATCATTTTAACTATTGTAAGCAGACAATTCTTTGATGTTAAGTATATTGACAATATGGTGTACCTTTGCCACTATTCATTTCCAGACTGTTTTTTTCATCATCCCAAACCCAAACTCACATTCATTTAGAGATAATTCCCCATTTCTTCTCTTCTGCCAGTAACAACTGTCCTGCTTTGTCTCCATGAATTTGCTTATTCTAAGGATTTCATAGAAGAGAAACTACACAATATCTGTCCTTTTGTGTCTGCCTTATTTCACTCAGATGTTGTCTTTAAGGTTCATCCATATTGTAGCCTGTACCAGCACTTCACTTTTTCATTTTTATGGCTGAATAAAAATCCATTGCATGGATATACCATATTCCATTACATTTTGTTTATCCATTCATCTGTTGATGGATACTTGGGTTGCTTCCACCTTTTGGCTATTGTGATTAATGCTGTGATGAACATTGAGGTACAAATATCTAATGCTTTAATGCTTTTGGGTATACCTAGGAGAGGAAATTCTGGGTCATATGATAATTCCATGTTTTACTTTCTGAGAAACTGCCAAAATGTTGCCACAGTGGCTGTGAAGTTTTACATTCTCCCAAAAATATATGAGGGCTCCTACTTTTCTATATCATCTCCAAAGCTTCTTTTCAGTTAAAAAAAAAAAAAAAGCTATCCTACTGGGTATGAAGTGGAATCTCATTGTAGTTTTAATTTACATTTCTCTAATAGCTAATCATGTAGAGCATCCTCTCATATACTTATTTGCCACTTGAAAATCTTCTTTGGAGAAATGTCTATCAAATCCTTGACCCATATATTAATTGGGTTGTTTGTCTTTTTGTTGTTGAGTTGTAGGAGCTCTTTTTATATTCTGGATATTAAATCCTTACCAGATATATGGTTTCCAAATATGTCCTACACAAAAATGTAGGTTGCCTTTTTACTTTCTTGATGATGCTCTTTGATGCACAAAAAATTTAAATTTAGTAGAGTGGGCGTAGCTCAGTGGTTGAGTGCCTGCTTCACATGTATCAGGTCCCAGGGTCAATCCCCAGAACCTCCTAAAAAATAATTTTGATGAAGTCCATTTTATTTATTTTTTTCTTTTGCTGCTTGGTGCTTTTGTTATAAAACCTAAAAATCCACTGCCTACTAGAAGATTCTAAAGATAAATCTCTATGTTTTCTTGTAAGAAGTTTACGGTAATAGCTCTTATACTTAAGTCAATGATCCATTTTTAATTAATTTTTTGAATACAATGAGAGGTAGGGGTCCATGTTCATTACATTGATTGATTTTCTCATTTTGAACCATCCTTGTATTCCTGCAATAAATACCACTTGGTCATGGTGTATAATCCTTTTACTATACTGTTGGATTCAATTTGCCAGCATTTTGTTGAAAGTTTTTGCATCAATATTCATAAGGAATATTGGTCTATAATTTTCTTGTAATATATTTATCTGGCTTTACTATTAGGACAATGCTGTTCTCATAGAATACTTAGGAGGTAATCCCTCTTCTTCTACCTGCTGTGTGACTTTCAGCCAGTTACTTAACCCTTCTGTGTCTCAGTTTCATCATGTAATAAATAGGGAAAACTGCCTTACGGGGGTTGTTGTATTATGCATTAAGTGGGAAAACTTAGCGCAGAGCTTTGCCTGTACTATCTCATTCACTTTTCATCAGCCACCCCATGAGGTGGGTGTACAATGTCCAAGGCACAGAGGGGTAAGGACTTCATTGGTAAGTGGTATTCAAACCCATGCTGTTGGCCCCAAAAGTGGGCTTTCTAACCACTGAGTTAAATAATGGCCATTCACTCATCTAATGAATACTTCCTGAGCACTTACTCTGTACCAGGCCCTGAGTGTTAAGGACAGTGGAGAGAAGGTAAATGCAGCTCCTTCCCTTGTGTAGGTTTTAAGAGGACATGGGACTAACAAGTCAGAGCTGGGAAGTGAGGAATGGGGGCTGGTGCAGGGGGCTAGGGGCAAATGGGATAGGGCGTTGGCGGCTTCCCTATGGCTAGGACAGGGGCCTCCAGCAGCAAGGACTCCCTTAGGAAGGCTCTGCTTTACAGAGGGGCATCTAGAGCTGGTGGGGGAGTCATCCCATTGCTGACTGCTGACCCCAGGCTCAGTTCCAGCTTGAACCATGCTGGCCTCTTGGGTCCTCCTGGCTGAACGAACCCCTTTAGGAGCTGCTCCTGCCTCCCTCCATTCAATTCTTGGACTCCTCCATACAGTCATGTGCCACTGCGGCTCCAGGCTACAGAAGCTGCCCGCACCCTGACCCCTGGAGGTTTCCCCAGATGTTCTGAGCCGGTGGCTCTTGAGCCCAGCCTCTATGTCTGGCCCTGGGCTAAGTGCTTGAAAGCATGGCACCCCTCACCCTCACAGATATTGTCTCCATTTCACAGAGGAAGAAAATGAAGTTCAGCTGTGTCAGATCACGGCCAGCCAGTGGAGGCACTGGGTCTCTTTCTCCCAAAGCTCACACACTCACGCAGCTTCTCTGGGGCTTGACCTGAGGCCTGGGTGTGGACCCCGGCTGCCCTGTGCTGGTCCTGCTGGCCCAAGAGCCCCTCATCTCCCCTGGACTGGCCCCAGACCCTGTTTTTGCCTAAGGGGCACCTTCTCCCACTGCCCTTTCAGGGAGGCAGGGCCAATTCACACAAAGCTGAGAAGAGACAGTGATGTCAGTTGTTAGAATCCTGGCTGAAAGCTTGTGTCACTATGTGTCAGTGTGCAAGAAAGGCTTTACACATCTCCTCATGCTGAGACAGTGGGCATCACCATTCTCATTTTAGGGATGAGGAGACTGGGGCTCAGAGGACTCTAGTGATTGCCCAGGTTTCCAGCTCATACTGGCAGCATCAAGATTGGAACTGGACTTGTCTGACACCAGGTCCTGCGTGTGTCATTGGGTGAGGCACCTTCTGCTGGGCAGGAGGAAGACTTCTCTGCAGTATTGCCAGTTGATCATGGCCAAAACGGGCTCCTGATTCACTCCCTGGTCCCCCGCCCATGTCAGTGAATAGCAGTCACATGGCCCCAAATCCAGGCATTAATCTTAATTCCTCTCTTTCTCCACCTATCCCCCAAAGCCAAGCTGTTAGCAGGTCCTATTGATCCTCCCTCTGAATTCTGAACCAAACCTGTCCACTTCTCTCTACCTGTACTGTGGCCACCCTAGTCCCAGCCACTGCCAGCGCTCACTGGACAACTATGACAGCCTTCTCTCTGGTCTTCCACCTCTACCTGGGACAATACCTGATCTGCTCCAGGGTGAGTCCCATCATATCCATCAAGTGGCTTCTCACTGCAAACAGAACTCCACAATGTGATCTGGGCCCTAGAACTCCTCCCACTCTCCCCTCACTCCCTGCACTCCAGTCACTTTGCCCTCTCCATGATCCTCCAAGATGTCAAGCTTATGTCTACCCCAGGGCCTTTGCACCCTTTGTTCCTGCTGACTGACGTGGCTTGGGCCTCAGACCAAGCAGCTGGTTCCTGTGGTTGCTCAAGTTGTTCAGATGCTGCCTCCTCCAAGAGGCCCTGCTTGAGTTCTCTGAGTTGTTGCTGAGAAACTCCCCCATACCAGCCATTCTCTATCCCACCCTCTCTGCTAGTTGCCTTCATGGCACTTATGACCTGAAATTTTACTATCTATTGATTTGTCTACTTGGTTATCATCTGTCCCTCTCGCTAACATGTGAGCTCTGTTAGGTGAGGAAACAGGTCTGTAGTGGTCACCATTGTGCCCCTCATGCATGAAACAGTGGCTGGCTGGGAGTAGATAGGTTGAATGAATGAATGAATGAATGAATGAATGAATGAATGAATGAATGAATGAAAATGAATGAATGAGTTCACTGTCCCTGGAGTTATCTTAGAATAGGCTGGATAACAGGTGCTGGTTGGAGCCTGGAGCACCTAGTTGATCCTCCCCACCCAATACAGGAGCTCAGGCACCACATGGAGGGTTCCCCTGGCAGGGATGACTTCCCAGTGTCTGAAGCTCCAAGGTGTTGTGGTTCACTCCCAAGCTTAGACAGCACCCTCGATGGAGACAGGCAGACTGCATGGACTTGGCTTTGGGCAGGTTGAGTCTGAAGGGTGTTCCCGAGGACGGAGAGGCAGAGCAGCAAAGAGCGAGACCAAGTGGGAGCTCGGGGGGAGTGGCCCCTCTCCTCTGCCAGTGTGCTGAGGTGGCGTCTGAGGACAGGCCAGTTCCCACAGTGTATGGGGTCAGTCCAGCTGGCCTGTGTCACTTCAGGCCCCCCAGCCCGGGCTCTGGTCTCTATGACCGAGAAAGCAGGAGAGGACCTTCCCTTATCCCACCTGAGGTGTGTCTGCTCCCACCACCTATCCTCCAGGCCACCTTCCCTAGCCACCCCAGAAGGCCTGCCTTGGAGGCAGGAGAATCTGAGAAGGAAGTTGGCAGGGAAAATTCTAAACAGGTAATAATAAAGACCTCCAAAAGCCCCTTCCTGTTTTTTATTTCCTGATCTGTCACTTGAGCAATTTATTATTATTATTTAAGTTTATTTTATTTTTTATATCAATGAGCCCCTTCCTCTTGACCTTGACTTTTTGCTGTCTCTTTTGCCCCCCACGCTTGCTTTTTTTAAAAAGATTTATTTATTTATTTGTTTGTTTATTTCTCTCCCCTTCTCCCCCCCACCCCGGTTGTCTGTTCTCTGTGTCTATTTGCTGCGTCTTCTTTGTCCGCTTCTGTTGTTGTCAGCGGCACGGGAATCTGTGTTTCTCTTTGTTGCGTCATCTTGCTGTGTCAGCTCTCCGTGTGTGCGGCACCATCCTGGGCAGGCTGCACTTTCTTTTGCACTGGGCGGCTCTCCTTACGGGGCGCACTCCTTGCACATGGGGCTCCCCTATGTGGGGGACACCCCTGCGTGGCAGGGCATTCCTTGTGCGCATCAGCACTGTGCATGGGCCAGCTCCACACAGGTCAAGGAAGCCCGGGTTTTGAACCGCGGACCTCCCGTGTGGTAGATGGATGCCCTAACCACTGGGCCAAGTCCGCCACCCGCCACGCTTGCTATTGATAACCTTCAGATACCACCTGCCATTGCAGGAAAGGTCCAAGTGCTCACTCATCATGACACTCGAGGCTCTGGAGCCTTGCTCCCCACTGTCCCACCTCACACTCCTCTCATCCATTGAGGTCCACTTCTTCTGAGAAGCTGCCTCTGCACCCTGTTGTTTCAGGGACATTTTTCATATTGGACTCCAGTCTTCTGACTCCCACATCTATCTTCTCTGCAACATTGGCCAGAGGAACTTCACTGATGGGGCCAGGCTCATCCACGCCATCTTCCCAGTGCAGCGCCATTTAGCCAACAAACACTGTACTGAGCACCGACTATGTACCAAGCGCTGTTCTCTGCAGGTGCTGGGGACAGATTGGTGAACTGATTAATTCTCTTGTGGAGTTTACATTCTGGTGAGGAAGAAAGACAAAGGAAAAAATAAATATATAGTAAATCATCAGGCAGTGATAAAAAAAATTAAAGGCAGACGTGATGGAGGGGTACTATTTTAGAGGGGGTAGTCAGGATGACATTTGAGCAGAGACCGAGTGAAGCAAGAGAATTAGCCCGGGAAGAGCCAGGAGAAGGGAGAAGAACATTCTGGGAGAGAGGACAGCATGGCTAAGGTGTCCCTGAGGCGGGAACATGGAGAACGGTGCGGAGGAGGCTGGTGCACACTGTGTGCTGGAGAGAGTGGTGGGAATGAGAGGAGAGGTAGCCGGGCTACATCACAGAGGGCCTTGTAGGCCACAGTAGTAGGACTTTGTAGTTTGTTCCAAGTGGGATTGGGTGGGAATTGTTCAAGCTGGCTTGTGAAAGCGGATTGTGCACATATCTTTCCCACTCCATGTCCAATGATGTCACATCGACAGCTTGAAATTGGCCAGAGTGGGAATAGTTACACAACAGAAATCAGCAAATGCTACAAATTAGCTCCTCCTCCCCTGCAAGGAGTTTTAAACATTTACACTATTGGGAAGGTTTTTTTCAAAGATTTATTTTACTTATTTCTCTTCCCTTCCCTCCGCCCCCTCACCCCCACCCCACTGTTGTCTGCTCTCTGTGTCCACTCACTGTGCGTTCTTCTGCGTCTGCTTGCGTTATCTGGCAGCACTGGGAAACTGCGTCTCTTTTTTGTTGCATCATCTTGCTCCATCAGCCATTCCGTATATGAGACACCACTCCTGGGTGGGCTGTGCTTTTGTCACGCGGGGCGGCTCTCCTTGCAGGGCGCACTCCTTGCACGTGGCAGCACTGCCCATGGGCCAGCTCACCACACAGGTCAGGAGGCCCTAGGTTTGACCCCTGGACTCTCCATATGGTAGACGGAAGCTCTATCAGTTGAGCCACATCTACTTCCCTATTGGGAAGTTTTGAGTCCCAAAGTGTCATGATCTTACGTAAGCATTTTAAACTGTGAGGGTACAGTGAGAGGAAGATTAGGCAATAAGAGGGCAAGAACCAGGAGAACCAGGTAGGGGTTAGTGCAGTAGTAGTAGTGAGAGGCGATGCTGCTGGACCAAAGGACCATCAGGGCGAGGATGGAGAGAAGGGGCTTGAAATCTGTTCTGAAGGGATTGCTGAGAGGATTTGCTGATGGACTGGATTTGGGTTTATGAGAAAAGACTCCAACGTTTTTGGCCTAGCAACTTGCTGGATGGTGGTGCCAGCTGGGGAGGGAAAGCCTGGGGGAGGAGCAGGGATTGGGAGTGGCTTTCAGGGGTTTGGTTTCAGACAGGTGATCTCTCACGTGCCCAGTACTCCAGGAGAAGAGATCAAACAGGTGGGGTGGCCCCAAGCTGGCGTTCAGGGTAGAGGTCCTGCTGGAGACATAGAGTTGGGTGTTGTCAATGAATCGGTGGACTGCATGAGCTTGTCCAGGAGAAGGTGGCAGGGAGGGAGAAGGAGACTGAGGCCTAAGGTCTTGGACTCCCCACCATGTAAAGTAATGGGAGGTATCCAGCAAAGGCAACTGAGATGTGAACCAGAATGGTGGAACTAAATTGTCCTGGTCTGTCCTGATAATATTCTTTGCTTTTTATTTTTTTAAATCTAGCATGAAGAGGGTGAGTAGAGGAGGACAATGGGGACAGCTCCCTTTCCTCTGGGTACAGAATCTCACCTATGGGGAACCCATTAGAAGGGGTGAAGGTCATAGGGATGGACACATGCAGACCTGGCCAATCAGAGGAGCCCTTCCCCCCCTTCTGTCATGAGTGGTTTAGGGATGAGCATGTGACCCAGGGGGCTTTTTCCATGCCTCTGTGCGCTGCTGATTCCGGACCTCTGGGAACTGAGCCTCCTGGGGCTTCTCTGTTTTCCTGCAGTTCCCTCTCTCAAATGTTAGGATCAAGGGAAACGGACTTGGCCCAGTGGTTAGGGTGTCCGTCTACCACATGGGAGTTCCGCGGTTCAAACCACGGGCCTCCTTGACCTGTGTGCAGCTGGCCCATGCGCAGTGCTGATGCGCATAAGGAGTGCCGCCCCACGCAGGGGTGTCCCCCACGTAGGGGAGCCCCACGCGCAAGGAGTGCGCCCGTAAGGAGAGCCGCCCAGCGCGAAAGAAAGTGCAGCCTGCCCAGGAATGGCGCCGCCCACACTTCCCATGCCGCTGACGACAACAGAAGCGGACAAAGAAACAAGACGCAGCAAATAGACACAGAGAACAGACAACTGGGGGAGGGAGGGAAATTAATTAAATAAATAAATAAATCTAAAAAAAAAAATGTTAGGATCAAAATGGTGGCTTCTTTCTCTCTCTCTGTCTCTCTGTTTCTGTCTCTTTTTCTTTGTTTATATCAGACACAGCAAGAGGGTGGAGACCCAACATAGCTCACACCTCACTGACATAGTCCAATCAAAAGCCCTAAAGCTATCTTATCGAGTAACTTAATGAAAGTCCCCTTAACTGAATTTAATGCAATCAAAGGGCCCCACACCCACAGAAATGGATTAGTTTAAGAACATAATCTGGAAGTGGACTTGGCCCAATGGATAGGGCATCCTCTTACCACATGGGAGCCGCAGTTCTAACCCGGGGGCTCCTTGACCGATGTGGAGCTGGCCCATGCGCACTGCTGATGCGCGCAAGGAGTACCGACCGTGCCACGTAGGGGTGTCCCCTGCGTAGGGGAGCCCCATGAGCAAGGAGTGCACCCCATAAGGGGAGCTGCCCAACGCAAAAGAAAGTGCAGCCTGCCCAAGATTGGTGCTGCACACATGGAGAGCTGATGCAACAAAAAGAAACACAGATTCCCAGTGCCGCTGATAAGAATAGAACTGGTCACAGAAGGACACGCAGCGAATGGACACAGAGAGCAGACAACTGGGCGGGGGCGGGGGGTAAGGGGAGAGAAATAAATAAAAATAAATCTTAAAAAAAGAAGAACATAATCTTTTTCTGGGATTCATAAAATTCAAACTATTACAGGGTGGAAAAAGATATTCCATGCAAACAGTAATGAAAAGAGAGACAGGGTGGGTATATAATTGGCAGGTAAAATAGGCTTTAAGTAAAAAAAGATTACAAGAGACAAAGAAGGATATTATGTATTGATAAAAAGGTTCAACACAGAAAAAAGATATAATAATTATAAATTCCCCATATATGGGGAAGCATCTGTGGCTCAAGCAATTGAGCTCCTGTTCACTACATGGAGGACCTGGGTTCAATCCCCCTGACCTTATGGTAAAAAGAAAAGAAAAAAGGCAGCCCAGACCTGAGTGGAGAAGCACGGGTCCCCGAGTGGCAAAGTGATGCACCAAAAAGATGATGATGCAACCAGACAGAAACGAACAAACAAAAACTATATGCACCTCACAACAGAGTCCCAAAACATATGAAACAAAAATTGATGGAATTGAAGGGAGAAATAGATAGTTCTGTAATAACAGTTGAAGACTTCAATACATCAATTTCAATAATTGGTAGAATACCTAAATGGAAGATCATTAAGAAGATAGAGGACTTGAACAACACTAGTAACCAATTAGAACTAATGGTCATATAGCACACTTCACCTAACAACCACAGAATACACATTCTTCTTAAGTGCACACAGAACATTTTCTAGGATAAACTATATGTTGTACCACAAATCAAATATTAATTAATTTAAAAATATTGAAACCATATAAAATCTCTTCTTGTACCACAATAGAATAAAGCTAGAAACAAATAACAAAATGAAAACTGGAATATTTACAAGTATGTGGAAATTAAACAACACATTATTAAATGAACAATGGGTCAGAGAAGAAATCACAAAGAGAAATTAGGAAAAATCTTGAGATGAATGAAAATGAAATAGCATATCAAAACTTATGCAGTAGGGCTCAGAGGGAAATTTATAGTTCTTAATGCCTACATTAAAAAAGAAGATCACAAATCAATAACAGAACTTCACACTTAAATAAACTAGAACAAAAAGAGCAAACTAAACCCAAAGCTAGTAGAAGGAAGGAAACAGTAAAGATTAGAGCAGAGATAAATGAAATAGAGCATAGACAATAAAGAGAACCAACAAAATAAAAATTTGGTGTTTTGAAAGGAAATTAAATCTACAAACCTTTAGCCAGATTGATTGAAAAAGAACTATAATCAGGAATAAAAGTGGGGCATGACTACTGACCCTACAGAAATTAAAAGGATTATCAGAGGGTACTATGATAATGTTAACAAATTAGAAAACCTATATTAAATGGACAAATTCCGAGAAACATGCAAATTACCTAAACTGACACAGGAAGAAATAGAAAACCTCAACAGACCTATAATAAAAAAAGAGATTGAATCAGTAATTTAAAACCTCCCAAGAAAGAAAAGACCAGAACCAGATGGTTTCACTGCTGGTCTACCAAGATTTAAAAAAGATTTAACACCAATCCTTCTCAAACTCTTCAAAAAAATAGAAGAGGAGGAATTACTTCCTAAGTCATTCTATGAGGCCAGCATTACCTATCCTGATACCAAAGCCAGATGGAGACAGCACAAGAAAAGAAAATTACAGACCAATATTCCTTATGAATATAGACTTAAAAATCCCCCCCAAAATACTCGAAAATCAAATCCAACACTATATTTATTTATTCACTCTCCCCTATCCCTATCTCCTTCCCTTTCCCCTTCCCCCCTGCCCTGCTGTTTTTTGTTGTCTGTGTCCATTCACTGTGTCACTTCTGTATTTCTCTTTTTTGTCTTCTCTTCTTGTCTTTCTCCTCTAGGATTCACTGGGATTTGCTCCTGGGGACCTCTGATGTGGAGAGAGATTCCTTGTCACTTGAGGCACCTCAGTTCCTGGTTTCTGTTGTGCCTTGCCTTGACTCTCCCCTTCGTCTCTTTTGTTGCATCATCATCTTGCTGTGTGACTCACTTGCGGGGGCACTGGCTTGCCGTGTGGGCACACTTTTTACCAGGTGGCCCCAGGGATTGAACCTGGGTCCTCCCATATGGTAGGTGGAAGCCCAGTCACTTGAGCCACATGTGCTTCCCCCAACAGTATATTAAAAGGATTATTCACCATAACCATGTGAGATTTTTTGCAGGAATGCAAGTATGGTTCAACATAAGAAAATCAATCAATGTAATACACCATATATTAATAGAATAAAGGGAAAAGCCACATGGTCATCTCAAGTGATGCAGAAAAGGCATTTGACAAAATCCAACATCCTTTCATGATAAAAATATTCAGAACACTAGGAATAGAAGGAAATTTTCACATGATAAAGGGCATTTATGAAACAATTACAGCAAATACTAGAATAAACAAATTCAGTAAAGTTGTAGAATACAGTTAAATACTCAGAAGTCAGTTGGGTTTCTATATACCAATAAAGACCATCTGAAAAGGAAACCAAGAAAACAATCTCATTTACAATATTATCTAAAAGAAAAACAATACCCAGGAATAAATTTAACCAAGGAGATGAAAAACTTGTACATTGAAAATGATAAAACATTGCTGGAAGGATTAAAGAAGACTTAAACAAATGGAAAAACATCCCAAGTTCATGGATTGAAAGATTTAATATTGTTAAGATGTTAATACTGCCTAAACTAATGTACAAATTCAGGGCAATCCCCATCAAAATTCCAGCAGCCTATTTTGCAGAAATGGAAAAGCTGATCCTCAAATCATATGGAATTACAAGGGGCCCTGAATAGCCAAAACAACCTTGAAAAAAAAAAGAACATAGTACTCATACTTCCTGATTTCAAATCTACACTAATTAAACCAGTTGGTACTGGCCGACGGCTAGACTAGACCAATGGGCTAGAATTGAGAGACCAGAGATAAACCCACAATCTATGACCAGGTGATTTTCAACAAGGCTGCCAGGTCCATTCATGGGGGAAAGAAGAGTATCTTCAATAAATGGTAATGGAACCATTAGAAATCCACATGCAATAGAGTCAATGTGGACCCCTACCTCTCACCATATACCAAAATTAATTCAAAATGGATCAATGACATAGATATAAGAGGTCTTACAAGAAAACACAGAGAAATTTCATCAGCACCTTGTAGTAGGCAATTGAGTTTTAGATTTTACAGCAAAAGCAAAAGCAGTAAAAGGAAAATAAACTGGACCATCAAAATTAAAAATTTTTGTGCATCAAAGGACATTATCAAGAAAGTGAAAAGACAACCTACAAATGGGAGAAAACATTTGGAAAACATATATTTGTTAAGGTTTTAATGTCCAGAACGCAAAAAGAACTTCTACATTTCAAAATAGCACATTCCATCTAACAATGACAGAAAACACATTCTTCTTAAGTGCACACAGAACATTTTCTAGGATAGACTATATGTTGTACCACAAATCAAATATTAATTAATTAAAATTAAGTTATATTATTAATATATTAATTTATGAATATTAATTAATTTAAAAAATAAAATAAAAATGGGACACAGATTTGAATAGACCTTTCTCTAAAGAAGTTATTCAAATGGCCAAGTACATATGTACATATGAAAAGATGTTTCTCCTGTATTAGCCATTAAAGAAATGCAAATTAAAACTACAATGCAATACCATTTCACACCCACTAGGATGCTTATTATTTAAAAAAACAACTGAAAATAAGTCTTGAAGATGTTGTGGAGAGAAGTAGAAGCCTTTGTATATTGTTGGGGGAATGTAAAACGGTATAGCCCCTGTGGAAACAGTTTGGTGGGTCCTCAGAAAGTTAAACAGAATTACCAACATTTCCACTCTTAGAGATATATCCCAAAGAATTAAAAGCAGGGACTCAGAAAGTTATTTGTATACCCATGTTCATTGCAGCATTATTCATAATAGCCAAAAGAAATCCATCAACAGATGAATGGATAAACAAAATGTGGTAAAATGGTGTATCCATAAAATGGAATATCATTCAGTTTTAAAAAATGTGAAGTGCTGGTACAGGCTCTAACGTGGATGAACCTTGAAGACATCGTGTTGAGTGAAGTAAGCCTGACACAAAAGGACAGATATGAAATCCTTTCCCATGAAATCCTTAGAATAAGCAAAATCATTAGACAGAAAGCAGAATAGTGTTTATCAGGGGTATGGAAAGGGGAAATGGGGAATATTTGCTAAATGAGTATAAGTTTGGGTTTGGGATGATGAAAATAGTCTGGAAATAGTAGCGAAAGTTACCCCATATTGTCAGTGTACTTAATGTCAAAGATTTTTGTATATATATTTTACCACAATTTAAAAATACATACATACATACATATATATATACACACATACATACATACATATATATATATATATATATATTTTTTTTTTTAGGAGATACCTGGGATTGAAACATGGACCTCATACGTGCGAGGCAGGTGTTCGTCTACTGAGTTATACCTGCTCCTAAATATATTTTCAAAAAGTTCATTTCAATGCATGAACCCTTGGTTGCAGATATTAAAAAAAAAAAAAAGTGACAGAACTATTTTCCTTCCTTCTACTGTCTCCTTCTCTACTTGTCCCGGTGTTTTTAAGTTGCTTCTTAAATGTGATTCTGGGTAAAGAAAAATTAAAATTTTCAATGATTAAAATTAATTTTACCATTCTTCTTTATATTGTAGAATAGTTTTAAATGCAAATATCAGAGCATGTAATTCATACATAGAATCCTTGAAATTACATAATTTGTATTTTGTGGCTCTTCCCGGAGGGTGCCTGGATTGGTCAGAAAATATAAATGCAAGCCAGGAAGGTTAGGAGGAGGAAGAAAGGACAACCCTGCTCCCAGGCTGGGGGCCAAGGAGACCCTCACAGTTATGTGACCCTTTGCCCACCGTCTTTGGACTTTGTTTGGGCCTATCAGCTACTGAGTGATCCTCCCACCAGGCACCAGGCTGATGTGCTGAACCCTGGCCAGTACTAGGGCCTTGGAAGTTCGAGCCAGGTGCTTCCCCTTCCCAGAGGCCCAAACACCCCAAACCATGGTAGAGGGACGACCTCCAAGGATCTCAGGACCTGGACTGGAGTTGGGGGAGCACCTAGACATGGTCTCTGGTTGGCCACCAGACATGCTGTGGTGCTGCCAACCCAGGGCAATGGGGGCCGCTGCCATGCCCTGTGACATGGCTGGCATGGATGTCCAAGCCCAACCGTCCCCAGTGCCTGTGCCCAGACCCCTGCGAAGGGTAGAGGATCTTTGTGGCCATGGGTTGGGAGCAGGGAAGAGGAGGCAGGCAGTGCCAGGGTGCCAGGAAATGGGGTGGTAGGTGGTCAAGAGCCTGTTCCAGGGAGATGGGGAGGTGGTGGGAGGTGGGACCTCAGGAGTTGTAGCTCAGAGCCCCTGGCACATGCTCTATTGTCCCATCAGCCTTCACTAATAAAATACACATTTAAAGATAAAAACATTAAGGTTTTCAAGATGGCAGCTGCAGAGCATTAAACCCCAAGCATGGGGTCCTTCTGAGCACAGGACCCTGTGAGACTGCACTGGTCTCATGTCCATGAAAATGGTCCTGGCCAGTGGACATTTTGCTCATACCACCAAGAAAACCTAGGAGGCCAAGGAGAGCAGAACGAGCAAGCAAACCCTGATGATATCACGTGAGCCTTGATTCCGCTCCATCGGAAGCTAAAACCCATGTGGACTTCCCAGTTACTGAGCCAATAAGCTCCCTTTTTGCCCAAGTTAGGTTTAGTTGAGTTTCTGAGTCCAAACAACATGGGCCCTGTGGAGGAGAGGGTCCAGGCCGGGGAATTTAGGTATCTTTCTTTGAGTTAAAGAATCTTGGAATTTGCCATCTGATCTGAAGGTCTGCAGGTCTGCAGGTCGCTTAGAGATCTCACTCTCATGGTTTCCATGTGGATCCTTTCTGTCCCCTTGTGTCAGGCCTCTGCGTCTTCCTTAGAACAAAGGGGAGCTTTATTCCCCAGCCTTCCAAGGTTTCCTCAGACTGGTCGATGTGGGTGCCAAAGAAGACCCTCGAGTTCCCCCACGGGGTGGAGGTGGGATGTGGAGTGTCCTGGGAGGCCGCTGGGAACTGGGAAGTGAGTGAGAAGCTGCAGGGGAGTGCTGGAGAAGCACCAGGAACTGACTGGGTGAGGGCCTCCCGGAGAGGAGTTTCAGACCCGTGGGGGTGGGCAAGGGCCTGACTGGGGAGGACAGATGGGGCAATACCTTCCCATCTGTCTTCCCTTTAAGCCACTTCCCCTCATTCACTTACCCCTTTATTCAATCCTACGGAAGTCTTAAACACCAGTGAGTAAATGTTGACTGTCAGGCACAGTCACCTCCCAGGGATTAACATTTTTTAAAAACCGGAGTGCCAATTTATGGGAAGATCAAAAAACCAATGAAGTTTACAGAACATTTCTTTTCTCCCCCAATCCTGGAGGAAAAAAGATCTTAATTGGTTTCTCTGGAGAAAAGTCAATCTTCTTACTTCTTCAGTCATCACTTGTGTTCAATAGGAAAACTTCCTTGCATTTTGCTAGTGAAAAGTTAATATCCAGGCAGAGTGGATGGGTGACACTGTGACAGCACTCGTTTATTGGGCACTTACCAGATCCTGGAGAAACCCCACTGCACAGGTACTCTTCAACGCATCTGCATCTTCGTTTCGCAGACAAGGAAATGGAGACTCCAAGAGGGGAACTGAAGAGCCCACTGTCTTCTAGGAAGCGGCCGAGATGGGTTTGTACTCAGGTCTGTGGCTCCAGAGATGGAGCTCTGAGGTGGGAGGGGCCCCTTCCCAGCTCCCTCATTGCTAGGACAATGGGTGGTGAGTGTAAGTGAGGGGAATCACTTCCGGGCCTCTCTAGCTCTCTTCCTCTGCTGTGGTGATTCTGGAAAGCTTGTGCTGAGATGGGAGCAGTCTAAGTCACCTCACAGAGGACAACTGCCTAGGAGAGTTGTCAGACTTAACCAGGCTTCGCTTGGTCAAGAAACAAATCTTTGTGGTATTAAGCCTCTGAGATTGGGGGTTAACTTGTTATTGCAGCATACCTTCTCATACACTGACTAATACAGCTGGCTCTCTCAGGTCTCAGCTCAAAAGCCACTTTCTTAAGGAGGCCCTCTCTGATCATCAAATCTAAAATGGTACTGCTGCCTCACAGCAGTCCTCTCTAGCCCATTTTCCTGTTTTTATTTTCCCATGACATTTCCCTAATTGTTTATTGATTTACTCATTTATTGTCTGTCTCCCCACTACAAATTAGTTCTGTGAGGGCAGGGCTCTTGTCTGTCTTGTTCACAACTGCATCCCTGGTGACTAGCACAGTGCCTGACATATATAATACACAATAAATATTTGAATGAATGAATGAGAGAAATTGGTAGATGATCATGCTCATGGGTACATGGGGACACTGACATTGCCACCTCCATTTTTCTAATTCTGACTGGACAGAAAGCCTCAGATCATCAGAAAGCTAGAGGCAATGCCTGCTCTTTTGACTTTCAGAGCATCGAAGCTGGTTAAGGACCTTTCTTTTCTCTCCCCAGATGAGGGAATATGGGCCTGTGTGGGAAGTGATTCATCCCAGGTCCCCAGGTAAGTCTGTGGCTGAGCCACAATCAGCCCCTGGACCTCCCAACTCCTCCTGGGCTGTTTCTACTGAGCTTTGCTGCCTCCTCTTTCATTTCAGCCCAAGTTGCAGAAAATATTTCCCAAGGACTTTGCCTCTTACCACCCACCTTGTCCTATAATCTAGGAACTCCGAGCAAATCATTCCATGACAGCTTGTGGGTAGGACTGGGTGGAGTCAGGGCTGGGGTCAGAGAGGAGAAAGAACAAGGGTCTTTCCAGGATGCCCCTTAGCGATCCTTGAGATGAGCTGGCCATTCTGGCTCACATTTCTCTCAATAAAAACAGAGAGCGGGAGGGAAAAGGCTGGTTAATCTAGGCTGGTTAATTCTGTTTCTCAAGGCCTGCCCCCGAAATGCTGAACCAGGTTGCTCTCCTCTCTGCCCCCTGGCACGCTGTACAGCCACCATGGCACTTGCCACCTGGCATTTTCTCTGAAAAATATAAAACAAGGATGCTAACGCAATCTACCTCACAGGGCAGCTGGGAAAATTAAGTGAGCTCTTCTGTAGAGAGGGCTTTGCTGCTTCTGTTCATCTGCAGTTGTCCCTTGCTGTGGTCAGCTCAGTGCTGTGCACAGGCCACGCACCAAGTGGGTGCTCTGGAAATGCAGGGTGAGGGAACGTAAGAGCCAAAAAGGTCCAACTCCCAGTGTGCATTGCTCCAGAGGGACACATGCAAGCACATGCACACACTCGCTCTTTCTCTCTGTCTCCGACACACACACACACACACTGAAGCACCCAGAGCCCACAGCATCCCCAGCCTCTGGCTTCTCTGGAGGGCAGCCTGCAGCTCTCTGAGCCTCTGGGCTGCCATCCCAGCAGCTCCACGTGGCTGGGAGCTCAGCTCGGAGTCTGGCTCAGCCCTACACCACGTATCAAGGGCAGCAGGACCTGCAATGTCCTAGGAGCGGGGAGGTGTGTGTGGGTGTGTGGGAGCTGGTTAACCTGGGGGTGTCAGGGACATGCTGGGAGCTCTTGCTTCTGGAGCTGTTGCTCTCTGGAGGCTTTCTCTTTTCACTCCCTGGGGCCCCCAGTCTCTTCCGATTCCTCCACTTGCCCAGGCAGCAGGCTCCCTCCCTGATGGGGGGCCCTTGGTGTACCTGACTCGGTCTTTTTACTGGAAAGTGAGGAGCTCGTCTGCGGACCTGGGTTGGACTCCCGGTTTTCCCGCCAGGCCTGGTCCCGGGTCTGGAGAACCCCTGTGGCCAGGTGTCACATGCCACTGCCACCCTCCCCTACCCCCAAGACACCCAGCCTTTCCTTGTGCTTTGCATGAAGCACCAGTCTTTCTATGCATTCTGGGCTGGGAGATTTGAGTGGTGTGAGGATACTGCTGAGAATATCATGTGTTGGGGACAGTGCCTATGGCTGGGTGTGGCATGCAGGGTAGTATTAGAACTATGCAGTGTGTTTCTGTTTTGCGTGGAGTGTCTTAGTGTGGGACATAGATTGCCAGTGGGTTGTGTTCTGGGTGACCGGATATTATGGTTAAGGCATTAACCTTTCGAATGCCTGCCCAAGGTCCTCAGACCCTGAAAAGATAAGGAGTAGGGGGAAGGCAACTCTTTTCTGTGTGCTCCAGAGGCCCACCATCCCCATCCCCGGGCTTCGCTCAATCGCAGTTTGCCTGGGTCTTGTCGCACAGCTAGGATCAGAAAACCTGGCAGAGAGGAGGACGATCTGGCACGGGGTCCAGCTGAATTCAGAGCTCTTATTTCTTAGCCCACGACGCACACCCGTTTGCCGGAGAGATCCCGGGGCTGGTATGGGAGTTCCCAAGGCCCTTGGACGGCCCCTTCGGGTGCCCAGCTCCACGCTCCCAACAAAGGGGGCAACCACGTGCCCCCTCCTCGACGCGGTCCTGCAATGGGGACACGCGCTGCCCGCAGCCCGGGTTTCCGCCGAGGTTGGGTCCCAGCGCCGCGGTTTCTCGCAGGTGGCGGCCCTGCAGCCCCCCGCAGTCCCCGCGCCCCCGCCCGGGGCAGCGCCTCACCCACTCCCAGCCGCAACCCTTGCAGCTGCCTCGAAGCGGCGCTAGGGGGAGCTGTGGCAACTGGCTTGCTGGATTGCTTCAAAACCATGCAGCGAACGGCTATTTCCTTAGTCTGGAAGGAAAAAAATGGGGAGGGGGTATACACACTGTTCCCCACCGCCAGCAGCCCAAGACTCTTCCCGTGGGAGGCCGAGGGAACACTGGAGGTGACGAGGTCTTTCCTCCCTGTAACTCGCGCCTCCAGAGATGCCCCTTTCCCCCCCTCCCCCGCCCCCGCGGACCTTCCGCCCTCCCCGCACCCCGCACTCCGAAGAGTGTTCACGAAAACTTCCCCTCGCGCGACACTGGGACTCTGAGCCGAGAGGGCTCCTGAGACTGGCTCGCGTCCGCCTCTCGAGTCTGGGGTCTGGCAGCCCCTCCTCTCGCCGCGGGAGGCAGGAAGGCTGGGGTGGGGGCGTCAGCCTCCCGCGGCGGAGGGGAGGCTCGCTCAGGAAGGGAAGGCGCAGGGCTGAGACAGAGAGACAGCAAAGGGGGAGACGGACAGAGACACTATTAACAGGGCAAGCTGTCGCTTCCCCCCATCCCCGCCCCCTCCCCTGCCAGGGCTTTCTTTCCTATCCCCTCTGTGCAAAGCTGGAACCGCCCCGTGCGCCCCCGGGCCGAGCCGCGGCTCCAGATGTGAACTGGGTTCCAGTGGGGAGAACGCGAGTTTCCTCGGGGCCTTGGCACATTCCCCCACTCTGAGGTCATTCCGTAGGTGGTCAGAGGGGAGAGCGCGCCTGAAGCCTTCCTGCCTGCATCCACTGGGGAGGGAAGAGAGGCGCGAGGGAGGGAGGAGAGGGGAGGGGCGCGAGGAGGGAGGGAGACGTCGCCAGCACACCACCAAGTGGCACCGAGCAGTGATAACAAACTCAACTTAAAAAAAAAAAAAAAGAAGAAAAAGGAAAAAAACTTCCCCAAGTTGCAGCCCGAGACTTGCCGACGTGCGGGCGGAGGCAAGGGGCGACTTGCGGACGTGCAGGCCGAGGCGAGGGGTGGGGAGTGTGGGTGGCCCAGGGGCCCCCAGGCGTCCCCCCGCGGCTCTCCTCCGCAGCCGAGGGCCCAGCCTCACGGCCTACCAGGCCCTGCGCCCCTGGCTGGGCAGGAAATCTGCTGGAGGCTGGCTCGGCTTCCTGCGGGAGACCCTGGGGGCGGTCGGTTCCCGCAGGGGGCTGGTCCCGCTCAGGAGTGGGAGCCCAGGAGGCCCGGAGGCTCGGGGCACTGGCTTCATCCCCTGCAACCCCCCATCCCACCCCCAGCCTTGCGGATGTGGGCAGATCCCGCCCGCCCCGGCCCCCGGAGAGCTGGGGTTTGCCTGAGGGGGGGGGTGTCTCCCCCCACCCCATCCCACCCCCTCCCCTCTATCTTCCCTGACATTCCCAGGCCGCTCTGAAAACAAGGCACCAGCATCCTCTGTAATCGACTTTTTATTAAGATTATAAATTTAAACAAATCATTTGAACAGTTTTACCCGGTGATATACAATTCAGTATGCACAAAAATACAGGGGAAAAGGGAGAAGGGCCGAGAAAGGAAGGGTTGGTAACTTGGTTTTGGGGTCCACATGGTGCTGATGGCAGAGGGCCAAAGGGACTGCAGACGAACCCCACCTTTTTACAACAAAAGGTTTTAAAATTAAACAAAATCTATCGAGCTGAAGACACAGACTGGTTTCCCAATGGCTCGAACAATGCTGGTTTCATGAAATGCAACCGAAGGCTGAACCAGGACAGTGCAACTTAGAAGAACACGCACAAACACCACATCTGACCAGGAACTTAGCGAAAAGTCTCCAACAGTCGGCGGCCCCGGCCCCTCCCTCTCCCCGGGCCGCGGGATCCAGGTGAAGGAATGGACTTCCTTTTTTGTTTAGTGAGGACCGCAGTGCTGGGCATGATGGGAAATGTAGTCCGCCGCGTCCGCCCCCCACCCCGTCCCCAAACAGTGTCCGAGTGTCGGGGTGTCCTGCGTCACCCCCTAGTCCAGGAGACGGGCGGGGGAGGGGGAAAGAACCCAGCTAGAGGGGCGGGGAGCAGTGGGGTTCAAGTCACCCGCCCCGCGAAGAAAAGAAAAAAAAGTTGAAGTGTTTTCATTTCTGCCTTCTCATTTTGAGAACTTTGGAGGCCGCCCCCAGAGAGGAAATGTGACCCAAACGTCCCTTTCGGAGAGAGTTTGCCTTTGTTTTTGCTCAGGATTTCACAAGACCCATCCCTCACCGCACGGAAGGGCTCGGGAGCGCCGAGCGCCGGGCTTCCCGAGTCTGACAACGGATTGGAAGCAGCGTCCGGGCCCCGCGCCCTCCTGTGCTGCGCCCCCAGAGCGCCCCGGTGGCTTGGGCGCCCTGTCTAGCTCGCGGCTGCCCGGCACCTCCTCCGGGCAGTAGCTCCTCTCTAACCACCACCGCAATCACTACAATAAAAAGAAGAAGAAAAAAAGAATAGGAAAAACACAAAGCATACTTAAATAGGCGCCTTTTCTCTTTGCAAAAATAAAGTCCAAGATCTTAGGTTTCTTTTTCTTTTTATTTTACAATTTATAAAACATCAGCCGCCTCCCCCTGCTCGTCCCAGCTCAGCCGCGAGGGGCCCGGCGCCCGCTAGCTCCCTTCTCTCGCCCCTTGGCCGAGTCTTTGTTTGGCCCTCGCCCCGCGGGGCCCCGGGGCCCCGCGCCCTCGGGGGTCCCTAGAAGGCGACAATGGCTCGAGTCCAGGCGCCGAGGCTGGCGAGCGCCTGCTTGGCGCACAGCTGCCCGTTGAGTGGCGGCGGCTGCTCGGAGGAGTCCGGCTGCCGGCTCACCAGCCCCGAGAAGCCCGAGCCGAAGATGGAGATCAAGTTTGAGATGTTGGGCGCGTCCGGGGACGAGTCTGGGCAGAAGTCCTCGAAACGGGCGCGCTTGCAGGGGGTGAACTGTGCGCCCCCGGGGGCTTCTGCCCCCAGTTCGCCGGGGTCCTCCTCGTCGTCCTCTTCCTCCTCCTGGCCCGGGTAGTACTTGCGCTTGCAGCCGGCGGCAGGCGCCAGGCCGGGTCCCGGGACGCCCTGGCCACAGCAGGGGCAGTGGGCGGAGGCGCAGCAGTCCTGGTGCAAGTAGCCGTTCTCCACCGTGGTCACCACGTGAGTGTCCAGGTCCAGCACGGTGGTCTGACTGCTGCAGTGCACGCCGAAGTCCGAGGGGGCCGGGTACGCGCCCCGGTAGAAGCCGGGAGAGGCGGCGGGGGCCGGGGAGGCAGGCGGGGAGGCGGCTGCGGCCGGAGCGGCTGCCCCTGGGGACGCGGAGGGCGCGGAGCAGGCGGCCGAGGCGCGAGGGTCCCGCGGACAGAGCGCGGTAGGCGCGGGTGGCGGGAGCGGCGCAGGACCCGGCTGCAGCGGCTCCAAGGGCTGCCCACGGTGGGGCGCGCCGTGCGGCGGCTGGAGCGCGGCGCACCCGGGCAGCTCCGAGAGCGCCCCCGCGCAGCCCGCGGGCGCCCCGGCCGCCGCGCAGCCCCTGGGCGCCGGGTGCTGGTGCTGGTGCAGCTGCTGCTGGAGGTGCAGCTGGTGGAGCTGGTGGAGCTGGTGCAGCTGGTGCCGGGCGGCCGGCTCGCGCGCCTCGGCGTCTCCGCCGCCGCCAAGTTGGAGCGGGCCGAAGTCGGCCGCGCTAGCCGGCATGCCCGGTGCCGCGTACGCGAGGTGCTGGAGCTGGTGGTGGGGCGGCTGCTGCTGCTGCTGTTGCTGGCGCCGGTAGAGCTCGGCGTAGCGCTCGCTCAGGTAGAGCTGGCGCGCGTTGCGGAGCACGTAGGACACGAGGAGGTTCTTGTGCAGCTTGATGCCGCCGCGCTGGGTCCGGGAGCTGTGGATCTTGCGCAGGGAGATGCTGATCAGGCTCTGGGCGTCCAGGGCGCACTCCATGCTCCCGCGGAGACGGCGGCGGCGGTAGCCGCCGCCGTTGCTGCTGCTAATGCCGCTGCTGTTTCTACTTCCAGCTGGCCTCCGGGGCGCGCCGGGGAGGGGAAACCGAGCCTAGGTCAGCGGGTCGGCTGCGCTCCGAGAGGCGCCGCCACCATGCGCTGCGCACCACCCGCGGAATCGTGCTCCCCAGACGGCGCCAAAGCAATGAGCCTCGGCCGGCCCCGGCCCCAGCTATTTAGCCGGCTGCTCGGGCCCCGCCCCATACCAACCGAGCCAATAGGGGCAGCCAGAGCCTCCCGAGTGACAGACACTGCCCGCCCCGGAGCCAGCCGGCTGGCCAATCAGACCAAGGCGGTTCCTTTGTGCTATTCAAATACCGAACGGACCCTGGGCCGCCAACGCCGCCGCTGCCTCGAATGTTCTCCTGGGGCCGCCGCGCCGTGGTGGACTCGGAGCCGCCGGGGCCGCCGTTTGCAGTATGGGTCGCCTCGCAGCGGCCGCGTTGGATCCCACGGCCGCCTCGGCCTTCGTTCCTGGCAGCCGGGTTCGGCTCACCTGCGTGCCGCGGCGACAGGCTCCACCCCCTTCCCCTCGGCTGGGCCTCACCTGCGGCAGGTGCGCGCGGCCCCCCGCTCCCGGCCACGCGGCGCCTCTTCCTTCTCACCCTGCGGTCCTCGGGAATACCCGAGGGACCCGAAGCCTTTGCAGGAGGCTAGGGGGGCCTCCGGCTTAACACTGGAGGCCCCTCAAGGGAGAGAGGTTTGTGGTACCCTCAACTGCAGAGAATGTAGGGCCTGACTCCTTGGCTTTTTGGCCGGGGGGCCTCTGGGCAATCGCAGGGGAGGGCCGTCCTCCCCCATTTGTATGACAGGAAAAAACAAGATATCATGACTTTTGGTCTTCTCTGATCTAGAAGGCTCGGAAGCATGCCCACAGAGCCCATGGGCTTCCAACCAGCCCAGGCCCAACGGCGTTCTAAGAGCAGGGCGCTGAGTTTCCTATCACCAGTTCTGTAACCTTTCCTTTCCTGCCGACCTAAATAATAATGACAATAGGTACTATTATTATGTGCCTAGTATGGGGCAGACCCATGACGAGAACACTCTGAATTCCTCATGAGAACCATTTGCAGAAGAGGAACCTGGAGCTTAGGGAAGCAGCTCACTCTTAGGGAATCGCACGGCTGGGAAGGGGCAGAGCTGGGACCCTGCGACCCGGCCAGGTGTGTGAGACGCAGAGGCGACGTGAACCCCAAGGGCCAAGGAACTCGCCCGCTTAACCTTTGCTGGCAGTTTTCCTTCTTATCCTGAACCATCCAAGGGACACCTCCTCCCAGCTGGGGACTCTCAAGACCACGGCGGGACATGAGGGGGGCTGACTGACTGCTGCTCTGGGAGGGGGTGTCCCGGGTGCCCAGGCAGCTCCTGAGGCGCCTTGCAGAGTTCAGGTTTGCCCGTGGAGGGGATCCTAGGGTTGGCTCTTGAAGGACAAACTAACAGGCTTCCTGGAACTGTGAGAGATTAGCAAGGACCTTGTGGGGGCTGGGGTGGGAAGAGGCATGGGGAGCAGACCCCCCACTGTCTCACACCCTCCTGGGGTTTCCTCTGAATCTTCTCCCTTCTTTGGAAAAGCATCTCTGTTTTCCTCAGCATCTAATTTGTCCCTCGGCTGGAGTGAGGAGACCTCATCAGCCCATCCTGCAGTTTCACTTTTTGAGTTTCCCTCTAGCCTTTTTTTTTTTTTTTTTTTTCTAGGAGGTATCAAGGATTGACCCCAGGACCTCATACATGGGAAGCAGGTGCTCAGCTACTAAGCTACACCTGCTCCCTCCCTCTAG
The DNA here is from genome assembly GCF_030445035.2 of Dasypus novemcinctus. NCBI lineage: Eukaryota > Metazoa > Chordata > Mammalia > Cingulata > Dasypodidae > Dasypus > Dasypus novemcinctus. Next base: position 87,910,237 of record NC_080680.1, on the reverse strand, counting down.
TCTTTTTTAAATTTTTTTTAATTTTAAAAATTTATTTCTCTCCCCTGCCCCTCCCACCCCCGTTGTTTGCTTTCTGTGTCCGTTCACTGTGTGTTCTGTGTCTGCTTGCATTCCTGTCAGGCAGCACCAGGAAACTGTCTCTTTTTTTTTGTTGCGTCATCTTGCTGCGTCAGCTCTCTGTATGTGCGTTGCCACTCCTGGGCTGGCTGCGCTTTTTTCATGTGGAGCGGCTCTCCTTGCGGGGCGCACTCCTTGTGCAGGGGGCACCTCTATGTGGGGGACACCCCTGTGTGGCAGGGCACTCCTTGCGTGCGGCAGCACTGCGCATGGGCCAGTTCACCACACGGGTCAGGAGGTCCTGGGTTCCAAGCCCTGGACTTCCTATATAGTAGGCAGACGCTCTATCAGTTGAGCTACATCTGCTTCCCATCCCTCTAGTCTTAAGAAGTCTTAAGGTTTGTTTCTTCCAACAATTTTTCAGCACCTATTCCATGACAAGCCTCAAGAGTGGAAACAGAGTTAGGGGGCATTTACCCTTTTTTCAGATGAAGACATTTCAGCACTGAAAACTGAAGTGACTTGCCCAAGGTCACGCAGCTCTGTCCAGCTCCACATCCTCTGTTCTGTCCTTTTTGTGCAGTCTAAGAACAATCTCAAACCAGTCTGAGCCCCCCTGACCAATTGTACCTCTCCCAGGGTTGAAATTTTAGGGGGAATTCCAAGAAAGGGCATCTTACTTTGGGTCAATTTGTGATCTCTTGGCAAAGACATAGAATCATGGAATTGTTCATATGTAGGAATCAAGATATTTTATTTCTTCCCCTTACTTCCCCAGGGCCTGTCTTGAAGACACCCAGTGGCTTTATTTATTTATTTTTGAAGTTCACCTGTGAGGCATCACCAGCATATGGAGGGCCGGGTGGGAGGTGGGGGTGTACCTTATCCAGCTTTTCACCTGTGAGGACTCAGGTATGCAAGTCAAGCCTGGCTCATTGCAAGTGCTCAAGAATGTATTAATCATGCTGATTTCGGCCCTCTACTCTTTCCTTGCCCATATTTGTTGAGGAAACTAAAACTCAGAGTTTATGTACCTTGCTCAAGGTCATGCAGCCAGGACATGGTGCAGCCAGGTCTGAACCCAGGTCTGATTGTTTCCAGGACCACATCTTGCTCTAGGTTCTTGGAAATATTCTTCTTGTTTCCCCAGTGTGTGGTGCTGGGTCCAGTTCTCAGGGTGAACCTTGCCCTGGTTTGACTGACACCCATCACTTTCCTGCCAACTGCTCTGAGACCAGGACCTGCAGGAGCCCACCAAGAAACAACTATCAGTTATAACTTCAGTTTGTCATTCACAGTTGTCTACAGACAGTCTTGGAGCTGTAACCTAAAATGTGGCCCTGGGAGCCTAGATGGGGATGGTTAGGGTTGGAGGTAGATTCCTCAGCTACAGGTTGGTGGGCTGGAGAGCCAGGCACCTCATCTGGCAGCTCTTTGGGAACCTCCCAACCATCCCCCTCCCAAATCAATCTCTGCCACCAGGCAAGTTTCCCCCCACCCCATGGTTCCCTCATCTGTTTTGCTTGTTGGTTTTGCTTTTGGTTTTTGCTCGTTGTCCGCTCATTGTCTGTTTTTTTTTTTCCCTTTAGGAGGTATGGGGAACCAAACCCAGGGCTTCCCATGTGGGAGGTGGGTGCTCAGTTGCTTGAACCGCATCCACTTACTGCTCATTTTTTTTTACTTAGTGTCTGCTTATTGTTTTTTATTTTCTTGTTGCCTGTTCGTTGTTTTTGCTTGATGTCTGCTCGTTATTTGTTTGTTTTCTTTAGAAGGTATCAGAAATTGAATTCAAGATATCCCATGTGGGAGGTGGGTGCTCAATTGCTCAAGCCACATCCACTCCCACCAGGTGATTTTTGAGCACTGCTAATGTCCTCTCATATCTGGGTCCGACCAAGAAGTAGTCAAGCATATTTGCTTCTCTGAGCTGTCTGGGGCCCATACTCACTTGGTCTACCCTCATTTCCAAGAATTGGGGGGTGGGAGCAGATGTGGCTTAAGTGGTTGAGCGCCTCTTCCCAAATGGGAGGTCCCAGGTTCAGTTCCTGGTCCCCAGTACCTCAAAAAAAAAAAAAAAAAAAAAAATTGAGGGGCAGGCTTGAGGAGAGGGCTAAACAATTGTCTAACATAATAAAAACCCTTGATCATTTTTGGGGTGGCCTGAGTGGGGGGAGTTGCCACAGCTGTTGTAAGAAAACACTTGCTGAAGGAGGTAAAGAAACAGTTGGACTATTTGTTGCCCCCTGGGAGCAATGGGGCTTGCAGGGAACATAGTAGGAATTTACAAGTGTTTATGGATGGGTGTGTCACCTCTGAGACTTCTGTTCTGGTGCACAGGACTCAGGATACCGTAAGGGAGACTGTTCAGGGCAGCAAGTGTGAATGTGTGTACGAGAATGTGTGTATGTGTGTGAGGAGCAGAGTCCAAGTCAGCGATGGCTTCTTGGGATGGAAGATTGGCCTTATTTGTCTGGGCACCTGAGAAAGATTGGGACACTCAACTTTCCCCCAGAGCTGGGAAGATTACATCTGGCATTGCTCCCTGGAGGAAGTTAATTAATGCTTAAATATTTACCGAGTGTCTGCTGGGGCAGCAGGGAGCAGGGCGTGGAACCCCTGGGGACCCAGGCTGCCATCAAGCCCCAGGTGGTGCTCACCCCACACCAGAGCAGTTAACACCTCGCCGCTTGGGACAAGTGCCACATCTGCCCCATGGACATAGGTCACCCAGGCTCAGAGGAGGGTGAGGTGGCTAGGAAAGGTTCAGCGTGGTGGGCTCAAATGATGGATTTGGGAGGAAGGCATGGGCCTGACCCTGGGGATAGAGGCCAAAAACGCACCTCAATTGGGGGCGTTATGTTGGGGTGAGTAAATGAAGGGGAGAGAGATTTTGGATTCGTGCATTCATTCGTTTGCTCATTTGCCCAAGTGGTATTTCCAGAACCCTACTCTGGAGTCCCAGGGGATAGATCAGGGAAGGGGTATGACCCTGCCCTCAGGAGGCCCAGTTCAGAGGGAAGCAGTATAAGTAGCCTGGACAATACAGTGATACTTCTGTGATAGGAAGCACAGGGCTGGAGGAGGGCAAGGGAAGGGCCCCAGAGCAGGTCGGGAAGGCTTCCCAAGGGAAGCTGAGGCCTAGAGGCCAAGGAGGGGAGGGGCTTTCCAGGCAGAGAAACAGCACAGCAGGGCCCAGTGCACAGTAGCTTCTCCAGAAATACTGTAGAAAAGCAAATAAATGAACATAAGTATACAAAAGACAGAGGTGCCATCACTGTTAGAATCAAAAGGGCCCTGGAGACCAGGCTACCCCCCCAACACACACACATTTCCAGATGGGTAAACCGAGGTCTTCCTCAGAGAGCAGGAGGGCTGTGCTCAGGGTGGTTGTCCAGAGCTGTGACTGGATCCCAGGCCCCCCGCCCCCCAGGCCAGCCTCGACCTGCCCCAGGGTGCAGACATCATGGCTTGGAACGTGGGCCTCTCTGTGGGGACTGAGATCTGGTGCCGCAGGTGTGACAGGGAAGGTGACGGCACGGTCGACCGTAGGAGACACCATTGAGTCCTCTCCAAGGCTGCTGGGATGTGGGAGACCTGCTTTGGACAAGGCTGTTCTGTGCCTGCCAGGTGCTGGGGAGTGCAGTGGGGGTCCCGGAGCTGGCCAACTCCTCGGAACTGGTGTTCTGTCACTGTCCTAGATGGAGGTTAATGACCCACAAAGGTCTGTGTTTGCCCAGTGCAGTCCTGGGCAACAGGCCCAGTGCCCAGAAAGACATTGTGGTCCCTGGCGTAAAGGACCTGGTGTGTAATGAAAAAGGTGAACAGCAGCCTGAGCCTGCTGAGCTCCCGTGCCGGGCGCTGGCCAAGTGCTTCCCACGGGCTTCTCCCTGAGTCCCCACAAAAGGCTGATTTGGTTATAATCCCTATTTTATGGATGAAGCAACTGAGGGACAAAGAGCTTGGGGGACTTGCCCAGGATTGCGCAGCGCGGAGTTGAGATGCCAGTCCCAGGGCTCCGGGGACGCTTTTCTGCTCCCAGAAGTACTACGAGTAGCAGGGGAGACATGGAGACCCCACTTGATTCCTGGTCCTTGGTCTTTTTGTACTTGAGACAGAATATGCATGGGACCGATGTGCTCTCTCAACTGCGGTCCCTGCCCAAGCACCTGAAACAGATACGTGTCCATTCATTCATTCACTCATTCAGTGATAACCATGGACTGAATGCTGGCCAATGTGCAGGGCTCCGTGCTAAGCCCTGGGGGGAACACCCGGCAGATCTCCTAGCCCAGGGCAGGGCTGAGTTTGAGGGATGCTTTCCATCTCTGGGCCAACTCCAATTGATTAGTACTGTCTGCCTGGAGCCCTGGGTTGGAAGGGATTTGGCATGTGACCTAATTGATTAGTGATGTCTACTAAGGGTTCGGCTGGGAGCCTTTGTGCAAGCCTGCTGGTAGCTACCCCAGCGCTTTGGACACCGAGGGTGGTCTAGGGGACAGAGTGGGGACTGGGAGTCAGGAGAAACAGGTTCTAGCCCCAGCCTCCCTTGGGCCTCAGTTTCCTCACTTGTACCTCCTTCTTTAGTACCTTCATGTGGTACTATGAACATCAAAGCACTTGAAAGCGCTTTGAAAAGTTGAGGGAGAATGGAACTGTGAAGAGGTTAGTATTGAAATGGGAAGCTTCCCCCCTTTCTTCTCCTTTTTCAGATTTGTCTCTGGCCTCTTTGTGGGCCAAGGCGCCCCTCTCCAGAGATCCTGGGCAGGCCAGAGTTAATCCTGGACCGGCCCTGGGTGGGTGGGTGAGGGAAGCTCAGTGGCTCCTGGCTCCGGGTTGTTTTTATAACTCACTTAGTGCAGACCTTTGTCCTCTCACTGGGCTCAGCTGGGAGTTCCCAAGAACTGAGAAGTTCCTTGGATCTTAGGAACCTTAGGGTCCTTTTTTCACGGAGTGATGGGAGCGGTGCGTGTGCACCTCTCCCCCACCTCCCCATCCAGTACGTGGTAACTAGAGACACCATTGTGCCAGGCACGGGGCTGGCTTTAAGGCGGAATTTCTTCATCATTTCTCAAAACTGTCCAACCGGGTTGATAGTGTCATCACCCCCATTTTACAGAGGAGGAAGCAGGCACCCAGAGAAGCGAAGGTCTGCTCCAGGGGCCGCACGGGGCTCCCGGCCGCTGCGCGGGGGGCCTGGTCCCAGCCGGCTCTGCCTCCGCCTCGCCCTTTGGTTCATTTCTTCACTCATCCTTTCACGCTCTCACAAATATTTATTAAGTGCCTACTGTGTGTCAGCTGCTGTATCAGGCCCTAAGACCACAGCCGTGTGTGGCCTTCCTTATGTTCCAGACAGGAAACAAACAATAAATAAGTAAGCAGATAAATAGACAAGATTGCAACGGGGGCGATCAAGGAAATAAGCAGGGCTTCGTGAGGGGATTAGAGGGGGGACTCACTGGGCAGGGGGTTCCCAAGCCCCCGCCCTCCCCGCGCCGGTCTCCTTGGCCTCCCTCCCGGTCCAAGCCCCTCCTTGCTCAGCCCAAACCCTCCAGCAGTCTGCTCTGAAGCTCAGGCTGCTCTCGTGTCCCTCTCGCTCCCCACAACTGGTGAATTTTTAATGCTGCTTACACAGAACAAAGCAGAGTTTTTGTTTTTGTTTTGAGAACATTTCTCAAAAACTCATTTCTTGTGTGTGTGTGTGTGTGTGTGAAGAGAGAGCGAGCCCAGTGAGTACCAGTTCTCTGTCCCTGGTTCATCTCCTGAGCTCCGTTTTCTTTTTGATTAATTTTTTGAATGGCTCCAGTAGTTCTTCTGTTTGAGACCTTGTGTCTGGTGAAAGGGAACCAGGCAGGGCCTTTGGCATCCATGTCCTCTGTGAGGATGCAGGCTCTAGCATCACCTTTGTCATACAGGTGAGGATGTCTTGGCTCCGAAACAGGATGACGCTTTCGAGCAGGGTCTCCCTGCTAATGCCTGGTGGGGTGGAGGCAGATGTCACCCCTGGGCCTCCAAGCCAAGCTCTTCCCACTGCCCCGCACTGCCTGCCCATCGCCCACACTGGAGCTTGGGCCTAAGCGAGTTGTCCGAAGTTGCAGCTCTGGCCTCAGAGGGGGTAGAAATGAGGGAGGAGAACCAGCCTCTGACCACAAAGAGGCTGCTACTAACCTGGCTGAGAGGGAGAGGAAGAGGCCCTCATCTTAGCCTGTTTATTGAGCATGTACTGTGTATGAGTCATTCGTTTTTTTTTTTTACATGAATCATCTTGCTGAGTCCTCATGCTAGGACCATAGGCTTGAGCTACTTTTTTTTTTTTTTTAAGATTTATTTATTTTATTTCTCTCCCCTTCCCACCCCCTGCCCCAGTTGTCTGTTCTCTGTGTCTATTTGCTGTGTGTTCTTCTTTGTCCGCCTCTGTTGTTGTCAACGGCATGGGAATCTGTGTTTTTTTCTTTTTGTTGTGTCATCTTGCTCTGTCAGCTCTCTGTGTGTGGCGCCATTCCTGGGCAGGCTGCACTTTCTTTCGCGCTGGGCCGCTCTCCTTATGGGGTGCACTCCTTGCGTGTGGGGCTCCCCTATGCCGAGACACCCCTGCGTGGCACGGCACTCCTTGTGCGCATCAGCACTGCGCATGGGCCAGCTGCACACGGGTCAAGGAGGCCCGGGGTTTGAACCGCGGACCTCCCATGTGGTAGACGGGCACCCTAACCACTGGGCCAAGTCTGCTTCACCTGAGCTACTTTTATTATCATTCCCAATTTGCAGACAAGGAGGCTGAGGTTCAGAGAGGTGAAGTGATTGGAATCTCATCTGGTCCGCCTCCAGGGCAGGCTTTTTAAACTCAAACACCTGGGGCAAGGCAGCACAGGAAGAAGGTGGCTTCGGGGTAGCTCTGAGAGATGAGGCTCCTGCCCATCTGTGTGAATCTGTGGCTCTCTGAGGCTGCTCTGGTTTGCCATTTTAGCTTGATTTCATGGGTTTCTAGAACTCTGGGTTGGGGGTGGGGGTAGATTGCTCCATTGCTGTGCCTCTAGGGACAGCTGTGACTGTCCCAGCCTGGGATCTTGCCCTCCCTTGCAGCAAGGTCTCCCCTTAGTTCTTGGGTTCCCTGCTTGGCAACGTAAGAAAATGGGAGTGATTTTTATAAAGGACACTGGTATGCCGTGTGCCCTGATCTGCTGCAATAACAAATAAGTCCTGAAATCTTAGAGCCTTGACTCAATAATAAAAGTGTCTTTCTTTCTCATGTTGAAGTCCAGGGTGGGTCAGGATCCAGGCTCCGCCCATTGCGTGGTTCCGCCACTCAAAGAGTCTTTTGCCTGCTGAGGAGCAGTTGGTGGAGATTTTCTCCAGGGTGTGGGTGTATGAGGCGGGTGCTTTAAGGCAAAGGCATTCCTCCCTTCCATTGGCCAGAACAGAGTCACGTGACACCACCTAGCTGCCCCGGGACTGGGAAAAGTAGTTCTTGTGGGCTGTGGAGTTAAACGATTCACTTCAGTGAGCACAGTTGTTCACTGACCCAAAGGCCTTGAAAAATGCAAAAGAGGAGCCTTGACCACTTGGTAGATCACAAAAAAAGCTGACCCACTTCTGGGGCTTGGTGGGGCAGGGAGACACTTCTTGTCAAGGGTTGCCAAGAAGTTTATTTCTTTGTACATCTGTCTTCCCCACTCAACTGTAAACTCTCTGAGGGCAGGTCTATATTTTTCTGTGTTTGACAACTTTTTTTTTTTTTTTTTTTAAGATTTATTCATTTATTTCTCTCCCCTCTCCCCCGCCCCAGTTTACTATTCTATGTGTCCATTTGCTGTGTGTTTTTCCTTGTCCGCTTCTGTTGTCAGCGGCACAGGAATCTGTGTTTCTTTTTGTTGCGTCATCTTGTGTCAGCTCTCTGTGTGCGCGGAGCCATTCCTGGGCAGGCTGCACTTTCTTTAGTGCTGGGCGGCTCTCCTTATGGGAGGCACTCCTTGTGCGTGGGGCTCCCCTATGCGGGGGACACCCCTGCGTGGCATGGCAATCCTTGCGCACATCAGCACTGCGCATGGGCCAGCTCCACACGGGTCAAGGAGGCCCGGGGTTTGAATTGTGGACCTCCCATGTGGTAGACGGACGCCCTAACCACTGGGCCAAGTCTGTTTCCCTAACAGCTTTCTTAGTCCCTGGCAAATATTAGATGCCCAATTAATGTTTGTTAAATGAACAAATACTGTCTGTGAAAGGGTCTTGATGAGCAACTGTTTTAGTGTTTGGCACATATCAGATATGTACAGAATTATATTTTAATATCAAACTCACATGAAAATCCCTCTAAAAAATGTATTAACCAGTCGTAGCCCTGGGGTTCTTAACTGTTTTTGTTCAGTGGACCCCTTTGTCAGTCAGGTGAAAACCAAGGACCTCTTACTAAGTCCATACTACACTGTGTATTATTTAATAAATATTTCATACCCGCACCAACACGTCCCCACAATAATAATGTATTTTTGAATTTCAGTTCAAGCTCACAGACCCCTCGTTAAGAACCCTTGTTCCAGGTGGTAAACAGGACCCTTTAGTAAACAAGTATCATTCATTGTTGATTCATTCATTGATTCTTTGTTGAATGGATGGATAGATTGAATCACTATTTCAGAAGATATCTTTTGACGATCTACTGTGTGTTAAGCACTTTACAGGATACAAGAGAAGGGGAAGGCACAGTCCTGCTCTCCAAGGGTATTCGGTTTACTCAGGAGACAAGGTATTCCAGTGTGGGTCAGGATCCACATCAGACAACATTTAACTCTGTGAAACCACAGCTTGATTTCTCACCTGTAGTACCATACACTGTATTTAATCTATTGTAAGGCACTCACTTTCCCCATAGCCAGCAACTCCGAAATGAGGATGTGTCTTACCATAGATGGCATCTTAGATTCAGTGAAGTCTGGATATTTTACTCTTTGGGCTAGTTAGCATTTGGAAGGCACATCAAACAAACACACCCCACCATTCCACATTTAGTCACTAATTCTGTGCCCATGTTGGCTAAAGCAGCCTATTATGTGTATTTAAGGTCACGGAGGAGGGAAGCGAACCATTGTTTATCGAGAGCTATGTACTAGTTGTTGTATCACTCCCGTTTTATAGATGAGGAGACCAAACTCTTTCTAGAATCCCTCTTGGAAGTCCTGGGATTCTGAGCCACTGCTGTCTTCTTCCAGAACCATATTCTAGATCGTGCCTGAGATGTATGTCACCAGTCCCACTTCTCAGATGAGAGAACAGAGGTTCATGGAGCTTCCATGCTTTGCTTAGATGTACACAGAAACTGGCAGAGCTGGGTTTGAGCCTGAGCCTTTCCTTCCCCAGAGCTCTGTGCGTAATGACTATACTCTCCTACCCCTGACTTTCTTGAAAATGAGGCTGGATCAAGAGAGGAATTGTCCCAAGACCAAACCTCAAGAGTGAGTCTGTTTGAGCCCCTCCATCCCTAAGGGTCCTGGATGTAAACGCCCACTAGGCTAGTCTTGGGCCAGAGAGAAGCAGCTACTGTAGATGACGCTGAAAAGGCTACTGGTAAAATTAGTGATGCCAACTTTAGTCACAGCACTAGAGGGTCTTGGGTAATGGGATCCCTGTAGTGAACATTTTAGTGGAACTTAAGCAGGTTTGAAAACTCAGTAACTAAATTTGATTGGTAACAAAATGGGAAGTAGATGTGGCTCAATGAGAAGTAGATGTGGCTCAAGCAGTTGAGCACCACCTCCCACACGGAGGTCCCGAGTTTGGTTTCCGGTGCCTCCTAAAGAAAAGACAGACAACAAGCAGACAACGAGTGCAGACAACGAGGAAAAACAATGAGCAAAGAGATGACGGAGCCATGTTGGGGTGGGGTGGGGGAGTATATGTGACAGTGGTAGGGGACTTTGCAATGAACTTCCTGAGACAGGGTCCAACTCCTCTCCATCAAGGAGGAATTCTGTCGTTTGCCTGGCATTGGCTCCAGCTCCAGGTGCGGGATTGATAACTTCATCCCCCCCATGGGGTAGCAGAGGGCCATAACCCAGGCCTAAAGCCAGTCAGTGCAGGGTTCAGGTACAGTGGGGTTAGAGCAAAGCACAAGATTTTTGTGCCTCTAGGGTAGAAATTTCATTAACCCTATCTTATAGACAAGAAAACTGAGGCTCAGAAAGTGGGTTGGTTTGGAATACTGTTTAGCAATTATTCACGCCACTTTTCCTTTGGGCAGAATAGATTTCCCTGATCCACAGACTTTGCACTTGTCCAAATGACCTGTTCTGACAATGAACTGTGGGTAGAAGAGACAGCATGCCTCTTAAAAAATGCCTTAGGAGATATTGCGTATTTCTGCTCTTTTTACATATCTATGATGTGTCAAGATAAAATATACTTCAATTAGTTTCTAGTCCATGAAGAATGTGGAGACACACCGAGCACACTTGAACCCAACCCACAGCCTGGAGCCAAGTTCAGCCTACCCACAACCTGAAACGGAAAGACCTGGTTGAGCCCAACCTATATTAACCAAATTGCAGTCAATTTATAGATCGAAGAGTGTGAGAATAAATGTTTGTGACAAAAGCCCTTAAGTTCTTGAGGTTGTTTGTTATACAGCCTTATAATGGCAAAGCTGCCCACTACATAAACGTTAAGTGATTTGATTAAGGTCACATAGCTAGTCAATGGAGGAAACAGGGTCTAGAAGTTTGGCCTGCTAATACTCCTCATCCAGTGCTCATTGCAAGCTTCAGATAAAGGGAACCGGTAACGAGAAGAGAACTGGAAGTAAGGTTTCTCTGCAAGCATCAAGAACTTTCTCTAGCTTGCTTTTTTATCTGTCTAATGGAGACAATAAATCCAGTGTGTATTGACATATCTCTGACTACTCCTGGAATTTCAGCACAGTATTCAAGTTTGGAGATAGGGAGGTTTTGTTGGCAAACCATGTATTAGCAATTTTTCTGTTGTCTGAGCTTTGAGGAAGCTTGGCAAGACAACTAGGAATTCTCAGAAGTTTCTTCCCTTATCATGGGCTATTTGATGAATAAGTCAACTTCCTGTTAAAAAGAATCTCTTTCATGAATTGAGTGCCTCTTAAGTATATTTATGACTATGAATTTTCCTCTGAGTATTGCTTTGACTGTATCCTATAAGTTTTTGCATACAATGTTCATATTCTATTTCATGTCTAAATAGTCTGAAACTTCTGAATGGTATGCAGTTCCCTTTTGAATTCCCTATTTATCTCAGTAAGAGAATTTTCAAACTTATAGCAAGTTAGATTAAAAAAATTTAGCTATTAATTTAAAAATTTATCTTATTGCTTTCAGAATGTGATCTGTGTCAGCTGTACTTTAGAACTTACCAAAATTTTCTTTGTGAACCAATACCATGATCATTATTTCAATTTTCTTATGGTATTATTTTCAAGAGTGCAAATTTTTGACAGCTCCAAATGCCTGCAAATACTTACAGTCCAGATAAATGTAATCACTCTCCCATGCTCCTTGGCATCAAATACAAATAACTGGAAGTTGGGGCACATTTGATTGAGAGAAAAGTGCCCATGGTCTAGCACAATTGAATGTCTGTTTCCACTGGTAACTTTGGGTTCTCCTGAAGTGATGGGTTTTGTCAGTTGACTCTGAAGCATTTGTCATAACAAACATGAATGAATCCTGCAAACAGGGGGTCCAAGTGAAAGAAGCAGCTAATTAATATTTAACTCCCACTGAGTATGTTTGGGCTTGGGTGGAGAAGGTTGATTTTTGGTTTTCTGGCTTAATCACTTTTCTGCTTTTCTCTTTGCTAATTACTACATTAGGCTTTCTTCTTTGTTGACAAAAATTGCATTTAAAAATTATCTGGGAGATCTGAAATACATTTGGTCTGGATGAAGTTTCATAAAATTACCTTCCAGCTTTTTCCACAGTCTTCTGGCCACTTCCTGGTATCCACAGAGGTCAGGACAATTGCCTCACTGTTGTGGTAGTTTGTTAGAGGTTTGGGAGTAGGTAATTTGTAATTGTCAGTGGTTAACGGTAAGTAGTTAGTAGTTTGGGAGTCAGCAGGCCTGGGTTGAGATCCCAGGTCTGCCAGTTACTAGATGAGTGTATGGATTAGTACTCATTATCATTTGCAGAGCTCTTACCCCAGACTAAGCACTTTCATGCACCATTTCACTGTCTTCACAGCTATGCTGTGGGGGTGAGATTTATGCCAGCCTCATTTTCCAGGCAAGGAAACTGAGACCTACCCTGGTTAAATCAGTGGTTCTGGAACCTGTCTGCACCTCAGCATCACCCAGAGCTTGTAAATCATGCAGAATCTTCGGAGGGGAGCAAGAGTCAAAACCCAGACTCCCCTCTATTGCCCTGACAGCCAGCGCGTCCTGCCTCCCAGGAAGAGTGCTGAGGCTTCCAGGGGGAGGGAGAGGAGGGAATGAGTGTGAAGGCCGCAGGCAGGAGCCACCTTGTTGGCCGTGCTTGCGCTCTGCAAGAGCGCGCTGCCCCCCTTCCCTGCTGGCCTGCGAAGCCGTGGACCGGGCTGAACCGTCAGCCTCCTGCCTCCCCTGAGCCCTGGCCTGGGGCTTCTGCCTGGTCCCTGACTGTGTGTGCCCTCGCAGCGCTCCTCCTTTACCTTCCGTTTTGCAAATGTCCCCTGAGCCCCGGCCTGTGCCAAACCCTGAGGAAGATTCTGGAGGAGCGCAAGGTCTGATGGGGAAGCCAGTGTGCTGGGCCAGTCAACCTTCCCCACGCTCAGAGGGGGACACAGTAGGCCCAGCCCCCAGCCGTCCTGGGGATTCCTCCTCCCCACTCCCCTCCCTACTTCCACCCCTTCCAAATGATCCCCTTCCAATGCTGCTTCCTCCAGGGAGCCTCCCTTGATGTCCCCAGAGGAACCACCCACTTCTCTTTGTCACAGAGGCTCTGAACATCTCTGCTTAACAAACATTTCCTGGGCCTGGATTCACGTTTGTGTGTCTGTCCTTCTCCCGCTGATGACCATCTCCTACTGGGAAGGAGGTATGGTGGCTAGGGGCACCCATTTGGAGGCAGAAAGGCTGGGGGTCTGGTCCTGGGACTTCCTCTCACAGGTCCCCTGGGGCCTTGGGGAAAATGACTTCACCTCTTATAGGCCTCCCCCCAGCAAACCGGGGAGAGGAGTTAATCCTGGCCTCCTTCCTCCAGCTCTCCAGTTCTGGCTCTGCCACACGCTCACCCTGTAAATTAGGCCAAGGTATTTAACCCCTGAGTCTCAGCCTCCTCGTTTGTTAAATAAGAACGATACGAGCACCCCGTTTGCAGGGTGGGATGAAACTTCAGAGAGCTGGCACCCAGCGCCTGCACGGGGGTAAGCGCAGTCAGTGCCACCCCTTCCCAGACCATGGCCAACTCTGCAGTCTCTTCCTTTATTGCCCTCTCTGTGGAAATCAGATGCGAAGGTGAGAAGAGGCTTCCATCAAAAACAAAAAGGAAAAATCATGGGGCCACTGCTCCCATGAGTCTGGCTGCCTCCTTTGGAGACTCCCCCTAGAGACTGCCAATCCCATACACTAATTTGCATTTAGAAAAGCTGAGGCCCAGAGAGGGGAAGGAACTTGCTCAGGGTAACACAGCATTGCCCTGGGAGGGTCCGGTTAGGGATCCAGGTCTCCTAACTCTGCCCTTTTGGGCTGAGTTTGCAGCTTGGGTACTGGCACTGCAGGGCTGCAGGGAACCTCAGAGGTCTGGTCTGTAATCCATCCATTCACTCCTTTGTTCCATCATGTTTATTAAGCAGCTCCTCTGTGCTGGCCCCTCTGCTGAGCGCTGTGGGTGTCTCAGAGGTGGCCTGGTGATGAGTCAGGCTTTGCATTTAACTGCAAGTAGCAGAAACCTGACTCTGGTGGCTGAAACGGGGAACACAGGTAGTCCTGCAAGAAGCAGTCAGGGCTGGGGCAGCCTTTCAAGGCGTTCATCCTTCAATCGCAAAATGGTTGCTTTCCCTCCAGGTATCACAGCCGCACTTCAGGCAGGAAAACTGGGGTGGGGAGGAAGTGACTGGAAGGGGAGGGGCAGAGGGCAAAAGAATCCTGCCAGGTGAGAAGCTCTTTTTATCAGAAAAGTCACTCCTATTTCCGACCCATTGGCCAGAGCTGAGTCAGGTGGCCCACCTAGCTGCAAAGGAGCATGGAAACACTTGTCTGCTTGAACAAAACCGGGGTTCTCTTAGGAAGGAAGACAGGAGCAGAATGGACACGCCTGGTAGAATTGGGCCTTACCCATTGAACAGGGGTCTCCGCCCACAAGGAGCCCACATTTGGGGGCCACATACTTTCGGACCGTCTCACTAGTACCACGTAGGCTGGCATATGCCCTAATCAGACCCGCCTTCAGAGTGAGTGCCCCGTGCCCAGCAGGGAGCCTGGTGCCCAGGTCCGCCTTCCTGGCACCTCGCTGGGGCTCAGGGGAGGAGGCTCTAGATCGCAGCCTATTTACCGCCGGCCAGTCTAGCTCTTGCAGTGGGGCCCCCCCACCCCTGGCTGGGTCTGCTTTCGGCTTGGATCTTCATCACACACTTCCTCCGTGGATGAGAGGATGTGAGTGTGGAGTGGAGAGGCGAGCTGGCTGAGCCCAGGTCCTCCTCAAGGGAGAACATCACAACCCCCTTTGTTGCGGAACCTTCAATAACACGGTGACCTTAGCGTCCCCTGCGGGGCCCCGGGCCCTGCCTCTGAGTAGGAAACCCCCTTGGAGCCAGAGAAATTGGAAGCTGCCACCTTGGCTGAGGACCCCACTGACTGCAGGTGCCAGGAGCTCCTCACATCGTTTCCCACATCGCTCCCAGAGAAGAGAGGTAGTGCGACATCGCCCCATTCCACAGCTGACGAAGCAGAGTCTCGGTCACTTGCCCAAGGGGCCAGAGCTTGTGAGGGGCAGCTCTGGGACTTGAACACAAGCGGGCCCCCTCCTAACGTAGCCCCGCCCACCCTGTAAGGATGGCTGGCGCCACCTCTTCGTGGTTCGGAGGTAGTGGTCATCCCACTCACGGGCTCACGGGCGTGTGCGCGGGGTAGAACATTCCCTGCGGTGGAGAGGCAGAGGTGGTGGGGGGAGAGAGGCAGGAAGAGGCGTCAGGGTGTGGGGTGGTGGGGGGCACGCTCTAGCAACCGCTCCCCCTTCCCATGCTGGGGCCCTGGGCCGGGAACAGCTGCCCCCGGCGGCACCCGGCATCCCTCGGCTCTCCTGGTCCTTGGAGCTCGGCTTGTGCTCGCCAGAGGCAGCGTTTCTCTTCTTTTCTTTTCTGAGACACAGGGATCTTGGCTGTGGCGCCGCATTCGCTCTATGGGAAAAACTTGTTTTTGTCGGTAAACTCTGGTGCTATGACTCAGAAGACACCCAGGGAGCAGCCTCCCGGTACCAAGGGGCCGCGCTGCTAATGAGCTGATGTTTATAAAGTGCTTGGAAGATGAAACATACTACGTGAGGGCTGAGGGTTTGCGCTGTTATTTCGGGGGAAAGGGGGCACAATCTTGCTGAGAAACAGCCCCCGAGACCCCTGGGCCGTGCAGCGTGGTGGGCTTTGCTGGGCGTTCCCGAGGTAGGCGCCTGGGCAGGCGGGAGCACCCGCTGCCCCTTTGTTCAGAGCAAGGCAGATCTGAACTCGGGTGGGACACGCTGCTTTGATTTAGCAACTGTCCTGCGGGGGTGGGGCGGGGGCGGGAGTCTTCCAGGCTGGGTCTATCCCCTGGGTAATCAAAGTCGCCCCTGGCCCCAGTGCTTAGCACGTGGTCAGTCATTCATTCACTCAACAAACAAAACTGCCCTGTGCCAAGCACTGGCTATGGAGCAGAGAGCAAAGTAGCCCCTGCCGCCTTGGAGCTTATGGCCTAGAGATACACTAAATAGGTAAAGATGTCCACCATCCTGCAAAGGGTGGAGCACGAGAGGCCCCACCCCAATGGCTGTGGGGGCAGGACCTAGATCTGACCCAGCCTAGGTCCAGAGCGGCCAGGGAAGCTTCCAGAGGAAAGAGTGGCTTGAAGGAAAGAGTGGGGATTTCCAGTTCCCAGGCACATCAGGTTGAGAGAGCAGCACTAATTTAAACATTAATTAATGAACTCGACAAGCCTTTATTGAGTGCCTATTATGTGCCAGATACAGGGACACGGGTGGGTAATACAGCAAAAATCCTGACCCCTATGAAGCTCACATTCTATGCAATAAGCCAATAAGAAATAAGTAAACCAGAAATTTCAGCTAGTGATAAGATGTGGTAGTGACAATGAACACTGTCACAGGGTAGAGGACCTGCCCGAAGAAAGTCCTTCAGATTGTGTGGTGGCCAGGGAGGGCCTTTCTGAGGCGGTGGCATTTATGTTGAGACCTGAGTGATGGGAAGGAGCCAGCTATGGGTAGATAAGGCAAAGCACATTCCAGTGCAAAGGCCCTGAGGCAGGAATGAGCTCAGCATGGTCAAAGACCCTGAAGAGGTCAGTGTGGCTTCTGGAGCTAGTGAGTCCCAAGGAGAGCAATAGTATATGAATTCAGCAGGGGCCACTCATGAAGGGCCATGCGTTGTTAGGGTTGTGTTCAGTTGCAAATAAAGAAAATCTACTACAGTGGCTTGAGCAGATAGGGGATTTCGACTTAGGCAACAATAAACCAGGGACCCCAGCTCTTTCCATCTTCCTCTTTACTGTCTTCAGAATGGAGGCCTTGTCTTTGTGTTTGCTGCTTCATGGCCACATTACGGCTGCTGCACCTCCAGCCTTATGTAGTATCCCAGTCAGGAAGAGGGGAAGTAACAAGAGGGCCAGGAGTGAAGGGCCTTTTCCTTGTCAGACTCCATCTCTTTGTTCAAAAAGGGAATTGTTCCCCCAGGGACTACTGCTCTATCTCATTGCCCAGAACTGGGACACATGGCCACTCAGAACTACAAGAGACTGGTAAACTGAATTTGAAAATTTTGCCATTCTCTACAGTGGAAGAAGCAAAGCCAGAGGGGTTGGAATGCCTTTTGTGTTGTCAATCCATAGCAATCGCAAAGGCCTGCGAAGGCCCCGTACGAGTGGGCCTGGGCCAGGCTCAGGAGAGTGGACATCATCTGGAAGGCCCCAGGGAGCCGTGGACCACTTTTCAGAAGGCGTGATGGAGTCAGATTGGAGCTGACGCTCTGCTATTTAAACTGAGCCCCTGGGATGTGGCGTCCGAGGGAGATACCTTCCAACCTCGTTTCTGCCCCGGAGATTTGACTGGAGGCATCCTCAGGGCGCAGATTAAGTCCGAACTCTGCAGAGAAGGACTTCCAGCCCCTAGGGTCTCTCTCCCAGCGGCTCCAGCCCCGGCAGCCTGTCCCCCGATGGCACCCAGCGGCAAGTCCACCAGCGGCTCCCGACTGTCCCACGGCAAAGTGACTCACACCGACATCGCCCCTGCTCGTCCAGCCCCTTCTTCACCCCCATCATCTTTGGTTCTTCTGCTAGAACCACCCCACGGGGAGAGTGTGACTGTTGGCCTCCTTTCATTGATGCGGAAGCCGGTTCAGGGAGGCGAAGACCCTTCCCTGCGTGCGGGCTGGGCTCACTCCCGGGCTCTGAGGCCACCTCAACATCGTACCTGGCAATGAGGCCCCAGGGCAGCCCACACTGGCCTGGGCCTCTCCACCTGCCTACTCAGGAGGCCCCGTGTAGCAAATCCTGTTTTTCTGAGGCCAGCGGCCGCCACATAAAGGGAGTGTTTGTGATTCGCCAGGCCCTGAGCTGAGCGTCTTCACAGAGGAAGGACACCGGGTGGCTTTACCCCCGAACTTCTCTTACCCCCCACGTGCACGGCCAGGTGGGAGGCACTTTGGCCAGGGACTGAGGGTGGGGTGGGATGAGGAGTGTTGGGTTCTGGGTGACTGAAGGCCTGGTCCCTGGCCTCGGGAGTTTAATATCTGGGCCTGCCTCCTCACAACAACCTCCTCTGACTTGCTGTGTGACTCCAAGCAAGTCCCCTCTTCTCTCTGAGCAGATTTCTTTATTGGGATTATGACAGGTTAACAGGGATGGTTCTACAGTTTCCCTTTGAAACTCAAAGATTCCAGTCCATCGTGTACTCTGTGTCTGGCCTGGCTCAGAAAATAGTCACCATCACCCTCCTTGTGGCCTGACAGTTCATGCTGTACTCCTTGGGACCATAAGTCATTAAGTATCTGTGCCATTAAATGTCCCAGGTCTGTTTTCCTGCCAGGACTGTGTGCCCAGCGAAGACTGTGCCCCCCAAACCATTAGCACAGGGCCTGGCCCCCTGGGTTAGTAGCTGTCGTTGCTATTATTGCTCTTGTTACTGAATGCTGGGAGAGGCAGCTACGGAAGTGGAAGGAGCCTCAGCCTGGCTCTGCAGGCAGCGAGCGCCCCGAGCCCTTCCCCACTTGCGGGCCGCCCAGGCTGCGGCTCCCCCACGGGAGAACGCCCCGACGCGCCCGCCCCACCAGCGCCCCTCCGGGGAGAACTACAGTCCCCAGCAGGCCGCGAGGAGGGCGCCGCCCGCTAGCAGCGCCGTCGGCCGCCGAGCGTGGCATCCTGGGGGTTGTAGTCCAGCCCGCGGCCCCGGGCGCGCCGCCTCCGGGCCGGACGTGCCCAGAGCAGCCGGGCGCCCGCGGGCTGGCGGAGGTGCGGCTCCCGCTCCCCGGCGGAGCCCTCTCTCGCGGCAGACACTCTGCCTTGACCCTCTCGAAGCCCAGGTCTCCCGGGCCGCTCGGTCGCGTTCTCCGCGGGGCCCCTTAATTGACCGGGCCAGGCGCCTACCCCACCCCTGACGCCCCCACCCCGCTCTCACGCTTCACCTCCCCGGGCGAGGTCCGACCCCGCGCCTCAAAACCCGTGACCGCATTGACACCGTTACCGTCTCCACTGGTCAAGCTGCGATTGCCAACAGTGGGCCTGGCCTTTTGGGGTGCAGCGCTTACTATCGGGGTGGGAGTGGGAGGAGGAGCTCAGACATTCAGCCTCGAGGACAAAAAAGCCCCGCCGGAGCCGTAGGGAGCGTGGAACAGGGGCCCGAAGGAAGCCCGCGGGCGGTCAAGTCTTCCTGAGGGCGGTGACCTTCAGAATGACCCGGGTGCGGGGGTGTGGCGGTGGGCCAGGGCCAGGTCAGAGGGTATATGGCATGTGGGAGGGCTCTGGGATATGAAAACTTGGGGCTTTTGGGGAAGCAAGAGTAGGCCTGGGGGGGCTGGAGGGCCAGTGAGAGACAGTGGGGTGAGTGCGGAAACAGAAGGGCCTGGAGCCGTGGTGATGAGCGCCAGGTTGATTCCAAATGAAGGTGTAACTGATTTCTAGGCACGGTGACTGGCCCACGCTGGACCAGGGATGGGTGGCAGACTGGGACCCAGCCTCCCAGGTCCTGGCTTGTCCTTTGGGGGCAGGGGGCTTCCCCAAGCAGGGCTCAGAGAGAGCTGGCACAGGGCTGTGGCTGGGGCTGTCCCAGGAGCCAGGCGTCCCTGTTGCTCCAAGGGGAAACAGATGCTTGGTAAATTGCTCTGAATGAACCTCTGAGAGAGATCCAAGAAAAGTCCTCTCCTCCCAAGACTCTTCATCAGGAACTGGCCCCGGGAAAGATGGGAGGGTCATTTTCCCCTTGCCCAATGTGGCCGAGGCAGGAAGGATGCAGGCCAGATGCGGGGGTCTGCAGGCCCCGAGGGTTTGCCTGGGGGTGGGGGCCGCCATGTTTGGAGCTCTGTTGTTGAAAAGTGAGCTCTCTTGGAGTTAGCTGCAGTCTTTATCTCTGCTCCGGCACTGGTGGCCACGAGACGCGGGGGGGGGGGGGGGATGCTGTCTGGCTCTGGTGACGTCTAAAGAGGGCGGCCTGAACCCAGGCCTCAGTGCTGACAGCGCCAGGGCTCTCACTTCTCCCACGACCTTGGCAGAGTGCCCTCTGCTCCTCATCCCAGGGTGTTCCCTCATCCTGTCTCCCGGAACCCAGGCTCCCTGCCTGGTGTTTTGGGTCCCTGGATTTTTCTAGACTGTCCTAGACACTTGAGAAAACACTTGAGAAAAATGAAGTGCCCTTCCTCATTGGAAACATGTTTCTGTGCTTTGGGTGAGGATGGTATCATCTCAGTGTGGCTACATCACCCAGATCAGAGGCCGGGCTTGGCTGCGGTTTGTCTTTGATTAATAAAAAATGGGAAAGCAAATCAATTACCCCTTAACAAATGCAGTTCAGACGGTAGGAAAAAATATCTTTCCAGGCTTGGGGGCCTCTTCCTCATGAAAAAATTGGAACACACAGAAATGTTGGCTGGAGTCCTCCCCCACCCCCACCCTCCGCCTATCCTGGTGGGAACTGCACACTTGTGCTTGCAAGAAGAGAGGCACGCTGAATATTTAAAAGTTAAAGACTTCGGGAATGTGATGCCTTGATGAGGGATAGGGGAGGAAGAGAGTGGAATTTGTCCCTCAGAAGTCCCTTCCCCAAAGGGAGCCTTGGGCTTCTGCAGAGCCGAAATTGTCTTCTCACCACTTTGGATTTCTGGGTGGGTATTCTGGAATCCAAATGGTTCCCCCAGATGCCTGCTGGTCTGGCTGTATTGGAATCTTCTGGAGCAATGCTTAAATGCAGATTCCTGGGGCCCTCTCACCCTGCAGTCCCAATACAAACCCAGCAGTAGGGAGTTTTGGGCAGCTCCTGAGGCAGTAAAGGTGGGCATTTGGTTTGGAGGCCACTGCTCTACAGTGGAAGGAAGCGGCAAAGCGTGGAGGACACAGCTCTGGGGTCAACCAGACCCAGCTCCTGTCCTCTCACCATGTGACACAGGGCAGATGATATCCCTTCTCTGACACTTGGCTCCTGGTTGCCAAATGGCAGTAATGCCCACTGCCTCCCAGGGTTGCAGATAGCGTGCAAATGTAAGCTACGTGGTAGGTAGTATTACCGTTGTGGTTGTTATTGGAGGGAAGGAAGAAGAGGTGACTGCCCTCTGAATTTTCTCTTCCTACTGAAATGACTAATGATTCTTGCTTCTGCTGCACACAGTGGGGTGTAGTGCCCTTCTCTCCTGCATGCAATCAGGGCCAGTCAGAACTGGAGACTCACTGGACTTCTCCTTACAGCGGGGGGCCTGGGGCATGGCTTGAACATTTGGGCCAGGCCTCCCGGGAGGGTTATCCCCGTGGAGGAAGATCAAGCATGCATGGCCAGGTTGGGTATGACCTGCCCTCCAAACCCTGCTTGGCATCTCCTCCAGAAAGCCCTCCTAGACCACCCACGGGGATGGGACAGCCTTCTCCAGGGGCGCCTTCTGCAGGCCACCTGGTCTTCTGACTGCTGTGCAGCGGGCACCTAGTGGCACATTTACTGTCTTTTTCCTCTTTGGGGTTGAGTTCTCTGAGGAGGGCCCTCTTTGTCTACTTGTTACTCTCTGGCCAAAGCAGTGGTTTATACCCCTCTAGACCCAACCTGCAGCTCCACTACCAGGTATAAAACTGGGAACCTGGGGTGCTACTTGTTTTTACCTGCCAAGCACCCAACACTCACCTTCAGTTCCAAGGTTCAGGTGGTTCCTAGCTTCCTTGAGGGATGAACAATGTGATCCTGGCCTGACTAATCAGAGCACTGCACCCCCTTGACCAATGGGCGTGGCAGGGTGCAGTCATGTGACTCAAGCCAGGCCAATGAGATGCAAACCTGGGACTTATGCTCAATTGAAAGGGAAAGTGAAGCCCTCTTTCTGCTGGGGCTTCTAAGCTGATAGGATATAAGGTTAGAGTTGCCAGGGTCAACCATGTGGACAGCAAAGATGAAGCCAACACAGTTGAGGGCAGAGCTAGGAGATGGAGAAAGAGAGAAAAACCTATGACATTGTTTGAATACCAGTCTTGCTGGCAACAGCCTACTCCTTTTGGCTTAAGCCAGTTTGGGTTGGGTTTCTGTACATGCAACCAATTCTGACTAATACCGAAAGTTCATTTCATTCAGTTGTCTGTCCATTTGTCCACCCATCTATCCTACATTTTTTGAACACCTGCTCTGTACCAGACCCTGTGCTGGAACCTGGCCCCAGCCCTCATGGATGCACAGTTTGAAGGTGGAAGCAATGAGGTGATACAAGCTTTTATTATTATTGTTTTTAATTTCAAGATTTCTGAACGATCCCCCATCTTTCCTCCCCCCACCCCTGGTGACCTCTAATCTATGTTCTGTCACTATGAATTTGCTATTTCTAGATATGATTCCGTGTAAGTGAAATCATACAGAATATAGCCTTTTGTGTCTGGCTTATTTCACTCAGCATGGTATTTTTAAGGTTCATCCATACTGTTGTATGTATCAAAACTTCATTCTTTTTTGCAGCTGAATGATATGCCATGGTATGGATTCTGTTTATCCGTTCATCTCTTGATTGGTACTTGGGTTGCTTCCACCTTTGGCTATTGTGAATAATGCTGCTATGAACATTGGTGTACAAGTATCTGAGTTCCTCTTTTCAATTCTCTTGGGTATATATATCTAGGAGTGGGATTTCCAGGTCATATGGTAACTCCATGTCTAACTTCTTGTGGAACCATGATTTGCCTTCTTCACTAGCACCACAAGACTTTTATTTTTATTTTTTTAAGATCTACTTAATTAATTTATTTCTCCCTGCCCCCTAATTGTTTTGTGCTGTCTGCTCGCCTTCATTTTTTTTTCTTTCTTTCTTTTTTTCTTTTTAGGAGGCACCGGGAACCAAACCCAGGACCTCCCATGTGAGAAGGAGGCATCCAATCACTTGAGCCACCTCTGTTCCCTGCTTACTGTGTCTATCATTGTTTTTCCTTGTTGCATTGTCATCTTGTTGTGTCGTCATCTTGTTGCTTCAGCTCGCCATCTTGCCTGTCTTCTTTAGGAGGCATCAGGAACCAAGCTCGGGACCTCCCATGTGGTAGGCAGGCACCCAAGGGCCACATCCACTTCCCCTCAAGGCTTTTAGAGAATGGCTGTTAGGGGCTGCCATGGCTGGGAACTGTGTGGCATGGAGCAGGGGATCTGGGCAGGCTTGGTGGAACTGGCAACCTTTGGGCCAGGTTCTGAGGCACAGATGGGATTTCATTGGTTTGAGAAGCAGGGAGGGGACCTTTTAGGAATCACAAAAAGGCAGATAGAAAAGACCAGGAACATTGAACTCTGCTGCTTGGGCTGGAGGGTTTGAGCTTTTCTGGATGATTTGGATACATGTAATAGTATAACTTACCACTACTGATTATAAATAGCTAACGTTTGTTGAGCAAGCTCTATGCCGACCCCTTGGTCTTCGTTCCCTCATATGTCATCTCCATTTGACAGGTGAGGAAACTGAGGCCCAGAGAGATAAATGACCTTCTCAAAGCTTTATAACCCCCAAGGCTGGGTTTCCCTGACCTTGGTCCTGTGTCCGTAACCACTCAGGCCCACTTGGGTTCTTTTGAAGCTCCCAGTCTTTAGCCATGGCCACCCTGAATGCCTTGGAAGGAGGCTGGTGGGGGAAAAGAGGATGCCCTGGGGCCTTCTGGAGTTCCCATTGCTGGGGGTGAGTGGGAGAAGCCTTGTCCACAGGTGGGTTCCCAGAACGTATGAAGACTCACCGTGATTGCTGCGGGATCCTCTGACGCCCAGGCTGCATCCCTCCCACTTCCCATCCACCCCACAGCAGCCAGTGTGATGGAACATTCTAGGGCACATCTGCCCAGGTCTCCCTGCTGCTGAACAGTCTTCAGTGGCTCCCTACCGCCCTTGGGTAAAGTCCAGACTCCTCCCTTTTGCCTATAAGGCTCTTCATTATCTGGCCTGGCCTACACGGAATGTGGGTAGTCCTGCCCTCTGTGTCCTGGGAGGCCCACTGCTCTTCCTGCTCCCTTCTCTTACTCTACGAGTGGGTCCCCATGTCCCTTCCCTGGTAAGTGGGCTTGGAGCCCTTGTTGTACCTGTACTTCCCCCATCACAACAAGTTCCTTGCTGTGCTGTTACCGGATGTGGGTTCGGCCTTCCAAACAGACCGGGAATGCCTTGAGAGCAGAAATCAGAAATTGGCCATCCCTGTCTCCCAGCTCAGGTCTTCAGGCCTTGGTACAGGGGGACTTGCAGTGAGGACATGGAATTTATTGCCCCCACTTCCTTGGGCTTTGAAGAGAAGCCATCGCCATTTTAAGAACCATCCTCATTTCCTGGGAACATTTCCTTCAGTATTAGAAAAATGAAAAGGAAGTGACACCCCAGTTCATCCCCCAAGTTTGCCTGCAGGTTAATATCCTGTCAAAGCAGAGGTGAACCCTGGGGTGGCTGGGGCTGACAGCTGAGGCTGTGTCCATGCCAGTGCTCAGAAGAGGGCTGCCGGGAGGAAGAGGCGGAGGGAGGAGAGCGTCACTCCCTGGGTGGGACATGGCAGGGCAGCGGCATGGGTGGGGATGGCTGGAACAGCTCTGCTGCTGCTTTTGCTTGGCTGGTGAACCTGCTGCGCCTCTGTGATTCTGTCCCCCTTCCAACCTCCTGCCCTACCAGAGCTCCTGAAAGCAACGCCTCACCCCAATGCCCTGACCCCTGCTCCAAAGGCCTCAAGACCTGTAAGGCCACAAGGTACGGGCAGCTCAGCGGGGGTAGTGTCTAGCACGGTGCCTTGCACAGAGTAGGTGTGCAATGTATTTTATTTTGACTCTTGCATGCAGGAATGTCAGGCCATGGTCCCAACTTCTGATTCGGAAGGATGGCCACCATAATTACTTTTTGAGAGAAACTTTTACTAAACATTCTAAACTTTTCTTTATAGGAGTTAATTAGCTTTGACTTCTCATTATGGGAAATTTCAAGCCTTTACCAAAAATGGAGAGACTAGTATAATAACCCCACGGGCCCATCACCCAGTTGCACCAACACTTTCTCATGATCAGTTTCATTTCATCTCTGTCCCCACCCTTTCCCCCTCCCTATTTACTTTGAAGCAAAGCCCAGACATCATATTATTTCATCTGGAAATACTTCAGTAGGTAGCTCTGAAAAATAAGGGCCTTTTAAAACTTAACACCTACCTAAAATACCTAAAAAAGCCTGAATCAATAAAATCAAATTTCTCATATATAAAAATACATTTTATATACTTATATATATGTTAAATGCATATATAATACCACCAAACTTCCAGATGTCTCAATTTTTATTTAATACATAAATGCATATTTATATATTAATATACTTATTTATAAAATATATATTTTGTATATACTGATATATTTAATATATAGGTACATGTTTTATAAATATACATAAATCACATAGTCCTTTATAATTGTTTACATTTTTGAACCAGGATCTAAATAAAGTACACACAGTGAAATGGATTGATAAATCTTTTAGATCTCTTGCTTTTTTCTTCATGATTTATTTGTTAAGAAATCAGAGTGTTTGTCCCCTAGAGTTTTCCCGTCTGGGTTTTGCTGAATGCATCCCTGTGGCGGTGTTTAACATGTTTCTCTGCTCCCTGTCTTTCCTGTAAATTGGCATCTGGATCTAAAGACTCAATCAGATTTGGGTGTGATTTTTTTGGTTTGACTTCAGGATGGTGGCACGTTTGCCCACCAGGACACACATACCATCTATTTTCTTCCTTTTTATGAAGTCCGCAGCTGGTCATTGCCTGGATCCATTAATTCATGAGGGGCTGCAGAGTGGAGATAATCAAAGAGTATCATTCCTTCATCCATCACCTGGAATATCCCTAGACAGAGAAACTTTCCCTCCTCCATGAGTTAGCACTCAGTGGTCCAGTTTGCCCAGGACAGGCAGGGCGAATGCTTGATCCCTCCCTTTATTTACCACCTTCCCCCTTTTTACTGAAGAGGAAGTTGAGGTACGTGGCAGCATGTGACTCGAATTCTGGTTCACAAAGCAAAGGGTAGGAAGGGCCTCTCAGGCAAGGTCTAAAGACCTACTGTTTTCATTACTGTTCACTTCTTCTCCCCAAGAGACGAAAGGGCAGAAGTCATATTGGAACTGCCCTTGGCTGCAGCCTTGACCCTCCCTGAATCCTGCAGATCACGCCATGCTCACGTGGTTGCTGTGTGTGCTTCACCTTCCTGGCCTCAATGTAAGGGATGTTGGGTGCCGGTCCCAGCAAGCCGTGGACTGCATTCCCAGCCCGCTGCTAGGTTCCACTGAGGCTGGTTTCTCTTCTTAACTCCAGCTGCTCCATCTCCAGGCCAACCATATTCTTTCCCTGTCTCTCCCTCGAAGCCTTAGGCTCTTGAGGAAAACAAGACCTCCTTTTGCCTCTTTTCCATGGAGCCTCACTGTATAAGACTGACATCTCCTCTCCATAACCCTAGCATCTTCTGGAAATCAGTTAAGCCTTCCTAGTTCTCACTTTGGGATGCTTTGCTCCAATTTAATAATGAATGGACAATTTATTGAGCTCCTATAATGTGTCAGGTACTTTACCTGACAACTTGTGGGATCAGAGTAGCTTTGACATCAGACAACCTGGGTCAGAATCCCAGTTCAAATCACACTAACCGACTGGGTGCCCTTGGGCCACTTGTTTCTATGTTAGGCTCTGGGTTCTCATCTGTGAAACTGTTGAGGTTGATTGGATATTATTCCCAATTTTACATTGTTCATTTCCTCTTGTAATAGAATTATACATCCATGCCTTTTGCACCATGACTTTGCAGTGCCTTCCCCTGGAGTAGACAAAGTATATGTCACTGCCCCACTGAAGGGTAGGCCTGGCCATGTGACTTGCTTTGGTGAATGGGATATTAGTGGATAGGACAAAAATATAGGTTTGAAATATGGTTGGGGTTTTGGCTTGGTTGCTTGAGTTCCTGCTGTGTGCTACAAGGCAAACATGGGTCACTAATGGTTCCAGAAAGATGGACTCAAGGAGCTGACCCACCTATGACTTGCAATCTGGAGCTAAATCGAGCAGAGCCACAGAATGAAACAGTCACCCCAATAGACCTATAGACCTATGTGGCATTTTGATATTATTTATGAGTCCCAAAAAAAGAGAAAATTATGTTTGTAAACTGGTCTGTCCTCTGGATATGATACCCTTTGATTGTATTAAATTCAAAGGTTTTATGTTACTTGATAAAAGATTAGGGCTTTGATTCAACCACATCAGTAGGGCATGACTCAGGGTCGAGTCCCTCCCCACCTTGGTGGGCTGATATAAACAGACACTCAGTCTAGAAGACACACTGGAAGAGCGAGAATTCCATAGACACAAAAGAGGAGAGAACTTTGTCAGTTTTCTTTTAATTCTTTTTTTTTTAATTTATTTTTTATTTCTAACTTTGTCTCTGCAACCCTGGGGAGAGCTGAGTCATTCTCCCAACAGTTTGCAACTGATATAGAAAGCCCTGAGAGACAAGCCCTATGCCAGCCTACAGCTGAGATCAGCAGAAGCTGGGCCCACGGAGCCTTAAGAGGAAGAAGGAAGGAGAGACCAGGCAGAGATAGCTGCCATCTTGCTTCAACACATGGCAACTGACTGGTGAGAAAGCAGCCTTGAGTTGGACTCTTTAGGGCCTGTAACTGTAAGCTTTTACCCCAAATAAATACCCTTTATAAAAGCCAAAAGATTTCTGGTACTTTCCATCATCACCCCTTTGGCTGACTAACACAACCTATGAAAGAGGAAGATAAATGTGGCAAGCTGCTGGATTGGGGGTGTTGTTCATTATACAGCATTATCACAATAGAAACCTGACTAACAGAGGTATGTAATAATAGTACTCAAACACAGGACTGTTTTGAGGACTAAATGAGATAAGTTAAAAAGTGTATTTAGTATATTAAAATATGTTAGAGTCTGACATGTAGTACTCTTAATTATTAGCTGTCTTTTTTTTTTTTTATTTCTCTCCCCTTCCCACCCCCCACCCCTGCCCCAGTTGTCTGTTCTCTGTGTCCATTTGCTGCGTGTTCTTTGTTGGCTTCTGTTGTTGTCAGTGGCACGGGAATCTGTGTTTCTTTTTGTTGTGTCATCTTGCTGTGTCAGCTCTCCGTGTGTGTGGCGCCATTCCTGGGCAGGCTGCACTTTCTTTCGCGCTGGGCGGCTCTCCTTACTGGACGCATTCCTTGCGCGTGGGGCTCCCCTACGCGGGGGACACCCCTGCGTGGCAGGGCACTCCCTGCGCGCATCAGCACTGCACATGGGCCAGCATCAGCACTGTGCATGGGCCAGCTCCACACGGGTCAAGGAGGCCCGGGGTTTGAACCGTGGACCTCCCATGTGGTAGACGGATGTCCTATCCGCTGGGCCAAGTCCACTTCCCATTATTAGCTTTCTTCATGTGAAATTGTGTCAATATTTCTCAATGTATAACATAACATCCTCTTACATACATTGAACTCATTATATATATTTCCCCCCTAAGCCTTGAACTACAGCTTATGGGCTAGGACCTGGTGGATCATAGAATTGAAACCTCAAAGCAGTGAGACCCTTTAGTCCATCTCTTTCACTCCTATCCTTATCCAGTGCAGGAACCCGGCTATCCTGGCCACCCCTGGGAGCGCTCATCTTCTTGTAAACTCTTCTAGAGACTGGGAACCCCTGCTTCACATTAATTTCTGGATCTCCCTCATGGTAAACAAGGTTCTTTCTTTCTGGTCTCATGTAGGATGATTCTCTCGGATGGGGCTGGAGGTTACTGATAGCAGGAACACAGGCTGTAGGGTCTGTACTGCTGTGTTACCTTGGACAAGTAGCTTCACCTCTAAGCCTCAGTGTCCTTATCTTAAAAAGT
The DNA here is from genome assembly GCF_030445035.2 of Dasypus novemcinctus. NCBI lineage: Eukaryota > Metazoa > Chordata > Mammalia > Cingulata > Dasypodidae > Dasypus > Dasypus novemcinctus. The sequence continues at coordinate 87,881,451 of NC_080680.1, read as the reverse complement.
GTGTGCGTGTTTGTGTGTGTGTGGGAGGAGGATAATACTAAAATCCACCTTCCAGAGTGTTGTGAGGATTGAAAGAGAGACACACAATAGGTTCTCAGCAGAAGAGAGCATATAAAGTGTGTCTTTATATAAGCCAAGGTTCCTAGGAAACAAAAATTCCCTCTTGTGCTACAGGAGTTGTTCTCTCATCCTGTTATTCTGCTGCATGTTTCCTTTCTCTAATTTTGAGTATCACCCACAGTTTTCCAGGTTGCTTTGGAATACGGCAGGTAGAAGCTGTCAGTCAGCTGAGGAGGCCCTGGGGCACATTCCAGCATGCAGCAGATGGTTATCAAGAGCTCCTGATCTGTCAGGCACCAGTCTAGACTCACGGGGTGTGGCAGTGAACAAAGCAGACAAAACCGTCCTCATGGAGCCCACATTCTGGGGGCAAGGTGTGTAGATGGACATTAAACAAACAAATGTAATGTTGAAGGTAAGTGTCATGGAGAAGATTAAAGCAGCGATGGTGCACAGCGAGTGGGGTTGTCTGGAAGCCTTAGGGAATTCATTCTTAGGTTATGTGAAGAGAAATGCAATCCCCAGAACTTGGAAGGGGGGGCATCCTCCTTGATTTTCCCTGCTCAGGCCAAACTGGCATGTGGCATTCTGTTCTGAGCATTGGTTGTCCCTTAGAAGCGACAGAAGCAGAGGTCCAGAGGGGAAATCTGGATGGCGAGGGGATGGGAGCCACTGTCATCTCAGTAATAAGAAGAATGGCTGCCCTTTATTAAGGAGGTTCTGGACTCTGGGCCCTACTTGCATTTTCTTTTCTTTTTTTTAAAGATTTATTTTTATTTGTTTATTCCCACGCACCCCACCCCCCTTTGTTGTTTGCGCTCGCTCTCTGCTCTCTGTGTTCATTTGCTGTGTGCTCTCTGTGTCTGCTTATCTTCTCTTTAGGAGGCACTGGGAACCAAACCTGGGACCTCCCATGTGGGAGAGAGACGCTCAATCGCTTAAGCCACCCCAGCTCCTTGCTTTGTTGTGTCTCTCATTGTCTTTCCTCTGTGTGTCTCCTTGTTGCGTTATCTTGTTGCACCAGCTTGCTGTCTTGCTCATCTTCTCCAGGAGGCACTGGGAACTGAACCTGGGACCTCCTAGGTGGTAGGTGGGAACTCAATTGTTTGAGCCATATCCACTTTCCCCTTCCTGAGTTTTCTTACTTCTCACAGCAGGGTTCATCTTATGCTCTCATTCCCACTTTACAGAAACAATGGTGGCTGGGAACGGAGAGGTGACCTGCCCCAATTCGTGCAAACAGAAAGAGCAAGATTGGAGCTCAGGTGTGTTGGACTCTAAAGTTAAAGGTCATCATCTGTCTGCTAAACTGGGGGCTGAGCACATTAGGACCAGACAGCAGTGTGTGCTGGTAAATGTGTTACAACCAGCTCGCAGATAAACGGCCCTCCCTTATAGCACTGGCTGATTTCCATCGTATAAATACCTCCCCAAGGTAGAGTTCAGGCTACCAATAGGGGTTGTTGTGGAGAAGGAAGTGATAGGGCCGGGTGTTTACTGGATGCAGGCGGAGCCAAACAGGTTCCAGACCCCATAGCTTACAGATATGAGGGTCCCAGGGACACACCCCTGAGGACCCTTTGGCACCCCGGCCTGGGTCTACCGTTCCATTGCCATTGGTGACCGAGCGCCTGCAACGTGGTGCATTTGGGCCCTGGTGCCGGGTCCAGCAGTGCCGGTCCCTGAGGTGGTCACAGGTCAGCCCTGGCAGTGGCTCCGGGCCAGCCTCTGCTCTCCAAAGTCAGGGGAGGATGGTGAGTGTGGGGGGCCAGGCGCTTGTCACAGTGAAGCAAGCCCAAGACGCACACTTACCTGCCCCGCCTGCCACTCATAGGGTGTGACCTGCATGTGACATCCACCCCCTCTGGGCCTCCGGTTCTCCTTCAGTCAAATGCAGGGGTGGGACCAGATAAGCTCGGATGTCGTCGTGGCTTGGACCTTTCTCCCTAAACGCGGGGCACGCGGAAACCCAGCGGGCCCTGGCGCTCCTGCCTGCGCACGCTTCCCTGCCTCTCCTCCCCGCTGCATTTCTATTTAAAGTGGCGGCGGTTTGGCTCGCTCTTTTTTTAAAAACCATTCCCGTACTCGAGCTGAGTTCCACAAGGCCAGCTGTCACCACTAAAAATGTCTGTCGTGTGACAGCCACCAGTGAGGAGGTGGGAGGAGGCAGGAGGCCCCGGATGGGACCACAGAGTGGCTGGATTAAAACAACAACAACACTGCGAGGAAGAAACAAAAGATGGGGGTGGGCTGCCTTCTCCTTTCTCCACCCCTCCTGTGCGCGGGCAGCGGCGCCCCGCTGCGGTGGTGGCAGGACGAGAGTCCTGGGGGGTGGGTCAGGCGCCGCAGCTCCCGAGCCCCCGCGGGCTCCTTCCCGGCCGCCGCTGGTGCCATGCCCTGCAGGTCTTCCAGGGCCCCCGCCCATCTGCCCTGCTCGCCTTCTTCCTCCCCCGCCATGCTCAGCCCACTCCGCCTGAAGGCAGCCACCAGGCCCTCCACTCGGGGACTGACACGGGCTTTCCCGGAGAGGAAAGAAACTATTGTTGGACGAACCACTCTTGGGGGGTCCAGCCCTTCCACGAATCACTTTCCTGGAATGAAATGCTCACAATGAACTTGAGAAGGAGCCTCCGTTCCCCCCCTTTTGCAGATAGGGAAACTGAGGCTTGTTGGGTTGAGTAACTGGCCCAAGGCAGGACGATGTGGGGGTGGGGTGGGAGCACAGACAAGGCTGGCGGTCCCTTCTGGCTTCCGATGCAATCACTGTGGGCCCTCGAGCGGCTGAGTCTCCAGCCTCGTCTGCCTCAGCGGTGAAATGGGATAACCCAGGCTGCTTCCCGAAGCTGTGATGAGGATGAAATAAGACCAGATAAATAAAGTAGTGGATAAGGTGCCTGGGATTGAGAGTGTGCTGGGAGACCCGGAGCTGGGATGGGACCCAGACTATTAGATTCCAGAGAGGAAGCTTTTTGCGCCGCGTGCCACCCTTAGGGCTACTGGGGTGGGGTGAGAGACTTACTCTTCCCTCCCGTCCAGGTGTCGCCACATTGGACTTCTCTGATGGGAGCACCTGGCCTGAGCTGTTTGAGCCCTGGGACAGATGTACGGACAGAGGCCTTCTGGAAGGAAATTATATGATTACTGGAGAAAAATCTCCAAATAAGAATTTGTATCTCTGGAATCATTTCCTTCCTCTCTTCTTAGGTCTCTCTGGGCCTCGTTTCCTCCTCCTGTTTGACAAAAGATGCCCAGATAAATAATTTACACTTTAGTTCAAAAATTATACTAGCTATGGTGTATTGAGCATCTACTCTATGCTACTTCTCCTCTCTGGGTGTTTTTCTCTTAAAAAGCTTTGCTTCTCCCTCTGGAAGGAATATGTTCATCTGTTAAGAGGTCTTTCAGGGATTCATTTCTTTGTTCATTCAACAAGCATTTGTGAGCATCTATTATCTGCCAGACTCAATCCTACATGCAAGGTCCAAAAAGCCCAAGACCATGCCCAGAGATTGCAGGCTGGCAGGCGTAGCTCTGTGATTAGTTTCACTCTTCCCACAGATACCTACTAAGCCCATTTGACAAGGGCTCCCAGATGCAGGGACCAGGACACAGTGGTGGGCAGGACATGGCCCTGGGCTCACAGAAAGACCTTCTAATGGGAGGGACGCAGTACTCAAATAATCCCATACGCACTGAAATGACGGCAGCTAGTGATAGGATCATGAGAAAAAAGAAGGCAGAAAAGGAGACGAAGAGTGTTGGAAAGGGGACAGCTTGGTAAGGCTGGTCGAGGAGCACTTCTCCAGGACGAGGCTTTTAAAAGTGCATCCACTCATTCATTTATACATTTTTTGATTATGTAGTGCATGCACCTGGTTCAAAATCCCCTAAAGATAAAAACATAAAGGGAAGTCCCTCTCTCACCTCGGCCCCTCATCCATTTGGCTCTCCAGCCCAATAACTATGGTTTTTAATTTTTAAAGGATTTTTCAGTTTCTTTATGCAGATATAGCAAAAATGAGTATTCTTTTATTAAAAAGTGAGCACACAATAGGTGGCATCATTGGGACTGAGACTTGAATGATGAGAAGGGACCAAACGAAGACAAGGGAGATGAAGATACGGCAGCCAGAGCAGAAGCAGGGAGGTGGTTGGGAAGCCGAGGCAAGAGAAAATGGAGGGGAGTGGGCGTAGCTCCCTGGCTGAATACCTTCTTCCCATGTATAAAGGTCCTGGGTTCAAATCCTGTAACCTCAAAAAAAAAAAAAGAGAGAGAGAGAATGGAGGTGGAGAGAAACACATGGACAAAAGCTACCATTCTTGGAGTGTTTAGTTTGTGCTACATAATGTATTTTTCCCACCATCCCTGGAAGGTAGGTACTATTATTACCTCCACTGTGCAGATGAGAAATACTATAGCACAGAAAGGTTAAGTAACCTGCTGAAGGTCACACAGGTGGAAAGTAGCAGAGGTGGGCCATAAACTCAGGTAGTCTGACTAGGTAGCCTTTCTAAAAACTTAATTTAAGTTTTAATATGGTAACATATATATAATGTAACATTTCTGATTTGAACCACTTTCATGGATACAATTCAGCGGTGTTCATTATATTTCCCGTGCTGTGCTACCATCGCCACCATTCATTGCCAGAACTTTCCCGTCAGGAATCGGTGCTTCCAACCCCTGCACTCACCTGCCTCTCTCAAGGACAGGCACACACAGATGGCTTCATGTGGCACCAGCAGAAACACGACTTGGCAAGGCCAAGGGACTTGACCCACATCTGCCAGGCTCCAGAGCTGGAACTCTCCACCACTGTGCCGCTGGGCGATAGTCCTCTGCTGGACCCCAGAGTCACCTGGCCTGCTGGTTAAATGCAGATTCCTAGGCCCGGGCCCCCCTCCCCGTGGCATTTGAGCCTCTGGGGGTGGGACCTGGGGATCTGCATTTTAAACCAGGTCCACCCCTCCCCTTCAGATGCATCCTGAAATTTGAGAAGAGGCCCTGCGGCTGTGGGGTGGGAGCCCAGAGCCCATCCACTCACTTCCGCCCTGAAGCCGGGCCCCCAGTGCTCTCCTTCCTGGGCCTCCAGTCCCATCGGCCTTTGGAGCACAGCCCTTGCCTTCCTCCTGGAGTCACTGCTTTGTCTTCTGCCTCACCTTTCCTCCTGTGAATCCTCAAGGGCAGGGACCCCCGCACACTGCCCCCACCCTTATTAAGCTGGACCCCCACTCCCAGCACAGGGCCTGGGGTTGGGCCGGTGTCCTCTGAAATGAGCCCCAGTCTCCACCTGTTCAGGCTCTTGGGCATCTGTGGCAATACCACCCCACGCCCCCGCCCCTTAAACACACACCTTCTAGCTTCTCTAATTTTCCAGGAGAAAATTGCCAGCCGAGCCCCTGGCCTGGGGGATTGCAAGTTCTCCTTCTCCGCCTGTTCTGCCTTGTCCTGGCAGCCACCCCCTGCCCCTCCCTGAGCTCGGCCTGCTCACCCCCCTGCTGGGCACACACCTCCACCTCCACTTTCTCCCTCTTTCTTCCTGTCCTTAGAGCTCAGAACCCGCTTGCATCCCTTGACAGGATCTGCTGGCCTGACCCCTCCCTTCCCCTAGTCTGCCGGGTGTCGTGTGATCCTGAGGGGTGGGCAGTGGACTCACTGCGGGGCTCGGGCGCCAGACGGGGCTGGACCTGCATGGCTGCCGGCGTCTCCTCCAGCCTGGGACCTGCCTGGTGGCAGAGCTGGGCTAGATCCAGGCTTGGCCTCTCATGCCAGTGCTCTTTCCACTTCCTCCCAAATTGTTTTCCAAGGGTGTGTGCTTCCGCTCTCTAAAATAGGGCCAATCACGCTACCTCTTTGCACCTCAGTTTCTCTAATGTGAAATGGGGTCACAATAGCCCCCCACCCCTCACAGCGTGTGGCGGGCTCGTGGAAAAGTCCCTTGGCACAGGGCCGGCCCCAGATGAGTGCTCAGTACACGGTGGTGCTGTGGCTCTCCTTGTGAGGGCCTTGAATCCTGCAAGCAGCTGGGAGATGGTCCTGAGGCCCCTCCCCCCACGTGACTGGGTGGCTTGACTGTGGTCTCGTGGCCTGGAAGTGGCACCAGCACCTGAACCCAGATCTGCTTCCCCAGAGCCTGTGCTCTTTACCACAGTGGAGAAGGAGCCTCTGGACTCATTCATGCGTTCATTTGTTCATTCGTTCAACGAGCGTTTATCGAGTGCCTGCTCTGCAGCCTTTCCCTGGTGGGGGCAGATAGCCCGGAGCCAGCCATGCTCTCCCCTCTGCATGCGGTGGCGGCTGCTGAGGCTCCCATGCAGTCTGGGTCCCACGGCCAAGGCCGGGCCTTTGTTCCCAGGTTCCACATCCGGGTGGGTGGGCTCTGGAGAAGGGCAAGCGCTCACCTCTCACCAGGGGCCACGGCTGTCCCTGGGCCCAGTGGGCCTGGGGTTGTTTGCTCAGGGAGGGCTCTGAGTTCCTGTTGCTTCCCTCATTTTTTAATCTCTGCATTTATCATGTCATCATCCGTACATTTGTAATTAACTCTTTCCCCCAATGCTCGTCCAGTTCACTGTGTGCCAGGCCCTGGGCTTTTAAATGCTGAGAATTCAGAGATTCCCAGGGCTAGCCCTGGCCCTCACGCCAGGCCCCCAGATGGTGGCTGCACAGGGGACAAGGAATCAGGAACCCTGCCTGCTGCAGGGGCCAGGAAGGCTTCACAGAGGAGGTGTCATTGGGTTCAAGCCTCGCAGAAGGAACCAAGGACTGCTTGGCTGGGTGATGAGAAAGTGCTGAGGCCTGGGGCCACCCTGGCCAGTGGCCAGTAGGAGAGGAGGGGGAGGCCGTGGAGGGGGCGGGCCTGGGAAATAAACTGGGACCAAACATGGCACGGGCATCTGTCCAGGGGCCATCGGGAGTCACTGAAGGTTATGTGAGGAGGCGAGTGGCCTTGCAGAGCTGGTGGATGTGGGGGAGTAGACAGGAGGCCTGGAGGCCGGTGCGGGGGCGGGCGGCCGTCCCTAAAGCAGTCGCTAAAGCACTGCTTCCATTCTGTCCCTCCCGGGGGTCTCCGTGCCCCAGCCCTGCCCTCTGCCCCAGCCGAGGGGCTTCCGTGTGGTCCTCCCCTGGCCCGGTGCAGGTGAGCAGCCAGTCCTCCTCTCCCTCGAAGGAGAACTTTGGGGCGCGGCGGGCCGGAGCTGGAGGCAGCGCGAGAGGGAGCACAGGCGCTCCCGCCGACCGGCTCAACCCCTCTCTCTCCGGGCTCCCCTAAATCTCGAAATAAATTAGGCAGAATCAAAATCAGACTCTCTTCATCAGGAGAAATTACTCATTTCAAATATTTGCAGCCGCTTGAGCTGAAATTTAGTGAGATGAGGACTTAGATGAATAATCTGGGGCCTTTTGAAAGACAGTTTTTACTCAGCACTTTTCCTGATTCCCGAGCCACCGCCCCCCACCCCAGCCCTCTCCCCGGCAGGAGCCACCTCCTGTCTTCTCTCTTGGGCTCCCTCCTCTCACCCCCAAGCCTGGCCTAGTTCTCCTCCCCCCAGCTCCCCGCCTTCATTTCACTCGTGGATTCTGCCAATGTCGCCCGGGCCCCTCCTCCTGCCTGGCACCGAGCCCGGCCTGGGGCCCGTGGAGACGAGATGGTGGAGCCCTTGCCCACAAGGGGCAGCCAGGGCGCCAGGCTCGAGGCTTGCCCTCTCCACAGCAGGGCGCGCACCTGTTGTCTGCCCTATGGGGCCCTTAATAGTTGTGAAAGTTTCTTTTCCACACTCTTTCAAAGAAACCTTGTACCACCATCTCTCGGGAGACCCTCCGGAGTCCAGTGGAATAGCTGGAGAATTCCATGTGCCGCCCGAGCCCCTCCCTCTTCTGTGCCAGTTGGTGGCCCTCAGGCTGGGCTGGGCCTGCCCACGGTGGCGGTGGCAGTGGCGGTGGCACGCCTCTTGAAGGAAGGGAGCGGGAGTGCTGGGATGCTCAGGGAGGGGTGTGATGAGAAATTGAGAAACAGAGCAGGCGAGCTCTCCGGGCTGGTTGTCGGGCGCCGTCCTGGCTCCCACATCTCCTGGGTCAGCGGGTGGGGTGGGGCAGGCACGTGTGGTCTTCCTTCCTTGCTGGAATTGGGTGTCTGTGTGACGGAGGAGAGAGGTGGGAAGGAGGAAGAGTGGGGAGAGGGTGCAGCAGAAAGCGGGGGCCGGAGTTAGGGAGAAAGGACAGAGGGAGAGGGGAGTTCCAGCAAGAGAGAGCGCACGCGGGGTTGGGGGAAATGCCCCTCGCTGGGAGAAGACGCGAGGCCCTCATGGGGGGGCTTTGGGGCCCGGGGCCCCCACCACTCTGGCACAGTCTCACCTACCTTGTGGCGCCCCGCCTTCTCTCTGCCACAGGAGCTCCTTTCAGTTCCTGGAAAGCGTCGGGCTCCTGACCACTGAGGCTCTTTTCCTCCCCCCTGGCTGGTTTGGAGATTTCAGGCCTCAGCTCCAGGCTCACACCACGGCGGCCCAGAGGTGCTCCTGTCATCCAATAGGCAGTTGGACAAGTCAGGCCCGGGGACAGAGGACTGGACATCAGGGGACAGGGCTTTAAATGAGGCACGGTGGGGGTGCAGGGCCCCTGGGAGGGTGTCGAGGCGAGATGGGAGCACCAGGGCCTTTGGGGCAGACATTTAGGGGGCCTGCGGGGGAAGAGCAGGCTGTGAATTCAGGAGCAGCCGGCAGGCAGGAAGGGCCACAGCTTGTATAGGTTAGGAAACATCGGGCGCATATGAGCACGGGGAAACGCGTGTACGCTCAGGGTACGGAGTGCTGCCAGCGCCCGCCCGCCCGGGGCTCTCCTTCGCCTCAGAGGTAACGCCATCCTGACTGGAGGAAATCGCTTCCGGGTGCTTCTTTGAGTTTGATGTTTCCCGAAACACTTAAAGTTTAGGTTTGCCTGTTTGTGACCCTGGTACGGATACGCTCTTTTTAGCCTTACTTCCTTCTTGCGACATCTGTTGCCCATAGCAGCAGTTTACTCATTTTCCACGGCTGTGTGGTATTCCAGTGTGCACATCCCACAGTTGATCCACCCAAGCTCTTGCTGACAGGCAGGGGCTTATTTCAGGTTTTATTTTGGACAAGGCTTCTGCAAACACTGCTTGTACCTCCCGGGCCTCGGCAGGGGCAGTGGGGTTACTGGCCCACTGCATAGCTCTTCTCTGCTTTACAGCTAAGGCCCCTCTGTTTTCCCAGAGACAGTCCTTACATGAAGCTTCTGAGCTGGACAAGCTGAGAGGCCAGCCTGGGGCCAGGAGCTGGAACATTATTTGGTCACTTAATTCAACAAGTATTATGGAAATACTGTGCACACGACAAACCTACCCTCTGCTCCCTGGGGTTAATGCTTTGATAGTGGCAAGGGGGTACATGTGTGAACAAGTGCAAGACAGGTGCTTGATGGAAACCCCAGCTGCTGCGATGGAGAATAATAGGGACCAACTTTAGACAGGGCAATCAGGGAGGGCTTTCCTGAGCAAGTGACATTTGAGCTGAGGCCAAATAGGGGCAAGAGCATTCTGGGCAGAAGGAACAGCACGTGCAAAGGCCCAGAACTTAGGTGCTGGGGTTTTAGATATATTTAGGGGTTCTGAATCTCTGGACTGATAATATGACACCCAGGCCCAGAGCCTCAACAGACTTCAGCTCCTACACTTTGATTTATTGGACTTACCCCACTCAGCTAACATGGAGTTGAAGAAGGTCAACCACCACACCATGGAGCCTAGAGTGTCTACAACTGAAAGCAGGAGGATTGCATCCAGTATCCATGTGGAATCTAAGCCCCCACTTGACATAGATGTGCAATGGACACAACCAATCCAATGTCCACAGAGATAATGTGGAATGGGTATGGGAAGGGTAGCCATGGTGGCAGCTGGGTTTGGGGAACGGGAGGAAGAGATGAGATGTGGAGGCGTTTTCGGGACGAGGAGATGTCCTGGGTGGTGCTTCATGGACAATAACGGGACATTGTAGATCCCCCCAGGGCCCACTGGATGGAACGTGGGAGAGTGTGGGCTATGATGTGGACCATTGACTAGGGGTGCAGTGATGCTCAGAGATGTACTTACCGGGTGCAATGGATGTGTCACGATGATGGGAGAGAGTGTTGCTGTGGGGGGAGTGGGGGGTGGGGGCGGGGGGGTTGAATGGGACCTCATATTTTTTGAATGTAATTAAAAATAAATAAATAAATAATTAAAAAAAAAAAAAGGCCCAGAACTTGGCTTGTTTGAGGAACTGAAGGGAGACCGTGTGGCTGGTCTGTGGTGAGACTGGGGACACTGTGGAGATTCAGAACTGGGCAGGTGGACAGGAGATGCTGGACAGAGCCTTGTGGGCTGAGGCCTGGAGTCTATCTGGCTTGAAAAGCAGAGGGAAGACACTTGAGGCTCTGGGCAGAGGGGTGACATGATCCAGCTTAAGCTGCTGACTCCTTCCTTGTTGGTCAGATGGGCTCAGTGCCACCGCCTCGAGGAGTGGCTTGACCCCTCATGGCCTGATACCTGGTGGCTTGGGCTCTTGGCTGGATGGGCCCTGGTGATGCGTCTTGCCTGGCCAGAGAGGGGGCGTTCTGCAAAGAGCCGGCGCTGGGGCCGGTGTGTAATAGCCACAAGGCCTCTGCCCAGCCTTGCAGCTGGCCCAGCCAGCCGAGGTTCTGGGAGGTCCCGTGGCTCTGGCCGGCCCGACCTTGACGGTGAGGCTGTAATTGGGGCTGGGCTCTGAAATCCACCTTGCCCTTAACTTTAATCATCTTCCCGGGCACTGCTTACCATGTGCCAGGCCTTGATTAATAGATCTCACAACTGCCCTGAATAGTCCCCCTTTTACAGATGGGAATATCGAGGCACAGAGAGATTAACCAATTTGCCCAAGGTTAGGCAAACTAGTAACTAGGATTTGAACCTAGAAAATCAGATAACAGAGTCTCTATTAGTTTGCCAAAGGGCTGCCGATGCAGAGTACCAGAAATCTGTTGGCTTTTGTAAAGGGTATTCAGTCCCAAGCCATAAAAAGTCTGGCTGGAGGCACCCAGGCACCGTAAGAGGTGCTTTCCCGCCCAAGTCAGTTGCTATGCATTGAAGCAAGACGGCCCCCATCTCTGGTCTCTGCCTTCTGCTCCAGGCTCACCCTTAACCCTTGAGCTCTGTGGGCCCAGCCTCTTGAGGCTTCAGCTTCAGTGATCCTGTAGTCCTCTCTCTCCTAGGATGGGGCTTGCTTCTTTCCAGACCACCTCTATCAGTCTGTTCAGCTCTCTTCCTGATCTCAGCTGCAAGCTCTCAGGCGAATGGCTCATCTTTCGCCAGGGCCTCAGCTGTGCCAGCCTTTGCCTTAGTGTCCCAGGGCAGGATCAAAAATGACAGAGCTCTCTCTTTCTGTGTGTCTGTCTGTCTGTCACTGTGAGTCCATTTATATCAGACCCAGCAAGGGGGCAGGGACTCAACCTGAGTCACACCTCACTGATGTAGTTGAATCAAAGCCCTAAAGCAGTCTTCTCAAATAATCCAATCAAAGGCCCCTCAGCTGAATTTAAGGCAATCAAAGGACATCACACCCAGAGGAATAGACTCGTTGACAAACATAATCTTCCTCTTTTTGGGATTCATAAAATAATCTCAAATTGCCACGGAGTCGGTGCTGGATACACCAGGTATGGGAGATTGAATTATGTACCCTGACAGAGCCATGCTCTTAATTTCAATCCGCGTTCCTGTGGGCGTGAATTCATTTGTAAATAGGACCCTTTGAAGATGTATTACCAGTTAAGGTGTGGACTCAATTGTGAAGAGGGCTTCCAAGGTTCTAATTAGGCGTGGACCCAGTGATGAGGGCAGGCCTTATTCCACATGACCCAGAAACCCCAAGCCGGAAGCCGGAAGTCAGCAGAAGCAGGGTGAGCAGACGCCAGGAGAGGAGAGCGTGCCCTGCGGCAGCAGGCACAGGTGCAAGCCAAGGAGTCCCCAGGATGGCGGCAAGCCAGCGCCCCAATGCCACAGACTCTGGGGGGAACGCATGACCTTGCCGGTGCCTTGACTTGGGACTTCTACCCCCCACACCATGGACTCATCCATGCTGGTTTTTCGGGCCAACATGCTGCATGGCATTTGTCGTAGCAGCCTGGCCAACGAGGATGGCATGCTGCTCCTGGCTTTCCTCCCACCTGCATGGGGAGGGCGCTGAGCACCGACCTCCCTGCTCTTTTTAGAGGGGTTTTATGCAGCAAAGTGTTATCTGTACCACGGGGCATTGTTTGTACTATTGGGCATTGTTTTCCTCATTTGTCAAATGGAAACGAGTCTAATTTTCTCATTTTTCCCACCTTTTATTCAAAGAGGAATGAACTTTTTACTAAGATGACTTCATTAAATGCAGATCCGGTGAACTGATCGCCTCCCCCAGCCCGGGTGAGGGGATGGAGGAGAAACAATAAACAAGATTTTGCGTTTCCTGACTACGGTTGGTCGGTTAAATTCTAGGAAACAATCTTACGGTCTTGGAGGAAGTCCTTGTTCCTTCAACAGACGTTGTTTGAGTGTCCACGTGTGCCTGGTGATCCAGGGAGCGCTCGGGATGGAGCCCGGAGCCAGGCGGGCAAGGCACCTGCTCGCCTCCCTCCCTCCCTCCCACAAATGTTTAGTGAGCACCTGCTCTGTGCCAGGCCCTGTACTAGGCGACGTGGTCAGTGCCCACCAGCACAGTGCAGTGGGGGAGACAGACCTTGGGCACCTCATTCCAGAGATAAGTAAATGAAACTGTGCTATGTCCCAGGAGAGGGAAGTACAGGGTGCTCAGGTGTGTGCCACTTGTTCTGGGCCAACGGCCAAGGAAGGTCTCCTCGGAGCAAGTCTTGAATGATTTGGTGCATGTGCCAAACATGTCACACTCCACCAAGGCTGGCCGCTGCTGCCTGAGCCTCTTCTCTTGGTGTCTTAGCCTTGCGGTTCCCGCGTGCCTTCCTGTCCAGGATTCTGGAAAGTGGGTGTCTCTCTGGATCCCTCCGTCAGCCACGAGGGTGAAGCTGGGCGGTTCTGCTCAGCTGTGCTCGTGGGAACCCTAGGAGGCCAGCAGTTCACCCGTGGGTTCAACTTGAAATGCCATGTGAGCTTTGGGTCCTTTTGATCTGCACCGGGTTTTTTTCCCCACCCATGAAGAGGAAGAAGTGGAGAGGAGGAAGGGGCTTAACACAAAAAGCAATGCCTTTCAGGCCAAGGCCTCTGATGGAAATGAGGTTATAGAAGCCAGAGGCCCAAGGAGAGAGAGGACGCCGGCAGCGGGAGGCTCTCCAGCTCCCAGCACGGGGCCGGGGCTGTGATGGCGTGAATGGCGGGACCACTCTGGTGTCCCCCTTGTTAGGGAACAACTCCAGTGGAAGGGGCCAGGGTGCTGCGATGTGGGTGGACGGCAGGGATTTTCTTTGTCTTCCCATTGTCTTCAGGAAGGGTTGGGGGTTAAAGGTAGAATTGTGCACAGCAGGCTGCTCCCCCCTCGATAGCGGTGTGTGCACGTGTGATCTCCTCACCTCCTCACCAGACCCTATGGAGTGGGTTCCGTCATCAGCCAGCCCCTTTTTGGGTTCCTGGGGGCCCCAACGTGCCCCCTCACACAGCTCTAAGTCACAGAGCTGGACTGGAGCTCACCCGGGTCTACCTGATCACTGGACCCTCTCCTCACTCCCAGCCTGGGGGGTCTCCTCCCTGACCCCTGGCCCCTGCTGGCCTCTGCTCTGGGTTTCACAGCAGGCTGTGCCCTGGCCTGGGGACTCTGTCTTCCCGTATCCTGCCCTCTCAGGTGAGTTCTCGCTGATAGCCGTGCCGGACGGGTGTCTTTCATTTCCCAAGCATCGAGCAGGGGGGCTGCGCCACATGTTCCCAGGGGCTCGGCGTCCACCCACGCCAAGGTCCCCTGAGCCTGAAGACATGCTGGCAAAGGCTGGTTCTCCAATTAGCCGGTCACAAGGGGCAAACACTGTGCTCCCTGATGGATGATGCTCACAGCCCAAATCTGTCAGCCCTTAACACGAGCTAGTTCTGGACTCAACCGCGGGTCCTTGCTGAAGGGCCACGTTGACCCTCCGAGGTGGGTCCCATCAGGACCCCCGTTTCAGCTCAGAGAGGTGGGGTTGCCTGCTGCATTTGTCAGGGTTCTCTGGAGAGGTGCGCCGTGGGCATCTATTAAGAGACTTATTGTTGGCATTGGCTCGCATGACCGTGGGGATTGGCAAGTCCGAATTCCTTAGGGCAGGCTGCAAGTTAAAGCTGGACGAAGGTGACGCTGAATTCCCCTGGAGAAGCTGGCTGTCTTCTTTTCTGACGGCCAGAGTCCTCTGTTCTCCCTTTAAGGTCTTCAGCTGACTGGATGAGGAGCCTTCTCTCATGCAGGAGGCAATCTCCTTTGTTGATTGTATGTCTAATCAGTCATAGACGCAATCAACTGACTAATGATTTAAATCCACAAAATGCCCTCACAGCAACAATCAGGCCAGTGCTTACTTGACCAAGCAACTGGATGCCATAACCTAGCCAAGTTGACCCATGGAATTAACCGTCACATCTGCCAGCCTCAGCGAGTGGCAGAAGGCAGGAGAGTGACCAAAGAGCTGCCCTGTCCTAACCACTCACTTTCTTGCTTGTAAGCAGGGGTCTTGTCGGCCTGCGTCCCATCACTTCTGAGGACACATCTGCTCTGCCTGAGGCAGGACCGAGCCTGGATGCCAGACCTCGGAGTTCTGCCCCTGTGACTTAAGCCAGTCAAGTGCTGATTCTCGAGGCCTCAGGAAGAGGGATGCTAATGGCTTAGCGCAGGAGTGCCCAGTCCTGGCTTCTCATTAGAATCACCTGGCAGGCTTTAAAAATTACCTGTGCCCAGGCCCCACCCCTAGAAATTCAGATTTAATTGGGCTGGAGAGAGGATCTAGGTGTCAGTTCTTAAAAGCTTCCAGATGACTCAAATGAGCAGCTGGGATTGTGAATCATGGCCTTACAGAAGTGTGGAGAGAATCAGATGAATTTGGGCAAAGATGATCTGATACAGGTGCAAGTAGAAGGCAGAGTCTACTCTAATAGTCTTCCTGTAACTATCTTAACTGTAAAACCTAAGGTGCCATCTGGTTTTCTTGAATATTGTAATGTCTTTTTTGGAATTCAGAGGGTGGAGTATAGCAGTTTGATATAGTTCTGAATTCCAAAAATAGATATTGGATTATGTTTGTTACCTGGTCTGTACCTGGGCATGATTAAATTATGATTAGGGCTTTGATTGGGCCATGTCAGTAGGGTGTTGAGTCTCTACCCACCAAGGGGTGGGGACTCACAGATAAAAGGCACAGCAAAGAACAGAGTTGGAGGCATTTTGATGTTGGAGTTTTGATTTGGAGTTTGATGCTGGAGTCTTGAGCTGGCACCCTGGGAAGTAAGCGCACAGAGGAAAAGAAGCAAGCCCTGGGAAGAGAGGACCTGAGCCAGGTGAACACAGAGGGTTAGAGACAGCTCCTTAGACACAGCAGAAGCCCCAGGGAGAGAAACAGAGCTGTTTGCCTGATAGTCTACAGCTGACCTTGTGAAGAGAGGCAAAGCCTAGAGAGCCTTATAGTCTACAGCTGACCTTGTGGAGAAACCAGAGGAGCTGAGCCCAGAGAGAGGCAAGGCCTGGGAAGAGAGGAAGCTTGGCAGACATTACCAACCGTCTTGCTCCAACACTTGAAAATAGACTTCGGTGAGGCAAGTAACTTATGCTTTATGGCCTGGTATCTGTAAGCTCCTACCCCAAATAAATACCCTTTATAAAAACTGACCAGTTTCTGGTATTTTGCATCAGTACCCCTTTGGCTGATTAATACAGACACTATTAAATTACAGTCTATACCCCCTTTTGGAGCTAATCTCTGGTTATCTTGGTCAGGACTCTATGTAGCGTGAGAGGTGCTTTCCACACCCCCATCCTCACATACATGCAAACACTCACTCCCCCTCACCCATCTATTCATCATCCATCCATTCACTCATCTATCCATGTACTCATCTGTCCATTCACTCACCTAGCCATCACTCATCTATCCATCCATCCACCATCCTCACACCTATTCATCCATACACCCACTCATTTATCCCCTCATTTCACCCATCCATATGTTATTCTTCAACAAAGACATGCTGAGCCCCTTGCTGTGCTGGGTCCTGGAACTGGAAGCTGGGTATAAAAGACCAAGTCAGTCCTAGGCCCTACCCTTAGGAGCTCAGTTTGGTGGGGAAAACAGACATGTGAACAAATACTCCCAACAGAATGTTTTAGATGCTGTAATAAAGGTCTAGAGAGGGTATGGATGGGAGTATGGGGTGGAGAAAGGGTTGACAAATAGTGACTGTCCATTGCTCTTGGGAGAAAGTCCAGGGTTCGGTGCGACCAGCCTTACACTCATCCTTTGGGTCGCAGCTTAGAAATCCCTTTTTGTTGAAGTCCCTATGACCCCCCCAGGATGGGTCCCCTGTTACATACTTTCTTGGCATTCTGTGTTTTTTTTCATGGCATTTGTCACTCTTGTAATTAAATAGTTAATGAATTGTGCTTGCTGAGTTTATGTTTGTCTCCCTGCTGGCTGTGAGCACTGTGTCTTGCACAGCTGTAGCACCAGGGACAAGAACAGCACCCAGCCTGCAGCAGGAGCTCTCCGAGGGCTTATTGAGAGTACAATGGGAGCCTTCAGAAAGGACGTGCTGTTCAAACGTATCCTGGATGATGAGAAGTTGGTGCCCAAGTAGACTAGGTTTGGGGCTGGGAGGGTTGTGATCAGGCACAGCAGGCAGAGGCACCATCATGAACAAAAGCTTGGCGTTGGGGCCCAGCTTAGTTTGATTAAGAAACCATAGGTCATTTGGTGAACTGAAGCACAGCAGGGGTGGTGGAGAGGGTGCAGGACAGTGAGGCTTAAGGGGGTGGACCTGGGCTCCCAGGTGCATTTAGACTGATGTTATTTAGGAACATTCTTCGTTCTGATTTTAGGCAATGTAATAAAAACATTCTTTGCCTAAATGGGAATTTGCTCACTTTCCTGAAATGACTTGCAGAAGCAAAGTCTGCTGGGGGCTCATTGTTGGGAGCTCCATTTTGGGCATGACCTTGTAGCTCTTAGGAAGAACTTTAGCTGTGGATATCAGAAAACCTGATTCCCAGAGGCTTAAACCATAAGGCCATTTAAAGTTTACTGAAAAAGGAAACCAGAGGTGGTATTTATTCAGCTTGCAGGGCCAAGATCAGGGCACTGGGTTGACCTCTCTGTGATTCTCTTGGCCCATCCTTTATGGTCACAAGATGGCCACTCAGCTCCAGACGTCAACCTCATGGTGGCAAGATGGCTGCCACAACTTCAGGCTCCTTGTTTTCATTGGACCACATTCCCAAGTGGGAAGTGAGAGGGTGTGAGTAAGAGAGGGAAGGCACAATGAGGGTAGCTCGAGAGTGCTCTCCTCCTGGGTCTCTCCTCTTTTACCAGGGAGGAAAATATCTCTCACTGAAGGCTCCAGAAGCCTTTGTCTTATGTATCATTGGCCACACAGGGCCAAAGGGCCTCTCCTAGCTGCAAGAGAGGCTGGGAAAACAAGCATAAGGCTTATTTAGGCTCCATCAGAAGGCAGATAGAAGAAAGGGTTTGGAAATAGCTGGTGGGAAGCTGAACTTCAAGGTCCGTTGTTGTCCCTTTTAGTTTCCCACCCAGTCATCCTGATTATGTCCAGGGCACACCCAAGGAGGGTGAAGATATGTAGCTTTTGGTGGGTCTCCTGATGTCTGCCCTCAGTCAAGTTCAGTGATGAGACCTGCCCATTTTGCTCTTGGTTTTGCCCTTCCATTTTTCAATAATAAGAGAAAATTCAATAACATATGTGGAACCACAAACAGGGACAACTGTTGTGAGCTGATGTGGTGGGAAGTACTTTACGTATATCACCTCTGAAAGCCTTACTCAAACCCAGTGAGGTAGGTAGAGATCCTCCTTCTCCCTATTTCACAGGTGAGAAGATTGAGACTCTAAAAGGTCAAGTTCCATGCCCAGAGCCACGTAGACCTGGGACTCCCACCCAAAGAATTCACATGGCTGCTTGTGGCAGCAGTGGTCCTGCTCCTCAAACTTCTGTCTGTGCTCTCACACTTTCCAGCCCCTCACAGCTCTGAGCAACAGGCTAAGAGATGACGTGACATGGATCTCCTCTGGGTTGCAGCACAGAAGGACCAAAGCTGACTTCTCTGTTGTCCCTTCCTTACTGTGTTGACCAGGACATCAACCTCATGGTTCAGGTGGGGAATTGCAAGATGGCAGAACCTCCCCTGGCCTGGGTCCCTGAGAGACAGTGGAGCAGAACAGTGGCCCTGTGTTAGTGAGAGATGAACTTCTGTTGTGCTAACCACTGAGATTTGGGAGCTGTTTGTTTTTGCAGCAAAGTCTAGCATTGCCTGACTAACACAACGCTCTCCACCTCCACATGACCCACCGACCGAGTGTGAGGGGTTAGATGAACACTTCCTCACACCCCCAGCCCAATGCAGAATACCTGGGAGGTACACAATCATTCCTTTCTGGAACAGCCTGAGCAAGATGGAGCCACAAGCAAAGGATGTCCTGGCCATTGCTGATGTGACCGCTTGTCCAAGCCAGGTCTTTGGCAAGGCCCTCAGCTCTAGGCTGGCACAAGGGAACCTCTCTTCTCTGAACCTGGCAGAGATACACAGAACCTGGCCACAGCTGGGGTTCCTTCCGTGTACACCCCTCTGGAGCCAGATACTTCAACAAAAGCCCCAGCTGCCGCTGGCAGGATGGAGGGACATCTGTGCTCCACCAGCCCGGGTGCTTCTGCCAGGGCCAGAAGCCAAGTATCACCCATAGGCCAGTGAAGGCCTGGTTGACAGGGACTTGGTCTGCTGGGAGCTTGTGGCTCTGGGCCTCCCCGGACTCATTTCTGCCCAATGCCCTCTACTTTCTCCCACTGCCTGATGCCATCTTCTGCCTCTGGACCTTTGCTCAAGCTGTTCCCTCTGCCAGGAGCACCTCTCCTGCCCCGTCAGCCTGGTAAGCCCTCCTGCATCCTTCCCCACGCCTGGGCACCGTCCTCTGCCCCTCATGCAGGTGTGCAGTGGGCGTTCTCCTTCCTTCCACCGACACGCTCTGCTCCTCCCTTGCCAGGATCCCTGCCACTTTGCTTTGTGCCCCTCAGTTGAATTGTCTGTCTGCCCTACAATAATGTGAGCCTCAAAGGTTGGCTGGGTTGGCTCGAGATGGATGTTCTCTGGAAGGTGCATGGAGTGAATGAAAAGACAGTCGCACTGCCCTGGGCAGGCTGCAACTGCATACTGAGCGTCTGGGCCTGTCACGTACACGCTGTCTCCATGCGTGATCTAATGTGACCATCACAATGTGCTTATAAGGTCAGGGTCCCTCTCCTAGACTAGGTTGCCCCCAAAAGCAGAGCCCGAGACAAGGACTTGGGTGCAGATAGTTTATTTGGAAGGGCTCCGAGGCAGCATGTGAGGGAGCAGGGAGAGGGAGGAGAAGCCCGCCCAAGGGGGTGTCACCGGTTGGTCCCTGCTGCAGACAGTTGGGGCTCCATCCCTGCTGCGACCCTCTGAGGAGCATGTGCAAAGCTGTCCAGCCCCTGGAAGAGCTCGGCCCCACTGTGGAAAGTTGCCAGGGGTGGGGTGGGGGGTAGGCTGTGAAGTTCACCAGGGAGGTGCTGAGTCTAAGCCTGTCTGGAGCCATCCCCCGGAGCTGAACTTGGAAGCAGAGTTGAGGCTGAAGGGACGTGAAGCAGGCACAAGGGACATCTGATTCAGTCCCCACTTTACATCCAAGTAAACTGAGGCCCAGGGAGGGGAAATCACTTGTACGAGTTCAAACTCTCACTTAATATCTGTGCAAGCACTTTGAAGACGCTAAGATTTATTCTTTCATCCTTTCCAAGAATATCCCCAATGAGCCCAAATGAGTGAGAAGCTCTCATCCCCGCCCCAGGGGCTTAGGGTCCTGTGGACAGGCGCGTTGGGTGCTCCTGACCGCCGGGGTGCTGTGGTTCCTAGGAGAAGGGAGGGCGGGTGCCTGGGTCAGGTGGACCGGGTGCCGTCCTGGCTGGGCGGGGCCTCGGCATAGGAGCCTGGTACCTGTCTCTGTCTCCTCGGGTGAGGTGCGGGCTTCGCCCCACAGGGCTGCCCCGGGAGAGCGGAGAGCGGGGTCTCAAGCCCCGCGCCCCGAGGCCCACCAGGCCGCCAACGCCAACGGGGAGGGGAACTCCCCAGTGGTGCGGATCTTGGCTGAGAGAGGGGGAGCCTGGGAGTCCTGGGGCTGGGGAAAGGCAGGCTCTGCCGCAGGGGTGGGAGCCGTGGGTGGGGGGTGCTGGTGGGGTCAGGCCTTATGCTAAGGCCTTAGACCTCTCGTTTCCTCCTCCCAGGCACCCTATGAAGCACGCACATTTGCAGAAGAGTGTAAGGCTTGGAAGTATCACCCCCCCACCCAAGGTGGAGCAGCAGGGCCACGGCTGGGCCTCAGTTAGAGCCCGGTCTGTTTGCCCTTGACCATCACTGGGACCTTGCTGGCCTTACCCTGCCTGGAGGCCCCCGCATGCAGCTTAGCTCCCCACACGGTGGATTAACGAGTGACACGTATGTCCTTGGGCTCTACTGTCTTCTGCCTGTACGAGCCCCACGCGTGAGTGGGGATCCCGGAGGCAAAGGGAAGCCAGAAGCAAGGGTCCCCCTCCTGGGTGGGAGTCATTTAATCAGCCGCTGGCCCTCAAGACGCCCAAAAGCTTTTTTCCCAGAACCCTGACGTGGCTGCACCTGACCTGACAATCCCACCCCCACCCAGCCCCCGGGCCCCTAGTCCTTCACGTCCCCACACGCCCTCCCAGGAACCCACCGAGAGGCTGCTTCTAGCTCTTACTCACGCAGTGTTTGACCAGGAGCCAGTTTGGGGACCCTCCGGCTCTCCCCGCCTCAGAAATTGAGGTTTGTCTTCTGAATGCTAGAAGAGTCCTGGGGCTCGACGCAAAGGGCTCCAGACCTGTTTCTAGCCTGCCTCTGTGCATCTCTGGTCCATTCCCTGCCCAGGTAGTGAAATTTTAAACAGGCACATTCCTGCTGCCCAATTTTCATTAATTGGATCTAAAAGGGTTTCTATTTTCTCCCTGAACGCTGATTGATCCAGCCGAAGTAAACAGCACTGCCAAAAATGGGGAGGGGGCGGCTGCTGAGGGAGCTGGGATAACTAATGTTACTTGACATTTACTCAGAAAGAGGAAGGGAGGGAGGGAGGTGAGTCATGCGCCCGAGCCTCAGCCCACAGATTCTGCAGAAATGAACAGCCGCGAGGCGGGAGCAGGAGGGCCCGAGAAGCTTCAGCTCCCCTAATTTCGCAGACTTCAAGGACCCCTGGGGGTTCTCCACTCCCCTGGAGGAAAGGGTCTCTGCGTCCTTAATGCCGTGCGTTTAGCTCTGGAGGTGGGAGCCCTGAGGACGCCAACAAGACTGAACCGATGACTCTTCTGGCTTGCGACAGGGAGAGATGGGGACACACGCACCTCCCTCCTCTGAGGGAGCCCTTTGCGGAATGGAGGCGGGTGCTTGGTTTCTTCCTCTAAAAAAAAAATTATTTTTTAAAGCCCTGCCAGGCAATCTTTGCCCCTGGCTGCCTCAGTTTCCCAACTTGGTGCTACACCCAGCAGAATTTGCAGGAGGCATAATCATGATTTGGGAATTGCAGATCAAAGGGAAGATGACAGGTGAGCAGGCCTCATTCTCTGCACCTGGATGGAAAAGGGAAACTGGAGGAAGATCTGGCTCCCCATCGCCTCCCCTGCAATCACCTCCTACGTGCAGGGCATTATCTCTTTTTATTTTCAACAAGTGTTTGCTGAGGGAAGCAGATTTGACTCAACTGATAGAGCGTCCGCCTACCGCATGGGAGGTCCAGGGTTCAAACCCAGGGCCTCCTGACCTGTGTGGTGAGCTGGCCCACGCGCAGTGCTGATGCACGCAAGGATGTGGTGCCACACAGCGGTGTCCCCCATGTAGGGGAGCCCCACACGCAAAGAGTGCGCCCTGCAAGGAGAGCCGCCCCATGTGAAAAAAGCACAGCCTGCCCAGGAATGGCACCGCGCACACAGGGAGCTGATGCAGCAAGATGACACAACAAAAAGAGACGCAGATTCCCGGTGCTGCTGACAGAATGCAAGTGGACACAGAAGAACACACAACGAATGGACACAGAGAGCAGACAACTGGGGGGCGGGGGAGGGAAGAGAAATAAGTATAAATAAATCTTAAAACAAAAAAACACAAGTGTTTGCTGAGCACCTGCCATCAGCCAAGCTCTTTGCTGGTTCCGGGGGCTCTGGGAGGCAAGAGCAGTTTAGTCCAGTCTCCTGCTCAGCCGGCACTCTCTCCCATGCCTGCCTTCACTCTGGCTGCTCTCTAGGGCTGTGCTTTGCTCTGCGGACCTGCCATCTTGCCCTCTTGCTACCCACCCCCTTCTTTTTTTAAATTCTTGGTAATGCTTTTTTTTTTTTTTTAAGATTATTTTAAAAATTTCTCTCCCCTTCCTCCCCCTCCCCCCCGCCCCCCCGGTTGTCTGCTCTCTGTGTCCATTTGCTGTGTGTTCTTCTGTGACCGCTTCTATCCTTATCAGTGGCACTGGGAATCTGTGTTTCTTTTTGTTGCGTCATCTTGTGTCAGCTCTCCGTGTGTGCGGCGCCATTCCTGGGCAGGCTGCACTTTCTTTTGCGCTGGGCAGTTCTCCTTACGGGGCGCACTCCTTGCGCGTGGGGCTCCCCTACGTGGGGGACACCCCTGCGTGGCGCAGCACTCCTTGCGCACCTTAGCACTGCGCATGGCCAGCTCCACACAGGCTACCCACCCTTAAGGCCCAGCTATACTTCCTCCTCTTCTAGGAAACCTCTCTGGCTCCCTTGCCCAGGAGATTCTCCCTTCCTTTGGGGACTCAGTGGCCTTGATCTTGTGTGACCATGACACCCAGCACTAAGCTCACCTCCACCTAAACTTGTTCTTCCTCTTGGGTCACATCTTGGTGGGGGGCCCTCCATTCACACCAGAACCTGGGCTTTGCTCTTGCTGCTTCCCTCACCTTATCCCCCCCAAACAAACACTGAGTCCCTCCAGTTCTATTTCCTCAGTGTCTCTCAGAACCCGTCCACTTTTCTCCTTCCCCACTGTCGCTGACCTGGGCCAGGCTACCCTTGTCTCAGCTCCTGGCTCGTTTCTCAGCTTCTGGTCTGGCCCCTTCGCTCCATTTTGTGTTCAGCAGCTGGAGTGATCTTTCACTGTGGCTCACAATCTAGGCTGGCAGTATTTCCTGTGTCTTCTGTCTCCCATTGTTGTGCTGAGAAGTCAGCTGTCAGTCTAACCCGAGAGCCCTGGAAAGTGAATCTGGCTTTTTCTCTGGCTGCTTTTAGGTATGTTCTCTCCTTGCCTTTGGTCTTCTGCAGTTTCCCTCTGATGGGTTGGGGTGTAGACTCTTTTTATTTATCTTTATTGGGATTCTTTGGGTGTCTTGAATCTATGGCTTGGCATCTTTCATCAGTTTGGGGAAATATCAGCCATTATCTCTTAAAAATCGCTTCTGGTCCCTTTTTTCTTTCTCCTAAGACTTCACTTAAACTCTTGTCTTTTCTATCTTCTCTGTCTCTTACCAGCTCTCCTCCTTTTTTTCCATTTTTGTGTCTCTCTACATTGCCTTCTGGTTATTTTCTTTTGACCTAATTCTTTCTTTGGCTGCATTGAATCCATTATCAAACTTATCAGTTGAGTGTTTTTTATTCTTTATTCTTTTGAAATATAACATGCACGTATAAAAATACTTTATCAATGCATAACATATACAGATTTGCAGAAGAGTGAAAAATAAATATGTGGTTTAATGAATGATTATAAGCTAAACATCTGTAGCACCATCACCAGCAGGTCAAGAAATAAAGCCTTTGAGTTTTATTTTCAGTTAATGTAATGTTCATTTCTATTTGCTTCTTTTATAGATTTTGCATGTCACTTGTTACAGTTTTATGTTCCCTTGTGATATTTCAAGCATGTCTTTTTATTTTCTAAAATGTAGTAAACATAGTCTGTGTCTGCTAATTCCAAGATCAGAAAACTTAGCAGGTATGTTTCTAATGTTTTTGTTTGCTTTTCCTCTTGGTGTCCTATTTTCTTTGTGCCTAGTTTTCTTTGTGTGCTGGTCATAGTATTTGAAAATTTAAGTGCAAGAATAATTTGAGGACTGGAATGAAGGTAACTTTCTCCAGAGAGGATTTTTGCTGGCTTCTATTAGGCACTTACAGATATTACCTGTCTGGGCTCACATTAAGCCTTACGGTTCCTTGTCAAAGCCAAAGCCAGGCAGTACTTCCTCGGGAGGGACGGGCCACGACGACCACCCTCTCCTTGAGGATGCAGCCCCTTGTGTCCCAGATCCCTGCGGGGATGATGCTTCCTACGTTCTGTGGGCCTTGGGCTTTCCTCTCTGTCCTGCTTGCTCTTCACAGCTGGAAACGGGAAGACTCTGTTGGGCTTGGAAAGTGCTCTTTAGGCAAAAGTGACTTCCGTGCATGCTCCCTTCTCCAAGGGGTTCCTGTACTCCCTTCAGATTTTGTCTGGAAATATCTTGTTTTCTTTGTAAGCTTTTAATGCTTTTGCAAATATATCGCTATCTCTATCACTACATGATAGAGCTATTTCAACTTTTTTAGTTGTCTTCAGCTGGAAAGCTGGTTAGAATAACCCATTCAACCATCACCAGAAATCTGAGTTATCTTTCTAAGCAGAAAATGTGATCATAGCGCTTCTCCTCTTAGAAGTCTTGATGCGCTCCTATTGCCCTCCAAATACAGATCTTGCTCTTTAGACTGTGCCTCCCAAGGTCCTGGAAGATTTGCCCCTGGCCCCCCTGCTCTGCAAGCTCACTTCTCACCATGCAGCCCTGGGTCTCTCTGCCTCTGCCACACTGAGCTGCTCTGATCCCCACAGGCCACTTAACTCTGGGTCTGGCAGGTGCTGTTTGGTTACTTCAGGCTGAGTTGCCTTTCCCCACCTCTTGGTCTAGCTAAGTCCTGCTTGTTCTCTATGTCTCAGGTTGGACATCACCTCCTCCAGAAAGTCTTCCCTGATTGCCCCATCTCATCCCTTTGCTGGGTAAGGTGCCTCCTTTGCACTCCTAAGGTCCCCTGTGTCTTCCCTGTTACAGCATTGATCACAATGGACTGTGATTACCTGCTTCCCTCTCTGTCACCACCGTTAGACTCTGAGCTCAGTCAGTATTTGTTGGATATCCGGATGGGTGGATGGATGGATGGATGGATGACTTCTCACTCTTGCTCTGACATTGTCTGTTGTTCTGGCTCTTTGGGAACCTACCTCCTAACTCTCAACTGAAATGGACATTCTTAATAGATTTTTAAATTATCTTTTTTAAAAGTTAATAGATCACACAAAATGGTACATTAAAAAACATAAGAGGTTCCCATATACCCCACTCTCCACTCCCCACCCCATCATTTTTTTAATGGTATTTTTTTAAAGATAGATCACAAAAAATATTACATTAAAAAATATAAGAGATTCCCATATACCCCCCACCCCCACCCCACCCCACTCCTCCCACATCAACAACCTCTTCCATCATTGTGGCACATTTATTGCATTTGGTGAATACATTTGGAGCACTGCTGCACCACATGGATAGCAGTTTACATTGTAGTTTACACTCTTCCCTAGTCCATTCAGTGGGTTATGGCAGGATATATAATGTCCAGCATCTGCCCCTGCTCTATTTAGGAAACTCAAAATCCCGAAAATGCCCCCACATCACATCTCTTCTTCCCTCTCTCTGCCCTCGGCAACTACCATGGCCACTTTCTCCACATCAATGCTACAGTTTCTTCCATTACTAGTCACAGTAGTTCTATAGTAGAATACCAGTAAGTCCACTCTAATCCATATTTTATTCCTCCATCTTGTGGACTCTGGGATGGTGATGTCCACTCCACCTCTATATCAAGAGGGGGCTTAGATCTCACAGGGATGATGGAACTTACTAGATTTTATTTATTATCTTCCTGAGGATATGCCCTGCCATGTCCCTTCCTGGCTCTCTGCCTTTGCTTATGCGGTACCCCTCCAACCACATTGGCCTTTTGTCTGTCCCTCCAACTCACCAAGCTGGCCCCCACCTCAGGGTTTTGTGCGGGTGGTTCCACTACCTGAAAAGCTTTTCCATGCATTCTGCATGGCTGGTCTCTTCTCAACCTTTAGGTCTCAGTTTAAATGTTACTTCTTTTAAATGTTTCCTCCTCAATAATGGGTCCTTCTTGTTATTTTTCTCTCCTCTATTTTCTTTGTTTTTTTTTCTTGTTCAAGATTGGCCTTTTCCGGCGGACTTGGCCCAGTGGTTAGGGCGTCCATCTACCACATGGGAGGTCCGCGGTTCAAACCCCGGGCCTCCTTGACCCGTGTGGAGCTGGCCCATGCGCAGTGCTGATGCACGCAGGGAGTGACCTACCACGCAGGGGTGTCCCCCGCGTAGGGGAGCCCCATGCGCAAGGAGTGCACCCCGTAAGGAGAGCCACTCAGCGTGAAAGAAAGTGCAGCCTGCCCAGGAATGGCACTGCACACATGTAGAGCTGACACACAAGATGACGCAGCAAAAAGAAACACAGATTCCCATGCCACTGACTACAACAGAAGCGGACAAAGAAGACAACGCAGCAAATAGACACAGAGAACAGACAATGGGGGTGGGGGGTTGGGGGGAAGGGGAGAGAAATAAATAAATAAATAAATAAATCTTAAAAAAAAAAAAATCGGACTTTTCTGCTGAGGAGCATCTTCCAAGGGAGCAGGGACCCATGGAACTTGGTCATCTTTGTAGCCCTGCTCCCTTGCACACGGCAGGCACTTAGTAGATACTCAATGGAAATTTGTTAGATGAAAAACATACATTTGCCCATAAATTGGTGATTAGACATACTTTCAGTGTGAGAGTTACCCACACTACCAGGCACACAGCTCCTGCAGCGTAGAGGCTTTACAACGGTGGCTTGTGTCACCCCCACCCCACCCCCTCATCCCCACCCCTGATGGGGAGCTCCTTGATGCAGGGACCTGGATCCTGAATCCCCACAGCGCCTGGCACAGCCTGGGCAGTAAATCTGCTGAATGCTTGAATGAGAGATTTACAAGATAGAGAAACGGGGCTAGAGGCATTGTCCTCAGCTATTGTTTTTGTTGCTTAGGAACTTCCCACCCCCACCCCCCATTATCCCCAGAGGTGAGTGATTTTGTGGAGGGAAGAACAAGGAGCAAATGACCCAGATTGTAGGTTAGCCTCCACTCCAAGAAGCTGGAGACAGGGTCTTGGGATGGTTATCAGCTCTGCAGAACCCAGAGCTTGGGGGAGGCGCTGGGTCCCTGTTTGGGTGGAATGAAGATTCACAAAGATTTCCCTGGCGTCCACAACTTGCAAAAGGAAATGTGAAGTTCTGCATTTTGGCTCCACAAGTCGGCTGAAGGATGAGAGGCTAACCGCGGTCATCTGGAAGCCGCTGGGGCAGCAGCTGGGGCAGCGTCTCTGGGGCTGCTTGCGTTCAGACCCGTAGCCTCAGGGCTCAAGGGAGTGCCCCAGCCTGAGCTCTGCCGCCCAGGTCTGAACCCTGTCATCCCAGCTGGGACGTTCCTAGGGGCGCGGGGTGGAGGCAGTTTTGGATCCCATCTCCCTTACTCCAAGGTGACTTCTTGAAATCTCCAACTGGGCTAGAAGCTAGGAGTAAGGTATAGCCCAGGAGGTGAGGGCAATGACCCGGATTCAAATCCCTTATTAGCTGTGTGACCTCAGACGAGTCGCCCAGTTTCTCTGAGTCTCAGCCTTCTCTCCTGTCCAGTGGGGATGACAGTGGTCATCCCTTCCTAGGCTGTGGTGAGGGCTCCATGAGAATCTCCGGAGGGCCTGGCATGAGACTCGGCCTCTGGAGCCCAGGAGTGCCTTAGGAGCTAAGGAAGCATTTGCCCTGCTGGAGGAAGCAAGGCAAGAGAGGGGAAGGGTGCAGTGTGCACAGGAGCGCGGTGGTCTTGGGCTACACGGAATCACCAAACAGGGGTTAAACATTCACGAAGGCCGTGTCTCCCCTGGAGCTGCTGATACAGCCACTGGCACAGCAGCAGCAGTATTATAAACGGTGGTGAAAGGAGTGAGCACAATAACAAAAAAATAATCGCTGGCATTTACAGAGTGCCAGAATGTGCTCTATCTCAGTGGATAGACCGTGGTCCCCTGGCACCCTCACGGTAGGTTTTGCCACTCTCTCCATTTTACAGAGAGGGAAACTCACTCTCGGGGAGCTGAAGTGACTTACCCAAGGTCACCCCGTTGGTACAGAGTGGGGGTGGGGGAGAGACTCGAACCTGCGATGGGGCTCCCAGGTCTGTGCTCTTGACCTCCCCACCCAGCTGCGCCTGCTTGTCTGCCTTCTCCGTCTTACCTGTTTGGGTATCAACTGCTCCCACTTCCTATTTCCATGGAGCATTGTGCCTCAGAGTGGGAAGGGAGGAGCGGGAGACGGGAAGAAGAACTGCAGGGGACTGAGCACTGATGGGGGCCTCAGAGGGCCCGACCGAGGCCCTCGACAGTCATTGTGCCTCACTGAGTGATCTCTATGGAGCAAGGATGGGGAAGCTGACAGGGCTCAACGGATAGAGCGCCCGCCTACTGTATAAGAGGCTCAGAATTCAAACCCAGGACCTCCTGGTCTGTGTGGTGAGCTGGCCCATGTGCAGGGCTGCTGCGCGCAAGGAGTGCCATGTCACAAAGGGCTGTGCCCCACGTAGAGGAGCCCCAGGTGTAAGGAGTGCACCCCACAAGGAGAGCCACCCTGCACGAAAAATGTGCAGCCTGCCCAGGAGTGGCACCTTACACACAGAGAGCTGACACAACAAGATGAAGCAACAAAAAAAGAGACAGATTCCCGGTGCCACCAAGAATGCAAATGGACACAGAAGAACACATGGCAAATGGACACAAGAAAGCAGACAATGGGGAGGGGGTGGGGGTGGGGAGGGGAGAGAAATAAATAAAATAAATGTTAAAAAAAAGTTATTAAAAAAAATAAAGAGCAAGGATGTTTGTGCAGGGGGAGGGGATAGCGCTTTCTTCTGGGGCTGACCATCCCCCACCCCCATTCAGCAGCGTGATCATCTTCAGTGCTGGTAGTCACATCCCCTACGCGCTACCACCACCAACGTCTATTACCACAGCATTTCCAGACGCTTGAAGCCTTAACTCCCTATTCTCTGTCCCCACCCTGTCCCCTGGCAACCTCTATTCTAGACTCTAACTCTGTGGGTTGACTTACTCTCATTACCGCATTTCAGCGAGATCATACAATATTTGTCCTTTTTGCTTCTGGCCTGTTTGGCTCCACGTGATGTCTTCGGGGCTCATCCATGTCATCGCTCGTATCAGAATGCCATTCCTTTTACCAGCTGAAGGGCTTTCCGTGGGGTGCCTAATTAACTTCTCAATGTAAAATGCTCCTGCCTGTGTGGCCTCGCCAGTCACCTCTCTGAACCTAGGTTTACACATCTATAGAATGGGAGTGCTATCTCTCCCCTAGTACAGATGAGGAAACTGAGGCTCGGAGAGCATTGGAGGAGCCAGCGCTGGAATCCCGACCTGCTGGCTCCCAGGGCCGGCTTCCCACCTCCACGCTTGCCTGTGGACGAGCCGGCTGTTGCCGCAGTGGTCACCTCTGGGGGGAGGGCGTCGGCCTCAGCTGGGTCTGTGTCTCTGGGGGCTGCTCCCAGGCCTGACCTGAGGTGGCGTCTGTTTTCTGTACTGCGAGGGCACAGTAGGTGCTGGCATATCCTCAGCGTCGCCTGCGGCTCTCACACAGCCCTCTTAGTCTACCCCGAGTCCCTCCACCTCTGCCCCAGGTCACCTTCTGCCCCCCAGTCCGGATGCCCGGGAGCCAGGCTCAGCGTCCGAGGCAGCCGGACAATGAGCCCTTTGGAGGCCTGGACGGGGTCTGGGCCGGGGCTGCGGGCTGTGGCCGAGGCCACCACAGAAAGCCACTTGTGGCCGAGCCCAGGCTGCAGCCAGAAATAGGTACTGCTGGGGTTCGCTCCTGGGAGCCCCGCCCTGGGTTCAGCCTGGGAAAGCGGGTATCTGTGAAGCTGAGGGGAGGAGACCTCCACCAGGACAGCCTAGGGAAGAAAATGGACCCCAGCCCTTAGCGCCCACCCTCAACCCATCCCTTTGGTGTAGGCAGAGCGCGGGCTCCCAGGTGACATCCCCCTCCCCCTGCCCCGGGTTCAAACCCTGGCGCCGCCTCTGCTGGCCGTGGGCCCTGTCCACGCCGTGTGCCTTGTGGTCGGCCCTGTCACTCCCTGAGCCTCACTCTGTTCGTCTTTGTGATGGAGACAAGTCATGGTAACTCTCATGGGGCTTTGAGGGGTCCAGGAGAAGATGCAGGCACACAATCAGCACTCATACATGGGCCTCTTTTGATTGTGCCCCCTGTCTGCCTCCCACTCCCAGTTGGGGGCTCTGCCTGTCGCGGGGGTTTCACCAGCCTCAGGGTGGGCTCTGGAGGGCCTGGAGGTGGGCGGGGGCACATGATTTACCTCCCCACTGTCTGAGGAATCAAAGCCCAGGAGACCTGGCAGAGCCTTGCAAGCCCCCGAGTGTCCAGGCAGCCCCCTGCTCTGCCCAGCTCCCCGGCTCTCCTGCAGGCTCCCCGGGCTCGGCTCTGGACTGCAGCCTCTTCTGTTCTCCCGTCAGGCACTGGGGCCCTGCAGGAGTCGTGCTCAGAACTGGCAGTGGGAGGGATTTCAGACGCTTTTTCTGCACGACTTCTACATCTGCCTCTCTGCCCTGAAGCGGGGTGATGGGGGCCGTGGGCTACCAAGCTTTGAGAGTTTGGGCCTGTGGGCCACAGAGGTACAGACCCAGGTTCAAATCCTGAATCACATGGGTGGCTGGTGGGGGGTGTCTTGGAGAGGGAGAGATGGGGGACCAGGCCTCCCTCCTTCCCAACCCCTGTATGTCCTTGAGGCTATTTTTATGTGTTGCTGGAAACCAGAGTTACAGCGAGAGCCAAAAGCGCCGGGAGGTTTCCCGGGCACCGTGGGTCTTGCCCAGGGGAGCGTGGGCCGTTCCCAGCAGACTGGTGGAGCCGACTGTGTGGGTGAGGGACCCTGGGCACCCACCCCGCTGCCCCTGTCAGCCTGGAGAGCGTTGTTGGCAAGCCCCCGGCTGACTGGCACAGAGGTGAGGACCGAGGACTTAGAGAGACTGGTGAGAGTGCAATTGTCCTGGGGTCCTTGAGCCTGCATGAAAATCCAGAAAGCTTACGCAGCTCAATAACCCATTCATTCTCCACTGACCTCTTCAGTTCTCATATTTAATCAGCCTCTTCTGGGTGCTGGTGGAGGATCACTCACTGAAGCTCAAGGAGTGCACAAATCTGACAGCTTCGTTCTGGGCTCCAGCCCTCCCAGGTCCCCCTACTGCCGACTGGAGATGGTGCCAGCTTTTTATTCTAACAGGGCCAAGACATGGGAATGTTCCCCACTTCACCCACTTCACTTAGGCCTCACAATAGAGAATCTTGTTCTGGTGTGTTCGGCTCTTTCTTCTGCCCTGTCATCCACGGGGAGTTCTGGCTCCCACCGCCTGAACACAGAACCGTTCTCAGGCGAGCCATGCGGCTGGGTAGGGAGAGGCAGAAGCTGGGCAGGAGGGAAGCGGCAGAGAAGTGTACCGTTCTGGGCTGTTTTGATGGGGGGTGGGGGTGGGAACTCTGTGAGATGAAGACAGAAGGGAAACAAAACCTGACGTCACCAAGGGTAAATTGGGCTGCGTAATGAAGAACTGAGCGAGCAGGGAGAGGGCAGGAATGGCACGTGCAGGGAGTCTGCAAGTGAGGGGCTCCGCTGAAGACGTGCTTCCTGAGCCTTGGAGGGAATGGTGTGGGATTGAGCAGTGTTGCTGAGGGGCATAAATTGGACCCCACGTAATAGTCTTTGCAAGACACCGTACACAGTGGCAATCCCTGTACATAACTGATTGTCGCCCTGGGCTTCTTTGCAGAAGCCACACGGGCCCCGGAGTTGCAGGGCTCCTCTGACACGGCTCACCAGGCTTTTCAGGATCCACTGTCTGCCCAGTCCTCTAGCTTTACGACTCACCGCTTCACCTTCTCTCTCCCCCCTCTCCTCATCTAAACTCCAGTTTCCAACCTGATCCAGGTCTTCCGACCTCTTGGCTTTCCCGGCCCTTGTGACCATTGCCTGGTCACACCTTGACTGCTCGGAGGTATTTTGTCTCCTGGGCTCCCCGCTTCCCATCCTTGGCCACCCATTTGACATGCACAGACTATTTCGCTCTTGTTTTCTACCTTGGTATGCTTTTCAGTTGTCTTAGAGAAAGACGATATAATTACCAGTGCACAGGTGAGTTTTAGCAGCCTGTTCATGCTTAGGGCCAGGCCCAGAGAAATAGCCAGAATTTTGAGAGAAATTTGAGGTTGCTTGGTCACTTTACTTTTTCTGATTAACAGTGACCTATAGTTATTCATTCATTAAAAAATATAAATTGGACACTACATCTATACCAGATATTCTTTGGGGCATTAATGACTTAAGTAGATTCATGGAGCTCACAGTCCCCACCTCCAGTCCTAACACCCAACCCAGTCCTAAACCCAATCCTAATCCCAGCCCCAACCCTAAACCCAAACCTAACTCTAATCCCAACACTAAATCCAATTCTAATTCAAACCCCAACTCTAACCCTAACCCCAGTCTCAACCCTAATGTCAACCCTAACCCCAAACCCAATCCTAACCCCAACCCCAACCCTAACATTCTTTCTAAACTTTGTGTTAACAGTCTTTCAATAAATGTCTCTTTTTCTGTCTTAGTCAGTGAGGCATGCTAAGTAAAAATGAACCTAACTTCTGATTTCAGATCATTCAATTCGGACTGGAAGAGTTGGAGGCAGGTGAGACCAGATTGAAAATGAGCTGAATCCAGGGGATAACTTTGAAAACGAGGGGTGCAGTCTTCATCTACACCCCCCTGGGCCCATTTTATGGCCCTTTTCTATGATCTCGCCTGACGATGGTCCTCTTGCTGGCTTCTGGGGCACACACTCTCTCTTTTCAGGGGGTGCACCTTCCGGCCTCAGGGCTCCTGGTCTGCTGTTGCTTTGAGTTTCCCTCCACTCCTCGCCAGGCTGACTCCTGTTCAGTCCTGCCCCCTGCTCCGCCCTCGGTCTCATCTCTTCCTTCGTGCTCACGGCTCCCCGAGCTTTCCTTTCAGAGCCTTTATGAATATTTGTGGCCACGTGTTTGTTTGCATGTTTATTTCTTTAGCGTCTGTCTCCCCAGCCAGACGGTGACCTCTTTCAGGGCAGGGACTGTGTTTTGTTCACTGCTGTAGCCCTAGTAACACAGCACAGTCCCTGGCCCACGCAGACCCGTAGAAAACTGGTGAGCGAGTGAGTGAATGACTACGTCCTCAACTTCTTCATAAAAGCAAAAGAAACATTCCAGCTAATAGAAGCTCTCGGTGAGGGGACGCTTGTCCCAGGCCCTGCACTGGGCGCTGGGGAAGCCGGGCCTGAGAGAGCCTGGTCCCTTCCGCCAGGAAGCCCCTGCTGCACACACTCTCCTAGGCTTACTTGGAACTAAACAGAGGTTTTGCGAGTCCATTTCCTCATTTCAGATTCTCCAACAGGCCGAGTGGGAAGCTGGCAGGTATCACCCGCACTGTTGTACAAGATGCCTTTGTCCAGAGGGGTAAGCTTGCTTGTGTGGGTCGGGGGCTGCTGGTCAGTGGCAGTCCCAGGACCCCGTTTCCTGGTGTCCCGCCCCTGGATGAAGGTGCACAGCGCCCTGTCCCAGGACAGATCCCGATAGGAGTGCCATCTTCCCATTTTGCTGATGGGCATGCTGAGGCTGGGGTTGGAACCAGCCTTGGACGGCGAGTGAGAGGTCAGCACCCCAGAAACCCCCCACTGAGAGGGTGGCCTCTTCACCCCCTTCTTTCCTGACCGGCAGGACAAGGATCTTAGCCCTAAGGGTCTCTGCTATTTATTGGGCGCCTGCTGGTGTCAGCCGTGGGCTAATCACGGTCATCTCGAAGGAGCCTCTCAGCTAACCCATTTACCAGATGAAGAAACTGAGGCACAGAAAAGTTCAGTCACTTGCACAAACCACGCGGCTTGTAAGTGTTGCTGCTGGGATCCGACTCCCTATTTTTCACTCTGAACCTTATATTTCATAGAGAAAATCCCAGGAGCGCCAGGGAAACGTTGTCAAAATTTTACCAAAAATATGCGGTGCAGATAACGACCTGGTGGTGGCCACTTTCGGCACTTCAATCAAGAGAGTCCAGGGCGCCCAAGGCCGGCCGAGGGCTGCGGAATGCTCCGGGGGCGGCCGGTTTTCGGGCTTCCCGGCCCCGCCCCTCCCCAGGCCCCACCCCTCCCAAGGCCCCGCCCCTCGTCCTCCAGGCCCCGCCCCTCGCCCTCCAGGCCCCGCCAGCTCCCGGGAGCACTCGGGCCCGCCCTAGTGGGCAGCGCAGGTCTCCGATTGGCTGCAGTTTCCATGGTTACGCAGGAGGACAAAACCTCCAGCTTCCCGACACGTGTTCCCCGGAGCTGCCGGGAATTTGACAGGCGACCACGTGCACGGCAGCGCGGGAGCAAAGACAAAGGGACGGGGGAGGCGGGGAACGAAGGCTGGAGGAGGGGCCAGCGCGGCCCAGCGGGGATGAGCCCCACGCTTCTCCTGGACCAGGCACCCTCTCTCTTTTTTTATTTTTATTTTGAAGGGGTGGGGTTGTGGGGGTGGGAGGAATCGCTGGGGAAAGTGATGTGGGAGAGGATTCCAGCCAGTCCCACCTGCTCTCTCTCCTCCAGGAAAAACAAAACAACAAAACAGCAACCTCCTCTTTTATGCCCTGAGCCACAGTGCTCCTACGTACGCCTCCTGGTCCTGGGCCTTTAACTTCTCCTTGACCTCAGTCCTTGAGGTTTAAATCCTGTTTCTCTGGCTTGCTCTGGAAGCGAATGCTTAACAAATGTGGTTGTTTACATACTTGGAAAATGAGACTCAAGGAATTGTGAGGGATCTTGCCATCCGGTCATTCAACCTACAATACCACTGCACCCCTATTTGCCCCTCCTCCTTCCCTGGGGATCACTGGACTCTGGACTCGCATTGGATCGTGGTAGACTAGGTAGACCAGCGAACTGTGGATCTCTGGTCCACATGTTTGTCCTCCTGCAGCCTCTAATGGGTTGGTGGCATTGCCAGCCTCCCAGCCACCAAGCCACATGTCCTTCAGACCCCTTCCCCAGTCTCCTCCAACACAACCAGTTGTATCAGTTTCCTATGGCTGCTGTAACAAATTACTGCAAATTTAGTGGCTTAACACAAATTTATTATCTTACAGTTCCGGAGGTCAGAAGTCTGACATGGTTCTCACAGGGTTAAAATCAAAGCGTCAGCAGCGCTGCACTCCTTTCTGGAGGCTCGAGGGGAGAATCTGTTTCCTTGCCTTTTCCACTTTCTAGAGACCTCCTGCAGTCCTTGGCCCACAGTCCCTTCCTCCATCTCCAAAGCCAGCAATGGCTAGCTGAGGCTTTCCCACGTCACATCACTTTGCTGCTGACCCTTCTGCTTCCCTTTTCCACATTTAAGGACGCTTGTGATTCCATTGGGTCCCACGTGGATAATCCAGGATACTCTCTCCATCTTAAAGCCATCTGATTGGCCACTTTAATTCCATCTGCAACCTTAACTCTCCTCTGCTCTGTAACATACCAAATCTATGGTTCCAGGGATTAGCATGGAGAAATCTTTTTGGGGGGTTATTCTGTTATTCTGTGTACCACCTCTGGACCTCCAGGCCCATCTTCTCCCTCTCCCTGCCTTACACCTTTGCTTTTGCTTTCCTAACACTAAATCTCCTCTAGTTCTCTTTCTAACCCATAGCATTTGATGTCTCCCACCCTTTCACTGCGTGGTTCCTATTCTCTGGGATGTCCTTCCCATCTTTATTCATCTCCAGAAAGCCTTCCCTGATGCCTAGGTCTAATTAAGGATCCCTTCTTTGTCCTACCCAGAACCTAAATGTGCTTACAGCTGACCACAGGAGCTCAAAGAGATCCAAACCCAGATCTGCTTCCTGATCTCGCAGGGTGGGACGGCTTCTCGCTTGTCTCATGGTAGGTGCTTGGGGAATACGATTGAATTAAATCCCAGGGCTTGGTCTGGGGGTGGTGAGGAGACCGGCTTGGCTGTTTGGGAAAGAAAAAGAATAAAATTCCTGTGGCTCAGGAGGAAATTTGCTCCATTTCTGGCTGTTGGGGTGGAATAATAAAAACAGCAACAACACAACAACCGGCAGCTAACGCCGAAGGCTGCTCCATACTGGGCATCTTCTCAGTGATTCACATGTGTGTTAGCAACCAATTCTCAAAGCAGATTTAGGAGACACACTGTTATCCACCTCCCCATTTTATAGATGAGAACCCTAAGGCTCATGAGGTTAAGGAGAGGCTTTTGAGGAGCTCTGGAACCAGGAATGTGGCTGAGTGGTTCCATCCCGCTTGGAAGGGTGGTGGAAGCTGGCGGAGGATGCAGCTGGCGTGCGCCCAACCCATTCGTCAAGGAGGTGGCTCCTCCACGGGCAGGGAGGTTTGTGGCTGGCCTGGTCCTCTGTGAGGTGGGCCTGGCCCCTCAGAGGCCAGCTTCCTGGGTTGGACTGTTTGTTGGACTTCTTTTTTTAAAGATTTATTTTTATTTATTTCTCTCCCTTCCTCCCCACCCCCATTGTCTGCTCTCTGTGTCCATTCGCTGTGTGTTCTTCTGTGTCTGCATCTATTCTTATCAGCGGCACTGGAATCTGTGTCTCTTTTTGTTGCGTCATCTTGTTGTGTCAGGTTTCCATGTGGGCGGCGCCATTCCTGGGCAGGCTGCACTTTCTTTCATGCTGGGCGGCTCTCCTTACGGAGCACACTCCTTGCGCATGGGGCTCCCCTACGCGGGGACACCCCTGCGTGGCAGGGCACTCCTTGCGCGCATCAGCACTGCACGTGGGCCAGCTCCACACGGGTCAAGGAGGCCCCGGGGTTTGAACCGCGGACCTCCCATGTGGTAGACGGACGCCCTAACCACTGGGCCAAGTCCGTGTCCGTTTGTTGGACTTCTTAGGGATTAGCTGCCCATTGCACATTTGCCGTGTCCCGAGCACCTCCCGTGGGCCAGGTCCCATGCATCCTCATTCAATGTGGAAACAGCCTTGAGGAGAGAGACAGCCTGCTCCTTTCATGAAGCGTGTTGAAAAACCCGATCAGCTTCTCATGCTAAGGTGCAGCGCAGGCATGTGCTGGGAGTTGGACTCCAAATGGGCTGTGCTCCTTACTGCTGTGTGATCTTGGGCAAACTGCTACATGTCATCGAGCTTCCTCTTCTGACAATTGGGGATGAAATAGTGCCCTCCTCAGTGCTATGTGAGGAGTCAAGAAAGTGATGTTGGAAAGTCTTTAGCATAGCACCTTGGGCACCATCAAAAATAAAATCTCCGAAGTCGTCTTCTTTGCTCTACACGATGGCCCCTCTCAATGCTACCGTGGACAGAGGGCTGAACAGGAGGCCAGGAGACACATGTCTGGGTCTCAGCCCTGCCACTGACTTTCTCTATGACCTTGGGGAAGTTACTTCACCTCAGAAATTTCCCTCCATAAATTTAGGAGGGTGGATAAGGTCTGCTGGGCTTCACCCACAGCCCTGGACATCTTCAGAATCAGTACCTCTGTCTGGCCCACCCTCTGGCAAAAGGTATGGACCAGGTCTCTAGTCCCACCTTTGCCCCCTGGTCTTCCCAGAAGCATTTATCCCCCATGCAGGAGGAAGAGGAGGAAGGAGGCAACAGATCCTCAGGTCCCAGGGAATGAATCTTTGCTGTCACCTTGGCCAGGGGCAGGCTTGGCCTCTGATGGAACAACCAACAGGAAATCTCACCACTTCCAGTGTAAATTCTGTCCACTTCTGTATTAGTCAGCCAAAGGGGTGCTGGAACAAAGCACCAGAATCTATTGGCTTTTATAAAGTCTATTTATTTGGGGTAAAAGCTTACAGTTACAAGGCCCTAAAGAATCCAGCTCAGGGTTGATTTCTTACCAAAGTCAGTTGCCACATGTTGAAGCAAGATGGTTGCCGATCTGTGCGAGGGTTCAGCTTTCCTCTCTCTCGGCTGCAGGCTGACATAGGGCTTTTCTTTCCGGGGCCACAGGATCAAAGTTTTCTCCTCTTCTGTGTCATGACAAAGTTCTCTCTTCCCATGTATTTTCTTCTGTGTCTTCTTGAGTAAGTGCCTGTTCATATCAGCCCACCAAAGGGGCAGGGACTTAACCTGAGTTACACCCTACTGAAAGCCCTAATCTTAACATAACTGAACCAAAGACATCTCAGCTGAATCCAATACAATCAAAGGGTATCATGCCCAGAGGAACAGACCAGTTTACAAACATAATATCTCTGTGGTATTCATAAATAATCTCAGACTGACACAACTTCCTTTGCCTTGAATTTTTCCCTGGTAGTTCTGGGGGCAAATCCTTTCCCCTTGACTACAGGTAAGTTTCCAGGTCTCAGGGGCAGGTTTAATTTTTCCTGTAACTCCATCAATCATATCTGCAGGCTGAACCCAGGGCAGGCTCCTCAGAAATCCCTGAGTCCTAGGAGGTGGGTTTAGTTGGCATCCTGGACACTGGGGGCAAGAAAAAAAAGAAGCATGGTGAGTCCAAGTGATGGGCTCTTAGAGGAGGAAAATATACAGGAGAAGGCAGGTGGGCTGAAGTACTCTAGGGGCTTTGGGAGATGCTGGGTGGTGCAAGCAGATGGCTCAGCACACAGTAAGTGCTTAGTAAACAGGAACCGGGCCATTGTGGTCACCATTATTACCAATAAATCATACAATTAAAAAACCTTAATGGGGCAACCATAGGTGATGGATGTAGAAAGGTAAGCATTTGGAGCGACACATCCACAATGATGATAACTTAAAAACTAGGCAACACTTAGAGAGTGATCCCTAAATTCGAGGCACTGTACTGAGCATGGATAGTCAAATCTCATGTATATCTTGGAACAATCTTATGAGGTAGGGACCATTGGTTTTTCCATTTTACAGATGAAGACACTGAGGCTTGGAGATGCTGTGTCATGTCACTGGTAAGTGGTGTTGCCAGGCTGAGACTGAGAAAGGCATGTGTATTAGTCAGGGTTCTCTAGGGAAAAAGAACCGACAGAAGGTATCTGTAAATAGTATGAGATTTTATAAAATTGTCTCACGTGACTGTGGGGATGCACAAGTCCAAACTCCATATGGCAGGTTGCAAAGGGACTCAAGTGAAGATCCTCACTGAATTTCCCAGGAGACACTGGCTGTCCAAGGCAGAGATGGGGATTCTCTCTCTGAATGCTGAAATCACGTCTCCTTTTAAGGCCTTCAATTGATTGGGTCACTCATCACTTATGGAAGTCTCTTCAGTTGATTATAGATGTAACCAGCCACCTATGCAATCAACTCACTGATGATTAAGTCCATGAAATGCCCTTGTATTACAGTTAGCCCAGTGCTTGCTTGACCAAACAACCAGACATCATTACCTGGCTGAATTGACACATTAGCCTAACAATCACAGAATGTAAAATGGGATAGAGAAAGGACCAGAATTAGTCCAGGGAATAATTACAGGGGCTAGAGTTTAGACTGGGGGATGCCTTGTTCAATCCAGTGAGTGGGAAGGCATCGGGTAGGACCAGGGACTATAGACCAGAGCAGGTAGTTTTGGATATTGAACGGAGAGAGAAACAACCCTCAACAGACTTCCCCTCCAACCCTCATCAAAAGTCAGTTCAGTGGGCTCTGAAATGACCCTAAGTCCTATTGGGAAAACTCTAAATTCAACTTCTAGGCAAGAAAGGGTGCTCCCTTGTGCCCCTCATCTCATCCAGCTTCCTCCTAGTCTTGAAATTGACAATGAAAAAAATATGCATTAACAAGGAAATCCATTCATTCATTCATTCGTTCGTTCGTTCATTCGTTCAACAAATACCTCCTAAACACGTACTCTGTGTCAGACTGTGTTCTAGGCACTGAGATCCTACAGGAGACAAAAATTCCTGCCATAATGAGGCTTATATTCTAGCGAAGGGAGATGGACAATATGCTAAATGTACATTATACACTTTATTAGCGATGATAAATACTGCAGAAAAAAATGTGGGGGAGAGACAGGAGTGTTGGGGAAGTGATTTGTGATGTTAAATAAGGGGACCAGAGACTTCCTGGGAAAAGTGACATTCGAGCCAAGATTTGAAGGAGTGAATGACAAACCATGCAGCCATCTGGGGGAAGGGTGTTCCCACCAGGGAACAGTAAGTGCAAAGGTTTCAGTGTGGCCAGAGTGGCAAAAGTGAGAGGAAGAGTCATGACTTTGGGGGATTAGGGAGGGGAGGACCACGTGGACCTTCTCAGCCACTTAGGGACTTTGGCTTTTACTAGAAGAGAGATGGGAAGCTGTTGGAGGATTTTGAGAAGAGCATGATCTGAGTTACATTTGAAAAGGATCCTTCTGGCTGCTCTGCTGTGAATACTATAGACTGCAGGTGGTGGGGAGGATGGAAACAGGGAGACCAGCTAGTGCAAGAGCCCAGGCCAGGGTGGAAGGGCTAGATGAGAAGAAGGGTTTGGGCTCTATTTTGAAGGTAGAGCTGCCAGCATTAGCTGATGTGTTGGATGGGGGTTTATGAGAAAAGGGGGAGTCAAGGATGATTCCAGAGTTTTGGGTCCAAGTTTCTTGCTGGGCAGGAGCCATTGACTGAGATGGGAAAGCAAGCTTTAGGGAAAGAACAGAGATTCTGTTTTAGGCATGTTACACTTGGGAGGCCTGTTAGACAACCAGGTAGGCAGTTGGCAAGATAAGTCTGGAGCTCAGAGGAGAGGACTGGGTGGGGATGTGAATATGGGATCCGTTATTATAGAAGGTATTCATAGCCATGAGACTGGATGGGATCACCTAGGAAAGACTGAGTCTTGGTCATTTTAACATTGAGGTCAGAGACATGAGGTGGAACCAGCAAAGGAGGTTGAGGAGGAGTGGCCATGAGGTGGGAGGGAAATCAGGAAAATGCCTGGTCAGTCTATAGAAGGAAGGAGTGAAATGTGTGAAGGCATATCAAGGAGGAGGGCATGATGGCCAAGGTCAAGGACTACTATGGGTCAAGAAGGGGAGGAGGCCCAGAGACTGAACATTTGGTTAGCAACAGGAAGGTCATTGGTGACCTTGACAAAAGAAATGTAGGTGGAGCGGAGGGGATGAAAACCTGTTTGGAGTAGGTTCTGGGAGAATGGGAAATTCGTAATAAAGAGGTGTGGAGAAATGGGGTGGTGGCTGGAGAGAGATGCACAGTCCAGAGGTTTGGTAGAGGAGGGAAGGATGAGAGCACATTTTTATGCCTGTGAGAATTACCCAGCAGGGAGGGGAAATTTGATGGTGCAGGGCAGAGAGGGGAGGGTGGCCGGAGCATGTCCTTGAGGGGCTGAGAGCGATCTGGTGCCCTCTGAGAAGGTTGATTTGAGAGCATCTGTATCCCTTTCTGGAAGCAGAAAGGGGCAGGGGAAACAGGCCAGGTGCGGGAGCTATAGGCGTGGTGGCAGCTGCTCCTAGGTATTCTTCTTCCTGTTCTGTTCCTTTGAAATAGGAAACAAAGTCACCACTCAAGAGAGGGCTGGAGGAGATGGTGTTGGTCTGAGGAGCCAAGGGAAGGCATGGAATGCTAACCTCGGAGAGGGGAAAGTGGACAGACCAAGAAGTAGTCTGATCACCATAAATAATAACAGCTACCGCCCGCCCCTCGCCGGCTTCCCGTGCGCTAACGGTGTTCCACGCATTTTCTCATTTACTTCTCTGTACAATTCTATTTGGCACGTATTTTTATTTTCCATTTTATAGATATGGAGACTTTTTAAGAATTAGGAAGGTGACTGTATATATGTCTGACACCAAAGCTGGACTGCGGAATAAGCTTGCCCCAATTCCTAAGGACGCCTGGAGACCATTTTGTATATTATTGAGTAACATTTTTTTTCTTCCCATAAAAATACTTTGGAAGATTTGGACAATTTGAAGTACATAAAAATGAAACAAAATTTTAAATGCTTATAATTTTGCCACCCAGAAATAATTACTGTTAAAATAATCACTGTGATTTCTTGGCAGTGTTTTTTCTATGCATATTAACTGGGGCAGATATAATGCTGTATGTTCAGCAAATCCAGTTTCGGTTCTCCCCGCGCATAGCTAGACAGCATTCCCCAGCCTCCTCTGCGGGTAGAAGACATGTGACTAGTTCTGGCCAATGGAATGAGGGAGGAAGTGATGTCACCCACTTCAGAGCCAGACACATAAAATCTTCTACTAGATCCTCCATGCTCTTTATCTTCTCTTGCCAGTTCGCTGGATGGGAAGGAACCAGTGAAAGACTCCAAGACATTAGGGGACAGCCAAGCCACTAATTGGTAGGAGCCTGGATTCCAGAATGACCCAGTAGAGTAGAGACTTCCCTTAAGATATTCAGGGCCTACTCCAAATCTGATAGCATCATGAGGGTGAAATAGACCTTTCTTGTGTTAAGTCATTGAACTCTGGAATTGTTTGCTAAAGCAGCCTGATGTAAATAAAATAAATAAAGCAGCCTGGTAAATATTGGAATCATATTGAAGATGTGGTATGTTTTCAGTCTCTTTTTAGGTTGATTTATTATTTTTGGTTGGCATTTTGTCACAACCGTTTCCTCATATTATTAAAAAAATTTGACAGTATGATTTTAATAGTTGCATGGTAGTCCATCATAATTATTTGTTAACCCAGTCCCATGTGGTTGAATATCTAGGTTGCTTCCAACATTTTGCTTTTATAAGTCATGCTCCAGTGAACATCCTCATGATAAATTGGATTACCCTATCTGGAGATGTACTCATTTGCCCTACCCCAGTTCCTTGCCTCTGAGCATCTCCTCTATCTGTGCTTAAAGAGGTGCCTCACTTCCATGGAGTCTATTTGTAAAACCTAGTGGAGTGGAGTGAAATGCACATTCTCAGACTAAGATGTGCAAAAACC
This sequence comes from Dasypus novemcinctus, assembly GCF_030445035.2. Lineage (NCBI taxonomy): Eukaryota > Metazoa > Chordata > Mammalia > Cingulata > Dasypodidae > Dasypus > Dasypus novemcinctus. The sequence goes on along the minus strand of NC_080680.1, from coordinate 87,838,121 downwards.
TCAATGTTCTAGAATTGATCTCATTGTGCCCTGGTGCCTGTTTCCTGCTGAGGTCTTGTTAATGGAGGAAATGGGAGTGATAAAGACTGAAGATCAGTCTTTTTCAGGCAAGTATTTGGTCAACTCAAAGTCCTAACTCTTTTAAGGGTGGCTTCTCTGCATTCAAGGAGCCTCTCGCCATCCTTTTCTTCTTGCAGATGGTGTCTGGTTGCGTGGAGGAGTTTCCATGGCCTAGAGGGTTGAGGAAGGAGTGTCTTGACCTACCTGCGCTCACTGTACCTGCTCAGGTGTGGCTGTGGCCTGGACTGGTCCCTGGGCATCGTGTTGGCACTTGGTGATGATGATTATGGTCCTTGCTTTGCCCCATACTCTGTGACCTTCTCATCTTAGAGTCAAGCTTCTTTCCATCCTGGATCCTCTCGGCAATGGGGCTTCCTCCACTCAAGATGGAGTGAGTGTCTCTGTGAGACCATCCTCAGCCCCCCACCCCAACCGCCACAGCCTTCACGTGGGCTGTGGCACCTGTCCAACGTGGCGCTCTGCGAGACTTTTGTTCTCCTCAGGACACATCCTGGGGTTGTGGGCACCAGCCTGAATGCCCTTGGAAGCCCCAAACTTATCCAGATGTTTCTTCTTCAGAATTAGCAAAAGGGGAAACATGCAGGAAATGTTTTAAAAATTCTGTCTGTTAAGATGTTTTTGATGTTGAACCCTGTTTGCCTTGACATCTGAAAGTCTGAACAGATGGAACCCTGGCCTCCCTTCATTGACTAGCCTCTTCACCCCTCAGCAACCCCTAGCCAAACTTCCATGTCAGACCCCCAGTCCTCGAGCTCTCCTTCTGCCTCTTGGCACCTGTTTTCTTCCTCTGTGGCAGCCTGTTTCTGCCCCCTTGCATGGGCAATTCCTACTCATGCTTTGGGTCTCAGCGTGGACTACACTTCATCGGGGAAGCCTTAACCTCCCACTTTAAGGATGCCCTAAAGTCTTCCCCAGCACCCATCCTACTTGGGACCACACGTACTTCTGTGACCTTCAACAGGCTACAAGCTCCATGAGGACAGGAAGTGTGTCTGCTTTGTTCCCTGTTGTGTCCCCACTGCTGACGCTTGGTGGAAACCCACAAAATGTTGAATGCATGAATGCAGGCCAGTGAAAGCAACATGATAGCATTTTTTGTTAGGTTGAACCATATGAAATTGCGAATATTTGACCATTTTTGAACTACAAAATTGCAGTTGCACATGATCGAAGCTGTCCTGTTTCGTAGACTTGCATCATTCGGATTCATGGTGATCAGCTTGTCTCGTGAGGAGGGGAAGCTGTGGATGATCTGTAATTTCCTGGGACTCCTCCCTCCCCTCTTATGTTTGCAATCAGCCCCCCACACCTAGCAGATTCCATGTTGGGGGATGAACATAGCTCAAGTGGCTTAGCCAGCTGTTTTCCAATTTCTCCATGCCCTGGTGAGTTACCTTCAGGCATCCTAGCCACTTGTCTTAGTGCAGCTTGGAGGTTGATCACTTTTTGGGCCAATTAAGAGCTGTTAAGAGCAAGGAATTTTGTTTCAAATAGACCACATTGTCTAGGCGCTGAATAGATGCACAGGGAATTATGGAAAACAGATGGGGGTCTGTCACAACGCTGCTGCTTACCGGATTTAAGGTCTTCGGCAAGTTACTTATGTTCTCTGAGCCTGAGTTTTCTCATCTATAAAATGGGTAACGATGTGCACCCTGACCAGACTGCTGTGAGAGTGCCCCAAGATGATGGTGGTAAGGGCTCGCTCGGCTGGGGGGCCCGCTGCGAGGCGTCAGGGCCGTTGGTGGTGACAGTGGTGGGAGCCACTCTGCGGGGCCCTCTCCTTTCCTGGACTGCGCTACGCATCTCCTCTCTGGTTTCCCAGCCTCTCATCTCTTCTGCTCCAGCCGCCCTGCACCCCTCACCTAAGGATACTGTGTCCTTGTCAGGGGTTCTGTCTCTCTGCTGCTCAAACCCTCTGGTAGCTCCCCTTGTCCAGGCCCCTCCCGCGGCAGCGGAGGCTCCGTGCTTACCCTCACCCAACCACAGTGCCAGCCGAATCTCTGATCATATGCCTGCCCTTCAGCTAAACATGTCACTTGCCTGGCCGTTTCTGCCCCCAACCCTGCCAGCTTTCAACCTCCTTGCCCCACTCCAGCTGTCCCTTCCTCCTGAGATGGCCTCGTTTCACCAAATAAGATAATGCTGGTCAATGGACTTCGATGATTGCCTTGGCCAGAAGCTGCCAGCCAGGATGTCCTTGCCTGGGGGGCAGAGGGTGCTCAGGAAGCCCGGCGCCAGGGGCACTCCCCTGTGCCACAGAGAGGTCAGAGATCCCCGGGAGGAACAGGGCTGCCCCAGAGCCCTCCCTGCCCTCGTCCTGCCCTCGTCTGGCCTTGCCTCTTGGTTCCTGAAGCTTCTTCTCCGTAGGTCCTGTCTGGCCTGATCTCAGCCTCCAGGTCCATGGCCTCCCTTGGATCTTGCCTTTGCCAGTAGCTGTCCCGGTCCCCTCTGTGATCTCCATTTCAAGCATGCCCTTCTATGACCACCACCTCCTGTATCTCCATGTGCTCCCTCTGTGACCCCAGCTCCAATCAATTCTTTGCCCCTGCCATCTTTGACCCCACCGCTTTCCCTTGTCCTTCACCCTCCCCTACCTCACTTCTCTCAGGTCACAGTCTAAGACCCACCTGAATCGCTCTGTGGCATACACCCTCAGCCACCCTGCCCTCTCCCTCCTCATCTTCACCCTGCGAAACCCAGCTCCAGGGTGCTATCTGCTGAGCCCTGGCACCCGAGCAGGTCTTGGGGTCGTCCTTGACCCCTGTCGTTCTCTCACATCCACATCCAAACCAGCAAATCTTGTCAGCTCTTCCTTCAAAGCACACCCAGAGCCTGGCCCCTCTGCAGGTCTCCCGTGCCTCCCAGGCCAGCCGCCCTCCTTGCTCCTGTTTTATCTCAGCAGTTTCCAGACTGTCTCCCTGCTTCGCCCTTGTCCCCCTCCAGTGTATTCTAAGCACAGAAGCCAAAATGATCCTTTTAAAATGCAAGTCAAATCATGTCTCTTGTCGGCTCAGAATCCTCCAGTGGCTTCTCATGGCACAGAGGAAGATCCAAAGTCCTCGCCACAGCCTACCAGCCTGCCCGACAGGATCCGGCGTCCCGGTCACCTTGCTGACCTGGTTGTGGGTCCCTCGAGGGCAGGGCCGTCCACCCACACAGTGACTAGCACTGAGGCCATGCACCGGTAACTATTTGACGAATGCGTGGACTGGTGGGTGACTGCGCCTTCCCTGGGCGGCTCCGCCCGGCCCACTGGAGCACAGCCCGAGCGCTGCGTGTCGGCGCTGGCCCGGGCCTGCACCCGGCCACGGGCCTCGCTTCCCCTCAGGAGCTGTTCGTGCTGCTTGCCAGCTCTCCTCAGCAGAGGGGGTGCCCCAGAAGCGAGTTTCTGCTGTGCCCACCGATCTGTGCGAATCTCCCTGTATCATCCTGGTCATCCCCCTGGGGCTGGGCCCTCTGGGGGTCTCCCCCCAGCTACGGCAGAGAGGGGGGGCTGGGCCGCCCCTTCACCTCCCCCCACGGGTGGACGCAGGGCTGCGGGCACAGAAGCTGGGCCGCCACTCTGGCTGCATCCCTCTTCAAGCCAGCCCAATGCTGGAAATCTTAGACTTGCACAGAAAACTGGCAGCCCGGAGTAGGGCCCTCGGGCTCCTGGTCTCTGCTTTGAGGAATGGGGAGGCCATTTGTTCCAGGCTGAGAGTGTGGGTACAGGGATTCAAGCAGCCGATACAGCATGCTCTTCAGCCCAGAGCCACAAGCCTGGCTTCTCACTTTGCACATCTGCATCATACCATTTAAAGCCAACTACACCGCTGAAGTTCATATTGTAGGGGCGGGCAGGCCTGGGCTTAGAGCTGGGACCCTCTGGCTCCTTCCTGGGCAGAGTTTGCACGTTAATTCTTGTTCCGGAAGGATGCTCACACTTCTGGAAGAATTATTTTCGGAGGTGAACTGTCAAATGGTCTTTAGCCGTGAGTCTCTGTTTCCCGTCACCACCATTTTGCTTTGCACCCACCCCTTCTGGATCAGCACCCCTGCCCTTTCCAGCAGGGTCAAACTGCTTTGTATCAGCAACAGGGAGCAGGCTCACCTGCTTCCCGGAAAATAGCTTAGGGGACCCCAAAGAGTCCTGCCAGGGAATTCTCTCCAGAGCTGTGGTCCTGGAGACTGTGCAAACTTCCCACGGCTCAGTGGTCAGCCTGAGCTGCTGAGAGCTGAGGGGTCAGGACCTCGCTGGCTGGACTTACAGGCCGGGGGACAGGGGGGCTCCCTCAGTGAGAACCTACTATATGTACCAGGCACACCACCCCAGCCCATCTTTGCAACAGCCCTGGGAAGTGGCACTTCCGTTGGGCCTCTTTGACAAGTGAGGAGCTGCCTGCCCAAGGTCACACAGCAGGCGAGGGGCCCTGGAGATTTGAACCTGGACTTCTCAGACCCCAGAGCCCAAGCTCTTCACTGCCCTCCTAGGAGTGGAGGGAGCACAGCCAGATGGTGTGGGGACAGGAGTAGAGATGGGAGGGGCAGGGGGAGGGGTGTGAGAGGGGGGTGGGGGAGGAGGGTCCCGCCGAAAGCGCCTCCCTTTCAGTTCCGCTTAGCTGGTGCCTGCCTGGAACCAGCCTCCCAAGTGAATGCGGAGGATGGGGGTTTACGCTGTTACCCAGCTGTGGGCTGTGGCCCCGGGGTCGCAGGTCCCGCTCAGTCCAGGTTCAGTGTGGAAAGAAATGTGAAGATCCGGTTTCAAATGTTCAGAAAATTCACCGACTGCCCACCCCTGACTGAGCACAGTAGCTGCCCTGCCAGCCACACCTTGCTGCTCCAGGGTCACCATTTCCTCACCTGTAAATTGGATAGTGTACCCGTGGAGCCTTAAAATCCCTTCTGGTTCTAAGACGGTGGGGTCCAACTAAAAACAGAAACAAGACACTGTGTGGGCCTTTGAGTTTGATACGTAATGAAAAGCACGGAGTTGCCCTGTGGGTGAAGCTGGCACTGCGGGTCCCTCACAGGCCTTTGGGTTCAGGTGCAGTAGAATCCCCAGGGAGAAAGATGACCGAACAGTATGCCACAGTGCCACGGCAGGAGCCCAGCAGGCTGGCAAGTTGCCCGCAGGGAGGGCCTTTAAGCTGGGGGGAGTGAAAGGGAAGAGGGAACAGCATATGTGAAGGCGAGCAGGCAGAAAAGGGACCATGGAACGCCGGGAAACCTGACAAAGTCTGGATTGCACATGAGCAGTGGTGCTGGAGAGGCCAGTGAGAGCACCACAGCAGCTCGGAGCCAAGGAGAGGTACTGAGCAGGGACGACAAGGTCAGATTCACTGTTTAGAAAGACCTGTGCGTAGAAGGAGAAGGACGGGATGCTGGGAGCCCATGAGGAAGCAGGGACCATCATCTAAGCGAGGGAGGGTGGGCTAGGCAGTGTCAGGCTTGGAGAGAGGTGGACTAAGAACATTAGAAAGGCTGACAGGAGAGCAGATGTGGCTCAAGCAGTTGAACGCCTGCCTCCCACATGGGAGGTCCCAGGTTCAGTTCCCTGTGCCTCCTAAAGAAGACAATCAAACAATGAACAGATGAGAAAAAACGACAAAGAGACAATGAGCAGGGAGCAGCTGAGTGCCCACTTCCCACATGGGAGGGCCCAGGTTCAGTTCTTGGTGCCTCCTAAAGAAAGAACAGACAGATAACGAGCAGACAACAAGCAAAAGAAAACGATCAAACACAACGGGCAATCAGATGAGGGAGCCATCTGGGGTGGTGGGGTGGCAGAGAAAGGCTTAGAGACAGGCCAGTGTTCTAGCAGCTAAGCTGAATAGAATGGCAGGGATCTGTTCCCAGTCCATAGACTGCATTGATTTAATGCACAGAACTGTTGCAGTTTTAACTTTTTCTTTTTAACTTACAATCTTTTTATATGATTAACAACAGCCAATACTCGTCTGTACACAAAATTCAATAATAGGGAAGCAGATTTGGCTCAAAAGATAGGGCGTCCGCCTACCACATGGGAGGTCCAGGGTTCAAACCCAGGGCCTCCTGACCCGTGTGATGAGCTGGCCCACGCGCAGTGCTGATGCACGCAAGGAGTGCCGTGCCACACAGGGGTGTCCCCACATAGGGGAGCCCCACATGCAAGGAGTGTGCCCTGTAAGGAGAGCCGCCCAGCGCAAAAGAAAATCCAGCCTGCCCAGGAGTGGCATCGCACACACAGAGAGCTGACCCAGCAAGATGACGCAACAAAAAGAGACACAGATTCCAGGTGCTGCTGACAAGAATACAAGCGGACACAGAAGAACACACAGTGAATGGACACAGGGAGCAGACAACTGGGGGTGGGGGGTGGGGAAAGGGAGAGAAATAAATCTTGAAAAAAAATTCAATAATAATTAGGACCACTACTTATACAAATTTTAGATATCCCAGGCGTTGTGCACTTTCTCTACTGATGTATGAAAATCCACAGACAACCTGCGCCTGGTTTGGTGGTATTCTTATCACGCCTGTTTTACAGATGAGGACACTAAGGCTGGGACACGTGAAGTTACTTGCCCAAAGTCACAGCTGGTGCAGGGAGGTGCACAAGTGGGACCCTGGGCCTGGGCAGCGCCCAAGCCCCAGCTCTGCCTGCCCTCTCTGCTGTCTCCTGGTTAGCCCCGCATCATTCTGATGTTTCAGAAGGATGCTTTCCAGTTGGCATTTTATGGTGCTTGCTCTTGGGTTTTAGGAGGTCCGCCCTGGAACATTTGGAGACCTCCTTCTGGAAGGAGTTTCCTGTTTCGTGGCTTGGACGTGACCCCTTGGGTGATTTGGGGCTGAGCTGAGTCAAGGCGGTGAGCCCACCGGCGACCTGAGGGCTGGCTGGGATGCCCAGGAGCCTGCCCCTGCCAACCACCCGTGCTCTCCCCACCCCTTGGAGCAGAGCAGGACAGCCCTGGGACCTCAGGTGGGCCTCTGGGACCGTGCATTTCTCGGTGCCTGAAGGGGGCTGTGGGGTCTGTTCCTATCCACCTCCAGCCCCTGCCTCTGCTTCCAGAGTCACTGCCCCAGCCTCCTCCTGGGCTGAGGGTGAGCTGCAGAGGGCTGGGTCCCCCTCATTAATGCTGAAGGTCAGGTCCAAGGGCAGACCCTGCCCCAGACTAGCCGGAGGGCCCCTGGTTCCAGCGGGACTTGGTCACTGCTATGAACCCCTCTGCTTTGCCTTCTCCCCCACCCAGGGCTCATCACACTCTGTCAGGGAGGAGGCTGCTCTGGGGTCTCAGACAGAACAAGTGAGAGGGTCTCCAGCCGCGTGTGTGCACCCTCCTCTCCTCACCCTCGAGGGGAGCCAGGGACGTGGTTGGCGTAGGGTCAGGAAGCCACGGGCTTCAGAAGCTGGCCGCGCCTGTGTGGACAGAGCCGGCCCTGGCACCACTTGCATGCAGAGAACACTTTTGGCTGCCCTGAGGCTGAGTGACAGATTTGCCACCTGTGACAGATGCCACCAGCCTGTCTGTGGCCCCTGGCAGGGCCAGCCAGCAGAGCGCAGCTCTGCTCAGCCGCTGTTTGGTGGACAAGACAGCTGCCCATCTTTGGGCGGGCAAAACGTCACCCCAGTTCCTCGCGGCCTCCCGCCCAGAGGCCCTTTTGGGGACTGCTCTGGCACCCACATGAGTTTCTTCCTGCTTCTTCACGACTGCCCGTTTTAATTCACACGTTTCTTTCTGAGACTTATAATTGCATTTTTCATAAAGGAAATTATTAGCATGTGGGATGTTTGTGATCCAATTCACCTGTTTCACTTCGAAGTCGAGGAGGCTGTCTGTGAGGATTTGGGGTGCGGCCGCCCCCTCCCTCTCCCTCTGGCCCGGTTTTCAGAGAGCAGACACCACCGTCCGCGGTGGGATGGTGCCAGGCGAGAGGCCGTGGGGACAGGCTGCCGCGGGCTGGAGGAGGGGGTCTCCCCGGGGGCGGGCCGGGGGGGAAGGTGTGGGGGCTGCACAGAACGCGCGGCGTTTGTAGAAAACAGACTGACCACCTAGCAGAGCAGAGGGCTGTGGCTGCTCACTTCCGGCAGGCCACCAGTCCGCCTCTCCCAGCCTCTGTGTCCTCATCCGTCCAGGGGGCCATGACCTTGAGGTAATAATAGTAGCCGCCAGTGTTAAATCTCGTCCCTATATCCCCCGGTTCGCTCACCTGGAGGTGTTCCCACTGGTGACTAAATCAGGGTTTTCCAAGTGGGGGGTGGACACCCCTGGCGATACAGGTGATTTTTGGGGTCACACACTCACGTAGCACAAAGGTGGTGCCCTTCTTGATTCTCGCCATCCTTCTGGTTTGCTGCAGGCTCGTGGAGAAAATTCCCAAGCCCTTTTTATAACAAAGAGCTGTTGGCTGGCAACAATAGCCAGCTGGAATTTAATATATATATATGTCTGTGTATGTTTTTGAGGTAAAGGGACTGGGGATTAAACCCCAGAGCTTGCATGTGGGAAGCCGGTGCTCAATCACTGAGCCACATCGGCTCCCCAAGTTAGTTTTTTCATTTTTGTTTTTTTATCCACCCCCCCCCCCTCGTGGCTTTTTGCTTGCTGTCTGCTTTTCTGTGTTCATTCGCTGTGCATTCATCTGTGTCTGTATTTTATTTTTTACTTATTTAACCCCAGCCCCTGCTTGTGGCTTGTTTGCTGTCTGCTCTCTGTGTCCATTTGCTGCGTGTTCTGCGTTTTTGCTTGTCTCCCTTTTTGTTGCGTCACCTTGCTGAGTCGGCTCTCTGCAGGGCGTGCGGGCTGGCGGCTCTCTGCGGCGTGCGGGCGAGCCTGCCTTCACAAGGAGGCCCGGGGACGTGAGCCCAGAGCCTCCCATATGGTAGACGGGAGCCCAACTGATTGGGCCACAGCCGCTTCCCTTGTTGTTTGCTTTTGTTTTTAGGAGGCACTGGAAACTGAACCCAGGACCTCCCATGTCACTCAGCTCCCAGGCCCTCAAGTGCTTGAGCCATATTCACTTCCCAATAATGGTTTTCCTTCCCTTCCCCCTCCCCCACCGCTTGTGCTGTCTGTGCCCATTCACTGTGTCATCTTCTGTATCTGTTTCTCTTTTTGTCTTCTCATCTTTCTCCTCTAGGATTCACCAGGATTTGATCCAGGGGACCCCTGATGTGGAGAGAGGTTCCTTGTGAATTGCGCCACCTCCGTTCCTGGTCTCTGCTGCGCTCCACGTTGACGCTCCCCTTTGTCTCTTTTTTGTTGCATCATTATCTGCTGTGCGACTCTTGGGCAGGCACTGGCTCCCTGCACGGGCACTCAACTCGCAGCGCAGGCACTCGGCTCACCACACGGGCACTGGCTTGCCACGCGGGCACTGGCTCACCGCGCAGGCATGCTTTCTCTTCTTTTTCACCAGGAGGCCCCAGGGATCGAACCCAGGTCCTCCCATATGGCAGGCAGATGCTTCATTACTTGAGCCACATCTGCTTCCCTCCCCAATACTATTTTCATTTCAACTATATTTGTTTTTACTTTTGCCTTCTATTTATGCCAGGTGATCTTAGTTTTCCGCTTATAGAAGTCACATGAAGTTCCCTTAAAAGTACATTTATTTAAGTAAAAATAGTGAATTCGTTTAAAGAAAATACTAAGCAAATAATAGATTGGTTGAGATTCAGATAGAGTAGAACATGGTAAAGGCACGTCTACCCCCTGGAGGGTAGACAGACCCATAGGTGGAGTTTCACTCTTGTAATTCGTTAATCAGCAGACACATTTGACATTTGCGGTATAGTTTGCTCACATGGAAAAGGAAACTGCAGATGCTAGGACACTTGGCAGGGGGTGCTTGGGCCCTACCAGCGCTCCCTGAACCCTCTCCTGCCCCTTGCCAGCTTGTCCGGTGCCTGGTGAGGCCCACTCCACAGTTTACAATGGAAACCCAGGTGAAGGTGGACGTGGAGAAGCACATTTGGGCTGTTGAGGCAGCTTTCCCGACATGTCCACCTCCTGCGCCAAGGACGCCGGCCTGGCCACATGGTCTAGCCCTCTTTCCTTGCAGGCTTCCTTATCCGGTGCTCTTGCCTCCTCCGCAGCAGCGCCGCCCCTCCTGCCCCCTGAGCTCCCAGTCGTGACAGTCTTTGTGCACCTTGGGCAGCCTCTCGCTTCCTCTGCAGGACAACGGAATTGGCCTGGGGCCTCTCCTGGCTGCCTCTCCCAGGCCTGTCCCAACCTGGGAGGGTGAGGTGCAGGGAGAGATGGCCCGGGACACCAGCGGAGCTGTGGTCGGCTCTGATCAGCAGGGAGTGGGAACCGCCCAGCTCCCCTCTCTCTTGCTGCCCCTCTGGGGCGCGGCAGGTGCTTGCCTTTCTTCTCCCTGCCTGCCAGCCCAGGTACAGGTAGGAACTGAGACCCCACCCCTGCCCTTCACCCAAAGGGGCTGTGGAAGCCGCTGCCTGCCCCCGAGGGCTGGCCACGTGGTGACTTTGAAGCCCACTGACTTGCCACGGGCAGAAGGAAAGGTGTTTGGAATTACATGAGGAGTGGGAGGAAGGGGCAGGGTGGGGCAGGGGTCACATAGCTTCAGGCACCTTTATTGCAACTCTTCTTGCTTATTGTCTAGGTTTCCACTGTGGGCTAGAGGAGGGAGTATCATTTTTTCATAAAATTTCATCCTTGCCTTATTTCAGCCCCTCAAGTGGTATCCGCCCATGGCTGACCTGCCGGGGGCGGTGTCTGGACCTGCTGGGAAGCCCCTCGTTTGCACTGAGTCTGGGGAGGCAGCCAGTGCCTTTGACTAGGGACTGAAGACTCGTTTTTAAAATTTTCTTTCCACTCTCTCACCCTCAGGGCCTGGCTTTTCCCATACCCCACCATCCATCCACACTGCTCTCAGCCTTCAGGGAGCCTTAGAATCAGGGGGGAGGAGGACAAACGCCAATCCCCGGCTCATTTTAGAAAGCCGCACTGGTAGGTCTGACCTGGGGTGCGCCCAGTCTCCTTGCGTTTTGTCAGGCTCCCCGGGGTTCTGAAGCGGGTGCTCTGGGGGCCACGCTTGGAAGAACCGGGGCCCCCAGATGGCTGACCGGTGGGCGAAGGGGTGTATTGAGGGGTTACAGACAAGTGTTTAGGCCAGAGCTGGTAGAAGTGAGTATGTGGGGGGTAAGAGGCGTTGCCCACCCTCCACCACCACATGCTCTGCCCCTGCTGGTTCTCAAACCTGAGGGGGCATCGGAGCCACCCGGAGGGTTTGTGAAAACTCAGATTGCTGTCTGCACCCCAAAGTTTCTGAATCAGTAGGTCTGGGGTGGACTGCAAGGAGTTCCCTGGTGATGCAGGGCGGCCGGCTGGGACCGTGCCCGGCCACCCTGACAGGCCTGCGGGCAGCTGCCTCGAGCCTGGCAGAGGAAGTAAGATGTGAACAAATGGGCAGACCCTGAAAGCGTTTTCTGATACCCCAGTGTCTGGAGGGGGGCTGGCACAGGGTGGGTGCTCATGAGCCTCCAAAGGTGTGCGCTTAGTGTGGGTGCTGATGGCCCGGTCTGTGCCCAGTGCCTTCAACTGTGCTAAGGTTACCCCATTCTACAGGAGAGGAAGCCGAGGCTCAGAGAAGGCCAGCGACCCGCCCAAGGTCACACAGCCAGCGAGGCAGGGAGCGGGCACCCAGTCTGACAGTTCTGCTTCACTTCACCATCAGGTTGTGAGGGGCTAGTGATTGTCATGTCACCTCTGGTTATTGAGTCCCAGGCACTCAGAAGGGGAGGGATGTGGAGAAATGGGAGCATGTTGGTGATGGTGGGGACTGGGGGGCAGAAGGGGGCCCAGGAGTGGGGGAGGGGGTGCTGGCCTCGGAAGGAGCAGCTGCCAAGGTCACTACGTGAGTCTGGAACAGCCTCACCGGCTCTGCGTCCCTCCCCTCCCCCATCAGGCCTGCCGGGATCTTGTTTGACCAGGTAGCCCCTCCCACTTGCCGCCCCTTGGCTGCCCCCCCAGAAGTCCAGGGGTTATAAATTAAGCTGCCAGCACAACCCCGGGCACAGTGACACCTTGCATTCTTCCAGTGCACGGGGGCATGGAGGGAGGGGTGGTGGCTGCCCTCTGGCCTGGTTCTCCAGGGCCCCTGATGGGCACCCCTCCTCCTGGCTCCTTCCTGCCCGGGATCTGGCAGCACTTTGGGGAGGGGGCAGCAGGATGGGTAACTGTGGAGGAGAGGGTTTGGGGAGTCCGAGGCATGGCCCGGTGGTGTGCAGGGAGCACTGGAGTAGGTGTCAGGAAACCAGAGTCTCCTGGGAGCCTCAGCTCCTCTTCTGCAAACGGAAGGGGTGGGGCCGGGTGCCCCGACGAGCCCCGGGATCTGGTAGGGGGTGGTGGGAAGGGGTCTTGCCTGCCCGGGTGTCCCGCCTGCACCTCAGCCCCCATGCCCTCTTAAGAGAGGTGCCAACACTCAGGTCCCAGCGTGACATTGGGCGTGCCCGTGTCATACGACGAAGGGCTGAGCTGGCTTCTGTGGTTTTGAGCATGTTAACCCTCAGCGCCTTGGCGTTCTTAGCATGGAGTCTGGCACAGAGTAAGTGTCAATAAACATTACCTGTGTGTGATTATTAATAATAAAATGCCTTAAAAGCTGGAGGGATCGATAGGGGCCTTTTAAGCAAGGTAGTTGACTATTCGGGAAAGGGGGGGGGTCCTTTGATCAAGCAGGAGTGGTTGCCAGGTCCCTTCCTCCCATCAGCCTGGAAGGGAGGGGTCTTGTCTTTTCCTTCCCGGCTTTAGGTCTGAGCTCAAACGTTCCCTTGTTGGAGGGGCCTCCCCAGACCATCCTACATGGCTATCTTGTGGGCTGATGCCCCTATTTATTGCCTGGCACCTCCAAGTTGGAAATGTGAGCCAGGAGTGCCACCGCCCGCTGCCTGATGTGGAACAGGTTCTCCCCAAACCTCTGTGAACGAATGGAGGGCGGCATCCTTATGACCCACCCATTTTACAGATAAGGACACCAAGGCTCAGAGAGGTGAAGCTACTTGCCTTGGGACACACAGGGAGAGGTTGGTGAAGCAAGACTTCCATTCTGTCTGTGTCCCCAGAGTCCCAGAGTCCCAGAGTCCCCTGCCGCAGCACGGGCCTCCAGGGAGCCAGGACTTTACATTCCCTTTGGGTCCAGTGGCGGAGAATTCAGGGGCTGGGGTGTGGGAAGCCACTGAGCAGGGAGTTGGCAGGAGGCCTCACAGACCCGGCTGGCTCAGGAGGAAACTCACTAATTATCATGGGTTCAAGGGCACTGGCTCCCGTCAGGGACCAGGAGACAGGTTTTGTCTTCTCTTGTTATTTTATTACCTTCTGAGTCTGGGACAAGTGTTTTCTGGATGAAGTCATATTAACCTCACATATGTTTGTTCGTTCATTCGTTCGTTCGTTCATTCATTCATTCAATGAAATGCTCTCAAAATTACAGGAAGAACACCTTGGAGATGCCTCTCCTCCTGAGCTTGTCTGCAGCAGGGAAAGCATGGTTCGGTTTAGCCCCCGATTACTGAATGCCTGCTGTATGCTAGGTCAGGGGGTCTCCTTGAACCCCACACGGCCGGGTGCCACCTGTGTTGTATTTGTGTTCTTCCCTCGGCATTTTACTGCGTGTGCTTCCCCGGGTACTAAGACCCTTGTAAGAGCTGGGCCTGGAGCGGGCAATCCACAAAGCCGCAGGCACCTTCTGCCATGGGGGCCAGGCCAGGGAGCCCATCCTCTTCCCAAAGCAGGGCCCCTCGGCACCACCGCTCCTCTGTCCAGCTAACTGGTGCTCGTGCCTCAAGGCCCGGCTCAGAGCCGCCTCCTCCGTGGAGCCCCCCATGCCCTCCCCTCCTAGCCAGTGGCTTTCGGTGTCTCCTCACCAGGGTCTCCTCCCTTTCCCCCCAGCTTTCGTGGAGTGTAACACTTTTTCTCTTTCTTTCCAGACTTCAGGCCTGAGCGCACCTTGTCCGAGGGGCCTCCCCAGACCACTCTATGTGATAATCTTGTGGGCTTGTCCCCTTTTATCCCAGAGCCCCCAGAGCCTAGTTGCTCCGGGGAGGGTCTGGGTAACTGTGCTAGGTGCTGAAAGGCCTGCTTCAGAGGATGGCCAGATGCAGCAAATAAAAACACCGCACAGTTACATTTGAATTTCAGACGACCAACAAATAACATTTTAGTGTAAGTATGCCCCAAATGTTGAATGAGCTATATGTATACTAGAAATTTATCTATTTTTGTCTAAATCAAATTTGAATGTAACTGGGCATCCTGTATTTAATCTGGAAACCCTACTACTTCCCACCATTCTTTGTCCCCTTGCCGGGCAAGCTCAGTTGCTAGACCAGGAGCCCCTGCTGGCAAGACCTTGTCTGTAGGTCACTGCCATATGCCCAGTCCTCAGCAGAGAACCTGCCACAAGGCAGGGGCTGGATATTCCCCACTGACTGAGAGGCAGGCTGTTTGATTCAAGAGGTGCTTTTCACTTCTTGCAAAACAGCTGTGATTTACTGAGCACCTACTGTGTGCCAAGCTTCACAGTAAGTCTTTTTTTTTCTTTTTTTAAATTAAAGTTAATAGATCACAAGGAATGTTACATTAAAAAACATAAAAAACATAAGCGGTTCCCATAAAACCCACTTCCCACCCCCCTCACGCTAAGTCTTTATCCACATCAGCTCTTGCAATGGCCCTGTGGAGAAGGCATAATTTCCTACACTTTCCGTGGGAAACTGAGGCTCAGAGAGGGGGTGCGCCTGGCCCCGGGTCCCACTGCTGGAAACTGAGCACAGATCTTCCTCCAGCAGTCCCAGCGCTGCCCTGCGGTGTGGACAGGGGGCCACCGCGGAAGCATCGGCTGCCTTAACCAAGAGTCTTTCTGATGGGCACACTGATTGTGTGAACTCATGTGTGTGCCTGAAGTTTTCCAACAGTCTGTTCTCCCAAGTTAACTGTTTCCCCATCAATTTTGCTTCTGCACTTCATTTATTCAGTAAACCCTATTTCCCTCCACGGTTGACGTCAAGGAGACTCTCCCACTGCTCAGGGACTCTGAATTAAAGAGGCTTTGAATGCGTGACTCTGCTGAACCTAATTGTGGAGCAGGGAAGGGGCTGGTAATTGAGAAGGGGCGGGGGCTGGGCAGTCAGAGAGGGGCTCGAATCCAGCCCCCAGAGAGGGAATAAGTAGCACTCACTGGTGGGGGTCAAATGAGGTTGGA
The DNA here is from genome assembly GCF_030445035.2 of Dasypus novemcinctus. NCBI lineage: Eukaryota > Metazoa > Chordata > Mammalia > Cingulata > Dasypodidae > Dasypus > Dasypus novemcinctus. The sequence goes on along the minus strand of NC_080680.1, from coordinate 87,822,854 downwards.
CATCAAGGTCCTTAAAGCAGGGCCAGCTGCTGAGGAGGCGGCGATGAGGAAGGTGATTAGGGACAGGGTGTGGCCACCTTTTACCTGGGCGGCCTTGGCTGAGTGGATCAGGAGCCCTGTGCCCGGAGGGGTCTGCGGGCGTCGTCGCAGGCAGTGCTCTGTCTCCAGGGCAGAGGCTCCTCTGCAGGGAGCTCGAGCCAGCAGCCAGCGCAGCTGCTGAGAAGGGGAAACTGCCTCTCCAGCCCAGCAGGCCATGGTCAAGGTCAGCCAGAGGCTGGGCTTCCCGGCGACCTGCCTTCTTGCTGAGCCTGGAGGCTCTCCTGTCTCCCCGGCTGCTGCCTGCTGTCGAGGAGGATGCTGGTGTGTGTGTGTGTATGAGAGAGAGAGAGAGGGAGAGAGAGTGGGAGAGAGTGTGGGGGAGAGAGAGAGAGGGAGAGAGTGGGAGGGAGAGAGGAGGCTTAGGCTGTAGTTGGGGGCCTCACATGTTGAGGTTCATCACCTGGCTGGGGGAAGAGCACCTGTCCTTGCTCCAGAAAGGTGCCTTTATTTTCCTAAATTGTCGTCCCTGTCCCTGCCAGCATGTACTTGGAATAAAATCCACACACCCCCCCAGCTGGCTCCTGCCCATGACGCTCGCCTGTCCTTTTCCCCAGCCCCATGACCATCCCTCACCTCCTCAAATGCCCCCAACGCCCTCCTCCTCACAGGCCTGTGCCTCCACCTGAGCTCCCGCTCCCCTCCCTGCTGCTCCCACCTCTTGCTTCCAGCCTCCCTACAGAGATTTCCCTGGACACGGGGTCTCCTCTCCCCCACCCCACCCCCACCCGGCGCCCTCAGCCCCTTGGTTGTTTTTCCCTAACCTTAATAGAACCTCCTCTAGGCCAGGTCCTTATCACTGGTTCTACTGTGTCCCCCAACTGGGCAGAGGCCGGCACCCAGAAGCCCTCGGTTCCTGTTGAAAGAATAAGTGAACTGCATGATAAACTCTCATTTTCGCTGAAAGCATCATTCTTACGGTGCCTGCATCATTCATTCACTCACATGTTCATTCAACAAAAAAGCACATTCCTGGACCAGAGCTAGGCGCTGGGAAATTCAGTGCTGAAGGAGACACCGGCCCTTGCCCTGTGAGCCTCTTTCCAGCCTGGGGGTGGAAGGGTCAGGGAGACAAGCACTGAGCAGGTGAGAACAGAAAGCAAATACCTAAGGATTTCTCTGGGATCCTCCAATTCCAGGCTGCTCCACTTTCTCCCACACCTCCCCCCCTTTTGGATGTTAAGAGATTAATATATGCAAATACCCTTTTCCTATGGTGGTTTTAGCCTTGAACTCTGTGGATTAAGTTACTTGATTTAAATACATATTTGGGCACAAAACTTCCCTCCCCCCCCCCCCACCCCATATACATGTATAAATCCTAAACACTAAATAAAATCCCCTCATTTCACATGTGCTGTAGCGCTTCTAATCCACAGTCCTGTGGGCATTTCGGCAGTGAAGATGGTTCATGGGGGCTGCTGAGGTTTTATTTGGAATATCAAGTACTGCCATAATACGGAATGCTTCTTAATGGGGTTTGCTAATACCAGCCAAAGGGGGCAAGGGGATAAGGCAGATGTTAGCGATGCGGTGGAAGGGGGTCTCTGGAGGGGGAAAGGCCCATTAATAAGTGAGGAAGGAGGTAAATCGATGAAGGCTGCCCGATAGCCAGGCTGGGCATTGCTGGGAGGAGAAGGACGTCTGGACTTGGGCGCATCGAGGGCCTGGCGAGACCGTGGGCTCCTTCGAGGCTGATGAAGGAGGGTTTGGGAACAGACGTGCCTGAGGACCAGCCCTGGAGAAAAGATTTTCCAGAACCCTTGTGGGGACACCTGAGGGCCGTGTTCCAGGCAGTGGGGAAGGCAAAGGGGTCCTGGTTTTCTGGGCTCTGGCAGCCAGGCCCAGAGGACAGCCTGAAATGACAGGCAACAGGGCCAGGGGTCCCCAACGCATCCTGTCTGTCTCTGACCCCAGCCTCACCCCCCACCCCCAACCCTGGCCTCCCGCAAAGTGAGAGGGTCTCTGGGAACCTGCGGGTCTCCTGGTGGGTCACCCCTACTTTGGGAAGTTGAGGCACAGAGACTGGGTCTGGCCTTTGGGCACGTGAGTAGCAGGTGCGTCCACTCCCCTGAGCTGGGCGGCTGGCCATGGCCCCCGATCTGCTCCTGGCCCCCTCCAGCCTCCACGTCTTGGTTGCCTCCTCCTGGAACTCTTCCCCCAGGCATCGGGGGGCTTCCTTGCTCCCCTCCTGCAAGGCTTCACTCAAAATCTTCACAAGACGCCTACCCGGAGCTACCTGCCCAGCTCCCACCTGCACTCCCCACCTCCACGCTGCCCAACTTTTCTCAGTAGCGCTAACCTCCTTCTAATGCACTTTATCACTTACTTTTTATGACTTTTCTTGTTTACTGTCTTCCCCTGACGCCTAACCCACCACTAGAATGTGAGCTCCTGGGGGTGAGGGTCTGGTTTTGTTTTGCTTGCTGATGTATCCCAGGACATGGCACACAGTAGGTGTTCAGTGAGTATTTGTGGACGCATGAACTCGATTAACATTGCCTGAATCCCTCCCTCCCCTTGCCAGGCCCTGGCCAAGAGCCGGTAGACAAAAGTAACCACAGTCTTTGAAGAGGTCACCCAAGAAGCAATAAAATGGGACAAATCCTTAGCAAGCTCCACCTGCATCCCCGTCACACCCAGTCTTTTTTCTGAGACTGTGGAAAGATGTGCGAGGAAGACCCCGCCTGGCCTTACATCACCCATCTGGTCTGCAGGCGCCACTTCTGGCTTTGCAAAGGGCTGCTGTCCTCTGACCTCTGGAGCAAGCCTGGGCAGGCCGGAGATGGGAGCCATCCGCTTGCAGTGTGCAGCGGTTGAGGCAGAGCAGGGGTTCCCACCCAGCCCCTGCCCCCAGGGCCCAGCACTGCGCCCTTCCCACCTCCCACAGGTAGGCAGGGAGGCCCCATCCAGGGAGCTGACACTGGAGCGGGGTTGGGAGGAAAGTTAGGGAGCTGGTCTTGAGAATACCTGGGAGCAGAGCTTTCCTTGTCTGATATTTATATAAACCTCCAGCCTTCTTAGGCTTACTGTTAGCATGTTTATCTTTTCCCATCCATTTACTTCCAACCTACCTATGTCGTCATATTTAAAGTGCAAGCTTGTTTTTGGTTCCTCTGTATCTTCTTTCCTACCTTCTTTGCTGCATCGTCATCATCATTTTTGTGGTTGCTTCTGTCTTTTTGTTTGTTTGTTTTTGTTTTGTTTTTGCTAAAGGTTTAAAATATACATCCCTAAACTTCCACACTTAACTTAGAGTTACTATCAAACCACTTCACATTAATTCTAGAATCCTTGCAAGTGCATAGGTTCATTTGCTCCCACACTCACCATCTTTTATGCGGCAGTTATCACATATTGTATCACGTTGCATATGTTATAAACTTCACAAGACAGTGTTCATAATTTTTGCATTAGAAAGTTCTAATGTTTTCGAGAAAGTAGGAGGAAAAATAGTCTTTTCTAATAATCCACATATTTATCCTTTCCAATCCTCTTCCTGGAGATGTGAATTTCCTTCTGGCACGATTTCCCTTCAGTTTAAAGATTTTTCTTTTAACCTTTCTTGTAGTGCATGCCTTCTGGCAAAGAATCCTCATGTTCATGTTTTTTGTTTGTCTTTTAATCTGAAAATAACCATTTTATCTTCCTTTTTGAAGGATATTTTTGCTGGATGTAAAATTCTTGGGGTGAAGTATTTTTTTCCTCTTCCTTTTCTTTTTTTCAACTTTTTATTTTGAAATAATTACAAATTCATGGGAGTTGCAAAAAATGTACAGCAAGGTCCAGATGTCCTCACCTAGTTTCTCCTAGTGATTGCATCTTACCTACTGGTACAATATCAAAACCAGAAAATTGACATTGTGTATGTAATTTTTATGCTATTTTATCACATGCATAGATTCCTGTAACCACCATAGTAATCAAATTACAGAATATTCCATCCCCACAAAGATCTCCCTCTAGTACCTCTTTATAGACTCACTCAAGCCCCTGCCCCGCCTTTCCTATCCCCCAGCAACCACTCATTTGTTCTCTGTTTCTATAATTTTGTCATTTAAATAATTCATATAAATGAAATTATACAGCAAAATGCCCTTGAGATCTATCGAAGCTGCGTATATTAATAGCCTGTACCTTTTCATTACTGAGTAGTATTCCACAGTTTAACCTTTCACTTACTAAGGACATTTGGGCTATTACAAATTTACTACCATGAACATTCATGTAAAGGTTTTTGTATGGACGTAAGTTCTCATTTTTTTGTGTGATAAATGCCCAGGGATGTGATTGCTGTATCATATGATAAGTGTGTTAGTCAGCCAAAAGGATGCTGAGGCAAAATACCAGAAATTGGTTGGTTTTTATAAAGGGTATTTATTTGGGGTAGGAGCTTACAGATACCAGGCCATAAAGCATAAGTTACTTCCCTCACCAAAGTCTATTTTCACATGTTGGAGCAAGAAGGCTGCCGACATCTGCGTGGGTTCAGGCTTCCTGGGTTCCTCAGGGCTCAGCTACTCTGTTTTCTCCACGAGGTCAGCTGTAGACTATAAGGCTCTCTAGGCTTTGCCTCTCTTCACAAGGTCAGCTCTAGACTCTCAGGTGAACAACTCTGTCTCTCTCCCTGGGGTTTCTGCCGTGTGTAAGGAGCTGCCTCTAGTCCTCTGTGTTCTTCTCCTGGCTCAGGTCCTCTCTTCCTGGGGCTTGCTTCTCTTTCCTCTGTGTGCTGACTTCCTGGGGCTCCAGCTTAAGGCTTCAAGCATCACACTCCAACATCAAAACTCCAGCATCAGGAACCCTCAACTCTGTCCTTTGCCATGCCTTTTATCTGTGATAAAAGGAGTGGGGACTTAACACCCTAAGGACGTGGCCAATCAAAGCCCTAATCATGCCCAGGTACAGACCAGATTACAAACATAATCCAGTATCTATTTTTGGAATTCATAACCATATCAAACTGCTACAGTAAGTGTATGTTTAATTTTTAAAAGAAACTACCAAACTGTTTTCCAGAATGGCTGTACCGTTTTACAATATATGAGTGACCCAGTTTCTCTGTATCCTTTGGTGTTGTCACTTTCTGTTTTTGAGTTGTGCTGATACGAGTGTAGTGATGTCTCATCGTGGTCTTAATTTGCATTTCCCTAATGGCTAGTGATGTTGAGCATTTTAATGTGCTCATTTGTCATCTGTTTATCCCTGTCAGTGAAATGGCTTTCAGAGTCTTTTGCCCATTTTCTAGTTGGATTGTTTGGTTTTTCACTGCTGCATTTTGAGACTTCTTTATATAATCTAGATATAAGTTTTTTGTCAAATAGGTGATTTGTAAATATTTTCTCCTAGTCTGTAGTTTATCTGTTCCTCCTCGTAACAGTATCTTTGGCAGAGTAAAAGTTTTAAATTTTAATGAGGTCCAATTTATCAATTTTTTTTCTATTATGGACTATGCTTTTGGTGTTAAGTCTAAGAACTCTCTGCCTGTCCTTAGATACTGAAGATTGTTTCCTATGTTTTTTTCTAAAAGTTTTATAATTTTCCATTTTACACTTAATAATCAGCAATCTGTTTTGAGTTAATTTTTGTATAAGGTGTGAGATTTAGTTTGAGGTTCAATTTTTTTGCCTATATCTTGCTCTGGGCATAATTTCTTAAAATACTATCCTTTCTCCATTGAATTACTTTTGCATCTTTGTAAAAAATTCAGTTGCTATATTTGTGTGGGTCTTTTTTTCTGGGTTTTTATTCTATTCCACTGATCTATTTGTCTATCCCTCCACTAACACCACACACAGTCTTGATTACTGGGGCTACATGACTTAAGTTTTTTTTTTAAGATTTATTTTTTATTTCTCTCCCCTTCCCTCCCTGCCCCCAGTTGCCTGCTCTCTGTGTCCATTCACTGTGTATGCTTCTGTGTCCACTTGTATTCTTGTCAGTGGCACCAGGAATGTGTCTCTTTTGTTGCATCATCTTGCTACGTCAGCTCTCCGTGTGTGTGGCGCCACTCCTGGGCAGGCTGCACTTTTTTCACGCAGGGCAGCTCTCCTTATGGGGTGCACTCCTTGCACGTGGGGCTCCCCTACATGAGGGACACCCCTGCATGGCTCAACACTCCTTGCCCACATCAGCACTGCATGTGGGCCAATGTCACCACACAGGTCAGGAGGCCCTGGATTTGAACCTTGGACCTCCCATGTGGTAGGTGGACACACTATCCATTGAGCCAAATCTGCTTCCCCATAATAAGTTTTTAAATTGGGTAGAGTGATTTCTCCCATTTTATTATTATTTTTCAAAATGGTTTCAGATATTCTAATTAATTTGCCTTTCCATTATTTGCCTTTCATTTGTCTTTAGATATAGACAATAGTCTTGTCTATATGTAAAAATTATCTTGCTGAGATTTTGATAGGAATTATGTTAAACTTATGTACCAGTTTAGGGGGCATTGACATCTTTACTACATTGATTCTTCCAATCCATGAACATGGTATATCTCTATTTATTTAGATCTTTAAAAAAATTTTTTTTAAATCAGCATTTTGTAGTTTTCAGCATACAAGTACTATACATATTTTGTTAGATTTATGCTTAAGTATTCCATTTTTTAAACAATTATAAATGGTATTATACTTTTAATTTCAGTTTCCACATGTTCATTGCTAGTATGTAGATATACACTTGATCTTTGTTATGGATCTCGTATCCTGTGACCTTGCTGAATGCATTTTTAAAAAGATTTAGTTATTACCCACCCCCATTGTTGTGTTTGCTATCTTCTCTCTGTGTCTGTTCGTTTTGTGTTCACCTTCTTTTTTTAGGAGGCACTGGGAACTGAACCCAGGATCTCCCATGTGGGAGGGAGATGCCCAATCTCTTAAGCCACCTCTGCTCCCTGCTTGTTGTGTCTCTCATTGTGTTTTCCTCCTTGTGTCTTTTAGTTGTGTCAGCTTCGCATGCCAGCCCATCACGTCAGCTTGCTGTCTTGTTCATCTTCTTTAGGAGGCACTGGGAACTGAACCTGGGACATCCCATGTGGTAGGCAGGTACACAACTTCTTGAGCCACATCTGCTTCCCAGAACTCATTTTTAGTAATGGGAGTTCTTTTGGTAGATTCCCTGGGATTTTCAATATAATCATGTCATCTGCAAATAGGGGCAGTTGTTTCTTCCTTTCTGATCTATATATCTTTTATTCCCTTTTCTTTGCCTTGTTGCACTGACTAGCTCTTCCAATACTATGTTGAATAGGAGTTGTGAGAGCTTGCCTTGTTCCCACTTTTAGCAGGATTTTTTGTGGTTGTTCTTTATCAAGTTGGGGAAACTCCTCTCTACTCCCAGTTTTCTTGGGAATTTTTTGATGAATGGGTGTTAAATTTTGTCAAATGTTTTTTCTGCATCAATTGATATGATCAAGTGGTTTTCTTCTTCAGCCTGTTAATATGATGATTACATTGAGTGATGCTCAAATATTGAACCAGTCTTTCATCCCTAGAATAAAACTCCACTTGGTCATGATGCATAATTCCTTTTATGTATTGCTGAATTCTATTTGCTAATATTTTGTTAGGGATGTTTGTATCTATATCCATTAGGGATATTGCTCTATAGTTTCCTTTTTTTTTTGTACTTTTCCAGTTTTGATATTGGTAATACTGGCCTGATAAAGTGAATTGGGAAGTTTTTTTCTTCTCTTCTTTTTGGCAATTTCTTTTTTTTTAGGAGGGCTTTAATTATGAATACCACCTCTTTAATAGTTACAGAGTTGTTCAAATTATTTATATCATATTTAGTGAGTTTTGGTAATTTTTACTTTTTAAGCAATTGGTCCATTTCATCTAAGTTGTCAAATTTATGTTAGAGATATTTATTTTATTCCCTATTGTCTTTTTGATGTCTGCAGGATCTGTAGTGATATCCACTGTTTAATTCCTGATATTGGTTAATTTGTGTCTTCCCTCTTTTTTATTTTGTCAGTCTTATTATTAAAAGTTTCTCAATTGTATTGATCATTTCAAAGAACCAGCTTTTTGTTTCATTGACTTTCTTGTGTTTCTGATTTCAGTTTTTATATTTATTATTTCCTTCCTTCTGTTTCCTTTGGGGTTATTCTGCACATCCTTTTCTTCTTTACCATGGAAGATTAGATTAGTAGTTTGAGACCTTTTCTCTCCCTCTCTCTTTTCTAAAAGATTTATTTATTTCTCTCCCCGCCCCCGACCTCATTGTTTTTGCACTTGCTGTCTGCTTTCTGTGTCCATTCACTGTGTGTTCTTCTGTGTCTGCCTGTCTTCTCTTAAGGTGGCACTTGGGAACCTATCCTGGGATCTTCTGGAGTGGAAAAGAGGCACTCAATCTCTTGTTCCACCTCAGCTCCCTGGTAGTCTGATGCATCTCTTATTGTCTCTCCTCTGTGTCTCTTTTTGTTGTGTCACCTTGCTACGCTAGCTCTCCATGCAGGCCAGCAATCCTGAATGGGCCAGCACACCACGTGGGTCAACACTCCATGCAGACCAGCTCTCTGTTTGGGTCAACTTGCCACACAGGCCAGCTACCGCATAGGCCAGCTTGCCTTCACCAGGAGGTCTCAGGAATCGAACCCTGGACCTCCTATATCATAGAGGAAACCCAAATGCTTGAGCTACATCTGTTTTCCTATCTTCTAAAGTAAGCATTTAGTGCTATAAATTTCCCTCTTAGCACTTCTTTAGCTGCATTCCACAAGTTTTGGTATGCTGCATTTTTGTTTTCATTCACTTATATATATTTTTTCTATTTCCTTCAAGATTTCCCCTTTGACCTACAGGTTATTTAAATTGTGTTGTTTAGTTTCCATGTGTTGTAGAGTTTCCTTGTTATGTTTCTAATTTGATTCTATATGGTCGGAGAACACACTCTGCATGTTTAACTTCTTTTAAGTCAGTTGAGATTTGTTTTATGGCTCAGAATATGGCTTATCTTAGTAAACATTCTGTGAGCATTTGAAAAAAATATGTATTCTGCTGTCATCGGGTGGAGTGTTCTATGAATATTGATTCAATCCTGATGGTTGAGGTGCTATTAAGTCTTCTATATCTTTGCTGATTTTCCTTCTAGTTCTACACACTTTTGAGAGAGTAGAGTTGAAGTACCCAACTGTAATTGTGACTTGCCTACTTCTCCTTTCAGTTCTATCAGTTTTGCTTTGTGTATTTCATAGCTCTATTTTTTGGTGCATAACATTTAAAATTGTTATGTCTTCTTCGTGTTTTGACCCTTCTCTCATTATATAATGCCCCTCTTTGTCTCTGGTAATTTTCTTTGCTCTGAAATCCACTTTATCTAATATTAATATAACTACCTCTGCTTTCCTATGATTAATTTTTACATGATATATCTTTTTCCATCCTTTTACTTTCAACCTACCTATATTGTTATATTTGAAGTAAGTTTCTTGCAAACAGCATAGAGTTGGGTTATATTTTTGATCCACTCTGCCAATCTCTGTAATTTAATTGTTGCATTTAGACCATTTGAATTAATGTAATTAGTGGTATATTAGGACGTAAGTCTACCATTTTGTTTTTAGTTTTATATTTGTTCCTTCTGTTTTTTGTTTTTCTGTTTTTTTTTTTCCCTGCCTTCCTGTGGGATTACTTGAACACTTTTAAAAATTCCATTTTGATTTATCCATAATATTTTAATCATATTTTCTGCTTTAATATGTTTATAATATGAATTATACTAAGTGATATTCTTTTTTACACTCCCCCCTTATTTTTATTCATATCTAATCTTGTGGGATTTGGGACCATGTCCATTTTGAATACTTAAGGCTGAGAAGGGACACAGATATCATAGGGCAGAGGAAAGGAATTGTTTTGCTTATGGTTGAATATCCTCCTTCCTTTTGGGCTGGGGATGGTCCATCATCACCATTTCTAGTATTTTTTATTGTATTTCTTGGTGTAGATTTTTTTAGTGACTACTTTAAGCCTTACACTACACATCCATAATTTATCACAGTATACTAGTTTTGATGTTTGGCCAGTTTGGGTGGAGTATAGAAAGCTTGCCTCCATTTAGGTCTCTATACCCTCCCCTTTGTGTTATATAATTATCTTAAATATTTCCTCTATATCCGTTGCGAATCACATCAGACAATGTTATGATGATTTTTGCTTCAACCGTCAAACATAATTTAGAAAACTCAAAAGGAAAAGGAAATTCTTTTGTGTTTACCCATATTTTTACTCTTCTGGATGTTCTTCTCTCTGGTTGTTCCAAGATTCCTTCCAATATTCCCCTTCTTAAATCTCTAGATTTGTCTTATGCCAAATTTGGGAGGTTTTCATCCATTATTTCTAATACTTTTTCAATCACACTCTCTTTCTCCTCTCCTTCTGGGACTTCAATGACACAAATATTAGATCTTTGTGTCCTAAGCCCCTAAGGCTCTGTTAATATTTTTTCTGTTACTCTATGTAATTTCCCTTGTTCTACCTTCAACCTCACTGTTATCTCTTCTGTTCTCCCCATTCTGTTGTTGAGCCCATCCAATGAGTTTGTAATTTCAGTTATTATATTTTTAAGTTCTAAAATTTCCATTTGGCTCCTCCTTATATCTCTGTCTTTGCTGACTTTCTAATTTTTTTCATCTGTTTCAATTGTTCATAATTGCCTGTTGAAGCATTTTTATGATAGCTGCTTTAAAATCCTTGCCATATAATTCCAACTTTTGTATTATCTTGGTGTTGGCATCTGTTAATTCTCTTCTTCCTGGTATGTGAGTGATTTCCAATGGCATTTTGGACATCTTGGGTATGATATTATGAAACTCTGGATGTTATTTAAATCTTCTGTTTCAGCATGCCTCCCCTGACACCACATTAGCAGGGCGAAGAGGGCCCTGCCTTATTTCCGCCAAATGCGGCTGAAAGTCCAAGGTCCCCACTCCGCCTCTTCGATAGTCTGGGGGGACGGAGATGCCTGTTACTGCTGGGTGGGGTGGTGGAATTTAGGCTCCCCACCATGCTTCCACTAACACCGCCATGGCTGGGGGAAGGAACCGGTGGTGACCGCTCCTTCTGTGGCTTCCACTGATGTCATGGGAAATGGGGGAGCTCCTTACTGGTGGGAGGTGGTCAAAGTCCTGATTCTCCACAAGGCTTCTTCTGGTATCACTCCAGTGGAGACGGGAAGGGGCTTACCTACCAAAATGGGGGTGCAAATCCAGGATTCCGAAGTGTGATTTTTACTGACACTGGAGTGTTGCGGGGAGAAGGAGACTTGACTCATTGTTGCCTGGCGGGAAGAAAGTCCTGGCAGGGAGTCGGGGTGAGAGGGCTCTTTTTTATAGCCTCGGGAAGGTGGAAGTCTCAGCTCTCCACTCTGCCACAGATTTTCTATGATGCTTGGAGTAGGGTGGTTTTTGTCTGAAAGCCTGTCCTTCTAGAGTGTCCCTTGCCTGGTACTTTGGCTATAGAAAGCAGGTGTCTCCTGGGCTTTTATTCATCTGTGTCTTTTGGTGTTTCTGGGTAGCAGTTGTCTCCATCCTCCACATATCCAGGGACATATGAAGCAAAAAGAAAACCTCCAGAACTCACCATCATGCTGCTCCTTTGGGTTCTGAGTCACTTAGTCAGTTTGCCTTCTTTTCTCTACCTTTCAGTCTTCTTTTTTTTTTAATAAAGGAGTTCTTTTTTAAAAATATTTCTCCCCCATCCCCCCTTTAAAAAAGTTTCTCCCCCCCTCCGCCCGCCCCCCCCCCCATTGTCTGCTCTCTGTGTCCATTTGCTGTGTGTTCTTCTGTGTCTGTTGTATTCTCATTAGGTGGTTCCAGGAACCCATCCTGGGACCTTCCGGAGTGCGAGAGAGGTGATTATTCTCTTGCACCACCTCAGCTCCCTAGTTCATTGTGTCTCTTATTTTCTCTTTGCATCATCTTGCTGCGTCAGCTCTCCGTGTGTGTGGCACCACTCCTGAGCAGGCTGGCACTCCTTGCACAGGAGGCACCCCTGCCTGGGGCGGTACTCCTTACATGAGGCATCACTCTGCATGGGCCAGCTTGCCACACAGGCCAGAAGGCCCTGGGTATCGAACCCTGGACCTTCCATATGGTAGGTGAAAGCTCTATCAGGTAAGCTACTTCTGCTCCCCCCTTTCAGTCTTCTTGTACTTGTTTTACATATAGTGTCCATAGTTTTTAGCTTTACTTAGTGAGAGGAGTAGGAAGAAGTGTGTCTACTACACTGTCTGGAACCAGAAGTTTGAAACATTTTTTTCTTTCAGCACTTTGATGTTCCACTTTCTTCTCACCCCCCACAGTTTCTGTTGACAAGTTCATAGAATTTCTGATTCATTGTTCCTCTCTATGTAAAATGTCACTTTTCTCTGACTGCTTTCAAGATTTTCACTTTATATTTGGTTTTCAGCAGTTTTAATATGGTGTGCCTAGGTGTGGTTTTCTTTGTAGTTATCCTGCTTGGGGCTAGCTGAAATTTTTGATTCTATAAATTATGTCTTTCATCAAATTTAGGAGATTTTTCACCATTACTACTTGAGATATTTTTTTCTGACCCATTTTCTATATCTATTAAATAAATTTAATTTGTAGCTTAAAAATTGACCAAAAATTAGGAAACTTACATCCAGATTATTTCACTGATGACTTCTATCAAACAACATTTAAGAAAAAAATCATACCTAAACTCAAGAAACAGAGAGAGAAAATATTTCTCAACTTGTTTCATGAGGCTAGAATAACCCTGATGTCAAAACTTGACAAAGACAATGCAAAGAAAAAAAAATTCATAGACCAATATCCCTTATAAACATACATAAAAACATTTCTAACAAAATGTTAGCAAATCTGATCTGGCAATAAATAACAAGGACAATACATCAACACCAATAGGTTTTATCTCAGAAATGTAACATTGGGGAAGTGGATTGGCTCAATGGATAGAGTGTCCGCCTACATGGGAGGTCCAAGGTTCAAACCCAGGGCCTCCTGACCCGTGTGATGAGCTGACCCATGTGCAGTGCTGATGCGTGCAAGGAGTGCCCTGCCACATGGGGGTGTCCCTGTGTAGGGGAGCCCCATGCACAAGGAGTGCACTCCATAAGGAGAGCCGCCCAGCATGAAAAAAGTGCAGCCTGCCCAGGAGTGGCACCGCACACACGGAGAGCTGATGCAGCAATATGATGCAACAAAAAGAGACACAGATTCCTGGTGCCACTGACAAGAATATAAGCGGACACGGAAGGACACACAACAAAATGGACACAGAGAGCAGACAACTGGTATGGGGGGAGGGGAGGGAAGGGGAGAGAAATAAAATAAAATAAAAAAGAAATGTAACATTGGTTTAACCTTTTAAAAATCAATCCATGCAATACATTGTATTCACAAAATAAAGGAGAAAAGCCATGTGATCATCTTAAAAGGTTTTTAAAAGTATTTTATAAAATTCAGTGCTCATTCATGATTTAAAATAAAAATTTCTTATCAATTAGAAACAGAAGATATTTTCCTAAATCTGTTAAAAGAGCATTATATGAAAAACCTACAACTAATATCATATTTAATGCTAAAATATTGAACACTTTCCCCCTTAGATCAGGAAAATGACCTGATCTCACCACTTCTATTAATTATTCTAAGAAAAGTCCTTGCACATGCAATAAGGCAAGAAAAAGAAATAAAAGGCATAAAGACCATAAAGAAAGGCGTAAAACTATGTCTATTCACAGATGACATCACTGTCTGCATAGAAAACCCTAAAGAACCTACAAATCAACTATAAAAACTAATAACTGAATTTAGCTAGGTTGTAGGATACAAATTCAATATATAAAAACCAATTATGTCTCTATATACTAGCAGAAAACTAGAAAATTTAAAAAGGAAAAGCCTTTTGTTCATTGATAGGAGGAAGTCTAGCCCCAGTGATAAAATCATGGTTCACCTTTAAGTAAAAATGAAGTCCACGGACAAAGTATAAATCCTGAGGAACTGCTTTGTACTTAAGTAGAGTGCTTCATTGTATTAAAATATGCAAATGATCATATGTATAAAAATCCCATTTACAAAATGGAGAAGCTGAGGCACGAGAGACGACAGCAACCCTACCCTCGGCTGCATGGCTAGGACTCCCACCGTCTGGCTGGGAGCTTAGACCTGGGTTTCGTCACCATGTGAACATCAGAATTTCCCTATAACACTCCGCACAAAGGCACTGTGCTTGTTCCCATGCTTTCCCCATAGAAATGCCGAAGCCTGAGGGTGCTGCTCAGGGTGGGAGGCTGGCCAAGCTGGAAGGGAGGGGTGAGCCCATGGGGGTTGGAGCTCTGCTGCTCCTTGACTCCGTGCATCTCAGACCCCTGGCTTTTGCCCTGGCTGTTTCTCCTCCCAGGAACACCTTTTCCTTGTTTGGCTAGCCCATCCCTCTTCTCAGGAAGCGACCCTTGCCCACCACTCTCGTGCATTCTCAGAACCCCTGTCACTCTCAGTGTCCTCCTGGAAACCTCACAGCCTCCCTCATATTGCTGCACACCTATTTTATCTTCTCAACTGTATGGACACCCCCTGAGGAGAGTAATCCTGCCTCCCACTCTCCCAAGTAGTTGAGTTGGAGCTGGGTATGTGGATGACACAAACATTTGTGACTTGAACTGAGATTAAGTTCATTTCTTTACACTGACTGCATGACATGATACAAATTCAGCTGCTATAACAAAATCCAGAAGAGCAGTGACCTAAACAAGTTCCAATGTATGCAGCCCAGGGTTGATAGGGTGGTTCCCCAGTAACGGGGACCCAGACTCATGCTTGCTTGCTGCTTTGCTGCCCTCAATACACAGCTTCCACCTCGTGATTTAAGATGGCTGCTCTGGTTCCTGCCACTGTGTCTTCATTCCAGCTAGCGGGAAAGTGGGGAAAGAAAGAGGATCACTCTTCCTATAATGTGCACTACTGAATATTGCATACCTCATTTCCATTCACATCCCACTGGTCTGAATCTGCTCACATGGACACCTTAATTGGGAGGTTGGGAAATGTGGTCATTTGTTGAATGATCGTGGACCCCCCCAAAATTTTATTACTATAAAAGAAGAGAACAGAGATTACTCTCTGCCATAGTGGTGTTTTCAGGTTGTAAGAGGCTTCCAAGCATATACTAGAGGAAACTGAGCTTCCTTAGAGGCCGGGGACATGGCAGTGGGAGGCAGCGAGGCGCCCAGTGAAGATCTGGGAGTATAAGAGCATGGGTTTCCTCTCATGCTGAGCTGCTGAGACGAGAGCAGCAGGCAGCCTGCCAAGGGCCAGTGGCCGGGCCGCTGAAACGCCCGCCGGTCTTGCTGAACAAGAGGCTGGCTGGAGAAGCCATCTGGGTGATGGAGGGTCTGCCTCCTGTCCTGGAGCGGCTGCTCGGAGGCGGGCCGGGTTTCAAGACTGATTCGTTCTCCCAGGCTGCTGATGGCCTCTGTCTCGATGGGCCTCACTCTGCTTCCTGAGGCTGTCCCTCAGCACTGGACACAGCCCGCTCTCAACAAATGCGTGCTGGGTTTAGGAGAGGCCAGTTCTTCTCTTTCAAGGCACTCATCGCAGTTTTGTAACCATGCCACTTCTCTTTGCTCACAGAAGCCCAGTTTTGTTTGGACCACACTCAGGCCAGTCACAAGGATCAGTCACGGGAGGTCCGAGCCGTTCGTGGCAATCTATTCCCCTTTGCTGGTGATTGGAGTAGGGGTGAGCACGTGACTCAATTCCAGTCAATGAGATAGAAAGGGAAGTCTGTTGGGCACTTCTGGGAAGATTCCCTCCACCCCCCCCACACACACACCCCACACCCAATCAAGACAGAGCTATTCTAGATGCTGGCACGTGAAGATGTGATGTCTGGAGCTATGGCAGTCATTTTAAGATGATGAGATAAAATCTGAGGTCAACAACAACAAATAAACCAGGATGGCAGCATGAAAAGGTGCAAGGCACCCAGGTTCTTGGCTGCTGATCCACTGGACCAACCCCAGGACTTCTTACCTCAATTATCCTTGTTGAGTGAACTTTGTGGTATAAGCCACCCCGGGTCAGGTGTTCTGTCATTGGTAAGGATGAAAGAAGTCAGGCACGCACCCAATCTTCCCTGCAGAAATTCTGCTGAGCACACAGGCTAAAAGCCTTGGCCGTCACAAAGCCTGTGCCACCTTTCCAGCCACACCCCACAGCCCTCTCTGTTGCCACGACGCTGAGCGTGAGCTTTGTCTTCTCCCCCTGGGTTCTCACCACCTCGGGCCTGTGTGCAGGCTGGGCCGCCGGCCTAGGATGCTGCCTCCCCCCGGCGTCACGGGGCCAGCTTCCACAGATCCTTCCGGCCCGTTGCATGGCCCTCAGCGAGGCCGCCCTGGTCTCCTCTTCCGGCCCTCCTCTCTTCTGGAATCAGACATTCACCTGTGACCTTGTTTAGCATCTACCTCCCCCACTGGACTTAATCGCGCCTGGGTCTGTTTCCTTCACACCGGAGTGCCCACACCTAGCACAGCACCAAGCCCACAGCCAGTGCACAGCTGTTTCTTGAAAGAGGAAACAGTCTGTGACTCATTGCTTCACTGCCTCTCTCCCTGCTGGACTAGAAATGCTCCATGAAGGGAGGGACTCTGCCCACCTTGGGTACCATTTTTTGCTTTTCTCTCACCAAGGAAGATTTTCATTTTACTTGATTAATTTAAATGTATATTGTTCTTTCAATCATTGGAACTCGTTTGAATAAATTGTGCAAACTTTAACAAGGGCCACATTTTTTTCCCAGTGGGGCGTAGCTTCTGATCCCCCCCACCCCCTTGGCACCATTTTAACCTCAGTGCCCCACCAGGACTGTCTCGTGGTGGGCCTTCAACCAACGCCGGCTGAAAGAACTAAGGAGGCCATCAAACAGTCTCTCAAATCCCTCAAAATGTGGAACAGAGACTTAGCACGTGACCCAGCAATACCATTCTTAGGTACATACCCAAGAGACCTGAAGACATACGTCCATGCAAACACTAATACATGCTTTTTTCTAGTGGCATTAATCATAAGAGCCAAAAGTGGAAACAAATCCTAACGTCCATCAACTGAGGCATGGATGAACAAAATGTGACATAGCCATACTTTGGAACATTATTCAGCAGCAAAGAAGAATGAAGTACTGACACCTGCTACAACATGATGCTAAAGGAAAGAAGCCAGTCACAAAAGGCCCCATTTTGTATGATTCTATCTATTTGAAATGTCCAGAATAGGCAAATCCATAGAGAAACAAAGTGGTGCCGGGGGCTAGGGAGAGGGGAAATGGGAAGTGACTGCTAAGGAATATGGGGTTTCTTTTTAGATCGTGGAGATATTTTGTAATTAGACAGTGGTGATATCTGTACAACCTCATGAATATACTAAAACCCACTGAATTATACATTCCAAAATGGCACGTTCTCTGATATGTGAATTATATCTCAGTTTTTAAAAAGGAATGAATGATGCTTCCTTTGCTTGCACTCTAGAGCTGCCTGGTGCAGATGGCGCCTTGGTCGGTGGAGAGTGGCTGGGGACCAGCCTGACTCACTGTGGGGGAGATTGCCCAAGGGCGTGGGCACCAGAAGGGCCGTTCTGGAAACCGGCAACCGCATCCTTGAGCTCCGCGGGAGCCAGCACCTGTGTACGCACTTTTGCGTTTCTGCAGGTCCTCTCAGGCCTAGGGTGGCGGATGGAGTCTGTGCTGAATAAGGGTTTGTTGGAAGAATGAATGAACGAGTACAGTGTCTTATCATACTAGCACTACTTCTTAGGGCGGTTGTAAATGGGATTATGTGTGACATATGAGCATGTGGTAAGAACGCTGGGCTAGATCTTTTATTTTATTTTATTTTTTAAAATTTCTCTCCCCTTTCCCACCCACCCACCAGTGTCTGCTTTCTGTGTCCATTCACTGTGTGTTCTTCTGTGTCCACTTGTATTCTCGTCAGTGGCACTGGGAATCTGTGTCTTTTTTTGTTGCATCATCTTACTGCGTCAGCTCTCTGTGTGTGCGGTGCCACTCCTGGGCAGGCTGTGCTTTTTTGTGTACTGGGCGACTCTCCTTACAGGGCGCACTCCTTGCACATGGGGCTCCCCTACATCGGGGGACACCTCTGCATGCACATTGCGTGCATCAGCACTGCGCGTGGGCCAGCTCATCACACAGGTCAGGAGGCTCTGGGTTTGAACCTTGGACCTCCCATGTGGTAGGCAGACGCTCTATCAGTTGAGCCAAATCCAGCTTCCCTAGATCTTGTTATTTTTACTGAAGGTATTGTCTAATGGAAGCTGATGCACAGCGAAAGTGTGGTGTGGGTATGACTCATTTCATACCATCACCCAGCCCCAGTGAATCCTGGAGAGAAGCTGGGTCAGTGATGTCTAGGTGATTTGGGGAGCGGGTTGGCTGCCCCGGACCCTTCTGGCAATGATGAGAAAGGACCCAACAATTAAAGGCTTTGTGGTGAATGCACGATTGAATGAATGGATGGATGAATTAGAGACCTGGAGGAATTTCTTGTTTCACAGTAAAATTCTGTCTCTTGGCCTCTCCTGCCTCAAGATGTATCTCAGTGTACAGAGCACTCACTGGGCAGAACTGCTGCCGAGCCAGGGGATGGCAGGGGTGAGGGTGGCGTAAGAGGTGCGTCCCCCAACCAGGCAGGTGCTTGGCAAGTGAGGATGGTGCCCATGGGCGCCACGTTGCCTGCTGCATCTTCCACGGGCCCAGAAGTCCTGCTGATGCTGCCCGGGGGGCGAGGCGCCTCTCCGGATGCTGCAGGTGCCTCCTCTGCGTGGCCCATGGCCCCTCTTCTCCAGGAGAGTTACGTGTCGTTTTCGCACAAGCTGGGCTCCATGGAAACTGCCCAGACTGGGCTCATTCCTGCTTCCCTTGCTTTAGGCAAACAAGGTCTATGGGAGTCGCTGGGACCACAGTTGAGATGAAGATGAAGGTACTTGCTCAGCCTCAGGGTCTGCTCCGCACATCACGCCCTCAGTGACCCCCACCCCACCCCAACATGCACGCTGCTGTTGCTTTATGGAGTGACTTAAGGCCTCTTGTTTCCCCGTTAGCGCTGTAAGGTATGGGGCAGAGCCTGGCTGTGCTGGACACCAGAGGCAGTTGACAAGCCCCCCTCCCCCCCCGTGAAAAGCACAGGGCGCAGTCCCAACACACTCAAGACCTTGGACACATTTCCCAACATCTCTGAGCCTCAGTTTCCTCATCTGAAAAGTCAGCACATCCCAGGGTCCTAGGAAGATGAAGCCATCCCCAGGGGCCAGTGATGACAGGCCCCAACCCGGCCCCGGACTATAAAAACAAACCCAAGACGATCCCTGTGCCTCGACTGGGCCCCGAGGAGGGGCCTGAGGGTGATGCGGCCCTGCGTGGGGGGCCGGGGCTGTGGGAGCAGATGGTTACCCGGCAGTGTGAGGTCTCTGTACTTTCCAAACTCTCCATCATGAGTGTTTATTGCTCTGATAATGGGGGCGGGAGCCCAAAAGACCAAACAAACAGTGAGGAGAGAGACTGTGTATGGGGGAAGAGAAGGGCGGGCAGGGGGGCCAGGGTGGCGTGTGCCACGACAGAAGACAGAGAGAATGTTCTAGATGGGGTTTTTAGGTGGTGTCTGAGAAGGGGGAGGCTTTTTTTCCCCCTTTCCCTCCTCCCACCCTGCTATTTTTGCTGTCTGTGTTGTCTCCTCTTGTCATTTTCTCTCCTCTAGGATTCACTGGGATTCTATCCTGGGGACCTCTGATGTGGAGAGAGGTGCCCTGGCAGCTGTGCCACCTCACTTCCTGGTCTCTGCTACGCTTCACCTTGACTCTCCCCTTGTCTCTCTTTTGTTGTGTCATCATCTTGCTGCGTGACTCGCTTGTACGGGCACTGGCTCACCATGTGGGCACTCACACAGGCACTGGCTTGCCGTGAGGGCACTGGCTTACCACGTGGGCACTGGCTTGCCACACGGGCATGCTTTCTTTTCTTCTTTTTCACCAGGAGGCCCCAGGGATCGAACCCAGTTCCTCCCATGTGGTAGGCAGAAGCTCTATCACTTGAGCCACCTCTGCTTCTAAGGGGAGGCTTTTTGGGGAGAGTTCACTGTTCTGAGGACAAAAGAGGAGAGGTTTGCTGGACCCTGGAATTGGTGAGGAGGGCGGGCCCTCCACTCACCGGCTGGGTGGCCCTGAGCAAGGTGTTTGCCTCCGCCTTGGGCCCCTCTGAGAAATGAAGTGGAGACAGGGGAGTTCACAGCACAGCCCCTCCTCCTCTGGTCAAGGATTAAAGGAACGCGTGACCCTCAGTGCTTGGCACAGACTGGAGTGCCACGGGTTCTACATTCATGTTCAATCGACCCATAAATAAAGAGTGGGCATCCCCCCACCCACGGGCGTCCCCCAGGCATCTGCAGGCCGGGTTGGAGCTGCCTGTGCTTCATCTCTCCTAACTTTAAACTTTCCCTCCCCTTCCCCCCCACCCCCACCTCCCGTAAACCTGGAGGAGGAAGACGCAGAGGGAACTTTACGCTGTGCCCACTCTTAGCGATGGTCCAAGGCCCTGCCTGAAGGTGGGTGCCTGGGTGCTTTCTAAGCCTCTGCCTGTGGATTCCTGCTAACGGGTGGGCGGACCAAGGCCAGCAAATTCGGGGGAAAAGACTGACGGGGCCTCTTTCCTGTTAAGTCCCTGCCTTCCCCGAGGAGGGTCAGCTGGAGCGGGGCACGTTTCTGCCTGGGCGGATGGGAAGCCTGCGGCAGGCGGCCTTCCACCTCGGTGCCCGCGGCTCAGCTCAGACCCCCTGCTGCAGCCCCGGGGGCGGCCGGGAGCGCAGGTGCCTCGGCCTCGGCCCGCACCTGCAGCACCTGTGGGCTGGCCTGGGCGGGGTCCACGTTGAAAGAGGCGGGGGCATCGCAGGCTTCCCGTTGCTGTCCATCAAGGGCCACGCGCTGGCCTCCTCCCCGGGATTCTGAGACTCCGGGAAAGAATGTGCAGCAAGTCTCTGCAGCTCAGGGCACGTGTGGACCGCACGAGGCGGGGTGGGTAAAGGACAGCCAGGCCGCGGCCAGGCCTGCCCCAGAGCTGCTCTCTGAGCAGTGCCACCCCTTGGGGATGCTGTCCCTGTTTCTCAGCAGCTTCTTTGTAAAGGCGTGGATCCCCCTACCCAGCGAGAGGCCTGGGACCCTCTGGGCACCTCCCACCCACGCCCTTCTCCGTGCTGGCCCCTCCCCTCCCCCTCGGTATCAGCCTTTGGAGATAGACGTGGAGAGATTGGCTGCAAGGAATTGGCTTAGGTGATTGCGGGGGCTAGCAAGGCAGGCCCCAGCTGCGTAGGACAGGCTGCCAGGAAGGGCAGGCTGGAACGCCCTGGCTGTCCGCAGAAGAATATCTTCTTTTTCAGAGAAGCCTGCCCAGTGCTCTTAAGACTGTTGACCTGATTGAATCAGGCCCACCCAGATTGCCTAGTATCATCCCGCTTACTCATAGCCAACTGATGATGGCTTTTCATCTCATCTACAAAGCAGCACCTAGAGTCGTGTTTGATTGGCTCACTGGAGGCTGTAGTTTAGCCACGTCAATGCATGAAATTGACGAGCGCACCATCCCTCCTGTCCCCTGAGGTTTCCTGCCCCTTCCAGCTTGAACACTGAGTCTCACTCAGCCCCGTCAAGGGGGCGTGAGGGCAGCAGTCGTCTCGGCTCTCGAGCTAGGTTGTTCTCCCGGATCCTGCCGGGCTTTCTCCTTGTTCTTGGCTCCCAGCCCCTCTGAGATGAAGCTTGGGCCCTTGGCCCTAGCTGCTCCTCCAGCGGCGCATGCCTTGCTTCCGAAACCTCCACGAATGGGCCCAGGCAAGCCCGGGGGGAGCCCAGCTTGGGACGGAGGGACCAACCTGCCTCGCTGCCCTCAGGGAGCTGCCGGCTGCCAGCGGAGCCAGCAGAACTCAGAACCAGCATTGGTTCCAGCTCTGCGGAGTGGACTCGCCGAGAGCCTCTGTTTTCCTGGACTCCTGGCAGTGCTCTGACAGCCGGATTCTTGGTTAGGCCACAGCTTGGGGCTGCAGGAAACAGGTCCCGTGGTTGTTTTGTTTCAATTGCACAACGCTGGTGCAGGAGGTCAGAGTGGACATCTGCTGTTTTGGCCGGCCCAGCACCCATGCATCGTTCCCCTGCTCCCCCATCCCCCATTCTGGCAAGGGCTCCCTAACTGCTTCATGGGGAAGTGCCCCCCTGTGTGCCGCCGGGGGGGCTGGGCTGTCAGTCCAGATGCCCCTGCCCTTCCCCACCAAGGACAGGCCTGTAGTCCTAGCTGGGCCACCAGCTTCCTTTGCTGAGGATGGAGCTCATTCCTCATCCCGGTGGCCAGTCACAGAGAGTGGCCCTGACCCCTTCCCAGCTCCCACATGGGCCCTGGTTGCACCCTCCCTGGGGCCTACTGGTTTCTCTTGTGCTTCCTTCCATTCTCCGAGGTCCCCCAGGCTGGCTGTGAGGAAGTTCCTTTTCTGGTCAAGGCAAACAGCCAGTTTCTGTTGCTTCCAACCATAGACACCCGAGTGATTAAACACCAACTCCCAACACAGGTTCTGTCCCTAACTCGACGTGTGACCTTGGGTAAGATGGGCCCCCTCTGGACTCAGTTTCTCTATCTCCACCAAGGCTGATACCCCATGGCCCCATTGTTGGTTTGGCCATTACAATAGACTTGGACTGGACTGTCCACTGTTGGGGATGAAGTACGGCCTTCTCTGCCCTGATTCCAGAGGTCTGTGGGCTGGTTGGTGGGAGAGATGAGATAGCAGTTGGGGACTCCTTGGTTGTACCATCTGCCGTGTGTGGTAGGGTCATACGGAATTGGTGAAATTGGTACTGAGACCTTCCTAAGTCCCAAACGGTATTGACTTTGCACAGCTAAGGTCTTGCTTTAATAGAGCAGTGTCCACCTCTCTTTAAACCTTGTGCCTCAAGTTTCTGAGAATTTGGAGAAAGTTTTGGATGCTCTCTCCAGCCATGTGCTCTCTCTCTCTCTTTCTCTCTCTCTCTCACACACACACATACACACACACACACACACAGGTGCATTACTGTTCAGTTTCAGGAGCATGGTTAGAAACAACCTTCATGTGAGTGGCCTCTAGTTTAATAGAAATATAGCCAGCCTTAGCACAGAAGTTCAGTGGCCAGATCCTATACTGGGTACTTCATGAGCATCAGCTCCTTTCAGCTCATTCACCCAAAAAGTCTGGCATTTGTGGGAGCAATTACTATGTTTCCACCAAACCCCAGCTCATATTCCTCTTGGGCATGCAGCTAGACTACCTTTCCCAGCTTCCCTTGTAGTTAGGTGTGGCCATGTGACTGATTCTGGCTGATGGGATGTGGGCTAAATGTGCCTCCATTTTAGCCTGGTCCATTAAAAATCTCCCATGCCACTCTCCATACTCTCCCTTTCCCCTTCTACGAGATGGTTGCAGAGGAGAAGAACCAGAAGATGAAAGAGCCACAGAAAGGAGCCTGGGTCTCCCAGTAGCTGTATGGAGCAGCACCCTTGTTCCTCCCCTCCACCAGCCCCCTGTAGACTGTAACGTGAGCAAAATATATGAACTTTGACTTGAGGGCTCTTTGTTATATCCAATAGCCCCTCCTGACAAATACAAAGTTTTTGTTATCTCCAAGGGAGGCCCTTTTCATTTTGAAAGGAATCCATCTTAGGTTCCCTTTAAAGTGGCAAGCTCCTCCACTGCCTTCAGGCTGGGGTCCCTGAGGCTGGAGAGTGTCCACCTCTGGCCTGGTGTCTGGTGCCTGCCTGACCTTCAAGGCATCTTCTCCAGGACCCTGGGACGGTGGCAAATCTGGGGTCCAGCCCTTGGCCCGAGGACCCCCCAGCTTTCCCCATTTCACCCTGTCTGTGCTCTATGGCCTTCTCGTTTCATCCCTGGGCCTCTCATTTTCTTTGGCCATGGTCTGGAGTCCAGAGACCAGGGTTCGAACTCAGCTATATCTCTTTGCTTTCCTCCCCCAACAAATAGCTCCTTGGGAACTCCTTGAGGTCAGGGGCTGGGGTCTGGCTAACTGGTAACTGTTCTCGTACCCAGCAGAGGGTGAGCACGCTATGGGGGTGGGGGGCTTGTGAAACGCTATGGTCTTGGCGACGTGGGGGCCGGAAGGCCCTCCGAGGGTTGCTGGCAGACTCCCATTCTCCTGGGTTTTAGGGATTGGACCATGGCTCTGATGAAGGCTTGTCAGGTCCCAACCCCTGAGGGTGTGGACCCATTTGTAAATAGGACGTCTGAAGAAATTCAAAGCTAAGGCGTGTCCAAACTGAACATGTGGGGGGGGGGGGACCTTCGTCCAACACGGCTGAAAACCTCATAAGCAAGGGAAATCGGCTTCTGAAAGAGAAGCACAGGCTGCATCCAGAAGCCGGAAGTCAGGGGACCCCAGAAGGGAAAGGCGTGCGATGTGCACTGCCTTGTGATGGAAAGGCCAAGGAGCCGGAGGACTGCCGGCCAGAAGATACCGACCGGGAGGGAAGCAAGCCTTCTAGCCTCTGGAAACTTATGCCAATAAATTCTTGCTGTTAAGCCCACCCATTGTGCGGTGTTTGTTTTAGCGGAAAGGAAACTAAAACACTGGGGCACTTGGATTCCAGGGAGAGAGGCTGGCCTCTGCCTTTGGCTCATGGCCTAAGTGAGCTACAGCAAGGCTGCAGGAAGGCCGAGGACCCGGCGATCCTGGGCGGGTTAGCTCTGGCCCCATTTCTCAACCACAAACTTCAGCCCAGCCCCTGCCCCCAGCCCCTCTATTGCTGGCAACTGAGGAAGGGGTCGGTGCTCATTATGCCAGCACTGTGGGAGACCCTCTCTGCCACTCTTACTCACAGGGAGGATGGCCCCCACCTTTTTATTTTTTTAATAATCAAAATTGTCTCCAAAATATCAGTGGTCAAACCATTTAGGCTTTGGTTATCTTCCGAATAATAGTAATGATAATATTAGCTCTACTGGCTGTGTGCCAGGCTCCATACTAAGTCATTATATCCTAGATCTCACACTGGCCCTTGAGGACAGTTGCCATCCTCATCTCCACTTTACAGATGAGGATGTTGAGGTTCAGAGAGGCCCCCCAGCCTCCAGGATCAGCTGTGAAGGCTGCCTGCTGGGGTCTGGCCAGGCAGGTGTGTTGTGGGAGGCAGGCTCCTGCTGCCCAGCAGGGGTGTCCCACTTGCCGTGGGGCAGAGGCGAGGAGGCTGCGGGCAGTTCCCGGGCTCGCTCTCACTGCTCTCTGGGCCTCTGTGACCTGTGCCACATGGGTCCTTGCAGCCAGGGCTGCCCAGTCTGTTGACCCCATCCTTGAACCCTCACCCCTTTCCCCTCTGCAGCTCCACCATCCAAAGTGTCCGCTGTTTGGTTTCTCCGAAGCATATCCAGCAAGTTCTGCTTCTCCGAGGTTGTGTGCTCACTTTGCAAAACAGCAGAAATTTATAGCCCAAGTAATTGATCGCGGTGCTGCTGCCTCCCTCCATCTCCTTCGGTCTCCTAATTCCCTTCTCCCCACTCTCTGTTCTCTTTTTTCTCGACACCATCTGTGGTGTCAGGAAAAAAAAAAAAAAAAAAGCCAAAAAGGAAGGTTCTAGTCCCAGTTCTGCCAGTGACAAGGCACATGAACCTCAGTTTCCCCATCCACAGAGCAGAGACCTGCGGATGCCAGGGCCATGACGGGCACCTGTCCCTGGGGCTTCACTCCTCAGAACAGCCTCGTGAGGTGGAGCGCGGGACTCAGGCCTGCTCTGCAGGGGGGACTGGGGCCCAGAGCGCGGACGACATTTGCTCAGGGTCACAGCAGCCCTGGGGCTTGCACCCGGGTCGGTAGCACTGCAATGCCCAAGCGGGGGGAGACACTGCCTCCCCCCACCCAGGGCCAGGTGGCCTAGCCAGGACTCCCGGCCCCATCCCAGTTCATCCGGGGGCTAGCCCTGGGGAAGGAACAGAGGGCCTGTGGGATGAGGGGAAGGGCTTATGCAAACCAAAGAGTGCTGAGAGGCCCGAAAAGAATGTAGTAGTCATTTCCATCCTTCTTTAGCTCTGACTGCTCTTCTCGATCAGGCCCCTGAACTTTCTGGGAGATTCAGATTCCTACTCTCCTTCCCAGTGACCCTGTGTAAGACGGGGCTGCCCATCGGCTGGGTCCCCAGCCAGCCAGACTCTGGAGCACAGGTTACGGAGGCCACCAGAGCCTTCCCAGAACGGCCCACAAAGGACTCTGAAGGGAGTGGATGTAGCTCAAGTGGTTGAGTGCCGGCCTGCCACGTACGGGGTCCTGGGTTCAACCCCAGGTTCCCCCTTAAAAAAAAAAGAACTCTGAGGAACACTTCCCCCCACTCCACGTGCCAGATGAGGGGCTGAGCCCTGCAGGCCCAGGCTGGAGTACCTTCAGGGGGCAACTCGCTTGTCTCCTCCAACCCCCACTCCCCTAGTCTATCTTTTCTTAGTCTTGCTTAGCCTCTGCTCTGCTGTCTCTCGGGCACCTCTGTCTCTCCGCCTGCCTCCAGCCCAGAGGTACAGACTTTCTTCCCTCGCATGTGCGGCCCTCAAAGCCTAGTACAGCCCCATTTCCACTCCCTCTGCATCCCAGAGCCCCTCTGCCCTCAGCGCCACAGTCTCCTCTCCTCCCCATTGCTGCCCGGAGGGCTGCACCGGGCAGGGCCGTGAGCAGCTCTGGGGTGGCGGGGCACATTTGGCCCTCCCTTTCAGGCAGGGACAGAGGCTCCAGCCCCTCCAGCTTCCTGCGCTCCCCCGGCTGGCAGAGATGAGAGCCGGCTGCAGGGCTGGGAGCCAGGCAGCAGCACACAGAACAAACAGAATTTTTTTTTGCAACTAGAGGGGGAAGCACAGAGCTAAAAATAAAACGAAAAGATCAGTATCTGTCAGTCTGACAGCTGATTGGCTGCTTGGAGATGCATATAATTACCAGCAACTGGCGCTGGGTAGGCAAAGCCGGGAGAAACTGCTGAGACGAGGTTAGGATTTAACCTTTAAATTCTGGAGCCACCGGAAACCGAGGGGAGGACTCCGAGCCTCGGTGCTAATGAGGCTGGGGGTGGGCCACGGGCGGCGGGAGGCCCCGGCTCGGGTCGGGTCCCTGCGTGGGGAGGGCTCCCCCGGGAAGGCCCTGGGAGCCTCCCCGCCCTGCCTGCCTCCACCATCAGACTGGGAATGTATCTGATTGGGCAGCCAGCAGGCGGTGGTCCTTCTCCCCGCCCAGCGGGGAGGGGTGTCTTCCGGGATGGTTAGGGTCTCACCTGGGGGCCAGTGGTGGGGTGCTGCCTGGGGCTGTGGGCCCCTCTGGGACTGGCCTCGTGAGGCCCACCCCTATCCCCACCCACATTCTCGGCCTTTCCCCACCACCCGTCCGGGTCCCCCTCCTTCCTTAGCCGGAGCCACCCGTTCGGGCTCCGTTTCCTGCTCCACCTAGGAAAGGCATCTCAGCACCCCCGCGGAGACGGTCACAGGGACTGGCTGCCCGCGTGGCGGGGCCTCAGCAGGCCTGTACAATGGGAGGTGACAGCAGGCCCTGGCCTGGCGCTCGCGGGAGCAGTTTAAGGGGCCGGGGGGTGTGGGGTGACCGCTCAGGTGCTTTGGGCCCAGCTTCACATTTCGGTTTCTCCCACCAAAGCCAGGAGTCGGGACACGCGGCTCGAGTCCAGGCCAGACATTTCGCTCTCCTGGAGCTGGGCTCGCATCTGTGACCTGGGAGGAGTTCCTGCGCTCTCCTCTGGCTGTTGTGCTGGGGTCCAGGGAGCTGGAGCTCACGACTGTTCGGAAAACCGCACCTGTGGAGGGAGGTGGGAGCACTTCCAGCTCCTTGCACCCACCCCCTTCCTCCTTCCAGGCCCCTGCCCAGGCTGTGCCTCCCCCTGCAGCTCCTTCCCTCTCCTCTTCCTCCTGCCCTTCCCCGCGGTGCGTCTTCCTGTGGAAAGCGCCCCTGACCCCCAAGCTTGGCCTCTCCTTTTGCCCCCGGCCGCCTCACCCCCTGCTCAGGCCCTGGTGGTCTGCTCCCCAGGAGGGCGGGAACCCAGCCGGGCTGCCAGCACCTGGCAAGGGCCTGGCCCAGGGCCGCTCAGGAAGTGCAACGCCCAGGTTCCAGAGCCCGGGGGAGGCAGGGACCCCCGTGGGCCACACCGTCCAGGCTTGGGGCGGCAGGCGCCTCAGTCGCGAGAGCCTTCTTCCTCCAGCCCCCGGCAGAACGCCTGGCACTGCCCCTGAGCACTGCATTCTGAGGCGATGCCCAGGGGAAGCTGCCCCCGGGCCCCTCCTACGGAGAAGAGAGGATTCCGCCCTGGTGGGGGCAGGAGTAAGGGTCCCCCAGCCCTCACTGCCCCTTCCTAAGGAGGGCTTAGGGTCTGCCTGCCCGGCCCTGGCCCTCCCCCTGTGCTGTGCGGGGCAACGGGTAAACCTACAGACTTCAGGCTGAACTACCCGAGACGCTGCCCAGAGCTGCCAACGGGGCTGCAATGCAAAGCAGGGTCACAGCCTGGTCAGACGGTGGAGGGCAGTGAAGGAGGCAGAAGAGAATACTAACGGCGCACACTTAGACAGCCCCTGTGTCTACCCACCCTAGGCACTTGACAGTGGTTATCCCAGGGATGCCCCACTAGCACCCTCGGAAGCAGTATTGTTAGCCACGTTGGCCGGGGAGGACACTGAGGCGCAGGGAAGGCCCAAAGAGAGGCGGAGGGAAGGGTGATGTTTCTGGAGCAACTTCTGGAAGATAAATAGGTGCAGAGTCTTGAGGATGTTTGTGTGTGGTGTGCAGGGGAACGCCCCTTCGGTATCTCTTTGAGAGATGGCAGGGTGATTTAAACAGCTTTTCAGTGATGTGGGGACTGGTCTTTCTTTTGAATGTGACACAATGATGAGACTGGCCCCCGAGGCAGCCCAGTTTTATTCAGGTTATAGTAAAAATAACAGCAGCAGCAGCCGCAGCAGCAGCAAGGAAAGCGACCTCCATGCCGGAGCTCATGTGTGCTCCATGCTGGGCTCTCAGCCTTTGCTTGGATGTGCACTCCCGGCCCTCGCCCCCAGCCAGAGGTAGAGATTAGCTCGTCCCGGTGTTGTTTCCTAGAAGGAAACTGCCTCCTCATTCGCTGTCTCCCCTGTTAGATGGCGAGCTGGGTGTGGGCCCCAATCTATTCTCTCCTGTACATTGCTGGGTTCCTGGCACTCAATATCAGCCCCTTCGGATGAAGAGACTGAGGGTCAGAGAAGTTGTTCAGCTTGCCAGGAGGGAACCCCAGTCTTTCAGGTTCTAGGGTCCCAATTTTAAGTACCATAGCTGTTTGAGAGACCCTCTTCAAGAAAGCTGCAGAGCCCAAGTCCCCCGCCCCCCACCCCGCCCCACCATGTGTGTGTGTTTCCCTTCCTGATTCTCAGGCCTTGGGCTGATACCTGTGAAGGTTCTAAACCAAGTCTTTCCCTTACCTTTTCCTTACCTGGAAATCCCAAGAAAGTTGGCCAGACTTGCTCAGTCTTGGGAAGTTTCATTCTTCCAGGGTCTTCTGGTGTTGCCTTTTTGGCGTGACCTGATTAAAATTTTACTTTGGTTCTCACTTACAGAAATCCTTTCAGGGGAGATGACCTTGCTAAGTGAGTACCGGCCCCCATACCCCCCAAGTAATTCCTGTATGCAGTCGGTCACTGTTGTTTATCTCCATGATGGGACCCCTGGTTATAGACGGGTTTAAGCCAATGTCTCAGTGAAGTCAGAGGTTATAAATCAGAGACTTGGCCGTACCACTGAGTGACCCGGGGAGCCTCACTGGGCCTCTCTGAGCCCCCGACTCCTCATCTGTAAAATGGGGATAGGTTGCTGCGAGTTCATGCCGAGAAAGTGTGTGACTCGATTCCCAGACATGGGAAGGGCTCCGAAAGCGCCTGGGCTGCTAGGGTGTCCTGCCACGTGGATTTTAGCATTTGCGCAGCACATCCAAGTGTGCCTTTGTCCCAAGTGAACATCTGCCCATGTCTGGGCCGGTGGATTCTATAGACGAAATGCCCATAACACAACTCTGCCCTTAAAAAGCCACATACCTGTCTGGGCACTCAGAGTCCTTCGAGATGGGGTGGGGGCATTCAGGTGGTGGGCACTGTGTCTGCATAGTCTGAGTCTGGTTTCCAGAATTCTCAGCAGAGCAGGAGCAGGGGTCACCCCTCTCTCCTTACCCTCAACTCCCTTGGAAGCTGCCCTCAAATTTCCTGAAGTTCCTTTGCGTTTGGCCCGGTTCAATACACGCCGCTTTCCTCATTGTGAAGAGCCTGGGCAGTGCCGGCCCCATGGGCGGAGGGGGGACCTCAGCTTCTCCTTCATTTAAAAAAAAAACAGTTTCCACCAATAATATACCATCTTTATCCGGATTCTTTAAGAAATATCTGTTTATAAAAGAAGTCTGTCTAATACCTGTATGAGATTCCAAGGCCTGCCCTAACAAATGACCATAGTCAAGGTGGATTAAACAGCAGAAATGAATTCTCTCCCAGTTCCGGAGGTCAGGATCCTGAATTCGAGGTGTCAGCAGGCCCATGCTCCTTCTGAAGCCTCCAGGGGAGACTCCTTCCTTGCCTCTTCCAGCTTCCGGCGGCTCGAGGAGTTGGTTGGCTTGTGGCTGCGTCGCGCCAGCCCCCGTCTCTGACTTCGCATGGCCTTTTCCTCCATCTCCCTTCTGACTCTGGAAAGGACAAGTGCTGCTGGATTTAGGGCCCATCTAGAAAATCCAGGATCAGCTCTTAACTACACCCACAAAGATCCCCCTCCAAATAGGCTCACCCCCACAGGTTCCAGGGGTCCAGAGCCCACCGCCCAACCCCCTACAGCACCAGGTGGTACCTGAGCTCCTGCCCAGCCCAGCACTGCACTCAGCACTTGGAAGCCCAGACAGTGATACCCACCTCTCGGGGGGCCTGTCCTGCATGCAAAACTCTCCGCCTGCCCCCGTCTTCCTCACAACAACTCTATAAGATGTGCGGGGCTGGGATTGCCATTTCCCAGAAGAGGACAACGAGGCACAGAGAGGTAAAATAACTTGTTAGGGTTTGGAATTGGTGGAGCCAGGCTTTGAACGGGGGCCTCTGCTCTGCTGATGAAGAGAATGGAATCCTGGTCTCGAGCAGGGGCTCAGCCCCAGAGGCACAGCATCAGGTCTTTGAGTCCTGACTCCTGGACACCAGGCAAGATTTGGGGGAACAAAGATGAGCCAGCCCTGGTCCCCACCTTGGAGGAGCTCACGTAGCCTTGGAGAGGGGGACACAACAATAGAACAGTGAAAACCCGTGGGCTTAGTGGGGATCACCCAGGACTGCCTAACCGATCCACCTCATTATAATCACTACAAAGACCCCTTAGAAAAGTGAAAAAGACCTTGCTTTTAAAACGTCCCCTGCTTGGTGCGTCAACATCAGAATTCCAGGTTCTTCTCTGTAGTCAGTCAGTGGATGGTCCACCTTCTGTAACCCAAAACAGACTCCGCTTGCAGTTGTGTTTGGAAACCTGTTGGCTGGTCCTTTGCTGGGCTGCCCTAGTCCGTGGGTGCGGGGGTCTCTGGACCAGTCTCCCAGCTCCTCCTACTCCGATGCATGGGAAGCAATTTTAAGAAGCCACTGTGCCCCTCCCCTACACTATACGCCCCGCGGTGACTTCAAGTCTGGGATGGAGAAGACATCTCCAGGTCACCACAGGCTCTGGGGTCCCCACCACCTCGGAGACACCCTCATACAAAGGAAGCTTGCCAGGGCGAGAGGCTGAGGATTGCAGAGCCCCCTGAACCTAAGGGAGGGCATAGCCTCTGCCTTTAACCCCTGCACGCCCATGACCGCTATCTCCAAGGCCTCAGGTCCCCTGTGGTTGTGGGGCGGAGGAGGAAAGGGGTCTGCTCCAGAGAAGAGGAGCACGTGCACACACCTGGACGTTTACCTCCCGCGACACCCCCTCCACTGTCCCCTCTCCCCGTCAGAAAGCCCCTGGGAGAGGCCCAGCTGGGTGCTCACTGGCTCTGTAACCTGGGCTGCCTCACCCCTCCTTTTGCTGCAGATTTTTCCAAGGAATTCAAGTTTGTCTGTGGCTGGTTTCTACCAGGCCTCCCTAAAAACCCTGCAAACAAGAGTCCACACGGCCTCAACAACAGCTCTCACAGAGAGAGTGGGGGGCCGAGTGCAGGAAAACGCTGTGCTGCGAGATGTCGGGCCCTTCCGTCCTTTGCCTCCCGAGGCAACCTGTGTCAGCTCAGTCATGCCCACACAGGCTCCCTCTGGCTGTCCCCATCACCAACCAGCTGGGCAGGGGCGGGGAAGCACTCATATTATTTTAAAGAAAATATAAGAAAGCAGGTGCCACAGATGAAATATAATTGAGACAAATGCCCTCTCTTTAGTAACTCAAATTTCTAAACGAATTCCTCTCTGCATCACCAGTAAAGTCCTTCCTGCTGTTATTTGCTCCAAGGCCCGTGTTTGGCCAACAAGCAAACTGCATTTGTTAAGTAATACAAGCTTTCTGATTTGGGGTTGATCGAGGGCAATGATGATGCCTTTCGGCTCGCATCAGCCCTGGAGATCCTGACCAGACAAGTGGGTTGATATGATTCTATCCAAAGGAAAGAAACGTCATGTTGGGAATGGCTGTGGCTCAAGCAGTTGAGCACCTGCTTCCCACATGGGAGGTCCAGAGTTCGGTTCCCAGTGCCTCCTAAAGGAAAAAGAAACAAACAAGCAAACGGACAATGAGCAAGAAACAACAAGCAGACAACGAGCACAAACAACAAGCAAAAATGATGAACAAACAGACGAGGGGGTAAGGAAGTGGGAAACAAACAACAAGCAAGCAAATGAAAACACCAATTCAGGGGAACTGATGTGGCTCAGTGGCTGAGTGCCGGCTTCCCACATAGGAAGTCCTGGGTTCAATTCCCGGCTCTGATACCTAAAAAAAAAAGAAAGAAAGAAACATGCTATTGTGGGAAGCCTGTGGTGGCCTGGTCCTTGATAAATGTACGGGGTCCATGGGGGGTGTCAGGACCTGTAAATAGCGTGGAGCCCATCAGCCAGACTTTGAGGGTCTCTGGGGAACCCCAGACTGGGAACCACCTGGCTGGGATGGGGAGCAACTCCTTGACCATCCCTACGCTGTCCCCATTGTCCCATGAAGGAAACCCTCATGCAGTAAGCTGTCTGGGAGAAGTCAGGGGCTGTGGGGCATCCTGGCTCTGCCATTTCCTGGCTGTGTCTGAACCTCTGGGCCCCGCTTCCTCCCTCCTGGGTTGGGAATTCTCTGGAAGAGGTGGATATCTTCATTGTTGTCATCACTGCTAGTGCAGCTGTCCTGACTTCCCCCCCTTTGTGCCACGATCATCAACCTGGATTTCTGTGATGAGAAGGGGGCTCAGAGGTATAGACTGAACGTGGAAATGCATCTTGGGGACTTCTTCTTGGAAGCCCTCTGAGAAGCTGTCCGCAGTGGGACAAGACAGCCTGGAATGGGGATGAAGAGGGCAGGCACGGCGGCCCCTTAGAGGGCTGAGGGCCCATTGAGATACAGTTCTGGGTGCATCCCAATGCTCCCAGTGCTCCCTAACTTCACTGTGCAGCCAACCACCTGGGGATCTTGTTCAAAGGCAGATTCTGAGCGGGTAGCAATGGGGAGCGGCTCCCAGGTGAGGCTGGGCCAGCGGGGCCCACCCTCTGAGGAGAGGCCGCCACGGATTCTCTGCCAGGGGAAGATGACAGGCAACTTGATGTCTGGAAGGGGCGGCTCCAGAGAGGCCCCTAGAACCCGGGATGCCCATGCCAGGAAAGACGAAGCAACGTGCGGGTAAAATTGTGGTTTTAACGAAAGAAAAGCCCTCTGCCTTCTAGCGTGTGGAAAGATCTGTGTTCCTGCCCCCACACAGCCCCAGGGGCCTGAAAGAATGTGGCTTTCTGAGCACAGCTTTTCCTCACTGAAGGGGGTGGATTTGCTCTTTCAAAGTTGCCTTTATAATGAAATTTTCTATATCAAATGCTAGTTTTCCAATGGCTCACGTTTTCACATAGACATACTCAACTCTAAGGCACCGGCTTTGAGAATGCCACAGACACAAGGGGGCCGGACAGTTCGAGGATGCAGGACATCCCCGGGCGTCCATGGGCTACTGAGCTGGTAAGAGCTGTGCAACCGAGTTTAGTGTTCAACATCTGAATCCCAGTGGACCACAAATGGTATCAGGCCACGGTCAGACCATGGCCCAGAGCCTTAACTCATACCATTGGCTGTGAGACTGGTGGGTCAGACTGGGTGGCCCAAGGCAAACCAGCCCAGAGAGATGGCCCCATCCTGGTAGGCCAGCCATGGTGTCTTTGTATACCAAATGCCGAAGTCAAACTCTGAATGTCAGGTCAGGAGTATTTTTGTTATATTTTGGGCACAGTGGTTTCAAGTGCTCAAGGAACCTGGCAGCAGGGCAGTTAAGCTTTGTTTCCCAAAAAGTGCTCTGAGACTATGTTATCAGAGTTCCACGAAGACTCCTGAGAAATGCTGGGTTAAAAGAACCTGCGCAAGGAAACAGATGTGGCTCAAGTGATAGGGCTTCTGCCTACCATATGGGAGGATCCAGGTTCGATCCTGAGACCTCCTGGTGAAAAAGAAGAGAAAGCATGCCTGCACGGCAAGCCACGTGCCCACACGGTGAGCCGAGTGCCCACGTGGTGAGCCAGGGCCTGTGCAAGTGAGTCAGGCAGCAAGATGATGACGCAAAAAAGAGAGATGAAGGGGAGAGTCAAGGTGAAGCACAGCAGGGACCAGGAACTGAGGTGGCGTAGGGGACAGGGAACCTCTCTCCACATCAGAGGTCCCAGGATGAAATCCCAGTGAATCCTAGAGGAGAAAAAGGCAGCGAGAAGACAAAAAGGAAACAGATACAGAAGATCACGCAGCAAAAGGACAAGGACAGCAAAAACAGCAGAGAGAGGGGAAGGGGGAAAATAAATTAAAAAATAAACCTTTAAAAAAAGAGGTTGAGCAGCCTCTTCGCCAAAGGGACCAGCCTTAATATGCCAAGGAGCACTGGGAATCTTGAACAGGGGACCAGATTCCACAGTGCTGCCTGCGCTTGATTGACCGTGTTTTTCCCAAAGCTTAGCTTAGAATCGATATTCCAAGGTACACACTTTGGGAACGCAATCAGGAGACAACGCCCTTGTTACTAAAAGGTCTCTCTGTTTCTGTATCAATTGCCAGCTGCCACGTAACAAATCACCCCAAACATAAGGACTTAAAACAATAAACATTTATTGTCGCACAGTTTCTGTGGGTCAGGAATTCAGAAGCAGCTTAGCTGGATGGTTGTGGCTTGCGATCTCTCTTGAAGGTGAAGTAAAAAAAAAAATACACCTAATGGAAAATGGATGATAGAGCTACTTTAACAATCTTACATCAGTTGTAACAAAGGAAACTGCTGTTCAAAGAAAGTAGTACAATTACATATTTTAAAAAGTGGTATCATCAATAGAAACAAATATTCCACACCAATCAAGGGGTTGGTGGTGGCGTGGTGCACGGGAATCCTGTTTTTATGATTGTTTTATAAACTCACAACTTTTCTAATAATTTTTAAAAGATAGAGATTGGGGAAAAAAAAAAAAAAGACGTCAGCTGGGCTGCTGTCATCTGAAGGCTTGCCTGGGGCTGGAGGCTCCGAAGACGGCTCACACTTATGGCCGGGGGAGGCAGGCGGCCTCACTTCCTTGCACCTGGATTATTTCTCCAAGGATTCTTGTGTATCCTCACAGCACAGCGGCAGGCTTCCCCGGAGTGCCTGATCCAAGAGCGCAAGGCTGAGGCTGCCGTGCCTTCTATGACCCAGCCTCGGAAGGCACACGCCGTCATCTTCCCGTTTCCCAGGGGTTCATCAGCCACACCTCACCCAGGGGAACGGCAGTGGCAGGGGTGCAGCCCCGTTTGTGGGGTGTTCGCTGTACCAGGCGCCTCGTGGGCACCATACTGGTGACGGTGTGTGGTCCTAGACCCCCAAGCGGTAGATTTTGCTAAAATTTCTATTGTAGGCCACTTACGTCTACGAAACATATAAAATGGGTTTTTTTGTGTGTGATGATGGCTACAGTGACACAAGCAACTCTGCCTTCTGGAAGTTGAGAGACAAAAATCGTTGACCCTCGCAAACCCACCTGGAGAAGATTGAAACAGAGAATAAACGTAGGATGGAGAAATACCGATGACTTAAACAAATAATAAATAGATGAGATAAAATATTTCGTGTCCAGGATGAGGAGTAAGTCCACTAACGAGACAGGGAGCAGGGTGAGCCGGGGGACTCTTTGGCTTAGCCAGAGCCTCCTTGCCGTGGAACGCTTTGCTGCGGCGGTGGCGCCCCAGGCTCGAGGAAGCCTTGCGGCAGAGCCACTGCTCGAGAAGAGCCTTGCTCTGCAACCGAGCGGACCCCGAGTCACGAAATAGACCTGGCTTCTGCCTAGGCCTCCTGCAGGAATGATCCCCAAGGGGCTGGAAGGAACTCAACCCCTCCTCCACCAGATGAGTCGGCGGGGACGTGTGCAGGCAGGGAGTGGGCCCCAGAATTTTCCTGGCCTGTCGGGACACGATTTTCAAAGACAGAGCGTCCGGGGCTGTGATTTCCCCCTCAGAAGTCTCAGCATGTCGCCAGAACTTAGGAGAGCTCTGGCTAAATGTGCTGTCCCAACGACAGAGAGACGTAGAAAACAGAAGACGGGGTTTTCTGACTCTCCTGATGCTGCAGCTTGACCTGGGCTGATGGAGGATGTTTGGTGAGGAGAAGTGGGGCTAAAGGCACAGTGCCAGGCTGGCCGACGAGAGCTCTGGCTCCATCCCTTCGCACAATGCGGCCCTGGGCAAGTGCCTCGACCTTCCTGGGCCTCAGTTTCCCCATCCAAAAAGTCAGAGGGTTGGCCTTGCCTGCGGGTCCTCAGTCTGTTCTGAAGATCCTGGGGCTGGGCCACAGAAGGCAGAACCTACGGGGGTGTGTATGGGGGGCATCCTAGACCACCCCCTCCCTGTCTTTCCAGAACAGTTCCACTGTCGTCTGATCTACTATGCTGATGTTCTGAGTAATACTTCATTACGAAGAGCGGAAAGAAGGGAGGAAGGGAGGATGGAGAAGGAAATGTCTCCACAGATAAAACCATACAGTCTGGAAGTTTTCCACCCACTTTCCTCTTTGTCCCCTGGCTTATTCCTTCAAGCCACAAGGGACCCAAGGAGCCGACTCCCTCCAGTAAGCCTTGTTTAGTGACTGTTCATTTCCAGGTGCTCTTGCTTTTCTGGACTTGAATCTCTGTTTCTTTTTTCTCTGCTTCCTGCAGAGCTCGAGGCCCCATGAGAGGCAGAGAAAGGAAGGGGGCGTTGGTTGGGGGTCCCCAGAGGTTTCTGGGTCTCCTCTCTGGCTGACAGTGCTGGTGTCCTCCCTGGGCACAAGACACGGGTCTCGGGTGCATGCTGCATGGCCCCCGTGCCCCGGGGTGCGGCCGGCTGGTCAGTGGGCCCGGCTCTGCCATCCCTGCCTTTGCGGTGGGGGCCTAGGCCAGCCATTGCCGGCTCTGGGCCGCCGTGTCCTCATCTGTGACGTGGGGAGGCTGTGGATTTGGGTGATTTCTCAGCTGCTCCCAACTTAAACAGGACTAAGTGCTGCATTTATTGAGCTCCAATGGTGCGCACGGTGGGAGAGGGACTGACCCTGCTCCGGGAGGGGTGTCAGCCTTTTGTCTGGGAGGACGAACCATCTTACATCTGCTGCTCAAGCTGTCACGGGGACGGCAGGGCCCAGAGTGGCCACGGGCCCCAGGAGAGCCCACTGTCCTGTTGGGGGCACTTTGTGTGGCTCAGGTGTTCTGGTCTTATAGTGTATCTGGTTCGTACTTTTCCCATTAAGACTTTGTTTTCTACTCAAGGGAATCAGCGCCTAGAGCTGGACTTGACTAGTTACCCGCCACGTAAGATCTTTCCATGGCTCATTGCTGCTCGCAGAAGATAGACCAAGTCCTGGGAAGGGCCCTAAGGCCTCTGGGGCCCAGCGCAGGACCAAGTGCTCAGACTGGGGGCTTTCCACCCTCGCACTCTCTATTTCATCTATTCCAGACACACAAGCTAGAACATGCCCACCTCTCTCTTCTCTCTAGAACCTCATGCCTGCTTCCTCTGCCTGGAAATCTGTCCCTCTCCTATTCATAAAGCTCCCTAAATGTCACTTCCTCCAGGAAGCCTTCCCAGATTAGTGATTTGTTCAGCCGCTTCTGTTTATGCTCGGTCTCACCCTGTACTTCTTCCTTGCACGACTCGCCACAGTTGTAAAGACTTAAAAAAAAACAACAACCTGAGTGTCTGATCTCCACCCGGCCCCCACTAGAACTAGAAGGTGGGCTGACCCTGCTGGGTTTAAATCCCTGATGCCAGGCAAAGTGCGTGTGCAGCGCACTGGGGGGGCTGGGGTTGGGGGGTTGCTCTGGAAACGTCTGCTGAGTGAGTGAATCGATGAGCAGAGATGACGAGCGCGCCACAACGCTACCTGTTGAACCAGGTTGGTCACCTAGGTCTGGGGCTGCTTGACATTTGCCTGACGTGGTCAAGCAGAGCCTGGGAAGGACCCTGGCGTCTGCCTGGAGGGAGCGAAGGGGTTAAGTGTTTCTGGCGGCCTCGCGCTGTGTCTGCAGCAGTTCCTCCTTCCCTTCCGGGGCTGCTGCGACCCGAGGTTGGCTTGGAATGTTTGCAATGCGGAGCTAGCTGGGGAGGACGGGTGGGTCGAGGTGGGGGCCTGTGGGAGGCCTGCCGGGCCAGCTCCCCAGTTGAGCAATCACCCAGCCAGTTCCTGTAACTCCTGCCCCTCCGCCTCTTCCCGCCCTCCCGCCCTGGCTGCTTCCCCCAAGCCGCCGCGGCCTGCCGGGCAGGAGCAGTGGGGGCGGCCTGCGCTCTGGGACCTGCAGAGGGAGATGGAGGGACAGAACCAGCCAGCCTGGAAGCCACCGGTGAAAGGGAGGGGTTTCCAAGGAGAAACAGAGAGGGGATGCGGTCAGCTTAGCAACCTCAGCCCAGAACGGGCAGGGCCCAGCCAGGCCCCACTGCAAGGCCCCGCTGAGCTGGGCCACAGCCCCGTGTTCAACCTCTTTTGTTCCCTGGCACCAGGCTGCAAGTAGACACAGCATGGACACCTCAGTGTCACTTGCCTGGGATGCGCTGAACCACAGGGGACCCTCTTCCAACTAAAGGCAAAGACCGCCATGGTCTGCTCAGCACTGCCCACTGCCCAGCCCAGTCCTGGGCCGCTGGGTCACCCCCTCCAGGAGTGTGGAATAAACGCCAGGAAGCCAAACCTGAGCTGGTTCTTGGAAGCCCCCTGGCCTTTCTTTCTCCAGGTGCCTTCAAAGAAGGTACTTCATGGATATTGAATATTTGGTTGAGCCCAGGCACAAAATTAATCTTTCTCCACAAGAACATACCTTTCTTTGGGGGGGAAGCAGCATTCCCTGATGCTGTTCAAGAGAATTCTGTCTGCCACCAGTATTTATGGTGATCTTGGGGGAGGCAGCCTCTGCAGCCATTTTGAATCTCGGCGCTGCCATTTGAGCTTCGTGGCCTTGGCACCTCTTTCTGATCTTCAGTTTCCTCATCTGTACAGTGGAGTTCAGTGAAAGAGAGGGTGTAGCCGGTCCGGCAGTGATCCTGCTCTTCGAGTCCTGAGCCAGCTGTGTACCTGCCTTTTCCTGGCCCCACGACCTTCGGCCAGCTTGGGACCTCACTCAGGGTCCTCCCCTCACCCTGGCTCCAGGCCTTGCCTCAGCTGCCAAGTGAGACTGGGCTGTCAAGGACCTGTGCCACTTTAGCCACATCTTGTTGGAATCAGCAGGGGAGCTCCTGGGACCCCACATCTCTGAAGGGCTGAGTAGGTGGTCCTGTCTGTCCTTTTTTTTTTTGATGGGTACTCATCAGAAATTTTTTTTTTTATTTTCTTTTAAATGTTACATTAAAAAAATATGAGGTCTCCATATACTCCCCACCCCACCCACACCACCCCTCCCACATCAACAAACTCTTCCATCATTGTGGCACATCCACTGCACCCAGCGAATACATTCTAGAGAACTGCTGCAGCACATGGACAGTGGTCTACATTGTAGTCTACATTCTCCCCCAGTCCACCCAGTGGGCCATGACAGGACACACAATGTCCAGCATCCATCCCTGCAGCACCACCCAGGACAACTCCAAATCCTGAAAATGCCCCCACACCGTATCTCTTCTTCCCTCTCCCAGCCATCAGCAGCCACTGTGGCCACCCTCTCCACATCACTACTACAATTTCTTCCCTTACTAATCACAATAGTTCCCCAGCAGAACACCAGTAAGTCCATTCTAATCCATACTCTATTCCTCCATCCTGTGGACCTGGGATGGTTATATCCAGTCCCCCTCTACATCAAATGGGGGCTTAGATTCCACATGGATGATGAATGCAATTCTCCTGCTTGCAGCTGTAGGTACTCTTGGCTCCCTGGTGTGGTGGTTGACCCTCTTCACCTCCCTGTCAGCTGGCCAGGGTAAGTCTGTCTGTCCTTGAAGTCACATCCTCTCCAGGACAGAGCTAGGAGGTGCCAGGAGTATCAAAGCAGCCTGTTTTATGGGTAAGGAGGCTCAGGGAGGAGTGACTTGCCAAGCCACGCAGACCTAGAGCAGGATTTAACCCAGAAAGCCATGACAATAACACGAAGGACTCTTCTACGCTCTACCACTCTTTATTGGGCACTTACTGTGTACCAGGCGCTGAGCCAAGCACTTTACAAGGCTGATCTGCTTTAATCCAACAGCATGCTTAAAAGGGAGGTATTTCCATCCATTTTTTTCAGGAAATTGAGGCTCAGAGAGGTTGAAGAACTTGCCTGAGGTCACACAGCTTGTAAAGAGTGGAGCTAGACTTTGAACCAGACCACCTGCCTCCAGAGCCTGTGTTCCTGGCTAGTCTCCTCTGCACTTGGCTTGGGATTCAGGCTCTGGACTGGGGGCCTGGGCAGCCTTGTTAGCCCCTTAAGCTCACCAGGTTCATCAGCAGCCAAGTGGGGGAAATCGCCCCAGCATCCCCCGTGCACCAGGAGCTGTGCTAAGTTATCACCGCCACCTTGTGAGAAGAGCTCAGCGGTGGAGCCAGGATGCGCACCCAGGGCAAGGCTCTCCGGCCCCTGCTCCCTTTCCGGTGTTCTTGCATGGCCAGGGAGGACATCCACAGCCAGCTCCCGTGGACAGATGGACAGATGATGGCTGCCCCCCTCCCAGGGCCTGCGGGCTCTGTGGCTTCGCCACCTCCTCCCGAGCAGGTTTCCTTTAAGAAACCAGAAGATTGATTTCCTGGCAGGCTCTGCGCGGAGGAGCCCGTCCAAATGGTTTGCATGTCTGCATTTTTTACTGCTCCGTTTAATATGTATGCAAATGCCGGCCGGCTGCGCCCGCCGCGCGGCTCGCACAGTCACACGCGGCGCCCCATTAAAGCGGCCGTCCCGGGCGCGCGCCTCATTCGAGGCGACGGGCTCCGCGGCCCTGATAGATGGGGGTGCGGGGGACGGAGACAAATGATGGCTTTTGTAATTTCTTTCTCTCTTTTTCGGGGGGGGGGGGGGGAAGGGAGGACGCCAGACTGGAAGCCTGCAGAGGAGATTTAAATATATGCAAAATTGTTTGTGGGTTGGGGCGGGGGGGGGGGGGGGGGGGGAGTGTGGAAACCTGAACTGAGAGATTGAGAGGAGAGAATTCCGGTGTTTTCCCCGTTTTCCTCCTTGGGAGCTGGAGCCCCCACAGTCACCTTCTGGCAGAGAGCGGAGCGAGCAGCTTTGCTCCTGATAAGCAGCTCAGGTCCTGTGGGAAGCCGGAGCTCAGCTGCAGAAAAGGAGAATGTGGGTTATTTGCAGCCCAGCTATGCCGGGAGGCCACCGATGGCCAGTTTTTCCTTTCCCACTCCCTACTTTCTTTTCTTGGGCTTCCAGGGCTTATAACTTTATACGGATGATGTTAGTTAACTCGCAATAGCCCTTGAGGTAGGTACCAGGATCACAAACATTGTATAGCTGGGGAAACTGAGGCTGGCAGGAGGGAAGTCCCTTGGACAAGACAGTGCTACAGAATGGGTGAGTGGGGAGCTGGGATCTCCAGGCCCTGTCCTTGATCCTCACAGCCCTCCCCTTCCAGAGATATTGTTGCTCTTCCCTGTGGAGTTTGCTCCCAGAAATGGAGGGTCGCTCTGTATCCACCCAGACTAATTCCTCACGGCACGCTCCCCCCATCCCTGGCCCCCCCCCCCACCTGCCTGGGAATGCAAACCCGCGCCAGACTGAGCCTAAGGGCTGAGCCCCAAGTTTAAAATACATTGTTTAAGCCTAAAATTTGAGGTGTGCGTTTTAAAGGAATCTTTCCTCATTTCTCAGTATATCAGGCCCCAAGGCAGCTGGAGGCAGCCAGAAGGACCTGTGAGGGGGACAGAAATATTTC
Organism: Dasypus novemcinctus; assembly: GCF_030445035.2. Taxonomy (NCBI): domain Eukaryota; kingdom Metazoa; phylum Chordata; class Mammalia; order Cingulata; family Dasypodidae; genus Dasypus; species Dasypus novemcinctus. The sequence continues at coordinate 87,780,190 of NC_080680.1, read as the reverse complement.
AGAGAGGAGGCTCCCTTCCAGAGAGAGGGCCATCTGAAGCAGTGCCACGACCGAAAGGAGACCCAAAGTCACACACTTGGTGTACACCATTGTGTGCAGGCGTCTATGTGTCCACGCGTGCACGTCAGTGTGTCTGTGTCCAGGGTGTGGCCGTGTGCATTTGCCCGGGTGAGCCCGAGGGCTGGATAGTGTGTGTGTGCCTGGGTGAGAACGTGTGTGTGCAGGAGTGAGGGTGTGTGCACGTTTGACTGTGGGGGGTGTGCAAGGTGGGAGCAAGCTAGGGGCTTCTGGATCCGCCTCTCTCCCGCCCAGGCGCCAGGCAGCCGAGGCCGCAGGGCGTTGGGGCCCAGGGCCTCCCTGTCCGTGACTCTTCGCTTTCTCTCATCTCTGCAAATTCTGGAGACCACCTCTCAGGGCTGCCCAAGCCCCTCACCTCTCACCTGCTTAACCGCAGGAGTCCTTCCCTGGTCCCCGGCGCCCGTGCTCCCCCCACCCCCAGTCCATCCTCAGGACAGCAGCCGGGGTGGTCCCTGAAACTGGCGTCTCCCAGAGTCCAAGGTCCTGCAGAGGCCTGCCTTACCCCTCCTCCCCTCCCTCAAAACGTGCTCTCCTGGGGTTTTCCCTCCAGATTCCCCCACAGCTCACTGGCTCCCTCATGCCTCTGGAGCTCCTGGCCGCCCACCTCCCCACTGCCCACGTCACTCCCTTCCATCCCATCTTATTGGCCTGTTTGTTTTGTGCGTGGCCCCACAGGAATGGGAGCCCTGTGAGGTCACAACCCCACCTCCCCCTGCACTCCCCTCCCTCCCCCAGCTCATTTACCCTTCTGAGGCCCAGTTGAGCAATGATCCCCAAAGTCTCCCTGGCCTCACCCATCTCTAGTCACGGTCCCGCTTCCCTCCAGCCAGCACCACAACAGCGTGAATAAGTAGTTGCTACCTGTAGCCTGTTTGCAGGACCAGGCTGAGAACCATGGGAATGGACATCGACCCTGCCCCTCTCTAAATACTCGGCGCAGGCCTCCAGCCCGAAGGACCCACAGCGTTGTGAGTCAGGGGACAGAAGCCGAGCCCGGTTGTGTCTTCTCCCCAGAAGAAACTGCTCCCCCTGCTGCAGGAGGGCAGGACCGGGTACCCATCCGGGCTTCCCCAGCACCCAAACAATGCCCAGCGCGCAGCGGTTGCTGGATAAATACCTGGTGCATTGCTGCGTGGGAGTGAAGCAGGTTGGTTTAGAGAGAAGGAAAACGAGGCCCAGCGTTGACCTGGCAGAAAACACGGCCGTGAGACCCGTGGCCCCAAAACCCTGCCTGAAAACCCCCGAGGGAAAGAGGCAAGCCAAGAAGGCAGCCGGAGACCCCACGAGACCCGCCACGGGACCTCTTTGGGAAAAACAAGAAGATCCCCTTTGACCCTCGAGATCCGGTTGGGCCAAGGGGAAGCTCCAGACACCTCCCAACAGCAGGCATCCCCTTTGGCCCCCTGAGAACTGACAGGTGGGATCACCAGTCAGAAGAGCAAACAGCTGGGGCTGCTTCCCAGCGTTCTGCAGGGCGAGGAGGAAAGGTCTTAAAAGACCTGACCATGGCACACCCATGGTCCCTGCCTCCGGCCACCTACTTTTCCACGTTTTCTTGTCTCCTAATAAAGTCTTTACTCCCTTGCCCACCCTGTGGCGAGTCCTTAAATTCTTTGATGCAACAGAAGCCCAGAACCCAGAAGCCCAGACCCCAGAGCCTGCCGCCAACAGGAGGCTGGAGGCATGGGTGGGCTCTGGTGGAAGGGGCTCTCGGGGCTCCGGTCTGTGCCGCAGGCCCCAGCTGGGGGGACTGGGGTTCTGTGTGGGTGGCCCGAGTGGGCCCTGACCCTGGGCAAGGGGCCACGGTGGTGGCTCTGAATGATGGGGCTGAAAATGTGCCTGCCCTGCCTCCCCACTGGCCTTTATCCCAAAGCAAGGGGTGACCCGCAGAGCAGCCGGCGGCGTGCCGTGCCGGGGAGCGCTGAGGAAGGGGCTGCTGGAGGCTGGGCGGGGAGCAGGCACTGCAGGAACCCTGAGCAGCTGCTCGAGGCGCAGCGACCATATTTTTCTGAGCTGAAAAATTAGGACACAGGATGTAGCTGAGGGCTTTCTCAGATTTGTTCATTTAATGAGCGGAAAAATCTTACAAAGGTAGGGAGAAAGTTAAAGCTTATTTAGTTGTGCGTGTAATGGATTGCCTCTGTTAAAAAGAATCTGCGTTTCCAAAAAGGGCTATTCTGGAAATTAGTAAATCAATTTGTCCAATATTTGAGGGGACATCTGGGCCAACCCTGTCCTTGGTGCTTACCCTATAAGCAGGGAGCAAAAAGGCATGATCCTGGCCTCACAGAGCTCGTGTGGGGAGGTGGACGTTGTTCAAGTAATGTGCCCATGAGAAGAGCCTTGCGGGGGCTGGGATCACAGGTTCGTGAGAGCCCCGGGTTCCCACCTGGACAGGGGCCTGGGGAGGTCCAGGAAGACTCCCCTGACGTGATGGCTAAGGTTCACTGTTGAAGGGATGGGAGAGCAGTAGGGTGTGGTGGGGTGGGTGGGGAAAGGAAGCCCATTCTTGGCAGGGGGAGGCAGAGGGAGCCTGCCCTGGTGACTGCAAGGTGGTGGGTAAAGGGAAAAGGAGGCTGGAGATGACGGCTAGGGCCAGTCCAGGCAGTGTCTGGCAGCCCATGGGGGTATGAACTTTATCCTGCGGCAATAGGGAGCCACGGATGGTTTGACACAGGCAGGGTCTGATCACACTGGTGAGATATTGATGATAATGAAGCTTCTGATAATGTTGGTAATAATAGGGTGCTTTTAGCAAGCACTTACTTATTGCCAAGCACCATTTCTGCCATTTTACAGGTAAGAACCTGAGGGCTGGGGGAGCAGACATGACCTCTCCAAGGTCACGTCACTGGGGAACAGCAGAGATGGAACTCCGATTTTGTCTGGCTCCAGAGTCTGTGCTCTTGTCCTGCACTCAGAGCTGCCCCTTGTCTGGATGTGGAAGGCCCAGGGACATACATCCCACCCCCTCCCGGCCTCTGTGGTGCTGCCTGCCTGCTGCTGGCGTCCCCAGACCTGGGCAGGGACCCAGATCACAGGCCCCGCCTGGGGCTGGGAAGGCCCCACTTGGTCCGTCCTCAGGCTTAGCAGAGGAAGTTGGGGTTAAAACATCAGAGGCCGAGGTTCTGGAGAAGTCGAGGTAGGGCCTCTGGCCCCAACCTGCTCACTGGGGCATGGGGTCACGCCTTTGCGCCAGGAGCCCAGGAGCTCAGCCCCCACTCACCCTGCTGGGGGGTTGTGAACTTTGAAATGTGGCTTCAACGTCCCTAAGAAGCAGGACACCTCCCCACCCCCACACTTTCCTCTTCTGGCATTAGGTCAGGGTGACGGTGGCTCTACAGACTCACTGGTCAGTGGCATTAAAAAAACCCTTATTTCCATTCTCAAGTTGTTGATAGTGGGCTTTTTTTTTTCTTTCTTTTTTTAAGGTACTGGGGCTGGGGATTGAATGGGGGACCTGGTGTGTGGGAAGCTGGTGCTCAGCCACTGAGCCACATCTGCTCCCTGGGCCATCTTTTAAGTTGTATGTAGGAAGATAAATTAAAATACCAGATGACAAGTGAAAGAGACTTCACCTCCCTGAGCCTCAGTTTCCTCCTGAGGAAATGGAGATATGCTGGCACCTCCCTCCCTGAGCCACTGTGAGGATCGCACGGTGCCCCCAAAGTGCCCTGCCCAGGCTCCTGCAGCCCCTCGTCCTGGCAGGCACTCTTTGGGCTTCTGGAGTTTGGAAACATGAGCAGCAGAGGTCCCAGAGGAGAAAAGACCCCTGCCCCACTGCACACACGGGAGACCTGGGGCCTGAAGGCGTCGAGGGGCTGGTCCAAGTTCTCTCAGCACCCCTGGAAATGGAGTGTGGTCTCCCAAGCGCCTCCTCAGGCCCTGCCCGGGCCTGGCCTGAGCTTGAGGCTGCGTCTGTGTCGTTTAGCAAGGCTCTGCGGCGCCGCCACCGCAGCAACAAGCGGCCTGCGCATCTCGGTGCCTTAAAACAACCAACATTCGTTTCACAGAATCTGCTGAGTCCGAGGGGTCTCCACGGCGGGTGCCCTGTCTGTGAAGGCTTGGGGACCAGACGCCTCCGTCTTGTGGCACCTCCCTCTCTGGGCCGCTGTGGCAGGGGAAAGAGCACAGAGGTTCTCGCGCCATGCCTCGGCCTGGAGTGATAGACTCCCTTCCACAGTCCTGTGGCCAGTACATGGGCTCCCCCAATGGCAAGGCCAACCAGTAAGAGCTGAGCACCAGAAGTTTCCACTACCCGTCTCAGCGGGATGAAGGCCAGGGGGTGGTGGTTTCTAGGGACCCCAGGCTCACAGAGTCAGAGAGCAAAAGGCTTTGCAGCTGTAATTGCTCCCCTCATACTCAGGCCCCATCTCCAGCTCCCTTCCCCCGAGGCTAGAATTAGCCTGTGTGTGGGCAGGCTGGGGGGCGCCCGGCACATAGGCCACCCTTTGGCAATACAAGTGGAGACTTAGCGTTACTTTTTCAAGCATAGTGAATCCTCCAGCTCGGTCCCTATCGGGCCTGTAGAGCACAGCCATGGTGCCTTAACCTTGACACAGCCGTCCCCTCCTGAGGGGTATTCAGCGTGTCTGTAGTGTCCTACCATGACAGCCAGTGATGCCTTGACTCTCCTTGTGTTTCTTTCCTACCCATGTGAGTGTTTCTGTGGTGTAAATTCCTAAAAACGGAATCGCTTGGTCGAAGGGTATGTGCCTTTAGCAATCTGACAGCTCTCTGGGGGGAGGCAGGTGCAGCTCCAAGGGCAGCAGGAGCTTCTAAGAATAGTTGCTGGTGGAGCTGGAGTGGGCTCCTATTGTGGACGGGCAACTTCTCTGTCCCAGGGAGTTTTCAGATGGGACACTGGGGAGGGGAAGTGAGAGGGGGTGCTCGTCCCACTTGGCTCCCAGCTTTCAGTGCTAATGCTGGTAGCTCTGACACCTGCACTTTGCAGTTTGCAGAGAGGTGACTCTCATGTCTGTGGCTGCTCAGAGAGCAGCATTTAAGCCATGGTCCCAGGTCAGGATGGGGTCCTCTGGGGTTCCAAGATCCCAGCTTCCAGCTGAAAACCTTGCAGATTTTTTAAAAAAATTAATGTCCTCTCAAATGCACCCATCTTCCTCCAGAGTTTTCTTTCATCAAGTTTCTGAAAATCACCATCACTTCCTTGAGCCAATTCTTTGGCTCCTCCAGTTACATAACAATTAGCCTGCTCCTTTTCCCCTTTGTTATTTTCCTATCTGCTTCATCTCTTTGCCAGAGCATTTCAGTATTTACAAAGTTTTGTCCATTGATTTTAAAATTTTCTTTCTTTTTTGGGAAAAGCCACTATTTTTCTGAAAAAAAAAATCCGTATCTCAATATATATGTGTGTGTGTATGTATGTTTGTGTGTGTGTATAAAATAAATTCAAGCAACATGGAAAACTATGAACAAGAAAATAAAAATCAATATTCTTCACCCAGAGATTATCATGGCTAACATTTGGGTGAGCATCCTCTCAAAGATTGGAAGCATTCCCAACTGATCCCTCCAATGGTAATGAAAATGAAAATCTCTACCTTTCTTGCTAGAGGTGGGGTGTATGCATCACTGGAATGGGTCAGGATATTGCCGTGAATTTGCTTCCCCTTCCAGCGTGTGAGCACAGTCCCCCGGACCTGTCCTTTGTCCACAGCCCTTCCCTGGGGCCTGTCCTTTGTCCACAGCCCTTCCCTGGGGCTTGACTCTGCTCCTTCTTCTCCAGCTCCAGGTCTCCCAGGGTTTGGTACTGACTGACTAAGCAGGTGCTAATGATTTCCCCACGCCCAAAGAAAGTTCCATCCATTCCCCGCCCAGGGAGCAGGGATTTCATTACCCCACCATCTAGAAACCAAGAGACTGAGATCCCCCACCCGCAGTTTGCGTCTTGAGTCAGTAGAAAGCCAAGTTGGTCTCTCTCAGTCTTTGTTGCTTGTCCCCTTGTCCCCTCCCTTGCTCAAGTGCATCGAGTTGTTCTAAGTACAGATAAGCCTTAGCTCGGGCCTGGGTGCCTCCCTGTTTGGGTCTGTCCCGGCAAAGTGGCGGGGTGGGTCCGCTCCAGGCTGTCTCCATCGGGCCTGAGGAGCTTCCTGGGAGGACCCTTGCTTCCAAGGAAGAAGGAGCCGGCAGCACAGAGCTGGCCTTATTTCTCAGAGAGGAGGAGTGATTTAGGGGGCAAAGTGATGGCGGCCCTAGGAGGAAGAGCTGTAATGAAAACTTGGGCATGGGGGGCCAAGCAGCCCTGCTTTAGGGCCTCTTGGAGCCTTGGGGACAACGTCCAGCAGGCAGCGGCACACACGCCCGGGGTCGGCCACAGGGCCCCTGGCTGCGACGTGGGTGCGTGGAGGATTTGGCTGCACCCTGAGCAGGAACAGCTGGGCACAGGACTGTGGCAGTCTCCATCAGCAACTCCTCAGACTTGTTCGTGAGTATTGGCAAGTCCCCCATTGTGCCCAAAGAAGTACTTGGGGACAGCTTTACACTGAAAGTAGGCAGACAGGTGCAAAAGCCAGTGACAAGGGGTGACTGTGGACCGTCCTTCCTCTTTAGGAAGGGCAGCCAGGGTCAGGAGCATGGGCTTTGGGGTCAGACCTGTGGGTGTCCTAGTTGAGCCTCCTCTTGGCTGTGTGACCTTGGGTTAGTTACTTAAGGTCTCTTAGCTCCAGTTTCCTCATCTACCCTATGGGAATAACAGTACCTACTTGACGGGCTTGTTTTAAGGATGGGATGAGATGACCTTGGAAAGTGTTCTGGGCCCCGCAAGTCCTTGGCCAGCCGTCTTACACCACAGCTCCGCTTGTACTTGTGTGCTTACCCTTGATGGGGAGGCCTGGTGAGAGCTGAATTACATAAGGGACTTCAGGAAGCCACAATTCTCTGTCCCAAACGGCTCCTAATTATTTATGACAGTGGTTTTCAAACTGATTTTTTAGACCCACCTTCCCACCTCAACCTTTTTTCTTCTTCTCAAAATAAATCTTACACAAAAGTGATCAATATCGGGTGAAGCAGGGGTCGGGGCTGAAAGTCCATCCACCTGGCCCTTCATTGCCCCCCGCCCAGGCCCACCTCAAGGACCCCTAGGGTCTATGGAATGGGGCCTGAAAACCACTGCAAGAGAGTCACTGGCCACAGAAAGCAGAAGTGGCAGGCAGATGTCCAAAGGAGAGGGGTTGTTTTCCCAAAGCCTTGCCCACCGTGCTTACTTTTAAAAAGAGAGACAGAAAGAAGTCTTCAGATTAGAGATGGAGTGTCCTGCAAGGCCTGAAGTCGCCAGATTGGGGACAGGCTGGGCAGCCCTGACCCCAAGGGCATGGAGACTGCCCAGGATGTTCCTGTGGGAAGGACAACGCACTGGGTGAGAGCACCCTCTGTGTCACAGACCCACAGGAACCCCAGCCGCCCCATGGGGCAAGTCCCTGCTCTGAGCCTCCGCGTCCTCATTTGTAAAACAGGGCCCTGGCCAACAGGAGTCAGTGTTGGGAATAGTAACAAGAGGGATCCCAGGGAGATGTGACTCAGGTGGTTGAGTGCCCGCCTCCCACACAGGAGGCCCTGGGGTCTGTTTTGATGCCTCCTGAGAAAACAACAAAAACCAACAAATGAGCAAACCAACTCAGGGAAACTGGTGTGGCTCAGTGGTTGAGCGCCGGCTTCCCACATACAAGGTCCCACATCCCAGGTTCAATCCCAGGGAAGGGAGGCATCACTGCACCATTTGCAGATAAGGAAACTGAGGCCTGGAGAAGCTGGAAAGCATGCTCAAGGTTACAGATTAATAGTGAGTGTGACCTCTTAACCTTGCATGATATGACTTGGGGGCTAGATATGTCCCCCCATTTCTGGCCCTGATTTTAGGAAATCACATTGTATCTTTAACCCTCTCTTTGCCTCAGTTCCTCCTTTGTGATGATAAGCTGTGGGCATTGATTAGAGGGGATCTGAGCCCTTCTAGACTCCCAGACTCAAGGGCTGATTTGGCCCTAGAGAGTGGGGAATTAATAGTGAATACAGAGTTAGCCCTTGACCCTCTCCAAACAGAGAGGAAAACTGAGACGCAGCAAGCTGAGAGACTTGCCCAGGTTCTGAGGGAAGCAGCAGCCAGTGGCAGGTCCAGATGCCGACTCCTGGGGCAGCAGCCCATCTTCACATAGCCTCCCCCCTTCTCCCAACTCCAGCAGCCCAGTTCTCTGGAGGAAGATTTCCTTGGTCCCAGTTGGGGGTGCCAGACTGCCAGCGACGACAGATTTTTTTTTTTTTTTTTTTTAAATCCTAGCCTCGCTGATTTATATGATTATTCTTATTTAAGGCAGAGAAGGAACCCGAGAGCATGGCAGCCAGTCACCTCCGGGCGGCGGCTCCTCCACGCCTGCCTCACAGTGCCCAGTTCCAGCTCGCGGAGGAGAGGGAGGGGGGAGATGGGAAGGAGAAGGAAGAGGAGAAGGGGAGGGACAGGGAAGGGAAGGGAATGGAAGGGAAAAGGGAGTGGGGAGGATGGGGAGGGGCGCAGGTAGGGATAGGAAATGGAGGGGGGAGGAGTAAGAGGGGGAAAGGGGCAGGAAGGGCAGAGGAGGAGGGGAGAGGGTAGGGGAGGAGGATGGGGAGGAATATGAGGAGGGGGGCACAGAAAGGAGGGCACCCCTCTTGGCAGCTCCCTAAGCAGATAGGAGAGGGAGAAACACAGATGAATAATTTACGACAGAAATTCAAAAAGAATTGAGAAACTCTCAATTTTCAAATATTTATTTTCACAAGTTCCCCCCCTCCCAGCACTCCCCCCTCGCTGGCCCTTGATTTTTCTCTTTTGGGGGCCCCTTCCTGGGAGCAGGCCCCCTCTGGTGTTCCTCGCGGCTCTCCCTTGTCTTCCCTCCTCTCTCTTTCCTTTCTTCCTTCCCTCTCCCCCCTTCCTCCTTCTCCTCTCTTTCCTGCAGCGCAGAAGCCCTTCCCTCGCCCTCTCCGCGCCTTTCCTCACTTGCTTCTGGGCCCCTGGGTCCTGCTCAGGCTCCCTCCATCCCCTTCCCTCCGCCTCCTCCTTCCCCTTCCCCGCTCTCTTCAGCCTTCCCGGGCACCCCTCCCCGTCGGCCTCGCCCTGTCCATCTCTCCCGTCTCAGTGTGTGGCTCTGAGGTCTCGGTCGCTCAGTCTCTCCGGCCGCCCGGGGTCTGGCTCCGTCCCTGCCCGGTCTCGGCGGTGGGGTGGGGTCGGGGGTATTTTTGTGTCTTTGTCTCTCTTTTTCTCCCGCCCTGAACGCGTAGGTCTCTCTCCCTCAGTCTCTACCCGACTGCGTCTCTCTCTTTCTAGTAGTGGCGGTGTGCTTGCGCGTGTTGTTTGTGTGTGTCTTTCTTGTGTGCATTTGTGTAACCGTCTCTCCGTCCCTGCGCGCGCCCTCCCCCTATCCTGGGGCCCGCGTGGCCCAGGTAAAAGCCCGCGGTCGGCTCCGGAGGGGAGAGGTCGTTTCCCCGGCAACCGGCCGGCGATTGGCTGAGCCGCCGGGGCCGCGGACTGAAGCCTCGGCCCCGGCAGGCGGGGGCGGGGGCGGCAGGAGCCCCGCCCAGGCCCCGCCCCGCCCAAGCCCCGCCCCGGCCCCGTCTGGGCCGCTGGTTGCCAAGCTACGGCTGGAGGCGGAGGGGCGCCCTGGAAAGAGATCTCAGAGGCACGTGGAAGGGGTGACCCGGCAGGACGGGCTCCAGGAAGGGCCGGGTCGGGGTGAGGGTGCCGTGGCAGGTAGTCAGTCCACCAGTCATTCAGGTCATCGGTGACTCAGTCGGTGGGTCGGGGGCCCGCGGAGCAGGAGGGTGGGAGCTCAGGGTTTGGAAAGAGGCAGGGCTGAGTTCCAGTCTCTTCTGGGCCAGGAAAAGGCTGTGAGCCTGAGCAGGTAAGACTGCACACCTCGTGGAGACGGCGGTGGCAGCACCGCCTGCAGGGCTGACACTCCAGGTCCCGGGTGCCCTTGTCCAATCCTTTCATGTCACAGATGGGAAAAAAGAGGCACTGAGTGGACAGGGACTGCTGGGGGACCTGCTGGGGGGGGTCACCAGCCTCTTAAGCTCGACCCATTGCACTTCCTGGGGCCTGCTTTACCGGAGCTGAGACTCAGGACTTTCAGAAGTGATTCCTGCCCGGTGGCAGCACCAGGCTCTGGGCCAGACCCAAATGGATCCTGGGCTTGGAAGGCAGGGCAGGGTCCGGCTTGCATTTCCTGCTCCCTTCACCTCTCCTCCTTGGCCTTCTTCCTCTCTACCAGGTGTGGGAAACTGAGGCCCAGAGAGGTCAGATGGATGGCACAGTGGTCAAATGCCAGGAACCCGCCTCCTGGCAGCCCCTCCCCTTCTGCCATTTCAGAGCTTGACCTGTGAATTCCGGAGAGCCAGGGGAGAGGGAAGCATGCTTGCTGATGACTGCGGACTCCCCAGGCAGCATCCTCAGGGTCACCAGCTACGGGGGTCCCAAGGCATATACCCCCCACTCCCTGCAGCTTACCACCAAACGATTCATCTTGGGGCCAACCCTTGTTTGAACACACCCCTTCTGACAAGCACCACCTCCTTCCCCCATCCCTCACTCCCTGCCTGCTCCTGGCAGCTGGAGTTGAAGATGGTGAAGGCTGGCAGAATGTCCCTCCCCAGGAAGGACTGGGAAGTTACCAAGAAGGTGGCTATTTTTAATGCCAGTGGCCCCTTTGCGCCTCGGCCGCAGGCTTCCTGCCAGGCCTGCTCGGTTTGAAGCTCGCAGCTCTAACCCTGCTAGAGCAGTCCTCCCAAGTCGGGGTCCTGGGATTGCCTCCAGTGGCAGGGACAGGCCTGGCCTGTGGAGCTCTCCCAGGCCTGGGGACAGCTGCAGGGCCATCCCCTCCTTGCCCCCTGTCCCAAGCAAACACCCCCCTCCCCAAACACACACACTTCCCTGTGCAACAAACACACACAAACTCATCTGTGAACAGGAGCCACATGCCACCCAAACAGCTGCCCACACAGCCCAGCACGCTCTTGCAGGTGCACTGGCAGCGCACGGCCACGGGCCACAGGCCCCCTCCAGCAGCCTGGCCTACCCACGGCAGCCACTCCTCTCTGTGGGAAGGATTTCTCCAGAACCCTGCAGCGCTCCCCCAAGTTTCCAGATTTTACACCCCATCCCTTCAGAGCCCCAGGACCCCCCAGGTATGTTTCGAACTAGGACCAGCCTAGGAATTGGCACCAGAAAGGGGGAGATTGTGTGTGGGGAGAGGCTGTCAGGCGTTAAGGAAGAGGAGCTGGTTACGAGGCAGTGACCGGTGAGCAGCACCGGCTGGCGGGGAGTGGGCACCTGGTCCCGGGGGAGCTGGGTGGGCAGATGACCAACTGCCAGTACTAGGCTGTGTGTTAACAGAGGAATGGAGCAGCCAGTGATTGCCCCCATCATCTATTCAGTACCTGCTATGTGCTTTAACCCTGTAATACCGTTTAATCTTCACAGCAACCTCTCGCAGTAGGCTCATTATTATCCCCACAGATGAGGAAACTGAGTCCCGAAGAGGTAGATAAACACCAGTCTGAGTTCATAAAGCTGGTAAGCATAAACCCAGGCAAATCCCAGCCTCAGGTCACTGCAGCTACCTTGACGGTTGTTAGAAAGTCTTCAAAGAGGTGGCCTCGTAGGAGCTGAACTGAGAAGGATCTTCCCAGGCAGAAAAGGAGGCGGAGGGGCACGTCGGGCAGAGAGTGCACCCTGAACAAGGCACGGCGAGGCACAGGAGCACCTGAATGTGGCAAGGACTGTGAGGGGTCTGGGGAGGCGTGTGGCCAGTGAGGACAGGATGGAGACCCCCTGTCAGCTTCCAAGGAGGGTTCACAGAACGTTCTTCCGGCTGTCTCTTGATGTGTGACAAACCACCCCAAAATGCAGTGCCATAAAACAACGGTTTAGTAGACTCTTGTGGTTCTTACATCGACTGGGCTCAGCTGGGCGGTTCTTGCTATGGTCTCTTGGCAGTTGTGGTCAGGATAGCAGCTGGGGCCAGAGTCCCCTGGGGGCAAGTCTGGGCCAGTGTCCCAGTGGCCTCTTGACTCTCATGGCTGGGCCCTCAGATGCCCATTCCACCAGAGTTGCCTGGACTTCTTACGTTATGGTCTGGGACTCTGAGAGGCAGGAGGTGACACTGCTGGGCCAGTTAAGGGCTATGCCTGGAACTGTGCCAGTGTCTTTCTCTCCTGCTCTACTGGGTAAAGGGGCCACCCAGGTTGAGGGGGAGCAGCATAGATCCCACTTCTCAATGCTGGGAGTGTCAAAGAATGCATGGCCATATTTAATCCACCACAGATGTTAATAAATGTATTTCATGGAAAAAGTGGAGTTCATGGTTAAATAAATTGTGGGATAGGCTGGATTAAGCCAAATCAAGTAGGGTTCTTTCCTGCAGGACTTCTCAGAGCCTTTACTTGTTGATGTGGATGGTTGGTCTCTAGCAGAGCTTACAGAATTTCCCAAACCACTTTTGGAAACTGATTGTTTTCCTGCTGAGGGAGTCCGATCTTGGGAGGAGCAGGGGAGGAGCTGGGGCCTTGGAGATTGGAAGACTAAGGCTTCTTTCGCACACACCACTTTGGACAACATTACCCCAGAACTTCCAGATCAGGGCTTCTTAACCAGGGGTCCGTGAGCTTGAACCGAAATTCAAAAAAACATTATTCTTACGGAGACGTGTTGGTGCGGGTCTGATAGATTTATTAAATAATACACAGTACAGTGTGGACTTGGTAAGGGGTAGTGGTTTCCACCTGACTGGCAAAGGGGTCCATGGAACAAAAAAGGTTAGGAACCCCTGCTCCAGATCCACTATCTAGGGGTGCCCTTGGCTGTGGAGAGCCACCGGGGCCAGCTAGTCAGGGCCGCCTCCCCAGAGCAGGCTGGGCCAAGGGGCACCATTTCAGGTGGCCCTAGCCTCCAATCACCCCTCTCTCCTTTTCCTTCCCTCCAGCCCTGAGAAAAGGGCTTCCTGCCTCCGAGCCTCGTGGCACTTCCCTCTGTGGGGACAGAGTGGGAGCCCATCGGGGGGCAGGCAGCAGGGGAAGGAGCCTCGCTTCCTGACCGTGTGGCCACACCCCAGGCCCTACCCATAGCTGAGCCTGTGTCCAGCCCCCTGTGGGGCGACAAAGGCGCCTTTCGCTCAGTCGTGTGTGAGGACACCCCTCGAGGAAGGAGCTGGTCTTTCCTGGGCACCTCCTGGGCTGGCAGGCCCTGCGCACAGCAGGTTACAGGGGCCTCGGTTTACCATTTGTAAAGTGGGGGTGGTGACCTTACCTACCCTGAAGGCTGCTGTGAGGGTTCAACAGGGTAATAGGACTGGAGTTACGAGACAGCCACTGCGGCCAGCCCCGCGTCCCCACCACGAAGGCCCGTGTAACCCTGGCCCCGGCTGGGCGCCCGGGGTGGGGCGGGAGGCAGGTCCGCAGCGGATGGCCTGCCCGCTGCGTGCAGAGCGCAGGGCGCCGTGCAGGGTGGGCGAACGCCGCGGTGCCCGCCCCCTGGGGCCAGCCGCCTCCAGGCCTCAATGACGTTAGCTGCTAGCTGCTGGGCTGGAGGGAGGAGGCTCCAGGGAGATGCTCCCCGCACCCACCCCCCGCCCAGGGGCCTTGGGCGACCAGTGCTGCCCCTGCCGGCGCCGCGGGAGGTGGTGCCAGCAGCCACTCCTCGGGACCCGTGCCTTCCACGGCGTCAGGAGCTCAGGCCCGAGCCCTAAGGGGTAGGGATTGGAGCCAAGGAGCAGGGCCCAGGTTTTCCCAGCAGCCGGGTCAGAGGCCGGAGCTGGGCTGTGGGCTCTCTAAGGCACCCCTGGCCTGGGTCCTCTAAGCAGCCCCTCCCTGCTGACCTCAGTGCGCCCACAGACACCCCACAGAGCGCACGAGCCCCCAGGCTCCACCCTCCGGAGCTCCCAACGTCACCCACCGGATGCTCCCAGCCACCCTGCTTCCTCTTGTTCTCTCACCTCCCTCGACCGGCAGCGGCTCTTCCTCCACAAGGCACCGCCTCTCTGCCCACTTCTCCCCCGCCGCTGTCCTCCTCTATTGTGACTTCATCTGCCAGGATCAAGTGCTTCCGCTTCAGCCCCTGCCCCCGGGCGCAGCACACAGGCCCTAGCAGCTCCAGCAGCCCCGGGCCACGGCCCCCCAGGGCTTCCAGTTGCCCTGAAGGCGTCAGCTCCTTCCCATCGCTGTGGGGGTTCCGGGGAGCCTGCCCCTGCCCAGCCTGCAGCCGCAGCCTCCCCATTCCATTCCCTCGCCTCAGCCCACCTCCCCTCCGTGCCTGCGCCCTTGCATGCGCGGTGTCCCAGGGCCCACCCTTGTCAGAGGGTCAGCTCCTCCTTCCTTACCATATCCCTGGACTTCCCTCCTCCAGGGAGCTTCCCCTCACCCCTTCTGAGGCGACTCTTCCACCCAAAGTGTCTCTCCCTGGTCTGTTGACTTGTCACCCCCGCTGCACTGTCACGTGGGGTGGGGGGCATGTCTTGCTTGTCTCTAACCCTCGAGCTTGACCCCAGGTTGCCAGTGTAGGTTGAAGGCTGGCCCAAGGACCTTTCTCTCCCATCCCTAGGTCCTTTCCTTTGGACCACTCCTTTGGGCCCGACTCCTTCCTTGGGACCCACTGGCCTGTCCTTTCCTCATTTCTCTGCGCGTGGTAGCATGATGCTAACGGCACCCCCTTTGAAGGCACATCCTGCCTAGCCCCTGTCCAGCTGCGCGGGCTCAGCTACTTTTCCCCGTGGCCCTGAGCCTCAGTCCTCACACCTGCGAAGCGGGAAGAAGAGGAGTGCGAGCGTCTTAAGGTTGTTATAGGGATGAAATGACATGTTTGTCAAGTCCTTTGACATCGTAGGAGTTCAATAACTATTAACTGTTCTTGCTGCTGCTGCTATGTATTACCGGCCCAGCTTGTGTCTCCTCTGACAATAGCTCTCCACTCCTAGCTGCCTACAGCATTGTGTCTTTACTCAGAACTCTCTAGGGGAAAGCGGACTTGGCCCAGTGGTTAGGGCGTCCGTCTACCACATGGGAGGTCCGCGGTTCAAACCCCGGGCCTCCTTGACCCGTGTGCAGCTGGCCCATGCGCAGTGCTGATGCGTGCAAGGAGTGCCCTGCCACACAGGGGTGTCCCTCGCGTAGGGGAGCCCCACGCGCAGGGAGTGCGCCCCGTCAGGAGAGCCGCCCAGCGCGAAAGAAAGTGCAGCCTGCCCAGGAATGGCGCCGCACACACAGAGAGCTGACACAGCAAGATGGCGCAGCAAAAAGAAACACAGATTCCCAGTGCTGCTGACAACAACAGAAGCGGACAAAGAACACGCAGCAAATAGACACAGAGAACAGACAACTGGGGTGGGAGTGGGGAAGGGGAGAGAAATAAATAAATCTTAAAAAGAAAAAAAAGGAACTCTCTAGGGCTCCCCGTGGCCTTTACTCAGGACGTGACGATGCCAGCTAATTGCCAAAGCTCTGCATTACCCGGCCACGGTCTTCCTGGGTTTTCTGGTGAGACCATCTTGACTAGTGACCAAAGTCCTTCAAGGAGGATGGGGCTTCCTTGTGGCTGGCGCAGATGCTCCCACCGGCTGGCCCCCACTCCCCCACGCCCCTGCCCCCCACATCTCCCTCATGGGGAGCTGGGCGGCCCTGGGCAGGTCACCTCTCAGAGCTTCTAGTTCCCTCGGCTACAGATACATGCTATTACCAGTCTCTTTGGGGATGGACCTGTTCTCGGGGGCTTGGTTGTACAGTTGGGGGGGCGATAGGCACTGAGGGCTTAGCCTGGCATCAGACACACGGTGAGCCCGCGAATGGTGCAGCCACAGCCCTCCACCAAGGCTTTGGAGCCAGGCCAAAGTCCACACGCCTCCTCGTCTTCTCAGAATTCCCATCTTCCCAGGCTGAATGTTACCCTGATTGTATTATAGAGAGAGGAAGAGAACATTTGTTCTTTAAAAAAAAATAACATTTTTCTTCATTTACAAAAGTAACACATGTTAATTGTGGGTAATTTTGAAATTAAGATAAACCAAAGAGAAAAAAAATTTAATTATAATTCATCACCCATCTATAACCACTTCGAACAGTTGAGCTTCTAGCCTCCAGACTTTTTTTTTTTGAGGTACCAGGGACCGGGATTGAACCCAGGACCTCATATGTGGGAAGCTGATGCTCAACCACTGAGCCACATTGTTTTCCCTGAGCTGGTTTTTTCATTTGTTTTTGGGTTGTTTTTTTTTTCAGGAGACATCAGAACCGAACCCAGGACCTCCCATGTAGATGGGGGGGGCGCTCAACCCCTTGAGTCATACCTGCTCCCCCTCTCCAGACTTTTAAATGCGTATGTAGTGCCTGCTGAGCTTTTAGCCCAGGAGGCGGTCATGGAACACTGTTTTTGCAACAGGATTCTTCTAGTCCCCAGTGGAACCTGAACTTCTCCACCACTCAAAGCTGCTTAAAAGTGTAGAGTCTCAGCCTGCCCCAGACCCGCCGAGCACTGTGGGGTGAGGGGCACCCCTCCCCGTTCTGCAGATGAAGAAACAGGCCGGAAAGAGGGCTGATGACACTTTCTGAAGGTCCCACAAATGGCGGCCCTTGCTTTCGGGGGCCTCGTTTGTCCAGGACGTCAGCTCCTGAGTGGCGCATGCTGCCCTGTACCCTCCCCAGGGCAGGGCACCCTTTCCCGCCTGCCCCCCATCCCTGACCAGCAGGACCTGTGTGCCCTGGTGAGCGGCGAGGAGCGACAGCGCCAGCTTGGCCGGGCCAGATGGGACAGCTCACTCTTCCTCCAGTGGAGACCCGGAGGGGACTGTGGACAGGGCCTGTGGGAGGGAGGGTCGGAAGTGGGAGAGGAGCGAGAGGGACTTCCAGGTCAGCGGGAGTGGGACTCAAGCCCAGAAGAGAGGAGGGGGCTGTGAAGGACATCAGCAGGAAGCTTCCGGCTTCCCTTGCTGGCGGCGGGAAACGCAGCCATGTGAGCACGAAGCCTTCTGGGGGAAACCCTTGGCGGGGAACAGAATGCGGTGATGGCAGCAGATTCTATTAAAAGAGATTCTCATTACGGTACCGTTAATTATTAATAGGATTGGGCAAATAAAGGATGGGAAAACCCAGCTGGGCCCGACTCAAACCTTGCCTCTGAAGCAAATGGCTTTTGGTTCACGTCCAGGAGACCCAGCCATGGATGTGCCTGTTGGAAAAGCAAGGACACCTTGGAGGCTGGCACAGTGGGAGGGAATCTTCTACCTGCTTTAAAGAGATAAGGAAGAGGAAGCAAGCTGAAGAAAGGGTACTCAGAGGAGGCCAACGCGGAGATCTGTCCATTCTCTGGGGCTTAGCTTTTTGGCCTGGAAGACCTGGGTGTCCTTTCCCGGAGGACGTGTCTGTCCACTCGGGTTGGCACTGCAGTTCTCATCCTTCTCTGGGCACCAGAGAAGTCCAGGCTCTGTGGTTGTCCCCACCCCTGCTCTATTTTCACTGAACTCCTACCCACCCTGCAAAGCCCAACTCAGATGGCATCTTCTCCTCCAGGCATCCCTCTCCGGACCAAGCCATAATAACCAAGAAAGATACAGACACTGTCTCTGCCCTTATGGGGTCCCCAGTTCAGCAGTCCAGTGGTTTTATTAATCAAATAGCCATCCCAACCCTAATGACAAACTGGGACCATGTTCTAAAGCAAGGAGACGGAAACCAGGGCGCATCAGGGTAGGAATCCCAAAGGATCGATCTCTGTCTCTCCCCCAAAACCACCTGGTGCCTGGCACAAAGCAGGTGCTCAGTAAACAGGTGTGACTTCATGGATTGCTGATTTGGGGCACAAGGGCAAGATTTCCGAGAAGGGGAGAGCCAGGAAGAAGTCAGCCTTGCAAAGGGGAGGGAGAAGGGAGCCCGTCTTCTGAGCCAGCCCCGTGCCCCCCACTCTTCATCCTTGCAACACTCCCCCTACCCCCGGGCTATTGGCTGATTTATCTTGACAACATTTATCTATGTTGCCAAGCAGTGAAGGCACTCTTTTCCAAATAAATTAATGCATGAATGAAGGAGTGAGTGGGGGCTTAAAAAACAAACAAGGAAAGCCTGTGGGCTTCAGTATAAAATGGCATCGGACTAGAAACTCCCTGAGGCAGCCACTCTTCTTTTTCCGCTCAATACCCATGAAGGCAGAGAGAGATGAAACCTCACTCAGCGTTGGAAACAATGGCCAGCTGCCAGCGTCGTGCCAGGATCTGGGAGGAACCACGAATCATGGCAGTGGTGGGCAGCAGTGTCAGAGAGAGACCTCAGCACACAGAAACCAGGGCAAAGGGGGAGGCACGCAGAGCCGCCTCCTCCATTTCCCCCTCTCGGAGACCTAGAGCCTGTGCCTACCTGAAAACTGGGCAGCCGTCCCTGTCCCATTGGTGCTAATCCCCCAGGTGAGGTGACAGGAGGAATGTCTCCTGGCCCTTCAGAGAGCGTGAGCAGGGAAGGGGGCTTGAGTGGTGCACGGTTTTCTGGGAACAAATGTGATGAATGTAGGGGTGGCTTGGGGGAGAGCAGCAGGGAGCAGTGCAGGCTGGGACGCTGGTTTATTCATATGTTCCATCGGTTCAGAATTCCCGAGAACCAAATAGCAGAGCAGGAGCAGATGCTGCCTCCACTCAGCAGAGCTGCAGTTGGCAGAAGCCTGCAGGAAACTGGGAAAGGATTGAGCACGGCTCCCTTGATTCCATTGTCCAGACCAAAGACCGAGAATGGGATTTAGTCATCAAACAAGTGCTACGAGAACGGGACCAAACTCCATTTACACACCCTGTCTATTTATGAACTAGGAATCTGGGTTGATTTTTCTGTGTCTGAGGGAAAATACTGAGGAAAAAGTAACAACAAAGGAGTGTGGAAAAAAAAACACTGCAGAATACGGACAAGGTATATGCATTCTGTAGCACTGAAGAAAAATGTGCTGTTGATGTGATTTTCTGAAGGAACATGAAAAAGACATCAGGGAATTGTGTGGCAACTTTCAACAGAATGAAGAAAGACATGGTCTTTGCAAAAGAGGAGCAGAAAACCATAAGGCAGCCCAGAAAGACATGAAAAGGTAGTGTAAAGACACAAAACAGGACATGGAGGGAAGGAGATGTGCCTCAAGTGTTTGGGCTCCCACCTTCCACATGGGAGGTCCTGAGTTCAGTTCCCGGTGCCTCCTGGATAAGGTGAACTGGCAGGACGGACTGGCGTGGTGAGCTAATGCAACAAGATGACGCAATAAAGAGACACAAAGAGGAAAGACAATGAGAGACACAACAAACTAGGGAGCCGAGGTGGCTCAGGCAATTGAGCGCCTGCCTCCCACATGGGAGGTCCCAGGTTTGGTTCCTGGTGCTTCCTAAAGAGAAGATTAGCAGACATAGGGAGCACACAGCTAATGCACACAGACAGAAGACAGCAAATGCAAACAATGAGGGGGAGATAAATAAATAAAATAAAGCTTAAAAAAAAAAAAGGGATGTGGATGGTGTGGGGGGTTGAACTGTGGTCTCCCCAAAAGATATGGCCATGTCCTAACCTTGGTACCCGTGAATAGGACCTTATGTGGAAAAAGCCTTTGCAGATGTAATTAAGTGGAAGATCCAGAGATGAGATCATCCTGGGTTAACTGGGGAGGCCCTAAACCCACTGACAAGTGTACCTAGAAGAAGAGGAGGAGGACGTCTGAAGAGGGAGGCGGAGGTTGGAGTTGTGCAGCACAGCGAAGGAGCACCACGGGTAGCCGGCGGCCTGCGGAATCAGAAGGGAGCCTCTAGAAGGAGCCAACGCTGCGGCCACCTTGAAACTCCTGACCTCCAGTACTGTGGGAGAATACATTTCTGTTTTAAGCCATTTGTCATGGGACCCTTGGGAAATGAACACCAATGGGCTTAGGAGGGATTGCAAGGAAAGAAAACACACAGAGGCAGAATCAGAATCCACACTGGAGGCAATAAAGTGCAGAAATTATAATCCAGAAAATAAAATCAGTGAGGAGGAGGCCAGCTTTCAAGACACTTTCTAAAAAGTGTGATAGAAATTGGGAGATGAAAACAAAGCAAGAGAGGGTGATATGGAGGAAGGGTAGAGGATGAAGAGGCAGCCATCCCAGAACTGGGATTCTTGAAGAAAAGTCCAGAATAAGAGGTAATATACAATATCATGAACGAAAACTCACGTGTGCTTTATAAAGAATCACAGAGATCTAAAAATGAAGATGGGAAAGGTTCATGGTATTCTGGACAAAATAAAGACATTACCAAGGCACGTTCTTGAATAAAATGAATTATACAAATAATAAAAATTTTGTATATGTCTCCAAGAAGGAAAATGAGTTACACAGATTAAAAAATCAGGTTGGTTTCAGACTACGTCATACTAAAGGCTAAGCGATCAGGGAGCCATGTTTATTATGAGGTTTGGAGGGAAACAGTGAGCCTTTTTTTAACAAAAGGCGTACTCCCATCAGCTGGGG
Organism: Dasypus novemcinctus; assembly: GCF_030445035.2. NCBI lineage: Eukaryota > Metazoa > Chordata > Mammalia > Cingulata > Dasypodidae > Dasypus > Dasypus novemcinctus. The sequence goes on along the minus strand of NC_080680.1, from coordinate 87,759,615 downwards.
TGTGTGGCAGTATAAAGTTGAAGAGTGATAACCCGGTGGGTTAAAGAACCTCAGCATTAGCGCTGAAAGCAGTTAAAAATCGGCAAGTCCAAATAATTACTGTAAATGTCGTTTCCAGCTTGAATACAAATGTCAAAAATTATTCTTGAAAGTGAAAACATCTGGAACTATCACCTTCTAGAAGAAAACATAGGGAAGCATCTTCAGGGTCTTGTGTTAAGCAATGGTTCCTTAGACTTTACACCCAAAGCACAAGCAACAGAAGAGAAAAAATAAATGGGACCTTATCAAAATTTAAAACTTCTGCGACTCAAAGGACTGTATCATGAAAATAAAACAAAAGCCTACACAATGGGAGAAAAGATTTGGAAATTACATATCCAATGAAGGTTTATATCCAGAATATATAAAAAATCCATTGCCTTAACAAGGACAGACAACCCAATTTTAAAAATGGGCAAAAGATTTTAATAGATGTCTCTCCAAAGAAGATATACAAATGGCCACAAAGCACAGGAAAAAATCCTCAACACCATTAGCCATCAGAGAAATGCAAATCAAAACCACAATGAGATACCATTTCACACCCATTAGAATGGCTACTATTTTAAAAAAGGATAATAAACGTTGGAGAGGATGAGGAGAAATAGGAACACTCATTCATTGCTGGTGGCAATGTAAAATGATGCAGCCACTGTAAAAGACAGTTTGGCAGTTCCTCAGAAAGCTAAGTATAGAACTACCATGACCTGGCAATCCCATTCCTTGGTATCTACTCAAAAGAATTGAAAGCAGGGACTCAAACAGATATACGCACACCAATGTTCTTGGCAGCATTGTTCACAATTGCGAAAAGATGGAAGCAACCCAAGTGTCCATCAACTGAGGATATATACCTACCGTGGAATATTATTCAGCCATAAAAAGTAACGAAGTTCTGATATACGCGACAACATGGATGAACCTTGAGGACATTAGGCTGAGTGAAATAAGCCAGACACAAAAGGACAAATATTGTATTATGTCACTGATTTGAAACAATTAGAAAAAGCAAACTCACAGAGGAAAAATCTAGAATATAGGTTACCAGGGGATGGGGTAGGGACAGGGAATGGAAGTTAAGACTTACAATGTACAGCACTCCTGTTTGGCATGATGGGAATATTTTGGCAATGGATGGCGGTGATGGTAGCACAATATTGTGAAGGTAATTAATGGCATCAAATATATATCTGAATGTGATTAAAAGGGGAAATATTAGACTGTATATATGGCAACAGAATTAAAATTTTTTTTTAATCCATGGAACTACACTACACAGTGAACCCTAAGTTAAACCATGGACTATAGCTAATAGCACAATGAGTAAAACACGCTTTCATCAATCGTAACACGTGTCCCACACCAAGGCAAAGTGTTAATAATAGAGTGATAGATGGGAATCCTGTATTTTATACATGATTGTTCTGTCAACTCACAACTTTTCTAATAAAGAAAAAAAAAGATTAAAAAAGTAAAATCATATAATGTCAAAAAAAGTAAAAATGTAAGCATGTGGATCTTACATAGACCCAGAAGTGGAGGAACCTGAGCAACACCTTAAACAAGAAGGGCTCAGGACGTGCTGTCTCGAGGCAGATGATCAGGTAGCTACACACTAAAGACTTTTTAAATGTGAAAATAACTATAGATGGAATTAGAAGCTAAAGTATCTACTAACAAAGTCTAGGGAAGATTAAAGCCAACAGTCAGAGTCCCTATAAAGCAAAATGTAGGCAATAAAAGGAAGCAGCCAGAAGGATAAATGGGAAAGGCTGAGATGGGGTTCCTCATGGAAGGGAGTTCCAATGTGTCAGTGTTAATAACGAATGTAAACGCGTTATATTTTCCTAGTAAAATGTCAAAACCTCTCATATTGGATAAAACAAAAACTAAGACATAAATCCAAACTATATGCTGCTTACAGGAAATGAACTTGAAACTAAGGGACTTCAAAAGGTTAAAATTAAAAGATTGGGCAAAGTAACATGAGGCAAAATCAAGTCAAATGAAAGCAGAGGTCATATCTATACAAGGCAAAGAATAGCAGGCAGAAATCATGGGATGGGGCAGAAGGTCATTTGTATTAATAAAGGGTAAAATCACAATAAAGATTCGATCAGTATGATCGGTTATGTCCTACACAGCATTATATCCAACTAGGTTGAGCAATAACTTAAAAATACATACACAAGGACAAACGGACAAAAACACAGTAGTCAGAGGAGACTTTAACACCCTTTCGTCTTTGACAGTTCTAAATAGTACCCTCCCCTCAACACACACATGCTTGTATAGGATTAGAATAAGATAATGAATAAGGTTGATTTAATAATTGAACTTTGTGTCCTACAAATAAAAGATACTCATTTCTTTGCTGGAGCCCATCAAACATTTATGAAAATTGATCATATATTAGGCCATAAGGAAAAATTCAATATAATCCCTCAGCAGAAATAGAGAAAGCCTCAGTCTTTGACCGCAGTGCAATTAAGTTAGAAATTATTAACAAAAGTTTAAATTAAATAGCCAATCATTTGAAAATTAAAAACCACTTTCATAAATAACGCTAAATAAAATCAACATGACATACTATTTAAAAAATAACACAGCAAGTACCACATATCTAAACATATGGGAAGGTTGTTAGAATGTTAGGAGGAAACTTCATAGGTCAATGTTATGAATTTCTTAAATAAGAAAGGGTGAAAGTCAATAACTTAACAATTCAACTCAAGAAATTACAACAAACGACAACAAAATGAAGCTAGGGAAAGAAGAAAAAAGGAATCAATAATTATAAAAAGGCAGAGTATAATCATTTAGAAAAGAGAAAAACTGTAGAAATAAAAATAAATCTAGGACTTGGTTCTTTGAAAGTTTCATATATTAGGTAAACTTCTTCCAGGTGCAAAAAGCGGAGTAAATGAATGCACGACCATAGGAATGAAAAAGGAAATTAAAAAATTAAATTATACCAAGTTAAACTGTACACTAATACATTTGAAAAGATTTTGAATGAATAGACATTTTATGGGAAAAAGTAAATAACCAAAAATGATTCAGCAAGTAGAAGAAAAACGAGTAAACCTATTGCCACGGAACAAGTTGAAAAGGTAGGGACAGAGCTACTTGCTAGAGAAGAGAAATGTTGGGTCCAGACATCTTAACTGGCAAGTTCTTTCAAACATTCTGTATCAGAACAAAGGAAAGATGGAAAGCATCTCCAGCCGTCTTAAGAATGTAGCATAACCCTAAAATGAAGAGCTGGCAGATAGATCTGTCTCACTTAAGGGTATGATAAAAGTCCTAAATGAAACACTAGCTAATTATCCTGGTTGAGACACCTTGGTCACATGAAACAGAAATTTGCTCAAGAAAGGGGAAGATGAGTTACAAGCATTCAGAGACCTCACGGAATTAATGAGTGAGAGAAAATGCAGCCAGGCGCCAATGGAAGTGGAAACCCACAGGGCCTTGGAATGCTTGGCCTCTCCTCCCCACTTCACCCTTCTCAGCAGGCTCGCCTCCTCTGCTACTCATCAGACTGCCAAGGCTGAATGACTTCAACAGTTGACTTTTAGAGTCTTTCAGTCTCCCAATTCTTTAAAATTAGTAATGATCTGTGGACTGTGGGAGAGTGTGGGCTATGGTGTGGACCATTGACCATGAGGTGCAGCGGTGCTCAGAGATGTATTTGCCAAGTGCAATGAATGTCTCATGATGATGGAGGAGGTTGTTGTTACGGGGGGGGGAAGAGTGGGGTGAGCGGGGTGGGGGGTATATGGGGACCTCATATTTTTTTAATGTAACATTGAAAAAATAAAGACAAAAAAAAATTAGTAATGAAAAGATGTTTCCTTAACATAACTGTGGTAACACCTACCTACTCAACAATATTCCCAGTTCTCCTTCCAGGCTGGGATTGTACTGTTGCTTTGGGGCTAGGCAGGGTCATATGACTTGCTGTGGTTGACAAATACAAGTTCACGTGACATGTACCACTTCTAGATAGAAGCATTTAATTGCTGCTTTGAGACTTGCCGATTCTATTTCCCATGCCTCGGTGAACACAGTTTTCTTTGATGTGGAGGTTCAAGGCTGAGCCAATCACGGCAGTTCCGAGAGAGTTGCCTGGACCCACAGAAGATTTGATATGAGCAAGAAATTAACTTCTCTCAAGCCATGAGATTTTTGGAGGTTATTTGTTGCTGCAGCATAATCTAGCTTATCCTGACTAATTCAATGACAATGAATATCTCAAGCCAAGAGCCAACATAATATTTAAGAGTAGAATACTGGAAACATTCTTAGTAATGTGAGGGGTAAGGCAAGAATGCTTAATAATGCCTCTATAATTTTACCTTCCTTTGAAAGTTCTAGACAATGCAATAAGACAAGAAATAGAAATTAAAATGCTGCCACTAAAATGGAAGCAAAATTATTCTTATTTGTGGATAATTTGTCTATTTGAAAATTACAAGAAACTATTAAGAGGAAACTAGGAAGTAATAGGAAAGTTCTACGAAAGTAGTCAGTCATAAAATATACACATATAGTTTTCCTCCCTTCTTCCTCTTTTTTTGCTATTATTCTGATTATATTTTATTTCCCCCTTTTCCCTCTATTGGTTTGAAGGCTAGACATTTCATTGTGCCTTTTAGAGGTTATCTTTAAATTTTTTTGCATGTATAATTGACTTAGCACAATCTAAATCAAAATCCTCTTTCTTCCTCCTAGACAGTATAAGGTCTTGGAGCAATTTAACTCCAATCATACCTTTCCATCACCATGTTGTTATTGCCTAGTATTTCAATTTCACCTTGTTTTCACCCTACATTTGTCATTGTTATTGTTGATTTTTACAGCTAACTCTTATTTAGATTTTACCCATGTTTCAATATCTTTGCTTATCATTGTGTCACATACTTGCTACACAACTAGATTTCCTTCTTCCTTAGACAATCTTTTCTTATCCTTTCAGCAAAGCTCTGTGTGTAGTAAAATCCCTCAGTCTTTGCCTGAAATTTATTTTGCTCTCACTCTGGAAAGACAGTGTAGCTGAAAGATGGTTTGGGATGACAAATATTTTCCTTCATCATCTTAAAATTGTTATTACATTGCCTTTTGGCCCTTCTTGCTGATGGATTTTGCTGTTTCTTTGTGGACCATGTGGCAAAGTGATGAAAAAAGGCACTTTGGAGTCAGGCTGCCTGGGTCCCAGTCCTAGCTTTGTCATTAATTGCTACATAATTTTCTGTCTGGTTGTCTACTGCTCACAATTTTGCTATTTGGCCTGGGCTTAGCTGGGCAGTTCTTCGACTGGTCTTGCCTACAATTGCTCATGGGGGTATTCTCATCTGGGATTTGACTGGGATGGAGGCTCAAAATGGCCCACTCACATGACTGGCAATTGGACCTGGCCATTGGCCAGGGCACCTTGCTTCTCTCCCTTTAGAAGGATCCATAGGGCTTCTCAACGTTGTGGTAGAAGCATTCTAAGATGGCAAAAGTAGAAGCCTCAAGGCCTCTTAAGGCCTGGCTTCTGAAGTCACACAAAATTCTCTCTGCTGTATTCTCTTGGTCAAAGCAAGTTACAAGACCAGACCAGATTCAAGGAGAAGGAGCTAAGTCACAATGAAAAAAGCTGTGGTCACATGGAAGTGTTATTCATTGGAGGACGTTATTAGAAAAAAATTACTTAAGTAACGTTAAGTAACAAAAATCTCTCTGCTTCAGTTTCTCCATCTTTCAAATGTGGATATAATAATTATGAGTTTTTTTGAGGACTTAAAGAACTAATGTATGGGGAGTGGATGTAGCTCTAGTGGTTGAGCACCAGCTTCTCATGTACAAGGTCGTGAGTTCAATCCCCAGTACCTAAAACAAACGAACAAACAAACAAAGCCTAATGTGTAAAATGTGAAGAACAGTGTGCTTTTTAAAAGGGTATTATTCGGTAATCTATCTCTTCCCTCTGGCTATTTTTAAGTCATTTTCTTTGACTTTAGTATTATGCACTTTCCTTTCTCCATATCCAGATGTAGATTCACTTTTATTTATCCTTCTTGGGGTTGACATACTTCTTAAACCTAAGGTCTATGTTTTTTTTCAGTTCTGAATATTCTCAGGCATTATCATGTTGGAGATGGTCTCCCTTCCAGTCTCTTCATAATCTATCTCCTTCTAGGTCCTTCTAAGCCATATGTTGGACTTTCTCATTCTATCCTACGAGTCTCTGTTTTCATTATTTCTATCTCTCTATCTCTGTAGGTTGCATTCTGGGTAATTTCCTCAGATCTGTTTTTCAGTTCATGATTATTTCTTTAGCTATATCAAATCTACTATTTAACCCCTCCATTGAAATTAAAATTTCAATTACTACATTTTTAAGTTTTAGATCTTAGTTTTTCCTTCAAATCTGTCTCTTCTTTATACAGCCTTTTAATTATTATTTTATGGTTACTTTTCCTTTTTTCAACAATTTAAGCATACTTGTTGTGCTATGATCTCAAATTCTTGGTGGTCTCTTTTCTTTCTCTTATTTTGTCTGCTCACTCTCCCTTGTGGGACATTTCATCCTATGGTTTCTATTTTTAACTGTGAGTTTCACTGGGGAACTTGCCTTTTTGTTGGGTCCTTGATTATGGAATAACTCCTTGCTTTGGTTTTCTCCTCTCAGCCTCTAGCACCTGGAAATTCCAAGACCAATTCTTTCTTCCTTCCTTCCTTCCTTCCTTCCTTCCTTGCTTCCTTCCTTCCTTCCTTCCTCCCTCACTCCTTTCCTTCTTTCCTTTCTTTCTTTCTTCCTTGTTAAGTTTTATCCACACACTGTTTTCAGCAGGAGGCAGATCAACATTAACTGGAACCAGAAGTCATATTGAATATATTATAAAGATATCATTTAAAATTAGCAGGGAAGAGATGGGCTATTTATTAAATGGTATTAAAACAACTGTTCAATAATTGTGTGTGTAGATGGGGGAAGTTATGACCTTAATATACACCATAACTAAAATAAATTGCAGACAGAACAAGAGTTAAATGTAAAACTGAAACTATAAAAGTACTAGGTCAAAATAATGGTGGCGAGAAAAACCTGTCTAATTATTTAACAAATGACAAAAACCTCTTGAATCTTTAACTACAAAAAAAGTTAAAAAGTTATATACATCAAAGAACTATGAAAAAAAACTAAAAGGCAAGTGGCCAATTAGGAAGATATTTGCAAGATATGACAAGGGTTCAATATCTTTAATTTACCAACAGTTCTTACACATCCATAAGAAAACAGTTGATACCTGATAGAAAAATGGGCAAAAGACACGAATCGATAATTCACAAAATAAGAAATACAAAAGGTCAGTAAGCCTATGAAAACAGGTTGCATCTCACTAATAGCACAAGAAACACACATTAAAACAAGATACCCTTTCTATCCTATCAAATTGGCCAAAATATTCAAAACTATTCAAATACCCTCTGTAGCAAAAGGAAAAGGAATTCTGAGGGGTAATCTTCTCCTTATAGGAGAGTGGTCAGAATATTTCTGGAAGGTAATTTGGCAATATGGAGCACAGGCCCGAAAACTTGCATACCTTTCCACCTAGAAATTGTTCCCAATCAGTAACTGAGGATTTGTCAAAGATTTCTTGGTAAGAATATTCATCTCAGCCTTCTCCTTGGAGGGAACAGCCCAAATGTTCAGTAATAGAGATCTGGTTAAGTAAGTGATGGTTTAGTTGCATAATAATAGAAATGCAAAATAATAATAATAGCCCCAGTGGATAGAGTGCTTTTGAGGGCTCTGCATGGATGCGTCTTTTACGTCTCCTTTCTCCTGTAATTCTCACGACGCTCGAAGGCCGGGATTAGCACCCCAGCACACAGAGGAGGGGCGCGGTGCGGCCAGGGGCGTAGCCACCTCTCCAAGTCCACGGAGCCCAGGGACCGAGTGCTGAGCCCAAGGCCAACAAGACAACTCATGGTGAGGCCACCAGACACACTGGTTCTGACGACAGAAGGATAGTGGAGGCACAGTGTTGGGTCAAAAAAGCAGTTGAGCATGTCCCATTTTTGCAAAAATTAAAAGTGCCCTCCATGTGAAGAGAAAAAAGCCTTGAAGGATTTACTATGCTCATAAAGAGGGAGATGACCTCTAGGGATGGATCTGGTAATTCGTATTTTCTCCCATGAACATGGATACCTTTTGTAATTAGAACAAAATAGTATTAAAAAACAAAACGCCTCTCGCACCTCGACAGACTGGGCCCACTTCCGAGTTGGCGCAGGGAGGTGGGGATGGGCAGCCTGGGGCCGCGGCGTCCGCCTCCCCCCTCTCCTCGGCGGCCGCCTTCTCCCCAGCCCTGTCTACCTCCCCTGCACCTGCTCTTCTGTGGGCATTGATTTTTCCATCCTTCAGAGAAGCGCCCGAGGAAAAGGAAAGAGCATCTTTGGATCAATGAGCAGAGTCCTGCAGCCGGGTGTGTGTGTGGGGGGAGCCGTACCTGCTTGTCACTGGCCTGTCCAGAACTTGGGGGGCGGGTGGAGCTGGCGGGGGTGGGGGGCGCGCTGGGCCGCCCAAGGCTGTGTGGATCGTACATGTGATGTGTGTATGGGGAGGTATGTAGGGGTATTTATCCGTGTGGGGAGTGGGGTGCATGGTGTGGGGGTTGCTTGCGGTGTGGGGAGTGGTGCAGCGTGTATGAGATGTGTGTGTGTGTGGTGTGGGGAGGGCTACGTGGGGCCGTCTATATGTAAGCGTATGTGGTGGGAGGTGGGGGGTGCAGGGGAGGGCGTGGGGGGAGGTTGTCCCCACATGCTGAGCATATGGCTCCCCCGCTGGAGCTGCTCTTTGCCTAGTGGTCCAACCCCCGTCCAAGAAGCCCATGTCCCCACAACCAGCCACAGCTCTGTGAGGGAGGTGCTGGTACCCGCCCATTGTTGAAATGGGGAAGCCGAGGGCTACGTGCAGCTGTGCACCTGTGACCACAAGAGGGAAAGAGAGAGACGGAGCAGGGGTTCGGCATGGTCTGCGGCCCCCCCAGGTCCCCTCCCTCCTCCCAGCTGTCAGCTGCAGACCAGGATCCTGTAGTTAGGGATGTTTCCAGGCACTCACCTGTGCTGGGTGCTGGGGGAAGGGGACGGGGCAGAGGTGGGGGGTGGGGATGACACAGAGAGGAGACAGACAGGCTCCACCCTCAGAGCTCACATGGGGGCTGGGGCTGGTGGGTGTGAGACTGGCCTTTCTAGCAGAGCCCCCACCCCATGTCCTGCAGGCCCGTCCCGGCTTTTCCTGCCTCCCCCATCACACCATCCTCTACCTTCCTGGCCAAACCAGCCAAGCCCCTTCTTCACTAATCATTTGACCAGGTCCCCTCTCTTGTGTACATGTGCCTTCTCTGGACAGCCTCCAAGAGCTGCTCTCCAGACCACTCAGAGCTCAAATATTTTAGTTCGCTGTTTGCCTTTTGTCTTTCCCCAGACGAGACTGAGCTCTGGGGAAGTTGGGCTGGGATTATGGGGTCCTCCTGGCTGGGTCTGCAGTGCCCACCCCCTGGCCTGGCACCAGAAATGGCTCAACATATGTTTGTTGCATGAATGAATGAGTGAACCATGATAATTGCTAAGGAGAGAAACGTGCAGATGGTCTGTTTGGAGGTTCTGTGTGCATGTGTTGCATGTGTGTCTAAGTGTGTGCATAGACATGGTGTGTGCATTCCTGTATGCACCCATGTGGTTACACGTCTATGCACGTTTGCCTGCAGGCATATGTGCATGTATTTGTGTGCACGCATGTTTTATGTGCCAGTGTGTGCATGTGAACCATGCATGCGACCGCGAAAGTGAAAGCTGCTTCTTTCTCTGGGTTGAAGAAGTCGATGTATCTTTCGCTCACATTTGCTCTCTACCTTTCTGCGATTTTGCATTCTCTAATTCCAGCTCCCAGCCCTCCCGTCCCCAGGAAAAGGAAGTAACATCCCAAAAGCTTCCAGTCGCACCTGTAGATCTGACATCACAGCCAGTCACACTCAGGGCTTGGACATTGCACGATGCTGAAATCTGCTTTGAGGACACGGGCGTGCAACCTCGGCTGCATTCCTCGGCTTTTCTCAGACTCCTCATCTGTGAAATGGGGATGAGGTGAGCACTGACCCGACAGGGCTGCTGAGATGAGGGCCTGCACAGAAAGGGCTGGGCCCAGTGCTCACCAAGTGCCGCCTGCCATCGCGTTTTCGGCGGTGATGACTGCAACGACGTTCCTCTGGTGGCAGCAGGCCAGGATGTTGGGGTTTAGCCCGTTCTACCCAGAGGACACAGGATTGAGGAGGCACTGGGAAGGCAAGCTAAAGCAGCAGCTGGGGCGGGAGAACAAATCCCTCCCTCCCGGCCTCGGGGCCCCCAGAAAATGCTGCCAGCAAGGGGTGGGGCGGGAAACAAGAAGGATTCAGAGGAATGAAGAGCAGATGTTCAGTGCGGGGGCTCGTCCCGGAGCTGCTTCTCGGGCCCGCTGTGGTCAGGGTGTGGGTTCTCCCCACAGCAGCTGCTCCGCCCTCTCCACGCCAGCCACAGGCGAGGTATGCGCTTGAAATAAAACCCAAACTCCTTTGTGGCCTGCACCGCCCTGTCCTGCCCCCCACCCCTGCTCCAGCCGCACTGGCCTTCTTCGGGTTTCTTTTACAAACCAGGCATGCTCCTGCCTCAGGGCCTTTGCATTTGCCATTCCCTCTGCCTGGCATACTCTTTCCCCGCATCAGATCGTCTTATGGCTGGTCCCTTCTCATTCTTCTGCTCAGAGAGGCCCTATGGTCTGTTAAGTACCCCACCCCTCCACCCCATCCTCTTTTTTTTTTGTTTGTTTGTTTTATAAGATTTTAAATCTTTCTTTTTAATTAAGGACTTCTATTTTTATTTTTTCCTCCCCTTCCCCACCCTGCTGTTTTTGCTGTCTGTGTCCATTCCCTATGTGATCTTCTGTATCTGTTTCTCTTTTTGTCTTCTCATCTTTCTCCACTAGAATTCACCAGGATTTGATTCTGGGGACCCCTGATGTGGAGAGAGGTTCCCTGTCAATTGCACCACCTCAGTTCCTAGTCTCTGCTGTGCTTCACTTTGACGTTCCCCTTCATCTCTCTTTTGTTGCATCATACTCTTGCCGTGTGACTCATTTGCGCGGGCACTCAGCTTGCTGCACAGGCACTTGGCTTGCTGCGTGGGCACTCGGCTCACCATGGGGCACTCACACGGGCACTCGGCTCACCACACAGACACTCGGCTCTCCATGTAGGCACTGGCTCACTGCGCCAGCACACTTTCTCTTCTTTTCACCAGGAGGCCCCAGAGATCGAACCCGGGTCCTCTCATATGGTAGGTGGAGGCTCTATCACGTGAGCCACACCCGCTGCCCCCACCACTCCTATTGTATCAATTATCAACATCTAAAATGATCTTGTTAACACATTTATCAGGCTCTTGTCTTTCTTCATCACCAGCGTGCAGTGCACTTGGAAGGTCCTCAGTAAAGATTTGTAGGAAGGAAGGGGGAGAGGGAAAACGAATTCTAAAACTCAGTCCCATTTACTTAGCGATTACCATATGCCAGGGCCCAGGCCAAACTCTAGCCAGCTGGGTGACCTTGGGCAGGTTGCTCCGCCTCTCTGAACCCTCGCATCCCTGTTCTGCATCTTTAGAGAAAGGAAACCCCCAGTCTCTGTGGGCTCCCCCACTTTGATTTTGGGAGTGTGCAAAAATCCTGGAGTCGGCAGCTTTCTAACTCCCCTGCACATGCTGTTCCCTCTGTCGGCTGCACCCTCCCTGCTTCTGCCTGGGACTCGGCTCCAATGCCACAGCCTCTGGGACGCCCCCCTCCACCACACCTCTGTCCGAGCTCTCATCACTCTGTTGTGACTGTCTTTGTTCTGTCTGCCCATTAGACTGCGACCCCTGAGAGTGCAGACACAAGGTGTTTTCTTTCCGAAGGCTGGTTTAGTTGGGGACATCCTGGGGTCAGAGCCCAGGCCTCACGCCGCTGAGCTCTGCCATGAGCCCTCCAACTCCCCCACCAATGTGCTCCCCCCCCCAAAGGGGAGCCACTCCCTCCTGCCTTCTTCCAGGTGAGGATCTTTGGTGCCAATTGCCATCCACCAAGGTCACCAAACTTTGACAACACCTGCAGCCCAGGTGTGAGGTGAGCCATTACGATTCATGGCCTCTACCTGGTTTTCTAAGGGGCCCCACCTGATGCGCGTCCCAGGCATCCGTGCCTTTTTTGTGAGGGTAGGGCCTGGTTTCCGTATTTGTTTCAGCTGTGAGGACCCCCGGGGGGCGCCCGTGGAGGATAGGGGTGCGCAATGGCAGACCACTCTGGGGGCCAGGAGATTCTGTCTTTCTCCACTCTTTTCCCACCCAAGCCTCTGGGGTAGAAAACAATCCACTGGGGTCAGAAATCTGACGCGGTTGCCGAGCTTGAAAAGCTGGTTCTGGGAAGAAAAGGATGGGGGCGGGGCGAGCACGGCAGCCCCGCGGCCGCCGCCGGGGAGCTGCTCTGGATGGCCAAGTGGCCCTTGCCCCCCTTCCCCCGGGGCTGTCACTTGGAAGTTCCTTTTCTGGGAACTGGGCCAAGGTCACCTGTGCGATGACCGCTGCAGAGTCTGGGCGCTCCTGGGAGCCTCTGCGAAGGGACCGGGCGCGTGGACGGGCGTGGGGGCGGGGGTGGTGCGGCAAAGCCCTGCACCCCGCAGGTCGCCCCGGGCCGCTGGGGGAAGGGACACAAACGCAAAGGACCCTCTGGCCTCGGGGCCCTTCCATTCCAGACCTAGCAACACGGTACTTCCAGGGGTCGGGGGACCGAGGGCCTCCCCGTCTACGTGCACGTCCAGGGTCCAGGGCGCCCACGAGCAACGTGCCCGCAGGGCCGGGTGGAAGGCGAGGCGGGCTTGTCGCCGCAGGGCCTCGGCGACGCCTGCGAATCCAAGGGACCGCCGAGGGTGCCGTTTTCTCGGCTGGGGCCGTCGAGCGCACGCCCAGCTGCCGGGAACGCGCCGCGTGTGCCCGGGGGAGCGGGGAGGCGCAGGGCGCGCCCGGGAGTGCCCAGCTCGCCTCCTACGGCATAAATTTCCGAGCTGTCTGTGCATGTCTGTTTCTTTCACTAGAGGTTGCTCACTTTCACTTCTTGGTTCCTTTCTGGTCTTCTGAGAGCAACGTGAGCGCGTGTCTGTGATGGGGGGGCCGGGGGGAGGCGCGCGCTCCCGCACACGCGGCCCCGCGCCCCGCGCCCCGCGCCGGGAGGGCTCGCCGGGCTTGCCCCGCCTCCCGCAGCCTGGCGCCGGGCACTCGCCCTCCAGTAGCGCGAGGACGAGCGGCGGTGGCTGGCGGGATGGGGGGCCCGGCTCAGAGAAGGCCCGCCCTGCGCTGCCTGCTGCTGCGACCCTAGCGGCACCCCTGCCGGGGGGCTGCAGCCGGTTCGGGAGAGAAAGATCCGGAGCTCGTCCCTGTGCCCGTGAGCAGCACACACCGCTTCCCGCCCCCTTTCGGGTTGTTTTTGTGTTGTTGTTGTTTTTTTTAAAAGAAACAACTGCCTGAAACTCCTGCTACTTCTCCGGACCCCAGAGGCCCCTCTGTGCACCGCCCCCAAACAGGAAGGCCAGGCCAGGATGGATGGAGCCTGACTCCACTGAGCAGGAAGCCACATCCTGCTAAGGCCAGAGCCTTTTGTGTGAGAGTGCGATTTGGATGGGGGTGGAGAAGGGCCTCTTCCGCTCCCCCTCCGGCCCAGCCTGCTGGCCTCCTGACAGTTCTTCTAGTACCCCCTGTTCCTGGATCCCACCTCAGGGCCTTTGCACAGGTTCTGGGCACCAGCCAGCCAGAGGCCTCTGTTTCTCACACACTGAGTGACCTTGGGCAAATGACTGCACCTCTCTGAGCCTCCACTGCCTTAGCTGTAAAATGGATTCGGAATAGGATGTGGCTCAAAGGGCTGTTTGAGAGCCCAAGGTGATGATCAATGTAAGGCAAGGGCCCGCCACTCAGGGCAGAGGGAAGGGCAGTAGGTGGGCCCAGGGCAGAAGCTCTCATTGCTCCAGGGGGTCTCGTGTCCCCCACCTTCCAGTGCCTTATGAGGGGTCTTCAAGTTCTCATCAGCTGAACGACACAAAGAACAAGTCTCTGTCCCAACCCCTGCGGTGAGTTCCAGCATGTAGCAGGAGGCAGTGGAAAGGGGATCAGATCTGGAGATGGAAGACCTAGGTTCAAATTCTAGCACTGCCTCTGCCTTGCTGTGTGATTATGAGCAAGTTGCTTGGCCTCTCTGTACCTCAGTTTCTTTCTCTGTAAAATCGAGGTAGAAGTGCATGGCCTACGTCTTACAGCCCTTGGAGAACAAAGCAGATTGTGGGATGCGATGCCACTCTGAGCAGTGAAAAGCCACATATGAGGGCGTGTTGCTGCTGTTACTTAACACCCATCCTCGGAGCCCCTCCTCGGACTTGAGGAATTAACTTGTCAACTGGATCCGAGGGGTCCCTGCCACCTGTGCTAATGGGAGGTGACTTAAAAGGAATGTACAGCTAATGGGTTCTGCCACTCACATGTGGCCTTAGTCATCAGTTCCCTCAATGGGATGGCCCTGAAAGGTGGGATGCTTGGGGGGGCGGGCATCACCCCCTTCCCTGACGGGAGAGGCCTCGGTGCCGGGCCGTGGGGAACGTCCTCAGCCCTGGGCCTGGCCCGCACCTCAGCCGCCCTCACCCCGGGGTCCCGGGGCCAGCCCTGGTCTGGCCTTCTCCCTGGGTGATTTCATTTACTCCCTGGACTTCCTTTCCTGTCCTTCCCACCTAAGGCTCCTTCCTGACCACCAGCCCCCGAAAGCCCCCATGTGGGGGCCCCACAGAAGTCTTCCACATCCCGCATCAAACTACCCTCTTTCCCCGAAATTCACTCCTCTTATGCATGCTGCCGCCCACTCGGTGCTTCAAGCCGCAAGTTCATGGGCAACTTGTTTGCTCGAGATAGAAAAACTCACACTGATGTTGTTGCCCACTGTAAGAACGCAAACAATGCAAAGCGTGTACATTGGAGCATGAAAACCCTCTCATCATTTGCACCCCCCCTGCCGAAATAGTCACGCTCCACAGTTTGGTGACTGTCTGTATCTGTTTGAATTCTCTCAGTTGCAATAGACAGACCATCCAATCAAAATACTAATCATGAGCTCATCTACCGGAACAATGCAGAGGAAGTGGTGGGTTTCAGGCACAGGTTGATCCAGAGGTTCATGATATTGTTAGAACTCCAGCTTGGCTTCTCTTCAGTTCTCTCCCCTCTGCCCTTCTCAGAATGTTAGCTGGGGCCACTCAAAGAGTGGCAACGGCTGTCAGGGTTGCAGCTCTCAGATCTCTACACCGTACTTTCAGAGAAGGCAAGGCCAGTTCATTCTTGGCACTGAAGGAGGAGTGAGGAAAACCGTTTCCCAGGGGCATCCTGACTCAGTTTCAAGGGGGTCCAGAGAAGGCTTCCTGGAAGAGATGAAGCCTGAACCCAGGCTGGAAGGATGGCCTGTAGGTAGGGTAGGGGCCTCTTTTATGTATACAAAAGCAAAGCGCCCTTTTATGGCCATGAAACTTGAGGTTTGGGAAAGTTAAGTCATGGGACAGAAGAAGCCGAGGCAGCCCACAGGGGCCCCGGCACAGGGGGTCAGCAGGTCAAGCTTTGGCTTTACAGACAGGGTTGGGCCAAAGCCCCAGGCTGTGTGGCCTCCAGCAAGCCAGCCTCCCCTCCCTTGTCCTCGGTCACTCACTGTGAAGTGGAGGCAACAGCAGACCAGCCTCCCAGGATTATGAGGAGGATTAAGGTCCAGCCCTCATAAGTGCCCAGTAAATGTTTTACTATTACTGGTGCTGTTGTTATTATTGACACTTTGGCCGATCCCTTAGCCCAGCCCTGGGTACCCAGCAGGAACTAACAGCTCAGGAACTAACCGCTGGGACCCCGATCATCATCCCTGACTCCCCAAGGTACAGCAGGCAGTGTCCAGGCTGGCTTGAAGCCCCCTCCCCCAGAGGAGTGAGACCCCACCGTCAGTGAGCAAACAAGGGGCTGTGTGGGACCAGCACAGCTAGCGACTGAGCCCAGGCAAAAGTGTTTCCCCTCTGGTGCCCCGCCTCCCTCTGTCCCGCTGTCTGAGGGAAGGGGCTTCTAGGTGAGCTCTCCCACCCCCTCTGTCTGGGTCTGGCCCCCATCCCTGCGTCTGGCGGAGGGGCCATCCTTCTTCCTCCCTGGCAGGCAGGCCATTAAGCACCAGGCCTGCAAGCGCCCGCCTGCCGTCTCAGCACTAAGTGCACTCGCGGCCATTAGCGGGAGGCCCCAGCAAGGCTAGTCCCGGCTAATGCACAGCCCACCCCTCACCCCTATTCTCTGCGGGCTGCCCGTCAAAGCTCTGTCCTTGGAGGGAGAACAGAGGCTGAGAAGGAAACATGGAGCGCTCCGGGGACCACATGGACCGCCGTGGAGGTTGTTCACTGCACAAAGGGGCCAGCTCAGGGGGCGAGTGGAGCCGCAATTCGGCCAGGTGGTCCTCCAGCAGTCAGGCTGAGGGCCCCAGCACGGGATGCAGTCTGCACGGGAGATGGTGCCCTTTTCTAATCCCTTCAGAGGCACTCGAGGGGAGAGCAGGGTTTGCGTGGGTTGCAGGAAGAAACCTTCTGAGCACTCAAGGCCTATGTCATCTTTAATTGCATTTTTATTGACTTTTTTGGGCGTACAATTCTATGAATTTTAACACATGAATAAATCTATGTTATCATCACCACCCTCAGGATACAAAACAGTCCCATCACCCCAAAAAACTCCCTTGTGCTATCCATTTGTAGTCACACTGTGCCCTCACTCCTAACCCCTGGCAAACACTGATATTCTCCCCATCACTATGGCTTTGTCTTTTATAGAATTCATCTAAACGGACTCACGCACTATATTATCTTTTGAGATTGGCTTGTTCATTCGGCGTAATGACACATTGCGGGTGTCAATAGTTAGCTCCTGTTTATTGCTGAGTAATATTCCCTGGTATGATGGACCACAGGTTCTTTATCCAGTCATCCATTGAAAGGCATTTGCTTGTTGCCAGTTTAGGGCTATTACAAATAAAGCTGCTATGGGTAGTCTTGGGCACGCTTTTGCATAGACATAAGTTTTCATTTCTCTGGGATAAATGCCCAGGAGTAGAATGACTACATCATATGGTAAGAGTGTGATTAGCTTTTTAAGAACCTGCCAAACTGTTTTCCAGAGTAGCTATACTATTTTGCATTCTCACCAGCAATATATGCGAGTTCCATATAGCATACTTGCCAGCACTTGGTATTGTCAGTATTTTCTATATTATCCTCCTAACACGTGTGGCATGGTCGCTCACTGTGGTTTTGATTTGCATTTCCCTGATAGCTAATGGTGCTGAGCAGCTTTTTATGGGCTTTTTTGTCATCGTATATCTTCTTTGGTGAAATGTCTGTACTTGTGCCCATTTTTTAAATTGGATTGTTTGTTTTCTTACTGTTGAGGTTTGATAATTCTTTATATATTCAGACCCAAGTTCTTTGTCATATATGTAAGTTGCAAATATTTTCTCCCAGTCTACAGATCATTTTTTCATTCTCTTAACAATATCTTTTGCAGGGCAAACATTTTTAATTTTGATGAAGGGCAATTTATCCATTTTTTCTTTTGTGAATCATGCTTTATTGTCATGTCTAAGAACTCTTACCCTAATCCCAGTTCCCAAAGATTTTCTATATTTTCTTTGAAAGTTTTATAGTTATAGGTCTTATGTTTAGGTCTCTGGTCCACTATAAGTTGATTTTTGTATATGGTGTGAGGCAAGAGTCCAGATTCTTTTTTTTTTTTTCGCATATAGAAGTTCAGTTGTCCTTAAATATTTATTAAATGATGAATGAAAGGCACAGAAGGTCAGACAGTAGGGCTGGCAAGGTGGGGGAGGTCTAGGTTGTATGCCTGTCATTGAAGAAAGAATAGTCCTTTTAACAAGTGATGTTAGAACAACTAGACATCCATTGCAAAATAATGAACTTCAACCTAAACTCACACCTTATATAAGAATTAACTTGCAATGGATCGTAGACTTAAATGTAAATTGCAAAGGCAAACAATCACATCTGTGTCAAATGAGACTCTTAACCCGTTCCACTATCAAATGACACAGAAGTGGGAAGAGGTATGCAAGCACAAGGTTAAGTCAAGAGAGAACCTTCTATGGCCACATCTGCCATCTCTCAGAGTTTGTGTTTGGGATTGGGGACTCCAACATTTATCAAAAGTGAACTCAAACTCTGCACCAGACAATGCACTCAGTGCTTTCCTTGCATCTTCTCGTTGAAACATAAAACAAATTGATAAACTTTTGGAGGATGGCGTTTTTATTAGCAGTCTATGGGTAGTGAAACTGAGCTCAGAGAGGTTTAGAAACTTGCCTAGAATCACATAGTAAGTGGAGGAGCAGGGTTTGGATCCAGGTTGCCCACCTCTGCTAGAGGCAGAAAGGGGTGAAGCTGATGGCTGGGTCTGCATAGTTGCCTACATGGGTGTGGGCCCTTGGTCAGGGTGGGTGGTAGGGCCTGGGGAGCTTTTTTTCCGGGATTCTGGGGTGACCTGAGTACCTCCACTCTCTTAAGAGCCTCGGCCCAGTCCCCTTCATGATGATACCTCCTCCCAGTTGGCTCCTGTTCTTGGGAACTCACCAAATAGTCGAAACCCATCTCCAACAGTGGGGAGCCATCCAGGCTGATGATGGTGGATGCCTTGATGTCCTGGTATTACACCCTCTGGAAATACATGGACAGGAGGGTGCACACCAGACCTGGGCAGACGTGTCCGTCCTTAGCCTGGCGCTCAGGGTCCCTGCCTCTCGTGAGTCACCACACCAGCCCATTGGCTCTCTTGGTTCCTAGCGTGTTCCCATCCCCTCACCTCTGTCCAGGCTCTAACCCTCTACCTGGATGCCCTCTCCACTTCTTCCCACTTGTCCCAACATGGCTCCTACTTCAGCATTCAGCTCAAGTCATGCCTTCCCCGGCAGTCCCTGCAAGCTCTCCCTTTTCTGAACTCCTGCTATCAATAAATACAATCAGAGGAGCAGATGTGGCTCAAGCAGTTGGGCTCCCATCTACCATAGAGGATGTCCAGGGTTCGACGCCCAGGGCCTCCCGGTGAAGGCAAGCTGGCCCATGTGGTGAGCTGGCCCACGTGGAGTGCTGGCCTGCACAGGAGTGCTGGCTTGTGCAGGGGTGCTGGCCCACACAGAGAGCTGGCTCAGTAAGATGATGCAACAAAAAGAGCCACAGAGAAGAGATAATAAGAGACACAAGAGACACCTCTCTGAGGTGGCTCAAGAGAATGATCGCCTCTCTCCCACTCCGGAAGTTCCCAGTATCAGTAATAAATAAATACAATCTAGGTCCATATGGTCTGAAAAGCTGGTGTTTGGCAACACAGCCTTTTAGAGATGCATGGACCTTCCACGGCTTTCTAGGAATGCATGGCAGTCTCATCCTCAAAGAGACTGTAAGCAGTCTCAGGGCAGGGGCTGTCTGAATCCCAGATCCGCCTGACATAGAGCAGTCTGACTCCCAGCCCACGGCCTGGGCTCCAGGCCACCTGCTCTGCACCTACTTGCTGTGAAGCCCAGAGTCTAGCATGTAATAAATGCTCAGTTAATGGGAGTAGCTGCTGCTGTTGTCTTTGTGATGATTACTATCAAGATGCTTTACAGAAGCATCTTAATCATAATAATAGCAGCCACCTATGGACATCGAGAGACCCACTGCTCTCAGGACAGAAGCAAAGTCCTCCTGCAGCAGGAATTCTCCCCTCCCTGGCCCCCTACCCCTGCCCGGGCCGTGCTCATGCCCAGCTGCTCCCAGCAGCTCTCTCTTGCCTACGCAGCAGGGTTGCAGGCTCCTCTGGGGCCAGGGACTGGCTTTTAATTCATTTCCTCCTCCTCATAGCCTTGAGTTGACCCCTAGTGTGATGCTGAAGGGGCCCCAGGGACACTGGGGTCAGGCAGAGGGGAGCGGGCTCTTGCCTAATGGAGTCTGCCCAGAGCCTAGATCTCCTGCAGCCTGATTAGATTTTACGATCCCTAAAGAGCCACCCTGGATCCTCACTTGCTCCCAGGCGCCCCCAGCAGCAGCCTCTGTGGGCTCCAGCTCCAGAAGCACAGGCACTGCCCTGCGCCAGCCCCCCTCCCCCATAGCTCCCCGCTGGCCGCAGCCCCTGGCTAGTCCCCCCGGCTCCTGCCCACCCTCCTCTCCTGCCCACCCTTGCCCAATGGCTCAGGGAGCTTTCTAGAACACAAATCTGATTGTCACACACACACACCCCTTTCAGAGGCTCCCACCGTCTTCAAAAGGGGCTTCTCCAGCTTTGTAGACTCAATGATCATTCCAGGAATCTGTTCGAATGTCGCTCTCTCCGGGACACATCGCCCTAAAGGATGACCTCCTGGGTCTGAGGTGGGGTCCCCAGGCCCACAGCTTGCAAGTGCCCCTTCAGGGCCTGGGACTGGGGCCCAGCCCTCCCTGAGCTCCCAGGGAGCCTGGCCTTCCAGAGCACCGTAAAGGTATGCTTGTCAAGGAAGGAGGCTGGAACTGTTTTCCATTCAGAAGTTTACTAGCTTAATTTCTAACTTGTGACTGTGTGGGCATTTGGTGCGTGGCCCTCCATCTGTGCTCTTGTCCCTGGGAGTCCCACAATGCCAGGGGTGGGGCCTGTTTGGACTTTGGTTCTTTAAACCACGATCTGCTGGATAAGGTCCAACGTGCTTAGCTGGTGAGCAGAGCCCGGGCCCTCCCTTCTGCTCCTGTTGGCACCCGCCCCTCTCCACATGTCCCCCCCAGCATCGTTTATGGTTTCTGAATGCACTGGCAGTTCTCCCCTCTGTGCCATTGAACGGATTCCCTCTTCCAGGAATGGTCTCCTCCCACTTGTCCCCCTGGGCAACTCCTACTTATCCTTCAAAACCCCACTTAGATGGCTTAGATTCCACGATCCCAGACAGCCCCTTCTGTGCTCTCAGCCCCTCCCCTGGTTGCACCTATCCTGCTTTGTTGCAATTATTTTGTTCGATTGCTTCCATGGAGGCAGTTGGTCCCCTTTACCACGATGGCTTTAGAATCAGGAGACCTGATTACAAGGGGTCTGAGCTTGGACGTTGTCTACCTACCTTGCTGATACCATTTCATTATCTAAACAGATCAAAAGGATAAAATGAGGATTAAAACAGCACCCTCTGTGTTGAGTTGCCTTGAGGTTGACATGAACTCCCACACGTGAGGGGCTTAGCGTGGTACATGATGTAGACTTGCTGCTTAGTTATTGCCACGGCTCTGTTGGCGGAAGCGCCCTGCGAGGCCGGAAGTGCATCTCCTCCATCTTTGGATCCCTGAGGCCCACGTCGGGGCCTCTCCCAGGGTAGCCCCCAGGAAAGTCCCAGGAGGACTGGTTTGTGGGTAGCCCCGGGTTCTGCTCTGCCCGTCCCTGGGCACCGCCCCCGCCTGCACCCCCAGCCAGAGCTGCGGCTGGCTGTGCTCTAGGGACAGGGCCTCCATCCCTGCCGGGCCCTCCACCTGCAGCGAGGAGAGCCAGTGGAGCCCCAGGGCTGAGGGCGGCAGGAGTGAGGCTGACACTCAGCCAGGACCGAGGGGCCGGGGCCCCAGCACACAGTAGGGGCGCGTCAGAGGGTGCCTGCCCCCGCCCCCGAGGGCAACTGCCCACGTGGTGCAGTGGGGGAGGGCAGGGTGCCAGGAAGCACGAGACTGGCCCCAGCTGCAGAGCTGGAGCTAGAATCTCTTGATCTCTGGGCTGCATTGAGAGGCGGAGGCAGCCAGGGCCCTGGAGATGGTCTCCATGACAACCACTGCCACTCACTCCCCATCTCGGATGTAAATTAGTTACAATTTTATTAGTGTGCAGAATTTCAAGAGGCCAGATCCTGTCTTCGAAGGGAAGGGGATGGTGGAGGGGATTGTGTGCTTGCTGGGGGGATTTCCAAGCACTTCATACTTCCACGAGAGCCCCAAACTCCGGGGTGGGTCCACTGAATGCACTGGGCAACGTGCCTTCGTCTGTCTGTCCCTGGGCTGTGGGCCTGGGCTGAGGGGAGTCCAGCCCTTTTCTGGGGAGAAGGGAGCACACGGGCCCGGGAGCCCAGCTTTTTCCGTGCCTGGCCTCACCTCCTTTTCACAGCAGCCTGCGAGGTCTCCCCTGTCCTCCTCCCCATATGACAGAGGCCGCAGGACAGGGGTCATTAGATGGCCTGGGGGCACCTGGTTTACCAGTGGCCAGGCTCTTGCCACCCTCCTCCCAACGCAATTCTGCCCAGCTGCCTCTCAAGGTCGGTCCAAGTTCAGAAGATAGTGGTGGGCACTGGGGCAGACAGGTGAGGGTGTGGTGAGGAGTTTGGGCTTTTGGTCAAACACAGGGCCTGGGTGCCAAGAGTGGGCATATAGGGCTGCTGCCTGGGGTGGGAGGTGGTGCACCAGCAGCCCCTCGCTCTTCCCCACTAGCAGTGGGCAAATGTAGCTGGATGGTGCCCAAGTCACGGCGTTCTAGTGTTTGGTGCTTTGAATCATGCGTGCATACGCACACGCCACACGCGCGCACACACACATTTTTTCCCCAAGGAGGGAAGAGGGAGACAGATTTGCCTTTTTCCTAAGGCAGTTGTTAAAACTGGTTATGTACCCCAAGGCACAACCCGCTGGGTGTGCCCCAGTGCGCATCCCATACGGCAAGTGAGCACCTTGAGGGCAGGGTGCCAAGAGATTGGGGCTGACCAAGGCCCCTGAGCTCCCATCTGGGCCAGGCTCTGGGGGGGGGGGGGCCCTGAGGAGACAGGGCGAGGGGTGGTGGGAGAAAGGGTGGAGGAAGGGGATCAGGGCAAGCTTCACACAGGGTGATGGAGACCCCAGGCCCAAAAGGAGAGAAGGGACATTCCTGGCAGAGGGAATAGCCCAGGTAAAAGCTTGGAGGTATAACAAAGATTGAGTGAAGGCTTGGGCCATAGAAGTTTGGAGGAATGGACAGGGAGTAGACAGGAGGGTGGACAGAAGGATGGATTGGAGAATGCATGGGAGGATGAAAGGGAGGATGGATGAGTGGATGGACAGGAGGATGGGTGGGAGGATGGATGGAAAGATGGACAGAAAGACAGACCGAAGACTGCATCACACAGAAGTTACGCCTGCATGCTTTGGAGACGGACAACTGAGGTTCAAATCCCAGCTGTCCCATTTAATAGCCGTGTCACCTTGGACAAGTTTCTTCACCTCTCTGTGCGTCAGTTTTCTTACTGGCAAACTGGGGGTTCTAACATATGCAAAGCCCTTAAGACAGGGCCTGAGACACAGTAAGTCTGAGCAAATGTTCACTGTTATATTATGCCCCACGCCCTGAATGGGCCTTGGGGACACAGTGATGAGTAAAGCAGAGGCTGGGCTCGGAGCCCGCCGGGAGAGGTGATTGATTGAGGGCCCTGTGGGATGGGCAGGGCAGGGGCACCACAGGTGGCCAGAGCGGGCAGGGTGGAGCGGGGAGAACGTGGAGGAGGGCGAGGAGTCGGGATTGGCTGCTGCACCTTTGGGAGCTCAGTTAGGGCTCAGGGGGTTGTCAGTGGCCAGATGCTCAGCACACCTGTGCAGGTGAGAGCCACCAAGGCTGGAGGCAGGAGGAAAACCAAGAGATGCTGGAGTCCGCAAAGCCAAGGGCAGGCCGGGCTGTGAGCAGGCGCAGGGTCAACGGGATGAGGCTTGCAGGTGTCAAGGTGGATACGGATGAGCTGGGTCATTTGGATTTGGCCACCAAGAGATCGCAACAGCAGTTGGAGAGGGCAGGTGGAGGTGGGAGGCGGCCTGCAGAGGCAGCGGGTGTGGACCAGCCCTTCCAGCAGGCAGAAGGGCAGGGGCTGGGGAGGTGCTTTTATACACTCCTCCCATCCCCGCCCTGGGGTGCAGTTTCCCCAGGTGCATCCTCAGGCGGCTGGACAGGAAGAGTCCAGAGCTGGGACTGTGCTTTGCTTCCGACTGCAGAGCCCTCATCCAGCGCTGGTGGGCCGCAAGCACAGAGGCTGTCCTCGCCTTGGGGAGGGAGCCCACCGCTGTGGCTTGCCTGTCCTGACCGGGGAAGAAAAACGGCTGGCAGGGTCACAGTGGTCCACCTGCGTGTGCCAGAGAAATCAGTGAGCTCGGAGCATAGAGCGGGAGAGCAAGGCCTTCCAGCTCTGGGTCGATGGAACTGCCAATCTGCAGCTCGACTGTGGCCAAGGGGCTGGCCAGGTCTTCTAGCAAATACGCCCCCCACGATCCTGCCCCAGAACCGTGTGCTGAGAGAAACTGCTGGCTCTACCGTGAGGGCAGGGCCCCCGGGCGGCGACAGGCCTCCTGAGTTTCAGCTCAGCACCATTTCTGGCACAGGTGTGTGCAGGGTACCGGGGAGGCAAGGTCCCCTCCGATGGGCACGGACTCGCAGGTCCCACGGAGCCAGCTCAGGCGGCCCACCTGTCTCCCCCCATCCCCCGTATTACAACTTGCCACATTTTGTGGCCCGAGGGCTGAGAATTCTAACAGGCAAGAGCAGCGGTGGCACCGCCCACCTGTTCCAGTCGTGTGTCTTGCTAATTATGCCACACACCAGAAAACTTAATTAAATTGATGCTTGGTGTGTAATTTCAACTAGTTTAGAAGAAGGGGGAAATCAAACAAACAGCCTTGAGGCCCTGCCAGCCCACAGCACCTTGGCAAAACCCAGTTGGGTCTCGGGTGCCGGGGACTCCGGGAGCTTCTGCTGCCCCGTTGGCTGTGGTGACAACACCGTCTTCCCTCTGAGTCCCCGGAGGAAACTCCGGCTCCTCTCCCTACCCACACCCCACCCCAGATACTCGCACACACACAGAGCCGGAGCTGCGGGAGGGAGCCAGCAGACAAGGGAGATGAGGAAGGTGGAAAAACCTAAGGAATCAGGGCTGGCTTTGTCTTATTGTCTTAAATGGTTATTGCAACAATAAAATAAAAATTTAAAGGCCAGAAATGCTGAAATGAAGTCCAGCCTCCAACTTTCGCGGTGTTCACAACCCTGCGTGGAGACGCTTCTCCTCCTCCTTCGTGCTCCACTTTGGGTCCTCCTCTGAGGTGTGCGAGGGAGGGGGTGGCCGCTGAAGGCAGTCCCTGTCCCGCACGGGGTCCCAGGGTGGTCTGGGGGGGAGGGAAGAGGAGACTGGAAGGCACAGAGACCAGAGACAGGGAGGGGGTGGGGGCAGGAAGGTCCGGGGCTACAGAGCTGGGAGGCGGGAGTGGGGGGCGCCGGGCGCCTCTTCTACCCCGGGGTGGGGTTTGGAAAGTGAGCTCCATCAACCCGTCAACAAAGAGATTTAAAGAAAAACAAAAGAGGGATTCCAGGGAGCGGGATAAATTCAAGTCAGCGTTTACTCAACCTCCATCACCAAAACAGTTACTATTTTGGTGCATTTATTATTCAGGCCTCCTGACCTGGCCCCCAGCGTTACCTGCAGGAGTTCTCTCTCGTCCTTACTAAGCGGCTTATGCACAGCTCTACCTAGGTGGGGCAGGCACCTGCCGGTCTCATTCTCCCCTGGACCCCACAGCCCAGGCCAGGCCAGGCCAGACAACGTGCTCAACAGACGCTGCTGAGCGCTGAGTGAATCTGTCCAAGGGGGACAGCACGGGGTCCTCCCTCTCCACAGGTTCTGAGTATTAAACTGACTGAATTCAAGGCTTGGCTCTTGTGACATCGAGGCCCAAAGCCCTCGTTACACCACCGGCAGATCCTCTGGAAGGAGCCAGACCCCAGCCCAAGCCCAGTTTGCCAATTACCTGGCCCAAGGGTGGGGGCTGCATCTGGAGTAAACTTGGCAGGGGAGCCCACCTGACCAGCCCTGACACCCCCAGCCACACTGCCCACGTCCAGGGCAAGTGGGCGGGGGAGGAGAGACAGCCAGGGGTCTGCTCTTCAGCTCAGAGCCCCCAGACATCCCTCCAGGCCGCCGTCCTGCCCTCCCACTCCCTCCTTCCCCTTCCCCTTTCTTCTCTCCCTCCCTTTCTTGCCTTTCCTCCCTCTTTCCTCCCCCTTTCTCCAGCCCCTCCCTTTTTTCCTTTCTCTCTTCCCCTCCCTTCCTCCCTCCCTCCACCCACCCTCCTCCTCACTCTGTCCTCCCACCTCCCTCCTTCTCTCCCTTTCCCCTCTTTCTCCTCCCTTCGTCCATCCTTCTCTCCCTTCTCCCTCCTTCTTCCTTCCCTTCTCCCTGTCCTTGTCCTTCAGAGCTACACTCTCTCAGATTTCCCCGTTTCTCAGGTTTTTCCCAGTCCTTGTCCCTCTCCTTTTCTCTTCTAGTTGTTTCCTCCCCACCCCACCCTGTTTGGGGGAGGGGCGTCCAGGGCCTGGTGATTTGCAGTTCCCAGAGCACTCATCTCTCTGCAGCTGCACATCTGGACCATTAGGACACTGGAAAACCACGGCTGCCTGAACACGGGCCGGCAGCCCTGCTCCCCACCCTCCACCTTCCCCAACCTCCTCCCTCCTCCCCCTCCTCTCCCTTCTCTTCCACCTCCCTCCTCCTTCCTCCTCCTCCCTCCTCCCCAACCTCCTCCCTACTGTCCCTCCTCCCTTCTTTCACCTCCTCCCTCCTCCTGCTTCCTCCCCAACCTCCTCCCTCCTCCTTCCTCCCCCTCTCCCTCCTCCTCCCCCTCTCCCTCCTCCTCCCCCTCTCCCTCCTCCCCCTCCTCTCCCTCCTCTTCCCTCCTCCCCATCCTCCTAGCTTCTCCTCTCTCCTCCTCCTTTCTCCTTTAGCCTCCTCCTTCCTCGCCTTCCTCCTCCCCACCGTCTCCCTTTTTACCACCTCCTCCTTTTTCTCCCCCCTCCTCCCCCTTCTCTCTCTCCCCCTCTCTCCTCCGTCCTCCTCCCTCCTTCACCCTCCTCCCTTCACACGTCAGTATTTTTAGCTCGCTGCTGCGCATTAGTGTGCAGGGAGGCTCCTGGTGAAGTCTGGATGAGGTTTTATCTGTTGTGACAGCCCCAAGGGCAGCTGGCAGACTTTTTCCCTCTTAAGTTCAGAGCGTGCTCCCCTCTCCCGCAGGTCAGAGCCGCAGCTGGTCGGGGGAGAGGGTCGCGGTCCCGGGTTTGGGGCCTGGGCCTGGCCGCGTTTTCCTCTCCCTCTCGCGGCTCCCCCTCTGCGGCTCCCCCTCCTCTCCCGCCTCCTCCGGCCTCAGGCCTTTGTCTCTGGAAGCCCGCTGTGCTCTGGGCTCCCCAAGGCCTCTTGCAGCTTTTCACTCCCTCCTCTTCTCATTTAGTCCTTTCCTTGGGCTTCATTTCTCAAGGTTTCAGTCTCTCTGTTCCTCTCCTTCCCTGCCTCCCTTTCCTGATCTCTCTCTCTCTTTCTTCCCTGCCTCCCTTTTCCCACCTCCTTCCTTTTCTTCCTCCCCACACCCCTCCTTGCTTTCAGGGAATGGAAAAAAACCCTACAGTTAGAACACGGGGACCTGCAACCTCCTTCCCAGAGCCTGTTTCTCTCCACGTTGGCAGCCTCTCCGAGGTCTCATCCTGGACAACAGGCGGGTGGGGGGTTTGTGTGGGCAGTCCTGGGGCTTAGGGGAGCCCATGTCTCCAGGTCACCCTTTCCAAGCCTGTCCGGGGCTGTCAAGCTCCAGAACAGCCAGTGCTCCTGGCCCAGGTCGGGGGTGGGGGGTGGGGTGGAGGTGTGTGCCCCCGAGGTTTCTTCTGCTTGCAGGTCCAAGTTCCTTCCTCAGTTTGGCACACACCTGAATTTACCTTTGTGAATGGCGATTTAAAATCCGCAAGCCACTGCCCTCAGTGCTTTATTCCTTAGGACAAAGGAGACATGCCGGCTCAGAGAGGCCAACATGGTGGGTGCCGTCACACAGCTAGCCCGGATGGGGGGTTCCAAGACCTGAGAACCAAGGCCCCTGCACAGCGCCCCCCTCCCCGGGCTGGGGCTGGCGGGAGGGCTGGGAGCAGGAGGCTGAGGGACCCACCAGCCTCTTAGCCCTCCCCTTCCTGGTGGCTCCCCCAGCCTGCTGCTCTCCCAGGTCCCTGTGGGCCCAACTTGGGATGTTTTGTGGCGCGAGCGCTGCCTGTCCCGTACCTGTGCAGAGCCATGCGTCCAATTCCTCGGCCCATCTAGATGCTCCCGCCTCCGCTGCCCACCCCGCCCTCAGCTGTCCCCTGGGACTGCCCGCAGCACCCACTCCATCCCGTTTGCTCACGCTCCTCTCCCGTTTCCTTCTCCTTTTCTCTCCCCATTTAGCTCTTCAGGTCTCTGCTCTCATAATGCCCGCTGCCTGCGCTGGTCTCCCACTGGTCTCTAAACCTTCTGTTGCCCCTGCCACCCCCACCACTGCTACCGCCACCGCCGCCGTCACCACCACCCTCACCGCCACTGCCGCCATGACCTCGGCCACCTCCACCACCACCACCGCCATCACCGCCATCCCTACCACCACGCCCACCGCCGTCACTGCCACCGCCACTGCTGCCACCCCCACGGCCACCCCCATGGCCACCACCACGGCCACCACCACGGCCACCACCACGGCCACCCCCACGGCCACCACCACGGCCACCCCCACGGCCACCACCACGGCCACCCCCACGGCCACCCCCACGGCCACCCCCACGGCCACCACCACGGCCACCCCCACGGCCACCCCCACGGCCACCCCCACGGCCACCACCACGGCCACCCCCACGGCCACCACCACGGCCACCCCCACGGCCACCACCACGGCCACCACCACGGCCACCCCCACGGCCACCACCACGGCCACCACCACGGCCACCACCATGGCCGCTGCGGGGACCCTCTCTCCCCTGCTGTTTCTGGCTTTCTCCTGCTCCTGGATTCCTGTCGTGGACTCTCTCCTGCCTCCCCAGGCCCCTGCTCTGTCTGAATCTCTTTCTCTCTTGTTTCTGTCCATCCCAAAAGACACAAACTGACACACATAAAATGACGCACACCCATGCAAAGACACGCATGGAAACAGATGTGGACACACAAAGAGGCACAGGCAGAGACAGATCCACAGACAGACACGCAGGGACACAGGCAGCCGACACGCAGGCCCGTCCCCCCGCGCAGGGAAGGGGTGAGGGCTGGTCCCCGGCAGGAGGAAGTGGGAGGGCACCCCGTGGCCTTTCCCTGTGTCCCTACCCCTGGAGGCACCGCCTGGCTCAGCCTAAGCTAAGGGTCGGGTGGGGTCCTGGGCAGGGCAGATCCCCACGGTTCTGCAGCTGCATTTTCTGAGGCTCTAGGGAAAGGACACCTTTGACTAGGTCAGAGTTTCTGGCAGTGCCCTCCCTGGAGCTGCCACAACTTCAGGGGCCTACCAGCCGAGGGCAGCTCTGAGGGCAGAGGGCCACCGGAGATGCCAACTCAGAGCGTGATCTGATACAGGAGCAGCTGGGCTGGCAGGCGGGCCTGCGTCAACACCTGGGGGTGGCGGTAAAGGCAGGATGCTGAGGGGCTGCCTCCGGCCCCTGCCCCCCAAATTCTTCTCTCCTTTTTTTCCTGAGCACCGGTAAGAGCCTCGGCTCTGGAGGGCAACAGTCCCGGGTTCAAATCCCATCCCCTCTCACTAATGGGGGCGTGACGGGCCCTGGCCTTGGTTTCTTCACCTGTCCCATGGGGTGAGGACAGCCACCCACCCTCAGGGCTCTTGTGAGGACCAGGGTATAAAGCTGCCACCCCGGGAGGGCAGCGTGAGCAGGGAGCCGCGGCCACTGCCCCATAGCCGCTGAGCGTGGACTCCCGGCTTTTCCACCTGGGCAAGTCACTGGACCCTTGTCAGCCTCTGCTTCCTCCTCTGTAAAATCGGGAAAATGACACTCTGACCTTCACTGGGCCTGAGGCTGCCCTGAGCTAATTCAGGAGAGTCTGAGCTGGTGCCCGGGCCTTCCTAAATGGGAGCGGGGTTGTTCGCTATTTGCTTTATCTGCTGGGCACGTTTTTGTGTTCAGCACTTCCCTCTGTCCTTCATCCCCTAGGAAACGTTCTTTCCCTCAATGTGAACAGGATCTCCAGAGCCGGGGGCCCCAGGGCCCTGTCTTTGCTCCCCTCCTTTGTGTGTCTAGGACTAGAATCTGCAGCAGTCAGCCCAGATGACTGCTCCCTGGGTGCAGGAGGAACCCGGGGTGTGGAGAATGAAAGGGAGGTGGGGCCCTTCTCCGCCCGGCTGGGGTGGGAGGTACTGTGATCTCTGACACAGGCTCCTGGGCATGAGGAGTCCGGCGACTCCCTGGAGCCTCCGGGCTATCATTCTGCCCCACCCCGTTCCTACTTTCTCCCACCATGAGATTCTTTGCATACGCTGTTCCATCTGCTGGGAATGCTGTTCCCCCCACTCTAGAGATGGGTGCCTCGGAGATGCCTCTTGCTCCTCCTCTGAGGTAGCCAACCAGTCTGCGGTGTGGGCCTGACTGTCCCCTCGAGCAGCCCTCCGCTCTCCTCTTCCCCGCTGCCGTATCACGATCCGTGAGCCTCTCATTATTGCCCTGTGCTCGTCCCCTGCCTGTCTCCTCCTTAGAAAGTTGGCTCCACGCAGGCTGGGCTGGGTCTGGCTTGCTTGCCATCGCCTCGCCTGTGCCTGCACAGTGTAGAGCATGGAAGACCCGCCGAGCACCAGAGCTTACAGCAAGGGTGACATCCAGCAAGGAGCGAACGAGCGAATGCATGGATGAATGAACGGACAAACGAGAGGATGCACTCTGAAATCAGACTGCCTGGGTTTGTATCTTTACCAGCACCAACCCCTGGGCAAAGTGTTTAACCTTCTGGGCCTCAGTTTTCTCATCTGTAAAATGTGATTATTGAAAGTGCCTGCTCCATAGGGTGGTTATGGGATTGCATGATTTCAGGAGAGGATCCAGCATGTCTAAGTGCTCAGTATGTGAGCATCAGAGAGGCTTTTCAGGTGTAACACGTCCAAATCCCAACGCTTGATTCCCCACTCCCACCCCCTTCCACCTTCTCCTGCCGTCTTCCTCATCTCAGGAAATGGTGCCTCCCACCATGCATGACGCGATTCCTTTCTTCCATGGCCATCATCTGATGATTCCACGAATCCTGCTGGCTCTACTGGAAATAGATCCTAAAGCCAGCTGTGTCTCATCTCCACCACTGCCATCCCAGCCCAGGCCACTGCCACCTCTTGTTGGGATGCCATCAGCTTCGACCTGTTCTTCCTACAGCCCTCAGGCTCCTTTACCCTATTCCTACTCAGAAACCAGAGATTCTTTAAAAGCACTAATCACTAACCAGCCCTTGGCTTGCTCCTGCCCTCCCACCTCCATCGGTTTCAGCCACACTTAGAACAAAATCACCATCCCTTCTGTGCCCTGGCCCCATCTGGCTCCTGGCCTCAGCTCCCCCAGGAGCTGCTCCTTCTGCCCCAGCCACACTGGCCTCCTTGCACCCAACAGGCATGTCCCCACCTCAGGGCCTTTGCACTTACCACACCCTCCACCCTGGCCCTTCCTCTGTCATGTCTCCATTGGGGCTCATCCCTCACTTCTACCAAGTCTCAGCTCAAATGTCACCTCCTCACTTCTCTGATCTCCCCTTCCAAATTCCAACTCTTTTGTTCTCTGCCCCAGCTCCTCACTCTGCTTTAGTTTCCTTTATAGCTTGTCTTACTCTCCGTGGCATGGCGTTTATTTGTTCTCTGTCTCTCCTTCCTAGCATGTAAGCCTCGCGTACGCTGGAACCTTGTTTTGCTGTCCACTGTCTCCTGGTACAGATGTGAGTACCTAGCAAGAGCCTGTGCTCATAAGTATTTATTGAATGAACAGATGAATGAATGTTAACTATTATCATCATTATTGTTCTGCAAAAGCTGGAGAAAAATAGATTAGACACAATGTAATTGTGTCTAATAAGAAAAGAAAAGGAAAAAAAAAGGTGTCCTGACCCTGCCTGTCTTCTGCTGAAGACCAGGGGTCTCTTCGGTCACGGGGCTCAGTCTTCCTGCTGCTATGGTTACCAGGCGCCACAGGCTCCAGAAGAAAGGGGAAGCCAGGCTGGCTCGACATCTTCCTGGGGTGGCCCAGTGTCTAGTGGAGAATGAGCACATTCAAAACTAGGCGGCCGTCCCCACCTTGTCTTATTTCCCTTGTGTCCGGTTGGAAAGAGAAGGGAGAGATGTGACCTTTTTTAAAACACTTCATCCTCAGTCTGTACTTGTCAAGGCCCAGGGCCAGGACCTGAGGGGCTCACAGATGAGTAAATGATGGTACCTACCCTCAGGGAAGCTTCTGGCAGCTGGGAGGGGCCATGAGACACGCGCAGGCTCAGCTGTGTACAAAAATAGCAAGTGCTTCCCGGCGAGGGTCAAGGCGTTGGCTGGAGGGCTCCCCCACCCACACCTGTCCCTCCTCCCTGCTGCCCACTCACCCTGGCCTGAGGCAGGCCGGCTCCTGGAACCCCAGTCCCTCAGTACCCGGGAGCTGGGACAGACGTCAGGTCCATCCCAAGGCCAAGAGAAGTGAAAGGGCTTGTTAGGCCTCACAGCAGGTACGAGGCAGAGATGCGAGGAGGGTGTCTGGTACCTGACTTTAAGTGCGGGGTCCTCCCGTCACGCTGACTCGGTGATGCTGCCCTGGGATCATCTTTCTGATTTCTCTGCTCCATCAGCTATAAACTCCAACCCTACTCTTTACTACAGAGGACAGGCTCCTGACCACCAGAAAGCCTTCTGACCCCATCACGCCTCGCTCTTCTCTAAGGAGCCCCTGCAGAATCTGAGGGTCCAAGGCTCCTATCTTTTACCATCCCTGTCACTCTCATTTCTGCGACGACAACCATGGCCATCATCACCTCCATCACCATCACCTGCGCCATCACCACTGTCATCACCTCCATCACCACCGTCATCTCCATCATCACCATCGCTACCATCATTACAACCACCCCGCCACCTCCATCGCCACCATCGGCATCACCAGCATCACCACGGCATTCGTTTCTGACATAGCAGATTACCATGACCTCGGTGGTTTCATACAACACGAGTTTATTCTCTTGCAGTTCTAGAGCCCAGAAATCCAAAGTCAAGATTTCTGCACAGCCACACTTTCTACAAAAGCTTCCTTACCTTTGCCGCTTCGTGTTGGCTCCAGCCGGTCCTCCACTTGAGGCTGCGTGACTCTAACCTCTGCCTCAGTTTTCACGTGGCCTTCTCCTCTCCTGGGCTCAAGTCTTCTTCTCTCCTGTCTCTGCTAAGTATTGTAATGGCATTTAGGGCCCACCGGGGTAACCAGGATGATCTCATCTCAACATCCTTAACATAATTACATCGCAAAGACCTTTTTTCCAAATAAGGACACACACAGTTTCCAGGGATCAGGACAAGGATGTATCTTTTTTTTTTTGGGGGGGGGGTGTCACTATCAACCCACTACACCACCATCCTCACCTCCCACATCACTGTCACCACCGCATCACCGTCAAGGCCAACATCAGTTAACTACTAGTATGTACCAAGGTCCAGGTGCTTTACCTGCATCATCTCCTTTATTCCTTATGACAAATTCAGGGCAGAGACTATTATAATTTAATACATAAGGCTCAGAGAGAAGAATTCATTTGTCCAAGGTCTCAGTTAGATTTAAGAATTCGAACCACTACAATCTCACTTCAGAGCTCTCCTGCTTAACTATGGCCCTGAACTTCTCTGATCCTACAGGTAATTGCACAGAAGAAACAGAATGGGGGGACGAGCATCTGAATGGGAGGCAGGATGTCTGGGTTCTGGTTTACCAGGGGCAACTCTTGGGTAGGTCTCTTCCCCCTCTCTGATTCTCAGTTTGTCCATCTGTAAAATAGAAAGGTGGGAGGGCGGTAGGTTGAATAATTTCCAAGGCCCTTCCAGCTCTGGAGTTCTGTGAAGCTGGGTGCCCGCTGTTACCTCTTAGGCATATTCAAACGCTGCCCAGCAGCATGACTCTCACATGTGCTGCCAGAGATGAGTTTTGCTTGGATCATAAGGGGTGAGTGCTGGTGACAGGAGTGGAAGGAGATGCTGCTTCCCTACTTTTCCCTCTGCCTGCCCATTTCACAGGGAGACAGTAAAGGACTGGAGAGTTCTTTGTCTTACATTCAGGGAGGGACTGTATGTATGTGTCTGTCTGTCGTGTGTACATGCATACAGTAGGCAGTGGGGGGCGGGGCGCTCTCTTTTCTTGGAGCCTAAGGCCTTCGGCCCTTCATGCATTTAGTTAGGGATGGCTTCCCTGTTGAGAGCTGGGTGATGCTGGGAACAGAGTTGAAGATAACTTTTTCTTGTTCCAATTCTCCAGATCAGAGGCCTTAGCCAGAACCTGGCCTGATGGGCTTGGTTCCAGAATGTCTAGAGTGGGGATTCTGGGGCTAGAAAAGACCTCATTGGAAAAGACCACATTGGTTGTCTAACGGGGACCTAAGCGGGATCAGCTAAGGCCAAGAAACAGGGAGAGGTACTGGTGCCCAAATCTCACACCTTGTCCTGCCCTTGGGGAGGGGGGAAAAGGGGGGCCAAAAGTTCAGTTTCTAACACCTGGATTGTTCCTTAGGAGTTGTTTACATGTGTAAACAAACAAACAAAATCCTTTTTTGTAGTACGAACTGGAGAGTCTCTTTTCCTCTGCCCTCTCTGTCCCAATCAGCAACTGTCAGCATTTGAGCTAATAATGTTCAAGAGCCCAGAGTTGAGTTAGGGACAGAATTGCAAACTTTAATTAGCAGGATGAGATTAACATCCCAGCAGGGGCTTGGGGAGTGCAGGGGTGGGGGCATCCTTCAGGCCCATCTGATCCCAGTGGACCCCTTCTCCCCGCCCCTGCCCCTCCCCCCGTAGAGGGCTCCAGTGGGGTGAGCAGAACCTGGCCAGCCAGGGCTTAGCCCTGCTGAGTTAATCTCCTCCTCGCCTGGGCCCCAGCTGAGCCTCACCCTGTTTCCAAGATCAGTCGTTCAGCCACACGGCTCTTTCTCACCAGCCACTGCAGATTTTGTTTCTGCCAGCATTTTAGCAGAACAAAAACTGGCTGTGTGACCTCGGGGCAGTTGCTTAACCTCTCCATGTAGGAGTACTGGCCCTGCCTAAGTGGGGAGGTTTGGGACAATCAACAACGGGGATGCTTGGCCCTGGTAGAGGAATTCAACTGGCTTCCCTGCATACCCAGCGGTCACACGCTGCCAGCCTACCCTTGCTTGCTGCGGATAGGGCTGAGAATTTTCTGGTCTTTATCTGGTTTAGTTTTAAGTGCTTCCAACGGCAGCGGGCTGTTCCACCACAGTCCCCAGGAAATTGGTCCACGTAGGATGGAGCCTTCCCGAGAATGAAGTCATCTGTTCCTTTTTTATTTTTTGTTGCCTCTCTCCTTCAGCACCAGTCACCCGGCCTGTGCAGGCCCTCCCCGCGAAAAACACACCCTGCCCAGGGGTCCTGGCCTGGCCGCCTGGGAGGAAGGAGAGATGAGGAGGACCCCCGGGTGCTAGGCTCTGCCCTGGGCGCCCCTTCCCCGCGCCCCAGCCGCCGAGTCTGCAGCAGCCAAACGCCCTTCCCAAGCCCCCGCCTCCAGCTCCCACCCTGCCGCTTCCCGGGGAGAGCCCGAAAGGTGAGCTCCCGGGAGGCCGCCCGCGCTCCGGCGGCGGCCCGCTTGGCAAACAATAACAGTAAATAACGCTCCCTTGTCAACGTAATAAAAACGGAAACGGTTACAATGTTTTTTAATAAGCGTCCCCCATCAATCTCCCGCCCTCCCGGGCGGTGCGTACGGAGCGAGGGGGCGCGGAGACGGGGGAAGGAGGGGGCCACCAGGGCGCGCTGGATGGGGGGCCCGGGGTGCTAGAGGAGGAGGACGCCGGGGGGAAGAAGGGAAAACACAGCAAGTGAGAGACGAGGGGGCGCGAGCGGCCGGGGTCACGCGCGCCAGCCGAGCCGGGAAGCGGCCGCGGTGAGTAACACCGTTGCCATGGCGACGTGGCCGCGAGGAACAGGAAGCTGCAGAAATAGCAGCCGCCGCGGCCGCGCGGCCGGGTCCCTCCGCCCGCGAGTCCGTTGCCACGGAGACCGGGCCCGAGCGAGGCTGCGCGGGCGGCCGCGGCCTCCGGCGCCCCGGCCCGCGCATGCTCACCGGGACGTGCCCGGCGCTGGCGTCGTGGGGGCACCGCACCGCAGTCCCGGGGCGGTCGGGGCCCCCAAACCCGGCCCGCCCGCCCGCCCCGCTGGGGTGGAAAACAAAAAGCAAAACTATTTGTTGTTTGCCTTTGAAAAGCAGCCTCGCCTTTGTTCCCGGCGGAGTCGTTGGTTTCCAGTTTTGCGGAGAGCGGAGAGCAGGGTGTGGGGGGGGCGGGGGCAGGGACACAGCGGCCCAATGGCGCCAAACGTTTACCGAGCGCCAGGCCCTGGCCTCAGCCCGGCGAGGAGACGCAGCTGTCAGCCCCCGGAGCCTGGGCCTGAGGCTGTCTTCCCAGACTCTGGAGCTGACCGCACATGACCTTGGCCGGCTGAAACCCTCTGAGGCCGACCTTCCCTTGGGCGGGTGGTTCTCCCAGGTGATGCTCTGGAGTTTTCCCCTCCAGGCCCTTCTCCTGAGGTCCCCATCCACAGATTCTAACCAGCGAGGAACACAGAGGGAGAAATGAATTCCTAGCAAACCCCGGCCTCCCTCCCCGCCCCCAGCGCCGGAGCACTATGAAGCCCTGCCCCCCCCCCCCCCATAAAAAAGTTGATGGATACCTAGATGTTGCATAAACAAAATCCGCTCTCCAACAACTTGTTTATGTGGAAGACCGGCTGCAGCCCGGCTTGTTTGGAGCTAGTGTGTGTGTGTGTGCGTGCGCGTGTGTGTGTTGAGTGGGGCCATGAGCATTTCTGAGACGAGAATTTTCTTCTCTCCAGATTGTGTTTTGAGTATGGGTCAGAGGTCTGGGCTTCTGTGGAGAAGGGGGAAGGGTCACCTTGGAGTGGACAGGCCGGGAGGTCTCAGGAGGACAGGTCATGGGGCCTGCGCCGCCGGGGCCTAGGCGGTGAGCCAGAGCCTCCCCATCTGGAGCCACTTCCGCAGGCAGGCTGGAGTCGGGGGGCGGCACGCCCGACGGGCTGCTCCCCAGAGTATGTGGCTAAGGACACGGGTGCCTCTCTCCCCTGGACAGGACAGCTCTCACTTCCCTGGCCATACCAGCCAAGAGAGAAGGTGGGTAGAGTGGCCCAGGTCTCCAGGGCTTTCTACAAGAGATGCTTTTTTTTTTCCGAAACAAGCTTAAACTTTCAGCATCCAGGCTGACCAGATGGGAATAAAGTGAGCGTATGTGCAAGGAAAGGGGACCGGCTGCCTCAAGACCCCACCACTGCCACTGGCTTCTCTGTGGCCTGTATAGGCTTAAGGGCTCTGGCCACATGGAGAATCAGCAGAGCTAAGGAGAGAGGGAGAGGCACTGGGCCATGCTTCTTCTCTTCTCCAACCCCTTTCAAGATCTGGGAGAGGCGCCCCAGCCCTGAAGAAGGTTCCCGGGAGACTTCGGGTCCACTGTGGCAGTCCTGGCATCATATTTATTTCTCTCCTTCTCAGGGTAGGAAGTGAAGGCACAGGAAAAAGGGAGCAGGGGCTGTTGTTACAGTAGAGAGAAGCCCCCCTCCCCCACCTTTGTCCAGAAGGCAGTAGCATGTGCAGAGAAGCAGAGCTCAGGAAACAGGCAGTCCTGGTTGTGCATCCTGGCTCTGTCACGGCCAAAGCTTGTGCATCTGGGCCATAGGGATGATACAATGCTTGCCTCACAAGCTGTGGTGAGGCCTCGAGATGATGCATAAAAGCTGTTAGCCAGCAACTGGGATAGAGTAGGTGCCCAAAACATGGCAGCTATTATTGGTGCTGAGGAGAGGGTGGCTACAGCTCTCCCTGGTGTGTCCCAGAATTGTGCCCTGGGGCCCTGAAGCTGTGTCCCAAGGCAGGCCCATCTCTGGCACAGGCTAGAGGAAAGAGCACTGGAGTGAGGTTAGGAGAAGCAGCCCACTGTGCTACTCGGAGACAAGTCATTAACCTTCTTGGTATCTGGCAAATGGGGACAATCACTGATTGTGAACTTATTCGGTGCCAGATACTACAAAAAGGTCTGTATAAGTTACCTAATTTCACCTTCAAAACAACCCTGAGAGGTAGGTACCACGATGGTCCCAATTTCACAGATGAGGAAACAGGCTCAGCGAGTCAGTCTCTCGCAGGGGTGACATAGCTAAAAGGTGGCACAGACTCCAAAGGTGGTGGGCGGCTGGATCGGCACACACCCCAGGGAGAAGCATCATGTCTTGTGTATTGTTATCGCTCTCAGCACCTTTCTTGCTTGTCCCCTACCCTTTTCGGTGGCTCTGAGCACAGCCCTCCTCCCCATTGGCATCCTTGGTTCAAAGATGTCCTGGACTCTTCTGAAACTGGGGGGGACACCCTCAGGGGTACGTTGGGGGTTCGAGGAGGGCCAGGTGGGCCCCATCCCCCTTGTCCCTTCCCACCATTTACACCAAAGGCTCGGGGTCCCTAATATACCCAGTGGACGTGTGGCATCCAGATGTGGTGCAGTTAATCGCGCTGGAAGTTGTAAATCTCTGTTATTGTCCCCGCTCCCCTCCCATCCGCTGTGCTGTCACCTCGCAGTAGCTGGTGGGAGAGGCACAGACTGCCCACCCCAGGCTTTGTTCCCTCCCAGTATCCAGGCAGGAAATGGCTTGTTGTGGTGTCCACTGCCTGCATTTGAATCCTCGCCCTGCCACTTCCTGGTTGTGTTACTTTGGCCAAGCACTTAATCTCCCTGTTATCCTCAGTTTCCTCATCTGTAAAATAGGGGAGTCCACATCACCTGCCGGAAGATCAGGTGACTGAGTGTGTGTGCCTGGCCACACAGGGTCCTTGGGGATTTGTTACTGCTTATAAGTGCTTGTTCCATGCTAGGTGATGTACATACATTCGTCCAATGAATCCTCAAACAACCACAGTATTATTCCATTGCAGGTGAGGACACTGTGGCTCAGAAAGGGAAAGGGATTTTCCCATGGCTGCACAGCCCATTAGCAGAGGAACTAGGATTAAACCTGGCATTCCTGTGTGGTTCTCAAACCCTCCCCCCATCCTAGTTTCCTGCCCCTCCCCACTGGAGCTCCTCTGAGTATCCTCACCACCTCTGCAGTGTCAGCATCGTTAGACCTGCTGGAGCTGCTTCCATAACTCAAATCTGAAAGCCGTTGGGTTACTAGGTCCTTAATAAAGCCAGTACGGGTGCCTTCAGGTGCCCTGGAACAGGGGCCAAGGGCCCAGGTGCAGCAGAGGGATCCTAATGAAAACGCTGGGATGGGGAAGGGGGAGGAGAACATAGAGCCACCCGTTCCCGTCCCAGAGTCCCTCCTCCTCCCCTCCGTGGCTGCATTACTGGGTGCCTCAAGGTGCATGGGACGGTCACCCATCTCACCATCAGTTCTTCCTTTCATCCACCCATCCTCCCTCCCTCCCTCCCTTCCACCCTTTTTCCCCTTCTTTCCTCCCTCCCTCTCGTCCTGCTTTTCTCCTTCCCTTCCTTCCTTTCCTCCTTCCCCCTTCCTTCCCTTCCTTCTCCATCTAATGTTTCTCGAGCAACTATCTGGAGCCAAGTCTTAAATTAGCTGCTAGGTGTCTCTGCCTCCACAGGGCTCCCGTTCTGAAAAGACATTCAATAAACAACGAATTGCACATGCACAGGGTGCTGGGCGAGAGGGCGCCTTGGGGACTCCTAGGCTGGGCGCTGCACACCTGTTAGCCAAGCTTGGTGGCCGTCCGTTCTGGACCACTCTCTCCCAACCTATACAAAGAAGGGGTGGCACATCCTTGGTCTCCCTTATTCAGTGATTCTAGAGTCCCAAGCAGTGTGAGGAAACTATCAGTTAACTGCTCTTCCAGGAATGTGTCCCCACCCCAGTCCCTAAAATCTGCCCCTGAAGTCCCCAGATGGAAGTCCAGACTGACTCTGCCTGACCCAGCGATGTGACACAAGCTGTGGTAAGGCCTGGCCGAGGCAGGAGGAGGGGCACTAGGCTCAGAAGCAGGGTCACAACCCTGCCCATGTCACGCGCTGTGTGACCCTCCCCCTGCCTCCCGGACTGGTCCATAAGCTCAGACAAGATGCCCTGGAGGGCTCAGGAGACCGTAGCTGCTGGCGGCCTTACTGCTGCTTCTATTGCTACAAAGGGAGCTGATCTGGAGTGAGTGGCTTTGGGAGGTGTCATTCCTTCAAAAGTCACCATTGGTTCACGCACTCAAAAAAACTCTGATTTGCACCACGTGCTGGTCCCTGGGCCAGGTGTTGGGACAGGTATGAGATAAGACCATGAGATAATGTCCTTCTGTCTAGGAAGGATGGTACAGGAAGACGGAGACCCATGGGACTGTGGCGGGCCAGCTACATGACCTTGGGCAAGTCATTGACCTTCTGCCTGCCTGGGTTTAAGCCTTTGTGATGCTGATGTGACAAGGAATCCCCTGGATTTTTAGAGGTAGAGGGAACAGACTTCCTGTTTTAACCAGACCTGCTCTGGGCTGAAGTGAGAATAAAATGTGAGAAAACCCTCTGTGAAAACACAGCTCAGTCAGCTCCTGGTTGCATGGAAAATCAGAAGCTTGGAGCTGCGGTGAGAGCACTGCAGTGCGAGCACGGGAAAGCTGGCATCCCGGCCGCGCCGCTGACTCACGGTCCCTGTCTGGGCCTCAGCTTCTCCACGGGCATAGGAGGCGGTTACAGCAGGGAATGCTGAAGGCCTCCCCAAATCTGCTGCGCGTGGGCCTGCAGGGACGGAATGAAAGGAGCCCAGGGCCCTGAGGGGAGAGCGTGGAAGGGAGCCCCGCAGTACTTCTGGGCAGCCTCTAGAGCCCCAGCTCTGGACCTGCTGAGGGAGCAGAGAGGAAGCAGGGAGGGGTGCAGGGCTGCTACCGCACCCAGGGGGAGCCACCTCCGCCAGCCTCCACCTGGCCCCGCCTGCCCAGGTCGGACCACTCCCCAGGGCCACCCCAGGATGCTCTTCCAGAGCAAGGGGTGGCAGAGGAAAGTGAGGGGGCGGTGCGGGGACGCTGGAGAGACGCCGGGCTGGGAATGTGGAGGCCCTTGCAGGAACAGGGCTGAGGCGGGTCTCAGGCCCGACCCAAGGACTGATCAAGACGCGAGGCTCCCTGGACAGCCTGGGGCGAGCCGTGGACTCCGGACATGGACCCACCAAGGCTCCCAGGCAGATGCCATGTCCGCGTGACCCTGACTTACAGGTTCCGGGCCACGGGACCTGACTGCTCTTCCCCCTGCCCAGGCCCTCGTGGCTCCTGGTTGCCCTCAAGGTGAAGTCCAAACTCCCTGGAGGCAGCACAGGCTGACGGGTGAGAGCTGGGAGCCTGGGTCTCAGTC
Organism: Dasypus novemcinctus; assembly: GCF_030445035.2. Classification (NCBI taxonomy): domain Eukaryota; kingdom Metazoa; phylum Chordata; class Mammalia; order Cingulata; family Dasypodidae; genus Dasypus; species Dasypus novemcinctus. Next base: position 87,718,100 of record NC_080680.1, on the reverse strand, counting down.
CCAGCCAGGCCCCTGCCAGCTCTGTGGCCACCAGCCATTTGCTTAATCTCTCAGCGCCTCAGTTTCCCCACCTGTCACTGGGGATATTAATAGTGCCTGATTCATGGAGTTGTTGGAGGATCCAGCGAGCGAATGCCTGGGATGGGCTCAGCACAGGGCTGGTCACGTAGCTGTTTAATAATAGAGTGGCCGTCGTTATTTCTACTATTATTTATTCTGTGAATCGGCAGAGGAAGACACAGAAGGCCCGGCCAAGGGGGGCTCCAGTCTGCTTCTCCTGTCTCGTCAGCTCCGGCTCCAGCCGTCTTACTCCACTCCAACTCCGCCAGGCTACGCTGCGCTCCAAGCACACGGTGTTCTTCCGTGCCTCTGGGCCTTTGCTCGTGCATCGCCCTCTGCCAGGAAGGCCCTTTTCCCTCCACACTGCTTTCCCACCCCACTCAGGTGACCGCTGCTCAGCCCACCCTCCTGGCGAGCTCCTTGGCTTCCAGAGCTCTGTGCACACATGGCCAAGTGGCAATTGTCAGACTGTGGTGTCCACGTTTGTTTCCCGCCTCGGGCACAAGTGCAGCGACTTGTCCGTTTTCCTGTCCCTGCGCCCAGCCCCCGGCCTGCTAGGCAGGAGCTGTTCCTTACAGCAGGTTAGACAATGGGAACAGCCAATCCCTCACCCAGTGGGCACACACTCCCCCTGCTCCTGCCCTGTCCTCAAGGAGACAGGACGCCCCTGCACTTCTCTGATAACTCCGATGGGAGAAGCTTCTAGGAAATGCTGGGACCTCCAAGTCAGAGGCGTGGGGACCCCACGGAGGAGGTTCGGGAGGCCAAAGGGCTCCCTCCCAACCTGCCCTCCCCCTCCTCCTCCTGGCCCCTCCCCTACAAAGCTCCCCCTCCTTCTCTGGGTCTGGCAGAGCAGTTATCTCCTGGGGGTAGGAGGAGAAGGAGCAGGGGCTAGGCAGGCAGTAGGAGCTCAGGCCCTTCAGGAGCTGCTGGGATCAGAGAGGATGCCCCTCCGACTTCCCGAAGAACTCCCTGCAGTGGGGAGAAGGGGTGACTGCGCAGCAGCCAGCCCTGGCTGGGCCCCTGCCCCCACCATTCCCACTGTCACTGGGTCACCCTGTTGGGCCACAGGGCCTCTTCCTACCACCCTCCGCAAGGCAGCCCGGTCTCCCTGCCCCGGCAGAGAGAAGGCAGTTGCTACAAGCTGGCCAGATGCTTTGCTCCCGGCCATCTGCCTTCTGACCCCATCTACCCTCTGACCCCATTGCCGCAGAGCCAGGGCACCTGCAGGATGCCATAGTTGATGAGTCCAGGGAAGTGTCAAGGGTAGCCCTCCCATTTGGCGCATGAGACAACTGAGGCCCAGGAAGGGAAGGGGGCTTATCGAAGATTACCTGGTGAGCCCAGCATTGTTTCTGTGGCATGCTTCCCTGTCAGGGGAGAGGAGACCCAGAGACCTTGAGGAAATGGAAAAACTTGGACCTTGGAGGCAGGGGATTGCCATGGGAAAGATGTGGAGCTGGCTGGGTGACCTTGGCATGTTACCTAACCTCTCTGAGCCTCGTGATGCTGGTGAGGATGCAGTGAAATGATGACAGCAGGGATGGCACATACCAAACACTCAGCAAATAAGAGCTGTCGTCGTGATTAGGAGGCAGGTAAGCCTCACCTCGAGCAGATGCAGTGGATGAAAGTTGTTTTTCTACAGTCACGGCGATTCCTCTGCCCTGTTTTCTAGTGTGGGTGATTCTCGTTGTTGCAAAAGTAGCCGCTCCCGATTTCTGTGAGTACAGTCAGGCAGGACCAAGCATACATCCCATGCTGCCCTTAGAAGCTGGGACCTGGGGCGAGAGAGACTTGGTGGCTCTGGGCCTCAGTTTCCCCACCTGAGAAACAGGGACAATGATGGCGTCTCCCTCCAGGCTTCCGTGGGATTCAGCGAGATAACTTAGGGGCACAGAGCCTGATGATCACGAACCTTTCCGAATCTCATCTTTCTCGTCGAAGGATACCTGTGTGGGGAAAGTGCCTGCCTCTGGGTTGAGCTATCTGGTGAGGGAGACCTGAGCACAGTGCCTGCAATTTCGGGGGAGGAGAATGAGGCGGTGGAGCTCTCCGGCTGAGGAGGTACCGGGAGCCCCAGCCAGCAGCCCCTCCCGCAGCCCTGACCCCAGCTGGCCATTCCCTTCGCCCCGCTCCACGCAGCTCGTGATCCACCGCAGCCTCTCCTGCCGCCGGTTACTGCATGGCTGCCCTTTTCCACGGAGGTGGGGGCACATTTTCCAGGCAGTGTTTCCTTGGCAGCTCTGAAAATTAATTGGTCTTTAATGTGCCATAGTATTTATTTTAATTAGCAGGAGATTGACCAATTTCTTAATAAGAGGCTTTGTAGAGACTCTGTCTTTGGGGGTAGGGTGGGATGGGGGTGGGAGCGGGAGGCGATGCTAGCAAACAAGAACGGTGTCCACAGTCCAAGGGGATTTTCGACCACGGCAGCGCTCTGGTCTTCCTGACTGATTTCTGTCTTCAGGGAGTGAGCGGGACAGAAATGAGGGAGAGGAAGGTAAGAGAGAGGGAGGTGAAGAGAGGGCGGGAGGGAGAGGGAGGGGAAGGGCTTGCCCGCCTGTGGACGAAGTCATGAGGCAGCGGGAGCAGAGAGCTCGGGGCCAGAGGGCTCTAGGGCCCAATAGCCCTGGGAGTCTACCTTTGACCTTGGCCTATTGGGGTCATGGGTTCAGATCACTGACCCTGTTATGACTCTTTCTTCTCCTGCCGTCAGCAGCGCTCCCCAACATGAAGGATGAACACAGTGATCAGTACCCATGCACTGATTTCTCAGAGGACAGAGCTCCTTTTCTTTCCTCTGATAGAACCACCAAGATTCCTTCCTTCCCGTAATGTAGCGGGGGCACCAACTACTGTAAGTTACCCTATTTGACAAATGTGGAAACTGAGGCAGAGAGAGGTGCAGCGTTTTGCCTAAGCCTCACAGATCACTCCTCCACATCCTTCAGGGCTGACCTTACCGTGGCTGCCTCTGCAGGGGACTGCTCTGACCTCCGGATCTAGCTCAGGGCCCCCGTTTCCGCTGTCAGACAGTGGCCTGTACTTCTCTCCGCGGCGAGAATGGACTAATGCAGTCACTATCCTCACCCTCTGCCTCCCTGCCTGGACTGGAAGTCCCCTGAGGGCAGGTGCCAAGAGCCCAGAACCCTGGCATGGGGAAGGTACCTGTGATATGTTTATTGAATGAATGAGTGAATGAATAAATGAGTGAGGAAGTAAAGGATGGGAAGAAGGGTTGAAGGCAGGACTGAACAACGGCTTGGTGACACCTAGTCGGGAGCTCGCCATCCCTCTGCCTTGGGGTGTCTTCATGACTTTACAGACTGCAGCAGGTCCTGAGGGCCTCGGGGCTTCCTGATCATCTCCACTCACCCTGGGGGGCCTACCCCATCCCTCTCCTTTCCTTGTTGGGAGATGGGGAGACAGGTGCTGCCTTCCTGCAGTGCCAGCCTCCAAAACTAGTGGGGGAGAGCGGGGAGCCGCGCCCTGAGGTCTAGGTGACCTCCCCAAGCCCTCCTCCCGGGGCTCTCCAAGGATCTGCCTAAGCCCCTGGACGTGTGAAGGGAGTCTGCGCCCCCACCGCCGCCCCCCAGCTCGTCCAGCCTCATGCCTGCTAGTGGCCAAGAGCCCGCCACGCCTCCCGGTTCCAGGACCGCCCAAGACCCCCTCAGCCCCTCTGCCCGAGTTCAGACCCACCACGCTCCCAGTTCATCTAATCACACACACGCTGTGCTTTCTCCGTGCCAGGCTTCTGAGGGCTTGGAAGATATTTATTCCCACTGTGGAGGAGGTACTGTTGTTGTCCCATTTTACAGATGAAGAAACTGAGACACAGAAAAAGTGACTGGCCCACTTCCCCTCAGGCTTTCGCTGCTGACCTGGGCTCTGTGGAGTTCATTTTTGCAGGTGATTCCCGCCTCTCACGGACCGGGTTCAGTCCACTCCCTGCCCTTGCTCCGCGGGTTCCCTCTTCCCAGAGGCTGGCACAGGACAGGGCAGCAAGGACCTGGCCCCTGGAGCCAGCTGACACGGGCTTGAATCTTGGATCTGCCACATGGAGCTGTGTGACCCTGGGCAAGTGGCTCCATGTCTCTGTGGCCACCCTTCACCCCTGAAATGGGGATAAGACGTTTTAAAGGCTGTCGTGAGGGCTCAACCAGGAGACCTGTGTCCAGCTCCCAGCGGGCTGTGTGGGCTGCAGCTCCTCAGCACGTTACTTTCTCTACTTTTCCTCACCTGTCCTCTTGCCCTTCAGAGCCCTGCTCACCCAGAAGCTCTGCGCCTGACCCCCGCCTCGAGGATCCCGCTGCACTTGGCCGCTGGACCCTCAGAGCCCCGGGCAGAGGGGAGACGGGGCTCAGGAAGCCAGGGGCTCCTCTGGGAATGGAGCTGGCGTTCTGGGCTCATTCATTTTGTGAGACAAATATTTATTGAGCACCCACTGTGTGCCAGGCACTGCGAACGAGCCCCAGGAAGCCCACAGTGGAGGGGGGGGGCAGACAAGTAAACAGGCCCCTCGGCTTAGGGACCGTGAGGGGCCCAATCCAGCTGGAGTCAGGGAGCCTCTCGGCAGAAGTGTCATCCAAGCTGAGGCGGGAAGGCAGAGCAGGATCCCGCGGCTGAAAGGAGGTGCGGGGAGCCGGGGAGCTCCAGGAAGCAGCCTGTACGCGTGGGTCCACGTAGAGTCTGAGAGCGCAGCATCCAGATGGAGAAGCGGCGGAGGCGGTGGAGCGGGGCTCCTGTCCACTCACTCATCCGTGGGTGCGTGGAGTCCCACTGTGCTGGGTGCTGGCAAGGGCGAACAAAGGAGATACGGTCCCTGCCCTCCCAAATCACATGGCAGTAGGAGAGGGAGACGAGAGCAAACCGAGTGGCCAAATACATAAACCAGATCACTGCGGGGTGTGAAGAGCGAGTGGGGCCGGCCAGCCTGGGACATGGGGAGCCGAAGCTGGAAGCTGCAGCCTGGAGTTCGGACGTCCTGGGAGGACTGGCGCCAGCGCAGAGGTGCTTGGAAGCCGGGCAGTGGCGTGACTGGAGGTGTTCGGATGACCTCGGTGTTGCTGGGAGAAGGGGGGAGAGGAAAACCCAAAGCCTGGGAGGCGGGGGAAGCATGCAGGCAAGGGACGCTGGGGGCTCGGGTTAGGGTGATGGCCACGGGGACGGAGAGGAAGCTCCTTAGGAACTAAGAGGGACAGGATTTGATAGTTAAGGCTGTGGAAGGTGAGGGAGGTGGAGAGGTGAGGCCCAAACGCAGGTTCTGGACTCGTCCCTGGGGGAACGATGGAGCGCCCAGGAGAGGGTGACGAGCTCGGCTTCGACCCTGTTGAGTGCTGGGTGCCGGAGACCGTCTTAGAGGAAAGGCCCTGCAGCCAGTGGCCACTGCAGCCCGAGACTCAGAGAGGTCAGGGAGGCGGCCGGGGCCTGCAGCCCGGGGCGGGGTGGGGCTCCAGAGAGACCCCGGATTCTGCTGTTAACAAAGCAGGACTTGGGTCATCCTCCCCTCCAGCGTTTCTGATTCATGCCGGAGCCTCTTGAAGCCTCTTCCCCGGGGCTGAGAAGTCCTTCAGCACCGCTGTTCCTGCCTCGCACGTTCCTCCCACGGGGGTCCGCGAATCCAGAGCCTGATTAGCGAGAGGGAGAGGCTCTTTCTCGGCCCAGGGCTGTGTTCACCCCCGCCCTGCCTTAAAAAGCACCACGTCGTTGTCATTGTCGCTTCCCTCGGGCCTCTTGAGGACGCCCCCACTCCTGAGCCGGGCGGTCGTGGTTGAGGCTCAGTTGAGAGACTGGGGGCTTTTGAGCTGTGAGCCTTGGGGGGTAGGCTTGGGGTGGGGCAGCCTCCTTGAGGTGTCGCCCTCCTCCGCAGGGGTGAGGGCTCTGTGCCTGCTCTGCCCTCCCGCTGGGGGCTGGGCAGGGACCCAGCTGGGCTCTGACGCTGGGTCTTGCAGATGGATGGAGAGTGGGATGTGTGAGAGAGAGAGCGCGCGAGAGCCCGCCCGCCCGAAGCCTAATTGTCCGCTGTCTAATCCGTCAGCCGGAGGACAGCTTGCCGAGCCCCTCCCTGGCGGGCTGATAAATGCCGGCCGCGGCCCCCTGTGCGCCAGAGCTGCCTTAATTGGTATCAGGACGTGCCTGGACTCCATCCGCCAGGCCTCTGCCTTCCTCTCCTCCTGCTGCCTCCTTCTCCACCCCGCCGGCCTCCAGCCTTCAGCCAAGGGACTCCAGCCCCTGGCAGCGCTCACCTGCTGCCCAGCCTGCGGAGGGGCCTCCTGAAGACCCCCGACTCCGAGCCCACCCCTGGGCTCCTGGGGGAGGGCGCAGCAGCCGCTGCCCCAGGAGGGGCACGGGAGGGGGGATTCCTGTATATGTGATACCTACTGTGTGCCCAGCCTGTGCTAACGAAGCCTTCTGCCCACCCCCCTCACTCACCCTCCCATAGCCCTGCGAGGCGGAGTTCGCAGTTCGGGGAACCATCCTCCTTTCCCGTCGTGTCGTCTGCACTCCCAGGAAGTATTTTCTGAGCACTCTCCATGCCTGGCCCCAGCTGTGGCTGGGGATGCCCAAGGAGCCCCCTGGCTGGCTGGCAGGAAGGAGGCTGCCTTCCCAGTGGCCCAGCCCTGCTGGCAGCCACGCGGTGGGCTGGTAGGTGTTAAGGATGGGCCCTGACCCCTTGCCCATCTGGGCAAGTTCAGAGAGGTCTGGCAACCTGCCTAAGATCACAGAGCTAGAAAAGGGGAGAGAAAGGCTGCTCTCCAAACAAACTCACTGTGAATTCTCAGCATCATGTGTGCCCAGACCACCCAGGGTGCATGTTAGAAAGTTAAATGCCCCCCACCCTGAGTTTCTGAGTCTTGGACATCAAGCTTCCCAGGTGAGAGGGCGGCTGAAATCCGGCGGGCCTGGCCCAGGCCACTCTGGACCTGGTGAGGAAGGAGGAACGGTTCTCAGCTCCCAGCCCTCCTGGAAAAGCAGGCAGGGCGGGGCAGGGCAGGGGTGACGTTGCATTCCTTCACTCTAGCAGCACTCACCAAGCCCCTGGCTGGTCAGGCTCCAGTGCAAAAGGAACGCGCAGGGCCCGAAATCACTAAGAATTCCAAGGCTGTGACAGCAGAGCGTTTATCCCAGCACCAGACCCTTTCAAGCCAGGGGCACGGATCACACGCCCAGGAAGCTGGCCCTGGTCCTGGGGGAACCAAACAGGAAGACAGATAAATGAGCCCAATCTCCTGGTCCCTTAAAAGGAATCCTAAAATTAATAAAAGGTCTGAAAACCCGAAAGTTCTTTTCCAAATTTGTGGCAAATTCACTTGGAGACAAAACCTGACCTCAACTGATATAAGGCTGTTTGTGGTCTGATATGTCCCCCCTGATGAGCACATTTGTACATTTCACTGCAGACACGTTCCTGTGCTCGATCATGGAGGGAGGGAGGGAAAGTAGGGAGGCAGCCAGAATCTGCTGGGGTGCTACCTAATGTATACTCTGTGTACCGTGTGACTCTTCTACAAAAGAACAAATCTGACCCCACGTGTCTCTGGTCTAAGGGCTTAGGAAGAGGGTTTGGGCCTGTGCCCATCGCCGCACACACCATTCTCTTTTTTGTGTGTGTGGAGTTTTTTTTTCTTGGCATTATCCAAAGAAGACATGGGGCAGGACAAGGGTCCAACTCACACTGACCTCAGGGCCTGCCTGTCCCTTGGGTGGCAGGTGGTCGCCCTGTGCTGGACCCCAGAGGGTCCAGAAAGCAGAGGGTTGGGTGGATGGCACTCTCTTGGTTCACAATCTTTGTTTCTTACTAAAAGGATTGGGGAGAGGTGTGAAGTTGTTGGGGTTTGAATCAGGTCCCCCACCAAAGGCGTGCCCTGCCCGGGACCCAGCCCAGGTCCTGGGAGGGTGGACCCATTGTCAATAGATCTCTTGGAGGTGTTGCTTCAGTTGAGGTGTAACCTAGCTGACCTGGGGTAGGCTTTAATCCAGATGACTGGAGTCTATCAGTGAAAGGAAATTCAGAGAGAAAGAGAAGCCCTGGGGAGCAGCAAGAAGCTGGAAGTCAAGGGAAGGTTGAGAATGGAGATAATGCCGCCATATACGTGGCCGTGGGACAGAAAAGCCAAGGAGCCCCAGAGGTTGCCGGCCTGCTAGAAGACACTTCCCTGGCAGGAAGCAAGCCTTCTAGCGCCGAAACCGTGAGCCAGGAAATTCCTGTTGTCGAGCCAACCCATGGCGCCATATTTGTTTTAGCAGCCAGGACACCAAAACAGAGGTCAAGCAACAGAGCATTTATCTTAAAAAAGGAAAAGAAAATAGCTTTATTGATTATAAATGTAACATATGCTCATTGTAAAAAAAACAAAAAAAAAACTAATACAAAAGAGAAAAGTAGCAATAACCTGAAATCCATCCCCTGATCCAATAACCACTGTTAACACTTCTGTAACAACACTTCCAGATTTTTCTAGATCTATATATATATATATTTTTTTCTCTTTCCCCCAATGTTGGGCTCACACACCCATAGTGTTTTGCAACCTGCTTTGTCTGTCTTCACCAAACAATACGTTGTGGCATCTTCGCACATCTAAGTCATCATTTTTCAGAGGGGCGTGGTAGACTGTGTGAATACATCCCATAACCAGCTCAAGCAACCTCCCACCGCACTGTTGAGCTCTCGGTGGTTCCAGGTTTCCACTAATTGCGCCTCCCAGGTCCGCATCTGTGCGCCCGCCAGCCCCCTTCCCCACATCAAGGCTGTAGCCGTGGACGCGCTGGGTCCCCCACGGGTGGACACATCCGTCATAGCGGTAGAGGCTGCCAGATGACCCACACCCCGTTCCGCAGAGGGCCTGTGCCTCCCAGGAGCTTCCTCTGCTGGTCAGGGAAGAGGGGCAGGTGGCCCTCGAGCTCTGCAGCTGGCCACCTTTGCAGGACCGTTTCCCCGGGGCCGCCCTTGGCCCCTGCTCCTTCACGGTCCTGTGTCCCCGGCCCCCTTGGCTGCCGCCCCCAGACAGGCCTGAGTGACCTCTCCAGGCTCTCTGGTTCTCTCCTCTGGAGTTGGGATTTGAGGCTGGACTCCAGGCCCCATCCCGTCCTAATCACTTGAGCTTCCTCTTGATTTGCATGTCCTTAAGAAGCCTTGATTAATATCCCTTCCAGTGAGCTTCCCTGCCCAGCCACCAGGGCTTGCGGGCCCTGATTGTAAAGTGGCCTCAACTGCTTTAAAAATAAAGTAAGTCCTCCCCCGACGCAAGCAGAGCCCATGCTTCCCTTAACGTTGAGAGAGCTGGAGGCATCTCCCAGGAGCCTCATCAGCACGGGGATGTTGAAAACTTACGGAAGGAGTCAGGCCTTTCCTCTGTCAGGCCAGAGCCTCCTCTCGACACTGATGTTTATTGGGTGCTCACACCTGGGGCTGGACATTAAGTCTAAGGACAGTCCTTGGAAGTGGGGATCGTCTTCCCTATTCCAGAAAGGAAACTGAGGCTCAGAGAGGGGAAGCTACTTCCTCAAGATTACCCAGCCGGGGGGTTTTGCGTTCAGCTGGGATTTGCGTTTAGCACCCTCTGATACCAGCCAGACCTTTAAATAACAATCCTCACTGCTCTTAAGGGTGGAAGAAAGAGCATCCTCACCTCCCTGGGGCTGTGCCTGGAGCTGGGGTGGGGTGAGGATGGGCTGGAAGAAGCAGACATGTTTAATGAGGCCGCTGCGACAGCAGCCCTGGATGTCCTCACAGCTGATGAAACCGGAGCCTCGCCTCTAAGGAGACCGTGGTGTCCCTCTGCTGTATCCCAGCTGCATGATTTTAAATATCTGGGCCTCTGGGGCAGAGTGACACTGCAGGACCTCCCTGGCATGCCACATGGTGCTGCGGGAACGACCCACTGTCATAGCTGTGCACCCCCCGTGCATTCCGGCTTCACTGTCAGAGTCAACCCAAAATGCAGCTCAGGAGTTCGGGCCACTCTGCCCTGCCTGGGAAACCCTCCCTGGGGGTCCAGATGGAGCAAGGTGGCTCCCGGGGTGGCAAGGCGTGGAGACCCGGCTAAGCGCTCTGCCCTTCCATCCTTGCCAGCGCCGAGCAGCCCCCCTCCCTGCCCGCTGCAGTCCTTCTGCTTCTCATTAGGGCAGACTTGCTGGGAGCTTCAAAGTTTAAAACACTGCGAGTGCAGACCAGCGCTCCCCTTTCTCTCACTGCATGAGCCGTTTCCGATGTGGTGCCTCTGCTGCCGCTCTCCAGGTACCTCCCACTTCCAACCCAGGGATAGTCAGGGTCTCCAGGGCCTTTTGCAGGGGTGGCCTGGATCCCCGGCTCTCTTAGAGTTCAGTGAACTGAACGTCCAGCTGGGCTGAAAGTGGCTGTGCCTGGCAGGAACCTGCCAAGCCGCTGCCTTGGAGCAGGTGTCCGCCCACGGTCCACTGGCCAGAGCCCAGAACGTGCCCTCGCCGGCCTCCGGAACACGGCGTGCTCAGGGCTGCGCCCTCTAGGAAGTCGTAACTAGCTGTTCCTGCTCCTCTGGTGGAACAGGGGCAGCACGAAGCACAGAGCAAGCTGGAACCATCCTCCTAGTGCCAGCCCTTGGGGTCCAAAGTGCAGGGACCTGGGACAGCGTGTGTCTGCCCCCAGGCCGCCACCCCCCCTGCTGCCCACCCATAGCAGAGGCCACCTCTCCTCTCTGCCATTTCCTCTCCCAGCTGGACCTGGGTGTATGAGTGAGTTGAAGGAATACTGGGCGTAATACCAAAGATTTTACATTGCAGAGACCAATATAATTTCAAAAAAAAAAAACTGGGGGGGCCGATTTGGGCAGGCCAATTTTTTATTCTGCTCTGGGAGGATGTTAATGAAAATAAACGCCATAAAAAAAATCCCACCAATTATCACTTCGTTTTCATGAGATACATTACAATTAACACCAAAGTAGGAAGGACATAATCTTAGAATAAAGGAAAGTCCTTTCCCAAAATGACCTGTTGGTGACCTCACATTGTCTCTTAAGTTATAGTCTGGGAAAAGTTTGCCATAGCTGGACACTGGGTGTTTCAACTGGGCACTTGGAAACTTCTCTCCCAAGGCCACTGCATCAGACAGTATCTGGCCAACATTTCTTACAAAACTCATGTTCAAATCCATGGTCTGTGGAGTCCAGGATCCTTCCTCAAACCCCAAGGATGGTAAATCTGTTAGGACTGCACCGGACTACAAACAATAGAAAACTCTATCAACCATGGCTTAAGGGGGAAAAAAAAGGATTTTTTTGCTTTGTTGTTTGTTTAGTGTGCACGATGTCAAGAGATAAAGATAGTCTGGGGCTGTGGCCAACGCAAAGGAAGTCATTAAGGACCCAGGTGCTCTGGCTTCCTGCTCTGCCAGGCTTGATGTCTGTTTTTTTCCCTTGTGGTCAAAAGATGGCTGCTCTACCTCTGATCATCACACCCACATTCCAGGCAGGAGCGAGAACATTTTCCTTGAAATCTTTGCCTTTTAATTCAGGAAGGGAAATCTTCCACAGGATCTTCTACCTTCCTCTTGTCCGCCAGAATTAGGTCACATGCTACCCCGACCTGCAAATGAAGTTGGGAAATTGAGCCTTTTATTTTCTGGTCTCTATAATAGAGGAAGAGCAGAGAAAAGGGAGGTGGAATGGGTGTTGTGGAGACCGCACAGATGGTTTTCTAGAAGACCTCGCTGTGTTCTGACGATGGCATCCTTCCTGGTCGGCAGCCTGCCCCACCCACCCCAGCATCTCCCGGCCGTCCATCAAGGGCTAATTCATTTCACCTCACCCTCGGATCTGTGCCTCGAATCCTGGGCTCTCCTCAGTGACTACGGGCCCCGGGTTCAGTTTCTCCAGCAGAAGCCAGGGGAGCCCCGTCCACCCTGCACCCCTGGCTCCTTCATCTCCCCAGACTGGTCCCAATGTCAGGAATGCTAGGGTTCTTCCTGCCTCTTGCTGGGTTTCTGGATGGAAGAGCACCCTATTTTGAAGCCTGTCTTCAAAGGAAGGCCCCCAGATGGAGTTGCCAGATGAAATACAGACAGTCCGGTTAAATTTGAATTTTAAATAAGCAATAAATATTTTTTTTTAATTTAAGCCATTTCATGGGACACGCATATCCTAAAAAATTGTTCGTTGTTTTCTTTGACATACAGATTTCACTGGGTGTCCTGTATTTTTATTAAAACCTGGCAACCGGGTCCCGAGTCTCAGTGCCTGTAGCTGGGAGGTGTTAGGGAGAGGCTCCAGGACAGGAGAAGGCACAGGTCTAGAACCGTTGTGCTCTGCCACTTCCCCTTTCTGGGCTGCAGCACCCCCATCTCTCATGGCAGGGTTAAATGAGGCTACACACCTTGGAGGGTCCACGGTCACGGGCCCGCCAAGAGAGCCCGCAGAGCTTCGCGCAGTGAAGGAGGGACAGCAGCGCCCATTTGTACTTGATGTTGCCTTGTTCTGAAACGTTTTTGACCAGGAACTGAGCCACTATACAACGGGTGCTACTCTCAGGTAAAACTGTACAAGAGCAACAGCTTTGCAGGTCAGAATGATTGAATATTGGCAACTGCATGCAGTTCTGCCCAATAATTTTGCACATAAGGAACAAACGGGGCTTCTGTAAGAACTCTGTCTCGAAGGACAGAATGGGTTAAATGTGGGTTTGCGTCCTGGCTCCGGCTCTTTCCAGCTAGGAGACCTTGGCCGAGTCCTTTTACCTTTCTGAGTCTCCGCTTTCCCTCAGCTGTAAAATGGGTGTATTTATGGTGAGGATTCCACAGGGTGCAGGCCCAAGCTCAGTCAGTGGGGCAGTGTCATCACCGACACTGAGACTGCTGGTCTCTGGAAGCCGGGGTCTGCCCTGCCTGTCTCCTGAGGAGGCAGGAGGGCTCAGCCTTGCGGGGAGGGGCAGTGGCAGGTGGGGCTGGGTCACACCTGGACAGTTGGCCTAGACATGCATGTGGCTCCTCCTTCCCCAGCAGCCCCAGCACCTGGCATGGCCACGCATCCAAGGGTGGCAATAGAAGGTCCCAATCAGGGCTCCCTGCACAGGATGCCAGTGACAGCTGTGCCCACCTCTTCCTTTCACCGGGCAGCTCGTCTAAATGCAGCCAGAGGGCACCGCGAGGCCTTGCTCCCACACTCACGCCCAGTGGTCAGCTCCCCATTGGTTGCTCAGGATGCCCAGGGGGGCCCCTAGCTGGCACCTGGGCGCCCCTGCTATTGCTCATCCACCAGCTGAGTCCAGACAGCAGAGTGAAGCCAGCAGCTGGGGTGGGAGGATGCTGCCTGGGGTGTTGCCTCTGAGCAGGGGTGGCCCTTGCAGAATTGGGGCATCCGGGAGGGTCCTCTCGTCTACCCCAGACACACCAGAGCGTGAATCCCATTTTTCTAGGTCTGTGACTTTCCTGAGTCTCAGCTTTCTGGCCTATAAAAGGGGAGGGGTCAGCACCCTCCTTACAGGTGAGGATCCAAGGAGTTGGTGGGGCTGCTCTGCCTGGGTCCCTGTGGGTGCCCAGCACTGGGGGCCACCATGAGGCTGTCTCGTGCAAGCCCCTCATTTTCCCAATGGGGAATCCAGCCCCTCGCTCCCCGAAAGTGCAGCCGAGGGCTGGCCAGGCCCCTCCACAGCCAGGACTCCCGCTTCTGGGGCAGAGAGCAGGACCTCTGGGCACTCAGCAGCAAGGCTGGCAGAATCTGAGCCAGGAAAGAGGGAACCTGAGGCAGCTCAGAGCCACTGGGAGGGGAGAATCGTTAGCAGCTAAGGGGAGGGGAGGACAGGGCTTGATGCTGTATCAAAGCTGCCCCCGCCCCCTGCCCTGCCCCAGGCCGGCTGAAGCCAGGCCCTGAACGCTGGGAACCCAGGGCAGCCCCTGGTCTCCTGCTGCTCCCCCACTGCCCATTCCCTCCTCCCTTTATTCTCGCCTCCTTTCCCCTCTTCCTCTCATCCCTACAACTCTTGCAGCCTTCCTCTATTTCCTCCTCGGGTCAGAGAACCGAGACCCACCTGTGTGCGTGTGTGTGCGTGTGCACCAGCGCGTGTGCGCGTTTGTGCATGCACTTGCGAGCGTGTGTGCGCGCGCGGGCGTGAGCACGTGTGCCTGTGTGTGTGCGGCATGCAGGCAGGAGGAGGGGGCTGCCGAGGCTCGGGCAGGGGATTTAAAGCTGCTTTCGCGCGGCTGCCGGCGTGAGCGCTCCTGATAAACAGCCCGGGAGCCCAGCGCAGAAGCGCGGCCGTCGGCGGGCGGCGGGAGGCTGCGTATCAGAGCTCCTGGCAGGCTCGCAAAAAGCTGTCCTCGGCCCTGCGAGCCGCTCTATCAGCCCACGGAGGGAGGGCGGGGGAGGAGGGGGAGGGAGGGAAAAAGTATTTGCTTCAGCCCTTAATCACGGAATTTGAAATCCCAGCGAGTCGGTGCCATTTATTTTCTGAGGCTGTCAAGGCTGGTTTCAGCATTTAAAAGAAAGGAGGATAAAAAACATTTGCATTTCTCTCCCTCTCAGCCGGCTCGCTCTGCTCTCTCCTTCTCTCTCCCCCTCGCTCTCGGCTCAGCTCACAGCAGAGACAGTGCTTGTGGAGGGGGGAAGGAATGCCAGAGACAGATTTCTAAAGGCGCTTTGGGCTCCAGCCAGGGGGTGCTGGCCCCCGCCAGAAGCGAGGGTGTCAGCGCGATTCTCTCGGGGTGGCGCTGGGGGTCGGGCTGGCTCAAGTCTGGCCAAATGGGGCCCTGGGTGGCGTCAGGCCCGGGTTGCTAGGGCTGGAGTGTGTTGGGGGAGGGGGGGGGTCCAGGGCTCAAGCCGGGGCCCAGGTCTCAATGCTCCAAAAAGCAGCTTTGGCCCCCAAATTCTCCCCAGACCTGAGAGCCCCAAAATCCTTCCTGGCTTCCCCAGTGAAAGTGTAGGATGTTGGGGCTGTGGGAGCGAGAGCTCACTTGGGGCCACCCCTCCCTTGTACAAATGGGGAAACTGAGACCTGGAAATAAGACGACATGGCCAAGGTCACACAATAAAAGCCCTAGGACCCTAGGACAAGGAGGAAGGCGAGCTATGGTTGGAGCACAGGCTCGGAGCCAGCACTGAGAAGGCACCCAGGACGAGGTGCAGTGGGAAGGACCAGGGCTTCCTAGCACTATGACCTTGGCCACCGTCCCTCTCTGACTTTCATTTTGCTTATTATCTGTCAGATGGGGCTCATGGGAAGTGTGGTTGCTACAAAGACAAACGGGTACATTGCACATAGAAGGTGGCACATAACCAGGGTCCATATCCGCTATACTACCCACCCACCTTTTTTGCCTGGTGTCCCTCTTGCTGCTTGGGATAACTTTGGGTTCGATGACTGGAAGATTCTGTGCTTTAAAGAAGCTCTGCGCCCAAGGCGCTGACCCTTGTGCTGAGGCCGGGTCTGCTTCCCAGGGCCCCTCTCTGAGACTGTTTCCTCCCATGTAAAAAGAGAAAACAGAATTATTGCCAGAATTTAATGAGTTAATGCGTATGCAGTCATTGGCAGTGGGCCCAGGCCTGGAGGTGCCCGCCCCCACATGGTAACTATTATTTCCTCGTAAGGACTATGTACCCGCCGGTCTCCCTCTGTAGATTCCAGGCACCTCGAGGCCAGGGCTGTGCACAGTTCACCAGGGGTCACGCCAACAGCTCCCGGGTAGTCCCCATGCTGGGAAAAACCGGAAGACGTCAGGAGGGGAGGAAGGCCCCTAACCACGTTGACAAAGCCGCCTGCTTTTGCCGGAAGTGGGGTTTGGGAAGTAAATTTTTGTCTCTTACGCAGACTCAGGGTGTCCCATCTTCCTATCCCGCACCCACGCCCCATCATTTGTTTTTTTTTTAATTACAAAAGTAGTATATGTTCCTTTAAAAAAAAAATTGTACAAGGTAAAAGAAAAAGAGTGAAATTATCTCTCCCCAGCACTGCCCCCCCCCCAATTCCACTCCCCAGATAATCAATTTCAAAAGTTTATTATGAAGTCTCCCGGAGTTTTTCTATCAATACAAACACAAACATCCCGCTTATAAAAAGCAGGCAGCTTCTTTTCTTTTATGCGTTTGGTCTCCTTTCCAGGTTTATACCCCTAGCGCCGCCTCGTTCTTTTCCATGGTGGCCGAGTATTTGTACGCAGGTACCTGCACGCATCTACCTAGTCCCCGGTGAATGGGAATATAGGTGTGTCCAGTTTTGCACCCCTACCTCAGGGCTGCAGAAGGGAGGTTGGCCTTCTACGGCAGGCGTCATTATCAGCACCAGAGGGTCCCAGGGGAGCACCCGCCACCCCATAGAGGAAGGAAGCCCCTCCCCCGGCTAACTGCACGATTGGTGGCAGCCAAGGGTGGGGGGTGGAGGGTAGGCTGAGGCACGACCCCTCTGCCTCCCCCGGACTTCCACGAAGGAGGGCGGGCAGGGTCTGTGCTCCAAGGTGAAGGCCGTGTCCCAGCAAGCTACCCCCTCCCCGCCTCCCACGTCCCGTCCCTGTGAGCCTGAGGGATGCCCAGAACCTCACGTCCACGTCCACAATGGGAGCCCGAGGTAGAGAGGAAAGAGCAGGCGCGGGAGCAGGAGCCCCGACTGCCTGCCGCGAGGCAGGGCTTTCCTTCTCCACTTTGTTATTCACGCCCCAATGGGAGCATTAACACTGCGGCTTTGGAATCAGGCTGACCCACGGTGAGTTATAGATGCATCACCTCCATGTTGGGCGGTGCGGGTGGCACCTCAGAGCCTCAGTTTCCCAATCTGTAAAACGGGGATAGCATCATACCTCCCTCGTGGGTGGTTGGGAGAGTGAGGTGAGGGAGTCCAACAAAGCCTTCAGCAAGCTTCCTGACACCCAAGGGCTCAGTCAAGTCTTACCATCCTTATTTTTATTATTATTCCTAATAATGACATTTTCAAAATTCTGCAGGTAAAAAGACTTCCCCTGAGTTGAGTCTCAAAAACAAGAAAGTCTGTTGGTGTGTGAGTATGTGTGTGGTGGGAGGCAATGTGCGGTATGTATGGTGTAGTGTGTGTGTATTGCATGTGTATGGGGTTTTGGAGCGGGGTGTGTGGTTTTTTGGGGGCATGTGGGGTACGTGTGTGTGTATGTGATGTGTGTGTTGGGGCACCCTCCCACCATCCTTGTTGTGTGGCACTCTTCCTGGCACCCTCTGCCACACTCGTGGGCCCCTGGCCTATGACCCTCCCTGAGAATCACGGTCATACCTACGTCTTCCCAATCGCTGAAGGACAGGCGTGTTGGCCTGCGTGGCCTGGAAAAGCCGAGGACAGCCCTGGGGAGCAGAAGAGCGCTTTCCTTTCTCCGACCTCTCCCGTACCCCGCGTGCACGCACTCCCCAGCCTCCTTGAATGTAGGTCTGCCTGAGGTCTTGGGGTCCAGCCTTCACCACCTCCATCCTCAGCCGGTTCCGAGTACTGGGTCCATCACCTCCTTGCTCTGGAAAGTGACTTTAAGGTTTCTGAGACTCAGTTTTCCCATCTGTAAAATGAGGATAATAATGATAGGTTTGGGGAGTGGGTGTAGTACTGCGGTTGAGCACCTGCTTCCCAAGTACAAGGTTCCAGGTTCAAGCCCTGGTACATCCTAAAAAATAATAATAATAATAATAGTAAGTAAATAATAAGATTGTTTGAGTCTCCCACCCCCACCTCCCAAACAAATAAATAAATAAACAAACCAACAAGAGATGAGCAAAAACAGCTCCCCTTGCCAGAGGCACCTAGAGGAGGAGGAGCGACTACCACAGCCAAGCAATCAGCGCAGACCACGTACCACCCAGGTCTGGGATGCGGCGAGACTCTCTCTCCTTTCCTCCAGGAAGCACTGGATTTATTTTCTTAAGTTCTCTGCACTCCCTCAGCCCTGCGTGGCTCTGGCAGAATTCCTAGATTTGCAGGCAGAGTAGGCGAGGTAGAGCTGAGCCAAAAGGTTGGGTGAGGGCTCCCCAGGAAACAGGCTCTTCCAACACCCTGGCAGGGTGTGCAGCTGCAATGCTGGCTCCAGGCTCAGAACACTGACACGGCTCACGTCTAAGTGCATTCGCCGTGGGCCACCTCCTGTGTCATCCCTTCCTCACCAAGCACCTCTCACCCTGGCTGCTGAAAAAAGAGATGTAATAGTAACAACACCTGATATGTGTATACACTGTTAGGATTTCTCAAAGCCTGTTCACAGATCTTTTCTATAATACCAAATAATGAACAAGACTCTTCCCCTCTCTAAGCCTCAGTTTCCTCATCTATGAAATGGGCCTGTGGTGAGGAGGCAATGCGCTAATGCTCGGAAACCACTGGGGCAAGGCCCCACACATGGTCACCTGTAACCGGAGTTACCTGCGGCAGCGGGTAGAGCCCTCCCCAGTCACTCCCTGCCCCACGTCAGTGACTCAGAGTGCCTCCCTGTGGAAAGAGCAAACTTCCACGCCCGCTCTCCTCAGGCTCGGCCATGGGACTCGCTTTGACTAATGAAACTTGAGAGGAGGTGACCATATGCCAGGCTGAACAGAAACTTTAAAAGTCATCCTGTTTCTCTAGGCCTCAGGCTCTTTTCTCTCTGGATGGCATGTTCTAGAGAGGGACTGCACCTTCAGCCTGGATCCCTGAATGGATATGGTATGTGAGCCCGAGTAGTGGGCAAAGGGGCAGCCATCCTACATCCAACATTAAACCTGAAAGGGAAAAATCTTTGGCTCTGGTAATCTGCTGATATTTATGCATTGTTTGTTGCTGCTGCATAACCTAGCAAAACCTGACCAATACAGAAACTGGTACTGAGAAGTAGGATGCTACAACATCAACAAATACGTACATTGGTTTTGGGGCCTGGTAGCAGGTGCTGAAGAAACCAGTGAAGAAGAAACCATTATTGAAGGTGGGAAAGATGGTGACCATGTTATACAGTGGGAAACACGTGGTATAAGGGTTGCCTGCTGTAACTCGCAAAATTGATACTAGATTGCCTTTGTGGCTTTAGCCAAATGGCTTGGGAAATAGAGAAAATCTAGCATGTCCTGGTTGCTATTGGCTGCATTTCACAAAGCAACTGCAGAAAAGAGGGGCTTTCTGGAGAGAATTAGCCTGTTTGCAAGCAGGGATGAAAGGGAAAGAGAAAATCCAGAGATTCTGGATTTGCAGGGTTGAAAAGTGCACTTGTTTCTTATCTCTGTCCAATGAAAGAAAAACTAAGTGGGAACTCTAGATGCCCAGGGCCTGCAGGAGGAGGCAGAGACTAATGGGGAGAAAGAAGTCATCTGCCCTGTGGAAGCTGAGCTTGGGGGCGGTGCCTCTAGTTGGGAGAAGGGCCAGCGTGGCCCATGAGGAGCTGAACTTGGGCACAATGACCTCTCCCCTTAGCTGGAAAATGCAATTCCTCCCAACTTCAACCCTAGCAGTTCATCATCCAGACAATCTAGAGTGAGAACTCAGGGCCATTTTTGGAAAATCTTGATCTTTGCAAAACAAGCAGGAAAAATAGACACAGTCCCTGCCCCTCTGGCAATTAGCTGATTCTGCAAAATGCAAGTTACAAATGAATTTTAGTAAAACTTCTGGCACGTTTGCATTTAGAATACATAATAGGATCTTAGAGAAAATAGGAGCTTTACATTTAACTTGGTGTCCCCAGAAATGTATTGTTTGAGATGCCTAATTGTGAATTTGAAACCTGCTGTAGAGACCCTTCGAAATGAATAACCCACAGTCAATATGGAATTTTCTAGACTTAAGAAAAATAATAAAACTAAGAAGCATTCCGTGTGATAGGGTCCAATTAAGATTCAGTCTTAGGGTAAATGTGGGACCATTGCATCTTTTGTTAAAACCTCTGAATGGACTAAAGTGACCTCAAAATCCTATCAGTAAGAAAAAAATGGCTCTGGGAGAAGAGAATAAAACCAGTGACTCTCAGGGAAGACTGACAAGCTCAAGGCGCCTGTAAATCTAAATCTAAGAGGAGTGTCTAGAAAAAATTGGGTGGTGTGTCTTTTGGTTCAAAGAGCTGAGTGGAAACAAATAGATGAAAACTTAACTAAGTTATATAGAGAGTTGCATTGTCAAAAATGCTGCCAACCTAGACTAAAAGACGTAGTGACTCCTTAAAATTGAAATACACCCCGGGCCACAGCGGGCCTTAGCCCCCAACCAGGACCTCCTTTCCAGTCTTCACCATATGTGGCCAAGGAGGGGATATGAAAGGAAGAGCTTCCCAGAGGTTGGCCCAAGGGCCATAGAGAACAGTGGACTGGGAGCTGCTCCAAGGAAGCAGAAGGGATCTAGTCAAGGTGCACCCCTTCGCCAGGGCAGGGGGCCTTCACAGCATCCACACGTAGCGGGATTCAGAATGCGGTGGGCCAGTGGCTGCTGCTTGCCTCTCCTCTCATTCTTCCTCTTTCTGGATGGGAAAGTCTATTGGTTATCCAGTCCTTGTTCCACCACTGTATATTGGGCATGTAAGATTAGAAAAAAAGTTTTTCCCATTTATTGGTCACCATACCCAGAGAAGCATTGGCTGGGGCCATTCACTTGGTTGCATTAAGCTGGTATCTGAGCTAAAAAGCCCACGACATCTCCCTGCACATGCCTGGCACTTGGTGCCTCTGCGCGTGGCCTTCTTTCTTCCCGTGCAGCTGTCTTGGGCTTCCTCACGGCATGGTGGTTTTGTGTAAGGTGGCTGGCTTCCAAGAAGAGGCACTTCAAGGGGGCGGAAAGCAGACGCGCACATCTCTTAAGGCTCAGGCTAGGAAGTGGGACAGCGTCTCTCCTGCTACATTCTATTGCTCAAAGCCCGTCATGGGTCCAGGCCAGATTCAAGGTGGGGGTGGAGGGAACCACCTCTTGATGGGAGGAAGCACGAAGAATTTGCAGCCGTCTCTAGTCTAGCACGCCTGGTCAGGAGAGGAGAGAATATTTGTGACCAAGATGGCGGGTGGCAGTAGCTAGCCCATCGCTCACAGTGACTCCCTAACTTCCCCGGGAGAGGATTATCCATGCTTGCCCCATTACCGCATGACCTACAAGCCTCTTGGAGGAGGAGTGCACTTCCCACCCTCTGGCATAGGCCTGACCACACGACTTGCTTTAACCAATGAGCCAGGAGGAGTGACTGTGTGACAGTTCTGAGGAGCGACTTGAGGAGCTGTCACGTGGTTTTGCCAGCCTGCTTGTGCTTTTCCCTCTAAAAGAACAGCATGTTCCAGAGAGGGGTAGTAGACAAATCTCCCCTGTTCCATCCGATATAAATTCAATTGGT
This sequence comes from Dasypus novemcinctus, assembly GCF_030445035.2. Lineage (NCBI taxonomy): Eukaryota > Metazoa > Chordata > Mammalia > Cingulata > Dasypodidae > Dasypus > Dasypus novemcinctus. Next base: position 87,696,793 of record NC_080680.1, on the reverse strand, counting down.
AAGACTTCTACTCCTTTTAAGAGATCCGATTCTTTTACAGCATCCTCTCCATCCTCAAGCATTCAACGTGCTTAAATTCACTTATTTTTCCAGCACAGTTTGGTATCTCAAACCCCCACCCATTCTTCCTTAATCCATAAGAATCCTCAGAGAATGGGGAATCTGGGAGGGAGCCACAATTTTTATCTTTGAATACAGGTAGTTAGGCTCTCTGTGGGTATGTGTGGATTGCCTGCCAGGCCCCAGCTCCGGGCTGAGTCCTGACCTCGGGAGTCCTTTGGGCCCTCACATGAGAACATTTTGGCTCAGAGAGGTTAAGTGACTTGCCCAAGGTCACTCAGCTAGTAAGTGACAGAGGCAGGATTTGAACCCAGGCTATTTCTCTCCTGAGTTCTTAACTGCTACACTCTCCTGCCTCCCACCCTGTAAGTTGTCTGTAGATATGTTTTGAGTAGATAAATGCACTGCCCAATGGTTCCCTTAGAAACCTGAAGGGTTCTGGATTTAGTCACAGAGATGGCTCCGATCACAAGGGTTGACTAAGGGTTATAGATACTAGGGGGTTGGGTAATTTGTACTAAATGGGGATCACTTCTGTCCCCTACACTCCCTCCCCTGCCTTCAGCAGAGAATCTGATGTTTGTAATGCAGAATTGGGAAAAGGAGTAAAAATAAGGACGACAATCACATTTATTGAGAAATTGCAATGCCCCAGTGCCTTCCGTAAATTAATTCATTTACTCCTCCCTGGGGCCTGATGAGGTTAGGGGCCTTTTTTTTTTTTTTAAGATTTATTTTATTTATTTCTCTCCCCTTTTCCCCATTGTCTGCTCTCTGTGTCCATTCACTGTGTGTTCTTCTGCGTCCGCTTGCAGTATACGGCGGCACTGGGAAACTGCGTCTCTTCTTTGTTGTGTCATCTTGCTGCGTCAGCTCTCCATGTGTGTGGCACCACACCTGGGCAGGCTGGGCTTTTTTTTTCACGCGGGGCGGCTCTCCTTACGGGGTGCACTCCTTGTAAATGGGGCACCCCTATGCGGGGGCGCCCCTGCGTGGCACAGCACTCCTTTTGTGCATCAGCACTGTGTGTGGGCCAGCTTATCACACAGGTCAGGAGGCCCTGGGGAATGAACCCTGGACCCTCCATATGGTAGACGGACAATCTATCAGTTGAGCCACGTCCACTTCCCCTAGGGGCCATTATTATTCCCATTTTACTGCTGATGAAAGTCTGTGCCTCTCAAACCATCTGCAATGAAGGAACTTTAAAAAAAAAATCCAATTGGTCAGGATTACTTTTGTAATATACACAATCCCAACTGGATGTGGGCAATGTCAAATTGGTATGAAAGCCTCTAAATGTTTATTCTTTGTTTCTAGACTTATCTCATCCTGTCAACAAACAGAGCGTGGGCTAGCACCTGTCTGCAAACCACGAACCACGCCTTGGGTCAAATGACTTGCCGGAAGACCACATGGCTGGTGAGTGGCCTGGCCCGGTTTGGACCCAGACAGACTAGCTCTGGAGTCTGGGCTCTCAACCACTCCCCACGCCTGGGGCAGGGCGGGAGAAGGATTTGGCCATTGAGTATTGTACAGAACAGACATCCGAGAAGGGAGAGAACAGAGAGGGACAGAAAAGCCCCACACGCTGGTTTCAGGGCCTTTCAGGGGTGGGAGGAAAGGGGCTAGTGGGAGCTCCTGCTCTGCGTTGTGAATTAGACCCCTTTGAGATTCTTTGGGAGACAAAAGTAAATTCAGGAAAATTCATCTAAATTACTTTTGACGGGTGGACTATGCTTTGTTATAGGAAATTCAGAACAGTGACTGAGCTCACTTTTATTTGGGTTACACTGGCATAAATATAAGTTTTTGTATATCTCTTTCCACCCCCCAAAGAGTTTAAAATGCCACTGAATTATTACATACTGAAGGCTTGAGGAATTAATGAATAACAAATAAATAGATAAATGATCAGACATAAAGCTGCTCTGAAAGTCTAGATATGGAGAACCAGGAGAAGGCTCAGCCCCTCCAAGTGTCAAAAGCGGTCTTCTTTGGGTTATGGGATTAAGAATAGTTTTGTTTTCTTCATAGAGCATATCTATATTTTCTATAATATCTACAATAAACAAGGAATACTTTTGTAATACAAATAAGGTTACTTTGTAGGAAATTAGCAGTCCCTCCTTTAAGTCTGCCTCCAACTGAGTTGGCTCATTGAGAGTAAGGATGCAGGCAAACAGAGGGCTCTCAGTAAATATGTACGTTAAATTTCAGGCATGCACCAAGAAGGGGACGTAGCAAAAGCCCCCTTTCTTGGTCTGTCTCTTGACCTACTGCCCCGGTAGCTGCCCCTTCCTGAGTCTGCAAGCTCTCCGTGGGCAAGGCCAGGCTGCCCGGGAGAGATTCCCACCATCTGGGGTTGGGTCTTTGACAGCCACCGTTGGCTCCATGTGGATGGCCAGCTTGCCTTCTGCCTGCATGGTTCAGGTCTCCTTCCAGCTCTCTGCATAGCTGATCTGTTCCATTTCCAGGGGGACCAGAAGTACAGAAAGGCCGCCGGTGTGGCTTCAGGACCTGTGGACGACAAAGCACAGGAGATGCTTCCCGTTTCTCTGGACCTCTGCGGCCCACGCCATGCAGAAAGCATGGGCTGTCCCCTCCCTCTTCGTCTTGTTTCCCGTCACCTGACTGTTCCCTTGGGACAGAGCACAGAGTCCCAGAGCCACAGCTCCAGCTTTACTCCTTGTTTCCCTCTCATTTTTGCTTCTTGTCTTTCTGGCTGCCTTAGCTCCCGCTCAAGGTCAAGGAAAACAGATAAACGCTTTCCCTGGAGCCAGCCACAGAGAGGATGCCTCCAGCTAGAATCCAATTCTGAGTCAGGGCCAGGGCACTCTCTTTCCCGTGAATGTGAAGACAGGAAGGAAATTTTTTGCCGCCAGAAAATCAGCAAAAATGTTTTGTAGGCAGAGAAGAGGCTAAGCAGTTGGCTTTGGTTTAAAGCACAAACACCAAATGGAAATGGTCAGAACTGGGGAGGGAGGGTCTGAGGATAAACTCTAAAGTTACTGTAACTACTAATAATATTTTCTTCTACTTGCGCACCAGCCAGCTGTTGGATGCGGTACCAAGAACAAAGAATAGCTCCCTGGTTCCCTGGAACAGAATGTGGAGTTGAAGTAGAGTCAAGGGTAGGGATGGGCAGGGAGTCGAAGGCTCAGGACTTTTCTAGGCTTTTGGCCAAGACAGGCCAGTGGCTGACGCCAAGACCTTGGCTTTGGAGAACCAGTACAGACAGCAATGAGTTTGTTGCATCTCACATCACCATAGAGGGATGGACCTGGAGCCCAGAGAAGCCAGCCTCGACCAGCTTGGGACCTGCTTTGTTGTCCACAGGTCCTGAAGCCACACCGGTGGCCTTTCTCTACTTCTGGTCCCCCTGGAAATGGAACAGATCAGCTATGCAGAGAGCTGGAAGGAGACTTGAACCATGCAGGCAGAAGTCAAGCTGGCCATCCACATGGAGCCAACGGTGGTGTCATTGCCCTATTGACAATGACAGGGATACAGGACTTTATTCAGGAGGCAATGGGAAGTTGTGAAATGTCAAGTTTATATTTTCGGAAGATCCCTCTGAATGCATGTGGCCTAGACAGAGAGCAAGCGTGGAGGCAGGAGACCGGTGAGAAAGCTGCTGCACCCATCCAGGATGGTGGCTGAGCAGCTGGAGAGAAGAGGTCATATTCACAATATGTCACAGGTGGGACAGACAGGTCTGGGTGATTGATGTGACATGGTGGGGGTGTTGAGGAAAAAGGCAGGAGATGAGGATGACCCCTGGGTTTCAGGGCAGAGTGGCTGGATGGATGAAAGGGGTTCCCAAGAGGAAGAGGGAAAGGGAAAGTTTTAGAAGGAGGATACATATTTTTTAGCTCTCACATATTTTCTGAGCTTTGGCCAAATACCTCGGGGCAGGAAACCAAGAAGGATAAAGTACAGCCCTGAACCAAAGGAGCTAGAATTCATGCAGTTCCAGAAGCCTGCCAGGGTGGAACTGTAGGGCCTGTGGCTATGAGCACGTTGGGAATTCAGAGGATGGAGAGGTGGGGGGAGCGGTGTGTAAGACCTGGATGGAGTCTATTTGGAGTTGTGGTAAGAGCTGAAAGTCCCAGACTTCATCTTTTGTATCCTCACTTCCTTCCCTGGATCCCTGGGTACCTGGCTCTGGGCCGGACAGGTTGTTCTGACATCATGACCTGGCCCTACTGCTCACTCCAGCCTCAAAGTTAGCCTCTCCTTGACCCTCTGGTAAGCTAGTCTTTCTTAAGCTACAACCTGGATGTGACTTGACCTTCCCCTAAGAAGCCTTTGTCTCTCCCTCCCTCTATTAGGAATAGCCTCCCTTCCACATTTTACCTGGATCCTTCCTACCCATTCTTCATGTCTCAGGTTCGATGTTCTTCCTCCTAGAAGACTTTTCTGACTCCCTAGAACTGGATGGATAAATGAATGAGTTGATGAAGGCATAAGATGAGGGGTGGATGAATGGATGGGGATGGATGAACAGATGGGGACGGATGAATGGATGGGATGGGGGAATGGGTGGGGATGGATGAATAGATGGGAATAGATGAATAAATGAGGGATGGATGAATGGATAGAGGATGGAGAAATGGATGGGGGAAGGGACAAGAATAGGAATGGGGGATCTGATGGGTTGAAGAATGGATGGGGATGGGGAAATGGATGGGGACGGGAGAATGGATGGGGGCATGAGTAGATGGGTGAAATAGAGGGGTGGATGGATGAATTAATGGACGGCTAGATGAGAGGGAGGATTGATGAATGGATAGATGGATGGATGGATGATGGATGGATGGATGGAAGGAAGAATAAGATGGGTGAATTGGCTAGATGAAAGAGTAGGGAAGTGTGTAGATTGGATAGATGGGTGGGTAAGTGAGTAAGTGGATAGAAGCGGATGAATGGTGGTGGGTGAAGAGATGGAAAGGAGACTGAATATAAAAACGGGGAAAGGAGATGTTTGCCTCAGGCATGTGAAAAGTCTGTGGAAGGCCAATGGTGTCCAAAGAAGAGGTGGAATTTTCTTCTCCTAACTCCTCCCTCTGACCCATCTGTTTCTCTTCAAGAGCACTCTCCTCCCTGCTTTGGCTGGGATCCAGCTCTGAGCACTGCAGCCAGAGATATAATTAGCACCAGGAACCTTCTTCCATTTTGCCGATTAGTCTGATTATTGATAATGATTTGGTGTTTGGGGACAATGTGAGGGACTTAAGCCCCCTCTCCAGATCCATTCTCCCATTTTCTTCCTTACCTTCCATGCCCTCCTCTTTCTCCCTTGTGTCTTTCCAACTGAGAGCCAGATTCTTGGCCAGGCTGGGCCAGGCCAGCCCAGGACATCCCAAGCCTTTCAGCCCTCGGTCACACCCAGCCCAGGTCTCTGCTGCCTGGTGCCCACCCCCACCCAGCAGCTCTGATTTTCAGCTCAGGTTTGATCAGCTGCCAGGATCTCCCAAATGTCAGCTGCAACGTTAGCATCTTTAAGAGAGCGCCTGAGGCGATCTTTAAGCAGGGAAGCACGGGCCCATGTTGATGAGAGGAGCCTGCACTGAGCTGACAGCCTCTGCCTCCTGCCTCCCCTAGCCCTGGCTCTGGGAGCCTGCGGTATACCCCCTACCCTGATTTTTGGGGGCTGTACAGCACCTAGATTTATTTTTAAGGCTGGGTGAGACAAGCGCTTTGCCAAGAGCTGAGGTCAGTCCCCACAGCATCTCCTAGCCAGGGAATCCCAAGAGGGCAGGGAAGGGTCTGTCTTGTCACTGCTATATCCCCAGGCCCAGTGCGAGGCATGTCTCAGAGGAGGAGCAGATAAATATTCGTTAATGGAATGAATATATGAGCCTCGAAAGCTGCCTGAAAGAGGCAGATGCTGAGGGGGCACCTTCTCCCCTTCCTGTCACCTTGAGGTGGAGATGCTCTTGCAGGGCTCCAGAATTTGGAGTCAGAAGGACAGGTCTGGGGTGGTATCTCAGATCTAGCAAGTGGGAGCTGAGCGACCTTGGGAAAGTTGCTGGCACTCTCTGAGCCTCAGCTTCCTCATCAGTGAAATTTGCAAGGGAATAAGAATGCCAGCCTTGTGGACTTGCCAGGAGGATCCAATGAGATGATGAGAAGGGAACACCTGGTACAGCACCCACATAGTAGGTACTCAAGGAAGTCACCCCCTTCCTCATCCTTCTTGCTGACTCCTCCTCTCCCCCCATGGCTTTGCAGGTGCTATTCCTTCTGCCCAGAAGGATATTCCTCCTTGTTCTTCAAGATCCTGAATGTACCCTCCTCTGGGACACTTCCTCGCCACTGAGGTGGCCACAGAGAGGACAAGAATCAGCACCCAGCTTACATAAACATATGTTTCAGAACCAAAATGTATAGGAAAAAGACTCAGAGTGGTTTGGAATAAAGCAAAATGAATGGATGGATGGATGGTGGGTGAGTGACAGGTGGGTAAAGGGATACAGGAGTGGATGACTGGGTAGTGTTTGGATGATTGGATGGATGCGTAGATGAAAAGATGGATGGATGAATGGCTTCATGGATGGGTGGTGAGTGGATAGGTGGATGGACGCATGAGTGGAGGGGAGGGTAAATAGATGGTTGGGTGGCTGGATGGATGGGTAAGGGGATAGATGAGTGGACAGATGGGTGGGTGTGGATAGATAGGTGAATGAATGGATGGGTAGATGAGTAGTGAATAGTGCATATGTGGATGGATCAGTGGGTGGATTAGGGGGTAAATGGGTAGATATATGGATGGGTGAATAGATGAATGGATGAGTTCGTGGATGGGAGTTGGCTTAATGGATGGGGGGTGGCAGGATGGAAGAATGGGTGGATGTGTGAGTGGGTGAGTAAAGGGAGCATTGGCCTACAGCAAAGAGCATCCCAGTTAGAATGCTCTAGGTCAGAAAATCCTGCTTTGGACCTGATTCTGCCTCTACTGCATAATGAGGTAGCCTCCTTGAGCCTCAGCTTCCTTATCTGTCAAAAGGGGCAATCACCCCTGCCACACACACATACACCCACTTGTCAGGGATTTCAGTAAAGCCCTCTGGACTGTGAGCGTCACAAGGGCAGAAACCATGGCCCCCTGGCCCCCTGGCCTCTCCAACCCTGCTGACCTCACCAACAAAGTCCTCAGGTGCAGTTTCCACAAGTCTTTTCCAGTAGGGGTTCCCAGGGAATTCTGATGACAGCGAAGCCCAACACGGGAAACATCCACCATCCTTGACTCAGGTCCCACTGGGGGTGGGGTTAAGACGCCATCTTTGGGAAACAGATGTGGCTCAAGCAGCTGGGCTCCCGTCTACCATATAGAAGGTCCAGGGTTCAACGCCCAGGGCCTTCTGGTGAAGGCGAGCTGGCCTATGTGCCGAGCTGGGCCACACGGAGTGCTGGCCCACTCAGGAGTGCCGCCCCGTGCAGGAATGCCACCCCGTGCAGGAATGCCACCCCACGCAGGAATGCTGCCCCACACAGGAGTGCTGGCTCACGCATGGAGAGCAGGCGCAGCAAGATGACACAAGAAGAGATACAAAGGAGAGACAATAAGAAGACATAGCAGAACAGGGAGCTGAGGTGCTGCAAGAGAATAATCGCCTCTCTCCCACTCTAGAAGGTCCCAGGATCGGTTCCTGGAGCCACCCAATGAGAATACAAACAGACACAGAAGAACACACAGCGAATGGACACAGAGAGCGGACCATGGGGGTTGGGGGGGATAATTAAATAAATCTTTTTTTTAAAAAGCCATCTTTGAGGTCAAGAAGAAATGGATTTTTTTTTCATTTTATTTTTTCTTTATTTTCTTTTAAATGTTACATTCAAAATATATGAGGTCCCCATATACCCCCCACCCCACCCACACCACCCCTCCCCTATCAACAAACTCATCCAAGAAATGGATTTTGATCCCAGCTCTGGTGCTCCGTGCTGTGTAACCTGAGGCAGGTCACCGCACCTCCCTGAGTCTTACTTTCCCCATTTGAAAACAGGGACGACAGCAGCGCCCACCTCCGGGGTGGCTAGGAGTCTCCCTGACAAAACACATATGGGGTGCTCAGCCCATCCTAGGGGCCTGGGCTCAGTGAGGCACGGCTGTTGTTGCTATTACCTCTACCCTCAACAGAAGGACCCCCACCCAGGCTTGTGGTAGAGCCTTCTGCCGTGAGGGCCTGACTGGGCTCAGGTGTCTGGAACGGGGCGACTCCAGGGAGTCAAGGATCGGGGGAACCAGCTTGCTCTGATGCCTGGCTCTGGCAGCCTTGCTCAGATGCCAACTCTGGTCGCTTTACTGCCTGAGGGCTTTGCATGCACTGTGTCCTCGGCAACAGACGCCAGAGCAGGTGCCAGTGCTTCCCGTCACCAGCTGGCGACCCCGGGCAGGCAACGTTGCCTCTCTAAGTCTTGGTTTCCTCATCTGTGAAAATTGGGCCTCAGAGTGACCTGGCTGCTTTGCCAGGTGTTTCCATATCACCGACAGGTTTGTCTCCAGTGAGGTAGGGGGGGTCAGCAGCTGGACGTGGTCCCTCCCCACCACCCAAGCTTTGCTTCCAACCCTCCACCCCGTAGCGAACCCCGGGCTGAAGCTTCCAGCCGAGGTTTCGGCCCTGGGGGGCCTCAGTCTGCCCACAGTCCCTTCTCTGCTATTTTCTGGCGACGGCTGGCACTTCCTAGTGAGGTGGAGACGCTAACTCGCTAGTCGCTGGGAGGTCGTGGGGCTCTCCTCGCAGAAGAGGAGCCTTAGGAGACCGCCCCACGGCCTCCGCCCCCAGAGCACCCCGTGGCCCGACGAACCCAAGAGGCGCCCGGCGTCCATGGGAGGCTGCGCAGCCCAGCTGACAGGGTTAAGTCAGCAGCCCCCTCAGAGGGCTCGGGAGGGTGCCCCATGTGGAGGAGGGGGACCACCGAGGGTCCTGGCAACAAAGGCAAGGTCCCAGCCCCCTGGGGCCCCGGTTCCCTCCTCTCCTTTTTCAGCCGCTTCAGACTCCCGGTTAAAATGGCACCTCTACCATCTGTCCTCCGTCCCCGCCCCAGGGCGAGGCTGGGACTCGGGCTGGTTTGCCTCACCAACAGGCAGCTGGCGGGGTCCCCAGGGCCTGGTGGCGCTGGTGGGGGCCCTGAGGAGAAGAGCCCCTGGGCAGAGGGCAGGGGCCCAGGGCCCAGGAGCGTTTCCGTGCCCTGGGGAGCTGCGAGCAGTGCCTGACCACTCCAAGCACTCGGCACCCCCTTCTCTCCATCCTCTCCCCCCACACCTTCCTCCAGCTCTGAGCTCCGCGCTCCCAGGCTTTCCCCCATCCTCCTGGCCTTGCTTCTGCTGTGTTTAGAGAATTTCAAATCAATACCTGGGTGTGGGAGGCTCCGTGGCTCCTCCCCCCCACCCACCAAGAGCTGCCTCCTTGGGTAGTGCACACCACACCTTGAGGAAAATTCCAGGGGGCTTTGTCCAGCCCTCTGCACTTTACAACTGGGGAAACTGAGGCCAGGGAGCAAGTCAGTGGGGGAGCTGGGGTGGACCAAGAAGGACTTGCACTGACCCAGCTTTGGCTTTGCCTCCCAGTAGGAAACTGTTGCAGGGATGGGACACCTGAGCCCTAAAGCTGTAAACAAGCTTCCCTGCCTCAGTTTTCCCACCTGGGGAATGGGGGAATCAGTAAGTGCTAGGGTTGGGGTCCTGTTGGCCAGAGAGTATATAGGTAGTTGTTACTGTCTCATAATAACCTTGCCCCAATCCCCAGTCCCCAGGTCATGTGGGAGGTCTTGGGAAGGGCAGCATGGAGTGGGGTTGGGGTTGGTTGGGGGGCAGGTGAGGGGGCATCTAGGCAGGAATCTATCCAGTTCTGTACCCTCTGTTTTCCTTCCCCCAGTTCCACAACTTCCCCCTCCCCTCACCATGGGGCTGCCAGCTCTCCGCCTCCTGACTGCCAGCTCCTCCCCCAAAACCCCCAGCCCCAGCTGCAGTGCTTTCACCAGCTTGGACCAGCAACTGGGCCTCCCCCCTCCCTCCACCCTCCTCCCTCCTCCCACCTCCCTCTTCCCTCCTCCCACCTCCCTCCTCTCTCCTCTCTCCTCCTCCCTACATCCCCTCTTCCCCCCCATCCTTCCCCTCCCTCCCCTCCATCTTTCCCCCTCCATCCCCCCTCCTTCATCCTCTCTTCTCCCCCTCCCTTCCTCCCGCGCCCTCCCTCCCTCCCTCTCCGGGGGAAGAAAGGTCACCGTGCAACTGATTACTCAGAGCTCAGTTGCTGTAGCAACCGGCAGGGGAAGTGGGACAGGCTGGCTTTGAGGACGCGCGAGGTCGGCCGCGGGCGGCTGGAGCCGGTGCGGGCCTCTTGCTCCTGCGAGAGGGAGGCTGCCTGCAGCCCGGGCCTCGGCTGCCGCGGGCCCGGCTCGGGGGTTCATTTTTAATGAAGAATTCCTGCCCCCCTCTCCCCTCTCGCACCCCTCCCCACCTTCCTCGCCCCTCCCTGGGGTCTGGAAGGGGAGGTTTGCTCCTCCCCACTTGGCTGCTTTCCTCTAGTTCTCGGTCTCTCTCTCCCCACTCTGCCTGGGTTCTGAGGGCTCCGTTTTTTTCTCACTTTCTCAGAGCTGGAAGGGACAGGCCCTTTCCCCAACACACACACACACACACACACACACACACACACACAAGCAGACTTCTAAATAGACTCACAGATACACACCTCTCTCACCAACCTGAGTAAGGACCAAAAACAAACAACCCTCCCCCCAGCACACCCTCTCCCTTCTCCCAGGCTCCCTCAACACAGCCAGACAGGAGCGTCCACAGGTCCACAGCGGTCTGGCCGGCCGCTCTCTGGGCTCACCTGCAATGTCCTGGCACCCACTGTGTGCCCGGCCCTGCCCTTCAGGCCACTGGCCTGGTGGAAGGCAGGGCACCCTGCGCAAAGGGAAGCCAGTCTACAAAGGAGGAAGAGCCAGTCTACAATGCAGGCCGGTGTCAAGGACAGAGGGAGCCCTGAGGAGGCCCCTGGCCTGGCCAGCACTGATGCCCACTTTGTGTGGGGCTCCAGCCTCTGCGGGCAGCTGACTACTTCTCCTGCCAGCCGAGAACAAGGCGAGCTGGGGAGAGGGCCTGGGGGGTGGGGCGGGGGATTTGGCGGTGAGGGACACAGGCTCTGGAGTGGGGCTGGCTGAGATTCAAATTCCCAGGCTCCAGAGGGCCCTCCTTTACTGCGGATGGGAGTGTGAAGTGGTTTAGCCACTTTGGAAAACATTTGGCAACTTTTAAAAAAGTTAAACATACTCTTGGCATATGACCCAGCCATTCTACTCCTAGGCATTAATCTCAGAAATGAAATCCATGCAAAGACTTGTACATGAATGTTCATAGTTTTATTTGTAATAGCCTAAAACTGGTAACAATCCAAATGTCCATCATGAACGGATGAACAGATTGTGGTATAGCCATACAATGGAATCCTATTCAACAATTAAAGGAAATGAACATTATACATGCAGTAATATGGATCAATCTCAAAATAATGATGCCGAGTGAAAGGAATCAGGCATCAAAAAGTCCATATTGTATGATTCCACGTATATAAAATTCTAGAAAATACAAATAATGGATTAGTTTAATGTATTTAGTTCAGTGGTGTCTGGGGACATTGGGACCAGCAGGGATTACAAAGAGCCACAAGGACACTTTTGCGGGTGTTGGAAATGTTCACTATCTTAACAGTAGAGATGGTTTTAGGTGTATAGCTATATGCTAAAACACATCAAACTGTGTAATTTAAATATGTGCAGTTTACTGTATGTTAATTATGCCATAATTAAGTTAAAGAATCAATTCTTGCTCTGCCATTCATTGGACAATGGCCTTGGGTGGGTAGTCTCTCTTCTCCCAACTTCTTCATAAAAATACAATTAAAACAGTGATAATCTTATGGGGTCTTTATGAGGATTCAGTTATATAATATAGGTTAAACATTCAGCACTATCCTAGGAAACCATGGGTGCCTCATCCAGGGCAGAGAAGAATCGGCCAGTGGAACCCACCTACCCCTCTCTAGGGTACAAAATGTGCCCACTGTGGCTGGGGTCAGATACAGATACATACACTAAAAATTGCAGCACAGGGAAGAAAGTTCCAGGCTTGTGTAAAGGCCCTGTGGCTGGTGGGAGTGCAATATGTCCCAAGATCCACAAGAAGGGCCTTTGCGGCTGAAATAGAGGCTGGGAGAAGGACACAGGCAGGCCTTTGCTATGAAACATTTTGCAATCCTGCTGAGGAGTCAGTGGAAGCCTCCTGGGGCTGCCCAGCCTAGAGGTAGTTCTAGGAGGCTTTGGCCCAGGCTTAGCCTCGGTGCAAATCCCGGCTCCCTATTCACTGCCACTTTGTCTAAGCCTCAGATTCCCCATCTGGCACATGGGAATAATGATCTGTCATGATGCTGCCATGAGGTAAAGGAGATGCATTTGTAGAGCTCCTGGCACAGAGCTCAGTGATTGGAGATGGTATTTGGGGGTGGGGATGGGGGGTGCCTGATGTCCTTGTTGCATTTGCCAATTTGCCACACAGCATTATAATCATCAGGCCCTGGGCAGCTCGCCCTGCCCAACTGTGGGCTCCTGGGGGCAGCACCTACAGCTGCCCCTGCTCTGAGCCTCTGCACCTGACGTGGACCCGGCACCCAATAAATACCTAAGGAGGCAAATTGAGGCACCTGTGCAGAAGGGATCGCGGCCGGCTGGCACTCGGCCTCTGCTTCACAGGGTTTACTATCTGCTTGGGGAGATAAAGAGACTTCTGGGTGGCAGGAGTAGTGTGGACCCAGGGAAGTTTTTTAACAGTGTTAAGTTCAGACCTCCTTACTCTCCACCCCCCCCCCCAGCTTAGGGCCAAGACTTAATCTTAAATTTAGAACAAGTGCGGGGCTGCTTTCTTGTTTCTCTGAGCTATGGTTGTTTCCACTGGTTAATTGTGAGTGGCTTTGCCCAGCCAGTTTGTCACCCTTTGCTCACTTGAGAATGAGGCACTGGAGAGAAGAGGATTCTGAACTCCTTTGCCCTCTTCTGGGACCAGCCCAGAGCCATCAGGATGAGACAGGGTTGACCTGAGGGATTCCTGGTGGGGGGGTCTGGGGGGTCAGGGGGGGGGGTCGGGGGGCCTCGGATGACTCCCACCTCATACCCAGATCGGGGCCCACCAATGGGCCCATGCCAGAGCCTGCCCCCAGACTCGCAGCCCAGAGCTCTGCCCACGATGCTGGGCCAGGCCGTAGACCAGCTGCCTGATTCCTTTCCTTCAGAAATCAGACGCCAAGGCCCACCCAGGAACTGCCCACGATTCTGCCAGGGGAGGGGAAGCAAAGCTAAGTTGAGATCCTGTGGTGTTTGACCAGAAAGAGGGCCTTCGACAGTCCCTTCCCCAGTGGGGTGGAGAGGCTCCCCCAACACACAGGAGCTGTGCAAGGTGAGCCACGGGGCAGGAGGGAGCCCATGCTCCTCTGAAGCCACTGCGCGGCTTGGGCTCGCTCATGATGTGGACGACGGCCCCGCCCACCCGGCCAGCTGCAGTGGCCACGGGCCTTGGCCTCAGAAGGCTGACCCAAATCCCCCCATGCTCTGTGACCCTGACCACATCACAACACCCTCTGAAGCACAGCTCCTCTTCTGCAAACTGCGCCTGGCATTGCACCAGCCTGCCAGGTGCTTTCACATGGTTGACTGCACCGTCACCCGCACAAAGACATGCTCAAGCCCTAACCCCCCGTCCTGTAGATACGAACTCATTTGTAAATGGGATCTTCAAAGATCCTACTAAGATGAACCCAGCCTGAAACCAGGGTGGGCCTTAATCCAGTAGGCCCAGAGTCCTTATACACACAGGGGGATTTGGACAGAGGACTGAGGAGGAGTGAGGAAGACTGAGGGCTGAGGAGGAGACAGAAGAAGGTAGATGGCCATGTGACAGAGGTAGAGACTGAGTCACAACTTGCCAACAAGCCACCACCAGGACAGCACAGACTTCAGAGAAAGCATGGCCTGCTGAGACCTTGGTTTTGGACTTCTGGCCTCCAGAATATTAATATCAGGCAAGGAGCTCCTGTCATTTAAGCCAGCCAGTCTGCGATGTTTGTTACAGCAGCCCTGGCAACTGAAAACTGCCGGCGATGCTCAGGCCAGTGTGTCAACCCAGCCAGGTAATTGTGCCCGGTTGTTTGGTCAAGCCCTGGGCTTGCCCAGGCTCTCTCACGTGGAGAGAACAGGTCAAGCGCTGGGCTAACTGTCACACAAGGGCATTTATGGGCTTTAGTCACCATTGACTTTACTGCAGTGGTAAATCATAGATAGCTGATTACAATCACATCAATCAGGGAGATTGCCATCAGCAATGAGTGATGCTTTATCCAATCAGCTGAATGCCTTGAAAGGGAAAGTGATTCCATCTTGAGTGAGAATTTCCCCACTCGTCTTTGGACAGCCAACGTTTCCCAGAACTCGTCAAAAACCTTCATTGGACTTTCATCGGAGCCCCTGGTTGCAGCCTGGACTTGCGCATCCCCACGGTCACGTGAGAGACTCATAAAGTCGCTACTGACAGCCATCTCTTGTTGATTCTGTTTCCCTAGAGAACCCTGACTAATACACGGCCCAAAGCCAGCCGGGTAGTGACCGGTGACATATGCTGCCAGAGCCCTGGACTAGTGTCTGGATTCCCATGCCAGCTCCACTGGGACTGCGTGACCTTGAGCAAGTGAGTCCACCCCTCGGAGCCTCAGTTTCCTCCTCCGTAGCCTGGGGATAAGGGCTGAGAATGAGCAAGTGCAGCTCTCAGCACAGATTGTGAGGAGTGACAAGCACCATTTGTTGAGGCTGGTCATTATGATCACTGTTAGTGGCCATTATTATCCAAGAGCAATGCCCTCTGGGTGACCTCCTGCTACCTCCTCCTTCTGTGGCAATGGATCAAAATCTTTCACTGGATGGGTGGTGCTAGAGTCCTGTAGATGGGGCATTACTCTTGCTGTGACAATTGTCATTATTCAGCGCCTTCCTGAGTCCCAGGAATGCGTGTCCAGGCCCCTTCAACCTGTGGCTGACCCATTTTCTCACCCCTCCACGCGTCGCCAGGAGGCCTGAGCAGGGCCCGTTCCAACCCTGCTCCCCAGCAATCCCACCACCCGTCCCGTGAGCCTTCGGATTCTCCTTTATCCCAACATTTGTTCCTGAGAATCAGTGTGTGCTGGACACTGCACTGGCCGTGGAGACACGCTGGAGGCGAGGACCAGTCCAGTGTGGGCAGGTCCGGGGGGGGGAAGGCCCAGAGTCTGTGGGAGGGTCCAGCCCAGCTCGATGTCAAGGGAAGGGGCAGAAAAGCCTTCTAGAAGAGGAGGGCTAACCTGAGACCCAGAGTCTGAGTAGGAGTCAGCCAAGCAGAGGCTGCAGGGATGGTCCTGGCAGAGGGTGCACAACATGTGCCGAGGTCCAGGGGGTAAGAGAAAAGTGGGGCTGACCAGAAAAATTCCAAAGGGTTCAGTGTCAGGAGCAGAGAGCCATGGGAGGTAGCATTGAGAGATGAAGGCAGAGAGGTCAGTTTGTGTCGGGCCATTAGGGCTTGTAGGCATGTTAGTTTCAAAGTCCCACGAAGAAAATTGGGAGCCATGGAAGGTTTTAGGCAGGGGAGTGACATGTTCAGAAGTACACTCCAGAAAAATCCCTCTGACTGCTCTGAGAAGTGGTGATTGCATGGGCAAGAGTGGAGGCGGGAGACCAGCACTGTCCTGCCCTCAAAACTGTCCTCCTCAGGCCCAGGGTGACTGTCCTGGATGGAGGCCCAGAGGGTCTTGTGGGCAAACAGCTGGCTCTCCTGGGGGCCAAGTCCCAGGAGGTGGAGGGTCTGGGGGCACTGCCTGCAGCCGCAGAGGATCAAAGCTCAGCCTGGACTTCCCATGCCCCAGATGATTCATCTTGAGTCAAGCAGAGAGAGCGGCCTGGCTCCAAACCCGGGTGAATTTTCACTCTGCCTTGGGGCCCTCGCTCTTGCTCCTTAGGTTTCCTCCTCTCTGAGGTAGACAGATGCAGATGGACAGACTCGCCTCGCCAGCCCCGGAGGGCCCAGACAGCTGAGCAAACACTGCACAGGCACCTCCTCACGTGGAGAGAACAGGCGGCGGGCAGCGGGGCAGGGGGGAGAGGGAAGGGGCACGGCGGGAAGAGCCCCCAGGTCCCGAGAGAGTCTGTGGGCACTGGGTAGGGCAGCAGTCCAGGCGGGTGCCGGCTGGCTTCCCCTCCAAACCCAGTTCCTCTTTGTCCTCCTCTGTCCCTTGGCTCCCCGTGAAGGAAAGTGAAGCTCTCAAAACTTAGGGTCCTTCCTGAGCCCCTCACCGAGACACCCGGTCATAAGCAAGTCCTGTTGGCTCTGCCCCTCCGTCCCCCAACCCCGACTTCTGAATACACTCAAGTACAGCCTCCCCACTCCCTGCACACGCCACCCAACCTCAGGGCCACGGCCACCATCTCCCCACTGCCGCCCCCGTCACACCATGCACGCTTCCCTCTCCTTCAGCACAGGCCTGGCCCCAGGGCTGGGGAGGCACCAGTCCAGGGCTGTGGGGTGAGCTCAGGAGGCCCAGGGTCATCTTCTTGGTTAAAGGGATTGTTCACCTGAGAATGTGGTCTCAGCCTCTCGAGAACCTTCCCCCTCCAGGAGCCCGAGACACTCTCTCACTTTAGAGAACGCTGAGGACAGCCCCCCTCTCCCTCACCCCATTAACCAAATGTGGAAACTGAAGCTCGCAAGTAAAGGAGCGTCACCCCAAGCCCAGATTCCTCGTCTCTTTGTGTGGGTCCTCAGACTCTTCTAGCTTTGGGAGTTCTGGGATGACTGTTGCCACTTGGGCTGGGAACTCCAGGACAAGGACAACCATTGTCTCGTTCACTTTGTGGCCCCAGAGCCCAGCATAGGGCCTGGAGCCTGTGAGTGGGTGGGTGGATGGATGGATGGGTGGGTGGATGGATAGATGGATGAGCTCAGAATCCATCTGTCTCTCAGAACAGTCCAGAGCGAAGTCCACTTTGGCCCCAGCCCCTGTCGGGTTCGCCAGGTCAGATCCAAGGATTTAAAGGGAGTTGCCAATGGTTCAGAGGCTTCCAAAAGTTTATTGACAAAAAGATCAAGGGAAGCAGATGATCGAGGGGCAGGAAATGGCTAGAGGTTGAGGCAGGGATTGCAGGCTGGGATAAAAGAGGCACCGGAAAAGGACACAGATGGATGGGCCGTGGGAGGTTGGAAGGGAAGGACAGGATGCGGGCAAAGGGTTTCTGTCCCTTTCCTTTGCACAGAGGATGGACTTGATGGTTTTCTCCCCAGCATAGGACCCTCCTTTCTGCCCCCAACCACCAACAGACAGAGGACATTCAGAAAATGTCTGTTGAATCCCCACGTGCATGCGTGCATGAATGAATGGATGCATGAAAGTTTTTATCAGCCATTCTTGAACTTCCCACTAGTCAGACCGCATCTCAGTCCAGGGGATTTGAGCATAAAAGTACAGAACAAAGTCCCTTGTTCTTTCCAGGAGACTAGTAACAATAACCATGACTACTGTTATAGATAGTATTTATTGACCGATTCCTGTGAGCTAGGTGCTCTCTGCATTATCTGTGCATTATCTCAATGATTCCTCACCACACTCTGTGAGGATGTTGTTAGCCCCATTTTACAGATGAGGAAACCAAGGTTTAAGGAGAAGAGTCTTGCTCCAGATCACCCAGCTAGTAAATGACAGCGATTCAAGTCAGGGTCTTTCTGCGTTTATAAACTCTGCTCTTAAATGCACATCCCCAGGCTGATGGCCTACTGCCTTGTTCATTCACCCATTCATTTATTTTTCCATTCATTCATTCTGCCAGCATTTATCAAGAATCCTCACCGCGCCATGCCCTTCTCTGTACACTAGGGCTACCGCAGTGAACAAAACAACCACCGTCCCTGCCGGCATCGACTCACCGTCTGGAGAACAGTTCACTACCCAAATACTTAATTCATCATGATTTTGGAAGGTGCTGTGAAGGAGAAAGCTGGAGTGAAAAGCTAGGGTATGCAGGTGACCTGCCCAGTGTGGGGAGCTCTGAAAAGGCTTAGTGTGCAGACTGCAGGACAGGAGGGCGTCGGCTGGCAGAGAGGTGTGACCAGGTGGCAGAGCAGTCAAAGTTTGTGGCATGATGAAAGAAAATAATAGCTATAGTAGGGGAGCCGGTCATAATCTTGATGCAAGCAGGCACCATTCACCGAGTCATTTCTTTCCGTAAGCACCTTGCATGGATTATTTTATAAATCTTAACAACAAGATGGAGACACGGACGCCTTTACCGTCCCCAGTAAAACTGGGGAGACCAAGGCTCACGTGCGCTAAAACACAGAGCCAGGATCTGTCTGATCTGGGGAGTCTCAGCTCCTGACCCTGAACCTAGCATCTATAGGAGAGGAGAGCCTCCAGCTCAGTGACTGCGGGCGAGCTGGACCCGCTGGGACCGGGTGCCCACTGGAGGCCATGCTCCTCCTTCCTGTTTCACCCTCCAGTGCTCCTTGGGCTAGGAAGGGCTTAGGGTCCAGAGGGAAATATTCCAGGAGAGAATGTTTCTGAGCACAAATCAGCTGGTGCTGCATCAGGAGGGGACAGGGCACACACTCACCCGGTGTCCTGACTGGCATTTGAGAGCCAGAACCCCAGCGAGGTAGCTCCCCGGCTCTCCCCTTGGCACCGTAGAGCTTGCTATGCTCTGCAGGGGCAGGCGTGGGGCAGGGGTGGCAAGGCCCCCAGTGTCACCCACCTTTCCTCGTGGGCCCCAAGTCCTGAAGACAAGGCTTCTTTTCTCTGTTCTTTGATGGGTAGAGAAGGTCTGGGTCCTCCCTAGACTGGGCTGCGGGGCCCTGAGGGGTGGGGCTGGAGGCTGCAGTCTCTGGAAGAAGAAGGCCTTGGGATGGAGGCCCCCACAAAGCAGCCAGAGCAGGTCCCCCAGGGGCCAGACTGCTGGCCAGAACTCAGGCCGCGGCAGGCCCCCACCCCCCATCCCTTTGGAAAATACAGAAGGACTCACTTGTACTACCAATAATAGTAAATCATATTTCCTGAGCACCAGCTCCATACCTGGCCCTGTGCTAAGCACTTCCCCAAAGTATCTCCCGACATCCTTCAGGACAGATGCTGGGGCTGCTGCCCAGTCTCCATTCTGCCATCTCCCCTTTAGTAGTAGAAGACCCCCTCCTGGGTTTTAATGAGGCCCATGGCTGACCAGCAAATACTACCTTTCCCAGCCGCCCCTGCAGCTGGGTATGGTCATGTGCTTGGTTCTGGCCAATGGGACCCAAGACACAAGATTTATGTACCTTTGGCCTTGCTCTTAAAAGGAAGGGGTGGCATTCTACCTCCTTGGTTCCCCCAACACATGCAGAAGAGAATGAGGATGGGGACGTAGTGGCCACCTTCACCTACAGAGGTAATCCTTCAGGTGTTGGCAGAGCAGAAAGAGAGAAGGAGCCTGGGCCCCTGATGGACTTGTGAAACAGAGCCCCCTGCCCCTAGAGAAATCAGCTCCTTCTGTCTGCTGCAGTCGCTGGGCCAGCCTCTTAACCCAAACACTAGGCTGGGAGAGGGAAGCCATGGTAATCTGGGAAGTGGTGCTACTGAGCTTTGAATTCAGGTCCAGGAGGGATTGGGTCAGAGCCTGTGCTCAAAGCTACTGGACTGAATTCCTCCGCTGTGTATAGTAGGTGTCCCATCCTTGATGTCAGGTGGAAGGATGAGTAGATGAATGGGTGGCCTGGGTGCTTTCAGAGAGGATCTAACCCTTGAACTGATTTTGTTCCTAGGCTCTAAATGCCATTCAGTTTCCCTGGTAGGAGCCACAACATTTACTTCTAATTTCTCTGCCCTAAATTCGAAGATAATGATGGTGGTAATGTCTTCCCTGAACTCAGTACTTTATAAATGCCTGTTCATATCCACTGTCACCTTTGGCCTTGACCCCTATGAGATCGGCAGGGAGGCATGGTTATCCCCATTTTATAGGTGAGAAAACAATCACCGGGCACATTATCTGGCACATGGTAAATGCTAGACTTGTGGCAGTTCTTCTAATTCCTTTAATAATGTTTTCTTAGTATTATGTTATTAGTAAACAAACAAAAAAATCAGAGGAAGGGGATGTGGGTGTATAGCAGGAAAGCCCAAGTGGAGGATTTGGGAGACCCCCATAGCCACTGGCAGTCTGATGACATTGAGGTGTCCCTTCCCCTCTCTGAGACCCATTTTCCTGGTTTAAAATGAGGAAGATGGATGAGATGGTCCCCCCCTCCCCATCTCCAACATTCTGGGCTCTGTGGCTCTGCATTCCTGGTAACTGGAGTGGCCAGGGTCCCCCAGCTGATGAGGGCAGAAGCAGCCCCCATAAAGGGAGGACACACGCTTCTCCTTAGTCCTCCCCCAGCTCGTCCCAGCTCCCCTCCTGAGCCGGGCTCTGAGATGAGCCCTGGCCTGAAGACAGGTCCCATGCCAAGGCCCCGAGCCTCTGTACGGAGACGAGTTACAGAGCCAGGGAAGGAGAGTGCCCAGGCTCTCTGCCAGCCCCGGCCCCTCCTCTCTTCTCAGCGGCTTTACCCCCTGGGCTTTGGGGGATGAGAGATGGAGACAGATGCCTGCTTCCCTGTGATCATGGACTCGGCATGTCAACTCTCTGAACCTCTGCATCCTCATCCATGAAATGGGAACGTAAGGACCTTCTCTATAGGATTATTGCGTTATGAAATGTTTATACACGTAAAGGACTTAGAAGAGAGCCTGATCATGGCAAACATTCAGTTAATGCTATGGGTATTATGGTTGTTGACTGAAGTTATTAGTAATATGATGATTAATAATTATAATGAAGGGTCAATGGGCATTTACAAATGACTTAAGGGTATGTTCGAATGACAAGAAATGGCAGCTCTGTTGGAAGGCCAGGACTGGGGGCTTGCCTGGGTTCCCCTGCGTGCCTCTCTGGGGTCTGTGAGTTCCCAGTCTGTGTAACATAACCTGCCACTTCCCCTCTCCATTGATTTTTTTCCATCAGCCCCACTTGGGCTGGTCAATTAAGTTAGGAACGGAAATTCCCAGAGTCTCAACACTGAAGAAGACCTCCAACTTGTCTCACCCAGTCCTCCAGAGGCATGGCTCTGTACTCTGTTACTCCATCCCTGTCCTCGAATACTTGCCCAGGTGGGATGCTCACTACCGACAAGGCTGCCCTTGACCATTAGTTCATCTTGTGAGGCAAAGCCCACCTCTCTCCTCTCTGGTTGGCCTCTCCTGGTTCTGCCTTCTGGGTCCCCCAGAACAAGTGCACACCCTCTACCCTGGGTACCCCCCCACACTACATCGGCTGATCCCCACCTGAAACCTCCCCAGTGCCTCAACTATCCTCCTAGGACAGGAAAGAATTAGCCCACGGGTCGTGCAAAGCAATTGCCAGGGGAAACGTGGTGATCCAGTCCGGCAGATAAACCCAGGGAGCTACCCTGCCACTGGCCACTGGCCCCGGGGCACCCCTCTTGCTGGGCCTAGCCTCTTCTCTTTTTGTTCCAGAGCTGCTGGCAGAGAAAAGGCAAAGATTTGCCTGAAGCAAATACAGCAAATCCTTCCACAAACACATTCCCCCAACGCTGACTCCAGAGGAACTGGGGAGAAGAGGCCGACTGGATGAGGTTCCTTTTGGGCCTGTAGCCTAATTTTTTGCTACACATCTTGGCTTGAGGTCCTTATGGTGACTGTCGCATGTTGGACTCTGAAAGCCGTTCACAGGCTGGTGTGGAGAGGCTCGTATCTGGATGTTCACACGGGCCCCTTGCAAGTTCCACCCCTCGGCTGGGCAGCCTGGCACCTGGCACCTGGTGCCCATCAGGCAGGGGAGGGGTAGAGGGTGTGAGTTCTGGGATCCCACAGACTCAGTTCCTATCCCAGCCTCCTCACTCTTCAGGCCCTTGGCAAGTCAGTTTGCCAGGTCCCCCCCGCGCCCCAGCCTTCTGTTTCCCCACCTGTAAAACGGAGGCAAGAGCCGTCCCTTTCAGGGCTCTTGTCAGTACCCAAGGAAGTCACCACTGAGGCCAGACCCAGTCCCAGGGACACAGTAGGTCTCTATTAAAGGCCTGCAGTGATGAGCTCTCACCTGGAAGGTGAGCAAGACGCTGGTGAAACCAGGCAGAAGCAGGGGAGATGAGCTCCCCTTGTGAGAGGAACTTGGTCTAGACACCATGTTTGGCCCTTTCTGGCCTCTTCCCCAGTGGCTCTCTCACTTTACCGTGCTTGAGATGCACTCAAGGGAATTTAAAAATGCAGAGTCCTGGGCCCTGTGCGCTCTATCCTGTCTCCATAGGTCTGGGAAGGCCAGGAACCTGCAGTGTGCCCGTTCTGGGAATAGAAGTCACCTGCTGAATATGGGTTGACTGCTCTACACCAAGTACCCTGCTGAGCTGGGGGTGTAGATCTGCAAAAGGCAGAACCAGCCCCTGCACTCGGGGATCATACCACTTAATAGGGAGTCTTCTCTCCAGCCTGAGGAGCTTGAGTTCTGGAATGAACAGGTGTCACTGCAGGAATTAAATAGTTAAAAGAGATCTTCCTCCAGGTACTGTTTGATTAAGACTGAAAGCCTCCTAGGCTTGAGCTTTGAACCTGGAGGCCTAGGGAGGAAGAGGCACAGGCTGATCTAGAAGCAAAGCTACTTGTCCTTGACCTTGTCTGACCTGGACTCTTGGTGAGGACAGGTGAGATGTGGCATGGGTTAGATGAGGCACGTAAGGTGGTATGTGCAGTGTCGCAGTTCAGGGCATGGACAGTTAAGTGAAACCTGGGTTGAAAACCCAGCTACTGGGAAGTGGATGTGGCTCAAGTGATTGAGCTCCTGCCTACCACATGGGACATCCTGGGTTTAGTTCCCAGTGCCTCCTGGAGCAGACAAACAAGACAGAGAGCTGGTATGACGGACAGGCATGGCAAGCTGATACAACAAGATGACGCAACAAGGAGACACAAAGAGTAAAGACAATGAGAGACACTAAAAATCAGGAGGGCTAAGGTGGCTCAAGCATTTGAGTGTCTCTCTCCCACATGGCAGGTCCCAGATATGGTGCCTTCTAAAGTGAAGACAAGCAGATACAGAGAGCACACAGCAAATGGACACGGAGAGCAGACAGCGAGTGCAAACAGAGAGGGCGGGAGGAAATAAATAAATTAATCTTTAAAAAAAAACAACAGCCCAACTTCTTTCTTTCTAGTTGTGTGACCTTGGCCCAGTAACTTCCCTTTTATTAGCCTTGCTTCTGCCTCTGCAGAGGGGTGACAATTGTGTTTTTCAGTATTTTAACTCTAACTCACAAATTCCAGCTCTTAACTCTCCCCCAGTACGGCCCTCTGCTGTGGGTACAGTGACACATAGTGGGCTTGCAATAAAGACAAGGCTGAATGAAAAAAAGAAGGCTTCCAGAGCCTAGAAACCTCAGCCCAGGTTCTTAGCACCGACCCCCACCGGCTCGGCTAGTGCTTTCCATCCCCAGCCGCGCTCCCCAGCCCACCCCCCATAAGAAAGAAGCCTCCGGGGAGTCAGGTTCTCCCACTTCCGCAGATCCTCCCGCGCTCCTCCTGGAATCCACCCCCAGGCAGCTTTCTCACAACAGAACCCCCGGAGTGGGGAATGCCTCTGGACCCCAAGGCTCAGCGCGACCGCTAGCCGGGTGGTCCCCGCAAACGGGTTTCGCCATGTCACCACCCTTAACACTCCCCCGTCCCCCCATCTCCGAGCGGCTAAATAATTGATTTGACCATAAATAATTGCTACTGTGCTGTGCGCGCGCTCTCTCGGCCCCCAGGGTGCGGGGGGGTTCCCCATTAGGGGTAGGGGGAGCCGGGGAGGGCGGGGCCGCAGTGCTGGGCACGCACGTGGCGCGCCGCTCCGCTCCGCGGGCCTTTCTCGCTCCCTCGAGCTCCCTCGCGCCGGCTTTTTCCCTTTCTCTCTTTGCTGTTTTTTTCTTTCCTGGAGCGGAGCCCGGCGCCAGGAGTCTGGAACCGGCTTGACAAGCGTTTGAGTTATGGAGGGGGGAGGGGAGGGGAGAGGGGAGGGGAGGGGAGGGGAGGGGGCGGGCGGCGAGCTGGCCCGGAGCGGCGTGGGGCGGGGCGCGCACCCCGGCTTAGCGCCTCTCCCCCTCTTTAGGCGACGGTCGGCCGCGGGTCGCACGGCGGGGCCGGGGGCGGCGGGGGCGGGGGTGAGTGGTGCTGTGGAGCCCCGAGCGGGCGGCCCCGCTCCCGAGCCGCGGCGGAGGAGGCGAGGGAGGGAGGGAGGGGGGGCGGCGGGGCTTGCGCGGCCTCCCCCGCCGAGCAAGACATTCCTTTCCGCTGAACTGGGCGCCTGGGCCCGCGCCGCCGCCTCGCCCTGCACGCATCGCCCTCGGGGGGCCCATCGGGCCCCGGCGGGGGAGCTGCGCTGGGCCGGGGCCGGGGCGAGGCGCGGAGGCCCGCGGGGGTGCCCGTCGCCCCACGCGCTGTTTCGCGGGAGCTCCCGAACTCCTCACCTAACTGCTCCGAAGAGAGGGAATCGTTCTGCCAGCTCGGCCCGCGGGAACCCGGAGCCCAGGGAGGGTCTTCGCTGCTGCAGGCGGAGCAAGTCAGGGCGCAGCAGCCTGCCTGGGGGCGGCCAATGCCCCTGCCATTCCTTCGCTCCTTTACCCCATCCCCCATCCCAGATTGCCACTTTGGGCCTGATGGCAGCCCGGGGGGTGCAGAGCCAGGCACACAGTAGGTTCGCCTAAGCTGCCCGCTGAATTTGACTGGGGCTAATGGTGATGGTGCAGGTGGTGGAATTGTTTTATCAGAGATGGGCACATCAACAGAAGTTTCCAGATCCTTAGGGTCTCCAGGACAACTCAGAATATCCAAGGAGGAGGCTCCTAGATGCCAGGAGACCCCAGTTCCTGGTATGCCTTCCCCTGGACTGCAGGGTTTGTGGACAAGCCACCAGGTGACTTCCATCACCTCAGTGTCCTTTTGGGGTCCCCAGTGTGTCCCCCACACACCCTGGGCCCCACCTGACCTCTCCAGCCCTGCCTATTCCAGGACAGTTCCGTGGACTGGATCTGCATGGCCCCAGGATGTAACTGGCCTCCCACATGGCCTGGGGCTCTGAGCCCCTCCAGCTCATCTCTGAGATGGGTTAGTAAGGGTGCCAGCCTTTCTGGGGTGCTCCAACGGTTCCAAGAGGCAGTGCAAGCCTGGGAGTTAGCACAGGGGCCTGCCCCACAGGAAGTGCTCAGCTCACAGTCCCTGCTGTTGGAGTTGGCTGTTTGTTATTTCTGAAAGGCTCACGGAGGCGGCGCAGTAAAGCCCTGCTCCTGGTTCCCCAAAGTGGAACCTCAAGAATGCAGAGCCTGTGGACAGCGTGGCTTATCCCTCACGTCCCCGGCTGAGTGTCGAAATCATCGCATACAAAGCTGCTGAGCAGAAATTTCCAGTCTCGCTGGCAGAGCCGGCAAGAGCTTGGGTGCGGCTCAGAGACTGGGCTGGACTGGCTCTGCTAAGTGGGGGGGCTGGAGAGAGGTACCATGGGACCTGAGAGACGGTTCCTGACCCCTGGGGGTGCCCGGGCTCCAGCTCCTGCCCCAGAGCCACCTCAGGGCGCTCCTCTGAGTGCCCCTGACAGATGGCACAGCAGGGCCGCTGGGACAACTGGAGATCAAGCCAGTGAGTGCTGATCGCAGGCCCTCACACATGGCTAGCATTGTTTCCTTTTGTGACCGTGTCCTTACGCCACCTTGCCAGTGCACCAGCCGCCAGGAGCAGCAGGGACCCCCGTCAAGGTGCTAGGTCTCGCTGGGGCCGTGATGGTTCCTGTCCTAAGTGACCTAGAGAACCCATCAGCTTTGCTTGCAGGGCAGTGTGAGCCAGGGTAAGCAAACTGGCCTCTCTGGACCTCGTTCTCCCTTTTTACAAAGCAGGCAATGACCTGTAAGCCTCACTCCCCAGAGGAAAGGAAGGAGCACTGGAGTGTCCCCACAGTTCCCAGCACTGCCCGGAAATGGACAGGTGACTTTGGCCAAATCACTGAATAGCAGTAACGATTAACAATAGGTTGGCCCTTCTTTGCTTCAGGCCTGTGCTGGGTGTTATGCATACACTGCTATCTCACTGTTACTCTGGAAGGGAGGTTTTATTATTAGATTTCTTTTCCAGATGAGGTAAGTGAGGCTCAGAGTAGTTGGTTTACTTTTCCAAGGACACACAGCTAGGAATTGGCAGAGCCAGGATTCAAACCCCAACATGCTGGCTTTAGAGCCTGAATCCCTAAAGGAAAAGCAATTTGAGGGTTTTAAAAAAACAAAACATGAAGGGTCTGTGGCTCAAGCAATTGAGCTCCCGTTTACCATTTACCATATGGAGGATTGGGTTTGATCCCCGGGGCCTCCTGGTGAAAAAAAAAAAGCCATCCCAGACCTGCACGTCCCAGAGAGGCGCAGGCCCCCCACACAGCGAAGTGACACACCAAAAAGATGATGATGCAACCAGATAGGAAAAAAACACATTTTCAAGCTCCCATTATGTGCACGATGTCAAGGTAGGTGGCAGCGAAAATAAGGATGTTATGCCCCTGCCTTCAAGAAGTTCACGGTCGAGTGGGGCTGAGAGACTCTCATGGGAATTAAATGTGCAAAGTAGCGACCTAAGGTCTCCAGCAGTTCTGCGGAAACACCCAGGGAGATGTTTGGTGTGGGGGATGGGGAGGCAGAGAGCTGGGGAAGGAGTTGCCCGGCCAGGGCGGGGCAGGCTGGGGTTGAGCAACGAGGAGGACTTCATGGAGGGCTGGGCTGCAGCTGGAGGCCCACACAGGGCCATGAGCGGGTATGGCCCATTTGGGGAAGAGCATGCAGCGGGCGTGGGCGTTGTGCAGGGTGGTGGGAAGAGAGAGGCCGGATGGGGGCGATGAGGCTGGGCCTTCCTTCCTCAGGGAGCCATTGAAGGTCTTTGCGCGGAGGTGGACATCATCCTCTGAAGGCTTTTTTTTTTTTTAAGAT
The DNA here is from genome assembly GCF_030445035.2 of Dasypus novemcinctus. Taxonomy (NCBI): domain Eukaryota; kingdom Metazoa; phylum Chordata; class Mammalia; order Cingulata; family Dasypodidae; genus Dasypus; species Dasypus novemcinctus. Next base: position 87,669,645 of record NC_080680.1, on the reverse strand, counting down.
TTATTTTATTTATTTCTCTCCCCTTCTTCCCCTGTCATCTGCTCTCTGTGTCCATTCGTTGTGTGTTCTTCTGTGTCCGCTGGCATTGTCGTCATGCGGTACCAGGAAACTGCATCACTTTTTTTGTTGCGTCATCTTGCTGCATCAGCTCTCTGTGTGTGCGGCGCCACTCCTAGGCGGGCTGTGCTTTATTTGCGCAGGGCGGTTCTCCTTGTGGGGCACACTCCTTGCGCGTGGGGCTCTTCTACGCGGGGGACACCCCTGTGTGTCATGGCACTCCTTGCGCATGGCAGCACTGCACATGGGCCAGCTCACCACACAGGTCGGGAGGCCCTGGGTATCGAACCCTGGACCCTCCATATGGTAGGCAAGCACTCCACCAGTTGAGCCATGTCCGCTTCCTTCTGAAGGTTTTAGAAAGACAGTTCTATAGGAAATATACACCAAAAACTAGGAGGACAGGGATAGGGTACCTTGTGTGAACTTTCCCCGTGTTCTTTTGTTGTGGTTTTGTTTTGTTTCACTTGCCATGTATAGGATTACCCTTTGAAAGAAAAGGACAAAACTTTCAAAGGAAAAAGGGGAGCCAGGAGGTAAGGAGATGGTAGGAGTCGGTGGGCCCAGGAGGCTTCCTGATGGCCAGCTGTGGGGCTGGCTGAGGAGAGCAGCCTGGCTGCACCACCCGGAAGTCCACAGGGCGCTGAGCCTGTGGGGCTGGGACTTGGGCGCCCTCCTCTTACCTAGAGCAGGAGCCTTCCCTGACAGAAGGCTTCAGTCTGCCCCCACCCAAACTCCTCCCCACTGGTTTGGCTGAGAGACCACGGGCTGTTCCTTAACTCTCCTTCTGGGCTAAATGGGGACAGTTATTCCAGGCGCCTCCCTATGTCTCTGAGGACAAACTGTTCCATGTAGGAGCATCTACCCGGCTCCAGGCACTGTGCTAGGTCCTGAACGGGCAGTGTCCCCTAATCTGACGTAATCCCACAAAGAAAGCCTTGCCCTCCCCATTTTACAGCTTGGGAAGGGTGGGGCTCGGGGGCTCGCCCAAGCCCTCCCCGTGACGAGGGATTCTCACCCAGTGCAGGCCCACCTCGGACTCCCTTCCACTAAGCTGTACTGCCCAGGCTTTTCAGGAGGAAATCAGTTCCCCTAAGACACCCCCCCCCCCCAAATCTCATGCCTTTGGCCTACTCTGGCTCCTGGAATGGGGGGCTCTGTCACCCCTCTGAGCCTTTGCCTGGGATGCCTCTCCTCCCCTTTTCTTCACCATGCACAGGGCAGACCCTCTCCAGCTTTTCACCTGGCTGCTACCCCCTTCCCCTTACCTGTGTCCCTATGGGGTGGGAGGTGGGGGGGAGTTTGGGGGACAGGGCACACGGTTGCTGCCGTCCAGCCCAGCCCCGCCTGGGTGGAGAGGAGGGAACAGGCAGCTTGTTCCGGGTGCTCAGAAGGGCAGGACTGGGGTGGACGTTAGAGGGGGTATGGCCTTGGCTCAACCCAGGGAAAGCAGGTCAACCAGCCCCTGTGATTATTTGGCCGGGAGGCCAGAGGAAGTCCAAGTTTCCAGGAGGAGAGAGAAGCAAGGAGTGAGACTGCTGAGCATGACCCCTTCGCCCACCCCCAGCCCAAAGGTGACACCCCCATCCCGTCCCCCAATAGCTCCTGTGCACCCAGGACCTCTGTGACTAGGCTGGGGCTAGGAAGCTGTCTTTTGTGCCCAGGTGGTCCTAGACCCCCACCCCCAGTGAGCATGTGCACACAGACATGGAAAACGCCCTCTTGGCGCCCGGAGGCTCCCACCCAGGTACAGATCAGCAGAGTGAGCACCTCCTAACTTCTCTAAGTGCCCAGTGCCAAGAACAATGCCTGGCACATAGTAGGCACTTAAGCACTGGTTCAATGAATGAGTGATGGTCTGACCCCAAGGCCCTGGAGGAGGGCCAGGAGCCTGGACGTCTGTCTGCCTGCCCCTCTGCGTGAGTCTGTGAGTTAAGCAGGACAACCTGTGTTCTGTCAGCCACTCGTGTGCAGGGTGGGTCCGGGCACTTGGGGTGAGAGTAGGAGGTAGGGGACGCTGAGAGAGCCACCGGGAAGCAGCCCCGTTTAATGACTCAGGAGGGAAACATGGTGAAATACCCTCTCTGACTGCCTGAGCACGGGCAGTGCCTGGGCTTTGAGGAACCTCCACGTACCCCAGATCACTCCACTGAGGACCCCCACAATTCCACAGGGCCTCTGGGCTGAGACATGTCTAGCTTCCACCTCCACCCCTCACTAGCCAGACCAGTTGCCTCAGTGTCCCCATCTGCAAAGGGGACTGATAGCACCACCTGCCTAACAGGTTTGCTGGGAAGGATAAGAGAGGTGCCAGCTCAGCACATTCTGTCTGCCATTTTATAAACAGCAGCACAGGCCAGTGGGCACCTGAGATCACCCACCTGCCAGGCCCTGAGCTCAGGTCCCACTGTGCCTCTGACTTACAGGGCACAGCCTGCACAGCCTCTCTCCAGGCCTCAGTTTCCCCTTTTTGTACAGTCAGGCCCTTCTAACCCCGACAGCCTTGGCATTTCCCCAAATGCAGCACAGACATGTGTATACACAGCCGCTATCCCCAGACTGGCACACAGCCCCCGGGGTTGCCCGGAGACACACAGGCACAAGCACATACACACACACTCGCAGATCCATGCACATCGACACACACATTTACATACAGATCACACACAGGAACATCACACACTCAGCACCCGACCCCCACTCTGCGTCCTGTTTGCCCTCCCACTCGCGCCCTCGCCTGCCTTTCCCCACGGCACCCACACCCGCTCACACTCATGCTCACACTCACACCCCTCCCCCCAGATCTGCTGTGCACCAACTGTTGGTGCAGGCGGGGGTGAGAGCAAGAGGAAAAAGCCCACGACTCAGGCGGGGAAGAGGGGTGCGGGGGGCGGGGGGCGTGTGCGCGGGCGAGGGAAATGACAGCCCGCGGTCCCCCTCGAGTCCCTGCTCATGAATATTAATGCCGCGGTAATTAAAATGCAGGGACGCAGCAGGATGGATGCGGCTGCCTCCGGAGCGCCGGCGAGCGCAGCGTCTCCGCAGGCGGGTGGAGCCCGATCCACGCTGGTGAAAAGCGGGATCCGGCTCCCGGGCCTGGATTCGGGGCGGGGGACGGAGGGCGGGGGAGCGGTTTTCGTGGGCGCGGCCGCGCGCTGGGTCCTGGCGCTCCGTCCCCTGAGCGGGGCGCCGCGCGGCCGCCTCTGCGCCCTGCCCCGGCCGGGCCGCCCGCCAGGCCGCCGCTTCCCGGAGCCGGCCCCCTCCCGCCCTCGCGGCCCGCTGAGGTCATCGGCGCAAAACTTTCCGCTTCCCGGCCGGTCTCGGGGCCCTGAATCATAGCCGCCCCCGGCCCGCCCCCGGCCCGCCCCGCGGCGTCTGTTTGTGCAAAGGAGAGGCCCCGCGGGCCCGGGCCTGACGTCAGGCTGACAGCCTGGAATGCGTGGGGAGCGTTCAGCCCCGCGCGAAGGACACACCCTTGGGTTCCGGGTTCAAATCCGAAGCCACCTTGTGCTGGTGGCGTGACCTTGAGCCAGTGCTTTAAGCTTTCTGAAGTTTCCTCATCTGCCACCTAGCAGATGCTCAACCAATCTGTCGGCTCAAGGAGTAAAGGTACAGCTGGGCAATCCCAGGCCCAGACCTGGGCAGGGGCTGGCCCAAGGTCACACAGCCGGTTGACAGCAGAGCCGGGTTTCTGGGCCCCCAGTTCCAGGTTCTTCCTGCAGCCGCAGCTACCTGCCAGCACCCCAGGTAGGCTTTTGCTGAGAAGGGGGCTGGAGCCTGAGCAGCACTGCCTGGGCTTGGGTCCCAACAGGACATCAGGTGGCAGAGTTCTCACTTGTGCAACAAGCATGATACTAGAGTAAAATGATCATACGGTTCTCTGAGAAGAGAGAGGATTGAATGAGGGATTCCTGGTTCTGTGAGAGCACTATGTGGCGGCTATTCTTGGGAGGGTTCAAGTTAGGGTTTCTAGGGAAGTCAGGGAAGGCCCTTTGGAGTAGGACGGCCTGGGTTTAGACCCTGCTCAGTGTCCCCACTCAAGGCCACGGTGCTAACAGGCTGAGCGCCCCCCCCCCCCCCAGCTTCTCATAATCTTGGGACCCGGTTTGCAGATAGAAATGAAAAACCTTTCTGTTTCTGCTCTCGGGGGCAAAGAAGGGAATCAGCCCAGTCTGGAGCCCCAGGCCCCGCAGACACGTGGTCAAGGGCTGCGGCTCCTCCCCAAACCTCTCCCCGCATCTAGCCCGCCTCTAGCCCGCATCTGCCCTGGTCCATTTCAGACCCTCCCATGCTGACTTGGGCTCCCACCTCCTCTCCACCACCCGGCCGCCCTCCAGCTCACAGAGAAAGGCCTGGCCGCCTGCCTCCCCTACCCGCTTGTCTCCACCCCCAGCCTTCCTGGCACCCTTTCAAGTCCTGCCGAGCTCCAGGCTGCCTTTTCTTGCCTCTAGGCCTTTGCACGTGCTGCACGGCTTTCTCTCACCTCTTCCTTCCCCTGTTAGCTCCTCCTCCTCTGTCCCGACCCCCCCCCAGCCAGCACTTCCCCTGGGGAGCGTCCCAGATACCACCACCCCCACAACACACACACAACAGCCCATATCACAAAGACCACAGCCCACCCCGTTCCACAGATCACAGACACAAAGGCCACACACACGCCACGTGACACAGACCACAGACAACACAGCCCACACGCTCCGCACACCATGCAGCACCCACCTCACCCTCCGGGGGCCAGGCGGCCCGGGCACCCTTCCTCCATGCTCCTAGACCTCGAATTGTGTCCCCTCTCCTGCCCCCACCCAGGTACTTGCCCCACTGTGAGGGCAGGGCCCCATCCTGCTCCCTCTCCTCCATTCCAGTAGGGGGCCTGGCACGGGTCTGGCTCAGTGGGTGCCTGGACCCCAACCCCTCCCGAGGCCAGCACTGTCACAGTCCCTGCGTCCTTCCAGGCCCTCTCAGTGAGCCCTGAGCGCTCTGCCTGGGCTCCCCCCGCCCCCGGGGGCCAAGGCTCCAGGCCCCAGCCCTCCCTCTCGCCCTCAGGTCACACTTACCTGCACTTTGGTTTGTCTCCACCACCTCCGCCCCCATGCAGACCACAGCTACTCAAGGGGGGCAGATGGCCAGTTCCTCCCTGTGTCTCCATGCCTTTCTGGCATATTTGGTGACTTGAACCATGGCAGAGCCCTGGCCCAGTTTAGCTACTAAGAGTTCCAAGAGGAAGCAGACGTGGCTCAACTGACAGAGCATCTGTCTACCATGTGGAGGGTCCAGGGTTCGATCCCCAGGGCCTCCTGACCCGTGTGGTGAGCTGGCCCACATGCAGAGCTGCCACGCACAAGGAGTGCCGTGCCAAGTAGGGGTGCCCCATGCACAAGGAGTGCGCCCCTCAAGGAGAGCCGCCTCGCATGAAAAAAGCGCAGCTTGTCCAGGAGGGGCGCTGCACACACGGAGAGCTGACGCAGCAAGGTGACGCAACAAAAAGAGACACAGATTCCCGGTGCCACCAGATAATGCAAGCGGACGCAAAAGAACACAGCGAGTGGACACAGCAGACAATGAGGGGAAGGGGAGAGAAATAAATAAAATAAATCTTTTTTAAAAAAAAGTTCCACGAGGCCGTTTCTGTCTGGGGCCTCTACTTTCTCACCTGTAAAGTGGAATGAAACAGGTACTCAGCGAGGTGACAGTGGGCATCATCAGCAAGGCCGCTCGCCTCCTGCTGGGCTGCCTTGTGGATGAACTAAGCCTCGGTGGGCAGAGCCCTTCCCCCGGGTGAGCCTCCTGAGCGCTCCCTTCTGGCAAAATGGGTCCCTACGGCACTTTGTGCTGGGCCCAGCCCTGGGAGTGGGCTGCTTGGCCAGAGTCCCTGGCAAGGAGCAGGCTTGTCTCCTTGCGGTGCCCACGTGGAGTCTGCCATCCTCTCTTCTGGACCCTTTCAGGGCACTCAGCCTCCCCAGGGGCTGGGCCACAGCCTCCAGTCCCCTCCTTCAATCCAGCCGGGTGGCACCTGGCTGCCCAGCTCCTGCTGAGAGAAACAGGTTGAGCCAGAAGGTGAACCTCTCCTGGTGGGTGAGCAGGGACACAGGAGGGAGTTATGTGCTGGGTATATGACAAGGAAGGAACTTTGAGTCTAGTGGAGTACACAGATGACAAGGGAATAAATAAAAGCAGAATGACAAAAGCAGAAAAGGAGAGTCCTGGGCTGGAGAGCAAGGGGAGCCTCACATGTGTGGGATGGTTAGGGATACCCACATTCATTTATGGATATAAACACTTCCATGTATGGACTGACTTGTGTGTCCCAAGGTATCTTCCAGACTTTTCTCATCATGTCACTCCCCATGTTCATAAGCACATTTTGAACACTTTGGCCTAAGTCAGTTGGACAGAGTAGGTAGAGTAGTTAAGAGCAAAATTTGTATTCCTGCTTCTTGCTCTGTGACCTTGGGCAAGCCACTGTCCCTCTCTGAGCTTCAATGTCCTCTTTAAAATGGGTACTAAATTTTAAAAAATTAAAAAAAATTCGTGTGGGACTGGCCCATGCGCAGTGCTGATGCACGCAAGGAGTGCTGTGCCACGCAAGGGTGTCCCCCACGTAGGGGAGCCCCACGTGCAAGGAGTGCACCCTGTAAGGAGAGCCGCCCAGTGCAAAACAAAGTGCAGCCTACCCAGGAATGGTGCCACGCACACGGAGTGCTGATTCAGCAGGATGACGCAACAAAAAGAAAGACAGAAGACGCAGCAAATGGACACAGAGAATAGACAACAGGGATGGGGGAGGAAGGGGAGAGAAATAAATAAATAAAATAAAAATAAAATGGGTACATACCCCACAGGAATGTTATGGAGAGTCCCTGAGACGGTGGGTGCCAGCAGGGTGATTGTCCTTCCCCAACGGCTGCCCCTCTACCCCCTGATTGCTGTACTGAGGTCCCCTAGGCCTCTAGCACTTATGTTGAACCTGAACCCAGCACCCGGAACCCAGCAGTTCAGCTACCTTTGCGTGGCATAGCCTGGGTTCCTCGGAGGTGATGAGCACAGCCCCTGTGAGATGCAGCCTGGCACCAGTCCAGGCTGGAGATGATCACCAGACTGCCAGGGACGATTTGGTTACCTGGCCAGGAGCTCAGGGCTCCAGGCTCTCTCAGGTGGACTGTTTCAAGGGAGATGAGTTCTAGAACCACACGGTTAATTGGGTCAGGGGAACCACAGATCCCCTGCTGCCTGCCTCTGGGGATCCACGAATTTAGAAAAGGAAACTTGCCGAGGCATGCACAACTCAAGTGAGACACCACCGATGAGGAAACTGAGGCTGGGAGGCAGGGGACATGGCAGATGGTGGTCCTGTACGGCAGACCAAGAAGATGCTCCATGGAGGGGCCAGAATTTGTATTCATTCTCACTCCCAAGCCTGAGCTCTTACCTACCGGGCTCTCCTGCCTTTGTCTTGTTGGCAGAGACACAGATGTGCTCAGTGCCCACCTTGAAACTCACACTGGATTATTTTACCTCCACCCAACTCCTGGGGCAGCACCCACAGGACACCCACAGAGAGCCCTGGCCTATGTCCTGGGAAAGAGGCTGAGCACAGGTTCTCTCCTGAGGGCAGATCATCAGAGGGACTTCCCAGGAAGGTCATGAGACCCCAGGCTGTCAGTGCTGGGAGGGACCTCAGAGATCACCTGCAATCCTGTCCACAGACACAGAAAAGCTGCAGCTCTCAGAGGTGGCCGCCCTGGCAGGGGCCCAGAGCAAGGCATCAGCCCAGCTGGGGACAGAGGGCAGCGGTAGCCAAGCGTAGAGATGAAAAGTGCGAGCTTTGGAACTCGACTGCTGGGTTCAGATCTGGGTTCTGTCACTCGCCTAAGTCTCTGAGCCTCCCTGTACCTCAGTGTCCTCATTCTATACAACAGGAATAATAGTTCCTACGTCAAAGTGTTCTTGTGAAAAACACAGGAATTAAGATGCTTGAAAACAGGACGTGGTACATAGTGAGCGCTCAGTAGGACGTCCACTGTCCTTCAGCGTCTCCTGATTGCACGTCCAGGGTAGACTCATTTGTTCAACAGGCCTTCGGCGCAACCTGCCCTGCACGGACCTGGAGATGACGCGGCAAACAAGCCTGACGGAGCCTGCTCTTCTGTGCAGGTGGGGACGTGCACCTGAAACAGGGGACTCCAGAGATAAGCGCCTTGTTATGCTTCCTGGAAGTCCAGGAGGTCAGCGAGGTTCTCCGGAGGAGGGGACATGGAAGCTCTGACTACAAGATGAAGAGCAATAAATATGGTTCCAGGCAGAGGGACAGGCACTCAGCAAGACCGTGGGGGCAGAAAGGACCTAAAGCCATCCAGGTCTGAGAGGATGTCCAAACGCTGCAGCTCGGGACCAAAGACGATGGGGTGGGGGGCAGATGCTCAAGAGAGCCCGGGGAGCCACGGATGGTTAGAGAGAGAGGGAAGTGGGCAGGCTTGCCCTTAGAAGGACCTGTCTGGCTGACACAGGGAGGGCAGAAGATGCGGGCTGGGAGTCCAGGGAGGGGTGGCAGATGGAGGCGGTGGGCATAGGGTGGAGGAAACTGACTTGTTTAGGTGGGAAACTCCTTGGGTCTTGATATTTGGAGTCTGAGGGGTGAGAGGGGAGGAAGAGTGGGGGATGGCACCCTGTGATCTGGCCAGGGTGGGGGTGGATGGCTGCAAGTGATGGTCAGGAGCAAGTTCAAAGAGAATGGGAGATCCTGAGTCCAGCTTGGGTCACCCCAGCTCCAGAAGTGACCGACCCTCAGCAGAGCTGCCCTCAGATGCGTGTGCCACGCTTTAGAGAGCTGTCCTCTGGCCCTTCTCTCACTGTGCCCTTCTGCATGGCGCGACGACTCTTTGGGACCAAAAGGACATGCCTATCTGGAGCCCTGGGGTTCCTGACCATGATCTGGGTCCCTGAAACCCTAGAATTCTCTACCCAATGGCCCAGCCCACTTCCTGGGCCCATCTTCCCAAGGGTGCTTTGAGCTGCTAACTTGGGCACCCCCAGACCATAGGGGTGGCCAACAAGTGGCTGTTTGCAGATGTGGACCGAGCTTGGACATGCAGGCTGGTGAAATCACACCTGGAAAGAAAAGAGGGGCTGAGGGAGAAGTCATTCACCAGGGACAGGCGTTCCCCGTGCTGCCACGTCTACCGTGGACTCCACGGAGTCTGAGAATTCTAAATACAAACCCAGCCTTCAAGTGTCTTTGTCCTCATGAAGGTGTATTTGTCAAGGAAAGAAGACAGAACACATTTTATTTAGCAGCTCGTTAGCTTGATTTATAACTTGTAAATACTCAGACAAGACGTATGTAAGTCTTTGCTTGTACTGTTGGCCGGGGTTGACTCCCAGTGCTGTCCAGAGAGGGGCCGCAGCTCTGGGCCCCCATCAGTGCCCCATGGCCCACCTGGCGGAGCCTCAACCAGCAGGTGGACCCACAGAAGACCCTCCATTTCCAAAAGTCCCGCTTCCTCCAGAGCCCCCCGGCCCCCCCTGGGTCCCACCGTCCCCTGCCTTTGTTGGAGCATCCTCCTGCCTCCTCATTTGGATGTTTAACTCCAGCGCCCCCCCCTCCCCCATCCAGGCAGCTTTCCTTCCCAGTTCCCACCCTCCTTCCTTGCTCCCTTCTGGATTGCTAGTCCGAAGCCCTTGGCTCTTCAGTTTTTGTGTTGCGACTGCCCAGGGAGGTGAGTCCTGTCCCTTCTGCTGGGCCACAAGGTCCTTGAAGAAGCAGCAGAAGCAGAATCTTGGGTAGGAGTTGGGACTCTGAACCCTGGCAGACTTGGAGTCAAGTCTCAGCTCGGTGGCTTTCTTGCTTTGTGACCTTGGGAGGTGGCTTCACTGCTCTGAGCCCATTTCCTCATCTGAAAACCCATAATACTAACTGTACCTCTTGCAGTGAAGAGGCCTTGTAGAGAGCGGAGCCCACGTGGGCCTAGCGCTTGGCAAGTACTCGGCGATGGAATCAGGAAGGGCAGAAGTTACATCATGCACTTCACTTTACAGCTGAGAAAACAGGCAGCGGCTCAGCGAGGTGAAGCCGGTTGCCCAAGGTCACACAGCCTGTGGGGGGGACCCCAGCCAGGACTGGCCGACTTGTGCTCCTGGGCTTTTCTTCCTTGGGTCTGCCTGCACGTTACCTTTCCCCGGCCCCCGTGGCTCTCGGGCGCGTGAAGCCCGCGGGTGGGGGGACAGTGGAGTCAGGTGACATCGCGGGGGCAGAGCCCGCGGTGCGAAAAGGGTTAACAGGCTCCGCCGCATTGGGCTGGCCTTCGGGAAAACCAGCCAATGGGCGCGCGCCGCGATGAGGTAATGCCGGGATCGCGCGGAGGGGGCGGGGCCAACTGGGACCTGGTTGCGCCCGCTGTTCCTTCCCTCCCCACCAACGCCTCACCTTTGACCTTGGCGTCCCCCCGCCCCTCACCAGTCTTACACCGCAGAAACCCCTGAGATGAGGGTCTCGTGGGGCCGGAACGTCTGCAGCAGAAACCCGAAGAAATCCAGGTTCAAGTCACACCTGCCCGGGCCTCAGTTTCCCCTTCTGCAAGACGGAGAGTCCATGATCGTTAAAGGCCCTACAGCGGCGGACGTTATCGGATCCCAGGACAGTTTTCAGACCCTCTCCGCCCTCGGGCCCTCATTCAAACGCGCTCTGCCCAGGCCCTCCTGAGGCAGTGCCCAGAGCCAGGGGGCGGGGAGGCCTCGGGGCCACGGGGAGCCTCAGCCTCGCAGGCCCAGTCAACCCTACACGTGGCCCCGGCCCTTCAGCACCTCCCTATCCCTTGGGTGGCCGCTCCTGACGCGCGTCCCGATGCCCCTTCGCTGCTACTGAGCTCCGATTTGGTGCAAGCAGCAGGACTTGGCGGGCTTGGTGGTCATAGGTCAAAGTTCATGCAGCCACCACTACTGATGGAGCGTCCTGTCCGCTGCGCGCTGCTCAGCGCTTCAGACTAGGAGGCCGCCGAGCCCGACGCCAGACCTGCCGGGGTCCCGCCGCTCCCGGCCCTCCTGCAGGAGGCCGCGCGCCGCCGCGCCGCCGCCCGGGCACGAAACGGTTAACGCCTTTCCAGCGGAGCCGGCCCTGCCGCGGCGGCCGGGGCTTATTAGTCAGCTCGCGGGGAGGGGGCGAGGGCGAGAGGAGGGGCTCGAGCGGAGAACCGCAGAAAGCTATTCTCAGGGGCTCCCAAGTGGGGGGGGGCGGCTCAGCAGGAGCTGCTGCTTCCCAGAAAGTTGATTATTTTTAACCCAGGAAGAAGAAAGGAAGGAGGCTAGGGAGAAGGACTCAGAAAGGAGAAGAGAGGAGAACGGAGGAGAGGAAAGGAGAGGCGAGAGGACAGGAAGGGGAGGAGGGAGAGGAGAGCCGAAGGGAGAGGGGGGAGGGAAGGAGGAGAGGAGCGAGGGAGAGGCGCAGGCAGGAGGGTGATGAAGGGAACGGAGGGCGAGGCAGGGCTGAGCGGGAGTGGGGGAGCTGGCTGGGGGAGGGAATGGACTTGGAGGGCCGCAGCTGCCCTCCCCGCCTCTCCCAGACCTTCTGGCTTCTGGCTTCTAGCTCAGGCCTCCCAACCCCGGGTCCCGGGGGCTCTCCTGCTGGTCCCAGCACCAAGCTGCCAGGTGTCCCCGAGCCAGGCACAGGGCACAGTGGCCCCTGCCCTCCCCTGCCCTTAGAGTGCTCTCAGGCCAGCGGGCAGCAGCCACAAACCATAGCAGCTTTTGTGGTGACCATTGTGACACAAGTGCTTGGGAGCCCTGGGGGAGGGGGGCAGGGATGGAGGGTCACCCTGAAAACCCCAGTGGCCTCTGCAGGGAGGGCGATTCTTCAGGGAGGGATTTCTGGAGGGGAGGGTGGAAGGGACCTGGTGCTCCCTGTCTCCACCTTGGAGCCTTGGGGTGAAAGCCAAGCCCAGAGGCGGTGGGAAAGGAGAGGGTAGCGCGTAGATGGAACGGTTGTCACACTGTGAGGCAGTGACAAGAAGGAGGGCTCTCGCCACACCCTGCCCCTCTGCACGTCAGCCACCAGGGCCCTTTCCTTCTGTTCCTGCCCACCTCAGGGCCTTTGCACGGGCTCTTCCCCTTCCTCGCCCTCCAGGTCTCAGCCCAGTGCTGCTGCTCTCAGAAGCCTTCCTGACACCCACAGCGCCTGGTCTCCACCGAATGCTCTTGGAACTCCCTGGTTTTTCCCTTGGAGAGCTCGCCTAAAGGGTGACAGGGCACGTGTTTGTTCTCTCACGCCTTCTGCATGCTAGGTGCTGGGTGTTGGGGGCCCAGTGATGAACAAGACAGGCGCAGCCAGGCCCACGTGGGGCTCACAGTACTGCATGGGAGGCAGAGGCTGCACAAGCCATGATGAATAGTACATGAAAAAATGACAAGAGGACAGCCGGCTGCAAAGGTGGTGCTGGCGCCTGACCTGGCCCTGAGGATGGGGAGTTGCTAGCTAGGTGGATGAGAGAGGGTCAGCGTGGCCAAAGGTGGCAGAGAGAAGTGGCCATGGGGCTCAGGACTGGCCACTGTCAAGGGGGGGCCGGGTGCTGGAAGCTTTAGAAGAGTTTTAGAGCTCACTGGAGAATGGAGGGAACAAGAGTGGATGCAGGGAGCCAGCTGCAAGTGTGGTACCAAGGTCCAAGGAAGCATGATGGTGGCCTGCCCAGAACAGTGGCTTCAGAGACAGGGAGGAGGCACAGAGGACAGAACTTGCTGTGTCACGGTGTGGGGTGAAGAGGCCAGGGAGGTCCCTGGGCTCTGCCTTGTGCGGTGGATGAAGGCTGGTGCTGTCCCCTGAGGCAGAGGACAGTTGAGGCGAGCAGTTTCAAGGGAGGTCACATGTTTGTTTTGGGACAGGGCAGGGAACGCTCAGGCTTGTTCTCCTCCAGGATGGGAAAGTGGGCCCAGAGGAAACAGCTTGAGCAAAGACACAGAGAAGAAAGACACACAAAGGTTGTTTGTTGCATGGGACATGTGGGCTATGCTGGAGACGAGCCAGAAGGGGCTGGGCCTGGCCATGGTGGGTCTTGAGGGCAAGCAGAGGGGTCTCGGCTCTACCTGTGGACAACAAAGAGCCAGAGAAGTGTGGGAGCTGGAGAGGGTGCCTCCCAGCTCTGCGCCCAGGGAGGGGGCTCAGCAGGTGGCTGGGGCTGAGCGGGGGCCCTGTCTTCAGCAGTTGATGCCGATGCCTCCAGACTGGGGTGAGCAGAGGGACCCAGCTCGGAGGCACTCTGTGCGTGTGAGTGTGTAAGAGTGTATGTGTCCCTCGCAGCAAGTGTCACTCAGGGCCCAGCCCGGGGACAGCCCCATCCCCCCTGGGACAAGGAGGTGCCTGGCCAGGTCAGCCCAGGGGATGATGAGTGGGAGGAGGATCCCACTCTGGAAGTCCCATTGTGTGTCTGTCCGTCCCACCCCCCATCTCTAGATACTGCCTTTAGGGCCTACCTGCTGCCTGGCCAGGCCCTGCTGGAGAAGCCTGGCCCAGGTCTCCTGCAAGCGGTTCCACAGGGTGGCTAGAGGATGCTGAGGGGGCTTACTGCAGCGTCCCAGGGAGCCTGACTGCCCACTTCCCACTCAGGGCTCAGGTTTGTCCTCTCCCAAGATGGGAAAGTGGGCCCAGGCCTGGGCTCCAGCCCAATTCCAGACGCTGCCCTGGGCAGCCCTGGCCACCTGGCCCTGCCCACCTGGGCTCAGCTGACGACCTGGGCTGTGGGAGGAGGGGCAGGGGCACAGAAGTGCAAGGAGGTCCCAGAGACCCCTGGAGGGCCTCAGAGGGAGAAGGAGTCAGAGTGGAATAGAGGGGAACCCTGAGCGCCAGAGACTTGGGAGAATAGGGCAGGGAGAAGCAGCAGGAAAGAAGGGCCAGCATACCCTGGTGTGCCCCGGGACACCATGCCTCAGTTTCTTCATCTGTGGGTCCGAAAAGAACTTAGGCCTGGGGGTGTCACCCCTGCACAAGAGGCTCTGCCCTCCCCACTTGGGATCAGAGAAGACTGGGGAGGGCTTTGGCCCACACATGGGGGAAGGGGTGCTCTGGGCCCTGCAGCTCTGACCCCCCTGCAGACTCCGGGGCTACCTGGGCAGGTAGTGTTCCCATCATCCCTGCCACCTACTGCTTAGTCTCACAGCACAAGTGACTCCAAAACTGTTGCTGACTGGCTGTGAGCTCCAGCAGATAGCGCTGATTTCTGCATGCCTCTGTTTCCTTATTTGCAAAATGGGGATAATAACATTACCGCCTTCCTGGGGACTGACTTTAACAATGTTAAAGCCCTTAGGAAGATGAATGGTGTGTGTGAGACAGGAAGTGGCTCATCCCAGGTCACTTGGGGTCCCCTAGTTTCCCCGTCAGTACAATGAGGAGAGCAGGCTGCAGCTCTCCAAGGTGGAAGAGAGCTAGACTTAGGGCAGCCTATCACAAGCCTGGGCTGTATTTTCATTCCTGTTTTGCAGATGAGAAAGCTCGCAGAAAGTTAGAACACAGCAGGAAGGTGAGGGAAGCGGGGTTCAAATTCTCAGGCTTGCGCTCTTCCCACCTCCCTGCTCCCCAGAATGCAGTAAGGGAATGCACGTGCAAAATTCAGCCCCCCCCAGGACACCCTCCTCCCCGCCAAGTGACCCTGGCGCGGCCCTGTGGGCCCGGGAGGAGCCGCGGCCCCATCAGACCTCTCCAAGCCCCGCTCTCACGTCGGGGTCTTCCCCCCGCGGGCCGGAGGAGCATAAAGGGACGTAGCCTAAGCAGAGAAAGAGCCCGACGGGCGCGGAGCCGGCTCCGCAGGCGCTTTTCTCCCGGCTTTCTTCCTCCCTCGGCTCTTTGTTAAGCTGCCTTTCAGCTGAGCCGGCAGAGCCTGGGTGTTCTGAGCTGACAATAATTGCTGCGTCTAGACAGTGTCTGGTACGAAGCCTCCCGCCCCCGCGCCACGCCGGGCCTCCCCAGGGCTCCTGTTCCCAGCCCCGCCGGCCCCTGCTCTGACACCCCGGGTTTCCCACACCCCCTTCGCCTCCGGCTGCCCAGGGTCCCTGGTGCTCGTCCTCTGGCTCTCGGCCTCCCTCGCGGCTCTCTCGGCCTCTGTCCCTCGCACTCTCAGGACACACTCGGCCCATTCTGCCCTGGTTCCAGGAGACAAAGCCGGCCCGGCTAGAGCTGGGAGTCCTTCCAAGGGGCCTGAGCCCAGCGCACCCGCCCGGCGCGTGGGCCCCCGGGAGCCCGCGGCGGCTCACCTGGCTGGATGCAGAGCTGGACTGGAAAGCTCTGGGATTCATCCCTGAAACAACCTTCTGGCTCTTTCTCTCGTCTTCCCATCCCAGCCCCCACTCAGTGGGAACCCAGAGGACCAGGTGTAGGAAAAATTTAGGATCGCTCCAAGGATGACTTTCCGGTGACTCTGTCTGACAGGCATGGGATTGTCTCAGGAGAGCAGGGGTGGGAGGGGTCTTCACGTGATCGAGGATCCATTCTGCACCAACTCAGATCAGCAACTCTGGAAGATTCCCTAGAAGCTGGGGTCTCCTCCCTGGTGTCAGGACTGAGGCACTCAGGCGATCCCAAAAGAGTAATACTAACAGCCAGCATTTGTTAGGCCCTTCCACATGTGAGCACTGTGCACACTCTTTATGCATATCGATTTATTTAATCCTCCCAATAGCCCTATGTAGAGAGGGCCTGTGATTCGCCCCGTTTTGTAGGTAAGGAAACTGAGGCACAGAGACATTAGGTTACTTGCCCAAAGTCACACAGCCAGGAAGTAGGAAGTGGCGGAGCCAAGATTTGAAACCACAGAGGCTTATTCCAGAGCCTCCACCTTATTGATACCATAATAGGGACATAAGTGCTTACCATGTACCTGATCTAAGATTAGTACTTTACACGTATTATTTCCTTTATCCTCACTACACTATTAGATAGGCTCCAGAATGATGCCCATCACACAGATTAACAGAGAAGAGATGAAATCAGGCCCAAGGGTACTGGTTGTGGCATCGTGGTGAGCTGGCTTGGTGTCAGAGAGGCCTAGATTTAATCCAGATTCTCTGGCTGTTGTGCTTCATGTAAAAGGACGAGAGCAGAATAGATGTTCCATAAATGATGCTGTACCATTTCCTACTTCTTCCCTCTGGGCTTTCTTGAGGGCCGCCTGGCCACATTGCTCCGGGCAGGCTGGCAAGCTACCAGCTGCAACCTCAGGGGGAATGATGGTAATGCACGGGGTTCTGGGCCTCTGGGAGCCAAGAGGAGGGACCCTAAATCCAGGAAATCTTCCTGGAGGAATTTGGATCAAAGCTAGGTCCTGGAGAATGAGTAAGAGTTAGGCAGTCCCCGAGGGGAGGAAAAAGTTTTCCAGGCAGAGGGAAGAGCATGCAAGAAAGCACGGAAATGAGAGAGGAACAGGGTAACCTGGGAGGACCAGAGACCCTGGAGAGTGGACAGGGGAGGGAGGGAGGTGGCAGGAGGCACGAGGCTGGGCCGGGGCAATCGGGAAGGGCCTTGATGCTGGGCCAGGAGCTGAGACTTTATCCCAGGGCGCGGCACTGGCAAGCAGGGCTGTGAGGCCCTGAGGAGGTGGAATGGAGCCTGGCGGGAGTGGACTGGAGAAGCCCTGAGGACTTAGAGGAGGATGGCCTGGCCTGATGTTGGGGCCGGGGGTGGGTTTGCCTCTGAGGCCATTTCAGACACAGAGAATAGCCTGGGCAGAGGGTAGCCAAGGGTGCTCTAAGAAGTGCTCATCCAGGTGGGAAGAAGAGGACGCCTCTGGAAAGGCAGGTGGGGCCAGGTACCTTCAGAAGCAAGGTACAGGGAACAGCAAAGGTCTGTGGCTCAGGTAGGCGTGCTTGGGATAGCCAGGCGTCTTTGCAGGATGGATTAGAAGGACTCACCGGAGGCAAGGAGGCCAGAAGGAGGCCACGGCTGAGGGCTTTCCTCCACAGCAGATTCCCAGCCCTGGGCCGTGGTGGCGTCTCTGGCCGCTTCTCCCTCCCGTGGAGTCATGTTGATCCTGCACCTGACTCCCTCCCCCTCTGCCTCACACCCTCCACCCCCAGCTGGAGATGAAAGGAGGGTGCTCACGCTTCAGTCCTCATCCAGGCCATGGATGGCAATGTCCGGCAACCCGAGTCCACGCTTGAACACCTCTCAGGGCCACTCCGGGGCTGACACTGGCAGGTCCACCCGTGAGCCCCCCAACTGCCACCTCTGGGCCTGCCTTGGCCAGATGTGGCTTCCCCGGCCTTGACGGATGCCCAGCATAGGCCAATCAGGAGCTGTGGGCCAGCAAAGACGGCACCTCCTCGTGTCCCTTGGCCCGCACAGAGGAACAAGTGTGGGGCTGGGAGTCAGCGTCCTGCCCATGCGATGGGGAAGACAGAAATCAAAGACGTCACCCCAAGGTGGTGCATCTAACCAATTATGCTATACTCCTGGTAGCTCATCTGATCTTGGGAGTTCTCAGGAGAAAAATAGGAAGAGGCCCACAGTGTAAGGCCCAGACCCTTGGGGAGATGGCTTCAGAACTCTGAGGTTTTCTAGTGTTAGAAAGATAGTATAGTACTGTTGTGGTTTGAAATCATATGCACCCCAGGAAAGTATGTTCTTAAAGTTGATCCATTCCTGTGTGTGTGAACCCATTATAAGGAAAATCCTTGATGAGCAGGATCTTAAGCTGTGATCCACCTCATTCTGTGTGGCCTTAATCCTCGTCCTGGAGTACTATACAAGAGAATAAAATTCAGACAAAGAGAAAGCCTCGGAAGCAAGAGGAGCAACCAGCAGATGCCACCATGTGTCTTGCCATGTGACAGAGGAATCCAGGATCGCCGGCAGCAGGGTTTCAGGGAGAAAGCATCGCCTGATGATGTCCTGATTTGAACATTTTTCTCAGCCTCAAAACTGTAAGCTTGTAAGCTAATAAGTTCCCACTGTTCAAAGCCAACCCAGTTTATGGTATCTGCTTATCGCAGCCTAGCAAACTAAAACAGATATTAATACTTATACCATGTATTTCCTACCACCACCAATGAAGTGTGGCGCAGCTCCTGTAATCAAACAGAAGGCATATGAACATGCACATTCAGCAGGGTCAATGTCATAAGCAGTCTCAGAATCTCAGTTTTCCCATTTCTAAAATGGGGCAATGATGGTACGTACCCCATGGGGTTACCCTGACAATTTGGTGCCTTCCTGCAGTGCCCCAGACACAGGCACATTTCCCACCCCAGGCCCTTTGCACTTGCTGCTCCTTGGGCCAGTTACAGTCTTCCCCAGATATCCCCTGGGCCTGCTTCCTCACTTCTTTCAGGGCTCGGCTCCAAAGCCACCTTCCTCAAAGAGTCTTTCCCGGCCATCTCTGTCTCATCTCATCCCCTTCCTCTCCTTTATTTTCCTTCATAGCACATATCCCCTGATGCTTATTTAATCAATTAATCACTTATTAATTGCCTGCTCTCCAAAGTAGAATCTGAGGTCTGTGAGGGCAGGACTTTGTTCTGCTCCCTGTTATGCCCCAGGACCTAGACCAGTGCCTGAACAGGGCGGGCGTTCCAATTTTTTGTGGTTGAATAAATGACTATCTGGCACGTTAAAAAGGCTCAGTGAAGTCCAGCTGGACGCATCACCTATTGTTGTTGTCGATATTGATGACGTTACCATTATTGTATGCGAGACCCTGAGCTGATCCTCGACCTTGGTTCTCCAGCCCGTGGGACGGGAACCCTGGGGAGTAGGCACCAGCTACCTGAGGCTGGTGGGGGTCCCTGCGGAGGAGACAAAGAACGCCGCCCGCCCCCCTTGGGGAGCGCGCGCCCCTCGCTGGAGAGAGACACAGATGAGGAGCGAGCAGAACACGCAGCCCGGCGAGGGGCCTGCCAGAAGGCCATACATAATTCATTGCCAAATGGGGCCGCGGGCAGCTCTCCACGCTGCGCCGGGGGCTCGCTCCGCGCCTGGCACTCCGCTGACTGCGCCTCACACACGTCGCCTCGTTGCATCCTTGCCGAGGTGAAGAAGGCGCTCATTGCCCCCGTTTCACCCAGGGGGTGCAGCCACTGCGCAAGTCCCGGCCCCTCGGCGGCTCTGAAAGCAGGGCGGCAGATTCAGGCCCCCCCAGGCGCTGCCTCTCTGTGGAGGGAGGAGATGGGCCTGAGGTGGGGTGGGGAGGACGTTGGAGACCCCCCCGGGGTCGCGGTGGGCGAGGGCAGGCGGACGACCTGCTGGGTCTCAGCAGGGCTGAGGAGGGGGCCGGGCCCAGGCCATGCCCAGCCCCCAGCCCCCCTCCTCTGCCTGAGGAAATGCTCCCCACGCACACCCCCACAGCTGTCAAGAGTGCGCGCTCTGGAGTTTGCTCAGCTGTAAAATGGGAATAACGGAAACCACGCCCGGCATCCCCAATCACACGGCCGAGATAGTCCACGCTCAGTCAGAAAGCGGCATCTGCTGACCCAAAGAGAACAGTTCCCAAGGGTTTTTTATTTCATTTATATAACATTTCTGAAATAAATTTTTAGAAATGGAGGCTAGACTAGTGGTGGCTAAAGGTTAGGGACCTGGGGGTGGGCTGGTGTGTCAATAAAAGGGCAAAGCAGGGTGGTTGTGGTGGAAATGCTCTGCCCTTGACTGTGTGATGGGAACACAAGTCTACACAGGTGACACGATTGCCCAGAACCAAGCCTCCACACACACAAGGGAGGACAAGGAAAAGTGGGGGAATCTGAGTCACGTCAGTGGATTGTATCGATGTCCACAGCCTGGGTGTGATCTTATACTATGGTTCTGCAAGATGTTATCACTGGAAGAAAGGATAAAGGGTATACAAAGATCTCTGTATTATTTTTTACAACACAAGTGATAGTACAACTATCACTTTGAGACAACAAAGATGTTTTCATTCAGAAAAGAGTGGCATCTTAGGAAAGGGTTAAAGGAGTGACTGCAATTACTGCAGAGCCCCCAAAGAGGAGAGCCACCTGCCAGGCCAGGGCCCAGGGGGCATTTGGAGTTCTCAGCTGTGAATGCTTCTTCCAGCCTTACTCGGAGCTTCCAGAATGTTCCTGTGCTCTCCTACCTTCCCATAGACAGGAATTCAATACTGGCCGTGGGGGAGAGGAGACTGAGAACCAGGGAAACCTCTGTGTCAGTCTCCTGTCTGCCTCGCGATCTCCCACTCTCAGAGGCTCCCTCCTCGGGCTCCTGCCTGCACAGGAGTTAGAAGCAGCAGGGAAAGAATGCTGGGTGCAGCCAGACAGCCCAGGTCCAGAGCAGGCCAGGCCCGTCCCGCTGTGTGACCCCTCTGTGGACAATCCCTGCCCTCTCTCTGGTGCTTGGTTTCTTCATTTAAAGCTGAGATAATTGGGTTGGTGGTTTTTAAAGGCATTCCTAAGCCATGAAGAGGTGAGCTGGCCCCCACGCTGTGGGACAGAGAGGGCTTGACTTGGCATTGCACGTGGTTGAACAAGAAAAGCAGAGTCCCAGGCCTATGCCCAGCCCTTCCCTACTTGCGACCTTGGACCCTCTCTGCCCCTTGGTCTCCTATCAATACAGAGAGAGGCTTACTCAGGCCCAGGTTGCTAAGGCATTCAACAAACACTGAGCACCCATCAAATGCCCTGTACTGAATGAGACCGTGGGGTAGAAAAAGGAGAGAAAAAACCATGTACCATCCCTGCGTTCATGGAACTTGCATCTAGGAGGGAAGAATCCCACAAATAAATTTAAAAATTGCAGCTGAGATCATGCAAAGAAGGAGAGTGCTCAGCTGGGATGCTGTGTAATGGGAACCCGGGGGGCTTCCCTGAAAAGTGACTGTTGAGCTGAGGTCTGAGAAAGTAGTACCTGGTCAGGGGTAGAGGCTGCTCCCAAGCTGAGGGACCACGGCCCCAAAGAGGCAGCAGCTGCAACGAGCCCAGGGGACCAGGTGCACAGTGAGCCTGCGAGGTCTGTGCCGGGTGCAGGAGTCTTGTCTTCATCCCAGGGAAAAGGGATCCTTTGAAGTTTCAAGTAGGGGAGCTGCCAGATTGGATTTGGGTTTTGAAACTCTGCCCCTGTTTGCCTAGAGGAGAAGAGGATCTCATGGGCCCTGCTTGTTAACTTAAATGATTTTTATTATGGTGTTACTCTTAAATATGTACAAACATGAAATGAAGCAAAAACTCCTCGGGGCTCTTATACCACCAGAAAACCAAGACCAATCAAACACAGAATCAGTTCAAATCAGATTAATTTCATGTGACATATGACGTCTTGTTTGAAACCCCATCACCACCCACAGGACAAATATGGCCCCAGACACCGTGTTTTGAGTTTGTGGAGCAGAACTAAACAGCCTGTTAAACACACACACGTGTGCACACACACACAAGGACAATATAGAACACAGAATATGTAAAGAACTTCTGTGAGACGATAAGAAAAGGCAGACAACTTAAGACAAAAGTACGTGTGTAGGGGGGACCCTTAAACTGCTACTTCACAAGAGACTGTCCAAATGGCCAAGAAATACACAAAAAGGTACTCAACTTCCTGACTCATCATGGGGGAAGAAAGTAAAGACCACAGCGAGCTACTGCTTCAGACACCAAAATGGCTAAAGTGAAAAACACCAAGTGCTGCTGCGGACATGGAGCCACTGCACAGTGGAAAGCCTGCGCGGTGCCTCCCCAAATTGAACACGCCCTAACCTATGGCCCAGCAGTTCCACGCCTAGGCCCATGCACAACAGAAATGCAGCTGTGTTTCACCAAAAATTGTGAATTGGTATATTCACACCAGCACTCCTCACAAGAGGTCTAAACTGGAATGGACCCAGTCCTTCAGCTGGAGAATGGATGAATAGATTTTGGAATATTCAGAGTGGATGATAAACCAGCTTCAAGAACTATACCTGACAATATTGATGAATCTCACAAACATAATGGTATGCAAAAGATTTTATCTATAGAAAGGACAAAAACAGGCAAAACTTATCTATGTTGTTAGAAGTTGGGGGAAGAAGGGACTCCTGTGTGGGAGGATGATCTGTGACTGGGGATTTGGAGGAGGGAAGCCCAATGGACTGAACAGTCAGGAAGGTGCTGGAAACAGCACTTCAGTCTGCAAAGCTCTGAAACCAACTGTTGTGGGAAGTGGACTTGGCCCAGTGGTTAGGGCGTCCGCCTACCACATGGGAGGTCCGTGGTTCAAACCCCGGGCCTCCTTGACCCGTGTGGAGCTGGCCCATGCACAGTGCTGATGCGAGCAAGGAGTGCTGTGCAACGTAGGGGTGTCCCCCGCGTAGGGGAGCCCCACGTGCAAGGAGTGCGCCCTGTAAGGAGAGCCGCCCAGCGCAAAAGAAAGTGCAGCCTGCCCAGGAATGGTGCCACACACACTCGGAGAGCTGACGCAGTAAAAAGAAACACAGATTCCAGGTGCCGCTGATAAGGATAGAAAGGGTCACAGAAGAACACACAGCAAATGGACCCAGAGAACAGACAACGCGGGGGGGGGGGGTTTGGGGGGGGGTTGGGGGGAGGGGGGTTGGGGAAGAAAGAGGAGAGAAATAAATAAAAATAAATAAATCTTTGAAAAAAAAAATGAAACCAACTGGCGCCCCATGTGAATTCTGCCCTGAGCGGCCAGTCTTGGGGAGACGTCGGGGTCGCACACAGAAGTGCAGGTCAGGCCCTGTGGCTCTCCTTGCCCTACCACATAGACCACCACCCTCTGTCAAGCAGTGTCCTAGGACCTGGAGCCCCTGTTAGGGACGGCATAGATCCTAGTGCAGTGCTTGGTTTTGCAACTTCCCCTGCCAGCCCCAGGATGCCACCTGGTCATCCCACACCCTCAACCCACTGACCAAAGCCTGGGCACTCTGGCTTGAGCAGAGGAGCTAGATTCTGGGATGAGAAAGGGAAAGGGCCCTTCCTGCAGCCCTGGGGCACTGAGAGGTTGGTGGGCAGATCCCTGGCACCCTGGCGTCTGCTTTCAGGGAGGAGGAGGGTGCTAGACAACAAGAGATGGTCATACTGGTGAGGAGCCACTGACCCCAGCCAGCCTCAAGAAATCTCAGCTCTAGCCTTGACTTGGAGAATCCATTTGTTCATGCCTTAACTCCTCCTCCCCCTCTGCTTTGTAATAGGTAAAGGAAGAGGGGACATTCTCTGCTTCCAGAGAGAACCACGTTCAGCTGCCAGTGAGAAAGCCTCCATCGGTCTGGCATGAGGTTGGTGCTCAACAAAGGCTGGTTGGAGGAATGCTCAGCTTTGTGCGGGGTGCCAAGTGGGCAACCAACTGGACTTCCCCACAGGAAGTCACTGACAAGGTTCAGGGAAGGCAGAACTGATAAAATCAGTTCCGGTTTTACTCAAAAAGCACCCACTGTGGGCCAGGCACTACAGGTGGATGTACCACCCCATTTGTATACCAAGATTTCAGAGAGGCAATGTACTTTGCTCAAGGTCACATAGCTAGTAAGCTTCAGAGCCATGATCTGAAGGCAAGTCCCCTGACTCCAAAACTGGTGCCTTCTATGGCCAGTACATTATGTGTACTGGTGAGCAGTCCATTTGCACTGGAAAATTTGTACTTTCTCCAGTTGGGTGGAGTGTTCTATAAATGACCATCAGGTCAAGGTGGTTGATAATGTCATTAAAGTTTCTTATATCCTTACTGATGTTCTGTCTACTTGTCTCAGTGGCTGAAAGTGGGATCTTATAATCTCACACTATGATTGTACATTTGTTTATTTCTTCCTTTAGTTCTTTAGTTTATTTTTGCTTCATGTATTTTGAAACTGTTTTCAGGTGATTACACATGTCTCTTTGATGAATCAACTCTTTCTTCTTTCTATCTCTGGCAATAATCATTTTCTCGAAGTCTAACTTGACTGATTATTAATATAGCTCCCCCTAACTTTCTTAAATTTAGTTTTTGCATGGTAAATCTTTTGTCATCCTTCTACTTTCAACTTTTATAAAGTCCATCTTCTATGAAAGTCTTGCTTTAAAAAAAATCTAATCTGACAATCTCCATCTTTTAGTTGGAGTGTCTAATCAATTTACATTTAATGTACTTATTGTTAGGGATGAATTTATATCTACCATCTTGCTATTTGTTCTGTATTTGTGCCCTCCCTTCTTTATTTGTTTATTCCCCCTTTATTGCCTTGTTTTGTGTTGAGTATTTATAAACATTCCATTCTATAATTTCTATTGACTTTTTAGCTTTACTGCTTTATTTTTTTGGTTGCTTTAGTAGAGGATACATTATGCATTCTTAAATGATCAGAGTCTACCTACCAAATTACACCACCTCAAGTATAATGTAAGAAGTTTAAAAAGTATAATTGCATTTATATACCCTCCTGTTCTTTGTGTATTGTGGCTATATATGTCACTTCTATGCATGTTATAAATCCAAGAATGCATCATTATTTTTTATTATCTATTTTTTAAAAGATATATAAATCACCCAAAAGGTAACATTAAAAAATATAAGAGGTTCCCATATACCCCACTCCCCACACCCCTGCATCATTATTTTTGCTTTAAAGTCAATTAATTTTTAAAGACATTAAGAAAAGAAAAATAGTCTTTATGTTTATCCACCTATTTACCATGTTCAGTGCTCTTTGTTTTTTTCCTGTAAATCTGAATTTCTATCTGAACTTCCCTTCAGCATAAAGATCTTTCTTTAGCTTTTCTTTTAATGCATGTCTGCTGGCAACAAATTCTGTTTTCATTTACCAAAAAAAAGCCTTTATTTTTTTCCACTTTGAAAGATGTTTTTACCAGATAACATTCTAAATTGACAGTTTTTTTTGTTTGTTTTTCACTTTATTTAACATTTTTTCTTTATTTTCTTTTAAATATTACATTCAAAAAATACATGAGGTCCCCATATACCCCCACCCCCCTGTTTTCTTCACTTTGAAGATGTTGTTCCATTGTCTTCTCATTTGCATTGTTTTTATGAGAAGTCTGCTGTTATTAACATTGTTGTTTTCTGTAAGTAATTGCTTTCCGCCCCCCCCCCCCAGTTTCTTTCAAGATTCTCTCTTTCTCTTTGGTTTTCAGCAGTCTGACCATGAAGCACCTAAATATGATTTTCTTTGCATTTATCCTACTTGAGGTTTACTGAACTTCCTGAATCTGAAGTTGATTGTTTTTTAAATCAAGTTTGGGACATCCGCAGTCAATATTTCATCAAATATTTTCCTCTTTGTACTTCAGTGTGAATAATTTCTATCAATCTCTCTTTAAATTCACTGGAATTGTTTTTAAAAATTAGGTCTAGTGTGCTGTTAATCACACCTAATCAATGTTTTATTTAAGATGTATTTTTGAGGATTGTGGGAAGATGGCAGAATAGAAGCTCCAGGACCCAGTCCCTCCACCAGAACAACTATTGAACTGACAGGGATTTTCTAATCAGCTATTTCGAAATTCTGGAATCAAGTGGAACACTTCACAGAATCCATGGAAGAACTGAATGAAAGGCTGGTAAATTCACAGTGAATATTGGTGAATTTCATCCTCCACGCGTCAGCTACCATCCCCTATCCCCCAGCTGCATAGCAGGCAGCAGTGGGAAGTGAAGCCCAGGGTCCCGGTGTAGCTCGCTGGTGCCAGGTGGGGCTATAAGCCCCCAGTCCTCCAAACTCCAGGGTGGGGGAAGGGCTGTGATCACTGGTCACTGCTCTTGATCAGCTACATCAGATCACTGTGGAGCCAGCTCTGAGGAAAGCCATTGTACCAATCCCCCTCAGGCAAAAGTGGCAGAGTTTTCTAAAAGCCAGTACCTATTTTTTCTCTTTTCTCTTTCCATTCCTCATTTGGGAGTAAAAAATTGTTTGGAAAAGTCACAATTTGACAGTTCCAGTCAACAACAACAACAACAAAATAACAACAAAAAATACCTAGCAATCCCAGAGGACTAGTAGAACTAGACTTCCAGAGTTATATAAGATAATACTCAGAATGTCCAGTTCTTAAAAAAAAAAAAATTATAAAGTACACAAAAAAACAGGAAAGTATGGCCTATTAATGGGAGTGGGGGTGGGGAGAATTTGCCAGAACCATACCTAAGGAAGTTTATACATTGGAACTATTAGTCAAAGTCGTTAAATCAACTGTCTTAAATATGTTCAATGAGCCCAAGGAATCATATACAAAGAACTAAAGGAAATTAGTAAAACATTGTCTGAACCAAATTAAAGAGATAGAAATTATAAAAGGGAACCAAACAGAAATTTTAGGGCTGCAAAGTACAGTAACTGAAATGAAAAAAAACAAAACAAAAAACCTCATTAGATGAATCTACAGCAGCTCTGAAGAGGCAGCAGAAAGGATCAGTGAACTTGAAGACAAGATAATTGAAATGATCCAGTGTGAGGAGCAGAAAGAAAATATAATGAAGAAAAATAAATAGAGCCTGAAGGACTTGTGGGACATCATCAAGCATACCAACATATGCATCATTTGGGTCCCAGAAGGACAAGAAAGAGATAAAGGGGCAGAAAAAGTATTTGAAGAAACAATGGCTGAAAGCTTTCCAAATCTGATGAAAGAAATGAATATAAATATCCAGGAAGCTTAATGAACTCCAAGCAGGATAGATGCTAAAAGATATACACCAAGATACATTAGAGTGACATTGTCAAAATCCAAAGACAAAGAGAGAATTTTCAAAGCAGCAAGTGAGAAATGACTTGTCACATAAAAGGGCTCCCTAATAAGATTAAGAGTGGATTTCTTATCAGAAATCATGGAGACCAGAAGATAGTGGGATGAGATACTTAAAGTCCTAAGGAAAAAAACTATATCCAGCAAAATTCTATATCCAGCAAAATTATCTTTTAAGAATGAAGAGGAAATTAAGACATTTACCGATAAACAAAAGCTAAAAGAGTTAATTACCAGAAGACCTGCCCTACAAGAAATGTTAAAGGTTCAGATTGAAATAAAAGGACACTATACAGTAATTCAAAGCCATAAGAAGAAATAAAGGACTTTGGTAAAGGTAACTTGATAGGTAAATATAAAATCCTGTATCATTGTACTTTGAGTCTGTAACTGCTTCCCCCCAAATGACTTACAGTCAAATGTGTAAGGTGAGTCTTTCCCCCCAGCATAGACATTACTTCCAGGGATGAGCCTCCCTGGCACCTTGGAATTACTACCAAGGAGAGGCTGGTGATGCAACTAGGAAAAGACCTTGAATAAAAAGGGGGAAATGGTAAAGACAAATGAGTTTATATGGCTAAGAGACTTCAAAATGAGCCAGAAGGTATTCAGAGGGGTCATGCTTACACATGTCTTAGCAGGATCTCAGAGACAGCTAAAGTAGATACAACCCCAGGTATTGGTGCTCCTGAGCGCTATGGAGACATCCAGGTCCTACAGTCATGGCAGATGGCTCTGGAGTTCAGTGCCTTGACAGTAGGCCCTACTTTGGAATCTGTGCTCCTGAGTGTGATGGAGTTGGACTCAGATGTGACCTCTCTACACATGCTTCTTCTGTCACTTTTACTGAACCTGTGGTTGCTGCTGGGGTAGGTGTATGCTCAGGAGACTTGAATCTCTGGACTATCCATGTGCCAGTTGGGCCCTGAGCCTCAGCAGAGTTGCAACACCTATTCTCCAGTTCATTGGACTTACCCAGGTCAGCTAACAGGGAGTTGAGGATGGTCAACCACCACACCAGGGAACCAAGACAGTCTACAACTGCAAACAGGAGAATCCCATCCATCAGCCATGTGGAATCTAAGCCCCCTCTTGATTTAGAGGTGGAGTGGACATCACTATCCCAGGGTCCTCAGGATGGAGGAATAAAATATGGATTAGAGTGGACTTACTGGTGTTCTACTATAGAAATTATTGTGACTCCAGTAATGGAAGAAACTGTATCACTGATGTGGTGACAGTGGTCATGGGAGTTGCTGAGGGCAGGGAGAGGGAAAAAGACATATGATATGAGGGCATTTTCGGACTTGGAGTTATCTTGAGTGATATTGCAGGGACAGATACAGGACATTATGTATCCTATCAAAACCCACTGAATGGACTGGAGGAGAGTGTAAACTACAATGTAAACTATAATCCATGTGATGTCGCAGTGCTCCAAAATGCATTCACCAAATGTAATGAATGTGCCACACTGATGAACGAGGTTGTTGATGTGGGAGGAGTGGGGGAAGTGGGGGGGAGCAGGTATATGGGAACCTCTTGTGTTTTTTGGTGTGGCATTTTGTGTTATCTATGTATTTTTAAAAAGAAAAAAGACAATAAAAAAGTAAAAAAATAAAGAACTTCAATAAACATTTCTCAAAAGAAGATAAAAAAATCTGTATTAGTGGGCATACAATGTATAAAGATGTAATCTTACAAAAAAAAATATGAGGGAGGTACACAGCTATATATGATTAGAGAGTTTATATACTATTGAAACTAGGTTGGTACTAGTTGAACTAGGTTGTTTATAAGAGTTTAATATTCATAGAAAGAACTCCTAAACTCAATGGCATTAAGACAAATAACTCAATTTAAAAAATGGGCCAAGGATTTGAATGGACATTTCTCCAAAAAATATATATTCAAATGGACAATAAGTATCTGAAAACATGCTCAACTTCATTAGACATTAAAGAAATACAGATTAAAACTACAATGAGATAGCACTTCATAACCGCTAGGATGACTGTTATTTTTAAAACTGACAATAACAAGTGTTGACAAGGATGTGGACAAACAGGAACACTTGCACATTGTTGGTAGGAATGTAAAATGGTACAGCCACTGTAGAGAACAGTTTGGTGGTTCCTCAGTCAGTTAAATACATTATATGACCTGACAATTACACTCCTACATGTATACTCAAGCGAACTGAAAGCAACGAGGCAGGGGACTGTATAATACAGCAAACCCTGTGGTGAATGATGGACTGTGGTTAGCAGTACAAATAAGAGCTTTCTCTTATTTGTTTGTGGGGAAAAAATACGTCAGATACAAGCTATGGACCATAGATAGCAGTAATGTGATGATGTTCTTTCATCACTTGTAATACACGTCTCACAACAATGTAAGGTGTTGGTGGTGGGGCAATGTATGGGAATCCTGTACGGTATGCACACTTGTTTTGTTAACTTACAACTCCTCAAATTAAAAAAATAAAAGTAAAAAATGAAATAAGTAAAATAAAGAACTGAAAGCAAAGACTCAGACAGATGAACACCAGTGTTCAAAGCAGCATTAGTCACAATAGTTAAAATTTAGAAGCAACCCAAGTGTCCATCAACAGATGAACAGATAAACAAAATGTGGTACAGCCATACAATAGAATACGATTTAGCCTTAAAAAGAAGTGAAGTGCTGGTACATGCGACAACACTGCTGACCCTTGAAACACATCATGTTGAGTAAAATATGGCAGACACAAAAAGACTAATTTTTTATTTCTTTTATATGAAATATTTAGAATAAGCAAACTCACGGGGACAGAAAACAGAATAGTGGTTGGTTACCAGGGGTGGGAGGAAGGGGACATGGGGAGTTATTTTTAAATGATTATGAGTTTTGGTTTGGGGGATGATGAAACTAGTCTGGAAATAGTGGTAAAAATTAAACAGTAATATCAATGTAATTAACGTCAAAAATTAAAATGATTTTCATGTCATGTGTATTTTATGACAATTAAAAATAAAGTAATTAGTTATGAAAAAATAAACAAACAATAAAGCTACTACTACACCTAGGAGAAAAAGTGACAGTCCTCTAATTTATCTGATTCTTTTATTTTATTTTTTACTTTTATTTATTTCTCCCCCGCTCCCCCTTTGTTTATGCTCACTGTCTGCTCTCTGTGTCTGTTCATTGTGTGCTTGTCTTCTTTTTAGGAGGCACCTGAAACAAAACCTGGGAACCCCTATGTGGGAGGCAGATGCCAATCGTTTGAGCCACCTCCACTCCCTGCTTGTTGTGTCTTTCATTGTGTTTCCTCGTTGTGCCTCTTCCTTGCATTGTCTCATTTCATCATTTTGTTGTGTCAGCTTGCCACGCCAGTCCATCATGTCAGTTCACTGTTATGCTCATCTTCTTTTAGGAGGCACTGGGAACCAAACCCAGGACCTCCCATGTGGTAGGAGAACACCCAACTTCTTGAGCCACATCCACTTCCCTGATTCTTAGAGAAAAAAAAGTTTCCATATCTTCCTGAATTTCCCATCTATTCATCTATTAAAATTACCTTTGCTTGTAGATTCTGTAACATATTTATCATGATTATTTAAAAGTCTGCATACTCATTCCAATACTTGAATTGTCTATGGGTCTGTTTCTATTGACTATTTTTTCCATCTTGACTCTGGGTCACATTTTCCTGTGTCTTCACATATATAGCAATACTTTATTTTATACTGCAGATTTTGGATTGTATTATCTTTCTCAGAAGAATGTTGCATGTTGTTTTGTTTAATTGCTAGTCATTTACCTTAATCTTGTGGGGGCTTGGTTTTAGATTTTGTTAAGGCAGGTTTTATTTTGATCCTTACTCCTAAATCAGGGTATTCCAGGATCTCAATGAAAAGCCTGGTGTGTTTACCAAGCCCCTCTAACTTGCTGATATTTGAACTAGAAAATCCATCTCCCCAATGCCAAGCAGCTGCCGAAATCTCTGCTTAGCTCTTCCAGCTTCCGAGCTGTGCTTTTCCCTGGCTCCTTAGAGCCACGCCCCACACCAGAGTCAGCCAAGGATTTGAAGGGAGTTTCCCTGCTCTGGGGCTCTCTCCTTTAAGGGATTTTTCTCTCTCAACTTCCAGTTGTTGCGGCGGTCCTAAACTCCAACTTCCTTTTCTTGGGCCCTAAAAGGCTCCTGCTTTCTGCTTGAGTTCTATCCCACATGCACCACATAAACCAGGAAATGTCATCAGGGCAAAAGCCAGATAAGTCTGGCTCACCGGTGTGGTTCCCTTCCTTCAGGACTCACAGCCCCTCCCCTCCCCCAGGTTCTGCTTGCTCTGCTCACTCTCCAGTGCTTTCAAACAGTTGTTTTATATATTTTGTCCAGTTATAATTGCTATCACAGTTAATCATAATGTAGCAGAATCACTGCATTATGCTGCTTAAGACATAATTTAATGCTCAAGTACAGGTTAGCTATAACATTGGAAGTGATATGGCTTAGTGGGGTCTGGCCAGTCAACCCTGAGTTCAAGCTTCAACCGTGACCCTTCGCCGTGTGAACTTGAGCAAAGCCACTCACCTCACTGAGCTCCAAGGGCCTCATCTGTAGTCCCTGTCTAGCAGGTGAGTAACTGAAGTGACCTAACTAAAAGCCCAGCATCCTGCCTGCACACAGTAAAATGCTCAGTAAATGGAAGCTGCCGCTATCAGTGAATTACATGGTTTTCTTACAAGTAGAGACCTTCAAATGACATGACAGCCAACGAGGCCTACTGTTGGATTTGAGTAAGTCCCCATCCCCAGTCTAGTGACACATGCCACCAGATTTAGCCAGAGATTAAAAGATAAACTGGGGAAGCAGACTTGGCCCAGTGGTTAGGGCGTCCGTCTACCACATGGGAGGTCCAAGGTTCAAACCCAGGGCTTCCTTGACATGTGTGGAGCTGGCCCATGCGCTGTGC
The DNA here is from genome assembly GCF_030445035.2 of Dasypus novemcinctus. Lineage (NCBI taxonomy): Eukaryota > Metazoa > Chordata > Mammalia > Cingulata > Dasypodidae > Dasypus > Dasypus novemcinctus. The sequence goes on along the minus strand of NC_080680.1, from coordinate 87,637,981 downwards.
TGATGCACGCAAGGAGTGCTGTGCCACGCAGGGGTGTCCCCCGCGTAGGGGAGCCCCATGTGCAAGGAATGCGCCCCGTAAAGAGAGCCGCCCAGCGCGAAAGAAAGTGCAGCCTGCCCAGGAATGGCGCCGCCCACACGGAGAGCTGACACAGCAAGATGATGCAACAAAAAGAAACAGAGATCCCGGGTGCCGCTGATAAGGATAGAAGCGGTCACAGAAGAACACACAGCGAATGGACACAGAGAGCAGACAACTGGGGGCAGGGGGAGGGAGAAATAAATAAAAAATAGATCTTTAAAAAAAAAAAAAGATAAACTGATGTCCACAAGCTTGGTTTTCAAGTCAGGTCAGGAACGCACATGCTAAGAGCTGGGAGAGACCTACGCCCTTCCAGGTGACCCACCCCGTGCCTCCTGGGCAGCAGGAAATCCCCAGTCGGAGGGTCAAGGACGACTCCTGTCTAGATCAGGTCCCGGTGGCACCGGGTTCTGACTGAATGAGCTGGGCTGGGACTGGAGACACTCACTCTACTGCAGGGATTCTCAACAAGGGGTTCATGAACTTGAACTGAAATTCAAAAGAACATTACTCCTGTGGGGACATGTTGGTGCAGGTGTGATATATTTATTAAATAAAACACTTATACGTGGACTTAGTAAGGGGTCTGTGGTTTTCACCTGACGAGCAAAGGGGTCTGTGGAACAAAAAAGGTTCAGAATCCCTGCTCTACTGGCTTGAAACAACAACCCAGACAGGAAGAAATCAGAACGCTTACCACTTACGAGGAGGCTTTCTCTCCGAAGCAGCAAAGGCTACTCTCACTGTGGTCAAAATAAGCGTCTTGGCACAGGAAGCCAACTGCCTCTAGCCGGGGACAGGGGGGCAAACGCTGCCTCCTGGACGAGCCGTGTGCCCGGGCAAGTGCCTGCCCCTCTCTGGGCCTCCTTCCACCATCTGCTCAGTGAGGTAACTTTAAGGGCCTGCTCAACTCTGGATCAGAAATTAGGAGCCCTGATTTCTGCTTCCAACATGGTAAGTGAGGCTGGGGACACCACAGTATCAGTCTCTGCCTCAGTTTCCCCACCTGTAACACAGGGAGTACATGCCCAACACACTCTTCTGCAACAGCCTATCATCCCTTAAAAATAACAAAGTGCTCTGAAAACCAAAATACCAAACACGCCTTGAGCCCCAGGATCTAAGGGCCTGCACAGTGCGGGGCCGCTCAGCACTCCTGTGTTATAACGGCAACGAGGGGAAATGGAGCCAGCTCCCCTTGGGGGGAAAAAAATGAGCGCTTTCAAAAGGAGACAAATAACTTGCAATTTAAATGCATAAGAGACCAGGCTGTGCCACTGCATATGCAGATAGATGCAAATGATATGTAAATGGCCAAGAGTAAGCCTGGGATTGCCAACATCCTTTGCCAAGCAGCCAGTTATGGGGTCCAGCCAGGTCTGATCTGTGCCAGAAGCTCACATCTGGGGCCCAGAGGCGTTGGGGTGAATGTTCAATTGCACCTCCTCCAGGAAGCTTTCCAAGACCCAGCAGGCCCCCGCCCCCTTCTCCCCAGGGCTGGGAGCCGCCTCCAGATTTTCTGCAGGGGTTGTATTTTCTCTCCCTTCAGATTGAGAGCTCCCCAGGGCAGGGGTTCCACCGTGCTCACCACCACATCCCCAGGCCCTTGCACAGAGTAGGTCCTCAGAGGTTGTTGGGTGAATGAATGCAGGAAGGCAGGATGGGTGGGTGAGTTGATTTCTCAGTTCTCTTTGACCCAGAGCAGAGGCTGAGCCCTCTTCCAAGGCTTTCTGTCACGCGGTCACCCAAAGCTGGGTGTCGAGCCCCAAAGTCACGCCCAGCATCCGCACCAATGAAGATTACAGGACTAAGGCTTGCAAGTGACTTACTAACTTGTGAACTAGGGCAGGTTCCACTTGGTTGACATAACGACATCCTTCCCTGTTTATTTCATTCTGTCTTCCTTTCTCGGATGGACTGGCTGCTGACACAGAGGTGGTACACAACAAATGGATGAATGAATGAATGAGCAAACGTGGTTTCAGCTAGCTTTCTAGAAACTGCTCTGTGCCACAGCCCTCAAGTTCAGTTACTGGTCTTTGTCTATTTTTTGCACCAATTATGAATTCTTATTGGTCCCTATACATTTTAGGGGCTGCAGCAGACCGTTTATGTGCCACATCCGGTACCCTCAGCCCACCTCTGATTTCAGCTGCTGTGTGGTGGACAGTTTCAGCCGACAAGCCTGCCACCTCAGGCAGGCCTCCCGCAGCCACTAGCACAGCCTGGAAGTGTCGGGGAGTTCAAGTCTCGGGGGCAAACCTCCACAGTGGAGGACAGGAGTCTGTGGGTACGTGCTCCGCCTGCCAACTTCCGGAAGACAATTCTGGGGTTCCCAGAGAATGGCACCTTCCCATGCCCACACCAGTGACCACCGCTCTTCCTCCTCCCCTCCCCACTCTCCTGCCTCCTGGGGTCACCCCCAAGCCCCAGACTCAGGCTCTGCCTTCCAGGAACCCCAATTCTCCAAGTCTGGTTATGCCCAAGGCTGCGTGACCCAGGCACACGGCTCTGCCTGCCATGTCTGCTGAGGTCGGCATCACAGCCAAAGCGAGTCGTTGCTTTTTCGAGCCAGCGTTAAGCGGTGCTGGACAAGCACGCTTTCGCGCATCCACTCCACATGGAATTCTTGGCCTCCTGCTCCGTCTGGAGTAGGCAGGGTCCTATCCTCTTGGCCCTCACAGCCTAGAGGCAGAGACAGAGAGGTGGCGAGTCACCCCTCAGGTCATTGTTTAATTACGGTTATGATTAGAATACAGACAGGTGCCTGGACTGGGCGCCAAACACTGTCTCCTTGAATCCTCAAAACCAACCCCTGCCGTCTGGGGATGAAGAGAATGGGGCTCCCAGTGGAAGAACTTCTCCAAGGGAAGATCAGATCGCTCCCGGGTGAGAGAGCCGATGTCCAATCCAGAGCCCACAGAGGCACGAGGGCACAGCCCTGTCTGACTCGGTGGCAGCCGGCAGCCCTAGGTGAAGAGGGGTCTGCTTCGGCGCCTCCAGGCCCACGTTCTAGAACAGTGCTGTCCAACAGCAACAGGAGGCGAGCCACAAGGGCAGGCCCCGTACGTCGTCGTAAATCGTCTAGCAGCTGCCTTAAAGCAAAGTGAAAAAAAATTAGTGGAATGTATTTTAATAATATTTGTTATTTAACCCAATACAGCCAAAACATTATCATCTCCACAGGTAATAAATATTAATACTCAGTCTTCGAAACCTGGTGTGTATTTTACACATCCGGCACATGTCGGTTCAGACTAGCCACACTTCAGGTCCTCAGAGCAACGTGTGGCTGCCTCACTGCCCTAGCCGTGTGACCTTGGGTAAGTCTCTTCCCATCTCTCAGTCTCCATCTGACCCTCTGGAAAGTGAGGATAGGTCCTTCCCAGTGTGTCTTCACCAGAGGAGACCACAAGAGAAGGTGCTTTGCAGAGGTACTGTGAACCCACCACACTGACCTTGGCCCTGGCAGCCAAAGGAGGCCGAGACAAAGTTGCTGAAAATGCCTCTCTCTGCTCTTGGGGTGGGGGTGGGGGGATGGGGTAAGGTTTGGGGAGACACATACCCGTTCCCCTGGTGGAAACAGATCTCCCTTCCCAAACGTGGGGCCTGGACCCCCCCCCAAACCCCCTCAGAGGGTAGGGAAGGGACTGGGGGTGGGGTAGTCAGCGACCAAGCTGCTCTCTGCCCTTTTCTAGTGTGTCAGAGCAGGTTCGACTTTCTCCCCTTGTCCAAAGTCTGCTCCTTCTTCCCCCTTCTCCCAGGTAGAGAGCAGTGCAGCTCTAGAGAGGTCTAATTAGAGTCCATTTTAACCCAAATGACCTGCCACCTCCCTATGAACATGCCAGAGGACAGCTCCGCTTGGCTAGTGCTGGTGTCTGCCCTGGGAGAGGGGAAGGCTGGATTTAATGATGGGGCTGTAACAGCTGCTTTCATTCTGTAAAATCCAAACAAAATAGGTGCTTAGAGCTGGTTGTGTGGGCACGCTGGCTTTCCCGTTGACAGGTTAGACACACATGACTGAAGGCCTCCCATGTGGATGCCTGCGACCGTGAGGATGCAGGAGATACAGAAGGGAAAGCAACTCAGCCCTGCCCCGAGGGAGCGCAGGTTCCGTGGAGGAGACCTGCGGCAGCCAATAGCCAGAGGGAAGCTTCTCGGGTGCTGCAGGATGTATCCGTCCAGAGCCCTTGGTCAGACGCTCAGCCTGGGCAAGGGAGTGCCAGGCAGTGGAAGAGCAAGGACAAAGGAGGTGTGATGGAGCATGTGCTCGCGTGTGGGCTGGAGAGCAGGATGCCCAGCTCTGGCTGGCCATGAGACCGGGACCTAGTGTAGGCAGAGTCCAGCCCAGGACCGGTCTTGAATGCCAAGTCCGAGAGAACAGACAAGATCCTCTGTTCTCTGAGATGCTTGCTCCAAACAGCGAGATGCCAGAGGAACCCTGATCTGGAAATAAGTGGAAATTGGGCAATTCAATTCCATTCACCTACTCTTCACTGGGCGCCTTATTGCTCTGCTCTGGGGAATACAGAGATGGAAAAAACAAACAAACAACAAACAAACAGGACTTCCATTTCCAGCAATGTCGTGGATTCGACAGCAGAAAACCCTCCTGCTACAAAATACTACTTGGAAATGGTGGGTAAAATATAACAAGCATACTTTTAAATGCATGGCTGAACTTGCAAGAAAGGAAGGGACTCTCCAGGGACAAAAACAAAGAAGTAGCTGAAAACCCGAGCAGGAGTCGTCAGGGCTGGAACTGGTGCTGGGTGGGCTTGGGCAGGGTGGGGGTTGCTGATGCCAGCAGCCTGGGGATTGGATTTTATAGCCCCTGCTGCAGACTAGAAAGGAGGCTTTGGGTCCACAAAGTGGGAGTTGTAAATAAGGCTCGCCGTCAATCCAGACTCTTTAGTTATATTCTCAGTGAAAAGGTAGACCGGGATGAAAACACTGCCCAGGCAGATCACCAAGAAGCTTATTTTTCCACAGCCTGGGTTGAGGTTGGGAAAACAAGGCTGCTCTGAGACTTTGTAACCATGGATTTAGCCTCAAGGGGCTTGGGATTTAAATTTACACTGCCTGCTACCCATGTGGTCTGAGGACTCCTAGAGCAAGAACACAAAAAGGGGTCCCTGGTTGGTGACATCCCTGAGCACCAGGCAGAAACAAATGCAAACACTCACTGGAGGGCCCAGGGTGCCCACAGAAGCCCCAGGCAGGAAAAAATGATAAAACAAAAGCAACATGAGCAAGAGCCAAAGGTAAAACAAGCGGGGGCTGAACCCCCAAGAACCTCGGAGATAAAACAGAAGCTAGAGATCACAAAGTAGCTGTAAGTAAAATGACCAAACACAAAAAGAAGTTTGGGAAATAGCCAAGAGAATTAGATATAATGAAAAAAGAACAGTTGGCAGATTAAACACCAGCGTTTGCCTACGCTATCTGCTGAAACTCCTGAAAAAAGTGAGAAGAGGGATTTTTAAAATTCCACAATGACAGAGAAAATGAGATATGAGACAACAGAAACAAAATTTTGAAATTGGAAAGCAGACAGATGAGCGGGAGCCAACTCAGTGGATGCAAAACTCTGAGTCCTAAACTGGCAGGGAGGAAAGCTGAGAATAAATAGAACCCCCAAAGGTTCGAGAATTGAACACCAGGTACCCCTGGCAGCAGAGGTGAAAAGCAGGCAGAACCACAGGGGATTTGTGGAAAGACCATTTAAAGAGCAGTTAGTGCCCAGGATCCCCTCCCCAGAGGTGACTGCCCCTACCACACAACAGGTTTATTCTCTGGAGAGGGAAAAACCCAGGATTTCTGGACTAGGGAAAGGGTCCAGCTGAGGGCAGGGGTATCTCACTGACATCAGGGGGAGTAAGTGAAGGTCTCCATACTGAACGTCGAGACTCTCAACTGGCAGCCAGACTTACTGTGAACCTCTAGGAAGGAGGTTTAAAGATAATCCTCTGGGAAATCTGAAAAGAAAAAAGACCTAATGGCACTGATATCAGTAGTTGTCCAACAGAACAGATCAGCCAAATCACCTACAGGTAAGTCCAGGTGGCCAGCCAACTCTGAGCACCACGCTTCCAAGGATTGCTGGGCACATGAGGATGGCCACTAACACAAGACAAACAATATCAAATAGATAAGAAGGAACTTGGAGGAAACATGATATGGAGAAGAGAATGCCAAAAACATTACCATTACTGTCATCAAAGTATAAGTAATATAGCACACATTAAATAAGAATAACAGGATGTTATTTAAAAAGGAACACTCTGAAAACAAATTTCTGAAAACAAAAAAATATCTCTTGGATAGCACAAATTAAAAGCCTAGTAGAAGGACTGGAAGGCAAGTTAAAGATGAGGACATATCCCAGAAAGCAGAACAAAAGAGCAAAGCATAGGAGGGAAAAGCTGTGAAAGCTAGAGGGTGTGTTTGGGCTATTTAGCATCCATATGAAAGAAGTCTCAGAAAGAACAAAGAAAACAGGTGGGGAGGTGGGGTAAGGTGGGGATGGAATCATCAAAGAGATTATTCAAGAAAATTTCTCTGAATTAAAAGAAAAGTTTCCAGATTGAAAATACCCACCTAGTATTCAAAAAAATAAAGAGGATGAAAATAGTTTGCATACCAGGACACATCACTGTGAAATTCCAGGTCATTGGGAATAAGCAGAGGATGACACAAGCATCCAGAGAGGGAAAAGCCAGGTTTTAAACAAAGTATCCTGAATCAGAATGGCATCAGTCTTTTCAATATCAGCACTGAAGCTAGACTACAATGGAATAAACACCTTCAAAATCCAAGGAAAAAAGTGTCTAATTTAGAAGCTATACCCAGCTAAACTATCAATCACATGTGAAGGTAGAATAAAAATATTTTCAGAAATGAACAGGCTTAGAAAGTTTATCTTCTATACACCCTTTCTCAGGTATTTACTAGAGATTGTGCTCCACCAAAACAAGGGGATAAACCAAGGAAGAAGTTAAGGTGGGATCAAAGAAATCCAGCAGAGTAGAGACAACGGGAATCCTCAAGCTGGTAGTGAAGGGAGATCCCAACAGGCCAGGAGAGCAGCCAGAAGAGATTGGAACAATCCTAAATGAAATCCCACTAGGCTTTTTTTGTATAAATCAGCAAGCTGATTCTAAAATGTATATAGAAAGACAAAGGAAATAAAATAGCCAAAATAATTTTGAAAAAGAAGAACAAAATGGAGGACTCACTCCACCTGACTTCAAGATTTACTATAAAGCTACGGTATTAAGACAAAGTGGAGATGGTGAAGAGACAGACACATTGATTGATAAAGCAGAGTAGAGAGTCCATAATGAGACCCACATAAATATGGCAAATTGATTTTTGACAAAGGTGCAAAGGCAATTTAATTGAGAAAGAATAGAGTTTTTCTCCCCCAATAAGTGGGCTGGAACAATTGGCTAGATATATGCAAAAAAAAAGGAACTTCGACCCTTTTCTCACATGTGTTACAAAAATTAATTCAAAATTGACCATAAAGCTAAAAGTAAAATGTAAAACTATAAAACTTTTAGAAGAAAATATTGGGGAACTATTTATGATCTTGAATTAAGCAGAGAGTTCTTTTATTCATAAAAGAAAAAATTGATAAATTAGATTTTATCAAAATGAAAACTAATCTAGAATAAAAGAAAGCAAAAATCAGCAGTTTCCTATCTTTGTTACTGTGGCAGTTACATAGATATATTTATTTGTCAAGACTTATCAAATTGAACACTTAAAATGAGTATGTTTTTATTATATGTAAATTATACTTCAAGAAAACGGATATTAAAAAAAAAAGAGGGGAGGAGGAATTCAATAGATATTAGAAGACTGCTCAATTGCTTGTTCTACCCTAGAGAGTACAGAGGTACTGAGGACCTTTAGACATGTGCTACCCAATCTAAAGGCCACAAGCCCACGTGGCTTTTGAGCACTTGAAATGTGGCAGGTCCAAACTGAAATTGCTGTAAGTTTGAAATAATACACACTGGATTTCAAGATATAGCATGAAAAATACAGAAAATATTTCATTGACAGTTTATATTGATTACATTTTGAAAGGATAATATTTTTAAATATTGTGTTAAATAAAATATATTATTAAAATTAATGTGTTTTGTTTTTTAAATGTGATTACCAGAGATTTTTAAATGACACATGTGACTCAATTATATTTCTATTGGACAACCATGAGGTAGACTTTGTTAGGAAAACACCCGTTTAAAATTTTTCAGTATCTATGTTAAAAATTTAAAGGCAGCCAGTAAAACAACAGAAATATATCTATAGTTTCCAAACCATCAGAGAAACAAAGGGAATAAAGAAAACTATATAAATTCAATAGATGGCAGGACATGAGAAATAATAATTCAATAGATGGCAGGACAGGAGAAATAATAATTTTGAAAGGCAGGGCAAATAGAAAACCAAAATAAAATGGTAGAAGTCTAAATATATCAACAATCATAATAAATGTAAATTGATTTCATTAATCTCTTGAAAGACAGAGACTGTCATGTCAGATCAAAACAAAACAAAACAAAATGTAATACCATGCTGGTTAGGAGAGACACCCTAAAGCAAAAGAAAAGGCAGAGGCTGAAAAATAAAAGAATGTAAAAAAATATACACCAGGCAAATACTAAGCAAAAGAAAGCAAATAGAGTAATATTACTATCACACAAAATAGACCTGCGGCCACAGAATCCATAGTAGGGACAACGAGGAACACTACAGCACGATAACAAGAACAATCCATCAAAAAGATCCATCAATGATAAGCTTCTCATACATAACAACATAGTCCTGAAATAAGTAAAGCAAAAACTCTCAGAATTACTTGGAAATTTTGAGAAATTCACACACACAGTGGAGGATCTTAGGACTCCGCAGAAACTAACAGAGCAAGCAGTGCCCTGCACCGACAGAGAATACACGTGACCACATGGAACATTTCTGGAAATTGACCTTGAGTTGGGTCACAAATGAAAACCTAAACAAATTCCAGAGGGGATATAAAGCAGACCACATTCTCTACCCACAATGCAATGAAATTAGAATTCAACAACATTTAAAAAGGCAGATTAAAAAATAACGTGCGACTATCTTCAAAAATTGAATGCACACTCCTAAAGTCATCAGAGGAACATTTCTTTCCTCTTCCTGATATTTCCTTCCACCAGGAAGGAGCAGAATTAGTGTAACACTTCTGCCCTCTTTCTGGCTCTCTACACGCTCTGCCTCAGAGAGAAAGAGGGACTTACTAGACTTGGTAAATGTGGAAAAAATAAAATGGCCTGCTTGACTCACCAACTCTCTCTTCCTGGGAGGGAGCTGCCCACAAGCAGCGGTCACTCTGCTCCCCCACCATCACCGTGACAAGGTGTTAAGGCTGCCAAATCCCCGTGTGCAGTGTTAGGAAGCCCGTGTGTGCTGCCTGCCCTGCTTCATCCTCCACCTTATCTTTATCACGTAGAAAAAAATTTAAAAGATTTTTATTTTCTCTCAGTTAGTTCAGAACCCAGGAGGAACAGGAAGTTATTTACTGTTTGCCCCCTCAAAGACATCAATAGAAATCACAATGGGAATTAAGAAATATTTGGTTCTGAGCACAAAAAAAAGAAAAAACAAAACCTAATTTGTGGAGTGGGAGTGCAACTAAAATGACATATATAAATAGATAGCTTTAGGTGCATTCACTCCAAAACATGAAACAACTTAAACGTATATGTGTAAAGCTTTCAATCAACTAAAGAAGGTTTTTTAAAGTGGAAGACAGTAAACAATAAAGATGAGTATAAATGAAATGGAAAACAAGAATTACAGTAAACAATAAAGATAAGAGTATAAATGAAATGGAAAACAAGAATTACAAAAATGATCAGCAAAGCCAAAAGCTGGTTCTTTGAAAAGACAAAACGGGCAAATGTTTAACAAGATTATTCAAGGAAAAAAGAAGAAAGGCTCAATTATATAACATTAAGAATGAAAGGAGGATAAAAAAACTAAATTTAAAAAATACAGAAAAACACAAAAGAAAAAAGGAGAATGAAACTAGATATGCAATAGAAGTGTTAAAAACCAGCAGAGAATTCTAGGAGCAACTTTATCCTACCGCATATGACACCATGCATGAAATAGAGAATCTAAGGAAAAAAAATACAAATGATCAAAGCTTACTCAAAAAGAAGAGAAGACGTAAATAAAGCAATCACCATTTAAGAAAATCCTGTCAGTATTTTTAAAAAATCACTCCTCTCTACTCTCATTCTTCACAAAGAAACTTCATATGCAGTAGAAGAGAATCAGTCTGAGACATTTCTCAAAGATGGAAAGCAGCAGCAGGAGCAGCCAGAGATCCGGAAGCATTTGCATGTCATGTCTCTGTTCACAAGGTCTGCTCCATCCCTGCCCTTGTCACTGTTTGGTTTCACATGTGAGCTAAGAAGTTAGCCGTTTTTCCTTAAGTGAATTCAACTGGGTTTCTATCATTTCTAACCCCAATACAAGGTGAGAGCTACCACACGTCCCAGTCATTTTTCAAGAAATGGGAGCCTCAGGAATGATGGAGCTCTTTCTGATTTCTTACAGGGGTGGCACAGAGTATCAAACAGTATCCCCCATAGAAGGCTTCCCAGGACTCCCCTGTCCATTTGTGCTCTGCACAATTCCATGTTTGTGGCCAGTGCTGAAAACAAACTTTCTGGGAAGCGGGTGTAGCTCAGCAGTTGAGTGTCTGCTTCACATGTACGAGGTCCTGAGTTCAATGCCGGGTGCCTCCTAAAAGGAAACACGTTCCCCTCTTTTTCTGCTCCTAGATACTTGCCTAGGCTCCCTCACTGCTAGTTCATCCCATTGACTTCCTCCTTGCTTTGTGCTAACCAGCCCAACTCCTGGGTGGCGATTCTGCTCCTCCTGCTGCTCAGCTCTAGGCTGGCGGGAGGATCTCAGCCCCCCATGCCAGCAGACCCCATCCTTCCAGTGCCCCGGAGAAATGGGGGTGAGATGCTTCAGATGACTACCGTTTGCCTCCCCATTGGGCTGGAATCTAAGGCGCACCTGATTATTTCTCCCCCTCCCAGGGCTCTTGAGAGGAGCTGAGCCCTGCCTGCCACCTAGTAGGCTCCTAGCCCGGCAGATAGGAGCTATCACTGCCAAGTCATCTTCACCCCCCACCTCCACCAGAACTTGGCCAAGCAGCTCTCCCTTGAGCAGAAGAATTGCCTCTGGTGGAAGGCAGAGAAGAGGTGGAGTTGTAACTCAAGGGAGCTACTAGAGAAGAAACTGCAGAGGTTATTGAATGTTGAGTCTAAAGGAACTTTAGGGGCCCACTCACTTTTCAAGTGAGAAATGGAAAGGAAAGCACTCCCACTGTGAATCCAGACCAGTAACGTTTCTTCTGGAAGTCCGGCATACCTGGACCATCTTCGGAAGCTCCCAGCATGGAAAGAAGCAATGGGACAGAGAACGGACAGGACCTGAGGGCCCCTTCGGAGTCCTTGAGCAGCCTCCCCAGCAGCTCCACGTGCAACACCAGAGTCACCTGATTTTCTGACGCTCTCCTGTCCTACCTTTCAAGTACACAATGGTGGCAGGTCTGAAGCCACAATCGGTAAAGCAGTAGCCAGCTGAATGTGCTGCAGTAAATATATTTTCAGTCAATGATAACCATTTAATTGGGGCTTAATTAATGAATGTTCACAGAGATTTGCAATGCTTGGATGAATGGCCTGCTGAAAGGGACAAGGGCTATTATACTATTAGCAGGGGTATTTTCAGGCATTCGCAATCAGAGGTGTGATACATCCAAGAAGATCAAGTCCACTGAAAACAAACATTAAAATTGGTGCCCTTGTGTGACCCCGCCTCTCTCCACACCCCTTCTTTCCTCCTCCCTCCTCCCTGAAATGTCAGGGTCTGACAGAAGCACTGTTCTGTGAGTAAGGCTCCCAGCGCCTCCGAGGCCTGCCTGTGGACCGTGATCTCCAGGCCTTCAGACCAGGGCTCCATGAGGCAGGCACGGGTCTCCACGCAGAGGGGCAGTCCAGCGTCTCCGTGGGGCTGCTGGCACCCGCCGGCGACCTCATAAACCTTGGCAGGAACAAGTGAAGGACGTTAGACTCACTGAATCAGACCGTTAGGATCACAGACAGCTGTACCCCCAGCATCCTGCCCTGCAGGAGTGGGAGAGGTGGGCAGCTCCACATTTTCCAGATGCAAAACTGTGAGCAACTCTCTGGGTTGCTGGAGGGGAGGGAAAGGAGTGGACAGAATGGGGGGGGGGGGGCGGAGAAGGGGTGCAGGAAGTTTCTCCTGTTCTGGTTACAAGGTTCTAATGAACAGGAAGCCCCCTCATTCCCAGGGGTCCCCAAAGACCTGTATCCCCAACCCTGCCCTGCTCCCACTGTCCCCTCAGCAGGGCCTGGAAGGACAGGGCCTCTCGAGACTTGGGAAGGCCCAGAAGGATGGAGAGCCTCTGGAAGGCTGTGACCTGGCAGGCTGAGCCTGCCTCTTTTCCACCACCCCCCATCTGCCCACCCATTTCAAGGAGGGTCAGGGCGTTCTCCCAGTAGCTTCAGGATGAGGACATGGGCCCTTCTTTTCCCTGCAAATGCTCCAAGGAATATTAAGGGGGGTTAAGGGTCAGCACCTCACCGGGGAGGGGCATGCGACCCAAGATGATGGGAAAATGTTGAAGTAGGTGCAGGGGCCTGTGGGTGGCCACCCCTCCCTGGGTCCCCTCTTTAGGCCACAGTTTCCCTGTCCAGAAAATTAACTTTGGACTAGAAGATTTCCGAGACCCCTTTCAGCTCTGCTCTGCTAAGGTTTTCTTTTTTATGGATTCGACTCCTTAGCGGCCTTGAGCAAGTCACCCAAGCAAATCCCCTGCTAGCTCATCTATAAATTGGGTGCATTACCAGAGGAAACTTGGCAGTTGGGCAAGTGGATTGAGTCTTCCATGAAAGTGGCTCACAGCACTTAATTAAGAGTTCAGCCCTTGGTATCTGGCAAGGCTGGGATGGGGTTCTAGCTTCAATGACCAAGTGTGACAAGCAGCTTAAACTCCCTGACCCTCAGTCTCCCCATCTATAAAAAATAAGCATAAGGGGTACCTACTCCCTAAGATTTCTGGGAGACAATATAGGCAAACTCATGGCACATGGTATGTGCTTGGTCAATGCCAGTCATTGCTTTGTGGTTCCCTGAGGGCTCCAGGGCTCAAGGCAACTACAGCAGAGCTGGGAGCTCCTTTGATTTCCCCCATTAGGCCTTGAAATCTCTGAGAATGAGGAAAGGGCAGCAGTAAGAACGGTTGTTCCTAAGCCCCCTGCTCCCTCCTTACATGCCTTTGGACCTTTGTCTGAGCAGCCCAGGACCCCACAGGGCCAGGGCCATAGCTTGGGCAAGGGCCTGACTCGTCTCCAGAGGGTCCCCAGTGACAGGTCTTGCCCTCTCCTGGTCTGACCCTCCCCGGGGCTGAGTGCTTCAAGGCCAGCTCTCCAGGAGAGGCAGCGGCATGTCCTGCCTGCCACGTTGCTGGTTCAGAGAAAACCCTGTCACAGCCAGGTAGTGGGTAGTCCCTCCAGGGTCACAGCCCTCCAGGGTCACAGCCCTCCAGGGTCACAGCCTCCTGAGCCCAGAGGCCTGGCTTCCCTTGACCTAAGAAAGGAGAGCTGCAGCTTTGACCTTGCTTGGCCCAGCCTGGGCCTTTGTAAGTGTTTGTGCATGGAGTGCCGTGATACACCCACCAGCACCCCCTCCCCCAAGCCCCCTGCCTTCTGATCCCTTATGCTTCTTTGGTTGCGAGTCTCTTGACCTACCCTGGGCTCCAGTTATTTGTAGATTCATTTTATAGCCCTAATAGTAATAATGTTCCCTATTTAGTGAGCGCCACTGTGCACTATGCCAGGAGTTACTGGTATTATCTCCTTAAATCCTCCCAGCTAAACTCCATGAAGTGGCTCTTACTGCTATTATAACCCACTTGACAGCTGGACAAACTGAGGTTCAAAGCGTGACTTGCCTAAGGACTTACAGAATTTCAACCCAAATCCACCTGACTCCAGGGTTCAGCTCTTAACCTCCTTAACTGGGCAGCCTCCACCTGCCGGAACCTGAGTTCCCTAAGGGCAGGGGCTGTTTCTACTTCAGTCCAGGTTCCCTCCAGGACCCTGAAGCTGCTTGGTATCTGGATGGCTTCGAATGAATATGGGGTCCACCGACAGCCAGTTCAATGAGAGAAAGGGTAAGGAGGCTCATAGGGTGGACAGCTGCCTGGTGGGGCGCACTTCAGCCCACAGCCTTAATGAAAAAGGGGCGTCCCAAGGTGCTGGAGAATTTACATTGCCCCACCGCCACCACGCTGGACTGCACCCAAGGGTGTAAACTAAAAGGCAGAGGCAGTAATAGGGAGCCGTGGAAGGTCTGGGAGCAAGGGAGTGACGCAAAGAGGAAGGGCGGAGGGACCCTGTTTATACCATGTAATTGGGTGCCTCCGGCATCAGCCCAATCCCAGGAGCGCTGGGCAGACCCGGCGGGCCAGAAGGGAAGGAGAGGGCAGGCGCAAAGTGGCAGTCCCTCTTCCCAAGTCAGAGCGAACGCGATCGAAGGGCAGCCATCCCTGCAGGGCCTGGCTCGGGCCACACACCCGCCCTCCTGGGGAGAGGAGAACCGCCAGCAGGGAGGGCCGGACACCGGGAGAGCGGGGACCCTGCGCCCGCCTTCTGGGGTAGGGAAGGGGAGCTGTGAAGGCCAGACGACGCCCCAGAGGGCACCGGCTGGAGCGCTCGGGCCGGGCTGCATGGGCTAGGACGCGCGCTTGGGCGCTCGGACTGGGGTGCACCGGCTGGCGCGCTCGTCCGGCGAGGGTGCGCCGACCGCTGGGGCGCAGCGACGGGGGCGCGCTGGGGGCGCAGGCCTCTCGCCCGCTCGGCCCGGCTGCCCGGCGGCGGGGCGGCCGCAGGAGACTCCCCCCGGGGGAAGCCGTGTGCGCTGCTGGCGTGTAACCTGATATTTTTCTGCTCGGCCCCCGGAGGAATTTTCCCATTACCCAGGCAGCGCCGAACGCTGCAGCCTTTTCTCTCGCTCCCCCTCCGCCAGGCTCGCCAGCCGCCCCGCGCCGCCCCCCACCCCGCCCCCTCCCCCTCGCCGCTCCCCCCACCCCGCTCCGCTCCCCTCCCCTCCCCTCCCCGCCGCCCCTCCGCGCCGGCTGCGCCGAGGCACTTTGTGCAAATGTAACCTTTCAGCAGGCCCCGCCTCCGCCAGGAAGCCGCGCGGCCGGGTTGCCAGGAACGCGGCGCGGCGCGCTCGGAGCTGGAAGGCGGCCCGTTAATCAGCGGCGGCTGACAGCAAAGCAGACTGCCCGGGCGGCCGGGCGGCCCGGCCCCGCTCCCGCCGGCGCCGCTGCGCCTCCTCGCTGCGCGCCCGCTCTTTGTTCGCCCCGACTCGCCCTGCTCTTCCCTCCGAAGGCTGAGCCTCTCCATCACGCCCCCTTCTCCCCTCCGATTCTCCTGTCCTCGCTGACTAGCCCCCTCTCTTCCCTCTCCTCCTGCCTCTGTGTTTCCCGCGCTCTCCCCCGCCTGCCAGATCGACTCACGCTCATTTCCCTTCCTTCTCCTAGGAAGCAGAAAGTCAAAGAACAGGGGATCCGTTCACCCCCCCTCTTCGCCAGCCTGTTGAGGGGAGTTCCAGCCCCCTAATGTCCTTCTTGGTGACACCGTCCCCCCGGGTCTCAGGGACCTCCTCTCCCGCAGCCAGGGGCTTTACGGATGACTGGGGGGGGGGGGGGGGGGCGCATATAGCCGCTGAAATTGTGTGTCACATTGAGGACGCATTTGCGGAGAGATTCAAAGCGTTCATGGGTTTTTCAAAGAGGTCAGTAATAAGACTCAGGAAGGTTACAGATCTCAGCCATTACGGTGCTCCCGTGGCCCTCGTTCATTGATCTATTCCACAAACGCTTGCTGACGCCTACTCTGCGCCAGGGAGATGCTAAGCGCAGAGGACGCGTCAGGAACGCTGGACAAGGACCCTCACCTTAGACCAACCTGCGGGTGCTTGTCTTCCCAGGCGCTCCCGCTGGGAAGGAACTCGAGAGCGGTAGGCAGGGAATGAGGGGTGGAGCAACCCAGGCTGAGCAGGGGCATCTCCCCGCTCCCAGCGTGAGCCACAGCAGCGCCGCCCTTCTCTGTTCCACCCCTACAACCACCGGAAACAGCTCTCAAAGCACGCTTGCCACGGTTGCCGTGGTTGCCACTGTCCCTGACTGCCATCCCACCTTCTGCTCACACCAAAGCAGTAGATCTCAGTTTGTGACCCAAAGGGGCATCTGTGTTACAGGCAGAGGGGTTCAAAATTGGAATCTGTGTCTGCTTTGTAGTCAGAACAATAGCTAACATTTATTGAGCACTTACTAGGTACCAGGAACTATGCTGTTTTATGTGCATTGTCTGTCATTCTTATATTTGCTACTTCAGCAAGTTTTTATTGAGCCCCTCTTCTTCCCAGGCACTGTGCCAGATCTACCACTGAGGGAGGCAGACATGGCCCTCACCCTCATGGAGCTGGCAGTCTGGTGAAGAAAAGAGCGAACAGACAAACAAAGATGACCCAGGATGAGGGCTGGGAAAGAAATAAGCAGGTTGATGAGATAGCGGCCAGTGGGCAGGGCACCGGGAAGAGAACTACTATGAATGATCAAGGGGGACATCCCTGAGGAGGTGGCATTTAACTGAGAGCTAAAGGGTGAGAAGGAGCCAGTTCCTTCAAGAGCCAGAGAAGAATTTCTCAAGCAGAGGACACAGCTGATGAAAGGCTCTGCCATTCTCCTCACACCTTTTGAGTTAGACACCAGTACTGCGCCCATTTTACGGATTAGGAAACAGGCTCAGAAAAGTGAAATCCCTTGCCTGGGACCATCCTGCTGGGACACGGGGGAGCAGGCCCTGGAACCCAGGTCGGCCTTTCCTCTCCTGGGAGGCCTGAGGGCTCCTTGGTGGGTCCTTCCTGGCAGCCGCAGTGTGCGGTGGAAAGTGCTTCAGTCAGGACCAGGAAGTCTGGATTCTAATCCTGTCCCTGTCTCTCCCAAGCAAGGCGACCTTGAGCAAGCCGCTCCCCTCTCTGAGCCTCAGAGGCGCCCTCTGTGTGGCAAGGACAATAAATAGTGCGCCTCTCACGAGGTTGCCGTCCAGTGAGGGCCAGGACAAGGAGCGCCAAGCAGAGGTCTCGGCACCTAGGGAGCATTCAGTGACGGTAGCAGTTACCAGCTTAAATGAAGTGTCGCTGCAGGCGCGGCTTTAACCTGGCCGAAGTGAGGCAGGGTGTTTTGCTGTGCAGGGCGCGAGCAGGAATGGCGGTGAGGGGTTGGGTCTGTGGCCGCCCCTGCCCCACGCCCCCCTTCCCCCCTTATGCTCACCTCCTTGAGCACCTGGCATTTGCACGTCTTTCAAGGCAGCTCTCGTTGATGCTGTTTGTACTTCTGCCCATCAATATAGAGCAAGGTGGGAAGCGGATTTGGCCCAGCGGTTAGGGCGTCCGCCCCCCCACATGGGAGGTCCAGGGTTCAAACTCCAGGCCTCCTTGACCCGTGTGGAGCTGGCCCATGTGCAGTGCTGATGTGCGCAAGGAGTGCTGTGCCACACAGGGGTGTCCCCGCGTTCGGGAGCCCCATGCACAAGGAGTGCGCCCCATAAGGAGAGCCGCCCAGCATGAAAGTACAGCCTGCCCAGGAACAGCGCTGCACACATGGACAGCTGACACGACAATAAATGAGACACAGATTCTGGGTGCCACTGACAAGAATACAGGCGGACACAGAAGAACACATAGCAAATGGACACAGAGCAGACAGCTGGGCCGATGGGTGGGGGGTGGAGGGTGGAGAGAAATAAATTTTTTAAAAAAAGAGCAAGGAGATTCTGTTCACTTGGCCCCTTTCCTCAGCATGAATTTACTCAGCCCCTACTACGGTCCTGGGCTGAGGTGCAGGAGCTACAAGAAAACAAGCCTGAAAAATGCTCATGGGTAGGGCAGCCAAAGGCAAGCCAGCCAGGGAGAAAGAGGACTCTCACAGTTGGTGGCTGCTCCGTGCTGCGGTTAATCAGGCAGACCTCCGGCTTGATGTCTAGACACTTGCTGGCCAGCTTCTAACTTCTCATTTGTAAAGCAGGAGTGCCAACCACAGCCCTCTCTGCACACCCGATCACGTTGTCAAGCCTTGGCACCCCTGGCCCCAGCAAGGAGGTGGGACTAGAACCGGGTGCTTTTCCTGCCCTGGGAGGTTGGGAAGATGCACTGGAGGTGGCAACATTTGAGCTAGACCTTGAAGGACAGACAAAGAATCGGAGAGCTCAAGGACAGGGATGGCAGTTTGGGGAGTGACTAATAAGCAAGCAGGAGATGATGGGGAAGAGAGGGTGAGACGGGAGTCTGAATGGCCTTCGGGCCGCACAGGGGAGAACAGCTGGGTGACTGGCTGCCTTCACCACACACTGCATCAGCAAGGGCGTGTTTGGCTGCAAGAAACGGGAACTCTGACTCAGGCAGGCTGAAGCAATAAGGAAAAGTATTGGTTCACATAACAGGAAGCCCAGAGGGTAAAGTGGGCCTCCAAGTTGGTGCTTTCTCTGTTTCTGCAAGAGCCTAATCCTTAGGGAAGAGGGGTGTGGTGGGGTGTGCACCTGCAGCCTTCCCGGAGGCAGGAGGAGAAGCAAGGGCCTTCCTCCCAGCCCTAAGTGGATGTTGGGGAGGCACCATGTTCCTCAAAAAGGAGAGTATTTTGTCCTCTTTTACTAAGACCGTCATTAGTCTTAGGGCCCAGAGAGGTCAGGAGCCTAATAGCTCAGAGGGTGGGGGGCTGGGTCCACCTCAGGTAGGTGTCCCCAGCATCCAGCACCCGGCCTGTATGGAATGGGTACTCCATGATGCTATGCTCAGTGCATACTGAATGACGTCCCATTTCTATAGACCTGGGAGAGGAGCCATCAGTTAAATAAACAAACCTTCAGACCGAGGATTCCCAGAATGGAGACCACCAGAGGATGTGGCAGGCTGAGTAATGTCTCCCAAAGATACCCAGTCCTGATCCCTGGGATCTCTGGATATGACCTTATAGGGCAAAAGGAACTTTGCAGTTGTGATTAAGGTAAGGGTCTTGAGATGGGAGGATTATCCTGGATTATTCAGGTGGCCCTTAAATGTCATCACAAATGACCTTATAAGAGAGAGGCAGAAGGAGATTTGATGCTGAAGAGGAGAAGGCGATGTGGCCACAGAGGCAGAAATTGGAGTCATGTATCCACAAAGCCGAGGCGTGCTGGCAGCTACCAGAAGCTTGGAAGAGGCCAGGGGTGGATTCTCCCCGAGGGCCTCCAGAAGGAACCAGTCCTGCCAACGTCTTGACTTTAGCTCCATAAGACTCAGCAGGCCTCTGGTCAGCACCATGAGAGAATATTTGCATTGTACCAGCCACCAAGTATGTGGACATTTGTTACAGCAGGATGGCAGTTAAAAGGCAGAGTGCTGGGCTCTAATCACAAACAGTGATTTTACACAAGCACTCCCCTCCTTCAGGCATGCTGGTGTGAGCAGGAGGTGAGAAGCTCTACAATGGAATGAAAGGGAGCTGAGGTAGCTCAAGTGGTTGGGCGCCTGCTTCCCACATACAAGGTCCAGGGTTCGATCCCTGGTACCTCCTAAATACAAACCAAGCAAATAAATGAAAAAACCTGCTCTCATTGGTGAGCAAATATAGCTCAGTGGTGGAGCATCTGATTCCCACATATGAAGTCCTCGTTTTCTCTCAAAGGAAAAAAAAAGTCTCTCTGGAGTTACCTTTGGCCTAGTGCAGCCTCTCCTGTGCCTGGAGAACCCAGCCCTGCCGAACCCACCAGGCCTCGCCCAGACTGACCCGCAGCTCTCCAGGAACCTTGGCCCATGCTGTTCTTGACCTGGGAGAGCCAGGCCCCCCTCCTCCTTCTCTCATTTCTTTCTCCCCTTCTCCACCTGTCCTCGGTGCTCCCCTAGGCCCAGTGGCCCCCACTGCAGGGCCATAGCAGCACTGGACGGTAGCTGTCGGTTTGCGCGGCTGCTTCCCCCCCGCTGCGAGGCACACAAGGGCAGGCCTGGGCCTACCTTGACCAGTGGGTATCCCCCCTGGCATGTAAACATCTGAATGTGCAGATGGTGCCGCTGACCCATCTGTAGCTTCCTGCCCCACCCCAAGGCCCAGCCCTCCTCCGAGTGCCCCACAGGGAGGCAGGCAGAGCCTCTCCACGTCCACCTGCCTCTGCCTTGGCACCCCTGCCCAGGTGGCAGGTCAGGGAGTAAACAGGAGGCGCCCACTGAGACAGTGTGCCACACCAGCCTGGCTCCTAGGAGCCGGAACGGAGCGGTGGAGGGCCGTCAGCTCCATCTGGATTCAGGCCCCTGCTTCTCATCTCGTCTCTGCCTCTAACCAGCTGGGTGACAGCGGGCAGGTCCCTTTCTCTCTCTGCTCCTGTCCTGCAGCCCAAGTGCTCAACCTCAGCGACCCGGCAGAGCTCAGGAGCAGGGCTCCCAGATGATGCCGGAGTGCTTGTGGGAAGGGGTTAAAAGCTGGTCCAAACGCTCGCTTTTCATTTGAAGGCCTTTTGTCAGGGTATGCCTCCTAGTTCAAAGCAGGGGGGCTGCTCCCTGCTGTCTCACTCTTACCCACTGATCTCACGCACTGAACTTGCACAGCTCCATGCCCTTGGGGGTCTTTCTCCACTCTGGTCTCAGCATAAAGCAACCTTATACATAAGCGCTGCCATTTCCCAGCCCATGGTAGGCTGAAGGTGGCATGATGATCAAGTCCAGCCCTTCTGTCTACTGGTCCAGGGTAGTTTGTCACTACTGGTTATCTCCATGTCACTCCCCTTCTTAAGTCCTCAGTGGCTCCCCATCACCCAGGCAGTAGTTTTCAAAACTCCTTTCTCAGCCTGTAGGCTTTCCTTCTATATCTAAATTTATCACACAAACGAAGTGTTGGCAGCTCAGGCTGGGGCAGGAATGGGGGCATGGATGGACCCTCCCCTCACCGCCCTCCCCTCACCCTTGAGGCACAACACTGTTGGCAAACCATTAGCCAAAGGATAGGAAAGGTTCTGAGTCAGGCCCCCCCCCCCTCCCTGCTATGCAGGGGCCCCCCCCAGTCTCCCAGGGAGAATTGGTGGGAGCCCCTGAAGACTGCACTTCTGAGCAAGGTCCTACAAATGCCTACAGATGCAGCCACAAAGCCTGGCTGAGCACTCGTGCCAGGCCCTGTGCGGGGCCTTGGGATACGAGGGGCGGAAGTGGCTACCTTCAGAGACCAGAGCCTTTTCAGTGGGGGTCTCAGAGGGAAAACAAATAGCCGTAAGTGCACAAAAGCAAAACTGAGGAACGAAATCAGGCATAAGGAGTGGAAAACATCTGGGAAAGTGATATTTAAACTGAGATCTGAACCATGAGAAGGAGCTGGCCACGCCAAGGTCAGAGGGCTGAGCGTCCAGGCAGGAGGAAAAGCTGGCTCAAGGCTCTGTGTCTCTGGATGCTCCAAACAGAGAATGCGGGAGTGGCCAAAAAAATTACCCCAAGTTCCTCCTCCTCCACAAAAGCACAGGAACACAGTTGTTCATAGCAGCTTCATTCGTCCTAGCCCAAAACTAGAAACAACCCCAACTGGCCATTGACAGGAGAATTTATCCAAACAACAATGGAATACTACTGAGCAATGAAAAAGAACAGCCACTGATAAATGCAAATTTTGGGGTGGATTTCAAAATTTGCTTAACAAAGGAAGTCAGAAACAAAAAAGGACATCCACATGATTCTATTTATGTGAAAAAGCAAAATTAATCTATGGTCTGGGATGGATATATTGAATAGAAAAGGGCACAAGGGAACTTTCTGGGGCCCTGGGAATGTTCTAGATCTTGCTCAGGGGGGCCAGTCACAGAATGTAGACGAATGTAAAAAGCCGTGGAGCTGTACACTTTAATGATTTTACTGAATGTAAATTACACCTCAATAAAGTTCTGAAAATGAAATACTGCTTGACCTGCAAATACACAGAAAGAAAGAGCCCCATTTCACCTCACACGACTTCCTCCAAACTAGGAACTCCCAGAAAGCTTCAGTCTACAGTCAGAACACCGAGATCCAGAACAGAAAACAAACGTTCCCTTGACCCTCCTGGAAAAAGACGGAAATTCCGGCTCTCAAGCAAGGATCCGGCCGGGTCTGGCCACCGTTCTCCCCGCCCGCCTGCAAGGCTGGGACCCACAGCCCCCAGGCTCGAGCCCGCCCTCCCAAGTCTGCCTGGAAAGGGCCGGCTCCTGCCCGCAGCTCGGCTGTAACCTGAGCCTCCGGTTAAGCGGATTTCTCCCGGGGCAGGACCCCCTCGGTTTCTGGAATGCAGCCTGGGGCGTGGGGGTGGGGCCGAGAAGGGGGTAACAAAGGGTGAAACCGCTTTGAAATTCTGCTTCCTGCCCCCCACCCGGGAGAGCTGAACAAACACGCCCTGCCCGCCAACGCCCGGGCCTTTGTCGGGAGTGGAGAGGGGCCTGCCCGAAGCTGCCATTGAATTGCTTCCGCCGCCACCTGGACAGTCCCGAAGGGGTTGGGGAGCACGGTTTCCACCCTGCCCCTCCTCGTCCAGCCTCCGGGCCCAGCTGGGGCTGGGCTGGGCCCGAGCGGCAGGAGGCCCGGCGCCCCTCTCCCCTAGCCTTCTCCCCCAGTTCTGACCAGGGTGGGGGACCCCAGTCAGGATCGACTCAGCCCCCCAGCCGGGGAACCCGGCCAGGAAGGCCTCAGGAGCCTCCCTCAATGATGGAGGCTGCCCCAGTGAGGCCAGGACAGAGGCCGGGGGGCTCGACGCCAAATCTCCCCTTGCCCACCCCGAGGCATCCAGCGGCGGGATGGTGGCTCTCAAACGTGGAGGCGCTGGGGCAAGGGACTAGGAACTGCCCAGCGCGGAGGGGTGGGGTTTCCGTCAGAGCCACCTTTATCCAAAGCTTCCCAACAGGGACGGAAAGTGGGTGCGGATGGGGATATCGAGGCTGTGGGCTGGCCCCAGGGCTCCTCCATCTCAGAGCCAGAAAAATTAGGGAGCGGAGGGCCATTAGTGAGGCTGCAGCCTGCAGACTCCAGAGGGCGTGGGGAGAGGAGAGGCCCGGCTCCTGTTAGAGACCTCCCCGAGAGGGAGAGACCACCCAGCGGGCAGGAGCTGGGGAACCAGCCTCGTGCTCCTCGGTTCCTCCTTCCTAGGAGCACACACAGTGACGCCCCCAACCCCCAGCAACACACAGAGGGACGCCGCAACTTTCACAGTCGCAAACACAATCATGCACACTCAGGGGTACACACCCAGCGGCACACGAAGAGGTACACCCACATGAAACAGGCACATACGCAAGCACCTGCTCCCCCATCCCCGAGAACTCCTAGGCCCTTCCCAACAATTGAATCCACCTGTGTTCTGAAATGTCCCCGCTGGAAGGTTGGTGCCCACATTTCCCAGGAGGCACCCTACCCCCTGCCAGGTCCCTGCCTTGCTCCCCAAGTCTCCTGGTGCTCAGTCTGGGTCCCCCACCCTTCGTTTCTGTCTCTTCTTGCCTCCGCTCACCCTGAGAACCCATCTCCTTCCCACCCCCTTCTTGCCCTCCCATGGCCTCTCTCCTTCCCTCTGGACTCTGTCCTCTCTCCCTTCCTCCTCCAGCCTGCTCTTCAAGTCCCTCAGCCCCTTCCTCATTATTCATTCCACAGATATTGCCTGAGGGTGAGGAGAGGGGAGAGGGCCTGCCAGGTGGCCGTGGCCCATTGAGGAAATCCCCCAGTTTGTCTCACGGTGAAAGAAAAGCAGGGATAGAAGTAGACACGATAACACCAGCATTAAGGAAGTGAGGAATGTTACAGAAGTTGAGCTGGAGAATGAGGGGCTTAGGGGTTGACAAGGCCCCCCACATTACACCAAGCCAGTGGGATGTGCCCAGGCATGGGAGAACTTCGAGTCTCCTCTGGGAACTCACCTCCAAGCACCTTTGCTGATTCCCACCAACACTGGCCTGTGGGCCTCCTCTGAGCTCCTCAGACCCCATCCTGTGTTGGCCCTGCTGTAGCACTGACCACACTGGACTGTCCTTGTCTCTATTGCTCTGTCCCCCTACCAGATCCAGCTGGATCTCCAGGGCCTTGCTCATTGATAGGTACAGAGCAAGAAGGGAATGAATGAATGAGTAAGTGAACGAATGAATGAATGAAAAGCTTTTCCACCAACCGCTGATTGACAGGTTTCCCTGCCCTCCCTCCAGAGAGGAATTTGCTCCCCCTAGCCCCTCCCCAGCCAGGTGCTGCTCATTAACTCATTGCCTGTGCTCCATGGTTAATGAATAATTAAGCTGAACAGGGTCTGACCTCAGGTTGACTTTGTGCACCCCCCACCCACACACAAAGACCTCCCCAGTTGGATGTGTGACCACTTCAGAGTGATCCTTCTCTTTGTCCTCTCCCTTGGTGGGTCCTGGGTCCTGGGAAGTGTGAGACAGAGGAAAGTCCTGGTCCCAGCTCCAGAGAGCCCCAGCCCTGAGGGGCCTGAACCCCGAAGTACCCCAGTCCTAGACAGCCCCAACCCCAGGGAGCTCCCACCCACCCAAGATTTCCTTAGAGGCAGCCCCTCCGGGACACTGGGAGTGCAGCATCCTTTGCCAAAGCCCAGAAGAGCAGAACTGAGAGCCAGCACATGGGCCCCAAGTGAGGCTCTGCCACCAATGTACCGAGAGACCCTGAGCCGGCCCTCCCCCTTCTGGGCCTCAGTTTCCCCATCATTCAAACAAGGAGGATGGGCTCAGCATGAATGAGATTCCTTCCAACTCACACCCCCTGATGCAGTAGGAACAGAGTGTTATCACAGTCACAGCCAGATGAGGCCTTGGACGCTACTGTGTTTGCCGTGTAACAAACAGGGCCTCAGATCAGAGCAGTGATGGGTCTGAAATCACACAGCAAGCTGAGGCAGGGCTGGGAGGAGGAGCCAGGTCTCCTGAGTTATAGTCCTAGTCTCCCTCCCCTTCACATCAGGCTTCCCTGTTGTGCCTTGTCCATCATTCATTCATTCCCCCATTCATTCTGCACAGACACTGGTCAGGGCTCAGTAAGAGGGTCCAGGGTGAACAAGCACAGCCTCTCACCCTGAGGGAGGCCGACCTAGGGGAGAACAGCCATCACCAGGCAGCAGCAATCCAGCCCTGTGATTTGTGCTAAGGGGCAGGCTCACACAGGGGAGGGGCTCCTTCCCCTCCCTAAAAGGCGAGAGCGCACCCTGGAGCAGGCATCAGTATGCTCAGGCCTGGAGGACGAAGGGGCCTCTATCCAGAGAAGGGGGAAAGCAGGAGCTCCTGGCAGGGGCGAGAGTACGAGCAAAGGCCAGGCAGGGGGAGAACGACCCACCGGGCAAATCACGAGAAGCTCATGGTTAGGAGTTTGCATTCAGCCTAGAGACGATGAGGAGCAGGTTTTAAGCTGAGGAGGGGCATGGTCAGAGCCGCACTCTGGAAGGCTCGCTCTGGTGGCTGCTGCTGCAAGGAAATGATTTGAAGGGAGCAGAGACATGGCCCTGAAAGGCTGTGGTGTTGCCCAGGAAGGGACAGTGGGTCTGGCTCTGTGGCAGGGAGTGGGAGAGAAGTTGAGAGACATTGAGAGTTTTGAGGATATGGAATCAAAACTTGGTGACTGATTCCTGCTTCTGGCCAAGATAAAGTAACTGAGAACAAATTTACTCGCCCACCTGAAACAGCCAAAACATTCAGGAAAACAAAACGAAACAAAACACATGAAACAATGGTTTTGAAGAGGCCACGGAAAGTACCACCTGAAAGAATTAGAGGGACCAGTACCTGGTCCTCACACAGCACATACTGCCCATTCCCAACTGCCAGACAGGAAAAGCTGGTAATTCATGAGACTTTGGGTAAAGGACTCAGAAAGGTCTTGCCTCAGAGGTAGGGAATAATTAGCCCTAGACTGAACACTGCTCCAGACCCACCTAACAATTCAGAAAAGGAAGACCCTAAAGGATCAGTCTTCAAGTAACATAACTGCTTCCCAGAACAAAACTCAAGAAGATTTATAGCAATACGTAAATAGCCAACAAAATTCACAATGTCTGGCATCCAATAAAAAATTACCAGGCATGCAAAGCTGCTAAAAAACATAACCCACAAAGAAGAGAATAATCAATCAACTGAAACTGACCCTGAACTGACACAGATGTTAGAATTACCAGAGAAGGACTAAGACAGTTATTATAACTGTATTCCCTATGTCCAAAAAGTTAAGTCAAGACATGGAGGAGATCCAAGTTGAACTTCTGGAGGTGAGAATGACAATGTCTAAGATGAAAAATACCCTGAACGGGATTACCATAGATTAGGCAAAAGAAAAGACTAGTAAAGGCATAGCAAATCCAAAATGAAACAGGGAGAAAAAAGAATCCAACAACAACAAAAATCTACAACAATTGAAAAGAACACTAGTGAGCCATAGGAAAACTCCAAGCAACTTTATATACTGATAATTGAAGGCCCTAAGGAAGGAGGGGACCCCCTTCCCAAAAAATGGCAAAAATTGAAAAAAATTGAAAGAAGTAATGACCAAGAATTTTCCAAACTTAATGAACCTATATCCAAGATGCTCAACAAATCCAAAGCATAAAATGTGGTGACTGATTGGATGGGGAGGTCTAGGGAGAAGGAAGGGGCAGGCATGGTGCCTGGCTGGAGCACCATTTCCCAGAGGGAAGCTGTCAGAGAGGCAGGAGTGGGGATGGGATCAAGGAGGAGAGGACCTGCTGAGTGCATGGACTGTGGGACATCAGGAGGCGGTGTCCACGGGCAGCTGGTGAGATGGGTCGGCATTCAGAGGATCTAGAGGCCGAGTTTGGAGGGCCACGGGCATAGTGGACACTATTTGAGAGATCTGGGGCCAGGGGCAGGTCCCAGGACACAGCACCAGGTAATCAAGAGGCAAAACAAGAAGAGCCACCTGGAAATCCTGAAAAGGGACATGCAGAGAAAGAGCAGGGAAACCAGAGGAGTGGGGTGGCTATGAAGGAAAGACTGGTCTAAAATGATATTGCCGCTGCTTCCAAGTGAAGTCCAGGGAGGCTGGTTTGGGCTGCTCCCAGGGTCATGGCTGGCCCTAGGGTGGGACTTGGCAGGACATCATTTAGAGAGTGGTGGATGTGAAGAGTCCTGGGATGTGACTGCACCTATGGAGCAGAAGCGTCTGGGAGAGAGTAATGAGTTTATTGTACTTCTCAGGAGAGTGAGGGCCAAGTGGGTGGGAGGTGGGGAGGAGGCAGGACGTCTGGACCTCAGACTTCAGTGAGGGGGCTCTCCAAGCAGCATCAGGGTGGGGCGTGGTACCCAGGGCAAGACAGAGGTCCTTGGGCATCATGGGATGGCCAGGTAGTCCTAGTGGAGACAGGCACTCTAAGAGGGAGAGCAGGACTCTGGGTGGCCCCAAAGTCTTCAGAGGAGGAGACGTGATAGAAGGTGACCCCAGAAGGGGTGGCAGGAAACAAAAAGGGGCGAGGGAGTTCGGTAGGGGCAAGCTGTGGTGGATGGAAGGCATCGCAGGCCTAGGTTAGGGATTATTGTGAAAGAAAGCGAGAGAGAGAAAGAGCAGGTTTTCTGCACACTGGGCTCCGTCACTATCACCCAGGTGGGAAGTGGGAGGAAAGATGGACTTGTGCATCTTGCCTTCTTAGGCAGCTCAAGCTGTCTAGGACGAGAGCCCTGCCTCAGCCCCAGCCTGGGCCTTGAAGCCTGGGCTCTGGGGTGGAGAGAAGCTGAGGGGAGAATGGCCACCGCAGTTGGATGTTCAGAGCAGAGGCCCTGGGGCACAGGTGTGAGAGGCACAAGCAGCCCACCAGGGCAGAGGGACTGGGGCCGGTGGCAGGTCTCTATAAGCTCAGAAGCTCCTTGGTAAGGAGCTCCAGAGGGCGGCTTTAGCTTGCTCATCAAGGCCACCTGCTGTCTCCTGCTCCCCACCAGCCCCTGAAACCCCAGCAGGGTGCAGGGAAGGCAGGGATGCGAGGGGCAGCTGGGCAATGCCTCCCTCCCTCTACCAAGCAGCCAGCAGCCAAGCTCCTCCCCGTTCTCCCGGTCCTCTAGCACTCTGCTGAAACATGGGAAAACACCCTCCTCCCCAGGGCAGTCTGCTGTGCTCCCTGCCAAGTGTAGGATTACCCGCATTCAGGGTACTTGTGTGTATTCTCAGAACGTGTATAGAGGCAAATGTAGACACAGACACAGTAAGTATCCACAGAAATGTGCACATGAAAGTAGCTACTGACATGCATGTGTGTAGAGGAATGACATGTGTGTGTGCAAATAGGGGATGAAACCACGAAGATGCGGTAATTGCAATATGTGCACCGTAGGGCAGCAGACTTGGCCCAGTGGTTAGGGCGTCAGTCTACCACATGGGAGGTCCGCGGTTCAAACCCCGGGCTCCTTGACCCGTGTGCAGCTGGCCCACGCGCAGTGCTGATGCGCGCAAGGAGTGCCCTGCCACGCAGGGGGGTCCCCCGCTTAGGGGAGCCCCACGCGCAAAGAGTGCGCCCCATAAGGAGAGTCGCCCAGCGTGAAAGAAATTTCAGTCTGTCCAGGAATGGCGCTGCACACATGGAGAGCTGACACAACAAGATGGCGCAACAAAAAGAAACACAGATTCCCGTGCCGCTGACAACAACAGAAGCGGACAAAGAAGACGCAGCAAAGAGACACAGAGAACAGACAACGGGGGAGGGGGGCAGAGAAATAAATAAATAAATAAATCTTTAAAAAAATATATGTGCACTGTACACATGTGTGCCAGTAGGTGTGAAGATTATGCACCCTTAAATGAAAATGTATTTCAGATGTTCAGGCACACATGCCCATTCCACACACATTCATGCAACTCCTTATCACTCCAGAGAAGCACATCCCAACTGCATATAAACATTTAGAGACGTTACAGAGAGGTCACCCACACACAAAAATGCACTGAAAACCATGTAGGAAGACAAATATGCACAGATACATATAAGATGCGCATAAAACATGCATAAAGAAGCACATGTCGAGGGAAGAGGATGTGGCTCAACTGATAGAGCGTCCACCTACCACGTGGGAAGGTCCAGGGTTCTATTAGAGCTCAGGGCCCCTTGACCCGTGTGGTGAGCTGGCCCACGTGCAGAGTTGCCGCACAGAAGGAGTGCTGTGACACGCAGGGGTGCCCCTGGGTGAGGATGCCCCACCGCAAGGAGGGTGCCCTGCAAGAGCTGCCCCACGTGAAAAAAGCACAGCCCGCCCAGGAGTGGCACCGCACACAAGGAGAGCGGCGCAGCAAGATGACGCAACAAAAAAGAGATGCAGTTTCCTGGGGTGGCCGAGGGTGCAAGCGGACACAGAACACACAGTGAATGGACACAAAGAACAGACAACAAGCGGGGAGGAAGGGGAGAGAAATGAATAAAATAAATCTTTAAAAAAAAATAGAAGCACATGTCGAGTAACTCATTTCTCTGGGTCTGTTTTCTTACATGGCCAGTGGGAAGACTGGACCCGGCCTAACCAGATGGTTGCGGTGCTTAAGTGCATCGCCCCGACGTTCCTCCATCACGGTGGCCCCTGGAGCACAGGCACCGATGGTCCCAGGAATCGCAGGACCAGGACGGGCAAGGTGGCCTCTTCAGCTTCCATGTGGAGAGTCGCGGTCACGTGCCCTGGCCGGGTCTGGGTTGGTTCTCCTCCAGCCTCAGCCTTGTTTTCTGCCCTGAGGGGATGACCAGTCCTACCTCCCAGACTCAGAGAGCCAGCGTGGGTGTAACTTTTTGTTGAAGGATAACACACATTCAGAGAAGTACGTCTTCAGTGTTCAGGTGTGTGAATTTTTTACAAATTGAGCCCACTTGTATAACCAGCATCCAAGTGAAGCAATAGAGCATAACCTGTTCCCCAGAGCCGGGTGAGCTGGCTGACAGAAGACAAAGCAGCCTCAGTCTGCCTGCACCCGCTCCGCCCCTGTAGCTTTCTATTTACCCTTGCCACCAGCTAGGGGACGCTCTGCCCCCTGGGCTCTGGGCCCCTTCCTGCTATGCCACCCTTAGCTCCCCACATTAGCCAGGGAGCCTGGAGCTCCCGGGGGGAAGAGGCAGGGGCCCGGGGTCCCAGGGGCAGCTTCCAGCCCTCTGGCCCTGCCTCTCCTCGACATCGGGCCAGGGTCCCTGCCACCTCCCCTGCCATGGAAGGGAACTTAGTCTGGGTCCCGAGGCCCCGCTCTGGAGACCCGGGCAGGGAGCCAGGAAGGCTGCAGGGGGGTGGAGAACGACACCCCAGGTTCTGCACCGGCCTGCCTGGTTGAGTCTTTGTTGAATACTGCCCAAGGCCCCATGTTTTGTAAGGGCAGGCTTGAATCCATGGCCGTCTGGCTCCGAAGCCCACATTCCCTACAGCTGTAAAGATCATTATCTCTATCTTACAGATGAAGAAACCGACGCTCAGAGAGGCGGAGAACAGAGCCAGGACTCCAGCCCAGGATGTCCACACACCATTGGGGTCAATGGGGCCAATGGGAGGACACAGGCTTGAGGCTGACTCTCCTGCTCAAAACCCTTTGTGCTCTCCCTGCCCTCAGGAGGGCCTCCTCCTTCACAACCCTCAAGGCCACTGGGGCCTGGCCCTGCTGATCTTGACCTTGCCCTCCTCGCCTGCCACTCTCTAGCCTTCTCCAGCACACAGGGCTTTTCAGACTCTAACATTCCAGTTCCTTTGGACTCCAGCTTTTGGCTCATGCCTTTGCTCCCTCCTACTCCACACCGAGTTTCTTTTCTTTTCTTTTTTTTAATGAACATTCTTTTTTTTAAGATTTATTTTTAT
Source organism: Dasypus novemcinctus (assembly GCF_030445035.2). NCBI lineage: Eukaryota > Metazoa > Chordata > Mammalia > Cingulata > Dasypodidae > Dasypus > Dasypus novemcinctus. The sequence continues at coordinate 87,606,944 of NC_080680.1, read as the reverse complement.
TCCCTCTCACCCCACCCTGTTCCCCCCATTGTCTGCTCTCTGTGTCCATTCGCTGTGTGTTCTTCTGTGTCTGCTTCTTTCCTCATTAGGCGGCTCTGGGAACTGATCCTCGGACCTTCCAGAGTGGGAAAGAGGCGATTACTCTCTTGTGCCACCTCATCTCCCTGTTCTGCATCTTCTACGTCTTCTTATTTTCTCTCCTGTGTCTCTTGTTGCGTCATCTTGCTGCGCCAGCTCTCAGCATTGTGTGGCACTCCTGCGCAGGGCGGCTTTTCCGCACGGGGTGGCATTTCCATGCAGGGCGGCACTACTGCATGGGGCCACAGCGGCGAAACTCCTCCATGTGGGCCAGCTTCCCCTCACCAGGAGGCACTGGGCATCGAACCCTGGACCTCCTATATGGTAGACGGGAGCCCAATTGGTTGAGCCACATCTGTTTCCCCACATTGAGTTTCAGTTCCAGTCTCACCTGCTCTGGGAAGCCTCCTCCGGTTGTCGACACCCCATCCCCATCATGCCTTCTCAGTCCCCTGAACTGGCTGCAGGTACAGGTACGTGATGATTTGTTTAATATCCATCGTGCCTAAGAGAGCAGGACAGGGACTGTTTTGTCTCAGCTGTCATCCCTGTGTACAGCACAGTTTCTGGCACATAGTAGGTGCTCAGTGAATAAATGCTAGAGAGATGAATGAAGCTATGACTGGCAGATGTGCTGGGGAGGTGGGCAGCAAGGAGATGAGCTAAAAGGGGCCTTGGGGACATTGGAGCCTCTCCTTGTAGGAGACCCGGGAGGGACAGGGACTTGCCCAAGGACCCATCCTGGTGAGTGGAGGGCCAGGATTAGAACTCAGGTCCCATGCCCTCCAGTCTGGAGCTCCCCTGCTAGTGGGTGCTGGGAAGAAAGGGGTGGCAGGCTGCCTCCTCTTCCCCTCCCTCCCAGAGGCTGGGAAGTTGAGCTGCCCTGAGCCAGCAGTTCAGTGACTACAGGAGAAAATCACAACTCAGCCTCACAGGGGCCTGCTGCGACCCCCACGTGAGCCCTTTCCTCCCTCCACCCTCCAGTCCAGGCTCTGTGCCACGTCAGCACCACCCTGCTGAGACGCAGGGCAGCCCCCAGACCACCCAGCCCCTCTTCTCCCCAGCCCGGCTGCAGGCACCTGGCCTTAGGCTCCAGCTGTTCCTGTCCCGCCCTGGCGCATAGTCTCGCCTTGCCTCAGTGAGCTGAGGGTAGTTTCCTCATCTGTAAAATGGGATGGTATGACACATCTCTAGGAGTCGCTATTAAGGACCAGTGGCATAAACTCCAGATGAAGCCTCAACACGCTTCTGGACTCAGGAGTGGCAGGGGCAAGTGCCCAGTGCCAGGCACTTCTCGTGAATTCTCTCATGCTATCCTCTCAACAAAGCAAGACGTGGGAATCATAAGAAGCTCTGGTTTATAGGCGAGGAAACTGAGGCTCAGAGTGGTCACGCAACTTGCCCCGGGAGCAGGGCTCCAAGCCAGGTGTCCCCAGCTGGCTCCCACCCGCTGCCCTCTCTCCGCGCGGGCCGCCCCCTCCCTCGCCCCAGCTGCCGGGCGCTGGTCCCGCCTCCCCCGCCAGCTCAAGGACTCCAGGGCAGGGCGCGTGCGGGGACGTCCTCTGCACCCCCGCGCCAGGTTTGGCGCTCGCTAGAGGCCTGGGGCGGGGAGGTTGGGAGGGGGCGCCTGTCCACGCCGGGGTCGGCCGGGGGTCGACTCAGCGGCGGGCTGAATGAGAGAAGAGAAGGCCGAGCAGCCGAGGGCGGGCGGAGGAAGGAGCGGAGAGGCGGGCCCGCCCCCCGGCCCCCGGCGCCCCCCCGCCGCCCTCCCCGCCGCCCTCCCCGCCGCCTCGCTCACCCCCGCCCAGCGGGGCCCGGCCCGGGTCTGCAGCCGTCAGCGCCGAGCGCGGCCCCGCGGCCCCGCCGAGGGATCGATAACTAATTTCACCGCAGCAGCCGCCCCAGTTTTTTTCCCGATAATTGTGCGCCGGCAGCTGCGAGCGAGGCCCCCAGCCCGGCGCGCGGCTCCCGCCCGCACCCGATCAATTGACACCGCCACCGGGCGGCGGGAAAACTCATTTTTCTCTCTCCCTCCCGGCTCCCGGTGGGCGCGGGCCGGGGGCTGCGGAGGGGGCGGGGAGGGGGCAGAGGCCCTGAAGGGGGTGAGGGCGCGGGCTCGGCCGGTTCAAGGCCTGGCTCGGGTTTGGGAAGGGGGCTTCCGGGGAGTCGAGGAAGCCCGGGTGCCCCAGTGCCAACACTCCACGAATGAGGGCGTGGCCGAAGGCCTCGGCGACCTGTGCGAGGGACAGGACTGACTCCCCCCTTCTCTCACCCCACCCCCGCGGCTTTTCCAGACGCAGCCAGCCACGTGGCGGCTACCTCTGGGTGGTGGGAGGAAGGGCTCAGCGCGCAGGCGCCGCGGCTCGGAAGCTTGGGCTTGGTCCCGGCTCCACTACTCGACCGCGTGACCTTGGGCTGGTCCTTTGCCTTGGGTTCTTCCTTTCTGGGCTTCGGTTTCCCGATCTTCCCCAAGGGAACTGGCATACTCCTCGGCACCCAGGGCTGTTGATCGAGGCAGTTAGCTGGTGCAGGAGTAAGTATGCAGTGAATGGGGGCTGTCCAGAGCACTTCGTTCATCAGTTCTCCCTGGGCACCTACTGTGTGCCAGGCACTGTTCCAGGCTTTGGGGATGGAACAGTGGCCACCGCAGATAGAAATCCCTGCCCTCATGGAACTGACCTAATGGGGGGAGAGGAGAAAAGAAAATACACATAAGTAAAGTAAATTGTCAGAAGATGAGAAGTGCCATAGAGAAAAATAAAGCAGGGCAACAGTATTGGGTGTGGGCAGAAAGCAAGCGCCAAGGCAGAGCAACCCCAGCCGGCGAGAGAGGCCCTGCCCAAGACCTCCTTGCAAAGCTCTGCGCTCCTGCTCCAACCTGCTGGCTGCTCAAGGTCGTGGAAACCTGCAGACTTGGCATTCTCTGAGGAGGGTGGGCAGGAAGAGGGAGAAGTCAAGACGTTAGGAACTGAGAGTCCAGAGAGAGGCGATGGTGGGGGCAGGAGGGGTCCAGAGAGAATGCGGGCACTGACAGGGAGAGGGAGGACACAGCTTAGACTGCCAAGGTGGCCTGGGGGGTCAGGATCAGGAGGGACTCAGCTGGGGGCACTGAGGCTGGGAGAGGGTGAGAGGAGGCTGAGCGGAAGGGAGGAAAGGAATGAGGAAGCGTCGGAGGAGTCAGGGGAGCCCTGCTGTGCTGCTCCAGGTCAGCTGGAGCTTTCTGGGAGCCGTGGCAATGCTGGCTGCCTTGTGGCGTGGCTGGTGGGGTGCAAGGAGCCCTATCTGCTGTAGCCCCCGCCCCCCTACCCATTAGTTAGCAAAACTCTGACAGAGGGGTCCAAAGGCTTCCCACATGCTGGTGAGTGAGGCATGGCGGAGTAGAGGCCCAAGGCGAGCGTTCCAGGGCTAGGCAAGCTTGCCCCTGCCTCAGTTTCCTCATCTTGAAAATGGAGTCGGTGGTGAGGTTGTGAGGTTTTGTCTTTCTTCCCCACAAATTCCCGGCACACCCAGCCCCATCACCAGGTTGAGGCAGTGACTTGGCAGAAAATGGAAGAGACGGTTAGCCATGAAGTCAGGTTAGCAGAGGAGGGGAGCCCTGGACGGAGCAGGCTTGGGTTTGGAACAGTACAGAGCGAGGCTTCAGCCACCTGTTTATCTGTCTGTCCATCCAACCACCTACCCACGCAGACATTCATTCGGTCATTCAGCAGATATTTAGTAAATGTGTGAGGCCCAGTGGAAGGGAGCAGGCATAAGGCTCCCCGCCTCCCCCATCTCCCCCTCCCCATGACCGCCACACCTCCGCCCCCATTTCCTCTTGGGGTTGGGAGTTGGAGGCCTGGACTTGACCTTGACCGCGCTGGGTGAAAGAGGCAGGCCCTCTCCCCTCTCTATGCCTTGGCTGACGTGTGTCCTGCCTGAGAGGGGACAGTGTTGGATTGGCCATGCCGTGCCACAGGCCTCGTGCCCGGATCTCAGTCAATCCCTTGATGCCCCTTTGAGGCGAGGTAAGAAATGGGGGCCCAGGACTCACCCGGGATCCTACAGCCAGGAGGTGGGAAGTCGGGGCCTCCTTCAGCCCTGCTCACCTGTCCCAGCCTGAGAGGGAGGATTGGCTGCCAGGAAGGACTTTAGAATCCTGGGCAGAAACCAGCCATGGGGCAAAGACTGGGGGAGTCCAGAATGCCCTGGCCCTGCCTCTCAGGTGGTGACTCTGGCTGCCAGCCGTCTCAGAAAGGGCCCTGTTGTCAGACCGTCCCAAAGGTGGCTGCCGCCAGACAGGAAACAAGCTCTCCTTTCCTAGAGACACTGACTCAGCTCTGAGAGGCAGGCAGGACAGCCTCATGGCAAAGAGCACAGATGTTTGTAAGGCCTGGGTGCCAATCCCAGCCCCGTTACCCACTAGTGCTGTGCCCTTGGGCAAGCTGCCTCCCTTGGCTGAGCTTCAGTTTGCCCATCTGTAAAGTGGGCATAGCGGCAGTACAGTGAGAGCCTTCCTGCTCCCCTGGTCTTCCAGGAGCTGCCCGGAGTAGACTGAGCACTCACTGACCACAGGCCGAGCCCCAGGATGCCCCAGGCCCTCTGCTCCCACCCCTGACCTTCACTTAGCCCACCTGCTGTAGGTCTCAGTCTCACTGGGCCGCAGGATGGCGGTGACTCACTGAGAGAATGAAAAGGAGTGGACAGCCCTGAGGGCAGCGCCTGGCATCCAGCCAGCCCTCAGTTCATGGCACGGTGGGTGACTGGGCCTGCTTCCACTGAGTCCCCATCGACGGCAGGGGAGCTGGCTTTCACAGGAAGGTCAGGAGCGGAGGGCGGGACCTGTGCAGCCTGAGCTCCTGGGGCTCCCTGGGGGTGGAGGAGGACCCAGAGGCAGCACCTCCAATCCTGGGGAGGCCTTGGATGGGTCAAGGGCAGGGGTGGTGGCAGGGTTTTCTAAGGGAGTGTCTCCTGCGTGCTGGAGCCCTCTTTGTATCTGTTCCTAGAACTCTTAGAGGAGGCAGGTGACCCTCATGCACCCCTCCATCTCCCAGGCCCCACCTCGTATTCCAGCCACAGCTGCGGCAACAGTTCTGGACAGGCTTGCCCAGCATCGCACAGGTGCAGCCTGACCAAACCTCCCGGCACCATCCGAGGGCTTTCGGGGGACACAGGCTCCTGCCCACCCGGGCCTCCGACCAAGGCCTGGGTCCTCTGGCAGGGGAGGAGCACAGTGAGTTCACGAGCCCGGAGCAGGGGCCCTGGTGGGATGTTGGAGCACACAGCTTGGCGCAGCACCTGTGGGGTGGGGCCGCTTGTGCGTGGAACCCCCAGCCATTCCTGGTGCTGTGTCTCCAGGAACTGGGCCATACGGTGCAGGAACAAGGAATAGGAGAGGGTGCTCCCCAACCCCAAGTCACCCCCAGAAACCCACCTGTGGAATTTTCACTTCTTGTCCCTGCAACTTTAGGTTTTGTCAGAAGGGAAGTCCTGCTTACTTGGGGCTGGGGGGTGGGAGTGGGGGTGGGAGGAGAGGTGAGAGGGAGAGGGGCTCCACGGGACACCGTGTGGGTCCCACCGAACTCGAAGCTGTAACTGCCATCCGGCCCCTTGGGCTCCTCATGCCGGGGACCAGAAGGCAAGGAAAGGAGGGAGCGTCAGGCGCAAGCGATGGACCTGGTCTCCCTGAGGAGCTGGGGCAGGGATGAGTGTAACTGGAAGCAGGCCTTCCCTTGGGGCACCTCTTGGTACTTCCAGTGATAATGGTGAACGGGCAGATCCAGGCGCTCCAGCCTGACAAGGGCAAGGGCAACCAGGCAAGCAATGCAGACCAACTAAAGGACGGGCCCAGGGTGAGGAAAATCTAGACTGCGTATTGGAGGAGGGAGATGATGACTATAAATGACAGCCTTGAGGCTGGCTGCACCCGCAGAGGATAGAGGTTGTTTCTGGAACCCTCTGGTGTAGTCTTTGCAGGGCTTGCAGGTGGCCAGCAACTTGATGGGAACTCTGAGGGACAGGACTCGATGGAGAACAAGGACAGGTCTGAGTGCTGCAAGGGGCGGACCGTGTTGAACACCTCATGCGCTTTGCCTCTTAACACAGGCCCAGGCGCAGGGACATCCGCACAGGCTTTGACCGGCTTCGGCCGTCTGCAGCCTCAGGTGCCGTCGTGCGTGTCTAACCCCAAGTGCAGAGGAGGGGACACCCTACAGGCCGAGCCCGATCCAAGGGAGGTGGGAGCCAGGGGATAAGAGCCCCCACTTTCTCCCCCCACGTGGAAAGTCCTGACTGGGCACTCCGACTTGCAACCTGTATGGGCTCTCCCCTCTCCTGTTCTGGTCTCCCCCTCCCCGGCCCTTACTCTTGCCTCTGAGACTGCACTCCCAAACTACCTTTCTTTTAGGCCTGCTTTCAGGGGAATGCTGTCTAAAAGAGGTATGTTGTAACCATCCCATTTCACAACCAAAGAAACTGAGGCCCAGCAAGGCAAAGGATCCACTCAGGATCACACAGCTAAGTGGCAGAGCCCAGATTCAGGCCGGAGGCAGAGTGGTCAAGCACACGCTCTTGACACGAGGTGTGCCAGGGGGCCCTTGTACCTGCAGACCCCCCAGTCTCCCCTCTGGGATTCTGGGAGCCCCTCCCTCCATGCCAGTTCCCCACTCCTTCACTCCATCCACTCGGACTCTCTTGGCCTCTCGGCCTGGCGGGAGGCCCCTCCTCCTCCCTCGCCTCTGGGCCTCTGGCTTCACCACTGCTGCTGGGCTGAGCTTTTCCAGCTCATCCCCTTCCTTTTCCAGCTCATTCCCTCCAAGGAGGGCTCCTCCTGTCAGCGCTCCACACGCACACGCATGCACACTCCTCCGCTCACCCCTCCGTGGCAGCCACCCGAGGCTGTCGCTCCCACCTTCCGCAATGCCTGCTGCGCACCAGCTGCAGAGCAGCTCCTGCGGGGCTCCCCTGGGGACCACGCTCTCAGCCCCTCCAGCGGCTGCTCACGAGCACGCGCTCCCTCCCCTGCCCCAGCCGCGCCCTGGGCCAAACTGGGCAGCAGCTGTGCCCAGATTGCCTCTCTGACTCCCACACCACGCCGTGGGGACTAGTATCGGTATTGTCCCCTTTTATATTTGAGGATCCAAGGCCCACAGACAGGAGGGGCTCTGCCTGAGAAGGCCCAGCAAGGAGAGGCAGGGCCGTCACCCAGGCCTGATGGTTCCAGGGCCGCGGGCAGGCCACCTACTAGGGAGGGACCGCACTCAGGGAAGGGGATGTCCTCCCAAACATCATGACGCCCGCAAGCCGCTCCAGGAGAACAGGCCTTATGCGGCCAGGCGCAGGACGGGGCCCCCCACGTGGCTGCTCCACCCCCGCGGAACCAGCACAGACCTCACCCGCCGCCTGACTCCTTGGGCCCCAGGGAGCTCTGCAGAGGCCCCTCAAGGACTGCACCCCTTGGAGAAGGGATACTGAGCAGAGCTAAGCTTTATTGAGCACCTACTAGGGAGCAGACCCCTTGCAGGGGAGCAGCAGGGGCAAGAACCAAACCAGGGCTGGCCCCAGCCCCTCCCGAGAGCGAGAGCAGATGGTCTAGGAAATGCATGGAATTATCCCACATGCAAATGTAAATTTCTGACCATGACAGACACTGGGAGGAAGAGATACCAGGGGAAGGCAGTCGGGAAGGGGGTGATTTTACCCAGTCTTGGTGGGGGTGGGCACTGGGAAAAGCTGCCCAGAGGGTGTGACCCTCAGCTACGATCAGAAGAATGAGTGGAAGTTGTCCAGGTGGAGGGGTTGCCGGGTAAGGGAACAGCACGTGCAAAGGGCCTGCAAGGGCCTGTGTGGAGTGCGGCCTGGGGAGTACAAGGGGCAGAGAACAGGCCTATGCCGTGGAGCCCAGTGAGCTGGGGGAGATGAGGCTTCGAGATGAGGCTGAAAAGGCTCCCAAGGGCTGGGCCTCACGAGGCTCTTGTCTTTATCCTGCACAGGTTTGTATTTCGAAGACACTTGTTGCTGTGTGGAGATGGACAGGATGGGTCAAGGCTTGAAGGGAGGTAGAAGAATGAGGTCGATACAGCATCCCGGCGAGGGCTTAGTTACTCTGTGTGTGTGTGTGTGTGTGTGTGTGTGTGTGTGTGTGTGTAAAAGGCTCAAGACTCAAGCAGAGCAGTGACAATAACATCCAGACCTCATCTCAAAGCTGGAGGGGGCTTGGAGGTTGCTAGTCTGTGGACTCGTTTTACAGATGAGGAAACTGAGGCCCACAGAGAGATAGTGCTTTGTTCAAAATGGCACTGCTGGCTGATTCCTCTGATGAGCATTTATTAAGCTCTTACTAGGTGCTGGGTACTGCGCTAAGGACTGGGGTGTAGAGAGAAGAACAAGACAGACCTGAGCTGCCCTAAAGGGGTGGGCTCAGGCCAAACCTCAGGGCCCTGATTGCCAGATGGGGAGGGCTCGCCCGCGGGCAGAGGAGAGCCACAGCAAGCCGGTGATGTGAGCTGATGTGAGCAGGGCTGCGTGTGCGGAGGAAGCTCAGTAAACTGGAGGGGGAGGCAGGAAGGCCGGGTGGAAGTGAGGGGTAAATTAGGCAGCCGGTGCTACGGTGTAGCCTCGGGCTCGGGGAGGGAGGAGGCAGAGAAGGGGGTGGAGAGGAGAGACCCTTCTAGGAGTGGGGAGTCTGGGGAGAGAGGGAAGAAGACTGGAGCTGGAGGCGAGTTGGAGGCTTGGAAAAGCCCAGGCTGAGAGTGCTAAGAACAGAGCCAGGGAGGGGCTGCCCCGGGAATGGGAGGACTAGGTACGGGGCTCTGGGCCCCAGCCGCTGGCTCACAAGAAAGTCTTTTCCAAGTTAGTGTGGAATGTTGTCAGGCTGAGCTTCCAAAAACAGCCCTTCCCCCCTCCCTGCCACGCTCTTGCGCGTAATCCGCAGTGCTCCCCACGGCCTGGGATAAAGTCAGAACTCGTCTATGCTGTGTAACAAGTTACCCCAACACTTAGCAATTTAGCAGCTTAAATACTTCTTATCTCCTAGTTTCTGGAGGGCAGGAGTGACTGAGCAGGGTGGTTTGGGCTCAGTGTCGGCACTGAGGAAGGCTCAATGGGAGCTGGAGGACCCGCTTCCAGGACAGGGCCCTCACGGGTCTGACGAGCCGGTGCTGGCTCTCCCTGCACGGACCCCTCCCCTGGCTGCTGGACTGTCCTGGTACATGGCTGTTGCCTCCAACAGAGCAAGCGATCCAAGAGCATTCCAAACGGAAGCTGCAGTGTCTTAATGACTTAGCCTGAAATCACATGCCATCCTTCCTGGAGTCCAGCTACCACACAATCCAGGTGTCCTTTAGCCCCCAGCACACCAGACTTATTTGTTGAACCCTATCAGGCCATGGTCTCTCCTGCCTCAGTGCAGTTGCACATGCTGTTCCCTCTGCCCGGGATGTCCCCCCAAGCCAGAAACTGTATTTCACCCTTCCAGGGCCAGCTCAACGGACACCTGCTGCAGGATGCCTTCTTTCAGCAACCCCCATTCAACCAAGGCAGAGCTGGCAGTGTTTGTTCCTCTATCCAGGTATTAGGTATTAGGTAGAGCTGCTACAACAAAGACATCAAAATAAAATGATTTAAACAAGATAGAAGCTTACTTGTCTCTCATAGAACAGTCTGAGCAGAGTCCAGAACTCATAAGGCAGCTCCACTGTATAGAGATTGCAGACTCCTAACTTGTTGCCATGCCTTCTTCAACTCACAGATCCCATTTCATCTTCTTAAAGCTCTAGTTCCTGCCATCACATCTGCATTCCAAGAGGAAGTGGAGGACACACTCATCCCTTTCAGTGCATGATCAGCGATTTGCAGACATCACTTCTACTCCCCACCTAATGGCCAGGACTTCATCCTGTGACCACATCCCTCCCTGCAAGGGAGGCTGGAAACCCGTGTGCCCAGCTGAAAGTGAGGGCTTCATTACCAAGGAAAGAAGGGGAGGATGGAGAGTAGCCCCCGAGGTCAGCGACGGCGTGATCCCTCCTGCCTCACGGGCCTTGGGCATGGGGAGGACAGAGACAGGTCTGCATCCTCTGTGCCCCAACCTAGGTTGTGCAGGAAGTAAACACGAGGGAACACTTGAGGGATGGCTGAGAGAAGGAATCATGGACTGGGAGGTAAACAAACAAAAGGGGGGCTGGAGGAGGGGGGAAAGGAGAAGCCAGGGAGAGGAAGAGGAAGGCAGGCAGGCCTTGGAGCTGGGGCGGCCTCCTCCCAGGTGGGGGCGAGCAGGGCAGGCAGGCCCCTCACCCCATCTGTCTCTGACCTCCACTAGCCACCCCGAGCCCTCCCCAGGGCCCAGGCAGGGTGTGTGTGTGTGTGTGTGCGCGTGTGTGCATGTGTGCATGAGGACAAGGGAGGCCCCGGCTGACACCGGGAGGTTTCCATCCCTCTCCCCCCTCAGAGGAGGGGCCAGCTAGGTGACGGAGGAGGTCACCGAGAGGCCAGGCGGAAGGAGCGGAGGCTTAGCACTGAGGGCCCCAGGCCGGGAGCTGTGGATGTCTGCCCTGCCTCTCACCCCCCACATCCTCACAGCCCGCCTCCTTCCACAAAGAACCTCTAGAATTCCACTGTCTGCCTAGGGAGCGAGGGGGCAGGGCTGTGGAGTGGGGCACACGCTGTATCTCCCCACCTTTCCATCTCCCCTCTAAGGTACCGTTGTGGCCAAATCACGTGTCGCCCCCTCGCTAATTGCAGGGATGCCCCCTGGCACACACCATCCACTGACAAGCAGACCTACCCACGAGGTGACTGCAGCCCCTGGCTCGTGGTCCAGCAGGCGCATGCATCCTTCCATTCATTCAGGATGTTCAGGGCACTTACCTGGGCCAGGCCCTGGGCTGGGCGCTGGGGACAGTGGGAAATGAGACGCTCTGCGTTCCTGCCGTCAGCAGGGACATCATCTCAGAGGGAAGATGGACATTTAACAAGAACTTATTGTAGGGTGCGGTTTGTGCCGCGACAGGGGAGAATATGAGGGGGGTGCAACTGGAACAAAGTGGGGCAGTTAGCTAGTGGGAGTGGCAGTTAGGGAAGGCTACCTGGAGGAGGTGATAGTTTTCTAGGACCTAAAGAATGGGAAGACATTGCAACGACAGATACAGGCCATTATATAACCTGCTATCACCTACAGAAGTGAGTGGGAGAGAGTGTCAAGTACAATGTAAACTATAGTCCACGCTTAGTGGCAATGCAATAACGTACCACCCTGATGAAGGACGTTGTTAATGGGGGTAAATGTGGCAGTGTGGGGAGCAGGGCATGAGGGAATTCCCTATATTTTTAACGTAACATTTATGTAATCAAAATATCTTTTAAAAATTAAAAATTAAAAAAACCAACAAACCAACTAAAGAATGGGAAGGAGCTAGCTAGTGAGGAGAGGGGGAAAGTGTTCCCAATGAGGGAAGAGCGAGGCCGAGGGCCCGCTCCAGAGGGCGTGGCTGCTTAAGGAATGGAAGGGAGGGAGGCGGGGCCGGATCCTGGGGCGCAGGCTGGGTGGCTGGGCCGGTGAGGCTGGGAGGCTGGCAGGCACTAGCCTGGGCAGGGCCTTGTCTGCCGTGGAGAAGATTGCAACGTCTCCCTGGGGCAGTGGGGAGCTATAGAAGGGCTGTGAGCAGGGGAGTGGCAGGCTGAATGTGAAGCTCAGAATGTTCATCCAGGCTGCATGCACACCTGCACACGCACACCTGCACAGCCAGACACACACGGGGGCACTCCTGTGGGCCCGGCCAGTGCAGAGTACTTCATAAACTCGGCCTCCATTCCAGCCCTACAGGGTGAGTTCTAGCTGTGCGCCACATTTTATGGAGGACAAAACTGAGGCATGGACAGGACTTGCCCAAAGACGCGGGACTCAGGGCAGCCAGACGCGAGCCTGAGCTCATGACCCCTGAGCTCTGAGGGCTCCTGGTGAAGCAGGAAGTGACTGAGAGCAACCAGAGCCAGAAAAACCCAGCAACTCTGCTTTTCAAGGACCGTCTCATTTCTTTTGGAATCTTGAGCCTCCAGTTCACCTTGCAAGGTCCAACCTGTCAAACAGGCTGGTTCAGTTTCTGGGAGAAACTACAGAGGAAAAGTTCCAGACCAGGACTCGAGGGCCACAGGAGGCTCCCACCACCCACCCTCGGCCCTTTAATGATTGACAAAGCAGGGTCGCGGGTTTTATTTCTTTCAGAGCTGGCTGAGAACTGGTCCAACCCTTCTGTATTGTTTTCCTCTTGCAGCTGTACCAAATTACCATGAATTTAGTGGCTTAAACAATACCAACTTATTGTCTTACAGTTCTGCAGGTCAGAAGTTCTAAAATCAAGGCGTGGGCAGGGCTGCATTCCCTCTGGAGGCTTTAGGGAAGACTGTCTCTCTGCCTTTTCCAGCTTCCAGAGGCCACCGCTTTCCTTGGCTCCCAGCCCTGTCCTCCATCTTCTGAGCCAGCAACCTGGCATCTTCCAACCTCGCTCTCTCTGACTCTGCCCCTCCTGCCTCCCTCTTATAAGGACTCTTGTGATTACATTGGACCTACCCCCTAGCCTGACTGTGAACCCTGGGGAGCAGTGCTTCTCTCACATTGTTCCTGTCCCAGGACAGGATGGGACCCATCGTGCTGCCGGGAGGACAGGGACACCCCAGCTAGTCTGGGCTGGGCTTCTGGGGAAGGTGTCAAGATGCTCCCAGGGGAAGGCGGACTTGGCCCAGTGGTTAGGGCGTCTACCTACCACATGGGAGGTCCGCGGTTCAAACCCCGGGCCTCCTTGACCCGTGTGGAGCTGGCCACGTGCAGTGCTGATGCACGCAAGGAGTGCCTTGCCACGCAGGGGTGTCCCCCGCGTAGGGGAGCCCCACGCGCAAGGAGTGCACCCGTAAGGAGAGCTGCCCAGCGCGAAAGAAAGTGCAGCCTGCCCAGGAATTGTGCCGCACAAACTGAGAGCTGTTCAGCAAAAAGTAAAACAGATTCCCGTGCCGCTGACAACAACAGAAGCGGACAAACAAGAACACACAGCAAATGGACACAGAGAACAGACAACTGGGGCAGGGGTGGGGAAGGAGAGAGAAATAAATAAAAAATAAATCTTTTATTAAAAAAAAGATGCTCCCAGGGGTTCCTGGCTGTATCTGGGCCCAGACCTAAAGGCCCCCCTCCCTCACCAGAGATAAGGGCCTGAGAAGGGTTAGGGGTTGAGCTGGTGAGGACCCCTGAGTCCTGCATGGATTTTCCCTGACCCCACAGATACCCCCTGATGTTGGGGGGCGGTTTCAGGAGCTGAGTGGCTGGGCTCAGCCAGGTTCCCGACCTCTCTTCTGGAGATGGAAGGGAAGGGGACCCCAGGACCTGGAACCAAGAACACATCCAGGGAGCTTGCAGCAGGGTCTGCCTGTACCCGCCGGGCCGTCCGCGGGGGTCTCGCACGCTCTCTGAGAGTCAGGACTGACCTGGAAGGTGTGGAGGATTAGGGGGCCCTCCTCCTGGGGTTGAGCTTGTTCTGACTCTTAGGAGTGATTCCAATGCTGGGAACACCCCTGTGAAATAGCCAGACAGGGGCCCTCGTGGTGCTTTCACTCTAGTCGCGGGAGACACACCATGAACAAGAAAAAGAGGTAAGATGGTTTCCAGTAACGAAGGCTGTGGGCAACTGACATAAGGGCAGAGGCAGGGAGCGCGAGGGGCGGGGGCGGCTCCTCTGGGGGGTTTGCGGGAACGGCCTTCCTAAGTAGATGGCATCTGGGCTGAGGGGGAAAGACCAGAAGCCAGCCATGCAACCGCGGGGAAGAGCAAGCAGAGGGAACAGCAAGGACGAAGGCCCTGAGGTGAGAACCTGCTCAGAGCAGTGGCTAAAAAGAAGATGTGCAGGCGGTGAGGGGGAGAGGGAGCCCAGGGGCAGCTCGGGCAGACCCTCGAGGCAGGGGGTTTGGATGTTATTCTAAGGGCAAAGGAGCATAGACACATTCCTCAAAACTGTCAAGGTCATCCAAAGCAAGGAGGTCCTGTGAAACTGCTGCAATCTAGAGGAGCCTAAGGAGACACGGCCACTATATGTCATGCGGGATCCTGGAACAGAAAAAATAAACTATTGACTAGTTAATACCAGGATATCAATATTGGCTCACTAACTGTAAAAATATAGCCCACTAATATAAGATAATAGGAGAAACCGAGTATGCGTGGACAGGATCACTCTGTATAGAATTTCAATTTTTTGGCAAATCTAAACCTGTTCTGAAAAATAAAGTATCAAAAAGAAAACAAAAGCCATGAGGCCTTTAGCAGGGGAGTGACTTCCTCCTGGTTGAAATGCAGATACGATGGCAGAAGCCGGAGCAGCCATCCTGGACTCCAAGGTGGAAGGTGCATGCTGAGACTGGCAGAGCAGCAAGATGGGAGGAGCTGGGGCGTCACTGCGGAGTCCATACAAGCCCTGGTCTTCATTTCTATAAGGCAGCCCTCTCGTTCAGCCCAGTTATTTGAGGTCTCTGCAGAAGAGGGTCCAAGTGTTTGCTGTTCTTTCCTGCTGGGCCCACATCTCCCAGGGGGTTCTACTTCCTGCCCCATTGGTGTCAGGTGGCCTGCTTTGGCCAGTAAAATCTGAGTGGAAGTAACATGTGCCACTTCCCAGAGGAGCTTTAAAAGCCACCGTTCTTCTTCCTCCACCATGAAAGAAGCACTGTCCCTGACAGGGACTGCTTCTGCAGCCTGCAGAAGCATAACAGATGACACAGAGTAGCACTGGTGCCCACCTGCAGCCCAGTTGACAGCTACCATGAATAAGGCATAGATCTTCATGGTGACGAGACACTGAGATATGGAGGATGTTTGTTACCACAGCCTAACCAAGCAAGAGCTGACTAACACACTCTGCCAGCGAACCCAACTCAAGCTGATAGACTTACTCAACATGTGCCCTCTTTCTCATCTCCCTCATCGGTCAGGGACCCTACTGCCCAGTGGCCCAGACTGGGTAAATTGGCACGCTCCCTGGTTCCTCCCTGTCCCTGGATTTCCACATTTCATTGGTCCCAGGTGACGCGCCTGTCCAGGATCCCTCCCCCTTAGCTCCCAGCCCTCCCCAGGCATATGGCCAACCCCCCTTTCCTGTCCTCCCAGACCTCCCTGCCAGGTAGGTGTAATGTCTGCACTCCAACTGTGGGAGTAGAGCAGAAATCCTTAACCTGGCGTTCAGAGCACTCATGAAATTGGGTGGGAAAAAATGACATCTTCATTTTCACTAACCTCTAACTACAGTCTAGCATTTCTTTCAATTATGAACATGCCCTAACAACCCAGTGGTCAGCAGTACCCATGACTCAGTTCCCAAAAGAAATCCCTGGTCTGTTCAGATCACATCAAAGCTGATTTCTCAAAATACTGCTTTTCACTCATCACGACTTTGCTTTAGACCCGCTGGTAGATATGATTTAATGCTTAACAGAGAAGCATATTTATTATTATATCACAAATGTGGTTTTTGAAAACATCTTGATAACTGTAAGTCAAACTAAGTGGTTTCCTTTGTAATCCTATGTATTTGTTATGCATTTACCAACAAGATGGCCTCTGAAGTCTTCTCCAGATGCCAAAGCGGTTGGTAGCACAGAAGAAGTCGTGACCCTCTGCCGCACAGAAAGGCTTCAGGCAGCGGGTGACTGGGAGGGCAGGAGAGCCGGGCCCTCTGGTTGTCGGGGGCGCGCTCCCTGAGACGTGGTGCCATGGCTGGCCTTTCCAGGGTTGTTGTGGCTTTCTGTCTTTGCACCAAACCCAGACTGAGACTGACTGAGAGGGGAAATGTCGCCAGGAAGAGCTCCTTGCCAAAGACAATGGGGGTGGGGGGCTGGGGCAGGGGGACGCAAATATCTCTCCAGGCAAGGAGCTAGGGAAACACAGGCCGAGGCTCACACCAGCCACGCAACATTCCTGGGCTCCTGTGGGGGCTGGCAAGAGCCTCCCCCACCCTCCAAATCCGACCTGCTGCCCCCTCACCAGGTCCCGGGCACCCCAGTTGCCAGGAGTTTGACTGGAGTGCCCCGGGCTCCCCACTGCCTTGGAGAGGTCATGTTTTCAAGTGGCCTCAGTGTCAGTTTTGGAAGGAGCCCAGAAGGTGCCTCAGTGTCCCCACCTGTTCCTGGTTCTCTGGAACCCTCCATCGCCTCTGTCCTGGCCATCCTATCCCTCCTTCTCCTCCTTGTGGCAAAACCCCTGCCCATCAGGAGCGGGCCTCTCCCGAGTCCTCTTAGGTGGGGCCAGGCTCGGTCCTGGAGGCCACAGCCCACGCCCTGAGCTAGTCCAAGGGACAGAGGAGGAGCCCACATCAAGGGGCACAAGGAGAGAAGAGCAAGTTTAGTCAGATCACTAATGCATGCTACGGCTATTTAGTGGGTGCTGAAGAAAAGTAGAGAGGTGTTAGCCCTGGAGCCAGATGACCCTCGTTTCAAATCCTGGCTTTGTCACTGAGCAGCTATAAGGCCTTGAGTAAATGATTTGACCAATTTTGTCCCTTATTTTGAGGATTAAATGAATGACTACAGAGTAAAGTACTAAATATGTGTAAACGATTATGACTATTATAATTCAGGAGATAGGGACCGTGGCACAGGCTGCTAGGTCTGCTTTCTCCTTCCAGTGGAAAAGCACCCCAATTCTTAGCTGGGCACATGGCTGCTTGGATGAGAGACTACATTTCCCACCAGCTCTTGTAACTAGCCACCTCCATATGACCAAGTTCTGGCCAATGGGATGTAGGCAGAAGTGGTTTGGCAGCTCGATGGCTGATTCCTTAAAGGACCAGGAGGCACAGTTTCTCCCTTTTTTCTCCTTTCTGCTGAGCAGAATGTGATAGTGGCTAGAGCATGCAGTGTGGACTGTGAGTTTGCAGCCATGTGTTGAGGATGACAGAGCAACAAGTCTCCCCAAGGACCTGGAGCCCATACTAGCCCCGGATTGTCTAATCTACTTGAGTGAGAAATAACCCTTTTCTTGTTTAAGTCACTGTCATTTAAGGTCGGCCCTAATTGCCTCTGAACAGAATTCTTTTTAATACAGGGACAGAGCAGTGAGCAAGATGCACAGTCCCTTCCCTCTGGGAAACTTACTGTAGTCAGGAAGAGAGACAATAATCATGTAAATTAATGAGAAAATTTCAGCGGTGGAAAGGACTATGAAGGAAGTAAACCAATGTGACAGATTACACGATGGGGAGTGAAGAAGGCCCCGAAGGACTCTGGGAGAAGTGTCCATTGAGAAGGCCTCTATCAGGAGGGGACAGCCGAGCTGAGCTCTGACAGATGCGAGAAGCATCCCTGCAAAGAGCACAGAAAAGGACCCCTCCTGGCCAGGATGGGAAGGAGGCAGCCCAGCTCTGCAATTCAGAGCCGATTCAGAGTGCGGGCTTTGGCACCGCGTGGTCCTGCGCCACATAGGCTGGCCCTGCTGCTCCCAGCTGTGTGACCTGGGCCAGCGGCTCTCCTCCCTGAATTTCAGTTTCTGTATCTGTAAACCGTGGAGCCTAATACTTCTTTACTCGGCAAGGGCCCACCGCATAGTAGGTGTTCAAAGAAAGACTACCATTTTAGAAGACATAGGTGAAAGTTCATGAAATTATAGAGGGGGCAGAGCCTGGGAGAGTCTGGAAAGCCGCAGGAGTGTGACCAAGGGAAGGGTATTCCAGGAAGTGGCCATAGGCCCTTCCTGCTCCCCATCCATCCCCTTCTGTGCTGGGATCACCCACCGCACCTCGTTGCTCCGGCTTCCAGTTCCTCCGTTTCCACCTCTGGCTGGTCCGTTCCTGACGGCGTCGGACGTCCTGGCTGGCGTTTTCTTCTCACCTCAACTCAAGTCCCCTGGCCTGGCAGGGGTTCCCTCACCTGAGGAGAGGGCTGGCGCCTAGGGGTCCACCTGGAGGGAGCTGTGGGTTTCCCTGGAGAACCGCTGCCCTCTGGCCGCTGCTGCACACTGGCTCTCCTAGACTGGGCTGCCTTCTTATAGATCCAGGCACAGAGGCTGGGGCCAGCCCCCAGAGGCCACCCCCACCTGCACACACAGACGATTGGCAGCTGGCTGGGAAGGGAGGGGCGGGGAAGTTGGGCGCCAGCTGGGCTCAGGAGGGACCCTCTGGTGCCACTGTGGAGTGGGAGGGGGTCCTGCAGTCCAGCTGTCCCAGGCCCTCCTTTCCCCCGGCCTGGCAAGCCACGGCTCCAGCCCCTGACCTCTCACTGTTACGCCCACCTCCTGCCTCTGGTTCTCCCCACTGGGGAAGCCAGCAACCACTTGCTCACTTGAGTGGCGCCCCATGGCCCCGAAGTAAAGGCCTGCCCCTCCCAGACCTCTTGCTGCTCCCGGGCCTCAGCCACACCAACCGCTCCTTCCCTCTCCAGCAAGTCCTTCCTCTCTCTCCCACTCACCCGACCCAGCCAACTCTCTTCCCATTCTCCCAGCCTTGGTTTTGAGCTCACCCATGTCACTTCCTCCAGGAAGCCTTCCCTGATGTCTGTGGCTGGATTAAAGCCTTTTATCTGAGCTGCCTGAAGTTCCTCCATCACAGCACATATTTAGGCATCTGTTTGATTTATATCTGTTCCCCTCTAACTAATGATTAGTCTATGCTGTTCACAGAAGTATCTGCAGCACTTAGCACAGGCGTCTGCACATGGCAGATACTTTATAAACATTTTTTTTTCTTTTTTTTATAAACATTTTTAAAAAAGATTTATTTTATTTAATTCTCTCCCCTTCCCCCCGTTGTCTGTTCTGTGTCCGTTTGCTGTGTGTTCTTCTGCATCCACTTGTATTATCAGGCGACACTGGGAAACAGTCTCTTTTTTGTTGTGTCATCTTGCTGTGTCAGCTCTCCATGTGTGCGGTGCCATTCCTGGGCAGGCTGCACCTTTCTTCACACAGGGTGGCTCTCCTTGCAGGGCATACTCCTTGCGTGTGGGGCTCCCCTACACAGGGGACACCCCAACATGGGGGACACCCCAACATGGGGGACGCCCCAACATGGCATGGCACTCCTTGCACGTGGCAGCACTGCACGTGAGCCGCTCACCACACCGGCCAGGAGGCCCTGGATATAAAGCCCTGGACCTCCTATATGGTAGGCAGACGCTCTAGCAGTTGAGCCACATCTGCTTCCCGCTTTATACACATTTTTAAAGGAAGGAAGGAGAAGAGTTAGTCCAGTCTTTCAGGACAGATGAGAGGCTGGGCCCAGGGTGGTCAGGTATCCTGCCCGCCTCCCCAGGGTGAGTCCTCATTCCCCCCTCCCCTCTCCCCTGCAGATGCTGAAAGGCTGAGCTCTCAGGTCTCCAGAAAAGCCAGAGCAGGGAAGGCTGAAACTCACATCTGAGCTGGAGCTTGTGCATGCAGTGCATCCCTTCCTACACTGCCACCACACCCCACCACCCCACCTGACTCCCTGTCCCCACCTTCCCCATTTTGGGGAGGCTGGAGAGGAGCCTTTGCTGGCTGCAGATTTAGCCCTCGGATGCATGTGCGTGTGTCCCAGTTATGTGGTGCTGTGTGTGCATCAAATCAATTACTGAGAAGTAACATTGAAACCTACCTTGAGGCTTGTGGCCAGCTTTGGCGTTTCTTCTGTATTTAATATATTGATGTTCCCAGAATGGACAGAGGCTGGGCCTTCTCGCCCCCAGGAGGCCCTGGCTGAATCCTAAGAGTCCTAGGTTTGAATCTAGCCTGGCAGGGGGCCTCTGAATCAGCGTCCCAAGGCCCTGAGGCCTAGCACTGCCACCTCAGGACCCTCATCTGCAACTCGGGACTAACACTCTCTCCCCAGCCTTCTCTGGGGTGTTTGGTAGAGGCCAAGGGTAAAGCTGATGGAGCAGAAGGGAGGGTCCAAGGAGGCAGCTGCAAAGCACCCCGGGATGGAGGGGTGGGCAATCAGGAGGCCGAGGCTCCTTGCCAGTGAGGGCAAGGGGTGCAGGCCGGGTGGGGAGAAGAGTCATCCCGCGGCTACTCTAGTCAGAGCGGGGAGGAGGAGAAAGGCAGCATGGTTTACCGGCACCTGGGACGTGCCCTCTCAGCTGGGCGGGCTCTGCAGGACGCTGGGCTTTTCTCGGGGCACCCCTCAGACGGCACCCTGCAGGCTGCTCATTGTGTGGCTGCTGTTGGGACTCCTCCCGGTTTCCTGAGCGCCCACACCCTGCCAGGGCTGGGGATGCGAGGACCCGCCGGCTGCAGCACACGGCAGGAGGCTCGTCTGTGCTCTAAAGGGGGTCCCCGAGGCAGCGGGCCAGAGAGGAGGCCCCCTAACTCCTGGGAAGGGGATGGGGGAGCCCCTTCAAGCTAGGACCGCAGGAGGGTATGACGCCCCCACCTGAGGAGCCGATGGGCGTGTGCTCGGTCCCCACGCGGCCACAGCAGGCGACCACCGGAGTTCAGCCCGAGGACCACGAGGCGGGGGAGGGAGAAGGGCAAGGGAGGGCGCCGGCGGGGCCCCGAACGCCGGGACCTCGGCCTCCCCGCTCCTCGCGAGGGCCGGGCCCCGCAGCCCGGGAGGGGAGCTGAGCCCCAGCGCCCCCCACGCGCGCCCCTCCCCGCGGCTCGCCCTTTCAAGTCGGCGTCCCGCGTCTGCCCAGCGGGTCCCAGGGCGGGGGCGGCGGCGCCGACATCAAAGCCCGCCGCCCCCTCCGCGCGCCCCGCCGCCCCCTCCGCGCGCCCCGGGACCGGGTGGCGGAAGGGGCGGGGGAGGCGGGCTCCCCTTTCATCCCGCGGCCGCGGCCCGGGGCGCGGACCTCCGCGACTGCCGAGCGTCTCTGCCGGGCAGGTCCCTGCAGGCCCCGCGGGCCAGGAGGAGCCGACGGGGCCGGGAGCAGCGGCCGCGGGGCCTGCGCTCGGGAGCCGGGCGCCCCGAGTTCCGGGCCCGGCCGCGTGGCCTCGGGCGGCGCCCGCCTGGGGAGGGGCCGCGGGCGGGAGGCGCGGGCGGCGGAGGGCAGCCCCTCCTGGAGCTACGATCCCTGGTCCCCTGCCGTCCTAGGGAGGATCCCCCCGGGGCAGGGGCCGCCTCCTCGCGCCACGAGCCGGTGTCCCCACCCAGCCCCGTGCGCGCCTGGCTTCCCCTTGCGCTCCAGGGAGCGGGTTGGACGCTGAGGGTCGTCCTCCGGCTCGAGGTGGACACGGCCCGCCTTGCAGCTCCGTGTCCCCTCCGGGGCAATAAGGACGGCGGGAAATGGCGCGACCTTTCTGACTGACAGGAATAAAAACGGTCGTAAAGAAGCAACAACAGTAATAATAATAACAACGTAGGAGCCGTTCTGTGGCCAGCCCGCCCTCCCGGCAGGTCCCGTGTAAGCTCAGGGGCCTTGTTCGCTGGCGTGGGGACACGGCCTCTTGTCAGGTGGAAGTTGAGGCGCCGGCAGGGGAGTGGCCAGCCCCGGGCCTGGCACAGGCTCCTTTCTCCCTGGATTCTCCCTCTGCTCTTCGTGCCCGTGGCCCCCTCTGATTGCCAGGCACGCAGGTGGGTGAGCCCAGGCTGGGAACCATGAAAGCACCCAGACAGCACCAGGCGGGGGCAGCTACCCTACTCCCCCATTGTAAAGACGAGGAAACTGAGGCACTCGACAGTCACACAGCTCAGAAGCTGAGACGGGTCTTGACCCGGGGCTTTGGCCCTGGGGTCTTGGGGCTTAGCCACTGCCTCTGGGGTAGGACAGGCAGGGACAGAGGGGATGGGCAGGGACCATCCAACACAAAGCCCTGGCTGGCGGGTGCCCGTGACACAGTGTGGGGCTGGGGCGCAGAGATGTGACTGGCAGGCTACTGTCTCACAGGAAGTCGCAGAGTCATGATTTGAACACCGTCTGTCTGGCTCCAGAGCTCAAGTGCCTGATACTATAGCATCAGCTTCAGAGAGCAGGAGCCCCCTCCCCAGCTGTCGGATCCTGCCCTCCCACCCAGCCACCAAGATGGGTCAAACAATGCATGGTTTGCAGGGCCCCGAAGGGTTTTTCTGTGCGGGAGGGTGGGGATGGGGGTGTGTGTGGGGGTGGGAGTGGGTATGGGTGGGAGGGGGGTCTTATTTGCCAAGTGGGGGCAGTTTTAACGAAACTCTCCCAGGATTCCTGGAGCACCCAGGCTTTTGGGACCACATGGGAGCATGGGTATCCAGCAGATGCCACCCCAGCCCAGAGATTTAAAATTCCTCCCTGGAAAATCAGATAATCAAGGAAGTCAAATACCGTGAAATGAGTGTGATCCTTTGCCAGAAACCCAGAGGGAGCCTCAGAGAGTCATCACAAGGCAAGGGTGGGTGGGCTTTAGAGAATGAGGCCCACCTCTCATCCCACAGTTAGGGAAACTGAGGTACAGAGAGCAGCACGGAGATTGCCCCCATAGGTCCCACGTGTTGGCCAGCATTTCTCAGGGCCTCCTATCTGGCAGGCTTGGTGTAGGGGCCTGCTCAGTCCCTGCCCGCAGTGTGCTAATGAGGCTGCCATTCTTTAACTCTGGGCTTGCTAAGAGGAGAACAGCAGGGGCCGGGCGTCATCCTGGCGTCATCACCTCCCTTGAGGAGGCAACGGCTAGGCTAAGACCAGGGCTGAGTAGGGGTCAGTAAAGCTGGCGGGAAGAGCATTCCAGACACAAGGAGCAACATGTGCAGGAGCCCTGGGGCTGGACGGTGGTTTGCTCCAGAGAGAGCTGCAGAGAGTGAGGGGGGTGTGGAGGGGAAAGGCAGAGAGCGGGGAGCAGGCTGCAGAGGCGGGGGTCAGTGCCAGGTGAGGGAGAGGGCCAAGCAGGGAGAGTCAGGGCTGGCCACCAGGATTCCAGCCTGCAGGGCCACGACACCGCCAGGGACGCCCCGGAACCTCAAACCCCAGTCAGAGGGGCAGAAAGAGGGGCCTTCTGGGTAAGGGAAGACTCTGTGCAGGAGAGAGAAGGGAGCAGTCTCCAGTTCTGTTCTAAATCTTGCTCCATTGAGCTATTAAAAGAAAAAGGGGAGACCAAAAGGGAAGATTTGCAAGTTAGATTTACCCTCAATTCTGTTAAACCACCCAAAGCCTTAGAGAAGAGTATTAGGGTCTTACCTCCACAAATGCTGGAAACCCAGGCTTGCAGGCCCGCGGAGGCCACTCTCTGTCCTCCCAGCACTGAGGGAACTTGGGATGGGCAGCCTGGACTGCGAGTGCAGCTCACGCGGTCCCCGCCATCCACCTGTGGGCAAACAGGCCCCGGGTAGACCCGGTGGCTCCCCCAAACCTGGCTTGGCACTTCGCAGAAGTGTGCGGTTTACAGGGTTAGGCTGTTTCCACCATAGGGTGGAGAAGTGATAGAGGGGGTGAGCAAGTCTTTTCCTTGCCTGTGTGTGCAGAAAGAAAGAAGGGAAGGAAGGGAGAGGAGGAGGGAGGAAAGAGGGAGGAAGGAGAGAAGAGAGAGGGAGAATGGAGAGGGGAAGGGGCGATGAGGAGGTGGGAGGAGGGAGGCAGAAGGAAGGGGGGAATAAGGGGAGAAAGGAGGGAAGGAAGAAGAGAGGATGAAAAAGAAAGGAAGAAGGGAGAAAAGACAGCAGGCAGGGAGGAAGACGGAAGAGGGAGGAAGGGAGGGAGGGGGAGGGGGAGGGGGCAGTCGGGAGGGGGCAGGCAGGGATGCTGGTGGGGAAGGGAGGGGGGAGGCCGGCTCCCCATGGCTCTGGAAGTTTGAGCTCGGCTTTCGGCTTTCGCGGGGCAGCCTGCTGCCCGTGCCGGATTGGCCAGGGCAGGTGGGTGCCCGGCATCCCTGCAGACCCACTGCGGGCATCCGCACATAAGAGGACCACACGCACTCAGAGGACACGAGCCCCCAGCGCAGGGGGGATTATTTTTAAGGCTGAGACAACACCACAGGTTTTATCCAAACCAGTTCCCTTCTCCGGGATAGGGAGGCGGAAAACAGATTTCGAAGGCAGGCTTTGAGTAAACAATGTACAATAAAAATAAAGCTTTGAACCCAAATGCTGACTCGCAGCCTCGGGCACTTTCAACCAGCTGATGCCAGCCTTCCCTTGGCAACCCAGCACAGGCCTGGGGGACGTGCCAGGAGCCTGGGCACAGCTGGGACCTAGGGGACCAGGTACCCACACTGGCCTCCCCCCATATACCACCTGGCCCAGCCCCACCCTCCAGACCTAACGGGGATACCCACCAGTTCCATCCTGGTAGCTCTGTCAAACTAGAAGGGTCCTTTGCCTAATGCTCACCTGCTGAAGTTGGGGGGTGGGGGGAGCACCCCCTGGCATGAGGGAGGTCATGAGAATGTGGCGAGGGGCAGTTAGTCTCAGGAATGTGAACCTGTTCTTGGCAGGCAGTGCGGTGTGGCAGATTGCACTCATGGCTTGGCTGTGTGACCCTGAGGCAGTGGTTGCATCTCTCTGAGCCTCATGTGGAAATGATGATCCTTACAATGTTCCCTTCGTGGGACAGAGCTGTAGCTCCCTCCATGGTGGCCTCTGAGATTAGGATGGAAGAAAGGCTGGGGGGGGGGGCCGGGAGGGCTCGGCATCTTGGCAAGGGGATTCAGGGCATCGGGGACTGGTCTTTCTCATGCCACACCCTTGCTGGACCTGAGTGTCTCCTATACAATTACATGACCTTGAAAGAACATTTCCTGTCCTCCAAATTAGAAGATCAAGTGAGAAAGCTAGGTGCAGAAGGGAGTATATAATACAGAATCTATCTAAAATGTACTTTAAAATGTGAAATACTTGTGTGTACGTACCTCCAGGTCTGTGCACAGAATCCCTCTGGAAGGTGCATGGGGAACTGGCTTGCCTGGTGGGAGGGACCAGGCTGAGCGGGGAGGCGCTGGGAGGGGCTGACTTCTCCCTGATTTCCTGCTGGTGCTTTCCGGATGTCGTGCTGCATGTTGGTATTATCTACTCAGTAAATGGCTGTGGAGGTATTTTTTCATTTTCTCGCTTTTTTGTTTTTGTATTTTATTTCACTTTTTCGATGTAGAGGTATTTTTAAGGAATTTCCGAACTCCGTTGGCCACTGGCCGGGCTCCTGGGAGCTGCGCCGCGGGACCGTCATCTCCCAGCTGTGCACCTGCCCAGCCTACCCCGCCCCTCAGCCCCTCTGCCCGCGGTTGAGCCACCCCGAGTCCCCTAACCAGCCAGGCTGCGTCCTGCCTTCAGCCAGCGTGCTGGCCGGCCGGCCGCCCTCCCCCAAGCCCCAGGCCAGTCTGTAGCCTCCTCCAAGCATCCTGCCTGGGCGCTCCTGCCAGCCCTCTCTGGAGCCCCTAGCCCAGCATTTGTCATAGTTTAATGCCTGTGTCCAGGACTGACACAGGGTGACACACTGTCCAGGGTGACACAACTTGTGGGGCCCAGAGCAAAATGAAAATGGGGGGGGCTCCTTGTTTAAAAAACTTAAAATTTCAAGATGGCCGCAGCAGAGCATGAAAGCAGCTGTGGGGTCCCCTCACACGGGGACCCTGTGTGGCTGCACAGCTTGCACGCCTGGAAGGCAGCCTTGCCTGCATCTCTCCCACCAAAACATGCGCCCCCGAGGCAGGAACCTGGTCTGTCTTGTTCACCGGCCACTCAGCACAGAGATACTGTATGCAGTAGATGCTCCATAAATGTGTTCCATGAGTGAATGAAGAAATGGAGTGAAGGAATGGGCATTACTGGCCAGTAATAAACAGCCTGTATACGCTGGCTATGGCCCTGCCCCGGAGGTGATCGCTGTCTTGTCCTGCAAGAACCCTGAGGAGGGTGAGGTTCCCTTGGCTGGAAGAAATTTGGGCCAGCTCCCTGGAGGAGGAACCCTTAGCCTCAGCCCCAGAGAAGGAACAGTGCCCTCTTTTTTTTTTTTTAAAGATTTATTTTTATTTTATTTCTCTCCCCTTCCCCCCGCCCCAGTTGTCTGCTCTCTGAGTCCATTTGCTGTGTGTTCTTCTGTGACCGCTTCTATCCTTATCAGTGGCATCGGGAATCTGTGTTTCTTTTTGTTGCATCATCTTGCTGTGTCAGCTCTCCGTGTGTGCGGCGCCATTCCTGGGCAGCCTGCACTTTCTTTCATGCTGGGCGGCTCTCCTTACAGGGTGTACTCCTTGCGCGTGGGGCTCCCTTACATGGGGGACACCCCTGCGTGGCAGGGCACTCCTTGCGCGCATCAGCACTGTGCATGGGCCAGCTCCACATGGGTGAAGGAGGCCCGGGGTTTGAACCACGGATCTCCCATATGGTAGGCGGACGCCCTAACTACTGAGCCAAGTCCGCTTCCCTGTGCCCTCTTTTGATGTCATCTGTGCTTCCCCATCACAGCACTTATCACACTTTAAGTGAAAAAAAAACCTAGCTGTGTGATCCTGGGCAGGTTACTTAACTTCTCTCTTCTTTGGTTTCCCCATCTGTAGTATGGGGCTATAGGGAGTGTCCTCATTCCTGGAACAGTAAGCTCTCAGTGTGTAAGTGTTTGAACCAGTGCCTGCACATAGCACTTGCTCAACAGCGCTTAGTCATTTCTCTTCTGAGATTTCCTGCTGGACCCCGAGTTCCATGAGGTCAGCGTCAGGTATGTCTTGCTCACCTTCATTCTCGGTCATCCTAATGAACATTATGGGAATGGCTGTTAGAAGGGAGTCGATGCATGAGACAGCCTGGGGAGTGGCTTCCTCCTCCAGAGAATTCTTCGGGTGCTCAAGATTGCTGGAAAGTGCCTGGGCCGGCAGGTTCCTATGGGAAGACTCTTTGGGGTTTGCTGGCCTCTGCAGCCCTGAGAACTGGAAGTCTGCCCAGAACACAGCAGGGTGCTCCCTGGGGAGGCCTGGGAGCTGGGGGGGGGGGGGCAGGGGGTGGTCACCAAAGCCACCACGGCTCCCAGGTGTAGACAATAAGCTGGGGAAACTGTGGCTGGTGATTCATGAAGGGTCCCCAAGGCCCCATGAGGGGAGGGGGCAGACGAGTTGTTCCTGGCTGCTATTCTTGGGGTCCAAGTTCAGGAGCGCTCCAGAGCCCTGGAGATCCCTGGCCTGGCCTGGTACGGAGGTTGGTCCTTTCCTGCGGCTTGGACTCGGGCTGGCTCCAGAGCTGGCTCCCATGGGCCCAAACTGGACAGTGAGCATCTCCTATGTCTCCCCCTTCCTGGGCTTATTATAGGGCGGGGATTCTTAACAAGGGGTCTGCGAGCTTGAATTAAAATTCAAAAAAACATTCTTGTGGGGACGCGTTGGTGTGGGTGTGATACATTCATTATATAACGCACAGTATAGTGTGGACTTAGTAAGAGGTCTGTGGTTTTCGCCTGACTGGCAAAGGGGTCCATGGAACAGAAAAGGTTAAGAACCCCTGTTATAGGGGAATGTTGAGGTTTGTGGAACTGCCTGGAGGTGGCGGCACACATCTCCGTGGAGTTGTCTGATGGCCTCCAATGGGAGCCCCTGAAGTCCATCTGTCACTTGGGGGGAAGGACAGAAAGACGCAGAAGGGCAAAAAAAGGGCAAGAGGGAGGGCATTTGGGGGCAGGCGCTGGATAAAGGGCACGACAAAGGCAGAGTGTCTGGAAGGGGCAGTGCGCAGCCTCTCTTGGCTGGGGCACAACACGTATGCACATGTGTGTGTCTTGGCTAGAGCAGGGCCTGTCCCCTGCCTGGTCACTAGCCCTCCCCTGTCCCTTGCCTTCCCCGGTCCTTGCGTGGCATTGCGGTGCCAGCCTCCTTCCTGCACTTCCCATCCTCCCGCCCAGTGCTGACCACACCCCCCTTGCTGCTGCCAGACAGCCCAGGTGTCCACCCCGTGCCCCTGCAGACTGGCTGGGTCCCCCCCAGGCTCCCAGAGCCCCAGGCCTCCCGCTTGTCACCCTGTCTTGGAATTGCCTGCGTCCATGCCCTCCAGCAACTGTAGGCTCCAGAGGGCAGGGCTGGTCACTCCAGCGCCAGGTGTGCCCGGCACCCAGCCCGGCACGCAGTAGGTGTCTGAGGAACTGGGTGAGCCCCGGGGGCCAGCTGATGCCCCTGGAGCCCCTCTTGGGGCTGACTTCACTCGGGTACGAGGTCTTCAGCGCCCACCCCTCTAACCAGCCTGGGGCCTCCTCTCCTCCCAGGCTCCCCGCCCCGGGGCAGGTTTCCTGCCCCTACCCACCCCTCGCTCCTGCCCCTCTGCCGGCCCACCTCCCCTTCTCTCCAAACTCCCCTTTTCCGAATCAGTCACTCTCTCCCCGACCTCGCCCCGATTCTCCCTGCTTCTGCGGCCCCCCATGTGCTGGAGGTTGGACACCCCTCCTTGGGGCAG
Organism: Dasypus novemcinctus; assembly: GCF_030445035.2. NCBI lineage: Eukaryota > Metazoa > Chordata > Mammalia > Cingulata > Dasypodidae > Dasypus > Dasypus novemcinctus. The sequence goes on along the minus strand of NC_080680.1, from coordinate 87,578,631 downwards.
GAAGGAACCCCCAGACCACCGCTCCCACCCTGGGGACAGGGCGCTCCTCAGTACTGCTTTTCCCTGAGACGTGGGACCTCCTGGGCAGAGGCGCTGCTGTACTCGGGTGTCTCACTGCGCTGACTTTGAACTCTGACTCCAGCACTTAACTCTGGGCCTCGGTTTCCCCAGCAACAAATGGTTGTGCTGAGAATGGCTTAGGGGAGAAGGCCAGCCTGCGCTCGCGTGGCTGAGGGCTGACGTTGGCGGAGGCGCGCGTGGCCTCGTCCCAGCTCCGCTCCTGGCGGCCACAGCCCCGACCCCCTACCCTCCCTGGGCCTCCTTTTCCTTCTCCGTGAAGGTGGCTAAGGAGAGGCCGTGGGGAGCATGGGAACGTCCAGGAAGAGGGGCACTGGCTCTCCCACTGCTCCCCCATGTTGCTCTGCTCACGTCAGAATCCACCTGCACCCTCTCCTCCCCCCAGGTAGACCCAGCTCCCGGCGCCCCCGCCCCGGCTTGGCCCGGGGATGGATGAGGGTAGAATGGGTGGAGGTGACCTCTCAGAGGCCAAGGGCACATCCGCACTCACCGAGCCTGGGGCTGGGGTTGAGAGCCTACTTGCCTTGCCCCCCCCCAGCAACTCAGGGGGTCTGAGGTTGAGAAGAGGAGCCAGGCCAGGCCCCCCATCCAGCTTTGCCACTCCCTGGAGACAGGTGGAATCATGTGGGGCGAAAGGAGAAGGGGGCCCTGTTGGGACCCCCCAGGGGTGGTCCTGGCCAGGGAGGGCTGAGGCTGAGGACCTGAACAGCTGGGAAGGGGTCCATCCCCCCACTGCAGCACTCCCACCCCCCCCAGGCCTCCTCGGTTGGCCAAGTTCAGGCTGTGCCGGCACTGGAGGAGCCAGACCAACAGCGGGGAGACAGAGGCCCCCAGGGGCCCGGCTGGGAGCATCTGTGTCCTCCAGACCCTGGAAGGTGGGTGCTGGGGCCCCGGGAGACCCTAACTGTGGGAGGGTGAGTGTGTGTGGTGCCCGTGCGGTGCGCCGGCCTGTGTGTGCAGGGGTGTGGACCTGGAGGGTGTGTGTCTGTGCCGGGTGTGCATGGCGTCTGTGGAGTGCGTGTGTGAGCAGGTGTGCTTCCCGACGTGTGCCCGTGCAGCGTGCTTCTCCGTGGCTGTGCAGTGTGGGTGCACACGTGTGTCCTGGTGCCTGTGGGTCCGTGTGGTGTGTGTTTCTCCGGTGACTCTGATGTGCAGGGTGTGAGTGTGTGGTGCTTGTGTGTCTCCGCGCCTACGTGTGTGCTGAGCTTGTGCTGAGCAGAAGGGCGGCAGGTGAGGCTGCCGCGGCCCCCAGGTCTGCAGGAGGCAGAACCCACGTTTGTCGAGAGGGAAAGGAAAACAGAAAACTGGGGGCAAAGGGAAAGAATAAAGGCACAAATACGGGAAGGGGCCGGGGAGGCGCCAGCGCTGAGGGGTGGTGCGAGCGGGGAGGAGGGAGCGGGGGAAGGACGCCCCTCGGGCCAGGACCCCCGGGATCCCGAGCCCCTCCCGGGTCCCGAACCCCCGCGCCCCGCCGCAGCCTCCCCGGAGGGGCCCGAGGCGGCGCGGCCCAGCCCACCCCGCCCCGGCAGGTCCCCGCAGGGCTCCCCGCCACCGGCGCTTTGAGATCGCGGGGGGCCGCGATCCGTGGTGAACGAGCTCTGCGTGGAGCCCGAGGCGCCGCCAAGGATTTTCCCAGCCGCCTCCCCGCCTTCCTGTGCGGGACTCAATTTTCTGTGCTCGTTGTGACAGCGCCGATGCGAGCTTAGCAGTTTTTGGTTTCACCACCACCAAAAATGAGAGGGAAGCTGGGGGGCTGGGGGGGCCGTTTCTCCCCTTGGGGTCCGGCCCCGAAAGGAACGCGGCGGCGCGGCACTGAGCAGGAACGAGGGCGGTGTCGGGAGGAGGGTGGTGCAGGCGGGAGGACGCGAGCGGGAGCGCGAGGGCGGAAAGTTTCCGACCCTTCTGCGAGAGGCTGAGAAGTTTCGGCCGCGCCGGGCGGCGCCAAAGCCAGGCCAACACTGCCCCCGCGTGGGCACAGGACGGCGCTGCAGCCGCCGGCCCTTTGGCTTCGGCTCAGCGGCCCTTCGGGGGAAACTGAGGCTCAGAGAGGGCAAGGTGGGCCGCGCAAGGTCACGGAGAAGAATCCAGCTTTCTCTGAAGACCCTTTGGCTTTCCAGGAAATAGAAATACTGGGCTGGGGAGCAGGGGCGTCAGAGTCCAGAGAGGAGGGGAGGGTGGTCTTCCCAGGGATTGAAATCCTGCTCCAGGCTGCCTTCAAGAGGGGTTGTAGCACTGCCCCCATCCCTTCCCTCTCGGGGTTTATCCAAACTGTGCCTACATCTGTCACCTTTCTTCTGCAGTCAGGGCACTCCTTCAAAAAGGCCTCCTCCATCCACAACCTATCTGGCCCAGCAATGATCCACCGCCATCCAGCCCAAATCTGGCCCTCGGCAGCAGATGCCTTTCCTGTTACTGACACTGTGCCTGGATGTGGAGTCCACGGCTGTTACCTCACTGGCCGGAAGGTGGCGATAAAGACCTGGAATCTGCGAATTGGGGTTGGGGGCAAAGGGCATCTTCCAGAAGAAGAGGCTCAAACTCTGTCCAGGGGGTTGGAATACAGGTGTGGCCGCACAGACCTGGCAGATGGGTGTATGCTGGTGGCACTGGGGGCTCTGGGTCAGCTCAGGATTCCAGGCCGTGCCTGCCACCTTGCCTACCACCACCTCCTAAGCTGGCTTTGAACACTTCCTCGCCCTGTGCTCTCCCGAAACACACACACACACACACACACACACACACACACTGAAACATCTGGCCCTGGGCCATCCTCGTGCTTATGTTTGTCCCCACAAGGGCCTCTTTCCCTCAGCTGGCTGGAGCCTGGCTGCCCTCACCCCATGCGGAGAGTCAGCAAAGCAGCTCCAGTCAGAGATGGAGGCTGCAGGGTGGGTGACGGTGGGGGGTGGGGTGGACTCCACCGCTGGCTCCAATCCATGGCTGGTACCTGCTGCAGGTGTGGCCTGATCCAGGTCCACAGTGGCTTGGGTTCAAGGTGCATGACAGGCTCTCCCACCTTCCCGAACCCTGAGGACGCCCCCACCCCTCAGCTCTGTCCCAGCAGTGATTCCACATGCCATCACCCTCACTGCCCCGGCCCAGGAGCCCCCGGAAATCAGCAATGAGGCACAGGGAGGGGCTTGTACCGTGAGACCTGGCAGCGGGTCCCAGACACCTGGGATGTGCGTTTATTTGAGGGGTGGGGGTGGGGGCCTCTCCTCAGTTCGGTGGCCACCCTGTGGGCTCCAGCAGGGGTTCACCTCTGAGCCCGCTGTGGGGTGGTGGAAGGCAGCCGGAGCTGGATCCCCTTGGAGTGGCCTCGCTTCAGGACCGACTGCAGCACCAATTTGGGCAGGAAGGACTCCTAGAGGGAGAGGGAGGATTAGCTGGGCGCTGCGGGGCCTTGGTACAGGAGATGGGCCCCCTGAGCCCAGTGGAATTTGGCATCCCAGCCCTACGGGACAGGCCCTGCTTCCATTTTCCAGGCAAGGAAACCGAAAGGCAGAGAGGTAAAGCAACTTCCCCCAGGCCCCGGCGCCTGCAAGGATGGAGCTGGGGTCTGAACCCAGGCAGCCCAGCTTGAGAGCCCAGCCTGGACCTCTGCTCCGGGGAGCGGGTGCAGGTGTGCAGGGCCTGGCCACTGCAAGGGCTCATGGGGATGGGGAGCCTGGGGAGGCTGTCCTCTGCCTGCCCCTGACCGTCCCACCAGGCAGGGGTGCCCCCGGGGCCGGCCGGCTGCGCAGATGCTCACCAGCTTCTGGCTCCAGGAACGGGGCGATTTGCCCTCTTGCTCCAGGACGCTGTGGGCATCGAGGGAGGTTTGGAGGTCCCCCCGCTGCCCCTGGGTGGTGGCCCTGGGGATGAAGGGCAGGCTGCTGTTCCCGGAACCATTCTCAGAGAGGCGGCCCTGCAGCTTCTGGGTGGGCCTGAGGGAGACAGGAGCCCTGAGTGGCAGGGTGGGACCCTGAGTCCCAGGCCCCACCCATAATTGGCAGAGCTCTCGAGGGCCCAGACTGGCAGCCCCTTCCCCTGCTGCATGGGGAGGTCCGCGGAGTGAGGAGGGGGCACCCCGGCGATGCGTGCAGGACCCGTCCTCTCCCCTAGGAAGCCTCACGGGCTGGGGCAGTCCCAACTGCGCAGATCGCTGGCGGCGGCCTTCTCCTTCTTGGCCCTGGGGCGCAGCACCCTGGGCAGACTTTCCAGCCATCTTCCCACACCCCCGACCACCTGCTCCGCCACTGCCGACTGGCTGGCTGCCCGGTCCTTGAGGAGGCACTGCTGGACTGGGGAGAGAGGGCAGGGGTCAGGCCCTGCCCGGGGACACTGGGGTCCCCGCCCTCTCCTCCTCCCTCTGGCGGGCAAGGGCGGGCAGAACCCCGTCTCCAGGGCAACCCAAGTCTCCCCAGCGCCTTCTGGCTGCCTCCAGGGAACACTTGGGTTTTAAAACCATCTTGCATGACAGTTTCTGCTGTTATTATCCAGGCCAAGCACCCCACACACACACGTCCACTCCTGCTTCAGCCCCAAATGTACCCCCTTTCCCACCGTGAGAAGCACGGTGGCCCCGCCATGGATTTCCGAGGGAGGAGCAGATGTCCCTGGGCTGGGAACCTTTCCTGCCCAACCGCTGCCATCCTGGCTGATCAGGGTCCCCACACTCCCCAAGGGCTGCCTCAGGATGGAAAGGGTTGGGGAGCAGCAGGCCAGACCCCTCTCTTCTCCTGGTGTCCTAGGGCCCAGACCCCAGCTCCTTGTGGCCAGTGGATGGCTAGAAGTGCCTGCCACCTGCCAACCCATGAAATTCTCTCTCCTGGACCTCCTTCTTTCTCTGGATCCCCAAGAGTGGCTGTGGGACACTCTGGCTTCTTTTCCTCACTGTTACGTGATCTTCCCAAGCCCCTGCCACTCTCAGAGCCTCAGTTTCCCCATGAAACAATCAGAGGGTTGGGCAAAATCACAGCTTCTATCTCTTGACTTCCTCTAAGTCTAGGAAGATGCACTTTCTAGCTGAGCCCGTGGTGTGGAGGCTCAGTTCCTTCTTAATCCGAGAAGGCCCTGGATTTATAGAGCTTTACACCCAGAGCTAGTCTTTGGGCAGCCATTTCCTGACACTGCACATCATAGGTGCTCAATAAAGAGGTTCAGGATGTGGACTGTGGGGGCACGGAGGCTTGCGGCATGCTGCCGTGTGCAGGGCTGAGAAGAAAAGAGGCCGGGCAGGTGGAGAAAGGTGGAGCTTCATACCGTCGTGGCAGGGCAAGGAAATGCACGTCTTCCTGCCTTCCTCTTGCCACCCCCTGGAAACTGCCAAGCAGGACACTACTACACCCACCCCAGAAGCTGCTCAGAGCTGGGGCAGTTCTGTTTCTGTGCCTGACCGGGCAGTTCCTGTCTTCTCCAGGAGAGGGGAGCTTTGCTCTGGACCTTCCTAGGCACCACCCCAGCCAAGACCCCGAGGTCCGCCTTTGTGGAGATGGGAGGAAGAGGCTTCCAGTGGCTTCTGGATCTTTTCAGTCCCTGTAGGCCTTCGGGGAGTGGAGGTGGGGGCGACATGGAGTCAGAAGGCCATGGGAGGTTCAGCCGTGAGGACCCTGTGGCAGTGAGAAGACCTGCAGCGGTGGCCAAGCCTGGGTGGCTATCCCTCCCGGCACCACTTGCCTTAGGGCACCTCTGCTGGGCCGCTGACCTCTCCTTGGTCATTGAATGTCACCCTGAATTCCCCCAGAGTCAGAGTCAGCGGCCTCTTGGCTCTCGCAGACCAGCTCCTCACCTTGTTCCCAGGGGCCTGCGGCCACAGCTTCTGCCCTCCAGGTTCCAGAACTCTCCTCGAGTCCCGGGGCTTCCCGTCCTCACCGGCTTACCCGCACAGTTGCGCTCCCAGTAGCGGAGAGCTGTGTCCCGGAGGGTCTCGTCAGCGAATCGTACTCGGAAAGGGCAACACCGCCGGCGGGGCAACGACCCTTCCCCCGAGGAGCTGGGGGTGAGCACGGCCTTGAGCGCGGGGGCCTGTGGACTGCAGGGCCTTCTGAGAGAGGACAGGAGCCCGTGAGGGCCAGGGGCTGAGCCGCGCGACCCCCAGCCCACCTCGACAGCTCACATGCCCCAACACGGGACTCGCGCCGTGATCCTGGATGGCGCCTGGCCTCTGTAGGAGGAGGCTAGTAGGTATCGCAATTTCAGGAGCTGGAGTCTACTGAGCACTTCCGACCTGCGCGGCCGCGGGCTGAGCATATCTGCGTCATTCACCAAACCCACACCACCTTGTGAGACACTAGTATACCCGTGTTACAGCTGAGGAAACTGAGGCATAGATAGACTGTGTGACTTGCCCAAGATCACACAGCTGGTAAGGGGTGGAGCCAAGATTTGAACCCTGCTTGCAGACTTCTTTATCTTAAATACCCTTGCTTATATATGAAGCAATGTAGCAGAGGGACTAAGAATACAAACCCGGGGGCCAGGCAGTCCTGGCCTTCAATTCTGACTCTTTTGAGCCTCAGTTTCCTTATCTGTGAAATAAGGGTCATTGTTATGCCCACTCCACATAGCTGTGAAGAGATGAAATGCGCTACTGTCTGCAAAGCGCTCCGTCCAGGGTCTGCAGGGCCCAGGGCAAACATCTCTATCTGGGAGCCTTTTTTAGTATAATCCCAATGGTGGGACCTTGGGCAGTGAACCCAAACTCCCCTGAGTCTCCCACTTTGCAGTTTTCTCCTTTAAATTATATATGACATATTCCATATTGTATATCATTTATTGTACATTATCTATTATAGGCAACATTCTCTTAAGAGGTTGATGAGTATCAAATAACTTATATTATGCATCTAATAGAGGTCCTAGTACAGGGCTTGTGCTCAGTAAAGGGTCCCTGCTATTGTTATATTTATTGTTATTAATTTCCACCTCAATGGAAGGCTGCTGCAGGAGGGCCTGCTTGACCCAGACATGGCTCTGTTTTTCAGAAATGCCATAGCTGACCTTCAATATATACATATCGATATATCTGCACTCACTCATCTGACTGCGTCTGTCTGTCTGTATGGATAGAGGGGTTGATTTCCACCAGTCCACTGAAGAGCTAAGCATCCTGGAGGTGGCCAGCACAGTGCCTGGCTACAGGCACTGGGGCCTAGGTATCCAACAGTTGTCTCCTTATGAATGAATGTCTACTCTGTCCTGGCCTCAGTGTGGGAAGCACCCCAGATCTGCCTGCCAGTCCAAAGTCAGCTTCTCCACTCAAGGGCACCCCAGTGGACCCCGTGGGTCAACCAGGGACTCTCACATGAGGTAAGGCGCTCAAGTATTGTCTCTTGTGCATAAAAATCTGTGCCTATGTCAGTCCCTCCTTTTGATCACATTTGAGCTACTGAGTTCCATATTTTTATTACACCTTGCGGGAAACAGTGTGTTTATTTGGCCTGACTGGTTTAAAGTTCCTGGGACAGCAAATGTGTTTCATTTCTTAGGCTCTCTCTGATCCATCAGTATTGTCTGCCTGGAGCAGTCTATCAGGAAGGATCAGTTACCACTGGCTGCCCTGGGTAAAGGATTAGGTAGAGTGGCATTTTGAAGAGCATGTTAAGCCTGTTTAAGCCAGAGGAATTTTTTTTCCTTCTACCCCCTCCATTAGGACCATGGCATGCAGGCCCAGGTAAGCTCTAAGCCCAGGCTCTTCTCTTACCTCCGTCCCTTACTTAATTTCCCCTAATATTTAACATATAGTAACATCCAATAAAAATTAGAGGAGGAAATGGATGAATGAATCATGGGATGGGTAAAAGGATAGAAGACTGGGTGGGTGAATGGAGGACAGATTGGTGAATGAGTTAACAAAAGGATGTGAAGGACCTGGTCATGGACGGATGGGTAGATGGATGATTCCGTAGATGGGTAAGTAGATTTGTGGGTGGCTTCACGACTGGATCTACAAGTGGACGGAAGGATTTTAGTTGATTACTGGATGGATGAATGGATAGATAGAATCGTGGGAGTTTGTGAATAGATGGATGACTGGGTGGATGGGTGGATGGATGCATGGATCCACCCGATTCATGCATAGGTAGATGGACAGAGAGTCATGGGTCCATGAATATGACTGCACGGATGGATGGAGAGAGATTCATTAATAGGTTGGTAAAAGGCCTGGTATATCTGTGCGATGTATGTGAGGATGGATGGTGAATGGGCATGACTGTGTGAATGGATGCACGGATGAATTGATGGGTTTGGAGAAGTCCTGATTCAGGGTTAGAGCTATGTCATAAAGGAGGGAGGGTGTGTGTGGATGGCTAGAGTCATGGCTAGGTTGTGAATGCATTGGCAGCAGATCTGATTCATGGATGGAAACGTTCATGGATGAATGTATGAAAGAGAGGGAAAAAAGGAGAGGCTCTCTCCCAACTCCCCCACCCCCAGCCCTCCTGTAACTCACTGGTGGGCCTTCCCGATCGTGCTGAATTGTGAACGATCACCCCTCAGGGGACCTACGACAGGTGTCTGATGGAGCAAAATCTTCTTAAGACTGTCGGGGAGTAAAAAGAGTTCCCGAAAGTACGATGGCTGGCTTCTTGAAGACAAATAGGCCACAGCGGGCGTGAGTGGTCAGGGTCCCACTCTCTGGAAGCTTCGGTGGCAACCCTCTCCCCACCAAGGACGACCCTGACACTTACCTCAGGTCTGGAAGGAATGAGCAGTCAAGACACTGAGAAGAACCCCGGAGGTTCTCTGCCACACCCCCTCGGTGTTGCGAGGTTGAAGATTCTGGGGGCGAGGATGAGGCGGAAGTAGTTAGGAGCCTTCTCGCTCAGGGACAGTCCTTACAAGGCTCTTCCTAGTTATGTGACCTTGGGCCTCAGTTTCCTCTTCCAGAGAATGGGGGCAATAGTAGACCCGCCTTCACGGCGGAGCCCTGAGGACTCTGTGAGGTGCGGCTCAACTAACCTTAGCGTCGTTCTAAGCCGGGGATGGGGGGAAGGAGAGGAGGGGGGGGAGAGCGGGTGCAATCCCCCCGCACGGCGCCCGGCCCCGCCCTGGCTCCGCCCCCGGGGCCCGGGGCGCGCCTCACGCGGCGGCGGCGGCGGCGGCTCCTCGAGCTCCGCCCCCAGCTGGCACAGGAACTCGCGGAACTTGCCGGAGAGGAAGCCTCCTAGCAGGGCGCCCCGGGAGCACGAGGGCTCCCTGTGCGAGGCCCTCTGCGGATCCCGCCAGTCTTCGAAGCTTCGGGGCGCCGACAGCCTGCGGGACGCTCCGGCCGAGAGCAGGGGTGGCAGCAGCAGGGACCTCAGCCCTGCCCGGCTCCGCGTCGCCCGCTGGGCCGCGGCGCTCCCGACGCGCCCCCCAGGCTCTGTGACCCGGTGCGCCAGGGGGTCTGAGGACCCGGGCCTGAGGGCTTGCCACCACGAGGCGCCGCCTCCCGGGACCCTCGAGCCCGCCGAGCCCCTCGCGCCACGCGGCCAGAGGACCTCCCCGAGCGCCGGCGGGATCAGCGCGGGCAGCCGCGACGCTCTCCTCCTCCGGAGACCTCCGTCGCCGGGAAACCACTCGGGCGCCACCTCCTGGGCCCCCGCGTTGGGGTGACGCCGGGACATGCCTGGCCCTGCTCTCCGCTCAGGGCGTCCTCACGCCGGCCTCCCGCCGTGTGAGGTGGGGCGAGCGCACACAGCAGCCCTCAGCCCCCGGGCCATAGTGCCTAGATCGGGGGTAGTGTGGTTTGGAGTTAACGCGACGGGGTCTGCAGCCAGTGGCTTCTGGCTAGATTGAGTTCCCGAAGGCTCTGTTTCCTCTTCTCTGAGAAATGGTGATGGTCAGAGTACCCACCTTTTGGGGTTGCTGTGACGTTTACATGAGCGAGTACGAGTAGATCGCTTAGAACAGTGTCAGGCACACGGTATTAAGTAGGGTAAGTACTTAATAAAGACCAGCGGTTGGCCCATATATATATATTTTTAAATTATTATTTGGGGTTTAGTGTTAGCTCCAATACTTATGAACTGTATTAGCAAGCCAATCGACCTCTCTCCACTTTCCCTCCATGTCCTCACCTGCAGAACGGGATAGTATGAGCACCTGCCTCTGCAAGAGTGAGAAAGCATCACGCCTTAGAGAGCGTCTGGCCCATGCGCTGGGGTGCTCACGTCATGGGGGCTAGTACTGTTATTAGCCTTCTGTGGGAATGAGGCGATCTGGAAGCCCCTTGCAAGGGAGGAGGAGGTGGCCTGACCAGCAGCTCTCCAGTCCTGGCAGGGCCATGTTGAGAATACCCATGACTTACCCCCGCTTCCCTCCTCAGACTCCCATCCTGTAGGCCTGGGGTGGGGCCAAGACACATATTTTTAACAAATTCCCTCTTTGGGAGCCAGAGGCCCTGCCCAACCCCCACTCTGACATTGGGGATCTCTGAACCTGCTTCCTCCCCACCACACCCCCAGATTGTTTCAGTTATCTTGTGTCACACTCACCTGGTGGGGCTTCCGGGCGGGGCCAGAAAAGGTCCCTTGAACTTAGAGCCCCCTACCAGGTGGGCTGGTCCCTGGGAGAGGTCATCTTTGCAGCCCTGGTCCCTCTGCTGCCCCTCCCTGCTGCCTGCAGGGCCTCTCCAGGATCATTATGATCCGCCTCTCGCCCACCTGAGGAGCAGTGGGCACTGGGGCCTGGGGACAGAGGACGCGGCTGTTGTGCTCAGGATGCCATAGCTGTGGCCACAGGAGGTGGGCAGGACTCCTGACTGGGGTGGCTAGGCCCAAGCCAAGGAGCTGGGGCACAGGGGTCAGCCATCCCCTCCTTATCTAGGAGGCACAGGTGGATCATGTTTGGGCAGGAGTCTAGCTGGCAGACTTTTGAAAGAAGAGCTTCCTCTGCAAAGCAGGCAGTGAGGAAAGCAATGGGCCTGGAAACAGAGAGTTCCGGTTTCGAGTCCGTGCCTGGCTACTGTTTGCTGTGTGACAAGGGACAAGCCCTCCTTTTCCTGAGCTCCAGTGTAAAAGGAAGCACTGATGGACTCTTGACTGGGAGGAGACAAGGGAGGAGGCACATATTGTGAAAGTCGGAGGGGAATCAAGAGTAGTTTGAACAAATAATTGCCCTGTCATGATAATATTTTACAATTTGATAATGCACTAGTGACTTAATTCAAAGTATAGGACACTTGCCTGGAGGAGGCAGCATAGAAGATGTATTCCATTTTCTGCAAAGGCTCCTCAACCAGGATTGGAGGGGCACTTCTCTTCAGGGAGTTAAAATATTGACTGAGGGTAGTGAGAAGTCTTTATATTTATGCAAAGTGTATGCAAATTTTAGAGAATTAGAACACCAGACTACCTAGATGATTTCTGAGGAGCCCTTCAGCTGTTGTGGTCTATAACATTTATTGAGCAGCTAGTATGTACTGGGCTTGGGAATTCAAAGATGTGAGGCTTTGAAGTCAGGGAGCTGGCCAGATCTGGAAAGACCTTGGAGGGCCAAGCACGGGGAAGAGGATTTCTTTTCTGATGGCATGAAAAATAAGGTGGGGTGTGTGTTGTGTGCATTTTTTAAAATAGTTTTTTATCTTATTATTGTGATTAAAAATACATAACATAAAATTTCCCATTTTAACCATTTAAATCCAGTGGTTTTAATTACATTCAAAGTGTTATATGACCATCGCTACCATCCATTACCGAAACTTTTTCATCACTCAAAGGGAAACGCTGTAACTATTAAGTGATAACATCCCATTCTGCCTCACTTCCCACCCTGGCCCCTGGTAACCTCTAATCTACTTTGTCTCTATGAATTTTCCTATTTTAGATATTTCATGTAAGTGGAATTATATCATATTTGCCTCTTATGTCTGGTTTATTTCACTTGACGTAATGTTTTCAAGGTTCATCCACATTGTAGCATATGTGAGAACTTCACATTTTTTACAGCTGAATAATATTCTCTTGTATGGATATCCACATGAATAATGATGATTCTGTCCATCGTATGGATATACCACATTTTGTTTATTCATTCATTTGGTGATGGACACAGGTTGTTTCCATCTTTTGGCTATTGAGAATAATGCTGCTATGATCCTTGGCATACAAAGTATCTGAGTTTTCAATTATTTGGGGGTAGATACAGTACCTAGGAGTGGAATTGCTGAGTCATGTAACTCTATGATTAGTTTTTGAGGAACTGACACCATTTTTCATTCCCACCAGCATGGCACCAGAGTTCCAATGGGAGGTGGATTTTTAAGCACATGAGAGCTGTGATCAGAGTTGCCACCGCCCCTCGGAAGAGGATTCTAAGGCGGCGGACTTGGCCCAGTGGTTAGGACGTCTGCCTACCACATGGGAGGTCTGCGGTTCAAACCCTGGTCCTCCTTGACCCATATGGAGCTGGCCCATGTGCAGTGCTCATGCGCACAAGGAGTGCCCTACCACGCAGGGGTGTCCCCCGTGTAGGGGAGCCCCACGCGCAAGGAGTGCGCCTGTAAGGAAAGCCGCCCAGCGCGAAAGAAAGTGCAGCCTGCCCAGGAATGGTGCTGCACACACTTCCCGTGCCGCTGACGACAACAGAAGCGGACAAAGAAACAAGACGCAGCAAATAGACACAGAGAACAGACAACCAGGGAGGGGGGGAATTAAATAAATAAACAAATCTTAAAAAAAAAAAAAGAAAAGAAACAGATTCCCATGCCACTGACAACAACAGCAGCAGACAAAGAAGACACAGCAAATAGACACAGAGAACAGACAAATGGGGTGGCAGGGGGAAGAAGAGAGAAATAAATAAATAAATCTTTTAAAAAATTTTTTTAAAAAAGGATTCTAGATGCCCCTAGTAGTAGAGATTGCCCAGGATTTATCTCCTTCCCTTAGAGACATGGAAAATGAAGCTTGGAAGAGGGGCACAGGCCAGGGCAATGAAGTCTGACCTGGGGTGGGCTGGAGGGGATGCAAAATAATTTGTAAGTAAACACATCTGGGGACTTGACTGCAGGCAGGACTTTTTGGGGGCTCTCACCCCACTGCTTTCGCTTCATTAGAGCAAACACACTTTGAGCACCGCCTCTGTACAATGCCCAGCGGAAGGTGCTGTAAATCTACAACAGGATATTGGTTTAGGAAAAATGATTTCAGTAATGATGAATATTGTCATTATAACAGCTTCCATTTCCTGGGAGGCCACTGTGCAAGTTGAGGGGCTGAAAAATTAACACTCAATATCCCATCAATTTAACTCTCAGGACATCGGAAGGTGAGAAATTATTGCATCCATCTGGCAGAAGAAGAGCCTGAGACTAGAAGAGGTTAACAGCTGCTTCCGAGGCAGCTTTCCAGAATTTCTATATATGGGAGGGGCTTAAGGGAGGACAATCTGTTTGGAAAAGGAAACTTAATGGATTTCTTTTGTTTATTTGTGGTGGCAACCTCTTGGTTGTGCCAGGGGTACTTCTTTTTCTTTTTTTCTTTTTTTGGTAGGTATGTTATTTTAAGATGCTAATGGGAATGGATGAGATTAGAGGAATAAAAGCTTAGGGCCCTTTTTGCCCAGTGAAAAACCCAGAGAACACTAGTTTTTAAAAACCCAGCCTGGCAGCCTCCAAATTAACTGGTGTATTTGTTGGAGGAGGGGACAGGCTGCAAGGAGTGGTGGCTGTCGGGAAAGCCGTTCCAAACTCAGAAGAGCCAAGCCATAGCCTGAGCCCGCGGGGCGGAGCCATTGACGGCCCCGCCCTCTCCTGACGCCCGGAAGTGACATATGGACAAAGGCAGCGCACGCTGCGACCTGTCGCAGCTCGTCGTGATCCGGCGGAGAAGTTTGTGGGCTGTAGGGCTGCCGCTGTGGCCGCACTCCTTCTTTTTACGACCTTCGCGGGTTCCGGGAGCCTCCGCCCGGGGTGAGTAGCGCGCGGCATTGCAGGGGGCGGCGGTCGCTGGGAGAGGGGTAGCCTCGACCCCCCAACTGCCTAGGGGCCCTGAGGCCCCGGCTCGTCACGTGACTCGAGTGAGCGGCTCCCTTGCTTTTCCCCGGCCCCAGTGCTTGCCCCCGGGCGGTTCGCTGGCCGGACTTGGGCACTTTCCGAGGGGCGGGGTAGGAGAGGAAAGCCAGGGCACCCGAAGCCTGGGCCGGACACTCCCGCACACCTGTCCCCCCAGGCCACAGCAAGTCCATTTCATTCTCTGAACCTCAGGGGAAATAAGGAGAGCACCCACTTCGGAAGGTGGGTGGTACATTTAAGTGCCTGTTACATAGGCGTTGCTGTGATATTTTAACCTTGGGCGCAGCACCGGTTCTGGCCGGTCACAGGTGTAGCCCAAAAGAGAGCTCGTTGCCAGTAGCCCTTGGAGCCAAGGTCAGCCTGTTTGTAGGGAGGCTGCCATATGGAAAAGCCCAGACTTTGCTGTCGTCCAACTGGATGACCTCTGTGGGAATCTCTGGACTTTGGTTCCTTAGTCTGTACAATAAAGAATTGAATCCATGCTTTGTGGAAATGGTCCAACATGTGTTCATCAATTGTAATGCATGTACCACACTAATAAAAGAAGTTGTTAATGTGGGAAAGGTGGGAGGTGTGGGGAGTGGGGCGTATGGGAGTCCCCTATATTTTTTTATGTAACATTTTATGTAATCTATGTATCTTTTAAAAATACATGAATAGTATATTTTTAAAAAACAGTAAGGAATTGAAGCTGATACCAGAGGCCCCAAGGGTGGGTGGGGTAGTGTAGTAGATGGTTATGCTATCCTGATGTCTAGAGTGATTGCCCAGTCAGATGGGATGGGCCTGTGGAAGGGACCAAGCCTTGGCTGGGACAAGAAGCCTGGATTTCCTCCTGAATTCTGGTGCTGGTGTCCTGTGTGTGTTTAAGGCATTTCACTTTACTTTAGTGTATTGGGTTTTCCATCTGTAAACTGGTGACTGGGAGCCTTGGAGGTACATGTTGAAGGCTTTGATGGAGGCCAGAAGTCACAAGGCTAGTCTCTCAGAAATCTCCTCTGCAGTAGTTGTGCTAATGGTGGAGGGGACGCTCATACCCCTTCTATGCTGATTTGCAGAGCTGTTTAGGTCTACTAGATTGGCCATCCAGCATAACGGTAATAATACTTTGTTTTTTTCTTTTAATTCTCCCTACCCCCACTCCCATTGTAGCATTCTGCCATTCTCATATGTTGAGCTGCTGTCTGCACAGACCCAGAGAGAACAGGCCCTGCCCACAAGGCTGCCAGAGGGAGGAGGTAACTTCAAACAGGCTCCTAAGTACATTTGCTTTTGGGGTTTTTCTTGGAGACAGTTAAATTAAGAGAATGAGATAATTGTGCTAAGAACTGACAGTGACAGCCGAAGCACCATTCTCTTCCATGGGTGCTGGGAGAAGAGTAGTAGTAGCTGGGATGGCTGCCCAGAGGTCCCCCTAAACACCTTGGAGGAAGAAGAGGAAGAAGGAAGAGGTGGTCATTTGACCATGAACGATGCTCAGATCACGTTCTACCTGCTGAAGAGCAAAAGTTAACTATGAACAAAGACTTTCTCTTCACCTCTGAGCCAGCCTAGAGGGCACACCCAGCCACATTGTGCCTCTGACTCCTTTCCAGGTCCACATGGTCTCATAGTTCTGGAGCAAAGTGTAGGAGGACTTCCTGCTGTTTGACCAGCCTTGCTGTTCACTACTCCTAGGGACCTCCTGCCCTGGTCAAATCGACACTGGGAGGCTAAGTGCAGATGGGGCCCTAGGGATCACATTAATGAATTAGCTGTTAGTACAAACATCAAAAGTTATATGTGCCATTTCCCAGTCTAGATGTGCCTCCCCTGGCATTTTCCTAGAATCTGTGTGCAAGTGGAATTCTTGTAAATTAGATTATTCAGGGGACCTTGACATTTAAAGGAATCATGTTGTATGGCTTTTGGTAAAGCAAAATATTATATTGTCAGTAACAGCTTTCAGTTTGCACAGTTTTGAATGGTTAGATTTTTTTCTATAGGATTTTCTTAAAAGTAGAAAATGGCTTAGCCACATAAAGCTCATCCTTTCATTTTTTTTAAACACCTAATGAGTAAACACCTTATATCCAGTGTCGTGCTGATGAAATACAAGATAATATTCCTACCTACAACCCCACACACCCCAGAGCTTACAGTCTGGTAGGGGAGGTAGAGAGAATACAGCCTGTTAAGAGCTTGGTTGCAAATTTATTCTGTCCGTTTGACCAGAAGTGAACTTTTTGTTGAATACTTATGTGATATGTGGGGTGTACAAGAAATACAGTGATAAATTCCAGGATGTCACTACTGTTCCTAAGGAGCTCCCAATCCTGTGGAGGAAATAAATTTGAATAGAAAACCACAAGTTTGCTAAGACTGGCAGGCAGTGAGGATGGGCAGACCTGATCTCACTGAGCTCCGGTCTGAATTGGGGCACTCCTGGTGTGGTGTGGATGGGTAGCGCTGTGGTGTCCATTGGCTGGAAACAGCCCACTCGACCTCCAGACCTCAGTCACACAAGTAGCTTTCAAACTCACCTACAGGGTGACTCTCAGGCTGGTGGCCCCCTTTCCTGTCAGTTCTCAGGGAACCATGATTTCATCTGCCCTACTTGTATTGGTCTCCACATTATTTTGCTTGCTGTGTAAGTCAAGGGTGGAGCAAGAATTCATTCTTCTAAGCAGTGCATTGACTGCTTTTTCTTTCTGAGGGGTCTGGCTTCAGGGGCTGGGACAGTGGTGTGGGAACATTGCAGTGAACTGGGGGGTGGGTGGGTGCTGTATTTAGAACATAGGTCCCCCGTAGCCTCTTACCCAGAGGGCTCCATGGCAGTGTAGTGGTTGTACTCATCTTCATTAGGGCCTCCAGTCTTGAACCCAAACAGTGAAGTGAGGGGATCGTCTGAGTGTTGATTCAGGAATCTGAAGAGGGAGTCGGAGTCTCTCAGGACATAGCTAGAGGTTCTATCGAAGGTGGAAATAGTGCCCAAGCAACAGGTCTAAAGGGAACTGGACCGTGGTAGAGCATATGGGTGTTGTCAGCTCTCACCTAGTCCCTCAGAGGGCTAGTGTGCGACCTTGTAATGAAGAGGGCCGGAATCTGTGCAAGGAGTCAGGCCTGGGATGGAGAGGAGGCGCCCCTTTCCATCTGCTCTTGGCAGCTGCGGCAGGCCCTCCCCCGTGTCCCCCACTGACTGGCTGGATTCTCTGGAAAGGGCTGACTAGTGGTAGAAGTAGAATTGCTTCTGCTTCTGCCTCTGCCATCAGGAGTGTCCTTGAGCAATTCAGCTGAGTGGGTCTGTTTCTTCTCTTTCAGGACAAGTTCAAGTACAGTTCTATGTTGGGTGCTATTATCAAATGTGACCAGTAAAAAAAAATTTAGTTTTCATATGTTTTGTTTCCCTTCCTTCTCCTTAGAGTCTCTTAAGTTACGTATCAAACACCTTGTTTGTCTTCAGGTCATTTTTCTATTTTCTGATTCCTTCTCCTGAAGCCTTTAAAAAGTCCTTGGTTTTATTTATTTAGTTATAGAATTATAACAGTGTTCTCCATGTTTAGTCTTTCTTTGCTGAACCCATAGTTTCAGGGATCAGTGACATCCTTTTGGACTTATTACATTCCAATAGAGTTGTGTAAAAATGTGTAAAAGGTGTAAAAACCCAGGAGCACGGAAGCAACTTTCCAGGAGAATTTGGAGAGCTTGCATCCCTGCCCTCCAGGATCCCGTTGCCCTGTGCCTACACACAATCCCTCCTTCAGGGAGTTTACAGGCAAGTGATGGGGTTAGTTGTTCTTCCATCAAATTCTGCATTGAGGGACTCCTTGGCGCTAGGTACTGGGGACACAGTACCCAGGCAAGGTCCTGCCTTCTGGAGCTTACATTCTAGTGGAGGCTGAATGGCAGTAAGTAACAATATAAGTTCCCATAGAAATACACATTAAGAAGGCAGCAAAACGTAGTGATTAGAGAAGGCACTGGAGGAAGCCACTGAGATAGGCTGCTTGGGGAAGGCGTTTTTGAGATGGTGAATCCTCTTTGAGGAGGCTGAGACCCAGATGACGAGAATGAGCGCTCCATGTGGGAAGAACAGTCAGGGCCTAGGATACAAGCCTCTTAACCTTGAGTGAGGTCACTTAATTTCCATGTGCATCAGATCCCTGTTCTACAGAGTGGAGGCGCTCGTGTTCATCAGATGTTTTGTGAGGATTCAGAGGTAAATGAAAATTGCTTAGCATGTGTCCAGCAGAGCAGAAGCCACTGCCACTGTTATTACAGCACTACTCCAGCTCTTGTTCTGCACCTTCTAGCTGGGTGACCACTGCCATTCCCGCCTCTCTACCTCTCTGCTTCCCTTGAGTTAGGTCACAGTGCCCCCTTGCTCTTCAGAAATTCTTGGCATGTACTCAGGGCCCACCATAATCCAGACCCCATTTGCCTTTCCATGGTTGTCTCCCACAGTACTCTTCTCTCTCCACATTTTGCTAGCCCAGGCCATCAGCCATCCTCTGAGTGACATGCACTGTCATGCCACTTCTGCCTGTGCCCATGCCCTGCCTTCTCCAGCTCCTGTCTCATCCAGGGCCTTCCCCATCCTTCAAGGCCCAGCCCAGGGGTTGCCTGTTCTAGGCTGCTGCCCCCATTTGCCATTCAGAAGAAATTCCTCCATCACTTGAGTTTCCATGGCACTTTTTGGGTCATTGAGAGTCCTTTTTTTCTGCCTTGTATTTTAGTTGGTCCCATTTTTTTCTCCTGTCTCTCTGAGTGTCAGGACTTTATCTTGGTCAGCCTCACAGCAATTAGAACAGTGCTTTATATGTGGTCATGGTTTGGTGACTAATGTCAGTGTCCAGTGTCTTGGGGTAGAGATGAGAACCTTCTCTTCCTCCCTGGCATGCTGTGGCCAGGCTGGCTGAGTGTGGAGCTGCTGAACGGTCATCCCTTTCCATGGGGGTCGTGGACCTTAGCCCTGCTCTTGTTCTGTAGGTCCCTCTCCATCTATCAGTGTAGTAGTCTTCTGATCGGTTGTCTCTGTTCACTCTTGCCTGCTTCAGTCTACCTAGCTGCCAACACATCTTCCAGAAGCACAGATCATCTTACGTTACACCCTGCTTAATCCTAAGGGTGGTTCAAATCTGTTTCCCTTTAGGGTAAAGTCTAACTACTAAATGTGACCTGTAAGACCTTGAGTTTCCATGTACAAGTGCCCTTTGCCTGCTCCTTTCTTCCGGGAGCAGTGTTCTTGCCCTCTGTTGGCCTCGTTCACTCCTCTTCATCCTTTAGTTTCAGCTCATATGTCATTTTCTCAGAGATGTCTTCCCCAATTCCCCCAACCAGTTAGACTCTTCTAGGGTATGCTTTTTTCCTGGTGACCTATATTCTAATTTTTAACTCTATGAGTTTACACAATATATTTAGTTCATAATAGCACAATCCTGCAGTATTTGTCCATTTGTGTCTGGCTTACTTCACTCAACATAATGTCCTTCAGGTTCATCCATGTCGTCATGCTTCACGACTTCTTTTCTTCTTATACCTGCATAATATCCCATTGTGTATATACACCATATTTTGTTTATCCATTCATTGGTTGAGGGACATCTGGGTTGTTTCCGTTTTTTGGCAATCTTGAATAACACCACTGTGAAAATCGGTGTGCAGATGTCTATTCATGTCACTGCTCTCAGTTCCCCTGGGTCTGGACCTAGCAGTGGTACTGCTGGGTTACATGGCGAGTCTATATTCAGCTTCCTTAGGAACTGCCAAACAGTCCCCCACAGTGGCTGTAGGAGTATGCGTGTTTAGCATCTCGTTTTTCTCCTTCACGGCCCTCACCACTGCGGTAGTTATGTGTGTCTGCATAGTTGTTTACTGTTTGGTTGCAACCCTTGTTCACAGTACAGGGCCTGACATAGAGTCCAAGCCCACTGTTAATGAATGAAGCCCACCGTGAGCTTGTTTCTGTGCTCATGAAGGCGGGGAAGGGAGGCACGGAGCTCCTCAGACCCCTCCCAGGTTGGACTGGAATGTACATTTTAAGAGGCCTGAGTTTCTTGCTTTGCTTTCTTTAAATCTAGATTCAGATTCTCTGTACCTTGGGGTCAAGTAAAGAACTAGAAGTCAGGACTTTTCTTGCTTTGATGTGAAGACAGCTTTCCAGACTGACTTGAAAGCAAGAGATAGAAGGTACTGTTATCCAGGGGGGTGGAAGCACATTTGGACAAACTGAACACGCCTCACTTCAGGCAAGACTGTGTGACTACCAAAGTGTGGTGTCCCTTTACATGAAGGAACCTTTCTGCCAGGGTTCTAGACTGGGCTGATTCACTCCTCTTTTTCTTGCTCAGGAAAGGTGTCATTGCTGAGTTTGGTGTTTGAGCAGAGACGTGGTTGGTGACAGCATGACAAGCGAGGTGATAGAAGATGAGAAACAGTTCTATTCGAAGGCCAAGATGTACTGGAAAGAAGTCCCACCCACAGTGGACGGCATGCTGGGGGGGTATGGCCACATCTCCAGCATCGACATCAACAGCTCCCGGAAGTTCCTGCAGAGGTTTTTGAGGGTAGGCAGGTCTAGTGTGCTCTCCAGGAGAGGATGTAGCCCTGGTGGCACTGCCTGGTCTGCCTGGGGTGCCATCTTTTAAAGTAACACTAGACTCTTCAGTTATCTCTTGGTATTTAATGGCAAGGTCTTGGAAAGCTGGATGGAAGCTTTATGTGGGGAGGGTAAGACAACTGGTCTCTGGACTTTGCTTTCAGTTTATCAGACAGGAGCTAGCTAGTATGCTGGCAGACTCTCAGGTGCCAGAATTTAAAAGTCTTCTCTCAAACTGTTCAGTTTTGCCAGAGACAAAACGTTTGCTCTCCTGCCATGTTTCTGGGCATCTGGGGCTGTGGATGTTAGCTGTTCAGCTGTATGCGGACTCCTACTCCCTTACAGTGGTTGCAGCCCTAAGTCTTTCACCCCCCCGCCTCCTCTATACCATGCCGGTATCTCATGGCTAGAGCCTTCCCTAGACCCTGCTCCCTTCTTTCCCTTGGCAAGCACTGGACGCTGCTGCTTTCTCCCCCTGCTCTACCCTGTCTCCCCTCTGCCCACTTTCCTTCTTCCTGAATGTGCTTTGAAATCCTTTGTTTACTGATAGCTCCTCTTCCTTTCTTCTCACCCTTTGAACTCTTTATTCCCTGCATTGTCATTTTAATGAGGTCTCAGAAGGGAGTGATTAGTGCATGTATTGTTTTAGAAATGTGTGGCCCAGATAAAGGAGCGTGTTTTATGCTTAGGCAGTCCCTACCAGTGCTTATGGTTCTGGGTTAATGGGGAACTGGCCCTGCCCCTTTGGAGTGACAGGGTCCCTATGGCTTTCTGACCCTTATAGATTATATGCTTTCTGCTTTTTAGGAAGGCCCAAGCAAGACTGGAACTTCTTATGCCCTGGACTGTGGGGCTGGCATTGGAAGGATCACCAAGCGGCTCCTCCTGCCATTGTTCAAAGTGGTGGATATGGTCGATGTGACGGAGGACTTCCTGGTGAAAGCTAAGACCTACCTGGGCGAGGAGGGCAAGAGGGTGAGGAATTACTTCTGCTGTGGTCTTCAGGACTTCAGCCCAGAGCCCAACTCCTATGACGTCATCTGGATCCAGTGGGTGATAGGTGAGGATTCCACTTCCCTCCTCCATGTTCCTCCCTGTCTCTGACCACTGAGGTCCCCACAAGGCCCTGGGAGCTGGGCAGGCCAGCAGGCCTCTCCTGGGCTTCCCCAGGGCTGCAGTGGAGATGCCTCAAAGGGGTCTTCTCACAAGCTCCTTTGGTGCTTTTTCTTAGTGCAGCAAGCACCTGCTACAGTCCATGTGAGGGCAGCTTTTTATGGAAAAGTTTTAAATGGTCAGTGACTTACATTTTGAGAAACTGAACATTGGTTTTTCTTACACATAAGGGTTTTTGAATAACAAAATGAACAGTGTTCTTGTCATTCCCAGTGAGCCCGGTTTTGATATCCCCTCCTGCACCCACTTAGCTTCACACTTGGTGCTGGCCTAGGGTGCTCTTCCAGGGGCTGCTGGTTTGGCAGCAGGCCTCTGTGCCAGTGGTCAGCCACCACTTCCGGGGCTGGCAGCTGTGGATGCTTGGTCTGGGTGTAGTCTGTGTTCCCAAGAAGCCTTTATCTAGAACTTTAATATAGGGTAGGAAATCTGTTTGCAAGCTCCTGCAATGCAAAAACCTGACATCAGGTATGCTCCCCTGATCCGGGCCTACAAGGGATGCGTGGCATGGTGTGTTGGTTAAGGGCAGGGCTTGGAAGCCAGTCAATCTGTTCATTCCCCGCTTCACACTTAATAGCTGCCTGTCCTCGAGTAGGTTGCTTCCGAGCTGCTGTTTACTCTTACATAAGATAGAGTTAGTAAAACCCTCAGGACTGTTGTGAAAGCCAGGGAAGTCTCAGTGTTAAGCATTAAACAAAGTGCTGGGCACAGATTAAGTGCTCAGAAAGTGGTGGCTGAAAAAACATCCAGGGGTGTGTACAGGCTTGCATCTTGCCCCTGGTAACCAAGGCCTCTGCCTTCCCAGGCCACCTCACCGATCAGCACTTGGCTGAGTTCCTGCGGCGCTGCAAGTGGGGCCTTCGCCCCAATGGCATCATCGTCATCAAAGACAACATGGCCCAGGAGGGTGTGATCCTGGATGACGTGGACAGCAGTGTGTGCCGGGACCTCGAGGTGGTCCGCAGGATCATCCGCAGTGCGGGCCTCAGCCTTCTGGCCGAGGAGAGGCAGGAGAACCTCCCTGAAGAGATTTACCACGTCTACAGCTTTGCCCTGAGATGAGCCCAGGCTGGCAGGAGAAACTGAGGGACCAGTGGGGGGGTGGGTGAGATCAAGGCTCCACGCTGGTAGGAGTGTTGAAAGGCTGCTAAATATACCTGTCTGCCATCCACCCACTATACAGACTCTCTTTAAAATTGCAAAATTGGACCCAGCAGGGATGGGTGCTGCTGAATCAGGCAGGAGGCGAGGAGCATGATTCTGCCTGCTTTAAAAGGCGGGGATTGGGCATTGCAGGCCCGTGCCTGGTGCTGTGTGTGGGAGTTCAGTGATCACATCCAAAGCTGCAGTTCTCTGGGTCTCAGGAACACCAGCTGGCTGTTCAACCATAGGCTTGGCTGCCCTGAGAGGAAGAGAATTACCCTAAACGTTATTGTGGACATGAAGAAATGCCTCTACCTGGAGGGAAGAGTGGCCTCCTTGAGAGAAACAAATAGGGTTAGTGGGGCTTGTGGGGTCTGAGAATCCAGCAGTCTGCTATACTGTGCCGTTTGTGGGACCATTCATGATTCCAAGTCCTGTTGGATGATAGGGCCTTGACTTCCTTTAGAAAGGTGACAGTCACAACAGCCTGTACCAAGGGGAGATGTCTGGCCTTCCCTTCACAGTGCCTTGTGGGTCCTTGGCAGGCATTTTCATTCAAAAATAAAAGGGTAAATCCCTGTTATGAAGGCCCTGTCTCAAAGCTGCTTTTTTTTTACTGGGACGACAGAATTGAACTGCTTAAATTCCTCCGCAGTGCCATACCTCCTCGTGCCTACCATCTCTCACAGGCCGCTGTGGGAGCCTGAGGGTGCCTTTATCCTAAACCAGGGAGGGGGTAGAGGTTACACAAGTAACTTCAAGGCCAAGAGAGATCAGTTTAATTTTATAATATAAATATAGCATTTAGTTGCCTTAGCTTCTTCCCAAAGGCATATAGTTTTACACATTTCACAATGACCAATGTGACTCAGACAACTTTGTGGGAGCTCAGCTCTGAGCAGCACAGTAAGCTTCCAGTCTTGGCAGCTTTCTTCATCAGGCAAGCCCCTCACAAAATGAGACTTCAGTGAGGGCAGCCTCCTGCTCATGCACTCATGATTGCTTTTAGGCAGAAGGCACTGCCCTTGGGACCCAGGTTTTGCACAAGCAGAGCTGCCACCGTAGCAGGGAGCACAGCCCCCATGCACAAGTAGGTACCTGTGGTGGAGCCTTGGTGGGCAGGACTGTGGGTGACTCCAGAAGCTGGCAGGGGTCAGCTTGGCTTTCAAATCCAGGAAGACAAGTCTTTAGTGGTCATTAAGTGTGCCTGTGTGTGTCCCACCCATTCCCCAGCTCAGAATCTGGAATGAAGGAGAAGCTTGATTTTATGCCGCTGCATGCTCTCAAACAGGACCTAACCCTACCTGACTTCTAGCTTTGGTCGTGTCTCCTCCATGCCGGACGAACCAGTTTCCTGCAGCTCCCAAGAATTACTTAGACTTAGTGCTTCCCTGCTTCTGTTAAGTGCCCTAGGGTGCCCTTCAAATTACAAGGGTATAAACATTCCCCAATTCTGAACCCTGTTCTTTTTCCAACAGGGGTTGAGACTTGGGGGGTGGGAGGGAAGGGAGGGCAATCTCCTTGGAAGTTGTGGAACCACATCTGTTACCACTGGAATGATTACAGCTGCTAGACTCTACCTGGTTTTCTTTGTACTCATGAAGGACCAGGTCTCTTCTCGAAACTGCACTGTTGATAGATGGGACCAGAGGTTTCCAGGATCAAAGAACCCTCTACTAAGTCTGTGGCAGGTGCTAAAATCCATCAACAGGCTGTTGAATTAAATTTCCCAGACAGTGGGCTAGAAAGCGAGAGGGCTGCCTGGGACGGTCAGATATCATCCTCGAGGGTACCACTGTGCTCACTGAGGAGGTACCACTTCAGCCTGTCAGGCAGAGGAAGGGCTTTGACCTTCACATCCACAGGCCAGGGCTGAAGGTAGAGGCGGATGTAAACACGACACAGATGCTTGAGGGTTGGGGGATAGCTCTCCAGCTGCCTCAAGGAGAAGTGAAGGGCCTGGATCTTTTCTGCCAGGCTACCCACCGGGTGGATATCAAAGTTTTCAGGCAGTTGGAGTTTCTGGGAATTAGTCACCATGAGATCAAGGATGGTCTCGGCCTTGCGCAAGAGGTCCACATGGCTCTCATCTTCAGTGCAGCCTGGGTGGGAACAAAGCCTCTCAAAGATGATGTGAAAGCCAGACCAGCAGGACGCACCGTGGAGAGAACAGTTATAGGCGGCTCCAGATTCTAGCAGGAAGCGGAGGAGAGGGAAATGCAGTTTAAAACTCTTGAGGCAGATATGGGTGAGAGATTCGTGGGCTGGACATTCACTGGGGTCTGCCCCATGAGCCAACAGCAGCTGCGTGACTTGGAAACAAAAGCGGTTGATCATCCGGGCCTCCTCTTTGTCCCCTCCCACAGTTTCACCAAGCAGGAAGATGATGCAAGTGAATACCGTGTCCCCATCTTTGGTGGTAGCCTTCACATCTGCCCCTAGAAGAGCCATTAGGAAAAACACAGAAGGTGGGAGAAGGCCTTAAACACTTAAAAATGAACACTTTACATTTTAAGGGGGTAGGGAGCATGTGGAAACCAGGTAAGTGCTACATGAAAGATTGAGGCTTGGAACCAGCCTGGGAGTTATTCAGCCAGGAGGGGACAAGCCTCACCTCCCTCCAGCAAGAGCCGGATGTTCTCAGTATTGTGGATCTGCACCCCGTCACTGCTGGCCAAAGCATGGAGCAAAGCAGTCTTCCCTAGGGAGGGAGAGAGAGAATAAGGTTGAGTGGGAGGCCGGGAAGCTGAGGTCAGGGTAACTCCAGAGAAACAGAAGATGAACTTTAAAAAGGACTGACCTCAGCTAGGTCTGAGGGTGACGGGTTTCTGATTATTCTTTCCACTTGCATAGAAATGTGGACTCTGAAATGCTACCTGAGACCCTTCCTCACCTGACAGGAAGCTTTGATTCCCTCGGAATCCCAGCGTGCACACACCCCACCTCTCCACCTACCGAGGCAGCCTGCGAGGGCCCGGCCCAGGAACAATGACGACGCTGCCTCTCTAAAGAGCCTCTGAACTCGAGCTCGAGGGGCAGACAGTGAATTACCTGTGCACGCTGCACGCTGTGCCTGTCAGATGAGGCCAGCATCCAGCCCGCCCTCCTGGGTTACCCTGGGTTTCCCTCACAAGGCCCTGAGGCTCTCTTTCCTACGTGAGGCACCCACCGTGCTTGTCAGCTGCATTGACGTCTGCTCCAAGGTCCAGCAGGCGCTGCAGACAGGGCAGGCGCTCTGGCTCCTCGCTGGCCAGGTCTAAGGGGCTGCTCTCATGGATCTGAGCCAAAAGAACACAAGCCAGGTTGGCCTGAGGGCCTTTGGGGCTATTCAGGGGTCCCTGTCCCTACCCCCCTCCCCCATTCAGAGCAGGCTGGACCTGGCTCTCTTACCCGGTCCCTCCGGTTAATGTCGGCCCCATGGCGCACCAGCAGTTCCACCATATCGGGTTGGTTTCGCAGGACGGCGATGTGCAGGGCAGTGTAGTAGGTGACCGGGTCTGAAGGCACAGGCACAGCTCATGGACAGTCCTGCCTACCAATGCACTCTCATGGGGTCCCAGGTCTTGGTCTCAGAGCCCAGCCCTAGCGCTCACTTAGATCTGTCTTATATATCTCACTTATATCTGAGCCTGAAGTCTCCAGAAGCTGCAGGCCCAGGCTCCCATCACCATGAGGTGTCAGGGGTCAGGCCAGAAGTGTGCTCATCAGCCTCTACAGCAAGGCTCTGGTATCAGACCTACACTCAGAGGCTCAGGTCCTGGCAGCGATCTAGGGGGCATTTACTTAACCTGTTTGGGCTGTAGTTTTCTCTTCTCTAAAACGGGGCTGTAAAACGGAGGCATCTCCTCTCAGAAATGCTGGGAGGAGCACTTTGAACGCAGCTCTTTGGCTACTCTGTTCCTTGAGTGTAGCAATAAGAGCCAAGTTTTTCCAGCCAGGTCTCAAAAGTGACTGATTTAAAAATGGGCCCTCTCTCTCAGCTCCTTGACTTTCTGGGAGCCTGGCAACTGCTGGGCCTATCAAGTGGGGATGGGAGACATGCCTGGTTGCATCTTGTGTCAGCAGAAAGACCCTGTCTATTCATCAACCATACCCTTCCTGGGAGAAAGCCAGAGAAAAAAGGCCAACAGCTCCATCGCCATCTCCCAGCATCCACAAGCTAGAAACCAACACGGTCCTACCATAATGCATGCCCAACATAGTTTATCTGTTTTTCTTCTCTCCCTATGGTATGAACAAAAATGCAAGATGGCTCAGAGTAAGCGGCAGAAAATTACCTTCTCAGCTCTGGGCGCATTGCCAGCAGCCACATTTTTACATTAATGGACTCAGGGATTTATCTGAGAGCTGGAGAAAGTTTGCTAAATCAATCACATGGTAGCAGGAACAACACATTTGCCCTTGGAAAAGAGGTGGTAAGAGCCGTCTGAAAGCCAGGAGGGGAGGTGGGAGACCGTCCAGGGTTGGGCCTCTTTAGTCATCACCCCATGATATAAGTGAGTAAGTACCTCCTAGAAAGGCCTGGCCACCCACCCAGGGCAGGACCATACTTAAGCCACGTGTCCACCCCTATCCTCTCTAGGCTTCAGCTGACCTTCAAAGTTGAGATTGGCCCCGTTCTGCAGGAGAACGTCAGCTGCCCGTGTCAGCCCCAGCTCGGCCATCTTCAGCAGGGCATTGCTCACGCCCTCCTGGTAAAATGGACAGTGGGCCTTCCTCTCCAGCAGCTCCGTGAGAACAAGGATCCGGCTCTCCTCACTGGCGACGTGACTGGGTCTGGGACAGGAGAGAGGCCCACTAGCTGAGAGTGGGAAGAGCTGAGAGACTGCTGGGCATGGACTCCCTACGGCAGGGAGCCCCACCGCTGGGCCCCACCCACTCTTCTGCTGTAACCACCCACCAAAGTCAGGGCCTAGGCTCTATGGGCCTAGGCAGAAAATTTCTCTTGGGAAAAGGGTCTGTCTTCGGTCTCCTTCCAACCTGGCTCCCAGCTTGCCCAGAGAATCTGGTCCCTGGCATGGGTACAAAGCCTCATACACTTGGGCTCTAGGCACTGAAGGGAACTCTTGAGGTCACAAGCAAGAAACACTGATGCTCCTTTTCCAGAAAGCCCTTCCCACTCAAAAGACACGGACTCTCCCCAAGCTGCAGAGGGTAACAGACCAGCCTGGGTCATGTCGCCTTCTCCCCGCACCAGGACAGCGTCAGCCCTCTTTTGTTCCCCTTTCACACAGAGACATTTAGCCTGCCAGATTTCTCAAGGTGTGTGCACACAAGGTCCTTCACATCCCAAGTGCAACCCACTTACCTGCCAACCCCTCCCCCAAATCCTCTTCCCCTCCTGGCCAACGCGACCTATTAAGAACTGCCATGCCTTTCCCAAAAGCTCAAACGGGGAGGGGGGGGGGGGCGGGGGGGGGGAGGGCTCCATGTCTTTGCACGCAGCTCTGACAATTTCCCAGGCTCTTTCACAGGCTGCCACCACCTCACCTCCTCTTGGTGAGGCTTTCCTTCTCCACTGGTGCTCCTACTCGCCTCTCCCCCTTACTCTCACTCACTGCACCCTGCCAGTGGCTGATCCAAGGTTTAATCCTCACTGAACTGGGCAGGATTGTGTTTCATCCCCATTGCACCCATCCCAGTCCTGGAGAGTGCCCAGAACACCACGTTCTGGACAGGGTCCCTGCATGATGTCTGGAGCCTATCCCACACCCCATCCCCTCTCCAGCCAGAATAGCTTCAGAGACAAGGAAACATCTTGCACTGCATTTTCAGAGCAAGTTGTCAACGTCAGCAGAGCTGATGTAGTGAGGAAGAAAACCTTGTTTCCACCAAAGTCCTTGGACTCAGTAATCACCATATTTGAAATTCCAACTGATTCCCAACACCCAGACATCTGACCCTCCTTTTCTTCATTACACCCAGTACACCATACAATTTACTTGTGATTGTCAGTCTCTACGCTGTATCACAAACAGGAAGGCTAGCGTCCGGGTGGGGGGTGGAGGGCCTGAGGCAAGGAGCACAGGGTGGGGGCCCTGCGGGCGGGGCCCTGAGGGCGGAGGCCCTGCGACACCCCACCCTCCGGCGCTCCCTTCCCACCCACGAGCGTTGGTAGAACCCTACACTTCAAGGAGCAGAATATGGGTCCGCGCGGAGAAGACTGAGCTCGAAGCCACGCAACTTCGGCCTCTGCCTCAATCTTTTCATCTCTAAAGTGGAGGATCACGTCTTCTCCCGCCCCGGTACCGCTACCTTGTAGCGACATCTAAAGTAAAAAGTGGCCCCAGGTCAAAGCGGCCTTGGCCTGCCGGCGGGAAGGGACCCAATTACCCGTCCAGGTGTTCCTGTCGCTCGAGGTCCTGGATCCCCAGGGAGCCCAGAATCGCATCCACCAGCGGCTGGTACTCGAAGATGATCCTCCGGAAGCCGTGCAGGAATGGCATCGTGGCGGCCCCGGGCGCTGCAGGGCGGCCGCCTTCCCCCCAAGGCCGAGACGCCGACTGGGCGCGTACCAGCAGCCGCGAGCCGAGCCAGGCCGATGCTACTCCAGCCCCCGCACCCTGCCCGGCCCGCCGCCCAGCTCGCTCCCCCCGCGCCGGAAATGGCCCTCGCGCTTCCGGCCCGCGCAGGCCCAGGAGAGGGGAGTCGGACGGCGACAGCGCCCCCTGCACACTGGGAGGAGCGCGGCGTGTCCGGAAACGCGACGGGCTGGGCTGACCTGCGGGCTGCCTCGACAGAGCTGGGGGGCGTGGTCTCGGAGTCCGCCCGAGCCCGAGTCCGAGGCGGGCCCGCCCCTTTTTGCCCTAGCCGGGCCCTGCGATGTCGTCCACGGCCGCTGGGCGCCGTCCGCGTTCCGCCCATTGCGAGCGTCGGCCCGGCCACAGCTGAAAGCGCTGGACCCCGGCTTCTAGCTCTCATCTTCCCCCGGACGGGGCCTGTGGTCACACCTCGGTCCCCACGCGGGCCCAGTGACGGTGGAATGAAGTGGACTACTCTCTCCTCACGTCCGCCCCACGGGCTGTGGGGACAATTCCTCTCTGTCCTCTTGAGACCCTGACCCAGGCTGATTGTCGGCTCCTGCCACTTTCTGCCTTGATGCATCCAATGAACTTTTAATTCCCTCGTCGATAAAATAGGGTTAATCGCACCCACTTAATATCCAGGATTAGTAGCTCTGTAAGTGTCGGTTGAAGTCTAGTCTAGTAGGAAGGAACCCAAGCCTGAGATCACTTCACTGGGGCCATGAACTTGAGCTTCTACAACCTTAGTCCCACAGCAGAGCCCTTATGTCTTTATAATTCTGGAAAGTCAGTGTTCAAATCACAACCTTGGCTTGTGAGCACCCCCCATGCTGGGTTGGGAGTCTCTGGCCTGGTACCTGCCAGACCCCAAGAATTGTGAAGCTGAGAAACAAAACAAAATGCTTAGACGCACATTTAAAACAACCCATGTGTCATGATTAAACACTTAAGATGTGCTGTGTAAGCCCTACTACCACCAGCAAAACAGACTTCACAAGAAAAATCAATCCAAAGCATGCCCAGGTACAGCTACGGTGATCCAGCTGGGTCTGGTATGCAGTAGGGGGTGGATAATTGCTGGCTTTTATTACTGTTAAGTTTACAAGGTTGTTGTGCAGAGCAAATGACTAGCTATCACAACTCCTGTCAAGCCCTCAAAATGCCGTAGTACGCCTCTACTTCTGTTGCCTAAAGGAGCAATAAACAAGGGGTGTTAGACTGGCAGCTGGGGTTTAAGCCCCTTTCGGGCAGTGCCAGCGTGGGCCTCCCAGAAATAACTCTGAACTACAAGGTCCACAGCTCTCAGCACTTCTGCCTTGGTTCTTGCCCCAGGAAAGATGTATCTTCTTTTTGAGTGAAATCAGGAAAATTTGCTCACACAGAAATGGGAATTTCCAGCTGGTCTTGTAAAATCAGATTATCAGGAAACTGAGACCAAATTCTCATCGGGCAACAATGAGTATCTGGACAAGGGCACTTGTTCTCAGTGGACCTTAGTTTCCCCAGGCATCACCCTGGGGGAGGTTAGAATTTCTGCCCTTGCTTTAAGTTTTATCCATCTCCCATCCCACCCCACCCCCCACAGAGCCCATTTCCCCAGAATTGATGCCAAGGTCCAGAATGGTACAGCAGGTCACAGCCTCTCTCATTTGACCCAGGGATGCCTGCTCCATATTCAGCTGAGGACACTGGGGTTCCCGGGGGGACCTGACCTTACTGAGAACACGCAACAAGTAACTGAAGGAGGCGCCTCTAGAGTGGGGGCCAGAACAGAACAGCATCCCGGGCAGAGCTAGGTGGGATGACCTGGGTCAGAGGCCACCTTCTGCCCTGACTCCATGGGTGACCCCAAGTCTGGCCCTTCCCATCTCTGGGGCTCACTTTCCTTGCCTGAGGGCTCTTAGATTCAATGAAGAGGGCCTTAATGATGCCGATGACTCTGCGGAAGGAGAGGGGGTGAGACATGACAATTCTAATAAGCCCAATACAAATCAAGCTTTATTCACTGAGCCCTTTCTATGTGCCAGGCAGTATGCTAAATGCTTGACACATTGATCTCATTAAATACTCCCTTTTTTGTTTTGTTTTGTTATATTTTTTATTGTTTTAATATATTTTTTATTTATTTAAAAAAAATACTTAGATTACAGAAAATGTTACATAAAAATAAATACTCTTAAGAAGTGGTGATGGTATTACCCCATTTTAACAAATGCAGAAACAGGCTCAGAGAGGCCTGGGGACTTGTCCCAGATCACACAACCAGGTTGGGTCTCTTCCATACATCTGGCCTCCAGGGAAGACCGTGCTCACCACTCCTCCAGCTCTGGGCCCCAGAGGGTCTGTGCATGCAGGAGGGAGGAGCTGACCCCTCCCCTCTCACAGCCTTTGGGTAGCCCTCTGTGGAGCCAGGCCCTGTCGCCTGCCATCCCCAGGCTCCTGTCTCTGGAAAGCTTTGTGCCCCCTGACCTCCCTCCTGTCACCATGGGTAACCTTGTTTCCTCCATCTGCCTCCCATTAAGAGGCTCTCTGTCGCTTAGAGCCTCTGACTGCAGCTCTGAACCGTTACTCTTCTTTCTCTGCCACTGCCCCTGGCCACCCCGCCAGCCTAGGCCCTTCCCGCCGCTCAGCTCCAGCATTTTTCAGCAAGATGTGGGTTCTGGGGCCAAACACCCAGAGCTCAGGGAGTCCCTGGGAGGACTCCTCCCTAGGGAGTTTGGGAGTCACTCTGACTATATCCAATGTGCAGAGGGAGACCAACCTCCCCATATAATGTTAAATATCAGCAAGAAGAAGGCAAAATACCAACAAAAGATGGACAAGAGCAAGTCACAAAAGAAGGAAAGTTGTCAACAAACAAAAGCACTGTTTAGTCTCTCTAGCTATCCAAGAAATGCAAACTTAAAACAACATGACAAATATTCAAAAAGAATAATGGAATTCAGTGTAAGTGAAGGGACACTATACCTGCATATGGGGGGGGTGGTGTAGATAAATTGGCTAAAACTTTCTAGAGAGCAATTTGGCAATGCTAACTAAAGCTTAAAAAAAAAAACAAAAACCTACTTTATCCTAACAGTTTAAATTCAAGAACTTATCCAAGGGAATAAATATGGATGATTATCATGGCTAAGGTGGGAATACCCCAAATGTCTATTCCAAGGGGCATGTAGATAAATTGGGGGAATGCTGCCATAACAAATGATGACAACTTAGTGCCCTAAAACTGCAAATTTATCATCTCGCAGTTCCGTAGCTCAGAAGTCTGAGTTGGCTAAACTGGTTGTTCTGTTCTGGGTTTCACAGGTTAAAATCAAGGTGTGGGCTAGCTGGGCTCCTTTCAGGAGGCTCAGGGCAGAATCTGCCTCCAAGTTCATTCATGCTGCTGGCAGAATCCAGTTCCTTATGGTTGTAGGACTGAGGTCCCCATTTCCTTGCTGACTGTCAGCTGAGGGTTGCCCATAGCCCTCAGGACTTTCTTGGGTCCTTCCTGTGGGCCCCTATATTTCAGAACCCAAAGGCACATTGAATCTTTCCCTTGCTTGGAATCTCTCTGACTCCTCCTTCCTCTTCCAGTAAGAGAAAGTTCGCTGCTTTTATAGGCTCATATTGTTAGTTTGGGATCGTCTAGATAATCCAGTATCATCTCCCCTATTTTTCAGTCCATAGCCTGAATCAGATTGGCAAAGTCCCTTTTTCCATGTATAACAGTTTGAAGTTATTTCATGAATCTCAAAAAGAAAAAGATTATGTTTTGAACTAATCCATTCCTGTAAGTGTGGGGTCCTTTTGATTGGACTACATCAGTGAGGCATGACTCAAGTTGGGTCTCTGCCCACTTACTGGAGCTTTATATAAAGGGAGACACAGAGAAAGGAAGTTTCCATTTTTGACCCTGCCATGTGTGAGAGGACTCAAGGATCCCTAGTAACCAAAGCTTAAGCATGAAGCCCCCAAGGGGCTGGGCGAACGGAGCAGCTCAAGGCTGGAGAGACTAGCCATGTGCCTGACAGCTCACAGCTGAACTCAGGAAGAAAACAAAACAGCCGAGACTGAGAGAGGAGGCCCAGAAAGAGCCAAGCCCTATGCCAGGTCACCCACAGCTGAGCTCCAGGAGATGTAGACTCTGGAGGGGAAGGCGGGGACCTTGGCAGAGAGCAGCGGCCATTGTGGCAAGTGGCAGGGCCCCACGATCACCAGTAGCTGGCTTTGGTGAGAAAGCATCTCCGATGGTGCCTTTTTTTTCTTTTTTTTTAAGATTTATTTTATTTATTTCTCTCCTCTTCCCCCACGTTGTCTGCTCTCTGTGTCCATTTGCTGTGTGTTCTTCTGTGTCTGCCTGCATTCTTGTCCTGCGGCACTGGGAAACTGTGTCGTGCTTTTTTTCTGTTGCGTCATCTTGCTGCGTCAGCTCTCCATGTGTGCGGTGCCACTCGTGGGCGGGCTATGCTTTCTTCTCGTGGGGCGGCTCTCCTTGCAGGGCGCACTCCTTGCATGTGGAGCACCCCTATGCGGGGAACACCCCTGTGTGGCATGGCACTCCTTGTGCGCAGCACTCCTTGTGTGCTGCGCGTGGGCCAGCTCACCACATGGGTCCAGAGGACCTGGATATCGAACCCTGGACCCTCTGTATGGTAGGCAGACACTCTATCAGTTGAGCCACAACTGCTTCCCTGATGGTGCCTTGATTTGGACATTTCATGGCCTCAGAACTGTAGCTTCTACCCTAAATAAAATTCCCATTATCAAAGCCAACCCGTTTCTGGTACTTTGCATCGGTGGCCCTGTGGCAAACTAAGGCACCATGTAATGTATTTACAATTCCAGGGATTAGGGGCAAAGATCTCTGGGAGGCCATTATTCTGTCTGCCACCCCAACCGCCAAATATAATGGTTTAGACCTACATCTAGGGTGACCAGCCGTCCTGATTTGCCCAGGACACTCTCTCTCTGCTCTCATTTTAGCGCTGTCAGTTCCACATCCTGGGAAACCCCAGGCAAACTAGGGTGGTAGGTCACTCTAATGTTTACTGACATGAGAAGTTGTGCTTAATAACAACAACGGTAACAGCTAACATATAAGGTTTACTGCATGCAAGTTCTATAGCAATTCAGCTAAGCAACTCACACCATGTGCGCTGCACGAGCCCATCGCAGTGAAATGTGTGTGTTAGGAGCCTGCAGGGATAATTCTTGAAGGTCCCAAGCTAACCCCAGGGCAGGGTCTACGTGTGTCCACAAGACCTTTCCTCCTTCCCCAGTCCCCTCTAGTGACATCCTCCCCAGCACACAGATCACCTCTCCCAGGAGGCCCTCCTGGAGCCTTCTTCCTGGGCCCTCACTGCCCTGCACCACTCCCTTCCCGCTGCAGCGGCAGTGGATCCTCGGGGGAGCCGCAGGGCCGGCCTGTCTGTCTGAATGATGAAACCGACGCTCACGGTGGCCGTTGGCCGAGTGTGCCCTGTACGTTAGGTTAGAAGCTTGTCACGCATCGCCTCATTGGCCCATCCTGACACCCCGGGGGTGAGTAATACTGGCACTCCCGTGGAAAAGTTGGGGAGACTGAGGCCCAGAGGGGTAACTGACCACCTCAAAGCCAGGGCCCAGCTGCGGTTCAAACCCAGAGCCCTGTCTTTCATCTTCCCTTGTACCCACCACCTCCCTGACCACTGCTCTCTTCTCTCCCTCTCTCACGCTCACACACTCACAGTATACTTTCACACACACCCTCTCTCAACACTCACACATATTCACACACTCACACATTTACACACTGTCATACACTCACATACACATGGTCCGACCTCGCTCATGCAATACTCACACAAACACACACATA
Organism: Dasypus novemcinctus; assembly: GCF_030445035.2. Classification (NCBI taxonomy): domain Eukaryota; kingdom Metazoa; phylum Chordata; class Mammalia; order Cingulata; family Dasypodidae; genus Dasypus; species Dasypus novemcinctus. The sequence continues at coordinate 87,543,322 of NC_080680.1, read as the reverse complement.
CAAAACAGCTGTTGAGTCTCTCTACAGTCCCTCGTATACTCTTTCACACACAGTGCGCTCTCACCACACTCGCACACACGCTCTCTCCCAGCCTCACACCCACTCTTACACACTCGCACTCTCACCCACATTCACACATTCTCACACCCATACACCCTCACTCTGTCACAGGCACATCCTCACACACATGTCCAGGGTGGGCTGCTCCAAGGCAGGGCAGGTGTCCCCAGCCCCACCCCGGCCCCTGCTCCCTCCCAAGCCCCTTGCCCCCAGGAGGGGCTGTCGGCAGCCAGGTCTGTCCCTTATAAGGCCCTTGAGGGAGAGAGTGGGGGAAAGTCCCCGTTTCATTTCTCTCTTTTTGATTCGGCAGAGTTTCCATGAAGTGAGATATTTGTAAAACTTCGCAGTCCACCAAAAGGAACACTGCCTTCGCGTCTCTGCGCGGCGCCTCCGGCTGCGGCCCGTGGGCAGGCCCCAGGGCAGCGAGGCGCGCACCGAGGGGCTGGGCATATTTCTGGAGTGCGGTCATGGAACCGCCGTCCTCCAGCTTCCCTCCTGTCTGCACATCTGCTCTGGCCCCCGCTCTTTCCTTCCCTCCTCCCCACCACACCCTGACCCCACCCTGACCCCCGACCCTCGGTCCAGTCTGTTCTTTGGCCGCAGGCCTCATGCTGACACGGCCGGGCCTGGATTCTCAGGCTCCCGGAGGCAACCCTCTGCTGGCTCCAGGGGTAAACTGAAGAACGAGCCAGGGCACCAGGACACGCTGAAGGGAGGCTGGGCCCTGCAGTAGGGGTGGTGGGCAGTGGGAGGCAGGAGAAGCCCACGAGGACGGAGGAGGCCGGAGCAGGAGCTGGACAGCAGGACGTTGGCTGCGCCAGGGACGGACTCCGGTCCCCTCCCTTTTTCCATTTGTTCTCCCGGGAAGCCCAAAGGAGCCCTTTGGAGACCTAGAGAAGACCAGCCTCGGGGCCCCGTGCGCCCAGCGCTGCCCTGCTCCTCCCGCGCCCGCCTGCCCCCCAGGACGCTGCCCCTCCTGAGCAGAGTCTCCTGACCCAGCCTCCTCCCCGACGCAGACCCCCTCCTCCCCAGCCGGGTGCCAGGAGGCGTTTCCTGGTGCTGCCAGGCCGGTGAACACAGCTATGGCTGGACCAGCCCTGGGGAGCCCCCTGGAGTCGGGACCCCCTTCGCCGCCGCCCCACGTGCCCACATCAGAGGCCTGGCCCTGGCCTCTCCTTGCTGAGGTGAGTCCTCAGAGCCCCCCGAAGTCCAGGGGAGCAGGGCGGGTAGGTACTTGGGGCCCCTCAGGCCTCCCGCTCAGGTGGGAGGGAGTCCGGGGTCCGGGCTCTGGCCTGACTTCTCTGCACCTCGTCAGCACAAGAAGGGACAGGCACGGGGCTGGCCTAGATTCCTCCCGAGGGGTCCTCCCGAGGGTCTAACAGGGGAGGATTCTGCCCATGACCCTTGGCCTTGCTGGGGAAACGGTCTCAAGAAATATCACCTGGCCTCTTCCTGGAAGATCCTTGTCCCTTAAATGCTGGCCAGCCTGCCTCTACCTCTGCTCTCTGGCAGAGGAGAGCTGTGTGATCTTGACCCAGGCCTTGCCCTCTCTGAGCCTTGGTCTTTCCAGCTGTCGAAATGGGGGCAGGGGAGTGTTCCCAGGGGGTCTTAGCCTGCCCCATCCCTGGCTGCTGTGGACTTAGAGAGTCCTGATCCCAGAAATTCCCTCATCCAGCGCCTGCTGCCGCCCACTTGGCATTAGTCCCTGGCAGGCTAGCCCCAGGCCAGAGCTCTGCAGGGGCCGGCTGGGCCCCCTCCAGCCGCTGCACTAGGCCCCATCGGGCTCTGCCAAGGGAAGGCTCAAGGAGCTCAGCTCCCTGGGGGAAGGACGGATGGTAGCGGTGGGGGGAGGGCAGGACCCTTTGTGCGCCCCAGGAGCCCCCCACTCCACCCCCACTGGTCCTGCTTGGTGAAGCCGACGGCAGGAAGAATCCCATTGGCCATCCGTCAGGGAGACAGAGCGGGCCCGAGCGAGGGCCATTTGAGGAGGGGAGCCGGGGAAATTTGATCATTAAGAAACCCTCCTGGCTGTCTGGGGGAATTTAATTAAATTGCTGGAGAGGGCTGTGAGAGAGGGCCACATCTGGAACCAATATGTGGAGCTTTGATTTTTTTTCCCCTCCTCTCTCTCTTTTCCCATCTCACTGCTGTAAAAGGGAAAATAGCGGAGCCTTGGAGTATTGGTTCCTCTGGGACAGAATTCCTGGTGGATCAAGAGGGAGAGAGACAAGGCAGACAGAAACAGAAAAAGAGCAAACCGGAGAGAGAAACAAACCGTGACGGGGACAAAGGAGCCGGGGCCGGAGAACGGAGGCAGACAGAGGCAGGGCGGGCTCTGCCGGGGACAGCCAGCAAGGAGCAAGAAGAGGGCGTGGCCAGGCTGGCGCTGGGTTCCGACCCAGAGGATTCAGACACCGGCCTGGCCTGGAGTCCCCTGCCCTGCTGGATACGGGCATCGAGGGCGAGTCCTCCCAGCACCCCTATGGGTCCTGTTATCACCCCACTGCAGATGAGAAGTGACTTGCCCAAGGTCACCGTCTGTCATCATGTGCTTCCTGGGTCACTTGATTGCAGTGATTTCATTTCCTTGGCAGCTACTCATTTCATGCCTGCTGAGGGTCAGGCACTGGGTGCGGCTCTAGGACAGGGGTTCTTAACCAGGGGCCGTGAGCTTGAACTGAAATTCAAAAAAACATTATTCTTGTGGGGACATGTTGGTGTGGGTGTGATTTATTTATTAAATAAGACCCAGTATACAGTGTGGACTTAGTAAGGGGTCCGTGGTTTTCACCTGACTGGAAAAGGGGCCCGTGGAACAGAAAAGTTTGAGAGGGAAGCGGATGTGGCTCAAGTGATAGGGCCTCTGCCTACCATATGGGAGGACCCGTGGTCGATCCCTGGGGCCTCCTGGGGAAAAAGGAGAAGAGAAAGCGTGCCCGCACGGAGAGTGAGTGCCCACGTGGTGAGCTGGTGCCCGCACAAGTGAGTCATGCAGCAAGATGACGACACATCAAAAGAGACGCCAGGGAGAGTCAAGGTGAAGTGCAGAGGAGACCAGACCGAATCCTGGTGAATCCTAGAGAAGAGAAAATGAGAAGAAAACAGCACAGACAGCAAAAACAGCAGGGTGGGAGGAGGGGAAGGGGGGAAATAAATAAATCTTAAAAAAAAAAAAAAAAAAGGTTAAGAACCCCTGCCCTGGGAGCAGCTACAGCCATCCCAGGATTGCTGTGTGCAGTGGAGCCAAACGAGGCTAACCGAGGCCTCTGGGCAGCCAGTGCAGGCCTCCCTGAGGCAACGGTGGTTGAGGCAAGTCCTAAGCCTGGCAGGAGCTGGCTAAGAGGGGAGGTGGGGCAGAGGCATTCGGGGTCTCTCTGCCGCTGGGATCCTCCTGTCTCTAGGCCCTAGCTCCAGGCTAGGCCCTAGCGGGTGCTCATGGGCCTGGGAATGGAAAGCTGGCTTCCTGGCCTTGACCCCCGTGGCCCTGTGAGCAGAAATGGCCTGGCCCCCTCTTCGGCCAGTTTCCTGCCCCTGGTCTGAAAGCTCACAACCACCACCACCCCCTCCCAGACCTCAGGCCCCAATGAGGCTCCCAAGCTCCCACCAGCTGCGGCAGGGCAAGTACCGGATTGCTGCCCTGGCTGGGAACCTCGGGGTAATTCCCTTCCTCCCCCTAAAATCCAAGCCGTGCCCTGCAGCCTGCTGCTACCTGCCCTGGAGCCAACTTTGCCCCCCCGGCAGAGGCCTCACTCCCTATGGCCTTGATCCCAGGACAGCCTGGGGCTCCTTCCCTGAGCTCCACCCTTCCCAAGACCGCTGCAGCAACCCCAGGCCCTGCATTCTCCATTTCCACTTTCCTCTCTAGGCTGGGATCCCCAAGGGCAGGGGCCAGCTCCAACCTAGCCCCCAGTGTGGCCCTGGGCTGGGCACAGGTAGGCGCTGGGTACACATTCACTGAATGGATGTTGCATGACCTTGGTACTTGCAGAACAGTTTAAAAAGGCAGTTCAAGTTCTCTAGTATGGGGGGTAAGTGAGGAACAGGGGGACAAATATGTATATATAGAGAGAGCGGGCCCCAGCAGCGGTAAGACTGGTGGTCTACGGATCTTTTGCGCAGGCTGGACGTCCTGCCTGGAAGCCCTCTCCCCAGACCCCGTCCCTTTTCAACTGATGAGTCCTGTTCCTCCTTCAAGAGTCTGCTTAATGCCCCTTCCTCGGGGAAGCCCTTCCTGAAAGCCCTCTCCTCGCTGTTCCCCTGCTCCTCGTCCCAGCACTCCTTGCTATCTAATCAGTATTGAGTTTTGACTCCTGCACAGAACCGGGTTCTTGTGGTCACCACTCTCCTCCCAGCGCCCTGGGCCAGTCTGGGCGCCGCCAAGCTACTCCAGCGGCTCAAGGCCCAGCCGAGCGGTCACGGTGGCGAGGATGACCGCTGCAGTTTACTGGGTGTGCACTGGGGGCCAGGGCCCCCTGGACACACACACAGCCTTGTCACAGCCTCACAGTGACCCCAGGAGGGGGGACTCTCCTCCCCATTTGGCAGATGAATAGGGAAGGTTTGGGGAAAGCTGGGTGGCCGGCACAGGGTTCTGGAGCTAGTGGGGACTTGGACTGGGTGCTGCCTGCAGATGAGCCTCAGGCTTAACCACTGAGCTCTCCTTCCTCCTCTCTTGCAGAGAATGAGCCCTCCAGGAATCTGAGGAGCCAGGGCCCCAGCCGCAGGAGCTGGAGGCCCGCTGCCGGGCAGGGGGCAGGGAGGGGGTGCCATCACCAAGGCCTGCCCTCCGGGTCGCGGGAGGGAGAGGAAAACCAGTGGCAGGGAGAGCCAGCCAGACTGCGGGGCCGGCCGCACGTCCTGCTAATCTGAAACAAATGAAGAAGGAGACGCGGGGTCCCGCGTGGAGGCCCTGACAGGGCGATGATATACAGATTTTTAAATAAATGTATCTCATTAGGGACGCGTTGTCTGGTGGGAGAAAAATGACGCCCTTCCCCACCCTGCCTCCTGTGTCTTAAAAAAAAAAAGAAAGAAAAAAAGGAAAAGAAAAAAAAAATCCAACACTACGGCTAAAAAGGAAATTGCATTAATACAGATTGTTTTATTTAAAAAACCTTGACCTCGACTTCAAAAAAAGTCATTAGACATTCTCCTTCTCAAAGGCCGCCGGAGCGATTATGGGGAAGCCTGTTCATTTCTCAATGACTTACTGTTCCTGCGCTGCTCGGGGAAATGTGTGAGGAATCGGGGAGTAATTTAAGGCTCCCTGCAGAAAGGTGTGTAAATCTTTGCATGTCTAAAGAAACTTTTCCAGACCACTAAGTCAGAGGAAAAGAAAACGGGAAGAGCCGCTCCTGCCCCCTCCCCGCCCCCCGCCCTTTTTCCATTTCTTTCCTTTGGAACTCTGATCTCTTTGATCGTAAAAATGGTCATATTTCACCCCAAAAATATCAGCAATCAGCGAACTAAGGAAGTGGGAGCCCACGGGGAGTTTTGCCCCGATTAGGCTCTTGGTTTAATTATTTAACGCCTGCCTAGATTGTGCGGGCTGTGAACACACCCTCCTGGAGAGGGTTCAAGAGCAAGTTATAAATAATAATAACGATTATATCCCCAATTAAGCCTGCAAGCCGAGAGCCTTGTCCCGGGCCCTCGGCCCCGCCTCACCCCCTGCCGCCGCCCGCCGGCCCCGTCCCGTGCACACCCCCCCCCCCCGGCGCTGCGCGCAACCCCGGGCCTCGCGGGGCTGCGCTGCACCACCAAGTAATTGCAGCAAGATGTGGCAGGGCCCGAGGAGAGCGAGAGGGCAGGGTGCGAGGGCTCCAGAGCCTTTGTGAAGAGCTCCCCTCGGCTTCGACCTGTGCCCCTGGCCTCAGCACCCACCCCCCCATCTTCCGGGAAGGAGGGCAGGGGGGAGCAGCTTGCCAGGAGAGAATTCCAGAGGGCCGCGGTGTGGGGTGAGTCCCGGGTCGTCCGCAGCGGTGTGCCCTTGGGCTGGTCCTTTCCCCTCTGAGCCTCCTTTCTACAGGGTCCACCGACCAGGATCTTCCTCAGAGTTACAGCTTTTCCAGGAACCCGGAGCCCCCGGCTTGGAAGCTTGCTCTGTTGGCCCGGCCCAGCCGAGGACTCACGCAGCCGTGGCGGGACTGCAGCGACCCCCCAAAGGGTGCTGCCCAGGTTTACTGCCTGGTGCTCACCTGAGTTGCCTCAGTGTACAGTAGGTGCTCAAAAAAATCTCTGTGGACTGAAACGATCGGGACTGTTTCACACTGATCTGCCTCCCCACGAAGCCGGCAGACCCTGGAGAACGGCACCAGTCTCCGCCCCTCTGGAGCCCTGCACGCAGTAGGTACTCACACAACTTCACCATCTGGCCTCAAGCTGCACTCCAGGCCTTTCCCAGCTCCAGCCAGCTCGGCGCTGCTGTATCCTCGGACCCCAGGCGCTGGCCCAGGCCCAGGCCACCACACTGACCCAGAGGCGATTCTGCCAGGCAGGCAATGGGAATTTGATCGCCAGCCACGTGGCCTGCCATTCCCTTTCTGGATAACCACACATGGAGCCCTACTACGTGCCAGGGTCAGGGGCCTGTGCAAGGACTGAGGAGATAATGGTGAAAAGGATAGACAAAGTCCCTCTCCTCACCATTACAGTCAGAAGGGCACAGCAGGCAGTTTTACAGACCACGAGTGAAGGCTCAGAGAGGGAAGCGAGGGTCCCAAAGTCACACAGCAAGCCCACAGCAGAACCAACCTCAAACCCAGCCAGGTCTCCCAACTTCTAACTCAGTTCTAGCTGCTTTATCTAAACCTTTTTTTTTTTCATGTCTCTAGGTGATGTTTGTTGACTGTTTTCCTCACGTAAGGTTCTATGCTTTTTCACCTGGGTCATTTCATTTGATTCTTATGCCAATGCTGTGAGATAAGTGCCATTATTACTTCCAATTTACAGAAGAGGAAACTGAAACTCAGAGAGGTTAAGTGACTCAACCAATGTCACACAGCTGAGAAGTGTAGAATGCAGGGTTCAAGGCCAGTGCATACAAAAAGATCTAAAATAGAAACAGGAAAACACAAAAGCCATGTGGAAGGAGAAGAAAAGGAAGTTGATATGCCACCTGAACCAGTGTAGTTCCTGTGATCATGTCTTAACATTAGCTTTGGCTTTCCTGGGAGCCGAGGCAAAAAAAGGAAACAGATTGTTCAAGTCTCATTATTTGGCTCTTTAAAAAAGGAGACACCTGCTTCTTCAAGAGAAATGGATAACTGCCTAGCCCCAAATTCTCATGACACAACTTGGCACGGTAGTTTAGGAGCCAGGGCTTGGGAGCTCGACAGACCTAGGGGGGGATGCAGGGCTTACACTCTCTGAGCCTTAGTTTCTCCTCCTCCACGGTAGCACGAGGATGCAGGGAGATGTGTATTAGCCTGGCTTATAGTAAGTCTCATTAATTGTGAGCCCTTGCCGTTATAGAGTGCATCTTGATCTTTGGATTTGTGGGTGGCTCAGAAACATTTTCCAAAAGTCTCTAATATTTTAACCCTTGCAAAGAGGTGAAAGCCATTCACTTCAGCAGGGTACCCCTGCCAGGAAGGACACCGAGGCTTGGAAAAGTTTGGACAGCGCATTGCGGGAGAGAGCCAGATGTCCTGGCTCTTTGGGCTCTGCTCCACTTCCCACAGGGCGGACCTGGGTCTGGGATGAGCGGGAAGCTCCCGCTGTGATCGCAGCCTGACACAATATTTACAGAACCCTGTGATCTGTCACAGTCACGCCTGGTCACGTCTGAGTCACATCAGCCTGTGCTGTTTATGGTTCCCCAGACGTGCAGCGCTGAACACCGATTCGGGCTGTGTGTCTCAGAGTGCCGCCCCAGCTCAACTGTCTTCTTTAGAACAAGCTCTTGAGTGTGTGGCCACGGGGGCTGATCAGGTGATCCCAAAAGCTGCAGAATTCCATCTTGTCCCTAGTCTTCATTTCCCCATCTGTGGAATGGGTCTGGTTCTTGAGTGATTGACAGTCAAGTATCTTGCAGAGGCTGTGATAGTTAAAGAATGGTGCTGACATAACTCACAAGGAAACAGAACCGTTCCAGCAGAAAAATGGGTAGTGAATATGAGCAGACATTTTACAAGTAAGAACAGCAAGCGGCCATTGTACACCAAAAGTATTTATTTTCTCCAATAATTCAAGTTTACAAATTAAAGCAATGAAATGCCTTTTGAAATTTAAAATAAATTATTATAATACTCCAGGCTAGCATGGATACAGAGAAACTGCCTGGAGTATAAATCGAGATAACCTTTTGGGAGGCAATTTGGCAGCATTATCAAAAGTCTTATATTCTTGCGGAATCTCTGACCCAGGGTATTAGTTTTCTATTTGCTGCTATAACACATTTTCACAAACAGTGTTTTAAAACAACATAAATTTATTATCTCACAATTCTGGAGGTCAGAAGTCCTGGGCTAAAATCAAGGTGTTGGCAGAGCTGCATTCCTTTCTGGGTGCTCCAGGAGAGAATGTTTCCCTGCCTTTCCAGCTTCTAAAGGCTGCCCACATTCCTTGGCTCATGCCCTCTTCCATCGTCAAAGCCCCAGCGGCCAGTTGAGTCTATCTCATATTTACATAACTCTGGCATAGACTCTTCTGCATTCCTCTTTCACTTTTAAGGATGTAAGGCCCATTTTGACAATCCAGGATAATCTCCCTAATTTAAGGTCGGCTGAGAAGCAACCTTAATTCCATTGCTACCTTAATTCCTCTTTGCCATAGTCACAGGCTCCGCTTATTAGGAGGTGGATATCTTTGGGAATTATTATTCTGCTCACCAAATCTGACAATAGGATCTCACTAGGCTTTCATTCAAAATAAAGGTGGACAAGAATCTTGACATTCAATTGAGGAGTAGATATAGCTCAAATGGTTGAGTGCCTGCTTCCCATGTATGAGGTCCTGATTCAATCCCTGGTACCTCCTGAAAAAAAATCTTGAGTGGCATGGACAGCAGATCATACAATTCTTGGTGCAAGATGGTAACACTTTTATTATATTATATATAACTATATTATTTCATTATATATGACTATTACTGTCCATCTATCTATATAGATACAGCTAGAAAATTGTTCTAAAATAATTTTAGCTCATTTCTTTTTCTTGTCTTATTGCTTTTTCTAGGTCTTCATTTCAGTATTTGATAAATAAGATGATTATCTTTGCTCCTTTCGTTTAAAAACTTTTTTTAAAATGACAGAATGCCTCCTGCGTGGAGCTGGCTATAGGTGATTTTCACTTTTCTTAATTTTACTTTTGTTTTCTAAAATTTCAACAATAAACATACTACTTCTACAATAAGAAAAGTAAACATTTTTTTTAAACAGAAGCTTTTGGGGGCAAATGTGTGTTTTCACTTAAGATCAGACCAGGGGAGTCACCAATTAATTATCAGCTCCTTCTCCACTGAATCCTTCTCTGGAGAGCAGGGACCCTCTCTGCTTCCTTTTTGCTCCTCCCCACGCCCACTGTCTGGAACAATGCCTGGCTCAGTGGCCACTTGTTGAGCTGAGAAGTTAAATAGGAACCCTCTTCCTCATCCCACACTCCCCCCTCCCAACTGGGACCTTATTTTCCCTTAATTCTTAACTCTGGGTTAGCATTGCAATTTATCTACAGTGCCATGGAAGTTATTTATTTTTCAGCCATATCCTTTTGAGGTAATGAGCCCCTGAATTCTGTTTCTTCCTCCCTGGGTTGACTGAGCTTCCTCTGGTGCATTTCCAGGCTGGATCAGGGCTGGAGCTCTTGCATGAGGACTGGGCTTTGGTATGGTGGCCAATGTCCATGGCCCCACTCTGCCATCTCTGTACCACCCCAGCTCCCAGCCCGAGGACTGGAAAAGGACAGCAACAACTCAATAACAATACAATAAAAATAATGCCATCTTCAGAAGAACCCTTTTGGATCAGTACTTTTATTATCCCTAGTTTACAGATGATGGAACAGATTCAGAGAGGGCAGATGACATGTATGAGGTCAAACAGCAGTGCCAAGGCACAGGTGGCCTTGGACATGGTCTCTGACGCTGAAGCTATTTTAAATGCTAGCCATGCCCTTATGGAGTCAAGACCCCTCCCACGCGCACACTTGGGGTGTCTGCTGGGTGTTCCTGCAAGGGCAGGGCCCTCCCAGTGTCCACAGCCAAGTAGCAGCCCCATCCAGCTCAGTCCTTCAGAAAGGTGTGCAGCCACACACTCTGTGGGCAGCTCCGGGGACCCCCTGTTGTCTAGACTGGGTTCCTGCCCAGTGGTGCCATAGGCTTGTCTGGTTGGGCTCTTGGGGGAAGGAAGGTTGCCACCTCCTCTGCCAGCCCTTTCTCACTGGACCCCTCCTTGGGGGGAATTTCCAAGGAAGGAAAAAGCTCATCATCTCCCAAACATCAGCCTGTCCATGGTTGGCCCTCGATGGGCCACTGTGGCTGAAGTCACATAGGGGACACTCAGCCTTGTTCGGGGATGACTCTTTTCTTGGGAAAAGCAAACAAACCAACAAACAAAACGAGCAGAACCTAGACCGCAGGCCTACAGGTTTTTGAGCATGTGCGCAGGGTTGGTTTTCTGTGCGGGCTCTCAGAAAGGATATTCTAGAAGCCTTCTCCTGGCAGGATTGTTTCTACCGATATGACACTGTGCTTTGATGGTGACGGCAGGGAGGACAGAGGGACAGGCCAGCAGGCAGCCATCCTGAGGAAAGGATGGTGGCATCTGGAGGGCTTATAGCCTCGGTTCTTTTCACAGGGTGCTTTTTTTTTCTTCTTCCGTGCTTTCCTTGAAAAACAAAAACAAGAGCAGAGACACGAGGCTGCCTCTCTCTTTCTCTGTCACTCATCTGTCAGTCTGGCTGTCGTCTGGCTGTCTATCCTCTGTGCGTATCTAGGAATTCTGGAGGGAAAACTCTCGCCTCCCAGGGTGGTTCGCCTTGCGGAGCGTGGGGAGCATCCCGGGGCTGGGCACCGGGTGCTGGGACTCAGGGCGGGGGATGCCTGCATCCCGGAAGGAGCGTGCGGTGCTTTCCAGGCGGGAACCTGGCGGCCAGGTGAGGTGGGCAGCCTGTTTTAAAGACTTCAGGTTCTTTCCATAGGGGCAACGTTGGGGTGCACTGGGGTGAGGGTGGGAGCGAGGAAGGAACTGGGGGTTCGGAGGTCTTGTGTCAGCCTTCTGGTCAACCATCTCGGAGCCGCTCACCCTCACCTGAGAAGGAATTTGTAAATGAAACTAGGGCTGCCCGTCCTTCCTCTATCACCTTGCCAGACATCCGTCGCAGAATTTAAAAACACTGAACTTTTCCACTCAAACTGTGGGTGGGGAGAAAGGAAGGACACCCCTTCTTCGCCCCCCCTCCCCGCCCCCCGCCTTCCAGCCTTCGGAGGGCGCCGGCAGCAGCCTGCAGGGGTGGGGGCGGGCACGGCGTGGGCGGAGGAGGAGGAGGAGGAGAAGGGGGGCGAGGTTTGCTTCAAGAAGGGGCGTGTGGCCAGAGTAGCTTGTGCTTTAGCAACTTCAGAGACAGCGAAGGAGGCAGAGAAGGGAGGGAGGAAAGTTTGTTTCCCCCGACGTCAGCGCCGGGCGGGCCAGCGGCGGCCACCGAGCGAGTAGGCGGCGGGGAGCGGGGCAGGACGCGGGGCGGCCGGGGCGCGCTCGCTCCGACCCGCGCCTGCGACGCCGGGGCCTCTCGCGGGTATGGACAGCGCGGCCGCCGCCGCCTTCGCTCTGGACAAGCCTGCGCTGGGCCCGGGGCCGCCGCCGCCGCCCGCGCTGGGGCCCGGCGACTGCGCCCAGGCGCGCAAGAACTTCACGGTGAGCCACCTCCTGGACCTGGAGGAGGTGGCGGCGGCCGGGCGACTGGCGGCGCGCCCCGGGGCCAGGGCCGAGGCGCGGGAGGGCGCGGCGCGGGAGCCGTCCGGGGGCAGCAGCGGCAGCGAGGCGGCGCCGCAGGACGGTGAGTGCGCGCGGGCGCGGCGCCGAGGGCAGGGGCGCGGGGCTGCCCGGGCTGGGGGCGCAGCACCACGCCGGGCGTGGGAACGGAAACGCGGCCGTGGAGGAGGCAGAGGGGACGCGGGGCTGCCGGGCCAGCGGGGTGTGAGGGCCAGCGGGCCAGCGCGCCGGGGGCGGCCGAAGCTGCAAGGGTGCTCCATCAGCCCGCATCCAGCGTCGGGGAGGAGCGGGGGGCGCGGGGGCTGAAGGGGCGCTGGAGGAGACGCTGCGGCCGGCGGTCCTGCCGCTGCCGGGCCTGGCGCAGAAGGGCACTGGGCACTGAGGCTGGGGTGACTGGCTCACCCCCAGTTGGGGCTACTGTTGGGGACAGGGTGGGCTTGGTTGGCTTGGACCCTTGGCCAGAGCTCCCTCGCGTCCTCGGATGTCTGACTGCGATCATCACTGAGGACCCGCGTTGCCTTTGTGCCCAGCCTTCTCTCCGCTCCCAAATAGCCTGGGAAGTGGGTGGAATTATTACCATGTTACAGATGGGGAAACCGAGGTTTGGAGAAGACAAAGCGACTTGACTAAAGTCATACAGCTGGGTTTTAAACTCTGTGCCCACTGCCCACCCCCAAACCCGCAGTTTCTACTAGGACTTCTTGAGATGGCTTCTTTGGCAGAAGGGTAGAGATGCCTGGCCCAGACGCCATCAATTTACCCCTCCAAGCAGCCTCCCAAGTGGAGAGACCTGGCCCTTAAAAGCCAGCCAGGCCTCTTTCCCCCCTGGTTAAAGGTCATCAGGAAGGGGCTTTAAAAACAAACAACCCAACCAAGTGACTTTTTAAAAAGAGTCGCAGAGGATTACAGGGGTCTGAGCTGTTGGTAAGAAGTGGGTAGAGCAGGAGAAGGTGGAGATCAAGCAAAGGCCTCAGCCCGGAGCAGTCGCATGGGGTGGGGGAGGGGACTGCAGCTCACCCACACCCTGCAGAGGGGATGCGATGGCCGAGACCCCTGTCCCTGTTGCCTACGGCTGGAGAGTGTGGCCTCCCAGAGGCTCTGGGCTCTTTAATTAAGAGTCACCTACCAGATTCCCCGACTTTTCTACCCACACCCACACCTGAGAACCCCCACCTCCTACACCAGCCTCTAGGGACCCCTGTCTGGCCATGTGTCCCTGGCTTCTCAGATGAGAGAAGGTGCAGGGAATGCTGGAGTGACTGCAGCCTGGTCTAAAACTGGGTCCAGGGGTCCATGCGTATGCAGGGTGGGGATTGGGGGATGCCTGCCGTTCACCATGCACCGTGCGTGGGCTCCCGGTGACTGAAGTGAAGGCCGTCGGCTCCCCCCACCCTGGGGACCACTGTGGCCAGCCCCCAGGGACAGACCTCTCTCATCACCTGTGAGCTAGAAGCTGGCAGACCCCTCTCTGGGAGCTTGGATTTAGATCCCTGATGGAAAGGTGGAGGGTTAAAGTAGGGTGCTCTCTGTGCATAGGGGAGCCTTGCTAGCCAGAAGTGGGTGGGGTCGTTAAGGCTCGTGGCAAGAGCCGCTCTGACTTGGCTTCCCCTCAGGGTAGAGGCAGAGGTCTCTGATTTTACCTGGATACATGGGGGCCCTCTGGGAGGTAGGGAAAGAAAGAGGTACAGATTGAAGATGAAGGAAAAGAAGGGAGAAAGAAGGAAAGGAGTAAGAAAGGGAAGGAAGGAAAAGAAAGAAGAGAGGGTCATGGGAGTGATGGGAGGACAAGGAAGGAAGCCAGGGCATGGGTGGTCCAGGCTTGACCAGGGAATGATGCCCATTTCCGCTCTGGTCCCATGGAACAGGGGCGGCCAGACAGTATAAGGCTGCTTTGCCTGGACCTGGCACGGGTCTCTGAATGGAGGGTTTCTGCAGAGAGTCCCAGGACAGCTAGTTTCACCTGGCGACGTGAGTGCCTGGGCAGGGCGCTGGCGGCCTCCCAGCCAGCCAGCTGGAGAATGGGCTTCGCCAGCAGCGCCCCCAGCCCTGGCCGTGCCACCTCTGTAAGGGCCCATGAGGGCCACAGGCCTTTTCCCAAGGAGGGGCTTGCGGCGCGCTGGAAATACACAGGCCCTACATGCCTGGGGACCGGAACGCGCTGTGTGTGGGATCAGGTGGGATGGGCCCCCGGCCTTGGTTAATCAGTCTGCAAGGAGGCAGACATCCCCTGCCCTCATCTGCGAGGGTCAGGGTCGCAGCAGAGTCTGGGTCGGGGTCAACGAGGTGCTCGCTGGCTGGCTCCTGCCTCCTAAACTCTGCCCAGGACCTCTGCCCTGAGGACCGTGGAGGACAAAGTGCAGTCCAGCCCAGTGCTCCTGGCCGGCAGGGAAGATTTTCTCCAGGCCTCAGCAAATTAAGGAACATAGACAATATGGAGAGTTGTACATGGAGTTTAAAAATCCAGCTTAAAAGATTCTCCTCTATTTGGGTTTACATCTCCCCTACATACTTTTGTTGTTAAAACACCCCTCCCCCACCTTTTACAATGAAATAGTCATTGGACTAGCTGGAGACTGTCTTATTTTAATATCCTCACTTGACAAAAACTGAAAGGTGGTAACCCTGTGCCCCATTCCTCAAAATGCAAAACAGATCACTAATCCATGACCTCTAAAAGCTTTCCGTAGAGCTAGCTATCTCCTGGGGTCCACTGGGAGCACTCCAGGGGTGCCCTCAGCCAGGTGGCATTTCCCTGGGGTGGGATGGGGGGTGCTCAGTGGCTGCCCTGGGGCCCTGGGAGAATCTTGTCCCCTCAGATTGCTGTCTGGGTCTGGGCCTGTCAGGCGGAGGGTAGGGGAGAAGGGTGCGGGTAGAGGCCCCTTGCCTTCCCTTTCCTCTGGTCAGGGTGTCCTCCCACTAACTGTGGAGTCCCACAGGTGGGAGAGAATGGAAGGGGCCTCTCTTATCCCCACCTGGTGAGCCCAGCCCACCTCTCCGGACTCTTCCGAAGCAGCCCCCCAAGGGGTCCCAGGACCCCAGACCCAGGCATGTGGGCCTTGGGCTGGGGTGTTCTCCTGTCTGGAGCCTGCCGGCAGCCCTGGCTCCTTGCTGAGGTTCGGACATGCTTGGAAATGGGCCTCCCTGTGGCTTGCTGGGGTTGTTTTCCAGGTCCAAAGAAAGAGACTGATACCAAAGAGAGCTGGTGTACCCCCCATTTAGAAAAATAAGGCCTAATGGGGGAAACTAATGACTTAGGAATTTGCTGTGTTTGCAACCTGCCAGGTTAGCAGGATCAAATTTAAACAAAAAAAAATTTTTTTTTTCTTAAAAATCTTTTGTTTTCACAACACTGCCCGTAGATGTAGCCTATTCCTGCCAATGACTTTCCCAGACCAGGCTCCCCATGGAACTGTGGCTTCTTCGGTGACTCAGAACAAACCAGGATCTCGGGTTCCTCCCAAATCGAGCTCTGAGGTCTGGGCTGGGGTGCTGAGCTATGCCAAGCACGTTAGGAAAATAAACCCTCGTTTGCTGCCTTTGCAATGTCTTACAACAAAAGAAACCACATTAATAACAGATTTTCTTTAAAGCATTCCCTCCTGCGGGCAGGGCGGAAACAGGGTCCAAGGACGCAAGATGAAAATAAATAAAGGCCCCGGAGCCAGGCGGGGTGCGGCGGGACTGCCCCGGGCAGGGGAGGCCACTCCCCCGGCCAGTGTCCAGGGCTGGTACCTGTTTCAGGAAACCTCAGGACAGGGCGGCCCCTCCTTCCAGAGATTCAGGACCCTGAGTCGCCGAGGGCGCAGGCTGAGCTGGGCTGAACTGGGCCGGGCTGGGCCCCAGCCCTCCTGGGAACTGCTCCTTGAGCCGCATCTGTTAACAGGGTGCGGGGAAGCCGGGGGTCAGCCTGCTTGGGGAGCAGGACCTGCCCCTCTCTCTTGCCAGTGTGGCTGGAATGGAGGGCGTGCAGGGGCCGTAGCGCTTGAGAGACTATCAGACCTGCTTTCTGGTTTTGGTTTGTTTTTAAAATTGTATCGTTGTGCTGCATCTGTGACATAAAATTTCCCATTTTAACCAGTGGCATTAATTACTCTCCTAATGATGTACTGCTGTCACCACTACACTTGACCAGCACTTTTTCATTACCCCGAACAGAAACTCTGTACCCCTGATGCTATAGCTCCCCATTTCCCACTCCCTCCAGCCCCTGGTAACCTCTGACCTACTTCTTGTCTCTCTGGATTTGCCTATGGTGGATTTTCCAAATAGATGGGCTAATATAATGTAAGTCCTCGGACCCTGCTTCTGCCCTTTTGTGTTTATCGTCAAGGTTCGCCCACGTTGTGGTATGTACCAGCACTTCATTCCTTTTCGGAGCTGAATAATGTTCCGCTGTATGTATGTACCACGTTTTGTTTATCCATTCCTGCCTTTCTTTTTGTTTTGTTTTATTGAGGTTCCAGGGGCCAGGGAATGAACCTGGGACCTCGAATGTGGGGGCCAGTGCTCAAGCACTGAGCTCCCCTGAATTGGTTCTTATGCTAGTTTTTGCTTGTTGTTTGTTTCTGTTTTCCTTAGAAGGCACCGGGAACTGAAACTGGGGCCCTCCATGTGGGAAGCAGGCGCTCAACCACTCGAACCACATCCGCTCCCCCTGCCTTCCATTTTTAACCCACCTCTCTTGTCACTGACTGTGAAACTGACGTCAGTGGCAGCCTCTGGGGCTGTTGGAGAGTCCAGGAAGGGGCGTTGGAAGCCGGCCGCTGAGACAGTAAAGAGACGAAATGATTTCTTCAAACCGAGCCTATTAAAGACAAGCTCATTTCCTTCCCTCCCTCCCTGCTGTCCTTCCTTCCTTTCCACGTATGCATTTCCTGATGGGGGCAGAGGCACCTGCAGGCACTGAGCACTGAACCAGGAGTCAAGACACCCAGGTTTGGGTCCCGGCCTCTGCCATGTCTGTGTC
Organism: Dasypus novemcinctus; assembly: GCF_030445035.2. Classification (NCBI taxonomy): domain Eukaryota; kingdom Metazoa; phylum Chordata; class Mammalia; order Cingulata; family Dasypodidae; genus Dasypus; species Dasypus novemcinctus. The sequence continues at coordinate 87,526,366 of NC_080680.1, read as the reverse complement.
ACCTTGGCCAGGCCCCGCCCCTTCTCTGGGCCTCAGTTCCCCACCTCAACAGTGGGAGACGTGCTCAGATGTTTGCAAGGCCCTGATGCGTGGTTTCATCCAGGCTTATACAAGACCCCATGATGGACCTCACCTCCCAGGGCAGAGTGTCTGAGGCGCAGGACCTGGCTGGGCCCCCAGGGCCGTGGCTACCGGGACCCTTGGACAGGGGAGGTGTCGCTCATCAGATGCCCAGAGAGCAGGGGGAGCGGAGGGGTGAGGGGCTGGGGAGCCAGGCTCTGAGTCTGGGAGCCCCAGGGGCTGTCCGTTTGAGAAGCAGTGCATCTCCCAGGGCGACTGGGGGTGCTGGAAAGGGGCAGTGGCCTGCATTCCTGGCTTTTTGTCAGCAGGGAGGGCACTTGCCATTTATTTCATCATTCATGACTCCCGGGTGGTCTTGCTCCTCTATCCAGGTGGATCAACTTGGGGACCTGGCACAAGGGCCTTGCATTGGGGAGGGCCCCCATGAGGGCCCTTACCTGTGGCAAGAAGCTCAACAGGCTTGGAGCTGTCACTGTCCCTGCCCAGAAAACCCCAGAAAAGTAACTCTGGGGGGCAATGATAGCACCTGCATGTGCACCACCCTTTAGGCCTAGAGAGCACAGAGTCACCATCTGTGAAATGGGACCGAGGGACAGTGGTATGCACTCCTGTGGGGGTGGTGGGCTGTGAGTGGACGTGGGGTGCTGAGCAAGACTGCTGGGCTGTTGCAGGGATAAGTCCTTATTTTTGACAGAGGCCCAGAAAAGCACAGCAACCTGCCCGGGGTGGCTGAGCTGGAAGGGGAGGGGAGGAGTGGGGTTTGCATCGTGCTTGGACTGGAGGAATGGGACAGGGGAGGCCTTGCTGGTTGCTGGGGAGACTCGGGGCCAAGGTTTGCTTCAGGGAATGAGGGAGCATAACAAGCAAGTCTTGAGGACTGGCCCAGAGTGGGCTGTTGGGATGGACACGGCGTGACCGCGTGCATGTTAGGGGGTTCTAAGTGGGGAGAGAGAGAGCGCTGTTGGAGGCTCGTCCTGGCAGGGACCTGAGGTCAGACTGGTTGAGGCAGAACTTAGCCCTAAAGGGCAGTGACTGACCCAGGATGGTGGTGGACCTTGGGGTGACCTAAGGGGGGGCCAGTGCCCCCCTGAATGCATCCTGCAGAAAGCAGCCTGACCAGGGCCCTGCCCTGGGGTCTGAGACTGTGGGAGTGGAGTGGAAGGGTCAGTCCCGTGCAGGGATGTGGCGAGGACTGGACACTCTCAGGGACTTTAACAGAGCCCTGGCTGTGTCCTGGCCGGGGCTTCACATGCACTAACCTCAGTTATCCTCCCACCAACTGAGTAAAGTGGGTCCTTTTTTTTTTTTAAGATTTATTTATTTATTTATTTTTCTCCCCTCCCCCCCCAGTTGTCTGTTCTCTGTGTCCATTTGCTCTGTGTTCTTCTTTGTCTGCTTCTGTTGTTGTCAGCGGCACAAGAATCTGTGTTTCTTTTTGTTGCATCATCTTGTTGCATCATCTTCTTGCGTCAGCTCTCCGTGTGGGCGGCGCCATTCCTGGGCAGGCTGCACTTTCTTTCACGCTGGGTGGCTTTCCTTACGGGGCGCACTCCTTGCGCGTGGGGCTCCCCTACGCGGGGGACACCCCTGCGTGGCATGGCACACCCTGCACACATCAGCACTGCGCATGGGCCAGCTCCACATGGGTCAAGGAGGCCCGGGGTTTGAACCGCAGACCTCCCATGTGGTAGGTGGACGCCCTATCCACTGGGCCAAGTCTGCTTCCCGGGTCCTTTTATTATCCCCATTTTATCAAGAGGGAAACTGAGGTTCAGAGAGGTCAAGCCACTTGCCATGGTCATGCCATTCCCACAGGAGCCAGGGTCCCAGCCCAAGCTGTCCTGCTCTAAAGCTTATACTCTGAAGCACCGTCTGAAGCCCCCCAGCCGCCTCGGGAGTGCTGGGCACCGCTCAGCTAGGGACGTCCACCCCCAGGAAGGTTTGCGTTGCATTCAGGGAACTGGGGGACAGCTAGGGGAAGGGTTTCCTCGATATCCTTAGCAGCCTGGCCCGGGGCACAGGCATGTGGGAGAAAGGTCAGGCCTGGCAGGCTCGGGGTTGACCAGCTTTGGGGGTGCTTGAAGCCGTGAGGGTGAGTGGTGGACCCTTCTCCATCTCTCTCACCCAGAAACAACTGGACAGCCTCACTCGCCCTCCCCAGGCCCAGCTCCCGCTGCCCTGGGCATGACAGCAGCTGTGGAGGGTCCCCATCTCTGAGGAGCGGCAAGGGACAGGCCCCTTCCCCACCCCACCCTCACGCCTAGACTCGTGCCTTCATCCTGCCCCAAAGGCCCAGAGTCCAGCCCTGTGTTTTCCAGACTTTCAGGTTTCAGCTCCAGTGAAATTTCCAGAAAACTGAGAGGAACTCGCATGGAGTGGGCTGTTTTAAAATTTTGCCAAGAAAAGCCACTCACTCACAACTATCATCTTGTTGCCTCCATCCTTCTGTCTAAGAAAGAACCTTTTAGCATCTGATTGTCAGAGTAAAGACCCTCAAACCTGACTAAATTTAGCTTAACAAAAAACTTGCGATAATTGGCCCCTATTTTTCTCATTTCGCGGTAGGTCGGTGAAAACTTTGTCATTCGGGAATCACGCTGTGGCCTGGCTTTCCCGGAGTCACACACACGGGCGCGCACACGCACGCTCTCACGCTCTGTCAGAGCTTCAGTCAGAAGCAACGCCCGGCCCAAATTTCCAAGCCCGGTGTCCACAGGGCCAGGGCCAGGGAGCCCGCAGGCAGGTTGTGGGTAGAGGAGCCGACGTAGCTGAGCGGGTGTGGGCCAAGGGTTAAGTGCCTGTTGTGAGGTGGTGAGTAGGAGAGAGCCGTGGGAGCTTCCTGTTTAGACAGAGGCTGGGGAAACTTAGCTCGCTGGGCTTCCATGCAGGCTGACCAGAGGTGGCAGCCGTGGGGTTTGGGGCACCGAGGCGAGGCAGAGAGTCAGGGTGCCCCGACAGTGTCCTGCGGGTGGTCAGCATCTAGTGGGTGGTGAGAGGGCGCGGGGTGGGGGGTGCTGCCGGCAGGGGCAGAGCCGCCCCGGGAGAGGCCTTGGTGTGCGGCAGTGTGGACTTGCCCGGTGCAGCAGAGGCAGAGCCGGCTCTGGCCAGAACCCCAGAGCCATGAATCCCAAGAGGTCCTGGGGAGAAAAGGTTGTTAAAAGAAGGAAAAAAAAAAAAAAAAAGAGCACCGATCCCCAGGTACTCCTGTGGCCCAGGCCCAAGTCTGGCCACCCTGCTTCGTGTCCTCCCACATCTGGGAAACTGAGGGGCTGCCGTGATGACAGGACGTGGTCCACATGGGGGCCTTTGTGGGTAACGATATCTTTTATTGTGTCCTAAAAATGAGGCAGGCTCTGGAAGACATTATGTCTGGTCCCTCTTTGTGATGGATTCTGCTCTTCTGTGCGTGGGACGGGCAGCCGGCACCTTCCGGTCTGGGGAAAGTGGGAGGGTTAGGAAGGAGCGGAGGAGATGAGTTGTGGAGAAGCTAGGAATTGGGACCCGGTGGGCTTGAGAGGCCGGCAGTGGGCAGAGGGCTGCTGGGCAGAGGACAGTGTTTGGAGAAGGTCCTGGATGTGGGACGTCGAGGGCACAGAGGCTTCCAGGGAGGATCTTCCATTCTGGAGCCGAGCAAGTGCCTCAGTTGCTCGGCGTTTGGCAAGGTGAGGGCGTATCATGGTGTGACTGCCTGGGCTGGGAGTCAGGAGATGGGGGCTCCCACCTCACCTTGCCCAACCCCCCAACTCGGGACACGCCCTGTTGCTGATGTGCATCTCTGTGTCCCAGGCCATAAAACAAGGGGCTTGGGCCATCTGTCTTTGTCTAAGCATGGTCCCAGGAATCACTGCATTAGACTCACCCAGGCAGCTGACTGCAGTGCATGCTCCGAAGGCCTACCCAAACCTTTGGAAGCACAGTCTCTGGGGCCCAGGCCTGAGCATCTGCATTTAACACTGTCCCACAGTGTTTTTCGTGTGCATTGAAAACTGAGAGCCGCCGAAGTCTCTGCTGTCAAAGCCCCCTGCCAGCACTGACTCTCTTCAGTGGAAAACGGTCCTCTTGGGGGGATGGAAAAGCCAGGCAGAGCTACCACGGGAAGCATGAGGCTGCCTTCACTTGGCCAAGTGGACAGGATGGGGAGGGAGGGAGCTGCTTCCAGGCCGAGCCCCAGCAGCCCCAGAGATCCAGCTTTGCCCTGACACCCTCGTGACCATGCTGCCTTGTCCAGGGGAGAACAGTTGCTGTCAGCTACCCCACAGCGTTCATCGCGCATCTACTGAGTACCAGCCCCAAGGCAGCCCAAAGGTCTGGAATGAAGGGGGCCCTGAGACAGGGGCAGATTTTTGTCTCACCTCTCAGGCCTCTTAACCCCCTCTAGTTGGGGCTGGCCAGGGTCAAGAAAGGGTGGTCAGCATCTACTGGGTGCTGAGCTGCTGTACTGGAAGAGCCCCCTCCCAGCATCCCGCCGCCTGCGCCGGCTACCCCGCCCTCACCTTGCAGGCCTGTCTGGCGTTGGGGATCCACGGCCCCAGGGGGGTGGCTCCTGTGTCCAAAGTTTGATCCACCTGCTCCCTGCCCCAGCCTCCCTTTCTGTCCTCTCCCTCCCGCTGGCCTTCCCCCTTGCCGTGGGTGCAGACATTTATGTGCCAGAGATGGCCTTATTAAAAATGACATTTAACCAGAGCTGGAATTACCACGCGGATGGCTGCAAACCTCGGAATCAAAGCAGGAGCCGCCAGGCACGCCTGGCAGAGGCCTCGCGGCCGCTCTGCACTGGCCTCCGATATAAACCCCCTGCAGAACCCTGAGGTCTTGAAAGCCAGTACACCTCCTTTCATTAGACTAACAAATAACACGTAACAGAAAACATCTGTTAACAACAGCCCCTAATGCTCTCAAGATGGTGCCGCCAGCGGCTGGTCCAGCCAGCAGGCAGCCGGACTGGAGTGGGCTTGGGATTTTGGCTGCCCGCCCCCTACAGAGGGGGGGACGGGGCCCGCAGGGGCACGGACCGGCCCTGCCCTCCTGGGCCTCCCTCTGCACCCTGAGGGACCTGGGAGCCTCCTTCCTCACCTCTCCTGGCTCAGCCATTGCCCGTCTCGCCGATGAGGGCCCCTAATACACGAGTCAGTTTGGGAGGGGACGGCAGCCCTGGGCATCCTGTATCACAGCCCTCCCTTTAGGGGCAGTGTGGGACCAGAGGCCAGAGTTTGAGCCCCGACCAATCCCCTCACCAGCTGTGGGACCTTGGCAAGTGTCTTCTCCTCTCTGAGCTCCTTGTTTGCCAGGGGAAGATAAGAATTGTGGCCCCTGCAGTGTGGGTTTAAGGATTTGAAGAGATGATGGAAGGAGAGTGCTCAGCCTGTCGCCAGACGTGGGAGAAGTGTGCAGAAGGGGTATCTGCTATTAGGATTACAGCTGAGGAAACTGAGACTCAGGGAGGTGAAGTGACTTGCCCAAGGTCACTCAGTGGGTAGGGAAGATTTGGAGCCCCAGAGCCTACACCCTTTTCACAATAGCATGAAGCATGGAGTGAGGCACAAATGCTGTGCTAAGCATGCTGGACTTTCAGAAACGGAATCATGGGCTTTATATACCTTGCTAAGGAGTTTGGGTTTACCCTATATGTAATGAGAAGCCACTGAGGAATTTTGAACTAATATGGTAAAGAATAAAGTATATAATACTTCAAAGGTCAAATGATACTAGCCATAGTATATAAATATCTATACTGAGTTCTAGAGGTGAGCTAGAAGACAAGGAAAAGTAGCATCTTAAAAAACAGTGGTGAGGAACTGAGTAGCTTATTGTCTAATCTGAATATACTAGAAGGGCAGTCCTGGGACCAGTTACTTAGAATAGCATGACAAATACCGGAGTAAGGAAGGAAGGGCTGATATGAGAAAAGTGGCAAAAATATAATAAAAGAAAAAAAAAGAACTGAAAGGAGTTTGTAAAAATCAAAACATCATTAAAAAAAACTAGGTCAACCACAAGAGACCGTTACCAATAAATTCAGATAAAATTGAACTCAGTCACATAAGAAATCTTTTGAGCAGATATTATAGCTTTTTCATATAAATTATCAGACCACTAATTAATTGACACACCAACACTGTACCTGGCTGTGTAGCCACTGAAGGGGTTTCTACAGCACAGAAGAACACAGGTTCTGGAACTCCAGCCAATAAAATTCCCTAAGCTTGGAAGGAGAGAAGGGAGACAGGCAGGGAGAAGTGGGTCAGGTGCAGCCCTGCCCCCAGAGGGCTTGGAGTCCACCGCGGAGGGCTGGAGGGGCTGAGCTGGCCTTCGAGGGAGGCAGGCTGACCCCCCTCACGGAGGCCAGGCTGCGCCTCAAAGTCCTCACTGCTCTGGAAGCAGAGAGCTTGCCAGACTGGGGCTGGAAGCCTCCAGTGCCTCCCCAGGGACTGTAGCCTGATCCCCACGGCTCAGCCAGGAAGGGTCATCGATTCAAGTATCCCTGCTCCTCCCTGGGCCCGATACACCTGTGAGGACCCCGACCCCTGGCACGGCCAGGCAGGGGGCCCTGGACCACGCTGCGATGGAGAAGCCCAGAGCAGGGACCTGAGCCAGGGAGGGGCACGGCCTGTGGGAAGCTCGTGTTTCCAGGAGACAGCATGTTTTAATTGGAAGGCCAGCCTCTCCCGTGGAGCCCGCTGCCCCGCCACTGCATCCCCAGGCGAGGAGAGCGTCAGGGCTCAAAATGGGAAATTGCTGGAGACAAGAAGTAAAAACGGACTACTCTGGTTTCACTGGGAAGGAAAAAAGAAAACGCAGAGATCTAATGGGGGCCGAAAGCGGGGTCGTTGTTTAAAGAAAGCCGTTGCTGTTGCAGCACGTTCAGGTCTGGAGTGGAGCAGAGCTCTTAGAGGGACTGCCTCTTCAAGGAGCTGCTTGCAAGGAAGGACAAGGGGAAACCTCCTGTGGCTCCTTCCTTCTTCAGTTATTTATTGAGCACTTACTCCATGCCAGGCCCCATGCTGGGCCCCGGGGCCCCCGCAGGTTAGAAGGGAGGTGTGGTCCCTGCTTACTTGGGGCCTACGGCCTGTTCTGGAACCTGGACTTTAAAGGATTCAGGATTTATAATGGGGAGAAATCCTACAAAGGAGACATCTGGGCTGCTAGGAGAATAGCTCACGGGCCCTAACCTGGTCCCAAGGTTCAAGGAAGTCTCCTGGAGGAAGTGGAATTTGGAGGGAACCTACAGGGTGAGTTGGAATTAGCCAGAAGAGGTGGGGAAGGATGTTCCAGCTGGGTGGAACAGCAGATGCAAAGGGTCAGGGGTGGGAAAGAGCTCGGCTTGTTCCAGGAGCAGAAGGGGTGGGAAGGAGCCCGGAGGGAGAGGGCTGATTGAGCAAGGTCTTGTTCAGGACTTGCGCTCTTTGTGTTAAGAGTCATGGGAAGGCTTTCTGTGGTCTGTGGTGGCTCGCGGTGTCTGGGAGGACCCGGGCCCTCTCCAGTGGTTCTTGATGAGTGTGAGTTCCCGCTAATGTGGGAACCAGGGGCTGAGCTGGGGCAGCGGTTGTGTCCTGCTTGCCTGGAGCCTCCTGGGCTGCCTCAGTGGCCGTAAGCCCCTGGCAGGCTGCTCCTGTCTTGTCTGACTTTGGCCCCACTGCCTAGCCATCTGGACCCCCTCGAAGCCTTGCTCCAGGCCTGGGGAAAAAGGCTCCAGGAGCCACCCGGAGCCAGGGGCAGCAGTGGGTCACCGGTTTGCCATCTGCAGGATGGTGGGGAGGCAGGATAGGTGCAGAAGGAGAGGCGAGCAGCCGTCGCCGGGGACAAATTCACGATGCCATGGCTCCAACACCAGGGCTGTGTGTCACAGCTTACAACGACCCTGAGATGGAAGCTTCATGAACAGCCTCATTAGCCAGATGAGGAAGGTTGTCCCGGGATCTCGGACTGCAAAGCTGCATCCTGTGAGGTGCAGAGGGGCTCTGGGGTGCTGTGGCCCACTCAAGCCAGTGTAGCTGGATGACTGGGGTGGTGGTGGCTGTGAGGGGTTCACCTTCACCCTTCCCGGAGCTGCCGGGTGGGCTCTCTCTGACCTCCGCCAACCCCTCCATTTTGGAAGGGAAGGGCCAGCAGACGCGACAGCCCTACTTTTGGAAAGCTGGAGCAGGGGTTGGTGAGCAGAAACCAGGGCTGCTCCCAACCACGGCAGGCAGTTGGGATCCTAGAGCAGGGACAGCTCCCGCGCTCCCCAGGGCCTCTCCACCACCGGGCAGGCCCAGGAAGGAGAGTCGGCCACAGGGAGTTCCAGGGGGACCCCTCTGGTCAGAAGGCCACAGCGCAGCTTTGCCCAGATCATCTCTGATCCTCCAAATCTTCACCTGCAAAATGGGCAGAGTGATGGTACCTGGGGCTTGGGGTTGGTCGGAGAGGACGGGCGCAAGCAGCAGGTGCTCAGCTCTAGGCCCCACCCAGGCGGTGCTCTACAAACACGACTTTGCTTTCTCTTTCACTCTATCTGACACTGGGGAGAAGGCAGATACAATTGAGGGCTGCCAAGCCCCCTTCAAAGATGGAAAATCCCACGAGGAAGAGGTTTCCCAAGACCCCGCGGGAGGAGGAGCTGAGATTAAAAGGCGAGTTCCAGGGGCCAGGAGCCCGCCGCGGTGGCCTTTGCCGGTTCCTAAGCCAGCCCCCGAGCCTCCTCACAGGACCGACTCCTCTGCCCGACCCTGTGGTCCTGCCCGGTCTGGTGACCCCGGGGCCCTCTCTGGACAAGGCGCCGCATTTGCTGCAGCCCCAGCCTGGACCGCTGCTCCTGCACAGAATGCAGCATCTTGCTTTACTTTACATGGCACACATCAAAACCCTGTATAACTTCATGACAAATACCGTCTATAAAACATCACAGGACTATTTTAATAATGTGGCATTTGAGGTTAAGAAATTCAAATTAGAGATTAATTGTAACTTCTGGAAGGACTGTGGATAAGTCAGCTTGGGAAGGAAGACTACGATATTCAGATATGCTCCTGCGGAGGTTTCAGACGGGTCCTCGCTACAAGCCTAGGACACGCACACGCATGTATTTGCTCATATGCATGCATGTACGCACGCATACGTGCGCACACGGGCACACTCGGCGGGCCCCTCGGCGCTGGCAACACTGGCTTAGACATGGCATTCGCGTTCTTGGGAATGCTGATCTGGCCTGGAGCTCCTCCAGAGGGTCCTCCTCTGCCAGGACCACGATGTCCAAGCGGCCCTCAGAAGTATGTTCCACGGTGATGAAACAGCCCTAGGGTTTGTGGAGGCAGATGGCAAGAGGGAAAGGCCCAGAGCTCGGGGCTTAAAGAACAGAAACGAATGTATCGGGTTTGCCTCCATCAGTGCCAGCTCTCAGCTTCTCCCTCCAGCCCCTCCAAAACCAGAACCAGATGGAAATCTTAAGTGAACAATGGGTCTGAGGACAGGGCGGGCAGCGTGGGTTGGGAGCCCTGGCAGGGAGGGAGGGAAGGGGAAGGGGCTCCGGGGAGCCCATAGAGGCAGGCTGTGCCCCCTCTGGCACCCAGGGGCCAGCTTGGAGCCCCCTGGAAGAACCTCAGGACTCCACGGGGCCCGCTGGCACCTTCCTGGGCTTTCTGGGGATTGTGGGCGATTGTTTGCTGCTTTCTTCAAATGAACAACAGCGGGGATTGGGAGAGGGCCGCCGCCCTGCACCTCTCCACCTTCCCCTGGGGAGCGGCGGGTCCCTGGGGTGCGTCCTGCTCAGGAGGGCCCTCGGCTCCGGGCATTTGTTGGCCAAGAAGGGTCAGTGCCCGGTGGCCTCTGCGTGTGTCCGACAGGGTCGGGGGGCCGGCTGAGCCCGACTGGCTGCCTGGCGTAGTCTGTGCTCTCTCTCAGCCTCGGTTTCTTCACCTGCAGAGTGCGGTTATGACAACACCGACTGCTCTGGCCAGGTGGTGAGCCCGCCGCCAGAGAGGAAGCGCTTCGCACCTCCTGGCCAGCTGCTGCGGCTGCTGCTGCTACTATTACTGCCATCGCTGTTGTTCACAACTCGTGTGGGTTCTGAAGTCGGCGGGGTAGCTGCTGGTTCCCAAGGGCCCTCCTCTCCCCAGCACAGGGACGGAACTGGCTCAGCCCAAACCAGCTCCATATTAAGGCAAAAATTCTCTCCTTCCCCCACCCCCTGGGGGGGGGGGCGTGCGTGTGGGGTCTTGCTCGTTCCCATCGTCTGTTGGCACGTTCCCGGTGAAGGTGGGCCAGCTCTCCGCCCTCTCTCGGTGCCAGTGACCCTTGGCACAGTAGGCAAATGAGCTGAGCCCCCCGGAGCAGAGACAGGGAGAGCCCCGAGGGCAGGGCCCCGTCTGCCCGAACCCCCAGCGCCACGGGACACCTCAGACCACCACCCCATTTCCCCCCTCCTCCAGCAGCTGCGCCAGTTCTGCCGCTGCACATTAGAGGAGCTTTTTGGGTGAAGTGCTACTCACAGGGCGCCCCTGCTGGAACCCCACTTCAGAGCCTCCCACTCAGCATCTGGCACACGTGATCTTCCTCCATTTTGGTAGCAAGTGACTGAAGTTGCCCTTTTACAGATGACTAACTGAGGCAGCGTCGTTCACCATCTATGTCTTGAGCACCTGCTAAGGGCAGGCGCTGGGCAGATATCCACCCATCAGCCTTTGGGTTGCTACGTAAGTAGCAGGGATGACAGGCAATTAACAGATAATGACAGACAAATAATTAATTACAATCCTGCTAAGTGCCACCAAGGAGAAGCTCAGAGAGGAGGAGTCGCCAGCCCAAGCCTGTACAGCCAGCACCTGGCAGAGGTGGGACCTGGCAAGTCAGACTCTGGAGCCCTCCCAGCCCCTGCTGTTCCACTGTGCAAGACTGAGGCTGCAAAGACTCACACCCCAGAGTCGTCGGGCTCGGGAGCACAGGACCAGCGCCTGTGGCGGGGCAGGGCTGGGAGCACAGGCGAGAGGATTCCGCATGCGTCTGGCGCTGTGCTTTCTGCAGACTTGGAGCAAGGCGTCCTGGAGTAGGGGCACACGACACTGCTTCTACCAGGGCAAGGACAAGGGTCCGTGTAGAGTTGGGGTCAGGCAGTGTGCCAGTCAGGACTGTCACTTGCACGGGATAGAAAACCGGCCCTCAGGATGGGGTGTCACCTGAACTCCTTGGACCCGGGCTGCTCCTGGACGTCAGAGCTCACACCTGTGGAGGAAGCGTGCCATGCCCAGCAGCGGGCACCGCGTCCGTGCTTCACGTGTAGATGAGGCAGCTGTGGCTCAGAGAGGTCAAGCAACTTCCCAAGGTCACCTGGCTAGTGGGTGGAGGAGCAGGGACTCACTCCAGGGTCTTTTGTCTCAACCATGACCCTCCAAGCAACCCATGTCCACCACAGGAGGGCTGGGCAGCTGCCCCAGGGGCCACCCTGTCACGGTCTCGTTCTCCGCCCACCGGGACAGGCGGCCTTGTCAGACCTGCCCTCCTGCTTCCTGGGCTGGGACCTCCCATCTGGCCAGTGACGGGCCCTGCGGGTCTGTCCAGAATCTGAGCGGGCCTACTCTGGGCAGAAGGGTGTCCAGAGGGCAGTAGCAGGAAGCCATGGAGGTAGCTTCAGAAGGGGCACCACTGCCCTGTCTGACCCCTAGCACAGGCCAGAGAGGCTGCCCAGGCTGGGGGGAGCTAGGCCGGTGGGGGCCCTGCTGGGCCCAGCACCCCCTTCCAGGGCCGTGTTCCCCTCACATTACATCAAACACCCTGTGGCAAATACCCTTTTCCCATAGCCAAGAGAGTGGTGGACTGTGGTGGTCTGGTTGCCATGTCATCATATGTGGTCAGCAATTCTTTAACTGTTTCTTAATTAACCTGAAGCTTTTATATTTTGGAACTAGTTTAAAAAGAACACTGTATTTCTGGTTTCCCATTTTCCTTGTTCTTTGGAAAGCTTCTGGGCCTTGGGCATTGTGAATCATTCATTTGTTCACTCATTCATTCCCTCATCCACTGTCTATTGAGTACCTGCCATGTGCTAGATCCCAGTATTAAGACTACTGGGTGGTTGGGACAGAGAAAAACAGGCAGTGCAGTACAATCGAGTTTAATCAGTGATGGTGAAATGGCTGGGGGAGGCAGGTGGGCCCCTGAGCCTTTTTTGGGGCAGAGAGGGGAGGGTTCACTGCAGATACGGTGAGAGGTGAAGACTGAATTGGGCTTAATGAAGAGGTGGGAAAAGTGTTTGAGCCAGGGGGAACAGTATGTGCAAAGGCAGGAAGGGAAGTGACAGTATGGAATGTGCAAGGAGCAAAAGAAAGGCCTGTGCGGCCGCTGAGAGGTATGTGGGGTGCAGGGGCACAAGATGCAGCTCGAAGACACTGGGGATTGGACTCTGGCACATTAGGTTCTTTTCTGGCTCTTGCTCAGAACCAGAGTGTGGACTAGGGTGAGGCAAGTGAGGTACCAAGGGCACAAAATTAATGAGTGCTCACTGTCAAGGTCATGGGAGTGCAGCGTCAGCACCTGAGATGAGTGCCTCCTTAACTCTGCACCCCAGGCACTTCACTGGCCTCGCCCTAGGCCAGGGTCAGCTCGGAATTGACATCCCTGCTCATCAGGAGCCTTGTCACTTGCCCTCACAATCAGCTGTTCCTCCTCCTCCAGGTGCCTCCTCTCTTCTCCTCTGGAAAAAATGCCGGTGTCCTGACTTTTTAGTGGGGGGTCTTGATGAGTCCAGTGAGGGGGATCTCAGCAGGATGCTAATGAAATCAGGGGTGCCCAGGTGGGAGCCATATCCTGGTTAGGGCAGAGTTAAGCCAGTGTACGCAACCGTTTACAGGCTTTTCTTCACGTTTGATTGTGCTTGCTGGCGCATGGCAGCCCGCAGTGAAGGCCCTGCTGAGGGGGATAAGGGAGGGTGCTGGGTGGGATCCTTCCCCTGCTCCAGATGACTGCCGTGGAGCCTGTGTGACATGGGCTGCTTGGCAGCATTTGGGATGTGGTGTGGAAGGAAGGGGGCAAAAGTGGGTCCCGTGGCCCGGCAGGGGGGTTGGCCCATCCAGCCTGCTGCCTCCAGGCAGCCACAGAGGTACTCGTGCTTTCTGTCTCTCGACCACTTCCTGGCATCATCTCATGGACTCCGCACAACAATCCACCGAGGACATTCTATATAGATGAGGAAAGAGAGGCCCAGAGGGCAAAGCAGCCCGCCACGGTCACAGGGCCTGCAAGCCTCGGCCTGGAAGCCTCTTTTGGTTGCTGTGCTTGAGTCCATGAAATCCTTTTAACAGCCTGGGGGGTGGGAACCTGAGATTTGGGTAGTAGGGCAGAAGCATGGCCCAGGGATCAGGGCGGACAGACTGGCCCTGGCTCAGATCCCAGCGGGGTAGCCCTGGGCAGGCCTTGCCAACTCTCACAGCCTCAGTTGACCTGTTTGAAAAGCAAGTTAATGGTAGCACCCACCTCACCTGCTTGCTGAGGGGACTGAAGAAAAGGGTGGGTGAGAAAAGGCTTTGAGGCCTGGGGGGGCCCCCTGATGTGAAGGGGGTTGTTTGAAGAGCCACCCTGCACCCCAGCTGCAAGTACGGGCACTGACCATGAGCCGCCCCCTGCCCATCTCTGCACATGAATCTTGTGTTTTTCCCAGGAAGCATCATCAAGAAATGGCCTGTTGGTCTGACTCTGAAGGAGCAAGGCCAGGGAGCCTCACGGGGCCTGTATTTCTACTTCTCTATCTACCTCTGAAAGCACTGGGCCTGAAGAGGTACCTGACACCTGGAACTCACAGCCCACTGGGCCCGGAGGCAGGCGACCAAGCGTAGGAGCCAGTGTGAGGAAGCTGAAGCAAATATGTGCAGAAGGGGTTCTGGGCATCAGGGGAGGGCTTTTCCAGTGGGGTTCTTGTAGGATGAGTAGGAAGCCATTATTTGGCTTCTTCATCAGCTCAGGTGTGCCCCCCACTGGCTGTGTGGCTTTGAGCCTGGCACCTTCCCTCTGCCATTCCTTAGAATGGAATGGCAAGTGCCTGCTCTGCAGTGAGACCCCCTGAAAGTCATAGGCATGAGGGAGTAACAGGAAGGTGATGTGTGCATGAGACCAAAAACGTTCCATGTTGGTTTCAGGGAGATACTCCAGTGCCCCTTAAAGTGCTCTGATCTCCTTTCCCAGTCTCTTCCTTTTCACACTTTCCTCCTCCTCCACCCCCAGCTCTCCTCTGAGCACCCAAAGCTCTCGTGTTTTCAGTCATAAGCCAGCCTGCTTTGGTTTGAAACCTGGTCCTGCCGGATGATGTAGCACTAGTCCCTCATCCTCTCTGCGCTTTGATTTTCCCATCTGTGAAAGGGGAATAGATGGCAGTGCTTCTCTCTTGCTGGGTGAGACTTCAGCGTGTCAGTGCGTTTAGCTCAGCACCCAGCGCATAGGAATTGCTCCATATCTTGGTAATGGCACTCATTATTTCCTGTTCTCCCCTTATACTGGGCACTGTGACTAATTATCTGAGTTGTGGCCTATAACAACCCTGTATGTAGGCAGATTTCCATTTTGCAGATGAAGAAGCCAAGGCTCACTTTGGATAAGTGGCCTGTGGCCATGGAGCTGGGACCCCAGGGTGGACCACTGCCCAAAGCGTGGCACTGCCGGTGGGTGGGTCTCAAGGCTGGCTGCACATCAGCATTACCCAGACAGCTTTCAAGGAGTGCTGATGGCCAGGCCCTAACCAAACCTAAGCCAGACCCTCTGATGGGTGCTACTAGGTATCCTACTTGTAGTAACTCCGCCCCACGGTCCAGCCCGCGGTTGCGCTGCACAGGCGGGGCTGGGGACCTCCGCTCCACGGTGCTGCCTCCACCCCCCCACCTCACTCGGCCCCTGTCACTTCAGGTCCTCTGTTTTGAGGGGTACATCTCTCTTCCTCTGACATTAGCATAATAGCCACAGAGGCAGGGCCTGAGCTCTTTCTAGTGGGACCTTTCCACCCTCTGGGTACACCTTTGAGGGGAACAACTTGCTTTTAAAAAGTCTCAGGTACCAGAACAGGTGATATATTCAGACCCACATAATCTATCAGGTTGATGGGGAAGGATCTATAAACCCTGACCTGAAGGAAAGCAGGACTTGGAAGCTTGACAGACCCCTTCAAGGGCGGCAATTTTGGGGGTCGTTAGTCCCCAGCCAGCCATGGCCATCACCATAGCTACAATACCTGGCCCTCAAAGTCGAAAGGGGTTGTACGCGGCGAGGCCGACGCCAACAAAGTAAGCCTGCATGTGGATACGGATGGGGGAATGGACACGAGTAAGACCGCCTCCTTTAGCGGGGCCAGAAATTGGAGTGGCGTGCTGCAGCCGCCTTGTAGGGTTTCCTAAAAACCAAATGTTACATTTTCAGGAAATGGGGGAGGTGGTTGTCAAACACAGATGCTATTAAAAGTTAAATTATATTAACATACAATTCCATGAATATATTTAAAATAAAGGCAATACATACTCGTAACTCATCTCTTCCTAATAATCTTGCCATGTGTTACTGTTGTCTATGCTCTTGAGGTTATTTGCATCTGCTGTGCTGGGTGGTGGAAATACTACATACTGGTCTGCTACTGCACGTCTCTCCCCGACTCCATCTTCGTTGATGTCACGTGGTAGCTTGAAAGTGGCCACGGTGGAAATATTTATACCACAGACTGGCAAATGCTATAAGTTAGGGTCCCCCTCGCCTGCTCCAGAGAACCAGTTGCAACATTTATCAGCAAACCTCTGGCTATAATTTAATTTTGTAAAAAAGTTTCCTCATGGCAGATAGTCTTTTGAAAAAAATTAATTGTTCTCTTGGTGTTCTCTTGCCTTGCCAGCATCACCTAGCAGTGTGGTATTTATGTCCAGGAGGTGGAATATTGTCCCTATTTCAAAGACGTTGAGGGCGGTTGGATAATTTTTTCTGCCTTCGTGTTGGCCCTGGACAAGGGTTTGCCTCCTGGCAACACACCAAATTGCTGTTCATTTATTTCCTTTAAGAGGCAGAAGTGAACAGTTTTCTTCAAATTTATTTCTGTGACCTATTATGGACCTTTCCAGAATGAAGGTGCCAGGGGATGAGGGTGGGTGAGACGGTGACCCATGCAACATTATGTACGGTGCTCCGCAAGGTAGAAAGAGCCCTGAGTGGGGGGCGACAGTTGTGTCCCCACTTTGGCTCTGTCCTGAACACTCCCCATGCCCCCGGACAAGTCTCACCTCCTCTCTGGGCTCCTTCTTCCACGTTAGTAGAACGAGGACATTGAAACCAGCCTCGGGGTTGGCAACTGCCCGCCTCTCTTCTTCCTGAGCCCATAGCAGACAAAACTAAGCAAGCAGGGTGCCTCAGAATCCTCCTTAACACAGTGTTCCAGGCACCACTGCCAGGTGATCAGAAACGGCAGGGGAGGTGTGGTGACATCAAGAGCCAGCCCCGGTACAGCACTCTCAGAAGCCCCTTCCAAGTCTGACTCTGTGCAGCTGCCACCTGGGGAGGAGGTGAGTGCAGATTCACCCACATCTCAGCAGGAGCGCTTTCGGCAGCACACTGGGAGGTCGGTGGTTAGAGCTCAGGTGCTGAAGTCAGGTGCTTTGGGGTGTGGGTGCGTCTTAGTTCTACTAACTGGCTGTGTGACCTTGGAGAAGTTACTTGCATGCTCAGATCCTGTTTCCCCATCTGTACGATGGGGTTGCCGATGAAACCTGCCTCCTCAGGTGACAAATGTGAGGATTCTGCAAAGTCGTGTGTATGAAGTGCCTGGCGTGTACGGGTGCTCCGTGGAGCTGGGGAGCCCCTTTCAGATGCATGCTAACCACTATGGAGCTTGGTAGTCAAGTGAAGGCCTCATGGCTGGGCTGAGGCCTCTGGCCTCCCCCACCCCACCCTGCATCTGCCTGCGGTTTCTAGAAGAAAGGGGCTCTCCGTGAAGGAGGATGGGGTGTGCCACAGGCTGGCTCAGAGACGTCTAGGGGTCGTAGGCAGGACCATGGTGCGCCCTGGTTAAGTTTTGGGGGGTCTCCTGGCACCCAGGGAGACTCTCAGTATCCCAGAGAAGCAACCAGGCCTGGCAGAGGCCAGGGCCTCATGAAGCTCCAGGGCAGGGCCACTCTGGAAGGACTTCCTGCCGCCCTGCACCCATGTCCTTGAGTGTGGACAGGGCACCTGCAGTCAGCACCCTCCTGGCTCAGAGACAGTGAGGGGAGGCCACGAGGTAGCAGGAAAGACCAGGAGACAGTTTCCATGACCAAAATCTCCACGAGCCCTCTCTGGTTCTGGAAGAGACTGCCTTGGCCACCGGGGTGCCCCATGCCTCCCAGAACTGGCTTCCCTCCAAATCCACTGTCACTTGCTCCAAGCTCCACTTGACCAGGAGGGTCAGGGCGAGTTGCGCGGACAGTTCTTTCAGTTTGCTCGTTTGGCTTTCGTATACCCCGGAGCCTCGGTTTTGTTGAGTCCTGGCCGGTGGCCTGGCCTTTGTCCCCTCCCTGGGTTTGCGGGGGAAGGGGCCAAGTTTTACGCTGGCAGGGGGCTGACGGCTTGGGCGGGAGGCCCCAGTTGGTTTGAGCCACCCCTTCCTGCACGGCCCTTCCCCCAGGCCCTTCGCACCCTTGGGCAGTGTGTGCCTGTGGGGGGGGGGTGCGGGCTGGTTGGGACAAAGGCCTCCCCAGCCCAGAACCGACAGCTGGAACTTGGCTGGAAAGTAAAAATTCTCTTTCGCCACAGGTCTCAGAGTGCCTGGGTGCGATCACCACGGTCATTACAGCGCTTACTACCTTCAGGTTGGGGACTTTTAAAAAAGTGCGGTTTTGTTCTAAAATGCAGAATTTCTGACAGCCCAAGTTAACAAGCCCCCCAGATGAATTCAGAGGGCCTTAATGGGAAAGTTCTCAACAGAACTCCTCCTCTGTCATGTAAGCAGCTCAGAAAAAGGTCTCCCAATTTAAGGGCCAGTGTAGCACTTTGATGCGGGCCTCAGAGTGCCCCATTTCCTTATAAATTCCCTCTAAGGAGGGGGGAAGCTAAAATTTAACCTGGAGCCTCCAAATTACTTGCAATTTGCAGGCACACATGCTTAGCCCCTAAGGACTAAAGGCTGCAAGGAAAAAAAGAAAAAAAGAGAGAGGGCAGACATCAGACAAAACTCACTCATTCACCAGCCTACTTTAGCCCTGTCATGGTCCCCTTAGCAGATTTATCATCATTTTAATCCAGTGCCGTTCCTAAGGATTATAGCCCCATTTCAAAAACAAAACAAGTCGTATACCATTAAGCAATGAAAAGGAGCGAGCTTTGAAAGCAGGACATTTCTCTCAGGAACAGCCGTAGACATGGAGCGTATGTAGCCTCCGAGTTCTGGGGCTTGATACGGGATGGAATTCCAAATACCAGCCGTCTTGGAGCCTTTCCAAGGGAAACGAGTCACCCAAATTCCAGGAGAATCAGGACAAAGTCTCACTTCCCCCAGGTGCTTGGGCTGGAGGGACCCCACCCCCGCCACCTCAGCTAAGGGATCCGGGCTGCGCTGAGGAGAGGGTTTACAAGAAGGGAGGGGAGGGGGTCCTAGCCCTGAGGCCAGTGAAGGCTCAGGTTGCTGCCAACCCTGGGTGACCCCGGGTTCCAGGTGTGTGTATTCGGAGTCCAGGAGGGGCACAGCTGTGCCAGGATCTGCCTGGGGCTGGAGTCCGAGAGCCTCTTTGAACCTAGTGCTGCCGCCCTCTCGCTGTGGGACCTTGGGCAAGTGACCGCGCTCTCCGGCCTGCTTCCCCCGGCTGAAATGGGGGTGGTAGCCGTGGTAACAGGACCCTCATAGGGTGATGGTTACCGTGCTCCGCGACCTGCCTGGACGGCGCCTGGCTCGGCTCAGGGCACGCGCTGCGCGTGGGAACCGACTCTGTTGCTAATTGGGGGTTGCATTTTCCTGCCCACGGTTTAGCAGGATGGGAAGGCTCCAGCGCGGACGCTGGCCGAGATCGGGAGAAGGGGGTGGGAGGATCTGAGCGGGAGGGAAGACCGGGAGGCGGGAAAGAAGGGCGAGGGCCCCCGCGGGTGGGCGCTGCGCTCCCCCGCCCCCCGCCCGCGCTGGCGGCCGCCTCGCACTCACAATGAGCGGCTTGGCGGCGGCGGGCGCGGGCAGCGCGGGGCTGGGCGCGCCGATCTATTAACGTCTGTGTGTCTGGGCCGCGGGTCTGCGGCGAGGCAGGCGCCAGGGGCTCGCCTGGAACCAGATGTGCCGCGGCGCCGCTCTGGCCGCCACCGGCGCGGCGCGCTCGCACGCACGGGCTGGCGCGCACATGGCCGGGCGGGGCCCGGCGGCGGCTGGCGCGCAGGGGCCAGGCACCCGCTGGATTTCTGGTCGGACCCCAGATCGGCGTGCGCGGAAAAGAGACGCTCACCCTACCCCCGGGCAGGCGCGAGCGTCAACCGCACCCTGTCCAGAAGAAAAAGCAACTGCCCCCACCCACCCGCGTGACGCCGGCGTCCCTCGGGTAGGGTCTGCCTCGCCTTTCTGACCCTGCTAGAGAAAGATGGGCCCCCCAGAAAGCTCAGCCCCCCCCCCCCCGCCCCTCTGCCTTGCCCCCCTATTCGACAGGGCTGGGACTCTTCCCCAACTCCCCAAGATTGTTGTGTTTTTTAAGTTTGTGTGTAAGACTTTTTTAAGTTCTGAGTCAGAGCTTCCCATAAGATGAGTTTGGGCCATACTGAGAAAAGCCAAAATGGGGGAGGAGGGTGGAAAATGGGGGGTGGTGGAAATATGGAGGTTGGTGGCTTTTAAACTGGTGGATTCCGAATGGGGCTTTTATCCACTGGGCTAACTACGAGGGTTTCACTGAGGCCTATCCCAGCTTCACACCAAAGCCTGGGTTGGCACCTTGGTGCCCTGCAGCTGGCACAGCCTTGAGGCACTCGGCCCTGGCAGACCAGCTGCCTCCCTCTCTGGGCCTCCTCTCTGGGTCTGCAACAGGAGCAATGGAGCTGGGGCCCCTGAGGGATCCCAGGCCTGACCGAGTGGACTCCCTTGTCCTAGCAGCAGCTGCCTCCTAGCAGGTGAGGTTAGGCAGAGCTCTTGTGCCCTTGTTGGATGGCCTGACTTTGATGGAGGCAGCACTGAGAACGGAGTGGAGGTCGTGCTGTCACACCAGTGCAGCCCAGTCTGGCTGCAGGGGAGATGGCCCACCAGGCCTGGCCCTCTGGGCTTGCAGAGGATCCCTTGGTTAGCAGCCCTCTCCTGTGCTTGGGAGAAGAATTTCAAAGGAAACATTGAAAATAGAGACCTGGAAAGAATGGGTCGTTCAGCTCATGCCCAGGCTTCCCCATCCTGGAAATGTGTTTGGAAGCCTGGGATGCTGGATTGGAAGGGGGAAGGGGCGCCGCCCCACACATGGCAGATTAATCCCCCTGTAGTTGAGTATGGGACGCTGAACTCCTCTCCTGGCCTCTGGAGCAGGTGGAGAGGGCCGAGGGCTGGGTGACCAAAGTGTTGGCCATCCATCAGTGCTGCGGGGGACACTCCCTCTCACATCACTGCCATCATTTCAGAGCCATTCTATCCCCATTTCACGAAGACACCAAGGCCCAGAGAGAAGTCTCGTGCTCAAGGTCACAGAGCTGGGGAGGGGCAGAGGTGGAAATCTAACCCAAGCTGTCACACTCCAGGGACCAAACTTTGGGCTTGGGATCAAATTCCTTTTGGATTCAAGGAACAAGGTGGTTGTTACTAAATTTTAAGAATGGGGGGAGTGGGGCATTTTCGGGACTTGGCGTTGTCCTGAATGATATTGTAGGGACAGATGCAGGACATTATATATCCTGCCATAATCCACTGAATGGACTGGGAGAGAGTATAAACTACAGTGTAAACTATAATCCATGCAGTATAGCAGTGCTTCCAAAGTGTACTCATCAAATGCAATGAAAGTACCATACTAATGATAGAAGTTGGGAACCTCTTATATTTTTTATTGTAACGTTTTGTGTGACTTATGTATCTTTAAAAAAAGATAATGAAAGAAACTCAAAAAAAAGAAAAAGAATGGGGGGAGGGAAGCAGATGTCACTCAAGCTACCGAGCTCTCACCTACCACAGAGGAGGTCCCAGGTTCAATTCACGGTGCCTCTTAAAAAAGACAAGCAAAATAGCGAGCTGACATGATGGATTGGCATGGCGAGGTGACGCAAAAAGAGACACAAGGAGGAAAATACAGTGAGAGATACAACCGTGCAGGGAGCAGAGATGGCTCACGTGATTAGGCACCTCCCTCCCACATAGGAGGTCCTGGGTTCGGTTCTTGGTGCCTCCTAAAAGGAAGATGAGCACACAACAAACAGACACAGCAAGTGCAAACAATGAGAGTTGGGAAGAAATAAATAAACAGAATAAATCTTAAAAAAAAAAAAAAAAGTCCCGTCGCCCTCCAGACCAGTCTGGGCATGTGGGTTGTGTAGCGTGGCTCCAGCCCTAGGGCCACCCCCCCCAGTCTGCCCTCCCGGTGAGAAGGCCCATGCTCATACCTGGCCTGGGGCACTAGCAGTGCCAGGCCAGAGGCCTTTCCCTTTGGGAGGGTGTTTCTCTGGCTCATGCTTTGGCCACACGATTAAAGGAAAAGAAAACCATTTCTGCAAGTAAGGTCAGGAAAGTGAGAAGGCTTGTGACAGTTTACCCCAACCTATAATGCATGAAAGTCTTTGTGTGCTTGGGTGGGTAGAGAATTGGATTACTTCCCAGTTGGAATCCAACTCCTCTCCTCTCCTCCCCTCCCCTCCCCTCCCCTCCCCTCCCCTCCCCTCCCCTCCTCTCGCTTCCATCCTTACACATATTCATTCAATATCTCTTGAGCACCTTCTTTGTGCCAGGCACTGTGCCAGATGTTGAGAATGAAGAGGTGGGAGACCATCTGTGACTATGCTACAGCTTCCTGTCCGGTCCAGCCCAGTTCTCTGGAAGCGTCTGTGAAGAATGGGTTGTTTAGGCACAGTCAGGACACCTCCACTGTGTGTGTGTTAGCACCGGCTCTGAGAGGAGGGATCCTGGAGAGCAGAGGACTGGGCCTTCATCTCTGAAGCACTAACCACGGCTGTTTACGAGCAAGCCTTCAGTGTGCCAGGCACACATTTGCCCTTAATCCTCTGAGCAGTCAGTCTCTACTTGACAGACATAAGCAGGAAGGTTTAGAGTGGTTAGGTAACTTGCCAGAAGTTTACTCAGCCAATATATGACAGGTCTAAGATTTGAACCCAGACTGTTCTGATCCAGGTAAGTATTCTGATGTTGAATGTGACCCAGCACTTACTATGTCCCAGGCACCATCCTAAGTGCTTTACTCATTTAACCCTCACAACAACCCTGAGAGGGAGATACTGTTACTACCTCCATTTTCTAGATGGGAAAACTGAGGCATGGAGACGTTATGATTTGCCCAGTGTCGTGCAGGTCCTGAGTAGTGAATCTGGCATTTGAACCAGGGCCCACGAACCAGGGTCTGCTCTTCATCAGGTTGCCTGTCCTACCTGACTTGGAAGCAAGAAAGAACCTAAAAGTCGTGGCAGAGAGGAGGGTGCTCTTGTAAGATCTTCTGCTCAAGCAGGTGGGATTTTGAAATTCAGTTGGGAGAAAAAGAAATGAGAGGTTTTTCACAGTGTTTGCAAAAGAGATAAAATGAGAATGAATCTAAAGGTCCAGCAAGAGGGGAATAACTAGTTAAGCAAATTGGGAAACCTCACTAGGTGACATGATGCAGCTACTCACAAGGATCATGGCGAAGAGGATGTGAAACTTGAGAAGAGTTTACTCTGCAGATTGAAGGAACATCAGCTACTTGCAGTGAGAAGCGCTTTGCCTGCTTGTCACATTGAATCTGCTCCATAAAATGATGAGGTAATAAACGTCACCAACAGAATAGCTGGTTACTTGATTGATTACCAGGTGCCAGGTATTGTTGAAACACTTTAGGTACCACTGTCCTTTTACAGTGTGGAAACTGAGACTTGGAGGAGGGAGCCATTTGTCCCCAGAGCTCACATAACTGGCTCGGGGTGAAGCCAGGACTTGAACACAGCTAGTTCCAGGACACCCGGGTACTGTTGGGCAGGTTGTCCACTGCACAGCTGTATAGGGCACCAGTCACAGTATGGTCTGTGAGAATGGAGCCTTTGCAGTTGTGTAGTGTACAGTCCGTGCAAACATCATACATGGTGACCCCGGTATATCTAATTTTTATCTCCAGACTTTTAATCAGTGCCTCGTCTGCCCTCCCTCCAAAAAGAAAATTTTATGCACACCATACATGGAGTCTTGTGAGAAGCTGGATACATGTGGACATGGGTCAAAAAAAATTTTTTGTAGGTACACCAAAAATTAAACAGATTAGGCTGATGGGAGATTTAGGAGTGATTTTTCTCTTTTCATGTGTCCTTCTGTGTTGGTCTCTGTTGTTGTTCCCCTTCTTTAAAAAGAAGGAGAAGAAAGAGAAGGAGAGTTGGGAATATGTAGAGCAGCTATATCCAATAGAACGTTCCGCAGTGATGGAAATGACCCAGATCTAAGTTGTCTGATATGGCAGCCTCTAGCCACGTGTGGCTATTGAGCCCTTCAAAATATACCTAGTGGGATTAAGGAACTGAACTTTTATTTTATGAATCCAAATTTGAATTTAGATCCTACATGTCCTCAGTAGCTGCCATAGTGGGCAGTGCAGATGTAGGGCGAGGATCAGTATCTTTCCTTCTGAGTCATCTCAATCCCAGTTTGCTGCACGGAAGCCCCCACTTGCAGGTGAGGGCACCTAGGCTAGATTCCCAGCTGGCCCCTGGATTCCCCTGGGGCGGGATGGCACATCCCTTCCTAACAAATAGCCCAGCTAGTTCCGAAGCAAACTGTCAGCAGAGGCCCCCTTGAGAAACCTGGAAGACGGGGTCCCAGCCCCTCCACCGGCACCTCCAGGTGGCGAGGGAGGCAGGGCCAGGTTCCAGAGTCACAGCTGAAGGTACCGGAGAAGATGCCTGGAAATGTTAACCAGGTGGTCCTGGGAAAGAGTCCTCGTGAGCTTCCCCTAGAAGCACAAACCCAGGACCACCAGGGTGGACTCAGGGAGACGGATTCTGGCTCACTGTAAAGGTGAGTTTTCCAGAGCCTGGGGTTGGCACTTGTACATGGATGTGACAGGGACGCATTCGAGAGGCTGACGATGGCTCCATGCTCAAGCTCTGAGCGTGCACCCAGCAGCCAGCCAGGCATCCCCCAGAACAGGGCCCCAGCCTGACACACAGCAGGGGATTTCAGCTTTAAGGGCCCCGTGCCCATGAGCCTGGTGGGTGGGTGCGGGCAGAGCACTCGGGTGTGCTCAGGTGGAGAGGGTGGGCAAGGCTGTTGCCTCTGGGGACAGACAGACTGAACTTAAGTCCCCGCTTGATCACTGCCTGGCTCTGTGACCTGGGTCTGTTGCTTTACCCCTCTGAATCTCACTGTCCCCAAGTCTGAATAAGGCTTACCAACAGTGCCTTCTGCGTTTTAGGAGGCAGCGTTTTTAACCCCATGCCAGGCACATAATAAAAGCTTAGTATACGGGAGCCAAAAAGCAGGGTGGGAGAAGTCCTCTCCTCCCCACAGGCCCCAAGCTCTGGTGAGGAGAGTGGCGGAAACACTCAAGACGGCTCTTGGAGCTTCGCCGACCTGAGCCTCAAACTCACATTTTCCAGCATGCCCAGAACTCACAAATGGGTCATTAAAACCCTCCAGCAATGCTTTAAAGGTCAGCCTCTCTGGGAGGTTGCCCCATAGCCAGGGTCATGGGAGGTCCCACCGGCCTTGGGTGCGGGGCCAACGGGCCCTGCCTTTACCCAGGCTGCTGTCTGCTGGCCCTGGGACCCCAGGTGGGGTGGGAGCAGAGGGGGCAGGTTCTTCTGGGGCAAAAATAGCCTGGCTTTCCATTGAGCTGACATCTCAGGGTGGGGTCTGTGGACAGGGTTCAGACAGACTATGAACCACTCCCCTTCCAAAGGTACACGCAAACTTCGTGTGCACCCAAGATTTTTCTGGGGGGGGGGGCGGTCTGTAGCACGCCTCAGATTCCTCAAGGAGTTCGGGATTGAAACGGGGGAAGGACCAGTGAGACAGGGCCCAGGCTTTATTCTAGAAAAATACTAGTGGTGATAACAGTCATATCTTCAGCCCTCCTGGGTTTAGCACGTTTTTAGGAAAGCTCTGGACTGTTCCTCCTCACTGAGCTCCCCGATAGGGAGGACTGGGGATTGTTCTCATGCCCAGAGTACAGGTGGTGAAATCGAGGACCCAAGAGGTGTTGCGTCTTGACCAAGGAACACAGGGGGAAGTGTCTTTCTTTCTCAGGTGCTCAGGAGAGGCAGCCATCTGCTGCCTACATGGGCTGTTGATTGACAGGCTGCCGTGTCCACTTCCTGGGTCGGGCTCTCCTGAGTCCTCCCAGGGAGCTCAGGAACAGAGATGGGGGCAGCGAGGAGGAAACTGTGTGTCCTCAGGTTTCGGAACTCAGGGGACAGAACTGGGGCTCCCGCCGCCTTGCTGTAAGTCCTTGAGCAAATCACTGCCTTTCCTGAGCCTTGGTTTCAAGTGACTCTGCAGGAGGAGGGTCTTCGCAGGTCGTTTTCAAGGTCCCATCAGGCACCAAGAGTCCCTGAAAGACATGCGTAAACAGCTGGAGCCCCGAGCTGTGTGCAGTTTTGTTTCAGAACGAAGTTACGGGAAACCGGAACCGTCTCTGCAACAGCCTTCAGAGCTCACCTGACTTCCCAGCACGTGCTGGCCACAGGCTTTGAGAGGCCCAGGAGCTCTTAAATGGGAAAGAAAAAAATGCAGTGGTCCCTTAGCAGCAAATTTCACCACGGTCTGGAAATGGTTAATGAGGGCAGCTTTCCTCCAGATACCAGCCCCTTATTAAAATGTAGGTCTTACGATAAATTTGGCATTTGGCCATCAGTCTTAGATTAAGACCAGAAGGGACAGAGGCTAACTCCCTTCTTAGACCACATTTTGAGCGGGGGCTGCTCCTCTTCTGCCTCAGTGAGTCCCCAGCTCCCACTGACCCCTGTGCTCCCATGCCAGCCAGGCGCACCCACTCTCTGGGGCTTGGTTTTGGGGTCTCTGGAGCAGAGAAGACTGGCTGACCAAAAATGTGATGAGAGGAGGTTGGAAATTTGAACCCCTGTTTCCGGGAGGGCTGAGGAAATAGGCAGAACCCAGAGGGCTGGGGACACTGGGGGGTGGTTCCATTAGTGCCAAGCCAGGGAGCCTAGAACCTTTGGGGAGGTCAGCTGTAGATGTCCTTTGACCTCCTGACCCTTTACTCTGCCCCAAAATAGGAAACAAGTGTTCTCTGCCCAGCAGCGTCCTCCCTACTTGCCCTTGGGCCTGTTGACCCCGTTTCTCAAGGCTCTTGGGCCTGGGAAGAGGTTGGGCCTCACCCATCCTCACCCGCGGCCCTGCTGCCTGAGCCCACTGCTGCCGGCCCCCGAGGGGAGACGCCCTTCCCGAGACCCAGCCTCACCGCTGCTGTCTTACTGAGAATTTTTCCAAAGTCTCCAGGCCAAACTGGCTTTGGGACTTCCCCAGCAGAGCTGAGCCATTGTCTGAACCTGAGCAGACCTCATCCCCTGCTGTCTGTCCCTCCTCGCCCACGTAACCTCAAGCATAGGCGGCTCAGGGGATCTCTTGTTACTTGCCATTCTCTGCCAATCCCGAAGTTTCTTTCTGGTTTCCCCCCTTTTTTCCTCTGTATCTTTTAAATAACAGCTTTATTGAGAAATAATTCATATACCATAGAATTTACCAATTTTTTCAAAAGGATGTACTGGAGATTGAACCGGGGACCTCATGCATGGGAAGCAGGTACTCAACCACTGAGCTATACCCATTCCCCAATTCACCCATTTAAGTGTACATTCCAGTGGTTTTTAATATATTTAGAATTGTGTAACATCACCACAGTGCATTTTAGAACATTTTTATCTCCTCTGTACCCCTTAGCCTATAGTCTTCAGTCCCTCCACCACTACCACCACTCCCAGCTCTGGGCAACCACGGATCTACTTTCTGTCTCTAAGGATTTACCTATGCTGGACCTTTCATGTAAATGGAATCATGCAATATGTGGCCTTTTGTGACTGGCTTCTTTCACTTACCATGTTTTTAATGTTCATCCATGTTGTAGGAAATATCAGTACTTCTTTTTATTGTCAAATAGTATTCCATTGTATGGCTATACTACATTTTGTTTATCCAGTCATCAGTTGATGGACATTTGGGTTGTTTCCACTTTTGACTGATGAGTAATGCTGCTGTGAATATTTGCATACAAGTTTTTGTGTAGATGTATGTTTTCATTTATCTTGAGTGGAATTGCTGGGCCATATGCTAATTCTATGTTTAACGCTTTGAGGAACTACTGGACTCTTCTAAAGTGGCTAAACCATTAGACATTCCTACCATTAGTGTATGAGGGTTTCATTCTTGCCAACACTTATTATTTTCTGTCTTTTTGATAGTAGCCATAGTATTGGGTGTGAAATAATATCTCATTTTGGTTTTGATTTTTATTTTCCTGATGGCTAATGACGTTGAGCATCTTTTCATGTCCTCATTAGTCATTTGTGTATTTTCTTTGGAGAAATGTCTATTCATATCTTTTGCCCATTTTAAATTTAGTTGCCTTTTTGTTATTGAGTTGTAAGTGTTCTTTATATCTTCTAGATACAAGTTCCTTATCAAATATGTGATTTGCAAATATTTTCTCCCATTCTCTCAGTTGTCTTTTCAGTTCCAAAAAAAAAAAAATCAAGGTGAATGTCACTTAACATAAAATTAACCACTTTAAAGTGTGCAATTCAATGGTATTTAGTGAATTCACAATGTTGTACAACCACCACCTCTCTGTAGTTTCAAAACTTTTTTACGACCCCGTAAAAATACCCCATGCCCATTATCATTTCACTTTCTTGATGGCGTTAACAAAAATTTTTAATTTTGATAAAGTCTAACTTTTCATTTTTTCTTTTATTGTTTGTGCTTTTGGTGTCATATCTAAGGAACTGTGTTCTGGCCCTTTTGAGGATAGAAATTCTGATAAAGTATACTGTCTTTGGAGTTCAGAGTCCCTTTCTGGGATGAGGTATTCCCTTATTTACACACAATCATTCGTTCAGAAATGCTTTTGAAACCAAACTTCTTGCCGGGTCCTGGGGATACAGCAGTGATAAGGCAAGCCCAAGCCTTGCCCTCCTGGAGCTTAGAGGCTAATGGAAGAGACAGAAATATTAATTATGGATATGCAGGAGAGGGAGAGGTTCTAGGAGCCTAAAATAAGAAGTCTAGGGGTCCAGAAAAGCCTCTTCCAGGCCAGACATTTAGGCTGAGGCTGAAGACCAGGTGAGCATCAACCAGACGAACAGGGCGAGGCGGGGTGGAGGACAGCGTTGCCGGCAGAGGGGAGGGCCGTGTAAAGGCCCGAGGTGGAAGGAGCTTTGTCCTTCCTAAGGGCAGCTCCCGCTGGCGCTCTGGCCCCTCCATGACCAGGTGGCCCCTTGGAAGCACATATATGGAAGCATATAAAATGCCCTTTGTGCATTTTAGGGGAGCAGTTCCAGACCTCAGAGAGACCAAGATGCACTACAGCTGCCTCTGGTACTCTGTCGGGGTTTCTGGAGAGTGTGGAGGGGCCTCCCACCCCACCCCAAGCCTCGTCCAGCCCCAGCCTGGGGCAGCCCAAGCCTGCTGAGGCCTCCTCTTAGCCACACTGACCGCTGGTCTTGGGGCGGGGGGGGGGGGACAGGCAAGGCAGGCTCCGCCTGGGGTGGGTCCATGCTCCCAGGTCCTGGGGACAAGAAAGCCATTAGGGCCTGAACAGGGTCCCCGGGGGGCCTCTGCAGCGCTCAGGGCCCCACAGTCTCGCCTCCTCCCTTTCCTTCCTGAGATCGTTTTCTTCTTCTCCAGGCTGGTAGCTCTAAGGATGTGCCAGCATCTTGGGTTTTTGTTCAAAAGTAATGAGGAGAAACATCCCTGGAGGGTGGAAGGGCAGAGGCTGGCAGTAGCTGGGACCTGCCCCCCTCCCCTTTCCCTGTGGATGTGACCTCACGTGCCTTAGCGGAGGCCCAGCCTTTGCGGTTCCACGAGGAGGCACGCGCCCTGGAGATAACGCAGACAAGGTGGGCAAGCGTGGAAGTCTTCTTGTGTCCTCCCAATGCTTCGCTTTCTTGTTTGTTCGTGACTTTGTTCATGCATTCGTTCATTCATTCACTCACTCATTCAACATCAACATCTATTTATGGAGAGTCTTATCTTGTACCAGGCCCTGGGATGGGGTCCGGGAACACAGAAGACAGTAAGTTCCAGCCTCTGCCCTCAGGACCTTTCCAGTATGGAAACTGGACAGATGTCCCCACCCTTACTTTTCAGAGTGACAGAGCTAAGGTGGGGAAGGGCAGGGCTCTGTGGGAACTTAAGCCCAGGGGTTAGGGATGGCCTCCTGGAGCAGGTGATGTCTCTACTGATACCTGAAGGGTGAACCAAGGAGGGAGAGGGCACGGGTTGCCAGTGCAGGAAGGACGTGGGCAGGGTGAGAGGGTGTGGCATTCCCAGATGTGAGCCCTGACCATTGGAGAAGCTCTGAGACCTGCTGAGTCCACCAGCCCCAGCTCCACCCCTGGGGTGGCCTGGGTCACCCCATCAACACAGAGTCAGACAGCTCTTCAAAAGAAAGATTCCGTTCCTCTGCCTTGGTCACAGATGGGGCTGCCCAGGGCAGAGCTGAAGCTGGTGTTTCCCTCCATCATCCCCACCAAGTGGCCATCAGGGGTGTGATGAGAAAGGCAGGCTCAGGGGTCTTCAAACGGGCTCTCGCTGGCTGTGTGACCTTGGGCAGGTCCTGTCCCCTCCCTGGGCCTCCGTTCTCTCCTCTGTAAGGCAGAGACATCCCCGCCTGTCCCCTCTCGGTGTTGTTGGGGGACACTGGGGAGCTGGTGACGGGAAGCCTGCCTGTGCAAGCCTCACCAGAAGAGGCGAGACCCTTAGCGCTTTGCCCCTGGTCCCTGAGTGGCTGAGGCTGGGGACAGATTGGACGAGCATGGAGGAAGCTCTTGGACCCCTTGCTTGGGATGCTGGGAAAGCTGCTGGGAGCCTCTGCGCCCCTTCTCCAGAGGGCTCCAGGGGCCGGGTTTCTTCTTCTCCCTCTGTCCTTCCTTCCAGTGTTGTTGATCCCAACTCTGTGCCAGACTGACCTGGCCACACCTGGCCCCGCCCTCACAGGGCTCATGGCCAGGGCAGCCTCACGGCCACCCCCTCCTCACGACCACCCTGCCCGCACGCTGCTGGCAGCGCCCCCCACCCCCACCCCGGCCCGTGTCCCTGTGAACGTCATCACGTGCCCCGGCTCCAGAAATGCTTCTCTTGCCTTCAGCATCCCTTCCTCTTGGTTGCTCCATATACCCTTAGGCCCCTGGAGAGACCCTCAAATGCCAGCACACAAGGGTACTCTTGGGGCCAGCTCCCCGTGTCAAGGGGGGCTCGTGTAGCAGAGCGGGGAGGTGGTTAAGTGTCCGACTCGGGTGCTGAGTGGAGACTTCCGGTTCCAGCTCCAGCCTGGTACTGGTCACGTAAAGGCAAGTACGCAAGACGAGCATCCTGCTTAGCCCCTCTATCCCTCGGTTCTGTCATTTGTAAAAGTGGCTTAAGAGCCACCCCTACAGAGTTGTTATAGAGGTTAAGCAAGGCAGCTTCTGTTACTGCCATTTTTCAGGTGGGTTTTCTGAGGCTGCGTGTTAGTTTTCTTGGCTGCTCGAGCAAACACCATGCAATGGGTCGGCTTAAACAGCAGAAATTTAATGGCTCAGAGTTTTGAGGCTAAGAGAAGTCCAAATCCGGGCCTCACCGAGGCAGTGCTTTCTCCCCAAAGACTGGCATCCCGGGGCTGCCTGCCAGTATCCTTGGTCCTGGGCTGCTCGGTCACGTGGCCATGCACAGGCCAGCCTCTCCTGACCTCTCCCTTCTCTTCCGGGTTCCACTGATTTTCAGCGTCTTCCGGGCTTTCTCTCTGAATTTCATTCTGCTTATAAAGGACTCCAGGAATAGGATTAAGATGAATCCAGACTGACATGGGACACACCTTAACTGAAGTAACATCATCCAATGTCCTGCTTACAGTGGGTGCACACCGCAGGAATGCACTAAGTCTGAGAGCCTGTTTTCCTGGGGTACGATAGCTCCAAGCCACCGTAGGCTGGGCCCCCAAACCTGGGGGCCAAACCCGGGCCCTTCTGCCTCCTTAACCACTAGACTGTACTGCCTCTCCTCTTTTTATCTGAGGTCAGGAATTCTCCCTCCAGTGTCCCCTCGTGGCCTGAGGGAGGAAAATGCTGGGCGCTCCTGTCCTCGCGGACGCTGCGCGGGCAGCAGCGAAGGACGCGGTTTCTGGAATTCCTGTCTGAGCCTTTCTCCCAGGGGTCCTTCCAAGGAATCCAAATCTCTGCCAAGAAACCTCGGGGTGTCGGGGGTGGGCCTTTGGCCTCCCCACCCCCGTCCACCTCCACTTCCTTCCTAAGGCTTTCCTGGCTCTAAATATTTCTGCAGCTTCGAGGCGGCACTGACGAAGGCCCAGTGTTAATTTGTTAAATCCACATCAAGGTCCCGGGGACCCGTTGTTTATTTTTGTGAACGTGTTGGCAGAGATCACATTGGGGGTGGGGGGCGGGCTGGGACTGCTTATTTGGTCCGAGTAAATGCTAATTAATAAAAGTTATTTATTTGGGTTGGAACTCACCACAGCCCTGAGGTCAGGCGCAAACTGACTATTTCAAGCAAAAACAAACAGAGAGTGTCTCTCAACAGCTTGAGAAAGGCAGAAACGAAGAGGCTGGGTTTATTTGTCTTAGGAAGAATTTGCAGTTAATTCCCTCCAGACTATTTAGACCCTTAAATTACATGGAATAAGAAAAACCCTGGGCGCAAGGGAGGCGAGTCAGGAACACTTGATCATTTGGCTGAGACCCGGGTTTTGAATGTCTTTGGCCCACAGTCAGCCTAATAAATGGTATGTGTGAAATAATTTAATGGCAGAAAACTGTGCACCAGTCTTTTTTTTTTTTTTTTGGTAACGTACTTGGGGAAGACATACTTTTGCTTTAACCAGATTATGTTATCTCTTGCAAGACAGACCTCTTATGCTGCCATCCAAACAGCTGATTTGAAGAGAGGCAGTTTAACTGCTTTGTCTTGTTGCTTTTTGGTTTTGTTTTTTTAGGAGGTAGTGGGGATTGAACCCGGGACGTCATACCTGGGAAGCAGGCGCTCAGCCACCGAGCTATAGCCACTCCCTAACACTTGGCTTTTAACCTCAAAGAAAAGCAGAACTTTCGTTGAACCAAAGGAAACACTGGGCACAGCCCTATTGGGCGGCACTGGCCCCAGCGCCTCTCCAGCCTGACGAGAGCGGCGCTGTGGACAGGGCACTGGAGAGGGTCCTTTTTCTGAACCCTTTAAGCCCAAGTGTGGAGCCCCCAGGGAAATGCACACACCCGCCATGGAACGTTTCTCAAGAGGTGATTCAGGAACGTATGGTCACAAACATCCCAAGCAGAGGCCACCGCGAGGCTTCCTGGCTGAGTCAAAAGCTGCGGGTTCAGGGCATGGGCCACTTCGGAGACGCTGTCTGCACCCCCCCTACCCCCCGCCGCCTCTCTCAGCTTTAGTCAACTGCAGGGATTGCAGGCCCATGTTTCACCGAGGGGCGGGGGGGGGGGGGGGGATGGGCAGAGGGGGCTGGAGGACTCCGAAAAAGATCCTTGTCTTTGGATGCAAAAAGGCCTAAGTGCTAAGGAGAGCAAAGGTTCATCCAGCAATGACCGTGCCCTGAACTCAGCCGCGCACGATGAGCCTATGTGGTGAGCATCGAAGTCATCCTTGTTTTCAGCTAGGGAAACTGAGGCTCTGGGCATTAAGTCCCTCGTCATGGCTACACCATGGCAAAACCGGTGTGAGCCCAGGTCCAACAGACGCCAGAGCCTGTGGTCAGTGTAGCAAAGCTGCAATTGGGGGTGGAGGGGGTGCTGGGGTGGAGACTCAGGGGCATTTCTAATCCAGCGTCATCGTGAAATGACATGAGACTGGAGGTCCCCTCTATAGTATCTCCCTGACTGTGGGCTCTGAGAACTGGCACTGAGAATGTGACAGAGCATCCCTGGGAGCAAGGTGGATGAGGGAGGGGACATCCACAGAGCTGGGCTCACAGGCTGAGCCGGCTGAGCCTTCTGCAGATCTGGACTCCGATCCCAGCTGCGCTGCTTCCCAGGTGCATGACCTTGGGCATGAGACTATCAGAACCTCGGTTTCCTTATGTATGAAATGGGCTAACAGGACATGCCTCTTCGGGCAGGTGCAGGAATTTAGCAGGCAGAAGCATGGGGGGCGCTTGGCACCAGGCCTGGCACAAGCCAACAGTTTGAAGTAAGTCCCTTCATGGAGAGCCCAGAGAGAGCCGACTCGAGACCCGCTGTGGAGACCCACTGCTGTTAGAGGTCCAGGAGCTAAGTGCCTTTCTGTGCAGGTTTTGGCTCCAAGCACCACAGCTTAATTGGTAAGAGTGGAGTTGTTTCTTCTGACACCCGCTTTCTCAGGCAAAGGCTGCAAAATGGTTTTCATTTGAACACCCCCAGGTTTGAATTGGTCAGAAACTTCTTGACAAGTTCTCCTTTTTTGGCTGAAATGTCTCCTGCCGTGTGTGTGTGTGCCCAAGCAGCGTTGCCTGAAGAGGGGTGGAAATCGGCTCGGCTGGCTGGCGTTCCAGAGGCTTCCATCCCTCCTTTGGGCTATTGATCACCAGCTGGTTTTCAGCGCAGCCTTGTTGTCTTGGTTTAAAGTTTCTTCCCGCTCATGAGGGTGGGGTGATGGTGGAGAGACATTCCCAGGCACCACAGACATTCTCATCCGTCTTCACCTTTTCTTGGAGGGAAGGGGTGAGGAGTGAAGAGGGAGGTTGGTCCAGGCCATGAGGCCAGGTCGCAAGGGGACCCTGGATGTGCCGTCCCCACTGCCTTCCCTCCCCCACCCTCAACTCAAGTGTTTGCAGGTGTTTTCCTAATGGGGAAAAATACTAAACGGAAACTCGTCTTCCTCTGAACAGGGTTTCTCAGCCTTGGCACTGTTGACATTTTGGACCTGGTCATTCTTTGGCGGGGCGGGGGGCTGCCCTTGCATTGTAGAGTGTTTGCCAGCATCCCTGCTTCTACCCACTAGATGCCAGCAGCAGCGCTCCCCCTGCCCCCACCCCCCCGTCGTGACAATCAAATATGTCCAAACATTGCCAAATGTCCCCTGGGGCAAAACTGCCCTCCTGGACGGCCGGGGACCTAAATCCAGCTTCAAGGTCGTTTTGTCCAGGGTGCCCTCCTCGTTCCTGCCTGAGACCTTCTCCCCAGCCCTCTTCCCTCACAATCATTTACCAGGCTCAGGGAGCCGCTGGCCCTTAAATCAAATTAGTTGGTTTCTTAAGTCAGTAACCCCTGCTAACCTGGGGGCCGCTGCAGCCGGGGATTGATTGCCCTCCATCACGGCCTCGTATAGGCTAGATGCTCAGTAACAGTTAACCCAGCAAATGGAAAAAGGGAACGTGTCAGCTGTGGAAACAAAAATATGGACAAAAATCCAAAAATTTGACAATTCTCTCTGTTGGCCTAACTGTGGGCAAAACAGGCCTCTCAGACTGTGGGTGGGACTGCAACAGGGAATGACCCTGTGTGTGTGTTTGGGGGGGGGGGGGTGGGGTGGTATTTGGCCACATCTAGCATTTACTTTGTAGCCCTGACTCCAACTACTAAGAATCTATCTCAAATATGTGCCGGCAAAAATAGAAAATCATGTTTGCATGAGGTTATTTACTGTGGCTTTTGAAAAATAATAATAATGACATATTATAACAAATAAAAGGATAATAGTTACTTGTTTCCATATTTTTCTATAGTTACCAAATTTTCTTCAGAGCTCATGGTTTATTTTTTCCTTTATAATCATAAAAATAAGATTATGAAAAATTAACAGGCAGGGACTAGATGGTTCCTTTTCTCCTTTCCTTCCTTTATCTTTTCTCCTCTGGGAGATTATGACAGCTCCAAATCTTCATCCCTCCCTGTCTCCACACCCTTTGCACGTGAATTTTCAAGTCTTCCCATCAAGAGGTGGGGTCTGTTTCCTGGCCTTTGACTTGCTTTGGCCAATAGAATATGGCAGAAGTGACCAATTGCTGCTATGGCATTATTTTCATTGCACAAAATTGGCTCTGGTTGAATAAACCAGTTACACAATGGAGTACTATGCAGCTGTGAAAAGGAATGCCTTATATTTTTTTAATGTAGCATTTTGGGAGATCTATGTATCTTTTTAAAAAAGATAAGAAAAAAAGAAGGAAAAGAAAAGGAATGCAAGTGACTTCTGTTCACTGTTAGGGAGGGACCCCTGGGATATATTGTTAAGTGGAGGGAAAAGCAAGGTACAGAACAGTATGCGCTGTGCTACCTTTTGTGAGAAGAGGGTGAGAAAATATTATACATATTTTATTATATGCAAAAAGGAATGCTGCAGGAATAAAGCAAAAAATATTTTTAAGAAATGGGTCCTACAGGTAGAAGAAGGGACCAAAAGGGGAAATACATTATGGGAAAACAATTCAAATATCTATAAACAGGAGATCATATTCTTTTTAAATTTTACATCTAGGCAGCCCTTAAAGAGGGTTAGGTTTGTCTGACCTGGCATGGAAAGGGGTCAGAAATATTATAGCACGATCTCATGCTTGTAAATTTTTACATTTATGTTTGTGATCCTGTAAGGCTTGTGGAGGCTGTACCACAAGCTATGAGCAGTTGCCCCTCTGGGGTTGAAGGGTGGGGAGGGCTTTGTTTTACTTTAGAGCCTTCTGTGTTGTTAGCATCTGTTCCTATGACCAGCAGTGATATTACTTTGTTACTAAAACATATATTTTGATAAGAAACGCAGAGACAC
Source organism: Dasypus novemcinctus (assembly GCF_030445035.2). Taxonomy (NCBI): domain Eukaryota; kingdom Metazoa; phylum Chordata; class Mammalia; order Cingulata; family Dasypodidae; genus Dasypus; species Dasypus novemcinctus. The sequence goes on along the minus strand of NC_080680.1, from coordinate 87,490,284 downwards.
AGGAAGTGCTGAAAGGTGCGGTGCTGCTTCTAAGTGTGAGTTGAGTGCAGCTGACAGAAGGGGTTCCATGTGGATGAGGTAGTCAGGGAGGACTCCCTGGAGGAGTGGGCATTGAGCTGGGCCCCAGGGAAAGAAGGGTCAGTGGTTCTGCCGCTGGATAAAATTTAAATGTGGAAAAAGCAGCTGAGCACCCTGCCTCCTGACGCCCAGTAGATAGAAAGGAGCAGGAGGTCACTGTTCCTGAGCAGCCGTTGACTCCCTGCTTACCCCAGCATCATGCCGTCACCTGGGCCCAGGCCAGCACGGGCCCTGGATGTGCTCCCTATCGGGAGTCACCCCTGGGTAGGTCCCACCTGTCTTCTCTTGCCCAAGGCACCTGGCTTAGGCGGTTCCCCCTGCCTGAGAGGCCTCTTCCCCTCCCTGCAGTCTGACCGGAGGACGCTCGTGCCCCCTTCAAACCCCGGCTGGAGCCCCTGCGGGCCCGCGTGGCCTCTGACCGCGCCCCGGTGCCCAGCAGAGCGGAGCGCCCGCCTGCACCGGGGCCCACCGCCTGGCCCAGCCCCTACCCCGTGGCACTGGGGTGTCTTATTTGGGACCTGCCTGCCCTGTGTGGCGAGAGCGGTCGGATTCCTCTCTCCCCGGTATCCAGGGCAGCCCCTGGCCCATAGCAGGGGCTCAGGCTGCTGAAAGAAGCCCCCTTGCAGTGTGGGCGCCTCTGGGGGGCCGTGCTCAGCAGCCGGCAGGTTTGCTTTGGTGCCAGACCGCCTGGATTCAAATCCCGCTTCCGCTTAGTAAGCGCTTGAACCTGAGCAGAGACCTTGTCCCCGCTGAATCCCCCTCTCCTCCTCTGTGAAGGGGGACTGATGGGGACAATAGCACCGGTCTGTCGGGTTCCTGGGAGCCCCCAGTGATCTGCGGGTGTAGGAAGCCTGCGCACAGTGGGCCTTCAACACCGTGGCCCTTACTGCTCCTTATTACATATTATAACTCACCAGTAAATACCCATGGAGGGTTTCCTGTGCGCCTGAACCCCGGGCCAGGTGCTGGGGACACGCAGGCGTCCCTGGGCCCTCCCTGGCCAGATCTGTACCTCGTGACAGCGGGTGCTGTCACCTGGGTTCTTGCTAGGGGCACCATCTGTTTGGTCTGACCGTGAGCTCCCTGGGGGGCTAGGGATCTGGCCGCTTTCGTTCACCGTTGGCTTCCCGGGGCCCCAGGGCTTAGCAGTGCACGAGCCACTTAGTAGGTGCTCAGTAAATACCCGTTGAAAAAGGAAGGAAGGAGGGAGTGAATTCGAGATAGGATCTGTCCTTGGGCCAGACGGCCGGCAGAGGGAGGCACGAGTAAAGGGAAGGCTGAGCTCTGGGCTGAGCTGCGCCGCCCGGGGAGGCGCCTCGGGGAGCAGGGCAGCCTGGTCCGGTGCCGGGGGAGCGGAACCACGCCCGCCGGCCGCTCTGCCGACCCTCCCGCCCCCTCCGCAGGCGAGTGCCCCAGCCCTGGGCGCGGTAGCGCCACCAAGCGGAAGAAGAAACAGCGGCGGAACCGCACCACGTTCAACAGCAGCCAGCTGCAGGCGCTGGAGCGCGTGTTCGAGCGCACGCACTACCCCGACGCCTTCGTGCGCGAGGAGCTGGCCCGGCGGGTGAACCTGAGCGAGGCGCGCGTCCAGGTGAGCGCCGCCCCTGCGCCGTCCCGGCGACCCCACAGCCACCATCCGCTCAGGGTTAAGGACTTGTGGAGGTGGGGTGTTCAACAGCAGCAGCTTCTAAAGCCAGGGCAGCCGGCGGGGTTCAAATCCAGGCCCTGCCACTTACTAGCTGTGTGATCTTGAGCAAGTTACTTAACCTTTCTCTGCCTTTAAGCTCCTTCCTTGAAAATGAGGGTGGAGTGAGTCTATTTTATGGGGTCCTTATGAGAATTAGAATTGATATTTTTGTAAAGTTGTTAGAATGGTGCCCGGCAAAAAGGATTTTGATCAATGAAAATTGTTCCAAAGTGTTGAATGCTTACTCTTTGCCAGCCCGTAGCTGAGTGCTCAGCACGCACGCTCTTGTTACAACTCTGCTGTGGCTGAGTGTTCTTCATTCATTCATTCATTTGCTTGTTCTTCAGCACATACTTACGGGGCAACAGGTGCCATTTCTCATCTCCATTTTACAGATAAGAAAACTGAGGCTCAGAGAGGGGAAGCTGCCAGGCCAGGGTCATGGGGGCTCCAGAAGGACTCCCGAGTCCGGAGGCCCCCAGGGCAGGGCAGTCCCCTCCCGCCTCAGCCACTGCACCCTGTTCACCACCCCGTCTCCACTGCCCGCCAGGTCTGGTTCCAGAACCGCCGTGCCAAATTCCGCCGGAACGAACGGGCCATGCTGGCCAACCGCTCTGCCTCGCTCCTCAAGTCCTACAGCCAGGAGGCTGCCATCGAGCAGCCCGTGGCTCCCCGGCCCACCACCCTGAGTCCAGATTATCTCTCCTGGACAGCCTCATCCCCCTACAGGTGAGAGGGGAAACCCCTTCACGTTGGAAGGGTCATCCAGGAGACCCCAGGGGGCCCTGGAGGAGCAGGACTCCTCTGAGGATCTGAGGAGAGCTGTGCACGGTGTCCCCGTGCCGCTTGGACTCAGAGTCCTCACGGTGGTATGTGTGCAGGTGCACGCGTGTGTGGGTGTGGGTGTGCATGTGTGTGCATGAGAGTGCACGCCTGTGAGTGTGTGCATGTTAATGTGTGCGTGCGCATGAGCGTCAGTGTGTGCACATGTGCGCACAAGTGCATGTGCCTGTATGCACGTGCACGGGATCACGAGTGTGTGCGTGTACGAGCTGCATGACCATGTGAAAGGGAGAGAAGGCAAGGCCCATCTAGAGGGGGGTTCAAGTATAGATGTCACCCTGAGGAAGTTGAAAACCTGCGGGAGAGTGTCTAGACTGTCCCAGAAGCTGCAGCGCCAGGTACAGACCCTCCAGGTGAGAAACGGAGAGTGGGAGAGCCCAGGGAAAGGCCTCTCCTTGCTATGGGCCTGGACTGGGGTGAGGGGCCCAGAATCAAGTTCTGGGCAGTTCCTGCCCGGGTCAAAGCTGGCAATAGGCTCTGAGGTAGCAGGTAGGAAGGAAGTGGGAGGAGGCGCTCAGAGAGCAGGGCCACCGTCCCATACAGCTCCAGGGGCTGCCGCTCACCCCTGCGTCTGTGTGAGTGGCACCACTGGAGCTGTGGTCTTGCAGGAGCCAAGGACACAGGGGCGGCTGGGTCAGCTCCTAGAATCTCAGGCCTCCCTTCCCAGCCCTTTTCTGGGGCAAGAGAAGGGCTGAGGTGTCATTAAATGCAGGTGAGTGTTCATTCCCCATCCATCCCTGTGTGCCAGGCCCAGCACAGGTGCCTGGGTGATCAAGACCCAGGCCCTGCTCTCAGGGAGCCCTTGGTGGAGTAAGGAATGCCAGCACCTAGACAGGGTGGGCTCCGTTGTCCCAGCACCCACCTCCTCCCCAAATCCTGCAGCCCCAGACTACCCACCCCCAGGTAGAGGCTTCCCAGGTGAGCAAGGTGAGGAGACGTAGGCGCTCCAGGCTGGGGTCCAGACCCGACAGGCGGAAGAGGTCGGCTCCAGTGGGCGTGCCAACGCACCAATGTGTCCCTGTGTTCCCTGTCGCCCCCAGCACAGTCCCGCCCTACAGCCCTGGGGGCTCGGGCCCCGCGACCCCGGGGGTCAACATGGCCAACAGCATTGCCAGCCTCCGTCTCAAGGCCAAAGAGTTCAGCCTGCACCACAGTCAGGTGCCCACGGTGAACTGACGGCCGGCCCCACCACGACCCAGGCGCCACCGTCTAACAACAGCAAAGAAGGCAGGCACGCAGGAAAGTGACCTTCTCCTGTCCCTTAGACCCGGGGCAGGCTGGCTGCGCTGTCCTGGCCCCTCTCTCCAGCCCAGACTCCTGACCCTGAGGGGCTGCTGCGGCCTCTGGAGCCCAGCTCAGCCCTCTGCCCACAGCCGTCTGCAACTGCACCCACGGCCGTTGGAGGGCTTGGGCCGGAAGACGGAGCAGGGGCTCGCCAAGGACCTCATTCACTTTGTGTATTAGAACCAAAAAGCTTTTGTCTTTAAGAAATAAAATGATTTTTTTAAAGCCCTAAAAGGTTGTGGGAGGGTGGGTGCGGGCAGCAAGGGGGCAGGCTTGCAAAGCAGTTTGGGCAGCTGAGATGAAGTTGGGGAACTGGGACCCCACCAGGCTGGGTGGCCTTCCAGGGTCCCTCTCTGGCCTGCCACAGTCCCGGGGCCTGCCCTGGCCTGGCTCCGACCAGCAGCCACCTGGGCCTGCTACTCTCATGTCTGTTCTGTCACCCTACTGATCCCCAGGGGGTGGGATGACAGGCCTGCCCTGGTCACCATCTCCTGTCTCGAGCCTCATAGAGGACACCCATGTGTTTGAAAGGAAAAAGCGAGAAGCCCAAGCTCCCAGCCCAAGCCCTGCTCTGCCTCGCCGTGCGGCTCAGGGCAGGACCCCTCCCCTCTCTGGCAGGGGGCTTCTCTGCCTTTGCGGGGGCAGGATGCATGACCACAGATTCCTGGACTGATCACAGGGTGTCGGGGGCGCATGCTGGAATACATCCCTTGCATGTGTGTGCACATTCAACGTGGGACCCTTCTGGGCAAATGGCCCGGAAAACGGGTGAGGAATGGGGGTCCCGGCAGTGTTCACAGGGCAGAGGAGTGATGCCAGATGGCCGAGACCACCAGGAAGATCTTCTCCCAAGTCCCCCAACCCACCCGTTAGCACCAAGTCACTGGGAGCAACAGAGGGTGCATGGGCTGCAAGAGGGTATTGCCACCAGCCAGTGACGTGAAAACTGGGGGGGAGGGGAGGTGAAGGGGTGGCCTGAAGCCAGCCCCCCTCGCCTCGCTACATGCTACCCTTTACCCACCAGGGAAGTTGGCAGACCCTTTCTGCCAGAAGCAACCTAAGTCAGCGCCCACAAGGTAGGACAGCACGCCCCCGGTCCCTGGGCACTGCCACACCTTGATGCAGTCGGTGAGATGTGCCCTGCCCATACCACAGCGAAGTGCCCCGGAAGTGTGGGGGTTCCCCCACAGGCTACAGCTTCTAGACAGCCTCAGACTGAAGTCACATAAAAATCCTCACACGAGGGAGGCTCCCAATTTTGTTTCAGAAGGTACGGTACCTGTAGCCACAAGTGAAGTGAGCCCCCCCATTCTCCCCCAGTACACCCCTAAATCTTCTCTGCCAGCACTCCCTCTGACACGCCAGCCTGAAGGCCTTGCTCTGAGGCTGAGCACTGTCCTCTTGACAAGCATAAGCTGGCCGCCCAGGCGCAGGGTGCCTGCCATGCTCGGGCGACCGCACGGTCCCTTCCTTGGCAGCAGGGACGATGGTCAGGAGGAAGGCCTGGGACACTGACGGCGGGAGAGACTCAGACCGCAGGCGGGAGCGGGGTGGGCATTGTGTTAGGAGGGCCAGGCCAGACAAAGGGAGGGACCCACCGGCTAGGTGGTCAGAGCTGTGTTTTCTTGCCTGGCTTGGTGTCTGGGCCACTTGTCAGGTGGAGAACAGACGTGGTGTCCCTGGCCACAGAGACCACACCATCTTACAGGGGAGTAAAGTACCGACAGGGTAATTACAATACACGTGGCTACAGGAGGTGACACCGGGAGCTGAGGAGCACACAGCGCAGGCCACAGACCTAGTCTTAGGCATCCTGGCAGGCTTCCTCGAGGAGGAGTGCCTGGAAGGATGAAGAGTTTGCTAGACAAAGAGGGGAGGGAGAGCAGTGTTTCTAGCTAAGGGAACAGCATATGCAGGGCAAGACCGAGCTTGTCTCCTGGGTGGCAGTGGGAGCAGATCGCGGGGCTGGAGCTCCTGGGTAAGTAGAGAGAAGCTGGGGCTGGCTCCGGCAGGGCTTGCGTGGCCAGAGCTAAAAACCCCAAGGGTCATGGGGCGCCATGAAGGGGAAATGCTTGGTGGAGAGACGCATCCCCCAGCCTCTAGGGAGAGCAGGGACCGGGCAGCTAAGAGTGGAGGCAGAGAGACCCACACAGAGGCCAGGCAGAAGGCCAGAGGGGCAGCGGCCTGGACCAGATGAAGGCTGAAGTGAGTGGACCCAAGGGATGCCCAGGAGGCAGCAAGGACAGGAGTTGGTGCCTGACTGGCTAACGGGCTGAGGGAGAGGGGGGAGGCCGTGGGTTTGGGGTAAGCATGCAGGTGTGTCCAGGAGGGGGAGGCCCCTGGACCGGGAATTGCCTGGTGGAAGTCTCTGGAAGAAGCTGGCCTGTCCCCGGCCCAGGCAAGAGCTGCAGGTCATCCTGGCCTGAGCAGGGTCCCCCCTGGCATGGTGCTTGCCTTCCCATGCTGCAGTCAGGAAGAGCCACCTCCTTTCTCCCCAGAAGCCCAGGGACCCCGCCCGCCCTTCAGAAGGCTGCCTTCTAGGTCTTCTCTATTTTTCAATCCAAAGCGAGGGTGCCACGAAAATCACCAGGTTGGGGGCTGCCTGTAGCAGAGTTGGAGACATGCCCGGGGGGGGAGGGGGGCAGCTCAGGCTGGGGGCCCGGAAGGCGGGTCGCAAGAATGCCAGCTTCGGAAAAAGCCGGGGGCCCCATTCCCACAGAGGCGCTGGCCCTGCCGCTGGCCCTCAAGGATGTCAATGTCACTTCCTCCTGAGCGCTCTAGAGAAAACAAACGGGCTTAATCGTTTACACATGCTGCTTCGGGAAGCTGGGAAGGAGGAGGCATGACAGTCCTCCCTGTGAAAGAAAAAATATTCAAACCCTGCTGTCGCTATCTGGCCCTAATTGCAGGGCTGTGTGGGCAGCTCACTGGGCACCCGTCCCAGGATATAACTTTGCACAAGGACAAGGTACCTGACACCCCGTCCTGGGCTGGGGGGATCTTGGACTCCTCTCTCTGCCATCCTTTGCCCATTTGGCCAGTTGGCCTTGGGAGAGGGCATTGCATGTGTCTGCTTTTAGGGCTTATTAAAAATAAAGGCACTTGGGTTGAGAGACAAAGAGAGAGGGAGAGGGAGAAAGGGAAGGAAAGGCAGTCTGGCTCTTGCAAAAGACGAGTCCAGGTCAGAGTTTCTGGCTCTGTGACACTGGGCTAGGCACTTCCCTGGGCCTCGGCTTCTTCCTCTGTGAAATGGGGGTAATAACAGAATCCGCATCACAGGATGGGTGGCCATCTCCATGGACACATGCTTTTGTTTTGATCCCAGAGGAGCACAGAGTGAGAGGTGGAGTTTGAGGGAGGCTAAATACACCCATCCTTGGGTGAAACGACACTTTGCTTGCCCAGGAGGACCAGGCACAGGTGGTTCAGGGGCTCTTTCCAGAGAAAGCGCTCCCACAGCTCAGAGCACCAGTTGGGGCCCAAAGTCAAAATGGCGGCCCCGGCTCGGCACCTCTGCTGCCTGCCCCTGGAGGGCGCTGTGGAGCCGCTGTCCGGCTCAGAGCTGGATTCCCACCAGGATCCTGAGAACCACCCACCTGTTGCCAGGGCTGGGAGCTGGCTCCTGAGCCACCCTACTCTTGGAAAACAAAGAAATAAGCAAATCCCAAACCACCAGCAGGAGTTACAGCATAAAATCGTGCACAAGAGTTCTGTAAAGAGATTCTGGCAAAATGTACCAACGGCCACGAAAACATTGGCATGTTTTCACCCAGTAATTCCATCTCAAGCCCTCCTGTGGGAAATAATCCAAAATGGGGGAAAAGTGTTATACGCAAGAATGTTTCTCACATATTTCATACATGCGATGTGAAAATTCTGGGAAGACACGAACCGAGATGTAAATAACTTAAATTTTATGGTGGCTCACAAGCCAATAGCCTCCTTGCTTTTTACAATGTAGTTAATAACTTTGCAGAACAATGAAATGTTCTAAAAAAAAAAAAAATCCAACCGGGCCATTGTAATGGTTTCAAATACATAATGAGCGCTTTGAAGGTAAAAAAAGTGCCCTTTCTTCCTTGTCTTTTATGTATCGCTTGGTGTCTAGGACAGAGCTGAACACGGATTTTGGATACCTATGGGTCACGGGTACCCTCCATCACCCTGGGAATGGAGGCCTGACTGCCAAACCCCTATCCAAAGCTCTCTACCCCACTGCCTATTAATCCACCATCAGTCTTTGAGGTCTTGAAGCTTTGTGGACATCAATAATTCATTTTGCATTGCAACTGCTGGAGAGAGTGTGTTTGAGAACATCTTAATTATTAGTTTACACCTGAGGGGAAATGGGACCTGGACTGAGCTTGGGATATGAGGGTATCAGGAGGGGGCACCTTGAAGTCAGGAGAATTCAAAGGAGAGGTATATGGTAGGCAGGATTCTAAGATGGCTCCGTGATTTTGGCCCCTGCTGTCCACACCTTATATAACCCCTCTCTTTGAGCACAGACAGAACTTACTTCTAACCAACAGAATTTGGCAAAGTTGGAGGGATTTTGCAGATGTAATTAAGGCCTCTGATCAGTTGACCTTGACTTAATCAGAAGGGAGAGTAACCTCGGTGGGCCTGAACTCATCAGGCAAGCCCTTTAAAAGAGGGTCCAGGCCTGCCCTGGAAGAAGAGATTCAAGCGAGAGAGGTGCTTTCCTGCTGCCTGGGAGAAGCAGACAGCCAGGCTGGGAACCACACGTGGCGAGGGGCAGCTTGTAGGAGCTCAGGGCCTCAGTCTGACCACGGCCAGGAGCTGGACTCTGCCAGCAACCTGAATGAGTTCGGGAGAGGACACTGAGCTCTCCAGATGAGAACGCAGCCCGGGGCCACCTTGACTGCAGGCTGGGAGACCCCGAGCAGAGGCCCCAGCTAAGCCATATCCAGACTTCTGCCCTACGGAAACTGTGAGGTCATTAAGTGTGAGCTGTTGAAAAGCCATGGAGTTTGTAGCAACGTGTCACGCAGCAAAAGAAAACACAGGCGGGGATGGGGACATTGACTGTTGCTTGGGAGTCCACCCTGAGCTCAGCCTTCCTCTGTCCACAGTCCACCCAGGGAGCACCAAGGCCCCACATAGAGCAGTTTTGAGGCTCCCGTTCACGTTATGGAGGCCATTCTACACGAGCCTAACCGTCCTGAAATAAAGTCTTGATCATGTCCCTCCCCTGCCTGACACCCCCTGTGGCTCCCCAGGGCCGCCCAGCAAATTTAACCTCCCAGGCCTGGTGTTCGAGGCTCCACCATCCAGTCTTGATCTCCTGTCCCTGACCGCAGATTCTCCACACCATCCCGCCCACTCGGTCCCCTCTCCCCACAACACTTCCCCCTCCTGCTGTTCCGCAGGCAGCTACATCCTCCCCGCCCAACTCGTCTCTGCCAGTTAAAATCCATTCAATGAAGGTTACAGCGTCAACTTAAAAAAAAGATCAAGTTAACTTCTAGGCAGTCAGCAGATACATCAACATCTCCATGGAGATGCATGTAGTTTGAAAAAGAATAATTCAATGTTATATATAATTTTAAATCTGGAAAATGGAAAAAATATCCGATTATATTTATCATTCGAACTTTGAAAAGCGAAGTTAATCAAAGTCTTCTTGGCTGCCGCAGATACCCCAAGGGGCAAACATCAGCACATGGGCAGCCACCCAGCAGAATATATACATATATAGATATATAATTTAATATGCATTGTAAAAAATCTGGAAAGTCATAAACCAAAATGTTAACAGTAATTTTCTCAGGGAGGTGGGATTGTGGGTGGTCTCTTTTATGCACACACTTGTAAAATTCTCTTCTTGGGTTCTAAAAATTGACAAAACTCTTTAAAATCCTATCCAGATTGGAACCATCTTTTTGGGGGATAATTAGGCAATACATACCACAAGCCTTAGAAACAGACATGCCTTTTGACCTAGTAATTTTACTTCTAGAAATACTCCTTAGAGAAATGGAGGCATCACAGAGATTTATGTACAAAGATGCCCTCGAAAGCAATGCTTATGTTAATGCAACCTGGAAAATGAATTATCCAATAATGAGAGTTGATTAAATGAACGATGGGGTGCTCAACATGATGGAATGCCAGGGAGCTGTTAAATTTTATGCTATTGACCATCGAAAGCCCCGGGAGAAAGTGCAGATATATTATTAAAGAGAAATCTCAAGCAGTGACAAAAGGTGAAGACCGAGGTGCTGCCACGAGACTGCGAGTCCCTGAGCAGACGCCGCCCACGTCCGACACGCTGACGTCGTCACAGTGACAGATCAAGGCCTGGTGCTGGGACACCCTTTTTTTTTTTTTAAGATTTATATATTTATTTTGTTTCTTTCCTCGCCCCCTCCCACCCCAGTTGTCTGTTCTCTGTGTCTATTTGCTGTGTGTTCTTTGTCCGCTTCTGTTGTTGTCAGCGGCACGGGAATCTGTGTTTCTTTTTGTTGCGTCATCTTGTTGTGTCAGCTCTCCGTGTGTGCAGCACCATTCCTGGGCAGGCTGCACTTTCTTTCGCGCCGGGCGGCTCTCCTTACAGGATGCACTCTGCGTGTGGGGCTTCCCCACGCGGGGTCACCCCTGCGTGGCAGGGCACTCCTTGCGCGCATCAGCACTGCACATGGGCCAGCTCCACACGGGTCAAGGAGGCCCGGGGCTTGAACCGCGGACCTCCCATGTGGTAGACGGACGCCCTAACCACTGGGCCAAGTCCGCTTCCTGAGATGCCCTTAATAAGTATTTTTGTTGTGGAATTCCATCCTGGATAAAAAACTGCCCTGCGTCTCTCTCTCTATGCTACGTGTGCGCGCACACGTTCATTTTTCACATCTATTCATTCACTTAATAGAGACACCCCAGGGAGCCAGGCAGTCTTCCAGGCACAGCAGGGACAACACAGACCCAAATCCCTGCCCCCCCTGAGCACACCTTCTAGAGGAGGAGAAAGACGATAAAGAGGATGAAGACGCAGGCACACAGAAGATGGGACGTGGCCTTGGTGGCCACGGGAGAACACCCCCGCCCCCGGCCCGGTGGGATAGAAGCCGCCAGAGGGCTTTGCATGCAGGAGTGATGGGAGCCTTTGACTCTGGGTGGGGAATGGACCATGGAAGTTTAGGCTGGACGCAGGCATCAGGTTGGGAGGCGCTTGTAGCGACCCAGACCCTCATAGCAACACGCACAAACGTGGGTCTCCCAGTGTGGCCTATGAAGGCCACCATGCGGTAAGAGTACAGGAGATTTTAATTTTCTTCTTTGAGCTTTTCTATAAACACCAAATTTTTGACATTGATCATTACGGATGAGTGCGTTTAATTAAAAATTTTTAAAGTTCCATCCACCTTTCAGTTTCCTATTCAAATGATACCTCCCTCAGGAAGTCTGCCTGGATTCCCACCAGCCTCCCCTCCACTGACACCTGCCTGTTCCATGAGCACCCAACGCCCAGCTGACTAGCTGTCCTGGCCAGCTAGAAGCCCATCCCCGAGGACAGTGGCCTCCTGTGGACACACATATGTTGGATATCCCCTGGATCCTATGGGAATTGACCTTCGCCTTCGGGGGAGTCCCCCAGGGTCTGTTTCTGCCGCACAGAGTGAAACACAGGCTTGACTGTCCATTCTCAACTTGCTGGTTCCCCCAAGCGCCTCACACACTGGGGACGTGCTCAGGATTTCCAGCCTTGAACCGAGGAATCCGCTAGATTGTAGAGCCCCAGGGTTCCTCAGAGAGGCTCATGGGCAACTGGGTGGTACGTCAGTCGTCACCTATCTTGGGCATCATCCCAAAAGGGTGTGTATATTGGGAGTGGGGACAGAGGGTTCTATAGCATTAGTCCAAATTGGCAGCATTTTGAGGAGAGGTCCTCCAAATTCCAAACCACCCACCGCCCCTTAGGAGAAGATGCACCCAGACACAGACTCCAGCTTCCCAGGCCCGGGCCTCAGCCCCATTCTTTGCACCCAAGAAGCCAAAAGCCTCTTGGCCTGACTCCCCGGGCTGTGGCTCTGGGGACCCCGGGCTCCCTCTCCACATTCCCCACCCCCTAGACGGCAGGGGGTCAAGGCCGGCACTTCCCACTGCCCCATCCCCAAGGTCAGGAGGGAGGAGGCAGCCCTGGAGAGGCGTCACAGGTGGCCCAAGTCCCGCAGGAAGGTGTACTGCCGACGAAGGAACGAGGGCAGAAGGGGGCAAACCTCCCTGGTGCCCAGGTGCGCTTGCACCGCTGCTCAGCTTCTGGGGACGGCCGAGGCCTGCTTCGTGGACTCTGGCTGGGTTGGCAGGTGACCAGCCAGGCGTGTCCCTACCCAACTTGTCTCGCCTACTGCAGTCATTCTGCTTTGCCTGGGCAGGGGGCGGCACTGGCTCTCTTGGGGCCCGGTCAGGTGCCACATCTGCCAGGTTGCCGCAGGCAGCCGATGCCCCTTCTCACTTGGGAGTAGCACAACCCTGAGCTGGGCACTTTGCCCTCACAGGCCCCTCTTTTCCCAGGAAGGAAAAATGTGAAAACACAAAGTTGGGTTCACCCCGCATGCTCCAGACTGAGCAGTACCCACCCCCTCCCGTGTTTGCACCTGCACAGTCCTTGCTCTGGAAATGTCCTCCCTCTGGCTCTGCCATGTGCTGGCTGAGGGATGTTGGGTGAGACACGTCTCCTTGCTGTACCTTACTCCTCATCTAAAAGGCAGCAGCTGCCAGGAGGCCCCTCCCTGCCCTTCCCCACCCTAGAGGGTTGTCTCCCCATGGGTAGGAGCAGACCAGGTCCCAGGACCTCCTTCTCACCCCTGGAGAAATCACTCTGCTCCCGCCAGCCGCCCCTGGCAGCACCCTGCACCCAGCCCCACCCTGCCCTTGAGCCACACCTGATCTTCCCCTGGACCCCGGGCTTCTGGCGGGCAGCAGGGCACTGCCCATCCCGCTAGGGGAGCGAGGGCCCCACCGCAGCCTGCTGTGTCCACCGCCCCCGCTGTCAACCCCACCACACTGTTCTCTTAGCAAACAGACCCATCTGCACCCATCACCAAGGCTCCAAACTCCCCGATCAGGCCTGAAGGCTGGGATGAGCAGCCGCTGCCCACCCCTTTAGCCTCCTTCCCTCCTTCCACCCCCCCCCACACGTCCCCTCCACTGCCCGGCCACCACACGACAGCACTTAAAACTCCCGGGGCCCCAGCTCTTGCTGCCGGGGTCTCCCTCTGTGATAGCCTTGTCTTGGGCCTCTTCTCCCACCCCAAGCCAGTCTGACTCACTCTCCCATCGTAGGTGAGTTGTCACCTTCCCCAGGAAGCCCTCCCAGCAGGGCTCGGGGCCCCCCCCCCTTCTTCTCCCACGGCCCCATCTTCCCCATTAGGGTGCTGTGCACTTGGGGGTTGGACGGTCCATTGTCCTGCTGCCCCCTCCCCCGAGGCAGGGCTGGTGCTGCACTGCCCCTGCTGCTGCCCAGAGCCCAGCGCTGGGCCGAGGAGGTGGCAAACGAGGACATGGATGGGACAGCACACGGGGGCTCCTCGTCTCTGCAGCTCTGAAGGGACTGCCTCCTTCACCCAGGTTCCAGGTTTGCCAGGCCCCCATGGGTGCTGGATGCCCCTCCTCACCTGCTCCAGCATATTCTGAGCAAGGCATGTTGCCCTCATGGCTCCTCTTTTCCCGGGAAGGAAAAGATAAAAATACAAAATTGGGCTCACTCCACATGCCCCAGACTGAGCGACCCACCCCCCTTGGACCTGGATGTTTTGCCTCCCTCTGGCTCTACCACATCATAGCTCAGACTGTTGAGCCGGACACCTCTCTTCTCTGAGCCTTACTTTCCTCATTTGAAAAGCAGACGTGCCTCTCTCCAATGACTGTTTTAAGGATTAAGTGAAACAATGTAGATGCTGCACCCAGCCCCGCCCGGCAGTGCTTAGCCCACTGTAGGTGCTCAGTGCAGGTTCTTGCCCTTCTGGTTTTTCCTTCCAGGTGGGCAGCTGTGGCCTAAGAACGGAGCCTTCCTCTCACCACAAGGGGGCAGTGCTGCAGCGTTATCCACTCCCAGCACAGGGGGTGGCCAGAGCCGGTGCTAACTGGAATTTTTAGTGAGGCTTAGGGTTCCCTGAGCCCCTAGGGAGGCCCCGCATTGCAGGTCCCATCGGTCAGAGGGGGCAGGAGTTTGGGGACTGCAGACCTGTGAGGGGGGACATGCTTAAGTACTAGGGGAGGCCTCCCAGCTCCTGGAGAAAGTGGGGGATTACAGGGCAGGAGGGGAGGATGGACAAGGCACAGCACAGGGAACAGGGGCTGCGGGGTGGACACCTGCAGCCTCAGTTTCTTCGTCTGTAAAATTGAGTTTGTTTTTTTTTTTAAAGATTTATTTTTATTTATTTAATCCCCTCCCCTCCCCCGGTTGTCTGTTTTCTGTGTCTTTTTGCTGTGTCTTGTTTCTTTGTCCGCTTCTGTTGTCGTCAGCGGCACCAGCGGCACGGGAAGTGTGGGCGGCGCCATTCCTGGGCAGGCTGCACTTTCTCTCGCGCTGGGCGGCTCTCCTTTAGAGGTGCACTCCTTGCGCGTGGGGCTCCCCTACGCGGGGGACACCCCTGCGTGGCAGGGCACTCTTTGCACGCATCAGCACTGCGCATGGGCCAGCTCCGCACGGGTCAAGGAGGCCCGGGGTTTGAACCGCAGACCTCCCATGTGGTAGACGGACGCCCTAACCACTGGGCCTAAGTCCGTTTCCCAAAATTGAGGTTGATACTAGTGCCCATGAGGTGGGGGCAGGAGGGTGTCTTGGGACAACCAGCTTGGCGTTTCACTTATGCCCTACTCAAGAGCATTTGTATGTTGGTCACTTTGGCCCCAGGCGTGCCCCAGCCAACTGGAGCATCAGCCCAGCTTGGGCAGTGGAGGCTGCGAGGCAGTGGGCCGAGCTGCTCAGACCCTTCCACTTAATGATTAAGAAGCCTTAGAACAAGAGTTTAGGAGACACTCCCCTACACACCCCACACCCCAGATTCCCCAAAGGTGTGATCATTTGCTGTTTTCAAACCTCACAGATACAGATGGGGCCAGAACGTTCCTTTTGTTGGCTGGTCAAAGTCCATTGTTTTTGGCCGACAGCCCTTTGGAGCCAACAGATCCTCTGGAAAAGGAGGCTGCCCTTTCCGTGGCCTCTTCCCATCCACACCCCAGAAGGATCTAGCACAGGAATGTGGAGCAGTGGTCAAGGGAGCACTGAGGCAAGCGAGGAGGGCAGTGCCACCCACCGCATCACCCAACTCCCACCCTAGGAGAAATCAGAATGACAGCCCCTCCCCTCCCTGGGCCCTTACAACCGGGCCAGGGGCTCCCAGGCCAGGCCCCACCCGGAGGACCCGAGCCAGAATCTCTGTGGAGGGTCTGAGGAGTCTGCATTTTTTGTCCCTGGCTTCTGATGATCCACAGCTTTGGGAATCTTGAACTTGAGTCCCCCTCTCTCTTCCCACCACTCAGAGTAGGAGTGATGTTTTTAATGCCCTATTAATCTCACAGCCCCTCTCTAAATGGCTCCAACGTGCCACTTCATCCAGGAATCCAAGGGGCTGAAAAACACACACGTGACGGTTAGGCTACCGTGTCAACTCAGCCCCGTTATGGCACCCGGTTGTCTGGTCAAGCAAGCACTGGGCTAATTATAATGCAAGGGCATTTCATGAACTTTAATCACCAGTGAGCTGATTGCATAGATGGCTGGTTACATCTATAATCAATCAAGGAGACTGCTGTCAGCAAGGACTGGCGTCTCATCCAATCAGCTGAAGGCCTTAAAAGAGGAAGTGATTTCAGCAGAGAGAGAATCCCCAGCTCTACGCCAGACAGCCGGCGTCTCCTCAAGGACCGTCATCGAGAGGACCGTCATCGGAGTCCCTGGTTTGCCGCCTGCCCTGTGGAACTTGGATTTGTGCATTCTCCATGACTGCACGTGGGAATGTTGTAAAAATCTACTATTTACAGATATCTCCCGTCGGTTCTCTTTCCCTAGAGAACCCTGACTAACACACACTCATACACACAAGGCCACCCAGGCACACGCACCCAAATGCACATGCACACAGGCCCCCAGGGATCCACACGCTCAGCAGGCACCCAGGAAACCACAACCTCCAAGGGACGCCCAGTCCTCAGGTCCGGCGGCCGGTGGTCTGGAGGCCGAAGGGGCACCAGCGGCAGGTCAGAGGTGGCGGACGGTTTCCCAGAGGATCTGCAGGGCCATGGAGGCACAGGGCAGCTGGGCCAGGGTGTAGGCCAAGGAGCGGGTGGGCGCCGGCAGCTTGCCCAGGTAGGCCACGGTGTGCAGTATGCGGCCCACGAAGACCACCAGGAAGTGCATCTGGGCGACGAAGGGGTCAGGGCCCAGGAAGGAGTAGACGAGGCCCAGGAACAGGAAGGGGTAGATGGTCTCCATGTCATTCCGGTGGGCCCTGGGAAGGCAAGAGGGGTGCCGTCAGCCAGGCATCAGCCTCGAGCCACGGCGCCTCCTGAGAGTGTCCTGAAAGGGCACCGCACCCCTGGGGATCGTTTCGGGGGCACAGGCCCTCGAGTCCATGCATGGCCAGAGGAGGGGTGGCGAGGACAGCAACTCCAAGGTTATGCCTATGAGCAGCTGAGCGATGAACGGATGAGGAGTCCAAACAGGCTGTGGGCTTGGGGTTCCCTTACCCAGGGCCCTAGGGCTCCCTGAGACACCCCCCGCCACACTCACCCCATCTCACTCTCTGGCCCTTGTAAGCCAGGGGCTCGGAAGGGTTAAGTGCCTTACAGAGAGGGGAGGGTTAGAGCTGGGATTGGAATATGTGCTTCTCCATGAAGTTGGAGCTTCTCAGGGTCAGGCCTGAGGCCGCCCTCCTTCCACACGCAGGTTCCTGGGCCCTTCCCCGGGAGGAATGGGCTGGAGCCTAAGAGCATGCATTTGAACTGAAAGCCTGTCTCCGTCCTGCTCCAACTCTAAATATAAGCCCCGCCCCCCTAGGGGGGACTACTAAGAACAGTTTCCAACTTACCAGAGCAGACCAAACCCCAGGAGCAGACCAAACCCCAGGAGCAGACCAAACCCCAGGAGCAGACCAAACCCCAGGAGCAGACCAAACCCCAGGCGCTGGCAAAGCTCTTCATTTCATTCGTGCTATCCAGTTTCCTTTTTGTTTAAAGTAATCAGTGTGTGAGTGTGTATGGTGGAGGGTGGGGGGCCTGTGCATAAGCCTGCCATGAATGAAGGGTCAAGAGAGAAAACTCACCCGCTTCTGGCAGGCCTTAGTTCACATTCTCCATGACCCCCACTAATGGTCAGCGTCCTTCACAGAGGGGAACGGGGGAGTCCCGTAAATTAAAGACTGAGTGAGCAACCGCAGCCATGGATGGCCACGCTGAAAGCTCAAATCAGTAGGAACCAGTGCCCAGGGCCATGAACTCCCCTCCAGGAAGGCCACGTGTGTGGGGCGCAGGGACCCGTCCAGGCCTCGCGGTTGGAATGCATTCTCCAGCACTTTGCCCCAACTGTCCAGCTCAGCCCAGGAGCCCCTGGAGGTGATCTGCCTCAGAGTCCTCCACTTCCCTCCCATGCTCAAAAGGGTCATAGGCAAGGGCAACGGTTGCCAGCCTGATCCAAAGGAAGTGAGCAGGGCACGGAAGAGGTCTGGAACACTTGGCTACCCAAGGCTGTGGGAATCTCTGCAGCACGATGGGGTGGAGGTAGTCAAGGAAGGAGATATCTGAGCTGAAGCCTGAATAATGAGGAACCAGCTATGCAAGAGAAGTATTTTCCATGGAGAGAGTCCAGCACATGCAAAGGCCCTGAGGTAAGAATGAGCAGAGTGTTCACTGTTCAGAAAAGAATCTATTGGGGGAAGCGGATGTGGCTCCAGTGATTGGGCTCCTGCCTACCACATAGGACATCTGTGGTTTGGTTCCCAGTGCCTCGTAAAGAAGACAGCGAACGACCGCAACAGGGAGGCACTGCAAGCTGAAACAACAAGATGACACAACAAGAGATGCAAGAAGAAAAACGTAATGAGAGACACAACAAAGCAAGAAGCAGAGGTTCCTGGTGTTCTTAAAGAAGATGAGTGGGACAGCGAGCTGACGCAATGGGCAGGAGCATCAAGCTGATGCAACAAGGTGGCACAACGAGAGTCCCAGGAGAAAAAAAACAATGAGAAACATAGCAAAGCAGGGAATGGAGGTGGCTCAAGCGATTAGGTGCCTCCCTCCCACATTGGAGGTCCCGGGTTCAGTTCCCAGTGCCTCCTAAAGAAAGAAAGAAGCTGAACAGGAGGCAGATGTGGCTCAGGAGATTGGGCTCCCATCTACCATATGGGATGCCCTGGGTTCAATTCCTGGGGCCTCCTGGTGAAGGCAAGCTGGCCCGTGCTGCCATGGAGAGCCGAGAGCAGACAGTGAGCACAAACAACAGGGCGGGGGGGGGGGGCAGGATAAATAAATGAAGTAAAATAAGCCTTAAAAAAAAAAAAAGGAAAGGAAAAGAAAACTTAAAAAAAAAATCTGAACAGACACAGCAAGTGCAAACAATGAGGGGGTGGGGAGAAATAAATAAATAAAATCTTAAAAAAAAAAAAATCTATTGCCAGAGTCCAGTACAAGGGAGTCAGGATAAGAGTGGGAGAAGAACCTCGTGAAGCAAGGATAAGGAACCTAGAATTCAATCTGAGTGTATAAAAGCTCCTGGAAACCCAGCAGGTCCTGGGGCTTTCTCACACCAAACTCAGGACGCAGCAGCCTGCACCTATCCCTGTGTCCTGAGGTACCATGAGCCCATCTTCTCCTTTTGCCCTGAATCTCACCCTCACGTGCCAGCCTCAGGGAAAGAAGCCTGCGGCAGCGCTGGTCACATCGAGACGCAGGGAGGAATGCTGCTGCCCATACCAGAGAAAGATAGCCTGTGACCGGCCCAAAGACGCAGGCCACAGGGAAGGAGGACAAGAGACACTGAGGACTGCCGGGGGCAGGCAGAGGGAGAGGCCACAAGCATCCTACAAAACTGCTCTGCCCTGTGCAGATGGAACTGTGGACCCCCCCAACCCAAACACACACACTGATTAGAGGGACACCCTTGGAAAAACTATACATCAAGTCAGTTTATCCCACAAGACAGTTTTTGGTGCTACCTGGATGAATATTTTTTAAGACTTCTATATTTATTTTCAAGTGTCAGGAAAAGCATAGCTAGCTTATGAAACCCATTCATTCAGGTATTTTTCCTCAAAGTTTGTGTTTACCTTGTAAGGGTGAGGTCAAGTTTCTAAAGGCTGTTAAGACAATCGGTGCAGGCAGAACACAAACACAGCCCAATTCCTAAGGGCGGGTGAGGGGCAGAGGTGGAGAACAAGGGGCGAAGGGGTGGGGGGAGGGGAGGAGTTCAGGGCAGACACAGGCCTTGCTCTTCAGGGTGGGTGGGCGAGGTGGGGAGAGGCAGCCCTTGCAGAAAACAGTGCGGTGGGTGCTGAGCCCTGCCCCCTGTTCCAGCAGTCGCCCAGTGACTAAGAGGTCACCAGCGCAGAAGAGGTGGCCGAGAGCTGTCACTGAGGAAGAGCCGAGGCGCTGACTCTCAGCCCCGGGGCTGGCTCAGCCCTTCCTGCCCCCTCCTGTCTGTCCCAAGCCACAGTGGGGGCCCCAACGAGGTCAAAAGGGATGCCAGGGACGGGGTGAAATGGGGAAACCAGGGATGATGCAAGAAAACTCATCCCTTCCCCAGTCCCCAGGAGCCAAAGCGAGACATAAGGAGGGAGTCACGTACCAGGAAGATGCTTGGGTGAAATGTGTCATTCTCATAATAACCACTTATTTTAAGTAAAATTGACCCATAGCAAATCCCTGCTAGACTGGGCTCGCATGGGCAGCATCGGGCTTGTCCCTTGGCCTAAACAGACATTGCAACACCAGCTGCCTTTCATACAGTTCAGCCCACGGCACTGGGGAGACTGGGCGCTCAGGTTACCGCAGGTGTCCTCGGCAGGGCCGGCTGCTGCAGCCACCTCCTGCAGGCTCCCCATCTGCCCGGCAGGCTCAGCAGAGACCATCTCCGTTGGTGATTTTCAGGGAAACACGTTAGATACAGCCTAAGGGCTGCTTAGTTTTTAAGGCATTCATGGAGACAGAGAGTGGTTAACTTTCCTATCTTGAGCTGTGTGGGCTTGGCAGACTGGTTTTTCCACCTAAAGATGATAGCACTCTCTTCAGAGGGCTGTGGGCAGAGCGGAAGGAGTTAGTGCCTGGAAGGGGCTCAGCACACTGCCTGCCATCATCCACCTCATCACAGCCACTGTCACCAGCCCTGGCCGGGACGTGATTGTTAAAGCTAATCTCACCCTCCAGGTTTTGACAGGCTCCCTGCTGCCCTCAGACTCCTAGGCTAAATTAATAATCATAATAACAATGATCAACCAGGTCATGGCACAGGGGGAAGGGCGCTCGAAGCCAGGGCCTCAGATTCTGCTGCAGAACTAATGAGCTCCGTGGCCACAGGCAAGCCTCTCTTCCTTTCTGAGCTTAGTTCACCATCTCCAAAAATGAACACGCTGGATAATGTCTGAGGGACCTAAGGGACACTTTAGGGCTAACGAGCCAGTTCACTCACCTTGTCTACATGCTCTGCATAATCAGAAACATCCCTAAGCTAGAGGAGTGTTTGCCTTCCTTCTTTGGGGTCACTCAGAGGGCTGCCCCCCCTGCTGTGCATATGCTCAGCCTCAGGACCTGGCCAGCCCACACCTTGCCAGGAAGTGTGAAGAGGTACCATGGGAAGGGACCTGGGTTTCTTTACGTTCCTCTAGGCTGCTGCCCGGCTCTGGAAGAGCCGGGCTCCGTGTGTACCAATCTGCAAGGCAGATTTATTGCTCCAAAAACCAAGGCTTAAGGGCTTTCCTGTTTGGGCAGAAAAATGACTCTGTGATTCGACTATAAACCCCGGTCTAATATTTAACTTCTGCCTCTACGGGATCTCCCACTCAGGTTCCAGCCAGTTCTCTGGTAGTGGATGACAGGATGTGTGATTCTCTTAATTCTGCAGGCTCAAGTTTCCAAGGTGTTCTGTGAAGTCAGGCAATGGAGGAAGAGTCGTGGGGGCCAGTGGAGGAAGAGTCTGCGTGGGCTGGTGAGCGGTAGGTCCCCAATAAATACTTGTCAAATGGATATAAAGCACTCAAAAGAGGGAAGCAGATGTGTCTCAGGTAACTGGGCTCCCACCTACCACATAGGAGGTCACTGGTTCAAGTCCCACTGCCTCCTAAAGAAGACAGCGAGGTGTCTAAGCGACACGCAGGCATGGCAAACTGACACAAAAAGAGGCACAAGAAGAAAAAACATGAGCGATCCAATCATTTGGAATTCTTAAAAGCCAGAACTGAGGGTACAGAGGTCAGAAGAATTTCTGAAGAAAAACAGCTAGAGGACAGGCTGAAACAGCCTAGAAAAAGATCTTCTAGGGTTTAGGACACGAGGCAAAGGCTGGACACCACCCAGAGGAGAGTGGGTCAAAGGAGGGAAATTGAGGCTGGACTCCACCCAGAGGACAGACAGACGAAGGAGGGAAATGGTGGTGCTGGCACCCTCCCCCACCCTAAAGACACTTTCACCTACAGACAAAGGGGCCTCCAGGATCTACCACCCCAGGAAAGGGGAGAGAGGGACAGAGTCTAAGGCTGACTAAGCTTTGACCTACACATTTGGTCCTGGTGGTTCTTTGAGCCCTTCAGGCTGGGTGGGCTTGTGCCATTGTTTGCATCTGAGCCTGCAAGGGGCTAAATATCTACGACCTTCCCAATCTCCTTCTCCACTAACTCAGACTGATTGTTGAGGACTCTCAGGAGGGGGCTGCCAGAGAAGTCTGGAGAACTGTCTCAGAGAAAGTTTGAATTACAAGGCTCTCCAGACAGGAAGCTCTATCACACTGATCCAGTCTGTGTTGCACCAAATACACTCTGACCAGGCATTGAACTGAGAGCTGCCAAAGTGTGCCATCTGCTGGCAGACCAAGGAATTGCATGCAAAAAAAAGTGTAGGGAAGGTTTTTTCTGGCCTCTATAGCCTCCCTCCCCAAGGCCCTAGGAAGTGAGTCTCCAACCAGTCACTGGGTCCAGAGCCAGTTTTGAGCAACCAGCAAGGGCAATTCTAACAATCCAGGCTGAGCCAAGAATCAAAAAACAGTGGTAACACAGTCTCCTGTAACTAAATCCCTACAAAAGAGAAAGAAATTGAGCATCTGAGTAAACTACATCCTAATCAGATGCCTAGACATTAGCAAAAAATGATGAGACATACTAAGAAAATAGAAGACATGACCCAAGAAAAGGAATATATTAAAGCCCCAGAAGAGATACAGAATTTGAGAGAATTCATCAGCAAGATGCACACAAATTTCCAAAATCAAATTAATGAGTTGAAAGACAATATGGTTAAAGAGATAAATGACATCAAGAAGACATTGAGTGAGTGCAAAGAAGAATTTGAAATCCTGAACAGAAAGTAACAGAGCTCATGGGAATGAAAGACACAATAGGTGAGATAAAAAACACATTAGAGGCATACAACAGCAGACGTGAAATGATAGAAGAAAGAATAAGTAATACCAAAGACAGAACAGCTAAAATTGAAAAGACTAGAGAGAGAAAAGAATGGAAAAAATTGAGCAGGGGCTCAGGGACTTGAATGACAACACAAAATGCAACAATATATGTGTCATGGGAGTTCAGACGGAGAAGAGAAGGGAAGGGGCAGAAAGAGTATTTGAGGAAATAATAGCTGAAAATTTCCCAACTCTCCTGAAAGAAATGACCTTACATGTCCAAGAAGCCCACTGTACCCCAAATCAGAATAGACCTAATCCAAGACACATACTATTGAGGATGTCAGATGTCAAAGATAAACAGAAAATTCTCAGGGCAGCAAGGGACAAGCAAACCATCACGTACAAGGAGGGCCCCGTAAGACTCGGTATAGATTTCTCTTCAGAAACCATGAAGACAAGAAGACAGTGGTATGATATAGTTAGGATACTGAAAGAGAAAAACTGCCAGCTGAGAATTCTTTAACCAGCAAAACTGTCCTTCAAATATGAAGGTGAGTATAAAATATTCACAAACAAATAGAATCTAAGAGGGTTTGCAAAAAAGAATATACCTTTGCACGTAATCTTAAAGGAAGACTTAGAACCTGAAATAAAGAGATAGGAGAGCAAGGCTTGGAAGAGAGTATAGAGGAAAGAATAGCAGGAAAAAATAACCAAAAGAGTAAAAAGACAGACAAAAATATGATATGACATATGAAAATCAAAGAATAAAACGGTTCATTTACAGTAATATCACTGCACACGAAGGGATTAAACACCCCAATCAAAAGATACAGGCTGACAGAATGGATAAAAAAACACGAGCCATCAATATGCTGCTTACAAGAAACTTACCTTAGACCCAGGGATACAAAACAGCTGAAAGTTGAAAGGTTGGAAAAAGATACTCCACACAAATAGTAACAAAAAAGAGCAATGAGAGCTATACCAATACCAGATAAAAAAGACACTAAATGCAAAAATATTATAAGAGATACAGAAGGCCATTATATATTAACAAAAAGGACAATCCACCAGGAAAATATATCACAAATATCTATGTACCTAACCAGGGTACCCCAAAATACATGAGACAAACTCTGGGAAAACTGAAGGAAGAAATAGACATCTCTACAATAATCATTGGAGACTTCAACACTCCACTCACATCATTAGATAGAACAACTAAACAGAAGATCAACAAGGAAACAGAGAACTTGAACAATACAATAAACAAGTTAGACCTAACAGACATATACAGAACACTGAATCCAAACTCAGCAGGTTGTACATTCTTCTCAAGTGTCCATGGATCTTTCTCCAGGAGAGACCACAAGTTAGGGCACAATGCAGCTCTTAATAAATATAAAAAGCCTGGAATTATACAAAGCACTTTCTCAGATCATAATGGAATGAAACTGGAAATCAATAATACATAGGAAAAAAAATAAAGCCACCGATGTGTGGAGGCTAAACAACAGACTCCTAAATAATCAGTGGGTCAAAGAAGAAATTGCAAGTGAAATCAGTAAATATATTGAGACAAACGAAATGAGAACACAACTTATCAAAACTTATGGGATATAGTGAAGGTAGTTTTGAGAGGAAAATTTATAGCCCTAAATGCCTACATTAAAAAAGAAGAGGAAGCTGCCCCAAAATCCAATAAAAGGGACTGTTTATGTGAAATTAATATTCAGTCTCTCATGGAATTTTATGGAATTTTTTGGAACGTGCTCATTAAAAATTTTTACCGAAAAAAATTGGAACCCCAAATTGGGTATATAATGCATGCTTAATTATGAAAAATATTTATACATAAAGAGAATAGGGGGTAGATCAGAATGTTAATAGTGATTAAGATTGTGAATGGGTTTCCTGTTTTTCCTGTATGTAATTTCAATATTATCCAAATTGTCTACAATGAATAGTTGTGATTTTATAATAAGAAAAATAGTTTCTAATGACTGGAAGATGTTAAGCATATGAAAAGATGTCCAACCTCACTCAGAAATGCAAGGAAAAAAACTAAAAGGTGGCATAAATTTTCACCTCTCACATTAGCAGGGATCCAAATAGAGTGCTGATATACGGAGTTGGCAGAGGCACAGGGAAACATCTCACACAGCAGTCGTGGGACTGTGGATTTGCACATTTGGCAAAGTTTCTTACCATTTGGTTGCAGCCTGCAGGGCTGCTCACATATACACACAAAGGCAGATGAGACAGGCTTTGATGCAGCACTGTTCAGAACAAAGACTGGAACACCTCCATGCCCATCAGCAAAGTTATGGGTAACGGCATAAATGCTCTAACACTGATAAAATGATCGAGACCCCTCTGTGACCTGCTAGGAAACAAGCTCTATTGTTATGAGGGTGGGGGGAGGGAGCACAGTACAGACCAGTCAAAGGGTGACTCTTTTGGGGATAGAAAGGAAAGAACAGAGCACTGTGTTTGTAAATGCAGAAAGTCTCTCCGGGAAGACGCCCAAGATACTGGTAACAGCGGCTGGGCCTGGAGAGTAGAAATGGGTAGTAGATGGAGTTCAGAGATGGGAGGGAGACTGACTTTTCACCGAATATCCTTTTCTAACTTTTTAATTCTGTGCATGAGCACATATTACTTTTCCAAAGTTAATTAGAAATTAAATGAATGAATTGATCCTGAGGGGATCAGGAAGCAGACAAACTCGGCTCGGGTACTTGCCTGAGGCAGCGCTCCACATCCGGGTCACTCCGGCAGTACATCAGACCCCCATGTCTCATGGCATCCTCAGGGTTGGCAAAAGCCTGAAACACAGTGGCTGAGAATTACTGTCCATGAGATGGATGGCCGGGTGGCCTGGCTCCATGTCTTGACTGTGGACGATGAAAATGAACCTCAGCGGCAGGCTTTCTAAATGCCTCATCGTACTGCTGTGACTCATAAGCAGGAGTGACATCTGTCCCCGAGTGCTGGTTTATCCTGCCTAGTAGTGCTTGCCCAGACGTGACTGCAGCCTGGGGCTGGCTGTGGTGCCCGGTGCCCGTGACTGTCAGGGCGGGAACGCGCACACCCAGAGGCCCTCCCTGCCGGCCCTGGGCTCAGCGAAGCACCGGCTCTGAGGACCCCACACGAAGCCCACAGGCCTGTGACACCCTGCAGAGGGCCTCAGCGTTTAGCGAGCACCCACCCCTGGAGTCCACAGTCCAGCAAGGTTGCCCACCCCTGCGGCAGGAACTCGAGCACGAGCCAGCCCAGCCGGGAGCCAGCTGTCGCGCAGCCCGGAAGTGCCGCGCACATCAGAGAGCCGGGTGCCACCTCTAGTTGGGGCAGTGGCAAGCCGCTGGATGCACTCCCCAGAAGAATCGTGGCTGCTGCCGATCATGCTCTTTTAAATTATTGGTAAGTAATAAGGACTAACATTTGTGGGGCAGTTGCCGTGTGCCAGACGTTGGATTCTCCTAGCAGCCCGTGAGGAAGATGCTGTTATTATGCCCAGTTTACAGAGGAGGAGACCAAGCTCCCAGGCTGACCGAGCGCGCCAGGCTGGCGGGTGGAGGAGCCAGAGCCCGCATGTCACCTCCCCGCTGTGCGGCTTCCCGGGGTCCTTCCTGGCGACTGGCTCAGGCTCCGGCTAGCTCCAAAGGCCCAAAAGCAGAACCGAGAGGGAACCGCGCCGCAGGAGAGGACTGCGCGGGCTGCCCAGTGGGAGGTTTCCTTCTGCCACTTCCCCCTGAGCAGGCAGAGCGGCGCTCCTTCACGTTCAAAGGAAAGCTCCGGCCCGGACCCCACGGTTCAGAACCTCCCCCTCCTCCCAGGTCAGGACACACGCCCTGGAGCTGGACATCTGGGTTCAAAGCCAGCCGTGACCTTCGCTGTGAGGTCTGCTGAGGCCGGAGGGCCGTGGTGGGAAATAAGTGCTCGGCTCCAAGCCAGTGCATGGAAGGCCTCAGTGAGTGAAAGCAGCTGTCCCTGCTTGAAGCCGGTAACCTCCTGCCTGGGACGAGCCAAGGCAGGGAGAAGTCAGAAGTGACCATCGTGCCGCAGCCTCTGGGCATCATTTCCACCGGGCAACTGCCCTGCCTTTAGTCCTGCCATTTCCTGGGCAGGTAGGGGGGGGAGCCTGGCTGATGGGCAAGATCCCTCCACCCAACGTCCACCCCGCACAGGCTGCCAGAGCCAGCCTCGTCTTGCTTTGCAGTGGAGAAAGGGGAGAAAGGGGCACAGCTTGCAGAAACTATTCCTCTGTTAAAGTACCAGGAAGGATGATCAGTGGAAACCAGGTAAGAACTCCAAGGACTCCCTGGGCTCTGTGCGTCCTAACGGGGTGGCCCTGGAGGCAGGACCGGCCTGGGCGCCGGCTCCCGCTCACCTGCCGTGCCTGGCCGCCCCGTCTGGGCAGAGTCTCCCTGCTCCACTTGCCTGCTCACCCTGCTCTGCTCTGGGCCTCTTTATTGTTGTTGTTTCTTGTATTGGTGGGGAAAATTCCTCTCTGAAAATTCCAATCTTAGTGGAGTCTGGCTGAGATCTGGGCTCTGGAGACTGCAGTGGGTTTGTAAGAAACATTGGCCAGGGAGTTGGGAATTTCCACTAAAAGTTTTCTCAGGCTCCTCTTTTGCCAATTCCCACTCCACCCAAATATCCGATTCCTCCTGCTGGGAAGCCATGGGTTGGAGGCAGGCTTTCTGCTCTCACGCTCTACCCGCCGGCTGTCAGGGCTTGCAGCACACTCATCCAGTCTTGTTTGGCCAAGAGCTCATCTGGTGGCACGGCAAGTGGACAAAATGCTCTCTTACCAGAAAAGGTGTGGCCCCGCTGAAACGGATGGCCGGGGGGCAGCGATCTAAGGGGAACGGGGGACATTGCCTGGCTCCCCAGCTCTGCTAACACTCCGAAACTGGAGAAACCCTTGGCCAAGTTTCCCCTCGGAGCTTCCCCGAGGGCGTCACGTACCTTCTTGCGCAGCCTTACTTGGCCGGTGATGACGGCCACCGCATACATCTTGATGACCAGCAGCGTGCTGCAGAGCAGGAAGGCCGGGAGGGGCTGGCCGCTCACCTTCTCCAGGCCGGAGGGGAGCATCGCGGGCAGGGTGGGCGAGAACGCTGGCTCGGCTGGAGCGGCCAGGCTGTGGGTGTGAGCGTCTCGGAGAACAGAGAACGCCTGCGGGAGGGCAGGGAGGAGGCGGGGAGAGCGCTGAGGGAGGCCACTCTAATCAGCACCCGCCCACTCCTTCACGGCCCCCTTCTCCTGTTACAGGCGCCCGGCCTCCTCTCTGCTCACTGAAGATGAAGCAATGCCCTCCACCCCCGCCCGATGCTGGAAGAAGCAGAGGGCTGGACAGGGTCCCCGACAGGCCCTGGCCCTGGGTCGCCCTCCCTAGCAGATCCTTAAAGGCTTTCAGATGTGTTTCCTCATCTGTGAAAATGGAGGAACAGAAATGCCTGCCTTCCAGGTGTGTGACAAGACTCGAGACTCGGCGCCTGGGACCGTGGTGGAAACCCTGTGCCCCACTCTCTCTCGGCCTGAGTCGTTGCACGGCGGCCGTACCTGCCTGAAACTGACCTGCTATTTGCCATCTGCTAAATAACGCCCCCCCTCCCAAAGATGTCCACCCCCAAATCCCCAGAACCTGAACTTTCATGGAAAAGGAACTTTGCCAATGAGATTAAGTAAGGATTTTGAGACAGGGGATGCTCCTGGATTAACTGGGTGGGCCCGCATAATCACAGGAGTCTTTATAGGAGGATGTCAGGAGAATTAGAGGGAGAAAGGATTAAGTATGGAAAAGACCAGAAAGGAGAGAACTCAGAGCCAACAACATGGCAGACAGGGCCACAAGCCAAATGCCTTGGTTTTCCAGGTGTAACAACTTGCTGCACAGATACCACAGATGGGCTGGTTTAAACAAGAGGCATTTACTGTCTCATGGTTTGGGAGTCTAGAGGTCCAGAATCAAGGTGTGGCCCTCTGAAGCCTGGACTCTTCTGGTGTTCGCTTGCTGGCAGTCCAGAACTCAATCTCCGCCTCCGTCACACCTTCCGTTTCTCCTCACAGTGCCCATTAAGGGCTCCAGTCAGATTAGAATAAGACCCACCCTGACTCAGTTTGGCCTCATCTTCATTATCATGATCCTCAAAGACCCTATTTACAAATGAGTTCACATCCACAGGACCAGGAGATAGAACTTGAACTTGGCTTTGTGGGGGACATGACTCAGTCCATAACCATCTGCCCACTGGACCCCCCAAAGGCATGTTTATCCCACATGCAAAATACAGTCACCTCATCCCAATATCCCAAAAGCCTTAAGCTTTCAGGAACAACTCAAAGTCCAAAGTCTCATCTAAATTAGTGATAAGTATGGTCCATCCTGGGGCAAAATTCCTTGTTGTCTGTGAAACCTAGAAAACAAGTTATCTGCTGCCAAAATATGGGGAAAATTGTAAGGATAAAAGAGGTCACAGGTCTCAAGCAAGTCTAAAACCCATCAGGGCAAATTCCATTTGGTGTTAAGACCTGTGGCGCAATGCTTTGTTCTGGGACCTGCTGGAACAGCAGCCTCACCAGGTCCAGATGCCAGGGGTGGTCCCGCCCTCCCCAAACACTGGGGTGGGCAGGTTCTCTCCACACACCAGGTGGGCCTGCCTTCTCCAAGCACATGGGCAGAGGCCCCTCTCTCGTGGCCCTAGGGTGCCCCTTCATTCCAGATTTTTTTATCTATGGTTCCACTCTTGGGCTCATTCTCTCTTTATTTTATCCCTTCTCTGTCCCTTCCAATCCAGGCTGATGATGTTTCTGCTGATGCAAAATTCTCAATAGACCTTGTCAGTCTCCTGTGCAATTCACAAGAGTCCAAGTGAGGATTTTCCACAGATCTTTCCTCAATAACTGTATCTCCAGTCTCTGAGGTGCTTGATGGGATCCATGAGTCCTAATCTCTTTAGGAAATGGTTTTCAAACCATATACTCTCACTTGGAGCCCAGTTCTTGGGGAACTCACCTCTTGGCAATTCAGGGAGGGACCTGTTAAGGCAGCTTCTGGCCCTGGTCTCATAGTGTGCTATCTGAATAAGCTTAGACTTTTCCAAATCACCAAATGCTGCTTCCTTTTTGCTTTATAGTTCAGTCCTCAATTTATCCCTTCTCACATTTTATTATAGGCAGCGGGGAGAAACCAGGCTGTGCCTTCCATTATTTGTTTGGAAATCTCCTCAGCTAAATATCCACGTTCAGCACTTAGAAGTTCTGCCTTCTATCCAACATCAGAACACAACTCCACCCAGTTCTCTGCTGCTTTATAATAAGAATCACCTCTCCTACAGTCTCCTATAACAGATTCATCATTTCCTTCTAAGGTCTGACTGGCAGCACCTTTAACATCTACCAACTGTCTCTTGAAAGCAATTTAGCCTTTTTCTATCAAGCACATCAAAATTCTTCCAGCTTCTATCCATTTCCCAATTCCAAAGCTACTTCTATGTTTCTAGATATTTGTATAGTAGTAACCTATTTTCAGTACCAAAAACTATTGTAGTTTTCCAGGGCTGCTATTAAAAAACAAAACAAAACCAACCGAAAAAGCACAGACTATACTGGCTGGCCTAAACAACAGGAATTTATTATTTCCAAGTTTGGAAGGCTAGAAGTCCAAAATCAAGGTGTAGCCTGGCCATTTTTTCTCTGAAGTCTATAGCATCAGGGTGGCGGCTTGCAGTAATCCATAACTCAGTATCTACTTCCATGACATGGCCATCTGCCTCATTCTGTCTCCTCTTCACTGTCCCCAAATTTCCTGTGCTCATTAAGGACTCCAGCTAGATTGGAATAAGACCCAACTAATTCAATTTGGTCTCATCTTAATTAATAGGATCTTCAGAGATCTTATTTACAGATGAGTTCACATTCTTAGGACTGGAGATTAGGACCTGAACATGTCTTTGCAGGAGACATGATTTAATCTATAATATCAAGCAATGCAGGTAGCCTCTAGAAGCTCAAGGACACAAATATTCCCCAAAAGCCTCCAGAAGGCTCTGCTGATACTTTGACTTTAGCCTCGTGAAACAAATGTCAACCTTGTGAAATTGATTTCAGGCTTCTAGCCTCCAAAACTGTAAGAAAATAAATCTGTGCTGTTTCAGGTCATTAAATTTGTGCTATTTTTGTTATAGCAGCAATAGTAAATTCATACACTATTTCACTGTCTTCTCTTTAGCATCACTTTTTTCCAGGATATTCGCCCAGGCAAAGAGTTTGTTCATTATAGGATCTTCCTGCAAGACCCATTAACTCTGTAATGGAAATATTCATGAACAATTTGTGCCCTAGTGTTCTTTGAATCCCCCACCTGAAAATCCTCACCTTGCCATTTCCACCTCTGTTCCTGGGCAGGGCCTCAGCAAAGACAAGGATCCTGTGCTCGGCTGCTTTTGCTTTGCCAACACTGCTGTCTTCACTAATGGATGCCCTTGGGAAGTGGCGAATAGGTGAAAGTCAGTCTCCCCTGCCGCCCGCTCTTGGGTCTGACCAGGCCCATAAGAATGAGGCCTGCAGGGTCAGTCTGGCCCATCCCTCAAAGCAGCAGAGACAAAGGGGAAGACGTGCCAGTAGGTAAAGAAGCTGGCCATGTGCTCTGAGGCCAGACACAGCTGGCATCGAGTTCCAGAGGCAGCCCTCCGCAGCTGTGTGGCCTTGGGCAAGAAATTTCCCTTTCTGAACCGATTTTCTCAGCAGTAGAATGCAGCTGACAGTCAGGCACTCCCCACAGCAGTTATGAGAACTAAAGAGAATCATGTCTTGAGTTGTAATTACGAAGCTCATAGCATGTAGTAGGCCCTCCACCATATGAGCTTCTGAGCCTCAGTTTTTCCCTTTGCAGAATGGGAGTAATGATCCCTATCTAACAAGTGCTGAGAACAGAGCAGTGGTAGTGGGATGGGGGGTGTTGGCTTCTTGTCCATTTGCCATGTGCCAAGCCTTCCTTTATCTGGACAAATGACGTGCTTGATAAACTGACACCCATGTTTTTAGAACATGGTACTGTCAGCTGGGCTGCCCCAGCTCCAAAAGATAAATGATAGGTCATGATAGGGAACAGGACAGAAAGAGTATGAGAAGGAACTGTGCACGCTGGCTCCTTGCTGATATTTCCATCTGAAAATGGAGGACATCTGCCTCTCTGTGCCCCCAGCACTGGAGATGGCTATCTTCCTTGTCAAAGTTCAGCTATGGGAGCAGAGGTGGCTCAAGCCACTGAGCGCCAGTCTGCCGCATGGGAGGTCCCAGGTTCGCCTCCTAAAGAGAAGACGAGCAGACACAGAGAGCACACAGCCAAAGGACACAGGAGCAGACAGCAAGTGCAAACAACAAGGCAGGAGTGGGGTTATAAATAAATATAATAAGTCTTAAAAAAAAATAAAGAAGTCCAGCTATGGGGTTGGGCATGCTCTACCCTCAGAATCAGAGACCAGACGCAGACTAGGAGAGGATCCTCACTGTGCCCACGCCTCCTTGGACTAGGGAAGTGGGTGGGCCTGCTTGGTCTTCTGAAATGACAAGAGGAAACTCCACGGCGCAAGGCTGGGAAGGAGCCCCAGCAAATAGCTGATCGTGAATTACCTACTGTTTCTTGAGCTGAAGCAAGAGGACTCTGAACCCTTCCAAATGATGCCTGCGACTTCATGTAGGAATCTTCTCACCACCTCCTGAGCCCGTTAATTCACCACCTGCCAAAGAGAATGAAACGTCTGATCTTTGGTCAAGAATTCCCCTAACGCTGCCCTCCATCTCTCGTAGTTACTATTGTTGATTTGGGTGGTGGCGGTGACAGTGGCCTTACTTCTCTCTGAGTTTCAGTTTCTTTGCCTGTAAAATGGGACTGGTGACCCCTGTCTCGCAGTGGGGCAGAAGGACTGGAGAAATGGTGAGCCCAAAATATTGGGGAAGGGCGTGAGCTCACCTGAGCGCCATGGAAAATGGTAGCGTGTGTGCAAAATAAGGGCAAGAGAAGCCCCTGCCCCACCCCATGATTGGAACCTTCCTGGCGGTAATATTTTCTGTCTTGACTCAGGTAGTGGTTACACAGGTGGATACACATGTAACAATCCATCGAGATGTAGCTGTAAATTTTGTCACGTTTTTATATTTAAACACACACATGCGCAAAAGCTTTCCTATCACAGTTCCACAACCCTGAGCCAAGAGGAGCTGCTGTATCTAAAGCTGCAGTGTAGCTTTTTGCAGCACCCCCCCTGGCATTTCCTAAGGATCAGAAACCAAGTTCTTCACGCTGTTTCATTGTCTGTGACATCAGAGAGAGGAGGAAGTGGCCCCGCCTGGGCCACTGCTGGTGCCTGACCTCTGGGAGTCTTGCTGGACTTTCTGTATCCAGTGATAGGGAAAAGGCACAATGATGAAAAATTACTGTGCCTAAGGTCAGGTTTATATTAGTCATCGCTGTGCCATCAAGCCCCATTAAGAAGTAGTAGTGGGTGTTTGTGAAATGTGGTGAGCAGTCCACAGCAGACACAGCACCATGCAAACATAGATTAGTGGCCACTTTCAGAGAGATTTGCAGCCCCTCCTGGGGCAGAGGCCCTGGACTTCCTTCCAGATGGGCAATTTAATGAAAGACAGTTGTGGTTTTTTTTTAAGAGATTTGTTTTATTTCTCTCCCCCCTCCCCCCACCCCAGTTGTCTGTTCTCTGTGTCCATTTGCTGCGTGTTCTTCTTTTTGTCTGCTTCTGTTATTGTCAGTGGCACAGGAATCTATGTCTTTTTTTTGTTGCATCGTTTGCTGCGTCAACTCTCCGTGTGTGTGGTGCCATTCCTGGGCGGGCTGCACTTTCTTTCGTGCTGGGCGGTTCTCTTTACGGGGCACACTCCTTGCGCATGGGGCTCCCCCCTACGTGGGGGACACCCCTGCGTGGCAGGGCACTCCTTGAGCGCATCAGCACTGCATGTGGGCCAGCTCCACACGGGTAAAGAAGGCCCAGGGTTTGAACCGCAGACTTCCCATGTGGTAGAAGGATGCCCTAACCACTGGGCCAAGTCCCCCCAAAAAGACAGTTGTTTTTGTCCAGCCCACTTCTCCTTCCTGCCTTCTGGGAAAGCATATCCTTTTTTCCCCCTTTGGAATTTGTACCCCTGTAATTTGCCTGTAATTCTAGTAGGGTGGCCAATCTGAGTACCCTATTCATTTGTCATGAAGTAGACACATGACCCAGGCCAACCAATCAGAATGTGCCCTGCATGCGCCACAGTGATTGGCTCAAGGGCTAGGCCCATAACCATGCAAGGCCAATGAGAGGCCTTCCCTGGGAGTTTATATTCTGACACTGATAGGGAGACCCTCTTGGCTTTGGGACTTTGCCCTGGGATACTGTTGGCCTGAAGCTGTGCTCGGCCACACTCCCTCCCCACGTGGCAGGAGCCCATGTTCAGGAGGAGAGAACAAGGTCTTCACCTCTGACTCACCCTTTCTAGCAGCCTAAACATTTCCTTTTTTGCTTAAACAAAATATCAGTCAGATCACATTCCTCCTGTGATCCAAACCCTGCAGTGGCTCCCATCTCAGAGTAAAAGCCAAAGTCTGGACAATAGCCACAGGCCCTCCACCATCTGTCCTTGTTTCTTCTCTGACCTCCTCTTTTCCTCCTCCTGCCCCACTCATTCCGTCAGGCCATATGGGCCTCCTGCTGGTCCTCACACACTGGGCCTTTGCTCTGCCTGGAACTCTCCACAGGAAGTCACTGGGCTGACAATTCATTGCCTTCTAGGCTTTGCTCAAACCTCACCTTTTTAAAATTTTTTTTAAAAACAACACTATTTATTTATTCATTTTATTTCTCTCCCCCTCCTCCCCTATTGTCTGCTGTGTCCATTCACTGTGTGTTCTTCTGTGTCTGCTTGCATTCTTGTCCACGGCACTGGGAATCTGTGTCTCTTTTTGTTGCACATCTTGCATCAGCTCTCCGTGTGTGTGGCACCACTCCTGGGCAGGCTGTGCTTTTTTTGCACTGGGCGGCTCTCCTTATGGGGCGCACTCCTTGCACATGGGGTTCCCCTATGCAGGGACACCCCTGTGTGGCATGGCACTCCTTGTGCGCATCAGCATTGTGCATAGGCCAGCTCACCACATGGGTCAGGAGGCCCTGGGTTTGAACCCTGGACCTCCCATGTGGTAGACGGACACTCTATCAGTTGAGCCAAATCTGCTTCCCTCACCTTCTTGATGAGACCCACCCTGACCCCTTAATCAATCTGCAACCTGGCCCCATCATCAATATTCCCAATGCTACTTACCTGCCTCTAATTTAAAAACAAACAAAAAAACATTTTATTTCTACTTCAAAAAATAAAAGAACAAAGAAAAGACAGTTTAACAAATTAGGGAAGCATTACCATCTCTTCTTTTTCTTTTCTTTCCCTAGTACGTATCACCCACTGATATACCATGTCATTTCTGTGTGTTTATTGTCTGATACATTAGGGCAGGGATCTTGGCTTTATTCTCTGATAAACTACAAGCACCTGGCACTGTGCCTGACACTTAGCCACAACAGTTATTTATTGAATTGAACTGAATTAAGCTAATTTGATTTTGATTTCTCTTCCTTATAATCACAAGGATCTAGACCAAGATAAGTAAAAACTTCTACTCTATTCCAGGAATTTGGTGCTGGGTCCTGACATCTACCTGCCTACTTCCTGGAATACCTGGTAGAGCCTGTTTGTCAGTCTCCTGATGGGCAGAGAGCCAAGGAAGAGGTCTCTGTGATTCTCTGAGTGGGACTGGCTATAGCAGGCTGGGACTGGAACAAGATAACTGGGGCTTTGCCCCAGGGCACCCATCTTGGGTAATCCTTCAGTTAGGTGTGGAAAAGAGCTAGGTCTGTTGAACACTGTATTCATCAGCCAAAGGGGTGCTGATACAAAGTACCAGAAATCTGTTGGCTTTTATAAAGGGTATTATTTGGGGTAGAAGCTTACAGTTACCAGGTCATAAAGCGTAAATGACTTCCTTCACCAGAGTCTGTTGTCACATGTTGGAGCAAGATGGCTGCCAACATCTGCAAGAGTTCAGGCTTCCTCTTCCTCTTAAGACTTTATGGTCCCAGCTTCTTCTAATCTCAGCCCTAGGCTGGGATGAGTTTCTTCTCTCTCCCGGGGCTTGTTTCTCTCTGTGCACAGCTGCTCTGCTCTCTACACAAGGCCAGCTGTAAACTATCAGGTGACTAGCTTGTCTTTTGGGGGCCTCTGCCATGCCTATTGGAGCCATCTCTCTTTCCTCACTTATCTGCTTCTCTGTGTATTTACTTCCTGGGGTTCCAGCATCCAAAATTCTACAACTGTCTCCTCTGCCATGTGGTTTTCTCTGTGAGTCCCACTCAATGTTCTACTGATGTGGCCCAATTAAAGCCTTAACCATAACTTAATCAAGAGGGAAGCGGATGTGGCTCAAGTGATTGGGCTTCTGCCTACCATATGGGAGGACCTGGGTTCAATCCCTGGGGCCTCCTGGTTAAAAAAAAAAGCATGCCCATACGGCAAGCCAATGCCCACGTGGTAAGCCAGGGCCCACGCAAGTGAGTCACACAGCAAGATGTTGACGCAATAAAAAG
The DNA here is from genome assembly GCF_030445035.2 of Dasypus novemcinctus. Taxonomy (NCBI): domain Eukaryota; kingdom Metazoa; phylum Chordata; class Mammalia; order Cingulata; family Dasypodidae; genus Dasypus; species Dasypus novemcinctus. The sequence goes on along the minus strand of NC_080680.1, from coordinate 87,454,172 downwards.
AGAGATGAAGGGGAGAGTCAAGGCGAGGCACAACAGAAACCAGGAACTGAGGTGGCGCAAGTGATGGGGAACCTCTCTCCACATCAGAGGTCCCAGTGAATCCTAGAGAAGAAAAATGAGAAGACAAAAAGAGAAATAGATACAGCAGATCACACAACAAATGGACATGGACAGCAAAAAACAGCAGGGCGGTGGTGAAGGGAGGGAAAAAAACATTTAATTGAGTGAAACCTCTGAATCCAATAAATTTAATATACCCAGAGGAACCGGCCAATTTACAAACATAATCCATTATCTATCTTTGGAATTCATAAATAATACCAGGCTGCTGCAAGCACTGACAGAACGCATGCTCCTCCAGCAGCACAGAAACACAGGGCTGACTTTTATTGATGAGAACCAACAGTGAAGACAGGAGGCTGCCGTCAGTGAACTGGCCTGATCGGAGGCTACGGGCCATGCTGCTGGCCCAGGCTCCCACACCCAGCCCGTGCCCTCAAGTCCACTCCTGAGGGAGCCAGAATGACTTCAGGGAGGACAGCACCCCACTGAAGGACCGCAGCCAGATGGGGTGATGGCCACAGGGCCACTGGGCCTCGTCCTCACACTCGACGTGGGGTTAAGCACAGACAGGGTCATGGTTAATCCCGGGGGAGGTATGGCTATTGGACCCATTTTAGAGCTGTGGAGCCTGAGGCCCAGGTTGGCGGTCACACTTGTCCTGGGTCGCCAGGCTGGACCTAGGTAGAGGTGGATTTCTCATTATGAGGCATTTCCGTTCTGGCTGCGGGGCTGTGGGCTTATGCCCATAGAGCCTGGTACCTGGTAAGCACTGAAAAGATAGTGGCCTTTAACGGGTAATTTAAAGTCCCTTCTACTCTAATTTCATATTTCCCATGGCGGGAAACTCCAAAAAAGGTCTTCTCTTGGGAGTGAGGAGAAGCAGGACTTCTCAGCTGCAAATCCAATGATAAGAAAAGACGGGATATACATACAGTGGAGTATTACTCAGCCATGAAAAGGAATAAAGTACTGCTACATGTTACAGCAGGGATGAACCTGGAAAACATTAGGCTAAGTGAAAGAAACCAGACATAAAAGGTCACATATTGCATGATTCCATTTATATGAAATGTCCAGCCCAGGCAAATTCACAGAGACAGAAAGCAGACTGGTGGTTGTCAGGAGCTGGGGGTGGGGGCTGGGGGGTGACTGTTACTGGGTATGGAGTTTTCTTTTGGTGTGATGAAACATTTTGTAATTAGATAGAGGTGATGGTTGAACTACATTGTGAATGTACTAAAAGCCACTGAATTGTAGCCTTTAAAATGGTTAATTTTATTTTAAAAAGAAAAAAAAAGCCCTGCTTGTAGCTGTACCTACAGCACCTAGCATGGTACCTGCAGAGTTGAGCTTCGAAAATGTTTGTTGGAAGCCTGACTGCCTGAAGAAGTGGATGGAACACTGGTGAAGTCTTGTACCCAGCCACGGTGCCGTCTTCTCCCACCTAGGGAGAGAAACCCACGGGGGACGCTCCTGAGCTCTGACCTAGCGTGGCCCCTGATGGACCCCATCTGTTGCTCCTCGGACTCCCGGACTCAGATCCTGTTATGACGCCCAGAGTTGCGGTCAGGCAGGGAGCATTTCCTGGATGTAGCTCAGGATACAACTGACGGGAGGAGGGATGGGGGACGAGGGCAAAAAACCACTGCCAATGCACAAACCCCTGCCAAGGCTTGTCCAGGGAAGCTGCTGCCACCCTAAGTGTTGTCTCCAGGCAGAGGATCCTGGATCAGGGAGAAACAAGTCTCACCCCACCAGCCCCGGGCTGCCCACTCATCAGGCAGGGCACACGAAATCACACACTCACTCGAATATCCCCCACGGAGGATGTTCGCCCATGGTGCGAATGGGCAGCTCTGATGTCAGCACTTAGCCACATCAGGAACCCATTTCCTACGAGGCCCTGAGGCGAGTCTTGCATTCCTGGGCTCAGTCCAGCCGGAGATGGCTCCCAGGACTGCTGGCCTGGGATTTCAGGCACAGGGACAAGGAGAACCCTTCCCACTTCTTCAGCAGCCTCCAGGACCCAAAGCTTCCTCCACCCCACCAAAACGGACCCTTTCCTTTCCTAGGGGTCTTAGTCACAGAACCCATATTTAATGATCACTTTTTTAAAAATCCAACATCCAAATATGCCAGATGCCGACACAGAAAAGGGAGCAAAGAGCATGTTTCTTCCTTTACTTCCCATGCAAGGGTCTTCTCTACCATTCCCTGGTGGACCATCTCAGCTTGAACCCTGACAGTCACAGGAAACTCACTACTTTACAATAATTAAATAATGCCAATAACAACCATAACAATAGCTGTCATTTATCCGGCACCTCCTATGGGCCAAGTACAGTTGAGGTGCTTTCTGTTTAAACTCGGCATTTTTATCTTCAGCATTGTTGCTCTGTATTATCAGGCCCATTTTACAGACTGAGAGCGATGTTTGGGGCTATGAATGACCTTATCCAAGGTCACAGATCTGAATGGAGGTGGAGCTATCCGATGCCAGAGTCCCTGCTCTTAACCCCAGGAAAGAACAGCGGTTTGATGTTAAGCCAGCCCATTCCCCTCTTGCACAACTCTCATTGTTTGAAATTCCTTCCTTGCGCTGAAGTGGATCTGCCCCTTGGGGCCCTAGGAGAACACACGTGCTCCCTTCTCCAGTCTGCTCCTTGGAACTTGGAAGACACCACTGGGTCCACCCTAAACCTCCTCTTTCAGGGAAAACAATGGCCATCCTAGCAGCTTGTCCTCAGGTCCCATGTATTCCAGGTCCTGCAACCATGAGATTGTCCCAGTTTGTGAAGGGCCCCCTTGGAGGCACCCTGACCTTCCAGGCTGCTGACCTAGCTCAGCTCAGAGGAGCTGCCCCTTCCTGGGGACCCCTGCTACATGCACAGGAAGAATTCTAACTCCAAGCAAAACGAAAACAAATGCAAAATGAAAACGGGGGGGCCCCGTTGTTCAAAACTTATTAAGACATGTACGATGGTGACAGCAGAGCAGTAAACCAAGCATGGGCCTTTCTGAATGTGCAGTCCTGTCTGCCTACAGGGGCCACACGCCCTTGCAGCTGGCTGGGACTCCAAGCTCAGGGTGAGTCAGCATGGGGGGAGGAAAGGAGGCTGGTCCTAAAGGAAGCCAGTGACAGGACATAGATAGAGCTAACGCAATCAGAGCTCCACAGGGCCTTTGATCATCTCTGTCTAGTTTAATGGATGGCAACATTTTGTTCTTTTTTTTTTTTTTTTTAAAGATTTATTTTTTTTATTTATTTAATCTCCCTCCCCTCCCCCGGTTGTCTGTTCTCTGTGTCTTTTTGCTGCGTCTTGTTTCTTTGTCCGCTTCTGTTGTCGTCAGCGGCAGGGGAAGTGTGGGCGGCGCCATTCCTCGGCAGGCTGCTCCCTCCTTCGCGCTGGGTGGCTCTCCTTATGGGTGCACTCCTTGCGCGTGGGGCTCCCCTACGCGGGGGACACCCCTGCGTGGCACGGCACTCCTTGCGCGCATCAGCACTGCGCATGGCCAGCTCCACACGGGTCAAGGAGGCCCGGGGCTTGAACCGCGGGCCTCCCATGTGGTAGACGGACGCCCTAACCACTGGGCCAAAGTCCGTTTCCCAACATTTTGTTCTAAATGATCATTTGAATAAGAATAGCGGCTCACATTTTGGAGTGTGTCCTCTGAGCCAGGCTTCAAACAACTCTTATGTAGGCTTACCATGTTCCCAGCAAATATTAACTTATTTAATCTTCACGACAACTGGATGAAGTAGGTACTATTTTGATTCCCAGTTTAAAGATGGGGAAACTGAGGCATGGAGTAGTTAAGTAACTTACCCAAAGCCACTTAGCTAATAAGGGGCCTCACGACAACATTTGGGGTGAGCTGGCCCCACGCTATGTCCCGCATTATTTTTCAGGGGGGATTCCTGAGGCTCAGGGGTGACAGAAAACCACCACCATCAAGAAGATCACAAGTGGAGGATCCCAAATCAGAGCCACGAGGTAGCGGAGCAGCCGCTCCGAGCCCAGCCTCCACCGAAGACCCCAGGAGCACGCTGCCTTGTGTTTTGAACGTGTTTGGGTGTCCACAGGAAGCGCGTAACTGCTGGGGCATCTCCAGAGCAGGCTCTCTTCCTATTATTCAGGCAAAGTCTAAGGAGTTACTTAACGGATACTGCCACCTTGAAAATAAATCTAGACTCCTTCCTGGTCTTCCAGACACCCAAAGACCTTGGCCTCGGTAGTACTGTCCTAGTCCAACTCCTTGCTTTGGACCAGGAGCCAGGGGCCCAGAGAGGGGAGCTGCCTTCCTTGGGATGAGTGGAACTTAGAGAACAGAAAGGCCTGGATTCCTGCGGCTCTAGTGTGGCGCTGTCCACTAGGAATGTCGCGCACGCCCCAAGTGCAAGGTGCATGTGGCACTTCAAAGCTTCCAGTAGCCATGGTAAACAAATAAATAGATGAAATTATTTCTAAGAATTGCATTCGTTTCCGGTGGCTGCTGTGACAAATTACCACAGACTTGGTGGCTCAACACAGCAGAAATGTATTCTCTCGTCATTCCGGAGGCCAGAAGTCCAAAGCCAGTTTCAGGGGGCTGGAGGTCAGAGGCAGCAGGCGGGCTCCCTCCAGGCTCTGGGGAGAGCCTGTGCCTTGCCCCCCACCCTGGGGCTGGGGGCCACTGGCACCCCTTGGCTTGTGCCTGCTTCACGCCAGTGTCCATCCCGGGTGCCGCACTGCCTCTTCCCCTTCTGTGTATGTCTGGGTCAAATCCCTCGTCTCCCCTGTAGGCGTCACATGATTGCCTTTAGGGCCCACCTGGATAATCTAGGTTCATCTTTTCACAAACTCCTTGATGTAATCACATCTGCAAAGCCCTTTGCCAAATCAGGTAACATCGCACAGATCCCAGGGATTCGAACTTGATACGTTTGGGGGATATTATTCAGTCCACTCCATATCCGTGGACTGATTCTGAACAAGCTGAATGTAAAGGTCAGCTCTGCAAACCCTAATTTACGGAGGGAAGAAGAGCAAAATTCCCCTTATCTGCCATGACCATGAGACCAAGAGGCTGAGCTTTTACAGTTTGAGAAGTGCCTTCTTTTCTGTGAACACCTCATGTGTGAAGTCTTCTTATCCCACTTTCGGAGAAGGGGAAACTGAGGCTTGGAGGGGTCAGGTAGCCTGTCCACAGTGGTCTTGTGGCTCAGCAGCAGGAAGCAGCGTGTGTAAGAGCACAAACCCTGAAACTACGCCTGGCTGCGGTCGGGCACTGCCATGCCCCAGCTGGGTCTGAGACTTCACCTCTATAAATCTCACTTTCCCCATCTCTAAAATGGGCTTGAGAATAAAAAGGAAAAGAAAGAAAGAAAGAGAAAAAAAAAGGGGGGGCTTGATCACAGCCTTCCTCCTTGAGTATGTGAGACGACGCAGGTAGCACGTGGTACTGGGCCTGGTGGTAAATGTACTTTATTGCAGCTATTGGTTTTGCTGAGATTTGCTGACATGAAACCCTGGCCAGCCTCCAGAGGCAGAGCTTTTATCCAGAGGACAAACTTATGACCTAGATCAACCAGCTAAGTGAGTGAATCAACAATTTATACTCTGGGAGAGTCAACAAATACGCAGCAGCCACTTACCACGCAGGAGGAAGTAAACCGCTAACTGCCAGCTGCCCCTATGACCCTGAATCCAAAATCAGGGCCCAGCACACTGGGCTCTGACACAAATGTGTCCCCACAGCCGAAGGGGCAGGAGTGTTGGGCAGGAGTTACACAACATCCCGGCCCTCCTGACACCACTGTTGGACAAACCGACACTCAGCAAATCCTGACGGTGGGCCCGGCTTTGGACCCCAGAAGCTGGGGATACAGGTATAAATGGCCCATCTGTGGAGTTCTCAGTCCAGTGGGGAGAGGGATTTGTAGAGAAATAATGACTTCACAACAGGTCAAGCTGACCGGCTGGTTGGAAACCAGGACATGTACAGGAAGTGGCCTCTGCCCAGGACCCTGATGAAGGATTCCCCACCCCAGACAAGCATGGTCACATCTCCCCCATGGAAGCAGCCCCTACCCAATCAGCATGCTCGGCTCCACGGGGGGCTGCCACGGCCACAGCTGATTGGACAAGACACAGTACCCGACCCCAGGCAGACAGCCGGGTGGGGAGGAAGAAGTGGGTGCAGAGGCCGGGACGTACCAAGAGGAGGCCGAGCTCAGAGGCTGCGTGCAGAACTTCTAGTCCAAGGATGGCATCTAAGTCCGCCTATATAGCCACTCCGGGGCCTACCAGCCGTGGAGGACCTCACCTGTTCCCCTGCCCTGGAGAGACAGGTTCCACCGTTGCCACCCTGTACGCCACCGTGCTCACAGTAAACCCTGTGTCCAAGGGATCCTCAGTGTGGCTCCGCCCTAGCGACAGCAAAAACGACTGAACAGGGGAGCAGGTCTAGCTTATGGTTGAGTGCCTACCTCCCCCGTACAAGGTCCGGGGTTCAATCCCTGGTACCTCCTTAAAAACAAAACAAATTAAAAAACGAACAACAAAAGCTACTGCCACCTGCTCTTCTCTACTGGACACTCTGGTCAACTGGAAGTCAAGGGCCTGACCAAAGGTCATTTCCAGCCTGGCCTGTTCTCTGGATACTGTAGAGTAAGAGGATAAGGGCAGCCCCTCACTGCTTCCCTAGGCCCCACACCCTACCTCCCGCACCAGGAAGTCTTCCCTGCTCCCACCTGTCCCAAGAGCCAGGTCCTCCCTTGGCCCAGGTGAGTGCAGTATTGAGCCCGGAAGAGCCTGTCCTTAAGGCATGCTTTCTGCAGCCATTCTCAGCACAGACTCAGGCCACACAGACCCATGAGCTGCTGCTGGGGTCAAGGTGGGTTGAGTGTGTCTGGGGCAGCGGCCGAGAGAAGAGACCCACGTGCACCCGGGAGCAGGGTCAGGTGTGGGGGTTGAGCAGGCAATTTGGCTTCAAGATAATAAGAACTGGCCAAAAACAGGCTCTTTCTGTTCAGACAGGCATGCCTAGAGGCAGAGCTTCCGTTTGGGCTGGGAAGACAAACTTGGCAATAAAATTAATGGCGATAATAATAATAATTATATAACAGTATTAATAATGATGATGGTACCTAACTTCACCTGACAGACACTGTGCCCAGTGTTTTATATACATCAGCTCACTGCCTCCTTGTCACAATCCTCAGAAGTGGGCCTATTATTATCCCAAATTTTAGAGATGAGGAAATTGAAGTTCCGAGTGAAATGACTCCACCAATTTCAGTGCTAACCCACAATGTCTTAAATATATGTATATCGCTGGTGTATGTGAAAAAAAGAATCTTGAGAGAACCTGATGGACGAGGACTTGGCTGAGAAAGGACAGACCCCAGACCCATTAGGCTGATCTCCCACGCGGGGCCCAGCTGGATATTCTGACATCATCAGGATCTCCAGTTTCCAACCTGGATTGTCTGGCTCAGAACCGCAGTAAAGAGACAAAAGCGCTATCATCCACGGCTCAGCCCTGGGGTAAGGGCCCTGAAGCTGGAGCCTGGAAAGGCACGGCTGCATTCCCACCCCACCCCACCCGAAGGTCTCCAGGTATCAGCATAATCTGCAGCCAGGGGCCAAGGCAGCCCAGCTCTGCAGGCCCAGCGGGCTCTGACCCTCCTATCTCATCTGCAGCAAGAGGGACAACAGAGTTGTTGGGCTCTGAATTGCACAACATTATCCTGGAGGGAAAAATGCCTTTCCCCAGCTAAAAGCTGTAACTGCACCCAGTGGCCCCCAGCTCTGTGCACACTGAGCCACACAACCCCATGCAGATGAAATGGCAGGTGTCTGTCCTGAGAGTCCTCCTGGGAAGGAGGGAAGTCCTGAGACCCAAGAAGGTCATGGAACTAAAGCGGAGGCCAGAGTGCCCAGCAGAGGGTGCCTCGCCGACTCATGCAGGCCCCACCTGAATCCAGAGACTTGCCGTGGACCAGGCACGGTGCTGCGTGCCGGGACCCCGGGTCGTCAGAGGCACTCTGACCTCGGCGGTAGCTTGAGCTCCCTCTAGCGAAGCTTGACCTGTGACCCTCCTCCAGCCCGGGCCTCGAGTCCCTCTGCACCACCCTCGGCCCACGCGCCTCTTACCGCGGCCCTAGGCGCTTTTGGGCGCCTCTGCCCGACCGCATCTGGTGATGACTTCAGCGAGGTCACGGCAGAGGCCGCCGGTTTGAAATCCGAGGGGCTTGGGGTTCCTGCTTTCTCCTCTTTCTCTCCAGCATGACTCAGGCAGACACAGGATCTGGGCTGTGGTCAGGCCCTCCATTTTTACGCAATTAGTTTCCTCACTCAAACCACAGGCCCTGCTGGGGCCCCTCTCCTGCCTCTCAACCTTCTGACAATCAGTGTTCAGACTCTGGGTGGATAAAGACTCTCTCCTTCGCCAGAGGTCAAGGTCAGTCCTCAGAAAATTGCCACAATGAGGAAAAGCTTCCTCCAGAAACCACCCTCCGTCCCGCGCATCGCTGGACCCTTTCCAACTTCCTCCTTCCTCCCCTCCTCGTTTTCCGACAGCTCCCTATTGTCCACTCACTCAGAAAGCGGCCTAATAACCGAGTTCCCCTGGTTAGTGGCGGGCCTGGCGATTATTCGAAAGGCTGGCTGTGCTTCTGAAAGGAAAACCTGGTACTAGATTATTCCCTCATCCGCTCATCCATTCATTCCTGAAGCGGGGAGAGCAGTCAAGAGGCAGGCAGCCAGCCCACCCCCTGGCAGTGGGGAGCCTTTGGGGAGCCGCAGCCAGGGCAGCGACACGCTCTGCTCTCAGGGGGTGCAGGGGGAGGCAGAGTCGGAGAGGGGCCAGGACAAGCCCCCTTTCCTGTGGATACTGAAGAGTGAGCTGGTTCCTTTAGAGTTACACAGCCCAGTTCCAAAAATTTTGTCACTTTTATTACTATAAAACTTCTTAAGACTGAGTCCTGATTATTTAAACTCTTTTTATTATATCCAACTTACTTACAACTCCTACCCATCCCCCCAGCCCACTGCCAGTCTTGGGGCCAAGGCAGGGCTTCTCCCTCCATGCCGTGGGGGGCATGTGTCTGCTGTCCCCCACCTGGCCTGGCAGGCCTGGCCTGTGATCAGTGGGCATGGAGAGATGGCCAAAATACATCTGTCTGGTTTTCTTTTGAAATCAGAGCAATAGCTATTGTATCTATCTCTTCTTTAGTAAAAACAAAAGCAAGCACCCACACACAAGGAGAGCTGTACATTTGCACAAGCAGAGGAAAAGGTCTGGAAGGAGGAAGACTGTCTGAAAAAAAACAGCATTCCTGGGACATGGAGACTGATATGACCATAGGCAGAGAAAGAATTTATTGAGATACTCTCCCAACAGAGGGGGTCTGATGAACAGACTTCAGCCCCCCCACTAGCATGGTAGAGGTCTGAAGAGAGACTTCAGCCCACTTGTGCAGATGTGAATTTATACAGTACATCAATGCGGGGGAAATGTTAGTTCATGAGGAGGGGTTTGGTGTCCAGAGTACAGCCTTGGGTCAATAAAGGGCTGTAAAAGTGAATTCTTTTTGTGTATGGCTTGGGGGTGGTGGGCTAGGAAGAAGGTTTTTCTTGGAATGCAGGAGGTTTTGATGGCCCAGAAGGGATAAGGGTCCTTCTCTGCTCCATTCCCGTGGTGATGTGGCTCGTTCCTGGGGGTAGATGCGCTGTCTTCCACACAAAGGCAGCTTGCTCAGTCGATTGGAACGGAGCCACAGCCTTATGAACTGGTAATCATTGCAAACCTCTAACATTCCTACCTCTTTGTTTATACACACACACACACACATAGAGGGACATGGGTATTGGGGTATACGGTACTGGACAGGATGGGAGGGTGAGGGGATTTGGGGCATCGGCTCGATCTGGCTACTTCCTCCTGTCAAGGGGCAGAGAAAAGAAATTTCCTTCCATCCTGTACAGCGGGCTGTGGTTTCAGGTCCTGCAGGGGTTGATATCTTTGCTCACACAGCAGAAAGACACCCTTTACGTATTCCTGGGTCATTGACTGTACGATTCAGTGTATGAATTGAAGAAGAAGCTGTAAGAGACAGGGACCAAAAAGCAGTAGCAGCAACACTATTAGTAATGGTGTTATAATGGGTAAAAGGATTGATTTTAAGGGTGAAGAAAAATAAGAAAGGAATGAGGATAGCCATGATTGCTTTCCATAGTTATTATTTTAGGCTCTCTGAAAGATTTCTGTTTTTCTTTTAGGACTTTAAGATTTTCTTTTACCTGACCAGCTCTATTACTGTAAAAACAACAAGTTTTAATTACGATTGCCCAGGTACCTAGTATGTCCTGTTGGATTAGGGACAGGGGTGGGGGTTTGGGGTTATCTGTTGTCTGTTATTGGGACAGGGGAGACTTAAAATTCTCTCTTTTTGATATGGTTGGGTGGAGAGGGAGAGCAGGAAGGGATTCAGTTATTGTTTCTCTTTCAACGTTGAGATATTTCGGCTTCTGGCTCGGTGGCTGGCACTGTATTTTCACAGCAGGAGAAGATCACGTACATGATCATGGGTGACATCCTGGACGGCTGTCTGGATAAACTGAGTTATTGCCTGGAAGACGTGTGGGCCTGCTGATAGGAGGAGAATGAGAGTTATAATTGCAGTAAGGATAGGGATTAACCAGGAAATTTAGGGTGGGTTCTGAGGTTATTGCTTCCAGGAGTCTGAGGAGAAGGAATAATAAGATTACACATTCAGCATTAAAAATGGCATTAATGGTTGGCAGTGAAATGACATGATTTGATGGACTTATACACATAGAGTTTTAGCTGGAATAGGAGATTTTGGATTATTGACTCTAGTTTTTTAAGTGTTTCTGAGTGATTTTTTATGGATTTAAGATTCCCAACCAGCAGAGCTGCACAGACCATTACAGTGATCAAAATGACCGCATTTTCCCCAGTTTATATAGTTTGGAGCATAGGCAACAACAATTATTATTTCTCTTTCTGGGCTTGGAGCAGCTGGCACTTTAACTTGTAATTTAGACTTGTTCCATTGTTGTAAGGATTCAGTTACAAAGTTACAAGAGTCCTGTTGCAGGGTCTGTAGCCCTGAAAGCATATCTTGCCCCTTCTGAGAGAGGGAGGGGACCAGTGTAAGCCACTTGCCATCGTGCTCCTGGAGTCTGTGCTCGGCCAGTATGTCTCACCCAGTGAGGTCATTGTCACCATCATTGGAGTGAGCACGATGGACACTCGTGGGTGAGGTTCCTGAGCTGCTGGTGAGTGGCAGGCGATCGGAACTGCTGGCCTAGGCACCACAAGGTCTGCTATCCACGATATTTGCTTTTTTGGTGGAGCCACTCTGCTGCTTTTTTGGTTTCAATGGTATGGCTCTGGATTTTCGTGAGGGCATCTGCCTTAACAGTCTCAAGAAAGGTGTTAGACGGGAAACGGACTTTGGCCCAGTGGTTAGGGCGTCCGTCTACCATATGGGAGGTCCGCGGTTCAAACCCCGGGCCGCCTTGACCCGTGTGGAGCTGACCATGCGCAGTGCTGATGCGCGCAAGGAGTGCCGTGCCACGCAAGGGTGTCCCCCGCGTGGGGGAGCCCCGCGCGCAAGGAGTGCGCCCGTGAGGAAAGCCGTCCAGCGTGAAAAGAAAGAGCAGCCTGCCCAGGAATGGCGCCGCCCACACTTCCCGTGCCGCTGACGACAACAGAAGCGGGTGCCGCTGACGACAACAGAAGCGGACAAAGAAACAAGACGCAGCAAACAGACACCAAGAACAGACAACCAGGGGAGGGGGGGAAATTAAATAAAATAAATAAATCTTTAAAAAAAAAAAAAAGAAAGGTGTTAGAGGAGGGGAAGGGACATGATAGACAGTTACCTGTCACTGCTGGCAGGTGGTCCAGATGATTTTCCACAGATTTCTCTTCTCCACAGAGGGCAGCTCACAACTGTCCATTGTTCTTGTTTTGCACTTTGGTTTCTTCTTGCAATTGTGACTAAAACTTAAATGGTATTTGTTTAGAAAGTTGCCTCTGCCACAAACTCCACCCAAAGCCAGTGTTGGTCCTGGCTACATCCAATTCACAGGGTAGGTTAGATCCACCGCCTTACTGTTTGAGCCTGTGTTATTGTTTTAAAAGCAGGCTGCTTGGGGGAAGGGGGGGGGTTCTCATTTCCATGCACAACTTTTTCTGATTAACACATATAATGGTTTTAATACCTGAGCTAAATGAGGGATGAAGGTTTTCAGTATCTCAATAATATGAGAAAACATTATAATTCATCAGTTACAATAGAGGATACAGTTTTTTGTTTTACTTAACTAAACATCATTTAAGAATGTGCAGCTCCTACACTCTGGTTTATTGGACTTACCCCACTCAGCCAACATGGAGTTGAAGAAGGTCAACCACCACACCAGGGAGCCAAGAGTGCCTACAACTGAAAGCAGGAGGATTGCATCCAGCATCCATGTGGAATCTAAGCCTCCTCTTAATATAGATGTGGAGTGGACACAACCAATCCAAGGTCCACAGGATGAAGGAATAGAGTATGGATTAGAGTAGATTTGCTGATATTCTATTCATGAACTATTGTGATTAGTAATCGAAGAAAATGTGGCAATGGTGTGGAGAAAGTGGCCATGGTGGCTGCTGGGTGTGGGGAATGGGAGGAAGAGATGAAATGTGGAGGCGTTTTTGGGACTTGGAGTTGTCCTAGGTGGTGCTGCAGGGACAATTACCGGACTTTGTGTGTCCTCTCATAGCCCACTGGATGGAACATGGGAGAGTTTGGGCTATGATGTGGACCATTGACCATGAGGTGCAGTGGTGCTCAGAGATGTATTCATCAAATGCAATGAACGTCTCATGATGATGGAGGAGATTATTGCTATGGGAGGAGGAGTGGGGTGAGGGGGGTGGGGGGTATATGGGGACCTCATATTTTCTGAATGTAATAAAATAATAAATAAATTAATAAAAATTTTAAAAAGAAAAAAAGAAAATTGATTAGTAAATCTAAACAAGGTTTATTTGAAAAGACCAATGAATAATTCTGGTATATTTAATTAATAAAGATAACTAATATGTAATAATATTACTAAAAGTGTTACATGACTATAAGTATGTCTGGGAAAAGAAAGAAACTGTATAGATATTTTGTTTAAATTTAATAAAAATATTTTTTATAATTAGAAAAAAAAAGAATGTGATAGTCAGGGCTTTGTAGGTTGTCCTAATTGTTTACCTATCTCAGGTTCTTAAAATAAACCAGTTGTTTTATTTTAGGACAAAATTATTATCTTTTTCCTTTACAATAAAACACATTCTATATACCTTACATACATAAGTTACTAAAATGATTTTGGAAACTGTCTTAAAGCAAAATTTTTTACAATATGCAACTATCATGATTACATTAATTAGCAGGTATTTTATTTTAGCAGTGCAGAAAAACTACTTTTCTCATTATTTTATGAAAATTTAAGGTTTCCAATGGAATTAAAATTTTTTCCCTATTACCTCTGTAATATGCAGATTGAGGTGGCTTTTAATCATCAATTCAGTTTCTGCTTAATAATGACTTTCTATAATTAGTCATTTGAATATTTCAATTTAAGCAAAGCTTTTATAAACTTTTTATAACTATTCATAACCTCACAGAGTATAGTTACTTCATAGTAAGACAAACTCCGCCTTCACAGAATGTAGAGAGCCACCCGCTGTGAGACCTATTTACAACCTCTCACAACATGGCGGATCTCACAACATGGCGGAGTTCACAAATCTGCCCTGTCATTTCCTTATTCTTCTTTCTCCCTGCTTCTTTGTTCTCCCCTTCCCATTGCAACTCAGGTGACCACAGCAATATGCATGCGCAAGGCGCGAAACTCTGCAGACCCGGCACGAACTTTCAGCCAATCCCCTCCTTGGACGTCTGCCACCCACAAAACCAGCCTATCACCTATGTACACGTTCCCTTCCCTCTCTATACATCCCCGTGTTTTACCCCCAATAAATGAGGCTTGATCAGAATCCTGTCTTGCCTTCATTCTTCGTGTCTCTTGTCCCCGTCTCTGTGTCGTTTGCTTTGTTTCTAGATCCCCGAGCTTGGTCGGACGGGAGACGTCCTGTCGTATTGGCCTGGCCCGCGGGCGGGTCAGGGTAAACAGAACACATTCCCTTACTCAGTGCTACCACAATACCTTCTACAACTTGCCACCTGCATTCAAGTTTTTTTTTAAAGAATTATATTTTTATTATTTCTCTCCCCTTCCATCCCCTCCCCCCATTGTCTGCTCTCTGTGTCCATTCATGTGTGTTCTTCTGTGTCGCTTGTATTATTGTCAGTGGCACCCAGAATCTGTGTCTCTTTTGTTGCGTCATCTTGCTGCGTCAGCTCTCCGTGTGTGCAGTGCCATTCCTGGGCAAGCTGCACTTTTCTCACGTGGGGCGGCTTTCCTAGAGGGGTGTACTCCTTGCACGTGGGGCTCCCCTACGTGGGGGACACCCCTGCATAGCACAGCACTCCTTGCACACATCAGTGCTATGCATGGGCCAGCTCATCACATGAGTCAGGAGGCCCGGGGTTTGAACCTTGGACCTCCCATGTGGTAGGCAGATGCTCTAACCTTTGGGCCAAATCCACTTCCCTGCATTCAAGTTTTGTCTTACATACTTCCATTCTGATTTTATGAAAACCAGCCATCGTATCTTAGGACAAAACACACTTTCTTGAACAAACTTACCAAATTTCAGTCAGCACTCCTACAAACTTTTCACATTTTTCAATCCCTTACATTTCATTCTGTGAAGAAAAATAAACTTCATTTTAATTTAGGCAAGAACCATTTTTCAGGAAGAGATTTGTAGCAATTTCATCAGTCAATACTTAAAATATCCATCACTCATACCTATATATTAATATAAGCTCTTGTTTAATTTTTGGCCATATGAATAGAGTTCTTGTAGGAATTAATATTACCACCAGGAGGTATTAAAATATACGCTGGCACTGAACAAACAGACAAACACAAAAAGAGTTACAGCACATAGACAGAAACACAAAGTTTACTAATTTGGCTCATGATTCATACTCCTTTGGCATGGCAATTTTTACTGCCTTCAAAATTTCATTTTTTTGGAATCAGTGTTGCTTCTAATATGCAACCTTATTTTTGGAAACACATTTACTAGTAATCAGCAATAGTTAGGAATATTTCAGCACAATAAATGCAGTTAAATTTTGACAGTTTAGATAGCTATGTAGTACATATATTTCGGATTATTGTTTTTTAGAAATAGACTTAGGAGTTGGCTGAAAGCTTACTTGTAAGAGGTGAGCAATTGTAGATTAAGGAAAGTTATTAGGGACAGCTGGGTATTGGTAACGAGAGGGATCAGAGGAATAGGATCTGAGAAGGTGTTTGATTTGGGAGAGATAAGATTGAGAAGGGCATGTGCTTTTAGCATCAGCCACTTTCTGGAGAGGGAGGACAGGAGCTGGGGAAGGAGCTGGAGAGTGGGGAGTTGGGCTTGAGAGAGGGTGATGGGTGGGGAGAAGGGAGTGGGTTTACAGGGAGATGTGGGGGCACTGGAGGAGGATGAAGTGAGTTGGGGTGCTGATGAGGCATACAGCAGTGGAGGAGGGGTGTGATCAGAGAGATCTGAGTTGGAAGAAGGGTTTTCTGTGTACGGATGACAAGGAGGGGCGGGAGGGGAGGGGAGCTCCAGCTCCAGCATCTGTATGAGGAGGGGAGAAAGCTGGGGTGGAAGGTGGTGAGGACCAGAGGGGGAGGAAGGGAGTTAGAGAATGAGGAGGGTGGGGGGGGTGACGTGATGTCTGAGGAATACATGGAGGAAGTACAGGCGGAGTCTGATCAGCTGGAGCAAAGTTGAGGTTTTGAGGGCATTTGGGGGGCAGAAAGGAGGAAGAAGAAAACTTTTGATGAGTTTTTTGGTGTGAAAGAAGAACAGGATTGACAGAAGGAGGGGCAGATACAAAGATGAGAGAAGGCCTGGGTATAAGGAATCTTGCATGACTGCCACTGCTCTGGAAAAAGTTCTTTAAGTCTTGGAGAACTTGGGAATTAAAAGTGCATTGATTTTCATTGTCCAGTTGGTATTGTGGTCACACAGAGGTTGAATAGAAAATGAGTTTTTTAAGTCTGATGTCTCCTTTCAGGTACAGCATTTAAGGTTATGAAGGAGAGAGCCCAGAGCCATGGATTTTCAGGGGGCCGAACTTGAATTTCCCATTTTAGGTGGCTGGGGTAAGACTAAGGATCTCTAGAACAGGGGAGATTCTGAGTGAGACAGGCATCCCCAAATCAGTCAGATATCTCCAAGGAAACAGGAAACCACTCTTGGAGCCAGACATCTCTGGAGCCAAGGGGTTTCTTCCCATGAGGACTCAGGCATACCACCTGCCATGGCCCTTGGGGAATGGTGAGGATCCTGATCTAGCACTAGGTTTTCCCAGTGGGTTGTCCTGGACAATGAAAAGGGAAAGAGAGGGAGACAGCAGATCCTCTGGTGGAGAAATCCTTAACTCACCCAGAGGAGATTCGATGTCCAGTGTTGGATGGGCATTCAGCCTTGGCAGAGGGGAGAGTCCTCACTAGTCAATCAGGCTCAACGTGATCCCAGTCCCGGGTTTCGGCACCATATGTTGGAGAAAAACAGCGTTCACTGGGACACAGAGACTGATATGACCATAGGCAGAGAAAGAATTTATTGAGAAGCTCTCCCAACAGAGGGGGTCTGAAGAGAGACTTCAGCCCACTTGTGGAAGGCACAGATGTGAATTTGTACAGTATATCAATGCGGGGGAAATGTTAGTTGATGGGGAGGGGGTTAGGGTCCAGAGTACAGCCCTGGGTCAACAAAGGGCTGTAAAAGTGAATTCTTTTTGTGTATGGCTTGGGGTGGTGGGCTAGGAAGAAGGGTTTTCTTGGAATGCAGGAGGTTTTGATGGCCCAGAGGGATGAGGGTCCTTATCTGCTCCATTCCCATGGTGATATGGCTCGTTCTTGGCAGGGAGAGGCGCTGTCTTCCACACATAGGCAGCTTGCTCAGTCGATCGGAACGGGGCCACAGCCTTGTGACCTGGTAATCATTGCAAACCTCTAACAAACATCCAACTGGTCACTGTGTTCGTGTAACTGAGGATTAAAAATTAACAAGTGACTATGATCACTGATTCGTTATATAGTTGCTTCTTATTTTTTCAGTATATTATAGAATAGCCAAAAACTAATACCTGAAATTACTGAAACTGGCTAGATCTAAACTGGCCTCACCTTTGTTTATGGTTATTTCTGAACTAGACTCACCCTTGTGTAAATTTGCTATTGGGATAGTTATTCTAGGCTGACTTCACCTTTGTTTATAGCTATTTCAAACTAGACTCACTCTTGTGTATACTCACTATTAAGATTGTAACCACTCTACCCTCTCCTGTTTGAATCCATAAAAACTCTAAACTACTCGGAATCAGGGAAGGCAGATTAGGACATCCTGTCTCCTGTCTTTACCTGTGTTAATAAACATGCTTTCTATCGTGACCACCTGGGTGTGAATGCAATTTATCTGCTCAAAGCAAGGGCCCAGAGCCACCCTTGCGGGGTCTTCTTTCATTGCTTCTGGGGAGAAGGACCTGGAAGGGTGGTAGAAAACCTTCTCTCCTTACTTTCTGCACTTCTGTATTGGTGGGAATTTTAATCATAGGCCCATACTTCACACCATCAAGCCTCATTCTCATGTCCGGTTTAGAGGAAAGGCAGGGGCTAGAGGAATAAATCGCAGGGCACCAAGAGGTAGTAAGAGACAGTTCCAGAGGGTGGAACCTTCTGTAGGACATCTGGCCTGGACTCTTCAACAGGTCACTGCCACCGAAAAGGGACATGCTAAATTAAAGGACACTCAGACTGTAACTAATGGTTGTGGCACATGGCCCTGGATTGAACACAGGCTTGCACAAATGAGCTGTCAAGGACAATTTTGGGTTAATTGGGAAAATCTTAGTAAAGTCTGGTTTTAGATAAGATGGAAATGTACAGAAATGGAAATCCCTGACTGATTAAAGCAGGTTGCAAAACAGTATGTTTTGTTACCAAAAGGAAACCACTTTAAGATCCATTTCATCAGCATCTCCTAAGAGCGATGACCTTGTCTCATAAAACCACAGCACTTCATCATCCAGTAGAGCAGTCATATGGGGCCTCAGGACCACACCCTAAGGTTTTTGGTGCCTGGTAAGAGATGCAGGAGGCTATGCACTAAGATTTCAACATCAGGGATGCCTGGGAGATGGGGATGTGACGTTTGTAATTATTTTTGCTTGTTTCTGTATTTTATAATTTTATTCATGCACCTGTACAATTTCTATAATTTTAAAAAATGATTTAAAACACACACACATTACGGGTGCTTTATAAATTCCAAGTCAGAAGAAGTGATCCAGGTTCACCACACCCTTTTATTAGATCCTTCACCCATTTCCTCAGGACCCTTCAAAACACGTGAGGTCCCAGAGGGAAGAGAGATGCCAGTGGGAGAATCAGAACCCGAGCGGGGCGCGGCAGGCAGAGCTGTGCGCCCCGGGCCGCGCACCTGCCTCCTCCCGGCGCCGGGGGTCGGTGGCCCGGGTCTTTTGCTCTCGCTCTGGCGTCCCACCCGCGTTCCCCTCGCGACCCCACCCCACCGGCCTGCCTGGCGCGGCCTGAGACTCCAACCGTCACAGAGATGTTGACGTTAAGGAAAACGCGCGAGCCTCTGGGGGCGGGGCAGGGTGGGTGCAGGCCGCGTTCCCACTGCAGCGGCGCCCGCACCCACGTTTCAGCCAGGGCTACCCCACGGGGCCTGAGCTGGGGCGGGAGGCACGGGGTCAGCCCCCCGGCCCCCGAGTTTGCCAGACTTGGGTTCAAATTCCGGCTCTTCTACTCTCAGGTTGGAGCGCCAGGGCAAGGCGTTTCCGGTTCCCAAACCTTGCTTTTCTCATCCACCAAACCGGGGAGACCGCAGCTTCTCTCTCTGAATCAGTTTCCTCTGCTCTAAACCCGGGCAGACCCCGCCCGGC
Source organism: Dasypus novemcinctus (assembly GCF_030445035.2). NCBI lineage: Eukaryota > Metazoa > Chordata > Mammalia > Cingulata > Dasypodidae > Dasypus > Dasypus novemcinctus. The sequence continues at coordinate 87,435,010 of NC_080680.1, read as the reverse complement.
TGCCCCGCGCCCGCGCCTCGGGCTGTGCCGAGGCGGAACTGAGATGCGCCTGCGCGGTGCGCCGACCCCGGCCCGGCCTGCCAGGTCTTACAAGGACTAGCTATTTTCATTGATTTTGGTCCCAATGAAAGTCTTACTTCCCACAACTAACTGCAAATCCTAATCTTTGATTAGATCTTGGATTTTTAAAAATCCCTAAAAGACATAATTGGGATAACTGGGGGAATTTTAATGTGGACTGTATAAAGATAATATTATTATATTAAAATTAGTTTGGGTAAGATAGTGGCATTGTGATTTGCAGGAGCTGTCCTTAATCTTAGGAGATACATGATAAAAGACAACGCTTTAAAAACAGAAAGTAGATTAATGGTTGCCTGAGGCGGGGCGGGGGGGGGGGGGGGGGGGGGACAAGGATTACAGTAAATGTGCAGGAGTCATATTTGGGTGACAAAATGCTCTCAGTCTGGTTTATGGTGATGGTTGCATAGCTTGGTAAATTTACTAAAAACCATTGAATTGTACACTTAAAAAGGAAAAATTATATGATGTGCAAAGTATGCTTCAAAAACATTTTTAAAAATCATTGGTTTAGAACTTGTTGACTGGCGTTTTTTTAAATTTCAAAGAGTGTGATGTTTGATAGGCTAGCCCCCTCTGGCAGGTACATAGGGCCTCATCGTTTTCCACTCACAGAATCTTATCCTTGCCCTCATCTTCTCTGCCCTTGAATCCTCACCACAAGTGGTCCTGCCCTGGCTGGGCTCTCTTGCTCAAGGCTGTATCCCAGGCCCACCCAGGAAAGGGCCTGCCCTTTAAATACTTGCCTTTAAATAGCTGCTCTTTAAATACTTGCCTAAGCTGGGAGGGAAGTGGCAGGATTTCCAGAGGCTCCTTTTAGAGCATCTTCAAACATCTAACCACTTTCCTTTCCCATCGCTGGATACCTCAGCCCGCCTTCACTCCTCAAAGAGCTTTAAGCTTTGGACGCCATGTTGCTGGGTCAAACCTCATCCTTGCTGTCTGGAATTGCTTACTTTAGAATGTTTTGGCCATTAGAGTCTAATGCTTCTACCATTTATCAAAGACCCACTAGGTGCTAGAAGCTTTGTGTAAGGAATTTCATGTAACCCTTGCAACAGTTCTGTAGAATCAGTGCTGTTATTATCCCAGTTTGGAGATTTAAAAAATGAGACCCAGAGAGGTTAAGACAGTTGCCCAGGGTCACAGAGCTGGTCAAGAGCAGAGTGAGGATGTGAACTCAGGGCCTTTATGCCAAAACCCAGGCACTTTAGACTAAGCACAGATCATTCCACCCTCCAGAGGGTACACACACCTCCCAATCCTTCAGTGAACAGGAATGGAAAGGTACCGGATGTCGGGGTGGAAATGGTGTTTTCCTGAACCCCTTGCTGGCATCTATTTTGACACCTAACAAATGCCCTTGCGTAATTTTGAGGACTAAAGGTGCTTTATCAATACTTGTGAAGGATATTTCTACTCCAGTCAGGGGTCCTTTTGTTATTTAGCTGCTATTTTCCTACTTCTACATGCCTCTCGTGTTCTCAAATAAAATTCTCTGCCTTTGCTTCTCTCAAAAAAAAAGTTTCTTCCTTTTTAAACGTTGCCGGTGGAATCCGGCTTCCCTCTCCCTGATCTCCCGTTTCTAGTCCTGAGCGCAGGAGCCATCTAGTGGTTAAACCTGGAAGGTACATCAGCCTCTTGGACTTGCAGCAGGGTGAGGTAGCATTCCGGGAAATCAGTCCTGGCTCTGACCTCATAGACAAAAATATCAACACTCTTCAGATCACCAGAGGCCAGGTTCTCCAAACGTTTTTAAGTTTTCCCCAGGGAGTTCCCCTTAACTCTCTTATTAGTTCTTAGTTATAAAATATTTCAAAGATAGAGGAACAAATAGAACACCCAGGTACCCTCCACCCAGATTTAACAGATATGAACATGTCACTACATATGCTTGTATCTCTATATCTTTAATAAAATAAAACGAAATCTCCAAGCCCCATCCCTTTTGCTTTCCACCCTGGAAGCCATTTCATTCTCAAGGAGGAGTGTATCAATTCCTTATTTTTTTTTAAATGTTAACTACATATGTATGTACCCATAAATAATGTATGGAATACTGTGAGTTTATAATATGTAAATAAATGGTGTACTATATGTATCCTTTTTCATCTCTACTCTGGTTCCTGCGCTTCTTAGACATTGATGCAAATAGTTCAAGTGCATCCATTTTTAACTGCTGTATAATATCCCATTGCATGACTAAACAATGATTTGTTTATCCATTCTCCGATGATGGAAAATTAATTTTAATTTCAATTTAAATATTACAAATAATGCTGTAATAAACATCTTTGAACAGATCTTCTTTTGCCTGTGCATGGGTGCCTCTAGGGCAGGGCTTTTCCCATCCTTGACAGGAATGGGTTAGAGCTGAGCAATCAGGAAGGGCCTGGGGCAGCCAGAGGCCTGCACCCAGTTGACTTCTCCTACAATCTTCTCTATAGATCCCAGTGGGGGAAGTGGACTTGGCCCAATGGATAGCGCATCTGCCTACCACATGGGAGGTTTGCGGTTCAAACCCCAGGCCTTCTTGACCCGTGTGGAGCTGGCCCATGCGCAGTGCTGATGCGTGCTAGGAGTGCTGTGCCACGCAGGGGTGTCCCCTGCATAGGGGACCCCCACGCACAAGAAGTGCGCCCCTTAACGAGAGCCACCCTGTGTGAAAGAAAGTGCAGCCTGCTCAAGAATGCCGCCCCACACACGGAGAGCTGACACAACAAGATGACGCAACAAAAAGAAACACAGATTCCTGGTGCTGCTGATAAGGATAGAAGCCGCTACAGAAGAACTCACAACAAATGGACACAGAGAGCAGATAACTGGGGGGAGGGGAGAGAAATAAATAAATAAATAAATCTTAAAAACAATAATCCCAGTGGGCTGGACCAATATTTTCCTTTCCTATGTGTGCTAAAATGTGATAAAGGCTTTAAAAGTAGAATTTTTGGCTCTCAGAGCATGCACATCTTCAATTTCACCAGATACTGGCAAACTGGTCAACTACCTTAACTCTTTATTTGCCAGGGGTACTTGCTCCCCAAGAGATCTGGGTGATTGTCATTTTTCGAAGTCTGCAGCATAGGACAGAAGAGCCACCAATCATCTCTTCATTTAACAATTATTTATTCGCCCTGCTGTGCTGTGAATGATAAAGTCCTCTGTCTCTGACTCAGGAGTCTAGTGTCTTTGCCAACCTCTGTGAAACTGGTAGCCTAGCTTGTTAGCTTGCAAGCAGTGTAAAATCTCAGACCTTCACAAGACACACCCACAGGAGGGTTCCCTTTCCTTGTGATGAGGATAAGATTCACCGGGCACCCAATATGTGAAAAGCACCGCACCAGGCCCTGAAGTGTGCAAAAGAGAAAGGTCATCTCTGGCCTCTTTGAGGAGCTCACAGCCAACTCTATTTTTAAAATATATATATTACCACCCAAAATTACCTTCTCTGTGTGTTTGTTCCTTTGTTTATTGCCTATCTACCCCAACACCATGAGAGGGGATCCCTGGTCTATCTTGTTCACCCTTACACAATGCCTGGCACACTGGGGAATGCTAAAAAAATACTGGTTGAATGAATGAATAAACAAATTTAGGTAATAGAGGCAAGACTGAGCAGGGTTATTGGGTAGAGTGGGAAAAACGGCCTGGCAGGCATGGAGACTTTGTACTGAAGCAGAATGGGAGATAAGAGCATTTACGCTGTATATTCTTTTTTTTTTTTTTTTTTTTAAAGATTTATTTATTTATTTTATTTCCCCCCTCCCCTGGTTGTCTGTTCTTGGTGTCTATTTGTTGCGTCTTGTTTCTTTGTCTGCTTTTGTTTCTTTGTCCGCTTCTGTTGTCGTCAGCGGCACGGGAAGTGTGGGCGGCGCCATTCCTGGGCAGGCTGCACTTTCTTTTCACGCTGGGCGGCTCTCCTTACGGGGCGCACTCCTTGCGCGTGGGGCTCCCCCACGCGGGGGACACCCTTGCGTGGCACGGCACTCCTTGCGCGCATCAGCACTGCGCCTGGCCAGCTCCACACGGGTTGAGGAGGCCCGGGGTTTGAACCGCGGACCTCCCATATGGTAGACGGACGCCCTAACCACTGGGCCAAAGTCCGTTTCCCTACGCTGTATATTCTGAGCATTTATGGCATCCCTACAGAATAGCCATTGCACAGTTGTCTGCACTAGTGGAGCCATAGAAGTCAACACATGAGATGAATACATATTAGGCTTCCCTTTCCTTATTCATATACTTATAGTGGGGAGAGCCATGTTCATACCATGTAATTCTGCCCCCAACCCAGGCCAGCTTATTAGATCACTGAAAGTCCCTCTCCTGGACTTTGGAATTTGAAGTACATGTGTGTGTGGAGGGGGAGTGACCTCAGTATGTGGACCCAAAGCCCTAGCACACCTAAAGGCAGGTGCTGCTCCCCAATTTCCTTGCAAAAGCAGAAGCTCCTGCTGTGCAGAGAAGACTAGAGCAGATCCACAGAGAAAAGACAATGAGGGAGAAGAAGGGAGAGAAGCAGATGTTCTAGTTCTGGTTCTGGTCCATTCCTTGGTCCCCTGGCACTTCTGCCCTTGGATACCAGGAGACATCTGTGGTATCTGATGATCCAGTTTTCTTTCTGCTTAACCCACATCCAGTATTTTCTTCAGTTTGAAACCTAAAGTTCTGATGGCTGCAATCCATTAGCCACCTTCTTTAACCTTGGATTTGGATCTCATGGTGTGATCAATTTGGGCAGCAGATTTCCTATGCCCCATTCTGTTTTGTTTATTAAGTGGGTTGGCAGTCCTTGAATCCACACTCATTGGGAGGCAAAAGAGGATAGATAAGTGGTCCCAGGGAAAGAAGAAGCCTGCTTTGGATTAAACATGCTCTTCGGAGAATTTGCAATTGTACAACTAAGAATTGATCAAAAATTTAAAATTGTCCAAGGTCACACAGCCTGATGGCAGTGCAGCTGGGCTTGGAACCAGCTGCACTGCCATCAGTTTAATTAATTCCCCAGTATATTTCCAACAGAGTGATCTAGGAGTTCAAGGAGAGAACTTCTTGGCCGCCCATGTCGACACCCACCCTTACTACTCCCAGGCTCCCATCACAATCTGCCCTTCTGCCTTATTGCACTCACATCCCCATCGTGCACGTTTTACTCACCTGTCCTGCCAGAGCCCTCCGCACTCATTCTCTCAATTGATCCTCAGGGCAACCCTAAAAGGCAGGGACTGTTCACACAACCATTCTTCAAATGAGGAAACTGGGGCCTAGAGAGGTTGCTCAGATGCATTATCTGTGGTCATGGCAGGGGCAGGATTTGAATCCAGGCAGTTTGTCTCCAGATTGCCTTAACCACAACACCAAATTGCCTGTGGTTGGAGGAGAGGCAGGACAGTGGGGTCGGAGCTCAAGTAGGGCCTCAGATGGGTCTCAGCGCTGATCTCAGGCAGTAAGCCCCTTGGGCATGGTATTGAACCTCTCTAGATCTCAGTTTCTTCATCTGTAAAATGGGGATTCCCATGGCACCTCACAGGTTGCTTTAAAATTAAGTGAGGGAAGCAGATTTGGTCCAATGGATAGGGTATCTGCCTACCACATGGGAGGTCCAAGGTTCAAACCCCGGGTCTCCCTGACCCGTGTGGAGCTGGCCCATGTGCAGTGCTGATGAGCACAAGGAGTGTCGTGCCACACAGCGGTGTCCCCCACATAGGGGAGCCCTACGCACAAGGAGTGCACCCTGCAAGGAGAACAGCCCAGTGTGAAAAAATGCAGCCTGCCCAGGAATGGCACTGCACACACAGAGAGCTGACGCAACAAGATGACACAACAAAAAGGGACACAGATTCCAGGTGCCACTGACAAGAATACAAGCAGACACAGAAGAACACACAGCAAATGGACACAGAGAGCAGACAACTTGGAGGGGAGGGCGTGGGGAAGGGGAGAGAAATAAAAAATAAATCTTTTTTGAAAATTAAATGAGGTAATATCTGTAATGCACTAAGCCCAGAACTTGGTACTTACAAAACATTCGAAAAATAAAATATAATATTGTATTTAATTAAAATTGCATCAGTCTAGAGTGATAGGAGGCAGATCAGTGACCACCAGGGGAAGAAGGGATGAGAGGAGGGATAGGAAGGATAACTAAGGGGCCCAAGGAGACTTTTGGGGGTGAAGAACACACACACACTCTCTTGACTGTGGTGGTGGTTTCCAGGTATATGCATGTGTCAAAACTTATCAAATTGTGTACTTTAAATATGTGCAGTTTATTGCATGTCAATTGTACCTCAATGAAGCTGTTTCAGTAAAGCTGTTTGAAAACATGTAATATTTTATAGCCATTACAATTTCATAGAATATTTTTGTACTCAAAATAGCAAACAAAAAGCCAAATATCATGTACCCTATGAGAACCCCTCTGTGTAATATAAACATTGATAAGCCTTGGGGGAGAACAGGACTTAAGGTAAACAGTTGAAACTGTAAATAATCTAGGCTTTTGAATGCTTTCTGTTAAGTCATTTCTGTGACTGTGACAGTTTGAAGTTCTTTTAGAAATCCCCAAAAGAAAAAAGATCATGTTTTTTAACTAATCCATTCCTGTGGGTGTGAGACCCTTTTGAATGTACTATGTCAGTGAGGCTGAGCCAGCTTGGATCCCTGCCTCCTTGCTGGGTCTGATATAAATGGAGACACACAGAGGGAAAGAGACGCAGAAAAAGGGAGCTCTGCCATTTTGACCCGGCCACGTGAGAGAGGACTCCAGGCGCAGAAAGGCAGAGAAACCTCGAGAGGCTGAAGAGTCCAGCCCTATGCCTGGTTGCCCACAGCTGAGCTCCGGGAGATGGTAGGTTCTGGAAGGCAGAGAGAGAGTTCAGCAGAGATGGCGGCCAGCTTGCTTTGCCACGGGTCAGGACTCTGCTGATGCCTTGATCTAGGTATTTCACAGCCTCGGAAGTGTAAGTTCAACCCCAGCTAAATCCCCTTTATAAACGCCAACACAGTTCAGGTACTTTGCATCGGCAGAACTGTGGCAAACCAAGGACAGTGACCTTATGAATGACAAAGTTGAGGTTCTTACCCATGTCTCTATGAGTTCGCAGCCTACCAGCATCCTCCAGCGCTTCCCTTGGTATGAGCATAGTAAATCTTCCCAGCCAAGCGCAGTTTCCCAGTCCATCGGCGTGGTGACCCCTTTCCTCAGTCATCAAGCCCGCAACTCCGTTGTTGCGGAAACAGGTGTTGGTGGGGGACGCTGTCTCTGGTCCTGAAAATCTCCGCCTGCCGCGAAACCTAAGCGCAGAGCCCCCCTCGGCGGCAGAAGCGCTCCTCCAAGCCAGTCTGGCTGCTCCTTCAATCTATAGAGGCCTTGAGGAGTCAAGCTGGGGGGGCTCTGAATTATTTCAGTTAGCAATTTAACCGCTGTGGGCAGTGCTCCAAGGGAGTCATAATAGAACGAGTGAAAGGGGCAGGAAACAGCGTCTAGGGGGCCGGGGACTGCTGGGGCTGGGATGTGCCCACCTCCGTGGCTCAGATGGGTCTGGCTCCCTAAGAGAGCTCTTTGTGAACGGAGCCTTTAACCCCGTGGTCAACTTCCCACCCTCTATGGATTCCAGGGGCAAATTTGAGATTAAAGATCAAATGACAAATCAGGAAATATTCGCCCTTTTAAGGGATCAAAATGTCATACAAGAGGAAAGCAGACGTGGCTCAACTGACACAGCATCTGCCTTCCATATGGAGGGTCCAGAGTTTGATCCCCAGGGCCTCCTGACCCGTGTGGTGACCTGGCCCATGCACAGTGCTTCTGCGTGCAAGGAGTGCCGTGCCACGCAGGGGCACCCCGTGTAGGGGAGCCCCATGCACAAGGAGTGTGCCCCTCAAGGGGAGCCGTCCCACGTGAAAAAAGTGCAGCCCGCCCAGGAATGGCGCCACACACACAGAGGGCTGACACAGCAAGATGACACAACAAAAAAAAGAGACGCAGTTTCCCAGAGCTGCGTGACAATGCAAGCAGATGCAGGAGAACACACACAGTGAATGGACACAGGGAGCAGGCAATGGGGGGTGGGGCGGGAGAAGGGCAGAAAAAAAAATAAGTCTTTTTTTTTAAAAGTCATGCGTGGGCGGTGGACTTGGCCCAGTGGTTAGGGCGTCCGTCTACCATATGGGAGGTCCGCGGTTCAAACCCCGGGCCTCCTTGACCCATGTGGAGCTGGCCCATGCGCAGTGCTGATGCGTGCAAGGGGTGCTGTGCCACACAGGGGTGTCCCCTGCATAGGGGAGGCCCATGACCACGTAGGGGAGCCCCACGCGCAAGGAGTGCGCCCCGTAAGGAGAGCTGCCGAGCAAGAAAGAAAGTGCAGCCTGCCCAGGAATGGTGCCGCACACAGGGAGAATTGATGCAGGAAAATGACGCAACAAAAAGAAACACAGATTCCTGTGCCACTGACAACAACAGAAGCGGACAAAGAAGACGCAGCAAATAGACACAGAGAACAGACAACTGGGGTGGGGTGGGGGGGGAGGGAAGAGAAATAAATAAATAAATCTTAAAAAAAAAGTCATGAGTATGTAGAGTGGCACAAACTTGGGGGTAACCAAGCTCACGGCAACTCCACAGCCTGTGACTAGTTGATCCAAGATCAATATATCTGACCCAGGTTCGGCCAGATTCTCTCACAAACTTGAATCCTGGACCAGAGCACAGGGGTATGACCCACCTGAGGGCAGTGTCTGAGCAACAAGGCCCCAGAGCTTGTGCGGCTGAGTCCTGCACACCCCACCCCGGGGATCCTCCTGAGCATTTTTACGTGGCCATGAGCATCCTTCTAATAAGCCCTTTATAGCCCAAGTTAGTCAGTATCAGCTTCTTTGCTCAGAAGCAAAGAACCTTAACTGATAAATCAACTGGAAATCGAAAGAGTAGGAGACGGGCAAGAGATATTTAGGGAAATGTGGAGATTTTGAATGTAATACTGAGCCCATGTGGAGAAAAATGTAGGGAGTCATCTCCCCACCCTCCCTCTTCCAAAGCCGTGTTTCCATGGCAAATAAAACAGCTAGGCAAGAATCACCTGGATTCCCCTTGGGACCATAAGCCCACCCAAAGGTGAGCTCTAGAGCCCTGGGAAGCCTTGGGATGCTTTTGCCTCAGGCAAATGTATGGGAGTAAGAAAGGTTAAGACCCCTCCACTACCACCACCACACCAGGATAGAGCAGGGGCTCGTAAAGAGCCTGAAAAGTCAAAAGCAATGGAAAAATCCATGCAAATCTCAACATCTCCAAGAGACTCCCTGGCCTTTCTTTGAAGGATTGTCCAGAAAAATCTCCTACTGCATTGGAAGGGCTGAGGCCTCTGGAAAACAAGTTCAAAGATTGATTCCATAGATGCTGCCTTAGTTTCCTGTGGTTCTATAATGTATACCACAGACTGGTTGGCTTAAATAACAGGAGTTTATTGTCTCAGAGTTTGGGAGGCTAGAAGTCCAAAATCAAGGTGTCACCTGGCCAGGCTTACTTTGAAGTCTGTAGCATTGTGGTGGTGGCTTGCCAGCTATCTAAAGATCAGTCTCTGCCTCCCTCACATGGCCATTTGTCTTCCTCTGTCTCTTACTGCTCCTACTACTGTGTGCAATTTTTTTCCTTCTTATAAGGAGATCCAGTTTGGCCTCATCTTAAGAGGATCCTCAAAGATCCTATGTACAAATGAATGCATTGGACTGGGGGTTAGGACTGGAACATGTCTTCATGAGGGACGTGATTCAACCGATAACAGATGCTAAACTACATCATGGTTTAATTCCATTTTTCCAGGTCTTTAATAAAAATTTCAGAAAAGATAGAGAAAAAGTGGAATGTGGACAATTAGATGGAGGTTACCAGGGAGATGTGGAGGATTTGGCAGACTCTGAACTCCAGACCCTCAGAAATGCCCCTGCAGCTCTGTTTTCCTTGCAGAGCAAAGTTCACTGCTTTCCCCCAACCACGTGGCTTCATCTGTATCTGAAGTTCAGATTCAGCATGGCCCTGATGGAGGGTGACATATAGAATCTGTGTGGAAAAAAGGAGTTGCCTCTAGAAGAGACTGCAGGAATCTACTATTTTACATAGTCAGGCAATCTGGGGAATGAGAGAGCCATAGATTTTGAAGGTTACCTGTTCAAAGAGGGCAGGAGTAATTAAGGACTGGGGGACAGATACAGGAGCCTCTGCATTCAGGGGCCAGTGCAGAGGGCTGAGGTGGCTAGGTGTTTGGCAGTTTTCAACGTTGCTTAATGCAAACCTGGATCAAATGCAGACCCTCTCACATGACCTCAAAGGGCCCTCGGCATAATATAGAGCAGGACTTTCACACTGCAGGCACATACCCCTGGCGTTCACATGGGCTTTCCAAGGAGAACGCAGCATGAACAAATTAAAAGGAATCGATTTTTCAGATCCTCAGCTTTCCACTGTCCTCTTTCCTAAAATTGATCTGCCTCCTCTTTCACAATCTACTCTTCTCTATTTAATAAAGAAAGGCCCAGTTCTTGACTGCCCCAGCTCTGACACTGAACAGAGGGGGAATCAGAGCCGGCAGTATCTGCTGAGCCTCCTTCAACCAAGGCCCTTACGTGCTCCCCAGCCATCTCACTGTGAGATGTATTGGTTATTTGTCAAAACTTTAAAAAAAATATGTGTGCTATTTTGACAAATTGTGGACTGATGTTGCTGTAATGATGACAATCCAGAAGAAATTTTTTTCACATTCAGAGGCTCGTGGTTATAGGACCTTTTTATACTCTTTCAAATTTCAGTACATATTTCTACTTCTATTGCAGAAACAGATGCTAGGGTGATAAGTAAAAGATTTGTTTTGTGGGAAGCGGATGGGGCTCAGGTTAAGGGGTCTCCACCTACCATTCGATCCCTGGGACCTCCTGGTGAAAAAATAAGAGAAAGTGTGTCCGTGTGGTGAGCCAGTGCCCACGTGGTGAATCAAGTGCCCATGCAAGTGCCTACATGATGAGCCAAGTGCCCATATGGTGAGCCAAGTGCCATGCAGTGAGCCAGTGCCCGTGCAAGTGAGTCACAAGGTGAGGATGCAACAAGAGAGAGACGAAGGGGAGAGTCAAGGTGAAGTGCAGCAGAGACCAGGAACTGAGGTGGCACAATTGACAGGGAACCTCTCTCCACATCAGAGGTCCCCAGGATCGAATCCCAGTGCATCCTAGAGTAGAAAGAAGATAAGATAAAAAAAGAGAGAAATAGATACAGAAGATCACACAGCGAATGGACACAGACAGCAAAAACAGCAGGGCGGGGGAGGGGAAAAACACATACACACAAAAGATTTGTTTTGTTTCAAATATTTACATTCATGGATATATAATAGATAATGTGTCCATTTCACATATACTGGTTTCAGTCATTTGAACATTGCTGTCCAAGTGACATTTACACCCTTTTACAAACTGTTTTCAGTATAGAACAATTGGAGCTTGTGTGACTGTACATTTTTTTTATCCTCCCCCTTACGGTTTTTTTTAATGTGTGCTGTCTGCTCTCTGTGTCCATTGGCTGTGGGTTCTTCTCTGTATTTATTTTTATTTATTTCCCCTCCCCTCTCGCGGTTTGCTTGCTGTCTGCTCTCTGTGTCCATTCGCTGCACGCTTTTCTGCATTTTTGCTTGTCTCCCTTCTTGTTGTGTCACATTGCTAAGTCGGCTCTCTGCAGTGCTTGCAGGCTGGTGGCACTCCGTGGTGCTTGCAGGCCGGGGGGCACTCCGTGGCACCCGGGCCAGTGGCTCTCTGCAGCGTGTGGGCGAGCCTGCCTTCACAAGGAGGCCCAGGGACACGAACCCAGGGCCTCCCACGTGGTAGACGGGAGCCCAACTGATTGAGCCACAGCCGCTTCCTGTGACTGTACATTTTTACAATATCATGGGTGATTCTGACAGCAGCACACACAAAAGAGTTTTCTAAACTAGAAAATAATTGTAGACAAACCATTTTACTACCATGTCAAAAAGATAAGCCTTCTCAGTGCACTGCTTTCTGGGGAAAAATGTATCTCATACCAGTTTTCTCCAAATTTGGATTTATTTTTTATTTTTTAAAGATTTATTTTTTATTTATTTCTCTCCCCTTCCCCCATGTTGTCTGCTCTTTGTGTCCATTCGCTGTGTGTTCTGCATCTGCTTGTATTATCAGGTGGCACTGGGAAATTGCACCTCTTTTTTGTTGCATCATCTTGTTGCATCAGCTCTCCGTGTGTGCAGCACCACTCCTGAGCAGGCTGTGTTTTTTTTCATATGGGGTGGCTCTCCTTATGGGGTGCACTCCTTGTGTGTGGGGCTCCCCTATGCAGGGGACACACCTGTCTGGCACGGCACTCCTTGCGTGCATCAGCACTGTGTGTGGACCAGCTCACCACACAGATCAGGAGGCCTTGGGAATAGAACCCTGGACCCTCCATATGGTAGGTGGATGTTCTATCAGTTGTGCAACATCTGCTTCCCCAAATTTGGATTTAAGTTTGTTAACCTAATTAACATAATATTAACATCTTCTGAAAATTTGGTTTAAGTAGACTCTCTTCTCTACATGTTTATTTGTACTACACTACTGAATTTACTATTTGCAAAATTTGGATTGCATCAGTTTTTAAATAGGTAATATAACTCTGAACTCACGTGATGCTTGGTGTATCACAGGCACATTCCTCTCCTCATCCAAATACTACCTCTACTTGTACCATAAAAACCAAACTATGCAGAAAAAAACCATGAAGACTTCATCCACCTAAAGGTTGTTGTAGATTATGTTCTCTTTTTTTTTTTTCAGTTCTTTTCTTCAATGAAATCTACCCAACCTTAAGAATATATTATATTAAGGAAAAATTCTATGGCGGAAGTAGAATAGAAATAGGCTGTCCTGGAGATAAAAGAATAATAGAAGTCGTAGAAGACCTTCTTGGTACTTTTCTTCTTTTCTTGTTTTTAGGTACCAGGGCTGGGGATTGAACCCAGGACCTTGTGAGTGGGAAGCCGGCACTCAACCATGGAGTCACATCAGCTCCCCTGAGTTGGTTATTTTGTTGTTGTTGTTGTTTGTTTTAAAAATTAACTTATTGAAGTAGATCATTCATACATAAACAATAAGTGTATAATAATAGTTGTGAACTTACAAAACAAACATATATAACATCATACAGGACTCTCATAACTCACCCTACCACCAATAACTTGCATTGTTGTTAAACCATTTTAACTAATGATTACAGAGCATTGTCAAAATATTACTACTAACCAAAGTATTTTCCCCCAACCAACCCTATTACTATCTTTATATCATTTATATATGAACAAACATAAGCAATTAAGTGTATAGTAAAAGTTGTGAACTTACAAAGCACACATGCATAATATCATACAGGGGCCCCATACATCAACCCTCCACCAACACCTTGCATTGTCATGAGACATTTGTTACAAATTATGAAAGAATATTGTCCAAATCTTACTACCAATCATAGTCCTTATTGTACATTTGGTGAGTTTTTCCCCCAACCCACCCTGTTATTATTTTTTAAATATATTTTTTATGACAGAAGTTGTAAACTTATAAAACAATCATGCACATGTGCAGAATTCCCAAACAATACCCCTCCATCAACACACAACATTGTGGTGGAACATTTGCTACAGGTAAGATAATATCACCTGATTGTTACCATGCCCATAGTGTACATTTGGCTACATTTTCCATATTTGAGTTTTATCTGTCATATTTTATTTTCACCACTCTTTTGACACTTTTAGTTACTTTTATTGATATTATCTTCATTTCTAGACTCTCGTCCAGGCCTCTCTCTCCTGTCTTTTCTTTTCAGGCTCTAGCACACCCTTTAATATTTCCTGAAAATCTGGTCTCTTGCTTAGAAATTCTCTCAGTTTCTGTTTATCTGTGAATATTCTAATCTCACCCTCATTTTTGAAAGACAGTCTTGCTGGATATAAGATTCTTGGCTGGAAGTTTTTCTCTTGTAGTATCTTAACTATATCAGACCACTGTCTTCTTCCCTCCATGGTTTCTGGTGAGAAATCAGCACTTAATCTTATAGGATATCCTTTGTATGTTATGCATTGCTTTCCTCTTGCTGTTCTCAGAATTCTCTTTGTCTTTGACATTCTGATTAGTATGTGTCTCGGAGTTGGTCTATTTGGATTTTTTCAGATGGGAGTACGTTGTGCTTCTCGGACATGGATATCTAAGTCCTTCAACAGGGTTGGGAAATTTTCTAACATTATTTCTTTAAATATTCCTTCTGCCCCTTTTCCTTTTCTTCTCCTTCTGGGACACCCATGACATATATGTCTGCATGCCTTTTGCTGTCATTTAATTCCCTGAGGCCTTGTTCAATTTTTTCCATTTTTCTCTTCATTTGTTCTTTTGTATGTTCACTTTCAGAGTTCATTTCTTCAAGCTCACCAATCCTTTCTTCTGGCTCCTCAAATCTGCTATTACATGATCCAATGTTTTTTTATTTTTTTATTTTTTTAAAATTAAAAAAAAAATTTATTTCTCTCCCCTTCCCTCCCCACTTCCCCCCTCCCCCCAGTGTCTGCTCTCTGTGTCCATTTGCTGTGTGTTCTTCTGTGACCACTTCTATCCTTATCAGTGGCACTGGGAATCTGTGTTTCTTTTTTGTTGCATCATCTTGTTGTGTCAGCTCTCTGTGTGTGTGGTGCTATTCTTGGGCAGGCTGCACTGTCCTTCGTGTTGGGTGGCTCTCCTTATGGGGCGCACTCCTTGCGCGTGGGGCTCCCCTATGCGGGGACACCCCTGCATGACACAGCACTCCTTGCACTCATCACTGCTCATGGGCACATCAGCACTGTTCATGGGCCAGCTCCACATGGGTCAAGGAGGCCGGGGGTTTGAATCGCAGACCTCCTGTATGGTCGGACACCCTATCCATTGGGCCAAGTCTGCTTCCCCCAATGTTTTCTTAGTTTCATTTATTATGCCTTTCATTCCCATAAGATCTGCTATTTTCTTGTGTATGCTTTCAAATTCTTTTTTGTGCTTATCCAGTGTCTTCTTTTTTTTTTTTAAGATTTATTTATTTATTTAATTCCCCTTCCCTCCCCCAGTTGTCTATTTTCTGTGTCTTTTTGCTGTGTCTTGTTTCTTTGTCCGCTTCTGTTGTCGTCAGCAGTACGGGAAGTGTGGGCGGCGCCATTCCTGGTCAGGCTGCACTTTCTTTCCCACTGGGCGGCTCTCCTTACGGCGCACTCTTTGCGCGTGGGGCTCCCCTTCGCGGGGGACACCCCTGTGTGGCAGGGCATTCCTTGCGCGCATCAGCACTGCGCATGGGCCAGCTCCACACAGGTCAAGGAGGCCCGGGGTTTGAACCAAGGACCTCCCATATGGTAGACGGATGCCCTAACCACTGGGCCAAAGTCCGTTTACCTCCAGTGTCTTCTTAATATCCTTAATCTCTTTAGCCATCTTTTTTAAAAAATTTATTTACTTATTTATTTTTTAATTCATTTTTAAAAATATTACATTCAAAAAATATGAGGTCCCCATGTACCCCCCAGCCCCCTCATCCCACTACTCCCCCCATAGCAACATTCTCCTCCATCATCATGACATATTCATTGCATTTGGTGAATACATCTCTGAGCATCGCTGCACCTCCTGGTCAATGGTCCACATCATAGCCCACACTCTCCCACGTTCCATCCAGTAGGCCATGTGAAGATCTACAATGTCCAGTAATTGTCCCTACAGCACCACCCAGGACAATCTTTAGCCATCTTATTGAATTTATTAAGGAGATTTGTTTGAACATCTATGATTAATTGTCTCAACTCCTTTATGTCATCTGGAAGCTTATCTTATTCCTTTAACTGGGCCATAGATTCCTGTTTCTTGGAGTGGGTTTTAATTTTTTGTTGGTGTCTTGGCATCTGGATTACTAGAGTATTTATTTTGGGTGCAGTTTCTCTCTTTAGTTTAGGACTTCCTGCCCTTTCTCCCTTGCTGGTTGAGCAGTAGGAGCCAAGGCTGTAATTGATACTATAAGCTTTGGAGGCTCAAGCTTTTCTCATTGCTCCAGGGACTGATGAAGCTTCTCCCAACTTTCTCCTTTGCCAGGGGTAGGGACAGAGTCACAGCTATGTGGAATAACCCAAGTTGTGCAGGCCTAGGCTGTAGTCGCCCTGAGAGACTGATGAAGCTTCACGCCCCTTTCTCCCCTGCCTGGGGTAGAGATGGCGCTACAGGCGTGGGCAACAATCTATGCAGTGTGGGTCCATGATGACCACAGTTGCCCTGGTAGATTTCTGATTTTCAGTCTGTGCCAGCCAAAATTACCTGCAGTTACCTGGATAGCCTGGTGTAGGGCCTGCCAGCCTCCTCCCTGCCAGAGGAGGGGCTGAAGCCTAGGTTAGGGCTGTAGGCCGTTCTGGGTGAAAGAAACTTGTTCCTATCATCACTGTCATTTTTGGTCAGCCTGGCTTCCCCTGAGGCTGGGGGTAGAGTAAAATTGGTGGCCTCTTTCTACTTGGGTAGATTCATACCCCAGTTGTTCTCAGGGTTATATCTTAGCCAGCCAAGTCTACCAATCAGTAACTGAAATCAGCAGCCAACCATCTCCTCCTCCCTTGTTTTTTGGGAAATGGAGCTTCCAATTCCAGCCACAGAATAGCTCCTGGGGCAGCTCGTGCTGCCAGAGTAGGATAATCACTGGCCTCCATGGCTTGGCTGGTAATTTCCCAGAGAGGCTGGTGCAGGTCCCTGCAGCCTCCTTCCTGCTGGTGGTGGCACTGGGACCTAGGCTAGAGCTGCAATCTGACCTGGATGGAAAGAAGCCAGTCCCCACCAGAACCTGTGATTTTTCAGTCCGCCCTGCTTCCCCTAGAGCCAGGCATGGAATTAAGATGGTGGCTCCTGGCCTCTTTCTGACTCGGACAGGCTCAAACTTTAGCTGTTCTCAGGATTATACTTTAACCCGCTGAATTTACTCATCCGTAGCTGAAGTTGGTGCCCAACCGTCTCTTCCACCCCCGTTTTTGGGGGGTGGAGATTTCAATTCCAACTGCGGAACAGCTCCTGAGGCGACTTGTGCCTCCAGTGGAGGATGGGCACTGACTTCCATGGTATGGAGTGCTCTACTTACGAGTCTTCTCTGCAGGTGGGCAGTCTCCTCCTTCCAGTCCTTCAGGGATGTTGCAGGATGCTCTTCTGGTCTCCTGGAGCCCCCAAACAGGTGCTTCAGCTAGCTCCAGAGAGCTCTGGGTGTTTACTAACTGCCCTGTAGCAGGAGCTGCCTCTAGGAGCTCCTTACTCTGCCGCATCTTGCTGGTTGTCTCCTGAGTTGGGTTTTTGTTTGTTTGTTTGTTTATTTGCTTGTTTATTTTTGTTTTTAGGAAGCACCTGGGACCTCACACATCTGATCCACATCTGCTCCCCTCTTGTTGTTACATTTTATTTATTTTTATTTTTTTAAGATTTATTTTTTTATTTCTTTCTCTCCCCTTCCCACCAACCCCCCCCCCCCACCGCCCTGGCCCGTTGTCCGCTATCTGTGTCCATTCACGGTGTGTTCTTCTGTGTCCGCTTCTGGTTTGAACCCTGGACCTATATGGTAGGCGGACGCTCCATTAGTTGAGCCAAATCCACTTCCCTCTATGGTATTTAGAGTCCACAAGGTATCAGAGTGAGAAGAGTATTGGTTAAAAATATCAATATATTAAAATACTGAAAATTACATCATTTGCGACCATTTAAACTTAATGATGAAAACATTTATATTTTAACTTAAAATGTGTGAAGGGATGCTTGGTTTTTCCAAATTCTTTTAGGGGATAGGGAAGCAAAAAACAAAGTTTGAAGACCACCAACTTCGAGGAAGATTTTCAAACACTTGAGAGAAAGTGGAATAATGGCTGGATTTATTGTGTGCATCCATCCCACCCACCCTCTTACTTTGTGCCACCTTCCGAAGGGCCAACGAGACCCCCTCTCCCTTATCATGAGCTACAGGTTGGCAAGGAATGTGCTACTCTTTCTTAAATGCCTTCCTGACCGTACAGTGTGGGCTTGACATGTTGGGCGAGAAGAGCCATAATCAAAACAAAAACAAGTTCTTGGATCTTATGGGGAGCCAAGAGGGAGCACGGAAGCTTTGGAGACCAAGTGGCAGGGTCATACAATAGGCCAAGCCCATCCAAGACTTCCCAAATGGCCACCTGAGGGTTCTTGTTAAAAAAACAATTCTCCAAAAATTATTTTTTTAAAAATTCCCAGCCCCAGCCCTGATCTCTGCATCAGTCTCCTAGGAAGTGCTGGGACACAATGTGTTCTGCAAACATTGAGGTGATACGCAGCATCAGCTGAGTCTGGGAAAGTCAACCACAAAGCAGAGGTTCCCAGTGCTTGAGTAACTGGGTGTTTAGCAGCCTCCAGCTAAGAGTATCTGGCACCTCACCTCACCAAAGGGAGACAGCAGCCAAGGAGTAGAGTGTGCTAAGCTATAGAGTTGAGGCCCCCTCTTCCCTCAAGCCCAGGGAAAGCTTCATGGCCCTTCTTGTCCTGTGTGTCTGTGGCTGACCAGTAGGGCGGTAGTGACAGTCATAAAACAATGGGTGGTACTGCAGGGATAGATGTTGGACATTGTATGTCCTGCCATGGCCCACTGGGTGGACTGAGGGAGAGTGTAAACTACAATGTAAACCATTATCCATGTGGTGCAGCAGTGCTCCAAAATGTATTCACCAAATGCAATGAATGTCCCACGATGATGAAAGAGGTTGCTGATGTGGCAGGGGTAGGGTGAGGGGGATGGGGGTATGTGGGGACCTCTTATATATATATATAATTTATAAATTATATATTTAAAATATATATTTTTTAAATTTCTCTCCCCTTCCCCCCCCCCAGTTGTCTGCTCTCTGTGTCCATTCACTGTGTGTTCTTCTGTGACCGCTTCTATCCTTATCAACAGCACCGGGAATCTGTGTTTCTTTTTGTTGCATCATCTTGTTGTGTCAGCTCTCCATGTGTGCAGCACCATTCTTGGGCAGGCTGCACTTTCTTTCATGCTGGGCGGCTCTCTTTACGGGGTGCACTCCTTGCGTGTGGGGCTCCCCTACGCGGGGGACACCTCTGTGTGGCACGGCACTCCTTGCGTGCATCAGCACTGCGCGTGGGCCGGCTCCACATAGGTCAAGGAGGCCCAGGGTTTGAATCATGGACCTCCCATATGGTAGGCAGATGCTCTATCCATTGGGCCAAGTAACATTTTTGAATGTAACATTTAAAAAAATAGAGAGAGAAAAATAAAAAATAAAAAATTTTTAAAAAGTATATTTAGCACAGAATTGGATTCAAATGCATTTCAAGATTTCCAAGGAATTCTTACTGATGGAATGAAAAGTGGTGATCAACAGGGGACTTGTGGAAATATTTTCTTTCCTCTTAATTGAGATGAAAAGGAGAAGGGCCAATGGTTAATCAAGGTTGGGAGGACACATGAGAAGGTAGCCTGGAATGGTGGTCTTTATGTGAATATTTCAATTCTGAAGCACAAACCAGCAGCCTGTGAACTGGAATAGGTTGTTAGGAAAAGTTCCTCAAGTTTAGAATGTGCTAAAGTGTTTAAATATTGGAGTGTTGTTTACTTAGAAGTGGGCTATAAGAGCAGTTAAAGCCTGAGTATTATTTATGACAAAATGAAGAAAATGACCAATGTTCAATTACGATGAGAATATTTTCAACCCTTTTTCAAGTAAAGCATCTCCTAACTTATTGTCCTACCAGTTTCATAACTTAATTTCCAAAGTATTTTAATAAATCAGTTTGTTTAAAAATTAAATTAAATTAAAAATAACCTTTAGTGGGCACAGTGCCAAGCACTCTTTCTGTGCGATCTCATGGAATTCTCACAACCACCCTGTGCCATAAATACTATTTTACATTCCATTTTACAGGAGAGGAAACTGAGGTTACTAAAATACTTCTTCCTCCACCCCATGCCCCCAATGGCTCCCTCGTCTGTCTGTTCATTGTTGGCTCGTCTTCTTTAGGAAGCACTGGCAACCAAATCCAGGACCTCCCATGTGGGAGGCGGACACCCACCTGCTTGAACCACATCTATTCCCCCTAAAACACGTCTTGACTGGCTCCACGGCGACCACCCTGATCCGAGCCACTGTCATTTCCCGCTGGACCACCACAGCACCCTCCTCACTGGTCTCCTCACTGGCCTCCTCTGATCATCCTGTCCATCCAGTAGACACACTAACTCCAGAGCCAACCACTCCACATGAGAGAACATCATGGCTCTCCCATGCCTGAAGGCTTCCTGTGGTTTCCCACTGCTCCACAGAATGACAGCTCCAGTTCCTACAGTGGCCTGCAGCCCCTACCCAAGCTGGTGCTGCCCCACCAGCCTCATCCTGTCAGCCACCCCAGCTGTGCCATCCTCAGCTGCCCCCTGCCTGGGAGGCTTTTCTTCCCCCACCTTGCCATCATACCAGCGCAGCCTCTGGGGCCAGCTTAAAGGTCACATCTTCTGGAAACCCTCCCAGACCTCCCAGACCAGGTCAGCACTCCTGAACACACCTTCCCATCTCCCTGCAGCTCTCTTTCAATGCCCCCCATCACCAGAATCATGGGGTTCCCTGTCTCATGTTGAGCAAATATCATTGGGTGAATTAGGCTTGACTTACCTCATTTTCCCAAAATGAGTGACGGATATCTTCTATGCCTACATGAACAGGATGGGCTCTTTTCGTTTATGTTGCTTTAAGGCACTGAGTATCCATCAGCTAAAAGACTCACCATGGATAAAATGCAAATAAATATGAAATCAAGGAAAGCTATTAAGTGAAAATTCAACACTGTGGGTGAAGTGGAAGTCAAATGAACCAACCAACAGGATCTGGAAAGAGTGGTCTTGACAAATAGAAGTGAATTTCATGGTCCAGACCATGGCTGGTCACTGGCTGTCCATCTGCTATTAAAGTGTTTGGGATGCCCATGTACGAGGTCCTGCGTTCAACCCCTGGTATCTTCTAAAAAGGGTTGTAGCTCAGTGGATGAGCACCTGCTCGCCAAAAAAAAAAAAAAGTGTTTGGGGTTTCGGTAGGCTGAGAGTGGTGACTAACCTGTGGCTATCTCTGGTTAGCTGGCAAGCTGGTCTCTTTGAAGTACCCCGCTGCAGCCATGAAGCGGCCCCCTCTGAGATCATGATGCTTGCTCAGGAGAAGGCAACCCCCTCTTCCTCTCCTCTTCCATCTCTGTACTCATCCCTGAGTGAACAATCTACTCTGGCGCATTTCTCAAAGTTCTTGGGGAGCAACCCTCAATACAAAGCTGTTCATCGAAGACCCCAAAAGCATATGGGCGATGAGGATGGAAACACACGGGAAAAACTCAATGTGGGACTCAAGGACATGGGACTCCAGAGGGGTTCCTGAGGGTGGAGATTTCCAAAGCATGACCCCTGACGTGTGACCTCAGAGGACAGTCCGCTCAAACCAACCTTGGCTGTGAGGGGTGCCTTGAGAACTCAGGCTTCCTACTGCCAGATGGGAGCACCCATGTTTGTTAGGGGGAAGTATGACCAAAGCACAGGGCAAAGGCATATAATTTGCAGAAATTCTCAATGACAGGGTGTGTGAAAGCCAAAAATGGGTGTATCTTTGGTCATTTTATAACCAGGTTCAAGACAGTTTGGTACGTGAATAGCAGAAATAACTATCAATCACTGAGGCCTTTCTCTGAGCCACCTCCCAAGTCAAACCTCTCTGTGACTCTCCTCCGTGAATCCTCTCAGTAAGCAATTTTGGAGGCAGGTGTTCTTGTTTCCCCCACTTTACAAATGAAGAAACTGAGGCTCAGAGAGGTGAAGTCCCTTGCCCAAGGTTGCAGAGGCAGGCAGTGGCAAAGCAATACTCAAACTGGCCTCTGCCCAGCTCCCAAGGCCAGGCACCCTGCTTCACATCAGCGACACAGACCAGTGCCACAGCAAGCCCTTTAGGGCCGGGTTGACACACTTTTTCTGTACAGAGCAGGGTTGTACCTATTTTCAACTTTGGAGACAATACAGGCTTTGCCTTTCCTACTCAGTTCTGTCCTTGTGGTGCAGAAGAAGCCAAAGGCAATATGCACACAAATGAGTGTGGCTGAGTTCCAAGAAAACTTTATGAGCCCTGAGGTTTCCTATAATCTTTGAAATGTGCCACAGAGTATTATTCATTTTGAGATTAAAAACAAAACAAAACAAAACATTTTTAAAATGTGAAAACCATTCTAGCTTGCAGGCTGTATGAAGTGGGGGCAGGCTGGATTTGCCCTGCAGGCTGAGGCTTGCCACCCCATTCTAGGGTCTAGTTACTTCGGGGAAGAAGAAGACAAGAAGCAGGGACAGGCCTCTTTTTCGCCATCTTGCTGGGGGCGGGTTGTGTGTGTCACTCTGTTAACCAGAACATTCTCTTAACCAGAACGACCCTTGGAAGTAGGAAGCCTCACGTACTTTTGGAAGGCTGGGGGGCTGTTGATGGCATTTTTCCCCCCTTTTTGCCAAATAGCCCCACCTTTAAGTTTTCAAAGCCAATATACCTCAGAGGACTTAGCTG
The DNA here is from genome assembly GCF_030445035.2 of Dasypus novemcinctus. Lineage (NCBI taxonomy): Eukaryota > Metazoa > Chordata > Mammalia > Cingulata > Dasypodidae > Dasypus > Dasypus novemcinctus. Next base: position 87,412,289 of record NC_080680.1, on the reverse strand, counting down.
AAACCACAAAAGAAATTGAGCCCACGTTGCTAACAACAGGTGCCTACCATGCCACCAACACCGGGCAGGACCTGCTGCACACTGTCTCATCTTGAAGACCAAGGCTCAGAGGAGGTGGGTAACTTGCCCAAGGCCACACAGCCAGAAGTGGCAGGGAAAGAACACAAACCCAGATGTGTCTACTTCCAGTCTGAAAGCTTCATTGTAGAACAGAAAGGTAGTTAAGTGTATTTCTCACGAACATTTGTTTAACACACGCTATGGACGTGGCGCTGCACTGAGTACCACAGTGGTAAGTGGATGACTGTGATGAAAACCCTCCCCTCCAGGTTACCCCGTGTTACAGCAAGTAGGGAAAATAGTCACCATACAAAGCAGAGTCTGAGAAACCAAGATAAGCAGAAGGGGGAGTGGGCAGGAAGAAGGCAGTGAGTGAAGGGGAGGGGATGGGTGCGGAGCCCAGGAAGCCTGGAGTTGAATCTGGCTCAGCTGCGTGACGTGGGGCCTCTCGTCCTCACATTTTAAATGAAACATTTGTTTCACAAGGTTTTAGGCACTCAGTCAAAATAAGCTCCCCTCCCTTCTACAGGGAGCTAAAGGCCTAAGGAAAGGCAAGGACAGGAAAGGGGGTGTCCTGGGGGACCAGTGGTGTTTAGAGAAGTCCAAAACTTCTCAAGGGGTGCCGTGGGCATCTGCGTGGACAACTCTTCCTGGTGGGGACAGTCCCTTGCCCCACTGGCCGTGAGCATCCTCAGACCCTAGATCCACGCTGCCCTCTTGGAGCTCTGCTGCCCTGTCTGCTGCTCTGCCTGGGTTGCTCTGTCCTGGAAGAACAGACGCTTATGTATTGAGCTCTGAGAGGTACAGAGGGAAAGCACGGGTTCCTGCCCTCCTGCGGCCCACAAGCCAGCAGGCGAGGTGGGCGATAAATAGGGACACAAGGGAAGCGGACTTGACTCAACGGATAGGGCGTCCATCTACCACAAGGGAGGTCCGCGGTTCAAACCCAGAGCTTCCTGGCCCATGTGGAGCTGGCCCACGCGCAGTGCTGATGTGCTCAAGGAGTGCTGTGCCATGCAGGGGTGTCCCCTGTGTAGGGGAACCCCACGCGCAAGGAGTGTGCCCCGTAAGGAGAGCCACCCCGCATGAAAGAAAGCACAGCCTGCCCAGGAATGGCACCGCACACACGGAGAGCTGACACAGCAAGATGACGCAACAAAACGAGACACACAATCCCACTGCTGCTGACAAGAAAACAAGCAGACACAGAAGAACACACAGCGAATGGACACAGAGAGCAGATAACTGGGGGGAAGGGGAGAGGAATAAATAAAAATAAATCTTTAAAAAAAAATAGGGACACAAACGGGGTGATGGCCCAGTGGGTAACCAGCATGGGTGGGAAGAGGGGAAGGGCCACCTTAGATAAGGCAGGTGGCCTGAGAGCTCTGAGCCCCGTGACACTCTGAAGCAAGAGTCCAGGCAGAGAAAAGGGGCTGTGCGAAGACAGGCAGGAGACAGAGGGGGGCCATGGGGCTGTGAGGAGGGAGGATGCAGGAAGGGCAAAGCTTTGAGATGAGGGAGGGGCACTTCATGGAGGGCTTTGAGGTCAGAGAAAGAAGGGGGAATTTTTTCCAAAGGGCTTTTAGAAGCCATTAACAGGTTCCTAGCAAGGAGGACATGATCCAGTTAGTTGGAAGGAACTTCTGACGCATGCTACAACATGGATGAACCTTGAAGACGGCGTGTTGAGTGAAATAAGAAAGACTCAAAAGGACAAATGCTGGATGACCTCACTTACGTGAAATAATCAGAATATGCAAATTCATAGAGCCAGAAACTAGAATACAGTTTACCAGGGGCTGGGGTGGAGTAGAAGGGATGGATAATGTTCAAACAGTACAGAGTTTCTTTTTGGGGTGATGGAAAGGTTCTGACGATGGATGATGGTTATGGAGGCCCAATTGTGAATGTAATTAATACCAGTGAATTATATATTTAAAAAGGATGAAAAGGAAAATTTTAGGTTGTGTATGTTATCCCTCCCAAAATCCCATAGAACTGTACAACACAGAGAGCGAGCCCTAATGTAAACAGTGGGCTAAAGTTAATATAATTATAATAATATTATTTCATTAATTGTAACGAAAGTACCATACTAATTCAAAATGTGGAAATATGGAAAACTCTGCGTGTGAATGGAGGTATATGGGACCTCTGTACTTTCTGTAAGATTTTTCAGTAAACCTACAACTGCTCTTTTTAAAAAAATGACCATCTGTCTCTGTAGTGGGGAGAAGAGATTTGAGAGGACAAGCATGGATGCAAACAATCACTTATGAGGTGACTGTGCTCATTCAATGGAAGGATGACTTGGACTAGGGGAGTCGCTGAAGAGGGAAATGACTGACCACTTTGGGATGTGTTTTGGAGATGGGGCTGACAACCTGCTGACAGATGAGAGGTGAGGCATGAGGCGAAAAAGAATCCAAGATGACCTCTAGGTTTGGGACTACACAACTGATGGAAGATGGTTCCATTTACTGAGATGGGGAGCCCAGGGGGAGGGACATGTTTGGAGAAAACAATCAAGCCTTCTGTTTTGACTGTGTGGGTGCTGAGATGTCTGGTGAACAGCCAAGTGAAGATGCTGGGTGTGCAGCCAGATCCAGGAGACTGCAGTACAGGGCTGGAGAAAGTAAGTTGGAGGCTGCTCACCCAGGGACGGAGGGCAGAGAGAGCAGAAGGGGTCCAGAACTGAGCCCAGGAGCCATTCAACATTGTGGAGTGGAGGGAGAGAGAAGAGGCAGCCAAGGAGGCTGACAGCTGGAGAGGAAGGAAGCAATCTAGCCAGCGAACTGCGCTCCGGATCAATAGAAAAGTCCTTCTCCTGCCAGGTGGTAATACAGAAGGGAGCTTTCAACCTTGTGGGCAACTCCCTGCTCTCAACCACTTACTGTAAAAAGCAAAAAGCTGACAGGAAGGATGGAGGGTAAACACCTGCTAGTCAGGATATGATTTCAGGAATGGATCATCACACGTTTTTGCTCACACATACCCTTCACACAATTTTTAGGCACACATTTAAAATATTCATCGTAAGTTTAAACTGTTGCAATGGATGTAGTTTCCTGGCTATTGCAAATATTGACATTTTAAGATAACATTGTTACATTGCTCTTTGTGCACAATGAAATAAAAATTCCATAGCAATTTTACCTGCCATCCATTTATAAATTACGTGAACACATCAGACATTTATTATCACTTCTGTACTTGGTTGGGCTAGTATTTCCGTTTCACTCCCCCATCAAATGTCATCCTAATGAAATGTAGTTTATGCCTAAAATTATTTTATTGATCATCCTATCTTCTCTGCAATAAAAATACATATATACTATAAATTAAAATTTAGTATAAAAAATTTAGGTGACCAAAAGGCCCTAAGTGTTAAAATATTTCTTTTGGATTATTGTCAGTACACAATTGACCAAAATACAAATTTTTATAAATAACTATTAAACAAAAGAATTAAATTGGGGTGAGGAGTATAGCTCTTAATGAGATAGGTGGGATTTCTCTTTTCTATTTATTTATTTATTTATAAACAGGATTTCTTTTTTTAAAATATTTATTTATTTTATTTATTCCCCCCTCCTTCCCCTCCTCCCACCCTGTTATTTTTGCTGTCTGTGTTGTCTTCTCTCCTCTGGGATTCACCAGGATTTGATCCTGGAGACCTCTGATGGAGAAAGAGGTTCCCTGTCAACTGCCTCAGTTCCTGGTCTCTGCTGCGCTTCACCTTGACTCTCCCCTTGTCTCTCTTTTGTTGTGTCATCACCTTGCTGCGTGACTCACTCGCATGGGCACTCATGTGGGCACCGGCTCACCACATGGACACTTGTGCAGGCGCTGGCCTGCCCCGTGGGCACGCTTTCTCTTCTTCTTTTTCACCAGAAGGCCCCAGGGATTGAACCCAGGTCCTCCCACATGGTAGGCAGAAGCTCTATCATTTGAGCCACATCTGCTTCCCTTTCTTTTCAATTTAGTTCATGTGTCCACTGGAGGAAATCACTGAGTGCTAGAAGGAGGTGAGGTTCAGCATCCATTCCATCTCTTATTTTTTCTTGTTATGCATATAAGTGCTGGGAGATCTTAGTCACATATGTAAGCCCAAAATGGCCCCCCCGTCATCTTCATCTCCTGGTATTCAACCTTTGTGATTCTCTCCTACAATGAGTAGGGTTAATCTGCGTAAATAACAAGATAGTGTGGAAATGATCAAGTGAATGTCTTCAGATGCTAGGTCAGAAAGACATTGTGGCTTCTGACCTGCCCTTTGGAGTAACCTAGCCTACATTTTATGAGGATGTTCAAGCAGCCCTGTGGAAAGGATCTAAGGCCTTCTACCCAAAGCCATGCTAGTAAGCCATCTCAGAAGTGGATGTTTTAACCCCAGACAAGCCTTCAATAACTGCAGTCGGGGCCAACTTTTTGGTTACGATAGCACAAGGAACTCTGAGCCAAAACTACACAGCTAAGCCACTCTGGAATTCCTGACCTAATAAAATTGTGTGGGATAATAAATGTTTATTGTTGTTTGAGTTGCTAAACTGTGGGGTCACTTGTTATGCAGCAGTAGATAATTAATACAAAGGGGTTTGTTATAGCAATATCATTTCTTTGAGCTATAGGCTAAAAAAATCCACACAATGTGAACTAACATAATTAATTATTGCTAATGATTTACCAGCTGATAATATGTTTAATTTTGTTGAAAACAAGGTGTCCCAAATACGTGAGGCAAACTCTGGCAAAAGCAGAAGGGAGAAACAGATATCTCTACAATAACAGTTGCAGACTTCAACACACCACTTACATCATTAGAAAGCACAACTAGACAGAAGATCAACAAGGAAACAGAGAACTTGAACAATATGATAAACGAACTGACCTAACAGACAGATGCAGAACAAAACATCCCAAATCAGCAGGCTGTATATTCTTCTCAAGTGCTCATAGATCTTTCTCCAGGATAAACCACAAGGCAGGTCTCAATAAATATAAAAAGATTGAAATTATACAAAGCACCTTCTAGGATCATAATAGAATGAAACTGGAAATCAATAATAGACATGATAGGGGAAAATTTGCAAATGTGTGGAGGCTGAACAACACACTCCTAAATAGTCAGTGGGTCAAAGAAGAAATTGCAAGTGAAATGTGGCCACTCCCTAAGCCAAACTCAGTGTGAAAATGCATTACTTTCCCCCCAGCATGGGCTATGACTCCCAGGGATGAGCCTCCCTGGTGCCAAGGGATTACTACCATTACCAGCTGGTGATGCAACTAGAAAAAGACCTTGAATAAAAGGGGGAAATGATGGGAAGCGGACTTGGCCCAATGGATAGGGCATCTGCTTACCACATGGGAGGCCCACAGTTCAAACCCCGGGCCTCCTTGGCCCATGTGGAGCTGGCCCATGTGCAGTGCTGATGCACACAAGGAGTGCCGTGCCATGCAGGGGTGTCCTCCACATAGGGGAGTCCCATGTGCAAGGAGTGTGCCCTAGGGGAGCCCCATGTACAAGGAGTGTGCCCCATAAGGAGTGCCGCCCAGCACTAAATAAAGTGCAGCCTGCCCAGGAATGGCACTGCACACACAGAGAGCTGACACAACAAGATGACACAACAAAAAGAAACACAGATTCCTGGTACTGCTACAAGGATAGAAGCAGTCACAGAAGAGTGCAGCGAATGGACACAGAGAGCAGACAACGGGGTGTGGGGGGAATTAAATAAATAAATCTTTTTAAAAAATAAATGAAAGGGGGAAATGATAAAGACAAATGAGTTTATATGGCTAAGAGACTTCAAAATGAGTTGGGAGGTCATCAGAGGGGTCATGTTTATGCATGTGTCAGCAGGAACCCAGAGACAGTCAAAGCAGATACAACCCCAGGTACTGGTGTTCCTGAGCGCTATGGAGACACACAGGTTCTACGGTCATGACAGATGGCTCTGGAGTTCAGTGCCTTGTCAGTGGGCTCTGCTTTGGGATCTGTGCTCCTGAGTGTGATGGAGTTGGACTCAGATGTGACCTCTCTACACATGCCTCTTCTGTCACTTTTACTGAACTGTGGTTGGCACAGGGGTTTGTGTATGCTCAGGAGACTTGAATCTCTGGTCTGTCCATGGGCTAGCTGGGCCCTGAGCCTCAGCAGAGTTGCAACACCCACTCTGTGGCTCATTGGACTTACCCAGGTCAGCTTACAGGAAGGTGAGGATAGTCAACCACCACACAGGGAACTGAAAGAGTCTACAGCTGCAAGCAGGAGAATTATATCCATCAGCCACGTGGGATCTAAGCCCCCTCTTGATTTAGAGGTGGAGTGGACAGAGCCATCCCAGGGTACAGGATAGAGGAATATAATATGGATTGGACTGGACTTGCTGGTATCCTACTATAGAACTGTTGTTACTCTAGCAATGGAAGTAATTGTATAATTGATGTGGAGACATGCGGGAGTGCGAGCCACCGTTGCTAAGCCGGCGCGGCAGCAGGCGTGTGCACAGCCTGAAGCCACAGTTCAGGGTGGCTGGAACGGGCGACCACGCCCTCAGCCTGGTACGGGCGAAATGCCCTCAGCCTACCCGGGCAAGATACATCTATAACGGGCGCCTCCTGCTATCTCCCGCCTAGCCTAACATCTGGTCAGCTCTCACTTCCCCTTTCCCCTCCCAAACTCCACCTTCCAATCTGCCTAGAACCGCCCAGCTAATAATCCTTGCCCTTACAAGGCGAAGTCATCAATCCTAGCCTATCACCCTTCGCCCCATCCCCCAGCACTGCTCTCAGCCCCGCCTCCCTCAATACAGTATATATGCCTTGTACTTCCCCAATAAAATCAGACTTGTGCCATCAGCCTGTCTCCGCGGTTTCTTCCTGAATCTCGCGCGCCCTCCACACCTCGGAGCCACCGAGAGAAGTCGCAGAGGCCTCCAGCGGCTCCTCTCCACCCGCCGGCACTGGCGCCCAACGTGGGGCCAAGCAACCCCACCACAGAGGCGCTCCGAAGGTAAGGGCCCCCAGCCCTTTCCCCCGCCCCAGCGTGGGGCCAAGCACCACTGCCTGGAAACAGGTAAGGACTTCGGCCGCCTCGCTCCATAGCTTGGTGGCCCACCGCTCTCCCTACCCCCGTCAGCCCTCACCCTCTTCTAGTAGGCCGAACACCCATGAGCCCCAGCCAGCTTTTCCCCTGTCTCCTTCTCTCACCTCTCTGCGCGTTGTTCCTGGCTCTCCTCTTCGGCAGTTCCCGCCCTCTATTCACTTTCGTCCTTTTCCTCGCGTTCCTATTTGCTCTCCCCCTCCCCTTTCTACTCTTCTAGTAGATATGGGTGGCTGTCTCTCCTCCCGCCAGGCCCCGCAGGTGCGGGTGCTCGCTGGCCTTCTTTTTTTTTCTTTTTTTTTTTTTTTTTTTAGGTGAAGTTCACACCATTTTTTTTTTTTAAAAGATTTATTTATTTATTTAATTTCCCCTCCTCCCCTGGTTGTCTGTTCTTGGTGTCTATTTGCTGCATCTTGTTTCTTTGTCTGCTTCTGTTGTCATCAGCGGCACAGGAAGTGTGGGCGGCGCCATTCCTGGGCAGGCTGCACTTTCTTTTCACGCTGGGCGGCTTTCCTCACGGGCGCACTCCTTGCGCGTGGGGCTCCCCCACGCGGGGGACACCCCTGCATGGCAGGGCACTCCTTGCGCGCATCAGCACTGCGCATGGTCGCTGGCCTTCTTGACACCCACAAGTGCCGCATCTCCGTGAGGCAGCTGCAGGCCTACTGGGACCTCCTACTCCCTTTTAACCCATGGCTGACTACCTGCCACCTCTGGGACCCCGAAACCTACCATATCCTCATCGACCACGTCTCCAATGCTATGGAGCATGAGCGCAAGCGGTTACCCCCCGGCCTCATCCCCACCCTCATCGCCATCCGGGCCTGCCTCCAGGGTGCCGGGCCTCCCGCGGTGGCCCACGCTTGCGAGGTCTCTTGTCCTGATGGCGACTATGAGGAGGATGATACCCCGGACTCCGCTTCGCTCGTTTCAAGATGGCGCACTCCCCCCTTCTTCTTCCCCTCCTCTGCAAGATGGCGCGCTTCCGCCTTCTTCCCTGGCTGAGAAGGGGAAGTGGGGCTACCCCTCTCTTCCCGCCTCCGCTGCCCCGCCTCCTATTCCGCCCTCCACTCCGCCATCTCGGTCGTGCGCGGTTGCTCCCACTCCTCACCTTTATCCTCCTGTTAGCCCTAGGGCCATGGATCATAAAACGGATTGTCCGACTCGTCAAAGTCCAGATTAACTCTGTCACCAGTCTAGCCCCGCAGGTCCGGTACCAGCGACTCCCCACAACCGACACCGCCGAGCCAAGATCCTGTCAGCGCAGCCGACAACCTCGCCAGCCGCAGAAGCCCAGAAAGCCCCACACCTGCCACATTCCCCTCCAAGCCCCCCCACCGAGAGCTCTGACCCGCTATTAAAAACAGAGGGGGAGATGTGGGAGTGCGAACCAACTTTACTAAGCCGGCCGGGCAGCAGGCGTGTGCACAGCCTGAAGCCGCAGTTCAGGGTGGCTGGAACGGGCAACCACGCCCTCAGCCTGGTACGGGCGAAGCGCCCTCAGCCTACCCGGGCAAGATGTATCAGTAACGGGCACCTCCCGCTATCTCCCGCCTAGCCTAACATCTGGTCGGCTCTCACTTCCCCTTTCCCCTCCCCTATTCCGAACCTCTCAGCCAGCCCTCTGCCTAGCAACCGCTTACAATCACCTATCAGGAAGCAGTACCCGCCCGCACCTATCAAATCTCTCCACGCAGTCCCTAACCCTATAAAGCCGTATCCCCTTCCTCAATAAACCAGACTTGTGCCACCAGCCTGTCTCCGCGATTCCTTCCTAAGTCTCGCGCGCCCTCCATACCTCGGAGCCACCGAGAGAAGTCGCAGAGGTCTCCAGCGGCTCCTCTCCACCCGCCAGCAGAGACAGTGGCCATGGGAGTTGCTGAGGGCAGGGAGAGGAAGGAAGCGGTGTGACGTAGGGCATTTGTGAAACTTGGAGTTGTCCTGAATGATATTCCAGGGACAGATGCAGGACATTGTATATCCTGCCATTACCCACTGGATGGACTGGGGAAGAGTGTGAACTACAATGTAAACTATGGTCCATGCAGTGTGGCAGTGCTCCAGGGTGTATTCACCAAATGCAATGAATGTGTCTTACTGATGAAAGGGGATGTTGATGTGGGAGGAGTGGGGAGGTTGGAGTGTGGGGTATATGGGAACCTCCAATATTTTTTATGTAACTTTTTTTGTGATCTATGTATCTTTTTTTAAAAAGACAATAACAAATAAATAAATAAACTACACTGACACTACACTTAACAAACCAATCACATTTAAAGAGACTGAATCAGTCATCAAATATCTCCCACCTAAGAAAAGACTAGGACCAGATGACTTCACAGGAGTATTCTACCAACCATTTTAAGAAGACCTAACACCAATCTTATTTAAACTCTTTCAAAAAATTGAAGAGGAGGGAAAATCACCCAACACATTTTGTGAAGCAAACATCACCCTAATACCAAAGCAAGATAAAGACTCTGCAGGAAAAGAAAATTACAGCCCAATCTCTCCAGTGAACATGGTTGCAAAGACTCTCAACAAAATACTTGCAAATAGAATCCAACAGCACATGAAAAGACTTATACACCATGACCAAGTGGGATTTATTCCTGGTATGCAAGGGTGATTCAACATAAGAAAAATTAATTGATGTAATACACTACATTAACAAATTGAAGGGAAAAAAACACATGATCACCTTAATCAATGCAGAAAAGGCATTTGACAAAATCCGGCATCTTTTCTTGATAAAAACACTTTAAAAAATAGGAATAGAAGAGAAATTCCTCAATATGGTAAAAGGCAAAACTCAAAGCCAACATCATACTCAATGGGGAAAGGTTGAAAGCTTTCTCTCTTAAGATCAGGAATAAGACAAGGATGCCCACTGTCACCACTGCTATTCAATATTGTGCTAGAAGTTCTAGCTAGAATAATAATAAATAAATATTTTAAAAAAATAAAAAATAAATAAATAAATAAATAAATAAAAACAGGTTTACAAACACTCTCCCTTCCCCCATCCCCTATTCCTTGGTAACCCCTAATCTGCTTCCATTTTTCCTAGTACCATTGTTGAAAAGACTACTCTTTCCTCACTGCATGTACTTAGCACCTTTGTTGAAAATCAGTTGACAGTAGATGTATGGGCCTATTTCTGGACTTTCAATGTTCTTTCACTGATTTGTCTGTCTTTATGCTGGTACCATACTATTTTGATTACTATAGCTTCGTAGTACAATAAATTGGGAATGTACCCTTCCACTTTGTTCTTTTTCAAAGTCGTTTTGGATATCGAGGCCCTTGTAGTTCCAGATGCATTTGAGGATTACTTTTTCCGTTTCTGCAAAAAAGGCTCCTGGAATTTTGATAGGGAAGGCATTGAATTTGTATATTGCTTTGGGTAATATTAACATCTTTTTTTTTTTTTTTTTTTTTTAAAGATTTATTTATTTATTTAATTTCCCCCCCTCCCCTGGTTGTCTGTTCTTGGTGTCTGTTTGCTGCATCTTGTTTCTTTGTCCGCTTCTGTTGTCGTCAGCGGCACGGGAAGTGTGGGCGGCGCCATTCCTGGGCAGGCTGCACTTTCTTTTCACGCTGGGCGGCTTTCCTCACGGGCGCACTCCTTGCGCGTGGGGCTCCCCCACGCGGGGGACACCCTTGCGTGGCACGGCACTCCTTGCGCGCATCAGCACTGCGCATGGCCAGCTCCACACGGGTCAAGGAGGCCCGGGGTTTGAACCGCGGACCTCCCATATGGTAGACGGACGCCCTAACCACTGGGCCAAAGTCCGTTTCCCTAATATTAACATCTTAACAATTATTAACTCTTTTCATCCTCATGAACATTCATTTAGATCTGCCATTTATTTAGATCTTTGATTTCCTTCAGCAGTGTTTTGTAGTTCTGGTTGTGCAAATTTTTTGAATCCTTGGTTAAACTTTTTCACAGATATTTTATTTTTTAAAGACTATTGTAAATGGAATTATTTTCTTAATTTCCTTTTTGAATTGTTCATTAATAGTGTTCAGGAAACCTATCAATTTTTGCATGTTGATCATGTACCCTGCCACTATGCTGAACTCGTATTTTAGCGCTAATAGTTTTCTTGTGGATTTCTTCAGATTTTCTAAACAAAGGATCATGTTCTGAGGGTTAATCTGTGCAGAATTGGTAAAAAGATTGTTTGTAAATCTTTGGAAATGAATAGAAATGGTGAATGCATATCATAGTGTTTGTAACTGACAGAGTTATTATATGGGTATGACAGTGGTTGAAAGGGAAAGTCTAAGGACATGTACATTGCTAAAAGGAAAGCTAAAAAATGTAACATGGGACTGTATAACATCTGAAACCTCATGTAAAATACAAGTATGGGTGATATTTAATTTATAAGACTGTTTTTCCAAAATATAAATAAAAATAAACTAGAGAGACAGAAACAGAATAGTAGTTATGTATGGCAGGGGAAGCATAGAGAAATTGAGAAATGATGAGATTTTATTTTTTGTTTTTTGTTTTTTATTATTATTATTATTATTGGAATAATGAAAATGCTGTAAAAATGACTGAAATGATGAAAATACAACTATGTGATTATACTGAATACCAGTGATTGTACACTTTGAATATATTTCTGCTTTATTAATATGTATCAATAAGATTGATTTATTTAAAAAAAAAAGAAGTTCTAGCTAGAGCAATTAGACAAGAAAAATAAATAAATAAAAGGCATCCAAACAGGAAAAGAGGAAGTAAAACTCACTATTCACAGATGACATGATCCTATATTTAGAAAATTCTGAAATGTGTAGGACAAAGCTACTTGAGCTAATAATGAGTTCAGTAAAGTGGCAGGAAACAAGATCAACACACAAATAATAGCAATATTTTTGTACACTAGTATTGAACAATCTGAGAAGGAAATCAGGGAGAAAAATCCACTTATATTAGCAACAAGATGACTCAAATACCTAGGAATCAATTCAACCAAGGAAGTACAAGACTTATATTTAGAAAACTACAAAACAATGCTAAAAGAAATCATTGAAGACCTTAACAAATGGAAAGATATTTTGTGTTCATGAATTGTAAGACTAAATAGCATGAAGATGTCGATCCTACCCAATATGATTTATAGATTCAATAAAATACCCATTAAAATTCCAACATCCTTCTTTACAGAAATAGAGAAGGCAATTATCAAATTGATTTGGAAGGGAAAATGCACCCAAATAGCCAAAAGCATTCTAAAAAAGAAGAGCAACGTGGGAGGAATTTCACTCATGCCTGACACTGAGACATGTTACAAAGGTACAGTGGTCAAAACAGCATGGTGGGAAGTGGATGTGGCTCAATCAGTTGGGCTCCTGTCTACCATATAGGGGGCCCTGGGTTCACTTTCCAGGGCCTCCTTGTGCAGGCAGGCTGATCCACACTGGCAGAGAGCTGACAGCCTGCGCCTGTGGAGAGCTGGCGCAGCAAGATGATGCAAACAAAGGGAGACAAGCAGACACAGAAGAACACACAGCAAATGGACACAGAAATCAGACAGCAAGCAAGTAGCAAGGGGGGGAGGGGATAAATAAATAAAATAAACAAATCTTAAAAAAAAACAAAACAGCATGGCATTGGCATAGAGATAGACACATCCACCAGTGGAATAGAATTAAGAGTCCAGAAATAAATCCTCACCTCTACAGTCAATTGGTTTTCTTTTTGTTGTTGTTGTTTTTAAAGACTTATTTATTTATTTCTCTCCCCTTCCCTGCCCCCTCCCCAGTTGTCTGCTCTCTGTGTCCATTCGCTGTGTGTTCTTCTGTGTCCGCGTGTATTCTTTTCAGAGATACCTGGAATCCGTGTCTTTTTTTGTTGTGTCATTTTGCTGCGTCAGTTCTCCATGTGTGTGGCGCCATTCCTGGGCAGGCTGCACTTTTTTCACTTTTTTTGCTCTGGGCAACTTTCCTTAGAGGGTGCACTCCTTGTGCGTGGGGCTCCCTATGCGGGGGACACCCCTGTGTGGCATGACACTCCTTGAGCGCATCAGCACTGCACATGTGCCAGCTCATCAATGGGTCAGGAGGCCCTGGGTTTGAACCTTGGACCTCCCATGTGGCAGGCGGATGCCCTATCCATTGGGCCAAATCTGTTTCCCTCAGTTGGTTTTTGACAAACTTACCGAGTCCATGTTAATGGGACAGTCTCTTCAAAAAATGGTGCTGGGAAAACTGGATATGCATGAACAAAAAAATGAAAGAGGACCCTTATCTCACTCCCTATACAATAATCAACTCAAAATGGATCAAAGACATAAATATAAAAGCCAGGACCATAAAACTACATGGTAGGGAAAATGTAGGGAAACATCTTAAAATCTTGTGGTAAGTGGTGGCTTCTTGGATCTTACACCAAAAGCATGAGCAACAAAAGAAAAGATAGATTAATGGGACTTCCTCAAAAGTAAACACTTTCGTACCTCACAGGACTTTGTCAAAAGGGTGAAGAGGCAGCCTACTCAATGGGAGAAAATATTTGGAAATCACATATCTGATATGGGTTTAACATCCATGATATAGAAGAGATGCTACATCAGTGTGTAGAGACCCACAAAATGAATGGGAAAGGTGTTGGACTCCCATCCTAGGGAGGGCCCCTATGTTCTCAAACAGAGGGATGGGGGTTACTTGAGAGCATCAGTGGTGCCTAATATTAAGGGAGGACAGACCAGTGTGTCAAGCCCTCAGTGAAGATGCAAGTAACTATGAATCTTGTTCTTCAAGGAGTGAAGCCTGGTGGTCCCCATAGGCCCAAAGGGGAGGGGGAGGGAGGAATAAAAGAGATGGAACAAGATATTTTGAATGTGATGGAAGTGTCCTGCATGGTCTTGCAATGATGGATACAGGCCACGCTAAATGTTATCAGATCTTATTAAAGTATATGGTCCAAAATGTAAAACAGAATGTGAGCATTAACATGAATAGTAGATATGTTTCAATATGTGTGTATCAATTGTAACAAATGTATCATATACATATAAAATGTTATTGATGGGGGAAAGAGGAAGAGGGGGAGGATGTTAGGTATATAGGAATCCTCTGTATTTTGTATGTGACTTTACTGTGACCTAAAACTTCTTTGAAGAAAAAATGAGGGAAAAAAAAGTAAGTGGGGGAATAAATGGAAGAAAATGTCACTGTACATACAGGACAACGTCTTACAGTAATGAAAGGCAAATGTAAAAAAAAAAAGTTTTTTTCTTCAAATATTTTTTCACTATTTTTTAATACTCTAATTTTAAAAAATAGTTATTTTTATTTTTTATTATTTTACTTCTTATGCATAAAACTATCATTACTATTTCATTTTCTTTTTAATTGTATGAGGCTATTTTATTGGTTCCATTTTTAAAGAGGTTTTAGATCACAGAAGGGTTACAACTGTGTCAGGGAAGGATCATTGATGTGGGGTATCAGTGAGGGGGGATACCTGGGAGGAAGTCCACCTGAATATACATAGCATATAAATGTGTTCAAGTGTTCATGGGGCATTGTGGGCATTGTCACGGGGAGTGGAGATTCACACAATAACTTAAAAAAATATCAAATTCCCATCCTGGGGAGCTCTGCTACATTCTCTAATGGACCAACAAGAATGCCCCAAGTATAGGGACAACGACATTGAAGGAGGATGGTTCATTGAAGGACCCTTGATATTGATGACTATGCTTATGAACCTTTGATCTTGAAATTGAAATTTAGCCTACTGACATAGGGTACCTAAGATTTACTTACAGGGAGCCTCCTTATTCCTCAAATGTGGCCTCTCTCTAAGCTGACCTCAGCATATAAAAACAATAACTTCCCTCCAGTGTGGGACATGACTCCCAGGAATGAGCCTTCCTGGCACTGAGGGACTGTTACCAAATACCAACAAGCAATGCATCTGGAAAAAAAAAAAGACCTTGACCAAAAGGGGGAAAAACTAAAGACAAATGAGTTTGTATGGCTAAGAGACTTCAAAGTGAGTCAGGAGGCCATCCCAGAGGTAGGGCTTATGCACATCTCAACAGAATCACATTGACAGCCAAAGTAGATACTACCCCAAACAGTGAAGCTCCTCAGGGATATGGAGACATCCAGACACTGTATCAGGGCAGATAGCTCAGGAATTTGTCCCTTTGCCAGTGGGCCTAATCTGGTATTTATGCTCCCCAGTGTGACTGAATTAGACATAGAAGTGGCTTCCCTATGCATGAATCTTCTGTCCTTCTATTTGAACCTATAATTAGTACTAGAGTTGGTAGGTATACACCCAAGAGACTTAAATCTTTGGGCTGTTCATGTACCAGCTGAGTCCTGAATCTCAATAGAGTTGCAACACCTACTCTCCAGTTCAATGGACTCACCCAGGGCAAATAACAGGGAGGAGATGATGGACAAACAACATACCAAGGAACCAAGAGTGCCTACAACTGCAAACAAGAGAGTCCCATCCATCATTTATATGGGATTGAAGCCCCCTCAGTTAATGGTGTAGGGGCATCACCATCCCAGAGTCCTCAGGACTGGGGAAATGAACTATGGACTAAAATAAACTTACTAATATTCTGCTATAGACTTATTGCAATTCTAGCAATGAAGAAATACCACTGTTGTGGAGGCAGTGACCCATGGATGTTCTGGGGTTAGGGAGAGGGAAAAACAGGTATAATAGGAGGACATTCTCAAGACTTGGGAATCATTCTTAATGACATTACAATGACAGATACAGGCCACTATATACCTGGCCATAACCAACAGAGTTGAATGGGAGAGAGTGTAACCTACAATGTAAACTATAATTCATGCTTAGTGGAAGTGCTCCAAAATGTGTTTATCAATTGCAATGAATGTACCACACTGATGAAAGATGTTGTTAATGTGGGAAAATGTGGGAGGTGTGGGGAGCAGGGCATATAGGAATCCCCTATGTATTCTCTGTAACATTTATGTAAACGAAATAACTTAAAAAATAAAAAAGTGAAAAAAAAAAAGAGAAGCTGCAACTCAACAATAAAAAGACAAGTGGCCCCCCCAAAAAATGGGCAAAACGTTTGTCCAAAGAAGAAATACAAATAGTGAAAAAACACATGAAAAAATGTTCATCATCACTAGTGACTATGGAAATACAAATTAAAGCTACTATTAAAATGACCACTATTTTTAAAAAAACAAAAACTACAAGTTTTGGAGAGGTTGTGGAGAGATAGGAACACTTATTCATTGTTAGTAGGAATGCAGAATGGTACATTCAATGTGGAGGACTGTTTGGCAGTTCTTAAAGAAGCTGAATATGATCTGCCGCTAGACTGGGTAATATCACTACTCAGTATATGCCCAGAAGAACTGAGAGGAGTGACACGAACAGACACCTGCACACTGATGTTCACAGCAGTATTATTCATGACTGCCCATAGATGAAAACAGCCCAGGTGTCCATCAGCCAATGAATGGGTAAACAAACCGTGGTGTATACACACCATGGAATATTATGCAACTGAAGATGAAGATGTGAAGCATATGACAACATGGATGAACCTGGAGGACTTTATGTTGAGTGAAGCAAGCCAGACACAGAAGGACAAATACTGTAAGACTGTGCTATTGGCAGTGGACTTGGCCCAGTGGTTAGGGCGTCCGTCTACCACATGGGAGGTCCACGGTTCAAACTCCGGGCCTCCTCGACCCGTGTGGAGCTGGCCCATGCGCAGTGCTGATGCGTGCAAGGAGTGTTCTGCCATGCAGGGGTGTCCCCCGCATAGGGGAGCCCCACGCGCAAGGAGTGCGCATCATAAGGAGAGCCGCCCAGTGCGAAAGAAAGTGCAGCCTGCCCAGGAATGGTGGCGCACACATGGAGAGCTGATACAGCAAGATGATGCAACAAAAAGAAACACAGATCCCCGTGCCGCTGACGACAACAGAAGTGGACAAAGAAGACGCAGCAAATAGACACAGAGAACAGACAACCGGGGTGGGGGGGGGAAGGGGAGAGAAATAAATAAATAAATAAATAAATAAATAAATCTTAGGGAAAAAAAAGACTGTGCTATTATGAACTAAATATACTGTGTAATCTAATGGATTTAATAGTGAGAATGTGGGTCCCCAGAAAATAGAATGAGGTTAGAGAGTAGAAAGCTGAGAGTTAACTTGTGCAGAATTGGTAAAAAGATTGTGTGTTAATCTTTGGAAATCAATGGAAAAGGTGAAAGCACAACATAATTTATAACTAGCAGAGCTACTATACGGGCATGACAGTGGTTGAAAAGGGAAGTCTAAGGTCATGTGTAAAAGGAAAGCTTTAAAAAATGTAACATGGGGGAAACGGACTTTGGCCCAGTGGTTAGGGCGTCCGTCTACCATATGGGAGGTCCGCGGTTCAAACCCCGGGCCTCCTTGACCCATGTGGAGCTGGCCGTGCGCAGTGCTGATGCGCGCAAGCAGTGCCGTGCCACGCAAGGGTGTCCCCCGCGTGGGGGAGCCCCACGCGCAAGGAGTGAGCCCGTGAGGAAAGCCGCCCAGCGTGAAAAGAAAGAGCAGCCTGCCCAGGAATGGCGCCGCCCACACTTCCCGTGCCGCTGACGACAACAGAAGCGGACAAAGAAACAAGACGCAGCGAATAGACACCAAGAACAGACAACCAGGGGAGGGGGGGAAATTAAATAAATAAATAAATCTTTAAAAAAAAAAAAAAGTAACATGGGACAGTATAGCATAGTAAACCTCATGTGAAATATGAATGTGAGCAATATTGCTAATATGACTGGTTTTCTTTGGAACAGAACAAATGTATGTTAATGCTACAAGATGTTAATATCAGGCAAAATAAACCCACACGTGCTAAATGAAAGAAAAGGTACACAGGCGGCGGACTTGTCCCAGTGGTTAGGGTGTCCGTCTACCACATGGGAGGTCTGCGGTTGAAACCCCGGGCCTCCTTGACCCATGTGGAGCTGGCCCATTCGCAGTGCTGATGCGCGCGCAAGGAGTGCCGTGCCACGAAGGGGTGTCCCCCGCGTATGTGCAAGAAGTGCACCCCATAAGGAGAGCCGCCCAGCGCGAAAGAAAGTGCAGCCTGCCCAGGAATGGCGCTGCACACACGGGCACCTGACACAACAAGATGAAGCAACCAAAGAGAAACACAGATTCCCGTGCCGCTGACAACAACAGAAGTGGACAAAGAAGATGCAGAAAATAGACACAGAGAACAGACAACCGGGGTGGGGAGGGGGAGAAAATAAATAAATCTTTTAAAAAAAAGGTACACAAAGTGCTACATGTTATATGACTCCATTTATATAAAATGTAAATATGAATCAATTTATAAAGATGTAATTAGATTAGTGGTTATGTAGGGCTAGAGAAGGAATGCTAAGGGGTGTGGATTTTTCCTTTTGGAGTAATGAAATTGTTCTAAAATTTATCGTGGTGATGAACGCACAACACTGTGATTATACTAAAAGCTATTGATCATACACTTTGGATAGATTGTATGGTATGTGAATATATCTCAATAAATTTTTAAAATAAGAAAATATAGTGGATTCCCATATACCCCATCCCCTCCCCATTTCCCCTATTAATAATACCTTACATGAGTGTGGTACATTTGCTACAATTGATGAGTAAATATTGAAGCATTGCTACTAACCAAGGTCTGTAGTTTACATTATGGTTTACACTTTTTTTTGTCTTTATTTTTTTAATGTTTCATTAAAAAAAAATGAGGTCCCCAAATACCCCCCACCCCCCACCCCCCACTCCTCCCATAACAACAACCTCCTCCATCATCATGGGACATTCATTGCACTTGGTGAATACATCTCTGAGCACTGCTGCACCACATGGTTAATGGTCCACATTACAGTTTACACTCTCCCCCAGTCCACCCAGTGGGCCATGGGAGGACATACGATGTCCAGTAACTGTCCCTGCAGTACCACCCAGGACACCTCCAAGTCCTGCAAATGCCCCCACATCACATCTCTTCTTCCCATTCCCACCCTCAGCAGCTACCATGTCCACTTTCTCCATCAGTGCTACATTTACTTTCATTACTAATCACATTATTTCTAGAATAGAGTATCAGTAAGTCCACTAGTCTATACTCTATTCCTCCATTCTGTGGACCCTGGGATGGTTATGTCCACTCCACCTCTGTATTGAGAGGGGGTTTCAATTCCACTTGGATGCTGGATACAATTCTCCTGTTTGCATTTGTAGGTACTCTTGGCTCCCTGGTGTGGTGGGTGACCTTCTTCACCTCCATGTTAGCTGAGTGGGGTAAGTCCAATAAACCAGAGTGTAGGAGTTGCAAGTCTGGTGAGGCTCAGGGCCTGGCTATCACATGGTCAGTCCAGAGATTCAGGTCCCCTGGGTATACATTAAACCCCAGCACCAACTACAGTTCCGGTAAAAGTAACAGGAAAGACTTGTGGACAAAGATCACATCTAAGTCCAGCTCCATCACACAGAAACACAAATTCCAAAGTAGGGCCAACTGACATGGCACGGAACTCCATCTGCCATGACCATAGAACCTGTGGGTCTCTGTAGCCCTCAGAAGAACCAATACCTGGGGTTGTATCTACTTTATCTGTCTCTGGGACTCTGTTGAGGTGTGCATAAGGGCGACCCCTTTGATAACCTCCCGGCTCTTTTTGGAGACTCATAGCCATATAAACTAATTTGTCCTTTCCATTTCCCCCTTTTATTCAGGTCAAAAAGCATTTTTAACTCCTGGTATTATATGTAGGCCGAGATATTCTGCTGGTCTGAGTTGACCCTTTTATTATGGTTTATACTTTGCAGCATACAATTTTATAAATTTTGACAAAAATGTATAGTGGTCTGTATCCATCATTGCAAAATAATGCAGAACAATTCCAATGCCCTATGTTCCAACTATTCTTCCTTCCGCCTCCCCTCAGAACCTCTGGTAACCACTATCTTTATACCAGTGTTGTAGATTCTTCCGTTACTACAATAATAATGTGTACTTTGGTCCATGTTTGTATTTCCCCCTTATGTTTGTTCATTCCTCAGTCGTGAGGATTTGGGGACAGTGATGCCAACTCTACTTCAGATTGAGAGGGAGCTTAGATCTTATGGGGCAAATGGAAGGAAGTGTTTTGCTTGCAGTTGTAGATACTCTTTACTTTTTGGGATGGGGGTTATCCATCATCATTTAGTTTGTTGTCCTGGGCAAGTCTGATGAACTGGAGACTTGGCTGCCATCTGACAAGATTTATCCACCAGAGCTGGTCTGAGCAGGCAGCCTGGCTGCAAGGTCCGTGTTATCTGCCTATGTCCAGCTGGTCTGAGGAGTCAGGTATGCAGTTCGCCAAGTCCTACACATTCCTTGGCATGTTGTCATCAGAGACAAGGGGGATTTGCAGCATGGGGTGAGAGGATAAGTACAGGACACTAGGATCATACAAGGTATAGAACCCGGTTCCCTCTCTTCTTAGCTAAGTGGCTCTGGACATTTAACTTCACCCTCTGGGCCTCAATTTCCCCATCTGTAAAGTGGGGACCACAACTGTCCCTTCTTTTCTTGGTGTTGGGGGGGCACTCAGTAAGCTGATGCATATAGCATTGCATACAGTAAGAGCTCAGGAAGAGCCAGCTGCTGTGATTATTACCTCTTGACCTTCGCAACATTCCTGTGGAATTTACAACTCAGGAGAGACTGTTTAGGCCACTAGTATTTGAGAGGAAGTATTTGTTGTCTCTAAGTATTGTGGAGGGCACTGAAGCACTCAATGGTGTTTAGATCTGGAATTACAAGAGCTCAATAAGCGGAATTTATGACAAAATATTAACCCAAAATACACACAGTATTCTGTAAATAACAAGTAGATTGGCATCAAAGCAATGGATGTGCATCCAAATCTTCAGCATCCCCACTGCCCTCCATCTACTCCTTCTCCCTAGTGCCCCCGCCTCCTTCCTGTCATAGTTGGCCCAGCCCCTAATTCAGTTTCTACCTTGGAATAACTGTCAAATTCCCTTCTACCATCTTCTCTCTCTTGGAGTACTGCTGCAGCCCCAATACAAGGCTGGAGTGGTCTGGGCAATCAATGCCAATGCCCTCCCATGACTCCTTCAGCCCCAGGAGAAATGCCCTCTCTCCAGTAAGGCCCCATGTGGCTTGGCTTCTTTCTACTGCTCCAGGCTCCCCTCTCCCACCCCAGCAGACTTAGTCGCATAGAGCTTCCTATGTGCCCAGCTCCCACTTACCCATTGCACATGCTACCCCCTGCCTGGAGCCTTCATCCTGACCACCTTCACTCCACCCCTACTCACTTGTATTGGGCAACTTATACTCATTTCTTTAGGTCACAACCTAGATAAGAAGAACAGCTTTCCGTTACCAAAGGTTGGGAGAGGTGTCTCCTTTGCGTGTTCCACATCACAGCACTGACCACGTTGGGCATAAACACTCTGCTTGACCATCTGTTTCCTCCAGTAGACTGAGAGCTTGGTGAGGGCAGGCATTGTCTTTCCCAGCATCCAGTACTGTGTCTCTCTCCACTCTCTACCATGTGAAATATTATATTTTCAGTTCCCCAAACTGGCCTGCTGAAAGTAGGACACTCTACTCTTTGCCTTTTCCTTGGCTAACCCCTTGAGCTTCCAGTTGAGACAAAAGTCTTTACTGCTCCATGGCTGCTGTGCGACTCCCACCCTTTAGTATTGGTCTTTGTCCCTTTGTCTGCCTCCCCCCATATACTAAGACCTCTGAGAAAGCAGGGGCCTAGCCTTTCTCCTTACTTGCTGTCTTCCTATGATTCAGCATGGGGCCTGGCATAGAGCATGTTGAACGAAAAATGAACTTCTGGGTTTGATTGCGATACTGATCAAAGTAGGGGTTCTCTGTCCAAGGTGCTCAAATGACCAATTCCTGAAACAACAGGGTTTCAAAGGGAGAGTTTATTGGGAAGTGCAAAGCGAGGAGATCAGATGGCCTATATGGGCCTAAAATCTGCCTCTCCAAACTCCAGAAATAGATAGTTTTATAGTACCTAAAGACAGGCAGGTTTATGATAAGGAGTATAATGGTTTGAGATGATGAGGGGGCTATCTAGGGATCACAAGACTTCACAGTTGTAGAACAGAAAAAGGGGTACAAATGCAGCCAGTCTTGAGTTATCATGAGGGTTTTACAATCACAAGATGTAGAGTATTGGGAAGCAGACATGGCTCAACTGATAGAGCATCGGTCTACCATATGGAGGGCAGGGTTCGATCCCCAGAGCCTCCTGACCCATGTGGTGAGCTGGCCCACACACAGAGCTGTGGTGCACAAGGAGTGCTATGCCATGGAGGGGCATCCTCACGCAGGGGTGCCCCACGAGCAAGGAGTGCACCCCACAAGGAGAGCCACCCCACGTGAAAAAAGTGCAGCCCACCCAGGAGGGGTGCCACACACACAGAGAGCTGATGCAGCAAGATGACGCAACAAAAGAGACGCAGTTTCCAAGTGCTGCTGGATAATGCAAGCGGACGCAGAAGAACACACAGCAAATGGACGCAGAGAGCAGACAATGGGGGGAAGGGGAGAGAAATAATTAAATCTTAAAAAAAAAAGATACAGAGTATAGATTATGTAGTTACACAATCATTAAAGATCAAGGTGTCAGGGTTACAGTTCAGTAAGTTTCAGTTGTTTCAGGTATTTACTTTTGGCTATTCTCTAGTATATTAGAAAGTAAAAGAGCATCTATGTAATAATCCAGTAACTATAATCAAACTTTAAAAAAATATATTGAGTTCCAGAAGTTCTTTATATATTCTTTTTATTTTTTACTTGTTCATGTTTAAAGAAGCTTTAGATTACATACCTATTACATCAAAAATACGGGAGATTCCCATTTATCCCACTCCCACCCCCTCATTTGTTAACTCTTGGTTACAACTGTACACTCCAGGGTAGGGTGCCTTGGTACCTCTGTATCCCCAGTGTTCAGCCTAGGGCCCGGCCCCTAGTGCGCTCAGTAACTGTTTCCGAAAGAAGGCAGCAGGTGGGCCGACATCCTCAAGGAGCTTCTGAACTTCAGAAAGGAGAAACGCTCATTATAGCTCCAGGGAAAGAGGGAAGGGGATGACAAGGCAGTATCAAGGGCGCTACGAAGCTCTTAAGAAATCAACACCGTAAAAGCTAGAGGTGGGAGCGGGGAAGAAGGTTCAGCGCCACTCAAAAAGATGCCGGCCCTCTCACCAATGCGACTGCAGTAAGGGGCCGGTCCGCGGGGCGGAAGTGACGCCACCGCCGGAAGCCGGCCTGGCGCTCCGCCGTCTAGGGGTCTCGAGCGGCGGCTGCCGGCGGACTGAGTTGGGGCTATGCCGCCCGGTAGGTGGCTTCGGAGCGCCGCCGCCCTCCTTCTGCTACTGACGGCCCAGATGGTCACGGCCTTCGAGCCCATCAGCGTGGGCATAGCTATCGGGACAGCGTCAGCACTCGCAGGCTATTTGTCTTACACCGATCTTTACTGCCGCTTCGCCGAGTGTTGCCGTAAAGAGCAGCCGCTCAACGCCTCGGGTACGGCAGGCGCGCGCGGGCTGTCGGGACCGCTCGGGAAGGACGCGGGTTCGAGTCCCGACTCCGAATCCCAACCCCGAATCCCAACCCTGGCATGCGCCGGGTACCGAGTAGGCACTGCGCAGACAGCGGTCGTCTTGATTTGGAGTGGGAGGGAGGACGGATGCGGGCGGCATAGGAATTTTTCCCATTCGCAAGCCCCAGAGGGGGGAAACTCGGTCTGGATCTCCAGCGCGCAGTGCGGAGAGAAGGGATGGAGGGAAGAGTTGACAGGGCCCGACTCCAGGCCTGGAAGCAGTGCCTCCTGAAAGATTCTCCAGATCGTGGG
The DNA here is from genome assembly GCF_030445035.2 of Dasypus novemcinctus. Lineage (NCBI taxonomy): Eukaryota > Metazoa > Chordata > Mammalia > Cingulata > Dasypodidae > Dasypus > Dasypus novemcinctus. Next base: position 87,388,208 of record NC_080680.1, on the reverse strand, counting down.
GCTTTGCCCAAGTACCTTTCTGAATGTTCGGATTTCTTGGGATTCTAGTAAGAAGAAACTGAAAGTAGCTTGGCCAGTCTTTCTGTGCTCTGTCAACCCTATTAAGTAATTTTATCTGTGCAACATCCGCCCAGTAAGCCCGCATTTGGCCCTTGATTTTCTTACAAGCCAGACGGAGTGTCTGGGGAAATAGCTTACAGCTCAGTCAAGAGATGGTTTATCTTTGGATGAATGAACAAGACTGGCATCCACATAATGCATTTTCTTGAAAGTGGCATCATTTGACTCCCCAAACCATTGTTCAGGCTCAGCTTTGGTCCTGGGGTTTAGCAGAAACTCTGGTGGATCACTCATTAATCTGTGCTTTCTCTTTTGCCAGCTGCTTTTCTGCATTTTTAACATGTATTTTTCTCTCTCTTCCTGGGCTGCCTCCTGCAGCCCTCAAGCTGGACTTGGAGGAGAAGCTGTTTGGACAACATCTGGCCACAGAGGTGATCCTCAAAGCACTGACTGGCTTCAGGAACAATAAAAATCCCAAGAAACCACTGACCCTTTCCTTACATGGCTGGGCTGGCACAGGCAAGAATTTCGTCAGCCAAATTGTGGCTGAAAATCTTCACTCAAAAGGCCTGAAGAGTAATTTTGTACACCTGTTTGTATCAACTCTGCACTTCCCTCATGAGCAGAAGATGAAACTGTACCAGGCAAGAGAGTTGACTATTCTTTCATCCATGGGCTACTCAGACTGGTGACTTGCTCTCTAACTCAGGCCTCTGCTACTATTTTCTTTGTGTTTCAATATCCCCAGGTGCTCCTGAGTCAAGGCACACTTACCCTGCATAATACTTTGCCATTTGCCCTTCAAAACCCTCCTACAACTTTTTCCTCACTTAATCCAAAAATAATACAGTGGGGTAGGTGATGTTATTTCCAATAAAAGATGGAGCCAAGAGAGGCGAGGTAACTTGCTCCTTACAATCCTGGTGACCTTGTGGCAGAGCAGAAACTTGAACCCAAGTCTCCTAACTCCCAGTTCACACCATAGCCATGTTCTTCAGAGAATGAGTGCATTCAACATTCTCATCAGAGCAGATGGTGTTAAGCAGGGTAGTCGTAAATAATTTGCTTGGACTTGGCTTCATTTAATGTTCTACACCTATTGTGCAGCCTCAGCTTGACCTCTACATTTGCCAGTGTAGACAAGAGAACTTTTCCCCCAAAATAGCTTTTTTGTCGCTTTGTTCCTCCCATCCTTCAATTCCTTGGTATTGCTTTCTTTCTTTAAAAGAAAGACCCAAAGAATTGAACCTTGAGACCATGTTTCCTTCTGAGATGTTTTTTCCACATTTAATTTACACTCAGTTGTCTGGTAGAGTTAATTTTCATTTAGATGAATGATGTCCTTATAAAAGTTAATATTCTTACTGTTAGGTGGGTACTGGAATAAGAAAAAGAAACTTAACTGGATAAGGAAGTGAAAGTGGCTACTTGCCATACAAATTTTAAGTTGGAAGAAGATTGCCCCTAAAAGAAGGAATACTTCTCGTTTTCCACATTCTTTCCTAGACCTCTAGAAATACAGTAAGATAGGTGCCCATGCCTTTGGGTGTGTGCATGGGGGTGGGGGTTTGCTGTCTCTGCTCTCCATGTTTTAGGGTTGAGGGTTTGTTGTTTGGTATCTTTGTGTTTGATTCAAGAAAGAGCATAGGAACAAATACTTGTCATCTGGGTCACCTGTTTTGTTCATTGCACAAGTAGAAGGCATTGGTTTTGGGCACTGTGCAGATCTTAATCTAGTTTATTATTGCTCAGTTGTGCTAAAATTGAGATTTCACTCCACAATGAGATGAGAATTATGGATTGGTTAAAAGTGAATGATAAATATTCATTTACCTTGTATCTCTTATATCTTTAAAAAGTCACATTTAGCCTGTCATTTGAATTAGGAAAAATTTTTTTTGCATTTTAGCAACTATCTCACTGCCAATTTCCACTTTTTTAGATAAGGTTTTGAAAAGCTATTATCCTATGGATGTTTGTATGTAGTTTTCTAAGAGTTCTTTTTTAAACCCCAGAGAGCAATGAATTTTCATCTTTCAGAGCATGAGGAGCATGCTTCTGCTTCCCCTGGCACATCCTTTGAGGCTCCACATCCCATTTCTTCTTTTATGGTTGGTCTAGGACCAGTTACAGAAATGGATTCGGGGTAACGTGAGTGCATGTGCAAGTTCTGTTTTCATATTTGATGAGATGGATAAATTGCACCCTGGGATCATCGATGCAATCAAGCCATTTCTAGACTACTATGAACAGGTTGACGGAGTGTCTTACCGGAAGGCCATCTTCATCTTTCTCAGGTCAGCAGGAAGTGATTGCTTGGGCTGAGAAGGGAGGCTGGCGCATAAGCCCTTTATTCTCTCAGTGTCGGAATGAGGTCCTGGTGACCAACAGCATTCTGTTTACCAGTGACAAAAATTCCAGTCTGGCCAAAATGACTTGCTCACTTCTTTTACTTTTGGGTTGTTACTGTCAGCATGGCACAGAGTGCTGGCAGGAGAAAATGCGTTTAAGAAATAATGACTTGGTAACAGGCAGTTTCATTAACTGCACATGTGGTTTCTGAGTGTTATAAAAAGCCAAAGCATTATCCCAGCAATTCTGAAGAAACAGACTTAAGCTCCTTGAGGGCAGACACTAACTCTTCTTTGTTAGTAGCACTTAGTCAATATTCTTTGATTAAGAATAAACCTGGGAATGGGTGTAGCTCAGTGGTTGAGTGCCTGCTTCCCACATACAAGGTCCTGGGCTCAATACCTGGGATGGATGGATGGGTAGGTAAGTAGGTAGGTAGATAGGTAGGTAGGTAGGTAGGTAGATAGATAGATAGATATGCTTTAAAGCAAAGAGACTATGGGGTGCAGTCGTGCTCAGAGATGTACTTACCAGGTGTAATGGATGTGTCACGATGAAGGGAGAGAGTGTTGCTGTGGGGGGAGTGGGTGGTGGGGGCGGTGGGGTTGAATGGGATCTCATATTTTCTGAATGTAAGTTTTAAAAATAAATAAATAATTTAAAAAATAAAATAAAGCAAAGAGAACTTAAAAAAAATGATGGATAGACTGATATGGGAAATGTGGCAAAATGTTGAAAGTTGGATCTGGGTATTTGGGTGGGTGGGATATACTGGAATTTTCTGTATAGGTTTTGTATTACTTTTGCACCTGTCTTGTAAGTTTGAAATTCTTTCAAAATAAGTTTAAAAAAATAATAAACCTTAGAGCAGGTACATTTCCTTCCTAAATTGACAGAAAAGACTTAATGAACATATGATTTTAATCTTTTTTTCTTTGTCAAACTCAGCAATGCAGGCGGGGACCTAATAACTAAGGCGGCTCTTGACTTTTGGAGGGCAGGAAAAAAGAGGGAAGACATTCAACTGAAAGACCTGGAACCTGTGCTGTCTGTTGGAGTCTTCAATAATAAACACAGTAAGTCTCCTCAGAGCAAGGAGCCTCTTAATTCTGCCAGTAGACCTGTCTTCTCTTTCCTTGAGTATTTCACAAAGCCAAGTAGTCCTGCTTAGCCTTGTGGCTTTGCTGAAATGGGGACTTTTTTCCTCAGGCCAGTCTATAGAAGCCAGGTAACAAGAGTATCGTACTGATTCTTTTTTTTTTATTTGTTGTCTGCTTTCTGTGTCCGTTCGCTGTATGTTCTTATGTTCTTCCGTGACCACTTCTATCCCTATCAGCGGCACCGGGAATCTGTTTCTTTTTGTTGTGCCATCTTGTGTCAGCTCTCCGTGTGTGCGGTGCCATTCTTGGGCAGGCTGCACTTTCTTTTGCGCTGGGCAGTTTTCCTTACGGGGCACACTCATTGTGCGTGGGGCTCCCCTACGCGGGGGACAGCCCTGCATGGCACGGCATTCGTTGTGTGCATCAGCATTGCACATGGACCAGCTCCACACAGGTCAAGGAGGCCCGGGGTTTGAACCACAGACCTCCCATGTGGTAGGCGGACGCCCTATCCATTGGGCCAAGTCCGCTTCCCCCTACTGATTCTTAAATCAGGTTTATTTCACACTTGAAAAAGAGAATCTCTTGAGGGGTAAAGATGTAAAGAATATACTGTGGGCCCTGACTAAAATGGCCTCTTGTAAGAGCAGGTGATATGATGGGCAAGAAACCCAGCTGTGTCTTGTTTCACAGGTGGTCTGTGGCGCAGTGGACTGATAGACAGAAATCTCATCGATTACTTTATCCCTTTCCTGCCTCTGGAGTACAGACATGTGAAAATGTGTGTCAGGGCAGAAATGAAGGCCCGTGGTTCTGCCATAGATGAAGACATTGTCACAAGAGTTGCAGAGGAAATGACGTTTTTCCCAAAAGATGAGAAAATCTACTCAGATAAGGGCTGCAAGACTGTGCAGTCACGATTAGATTTTCATTGAGCTCTTATCCAAATGGGATAAGAGGCAACTGGGAGACTCAGGAAGCCAGGGGCCTTGCCTTTTGGAAACACTTTTGAACCCCTTCTCTGGGATTTGCACATTTGCTCCTGTGGACTTTCAGGATCTGGAAGAGTTGATTTAAAAAGACGCTCATCTGTCGAGTGCACTTGTCATTTTACAACATGACAGAAATCCAACTGTTAACTGCAGTTGAAGGTGAGCTTTTAAAATCTCCTTCAAATTTACTGCTCCTGATGTTGACAAAAGTGCCTTGAAATCAGCTGTGTGAATGAAGCCCTCGGATTGTTTCTGACCCTATGGCACCCACACCTTAGAACTACTGTTATAACTAAAAGGGTGTAAGGGCCCTGCTGCAATCTGCCTGCCAAAAACATTCTTCTGTCCTATTTTTCTATACAGAGAGCACTAGCTGCCTTGAGATTTTCAGGTAGAAGTGGTGGCACCTGCAGGTGGGGACACTCAGGTGAGAGGAGGGCCTGCACCCTAAGCACCTTGAGCTCTCGACCTGGCATGAGCTGTGTGTGGGCTTCAGTGGAGGAGGAGGACAGGCAGGCCCTTTCAGCCTGTCCACTCCTCTGGCTGCACACTGCAGCCCTAGTCATAGAATCCCTTTACCCATCTCTCAGGCTCGATCCCAGCTTTCCTGTACCTCGGCCACTCAAACCTCAGTCATCACTAGATTTTCTCCCAACCATATCTTCTCTAGAGGTGAACTGGAACAAGACACTTGGCCTTGAATTTTAGTCCTTAGTTCCCATGGTGATATGTTTGTCTGTTACAATTTATACCTGGGTCAGCCTCTCACTTTATTCCACAGAACAACTTGAAATCCATAGGACAGGATCATTCTCCATGTATACCTGCCCAGACTGAATATTCAGCTTGTAGATTATGCATTGCCACACAGGTAAAAGTATTGTACATTAGAAATGGTAAAGTTTTCAAGGATATGTATATTTCTTAATTTTGAATTTTTCATAGGATGTTGCTTATTTTAAAACATGGAAAGGATATAAAATGGCGTAATTGCTTATTCCTTTCTCAGATACTCTTAAAAACAAATGATGAAGATTTTTATTGTTCTGTGCATGGTAACGTACAGAACTTTGCAAGATCAAATAAGATCAGTCTGAGGTGATGGGTGGTCCTGGGTGTCATCTGATGACGACACTCTATATGGCAGCGCCAGGCTGGGCTGCTCTAATCATTCGGAAATAAGACTTAGATTCCAGCCAGTGTGAATGGTTCTGTGTCTGTCCTGTAGTTGCAGTGCAACTGCAGGCATGAAACCAGAACATGCCTTTTTATATATATAAGATGTGGTAGAATGGATATTTTTGAAGGGTTGAAGTGCCTTTTAGGTATCAAAATTAGTTGTTTTTTTAAATACTAAGGTGAGGCTTAAAATTTTTTAGTACATAGTTCTCAAATTGGAGTTAAGTTACATTTCTTTTATAACCTTTTGAGTGTCTGATCAGGAGACAAGGTTTTCTGTTTACAATGATGCAATAAACTCAACGTGTTGGCCACCTTTGGACCGCCGTTACTGATCTGTAACTTGAAAAGGCCACAGCTGACCATGGCTCAGCCTTCCCCACCCCACTAGAGATGGAGATAAGAGCTGGAATTGACCTATTAGACATAAATTAATAAAGCATAAATTTTTAGCATGAGGTGTAACTTAACTTTTTCTCCCTAATTTATTTATGTGGTTAATTCTGAAATGCTTTGAGCGTGGAATTAAGACTCTAACAGCCCAGGTGTCAGGTTTACTGTACCTTGGACATGTCGGTTGGCAATCTTTACATCATACAAAATCGATATTTGCTTTAAAAGCTGTTATCTTCAGACAAATATGAAATTAAGCTGAATTAGATGAATATTTTTGCCAGAAACAGATGGAATTCTAACAAGTATATTCTCCTAAAATTAATGTAAGAAGGAAATTGAACACTGGGAAACCAGGACATGCTGCTGACAATCTGAACTCAAGCTAAAAGCAGATCTCAGAACCAGAAACTCTGGGTCTTCCCACCCAGAACTGGTACATAATGAAACCCTAGTTAAGTGAATCATTTAACCTGTTCTTATCTTTATCCATTAATTGGTAATACCCACCCTCTTTACAGGACTGAGGGTTAGCTGATTTATAGAAAGTTCTAACCCTCTTTGCTATCATCCTGCCTAGTTCCCTCATTTCTCAATTGAAGATGCTAGTTCCATGAGATTGACTTTCTAGGTCTGGTTCCCAGCCTAATGCAGTTTCTGTTCTACCCTCATACTGCCTCATCTACAAAGAGTGAACTTTTCAAAACTAAGGGGAGCAGAGGTGGCTCAAGCAATTACATGCCTCCCTCCCACATTGGAAGCCCTAGGTTCAGTTCCTGGTGCCTCCTAAAAAAGAAGATGAGGGAAGCAGACTTGGCCCAGTGGATAGGGCATCTGTCTACCACATGGGAGGTCCGCGGTTCAAACCCCAGGCCTCCCCGACCCATGTGGAGCGGGCCCATGTGCAGTGCTGATGCGCGCAAGGAGTGCCCTGCGCTGCAGGGGTGTCCCCGCATAGGGGAGCCCCACGTGCAAGGAGTGTACCCCGTAAGGAGAGCCGCCCAGCGCAAAAGAAAGTGCAGCCTGCCCAGGAATGGCGCCGCACACACGGAGAGTTGACGCAGCAAGATGACGCAACAAAAAGAAACACAGATTCCTGTGCCGCTGACAACAGAAGTGGACAAGAATACGCACGCAGCAAATGGATACAGAGAACAGACAACTGGGGGGGGGGGAAGGGAAAGAAAAGGTTTAAAAAGACGAGCTGACAGTGAGCACAAACAACCTGTGTGTATGTGTGGGGTAGAAATAAATAAAAATACATCTTAAAAAATAAAAATAAGGGTACCCATGTTCACTAATTAGGGACTCCCAGATGCTCAGCTGACATTTTCAAATGAAATAAGGATTAGACCTAATCTGTAACTCTTGGGGACAAGACCAAGCCTGGTGGCTGATTCAAACCAACAGGCCAGCTTTGGCTCAACACCAAGAACTTTCTAGAGCATCCTTAGGAGGCCTGTGCAGCCTAAAAAATATCTTCTGTACAGGTGGATAGTCGTGAGGCAGAGGGGTTCTGCGTTAGCCCAGATGCTTAGCCAAAGGCCTGCCAACCCTCATCTTCCATGCCTGCAGAAAATCATCCCTGCAAGCACTTTACACATCACTCAGCACCACCCCTGCCCAGGCCTGTCCTTTTGTTGGTGCACAAGCATGTTGCATAAAACAGTATTTAGTCTACTGTGCTCAGTACGCCTGCCTGGCATCTCAGCTGGGGTTTCATCTCTAGATATGGACTCCATGGCTGAGTCAGGAGTGCCACAAACCCCTGCACCTGAGTGCAGTATCCCCTGCAGCTGAGCAAGGGTCCACAGCTACTTTAGGATCCTCAAAGGGACACTGTGTTAAGACTTCATCTCACCCAGATCTAGACTGCATCTGTTGGGTCTTGATTCTTAGCTGGAGCACACAAAGCTAACAATGGAGGGGTTTACTTTTCCCATTTAAATGTATTCACAAGTTACAAAAAATTTTATTGTCAAATGGTAGTTATTTGCATTTATAAATAAAAACACTTTTCTTAGCATCCTTAGGAAGGACAACTAAGTTTTCCTAGGTTTTGGGGGTTCTGATTGAACATAAAATCTAGTGATAGATGGTTTTAAAAAAAATATGGCAAAACTTGCTCTACAACAATTTAGAATCAAGTAGACAGTGGGTGGCTCATCTGGACATGGGAAGCAGATGTGGCCCAAGTGATAGACCTTCCGTCTACCATATGGAAGGATCTGGGTTCAACCCCTGGGACCTCCTGGTAAAAAAAGAGGAAGTGTGCCTAGTGCCCACACGAGTGCCCGCATGGTGAGCTAGTGCCACACGCAAGTGAGTCATGCAGCAAGATGATGACACAACAAAAGAGAGACAAGGGGAGAGTCAAGGTGAAGCGCAGCAGAGACCAGGAACTAAGGTGGCGCAATTGATAGGGAACCTCTCTCTCCCCATCAGAGGTCTCCAGGATTGAATCGTGGTGAATCCTAGAAGAGAGAAAATGAGAAGAGAAGACAACACAGACAGCAAAAATAGCAGGGTGTGATAGAGGGGAATGGGGGGAGGGGGGAATAAATTATTTTTTAAATCTTTAAAAAAAAGGAAAAAAAAAGGGGCCCTCCTTTGCAAAGCCTGAGTGGTGACAAGTGACCAGCTGGAAATAGCTTTCTTTTAAGAATACTCTGGTTCTAACCAACCTTCATTTAGCCTGTTCAGTTTTCCTCAAGTTATCCCCACTGTTCATGTTACTAAGAGCAAAGCCCTTGAAAAGGACTTTCAGGACCCCATCTGGGGCATGCCTGAGCACCCCTGGAAGTTTCAGTTCCTCCTCCTACATACTTGTTCTTTTATCTAGACATGTTGCTGCCCCTTGCAGTGTGGCTGTGGGCACGCCGTTTCAGGTTTGGTCATCGCTCCAACCTCTAGCCCCAGTAACACCATCATAAAGAATAAACGCCAAGGACTTCATGTCTGGGCTTTTTCTGCAGAAAAGACTCAATCGTGGTGTATGTTACAATGGTAGAAACTTAAAAACAAAATCAAAAAGAAACAAACCCAACAACTTAAGAGTCTGAAGATGTTCTCATAATGTTAAAAACTTAAATAAAGTTATCACATTTTCAGTAAAACTTATTCGTCCTTCCTTGAAACAGAAACACTTGTAATTAAAACATGATTTTTAAAAAATCATAAGCGCTGGTACTGAGTGGGCTGGGGGCTGGCTCCCTCCTCTGAAGGCTCTGGAGGCTGTTCCAATGGCAGCAGTTTCTAAGGTTGTGAGAGCCTGCAGACTCTGCTGAATGAAAATAACACCCAGAAGAATTCCTGTCTCATCGGACAGGAAAAATTCATTGTACTCCTCTTCCAGGGAATAAAGTAGAGAGAGGAGTAGGAAGGATGTGAGTTTTGTATTCTTTCTTTTCTCCAATGCTAGGCAAAGACTTCTGTGCTATCAGTCATCATAGTAATAATCCAGCTTGGTAAACACCGTTTTGCAGCCTTTATCAGAGAAAACTCTCTCCTCTTTGGGGAAAAATGTCATCTCCTCCGCCACTCTGGTTACAATGTCCTCATCAACTTCATAGCCTCGGGACTGCATTTCAACTCTGATGCACATTTTTAGGTGTTTATATTCCAGGGGAAGGAAGGGAACAAAATAGTCAATGAGATTTCGGTCAATTAAGCTGCTGTGCCAGAAGCCACCTAGGAAAAAAAAAGGTGCTGCTTATCCATCCGCTCATCTGTCCACCCAGCCATCCGTCCATCTATCCAACACCTATCTACTGAAGTGTCAACTCTGTGCCAGGCTCTGGGTTAGGCCCTGGGGTTAGAGGAGTGCCCCCCCCCCCGCCCCCCGCCCTCCAGTGAGAAAAGCAGATACTAAGCAGGGAGCTCACTAATGAACAGTTACAAGCTGTGAAATGTCTGTGAAGGCGAAGGGCAGAGTGATCTGAGGAAGCAGAACTGAGCTGCCTCATTTACAGTAAGGGCTCAGGAAAGGCCTCTGAAGGTGTAACTTAAAAGCCTTGAGGTGGTAGCGAGATTCACAGCTCCAGTGGACCTGGGGCCTGGGAACAGGCAGAAAGGCAAAATGGGAACCAGACTCGCAGGCTGGTAAAGTTTTCAAAGAAAGCAAATGGTGAGAAAAAAGTTCCCAAAGAAGGCCTCGGCCAGCTGCTTGCTTTTATCGTGGGAAGATAAACTTGTGACTCTCACTGGAGTTGCAGCAGCTAGGGTAACAAGGTAGAGCATTTTAGGACACCAAAAACTAGACTCCTCAGGGTAGTGTGTGAAGACAAAGCTATTCTACCGTGATAGGGCATGGCCTTTGCCATGGGTTTCTTTCCCCCCTGGATGAGGACAGGCTAGGCAATGATCCAGTCACACCCCCCCACCCAGGGCCCGCCCTCTTGACCCACAGCCCCCACTGGATCATCCGCCAGCCACACATCTCTTCCCATCAGCTGTTTCCCATCCACACTGCTGTTTAATCCTTGTGAATGGGCTCCTTAATGTGAGCTCCTTAAAGACTGGGGTTTCTGCTTTCCTTTCCCAAAAGTGCTCTGCACAGTTGCTGCTTAATATTTGACTGGTTGTGGGGGGGCTGTGTGTCTGTGGCCAAGGATAAGAACAAAACTAGCCAATGAACAGTAACAAATGACAGCGCTCCCACTTGTGTGCTCACTCAGCTTATTTCTTGAAAGCCTGCTCTGCCAGGCATGTCCTGGGCCATAGGTATAGAGGAGAGAGCCACACAGACATGGATGCTACCCTTCAGGAGGTTTACATTCTAGTTGGGGAGACACTCAACAAACTAGTAAATTAACTATTTCAGATAGTGCTAGGAGCTATGAATACTATAAAGCAGGATAAGGAGGTGGCATGATTAGGCAAGGAGGGCAGAAGGCTAATTAGCTAGGGTGGTCAGGCAAGGCCTCTCTTGAGGAGGTGACCTCTGAGCAGAGACTGAAGGAGAAGGACCCACCTTGCAAAGACCTGGGGAAAAGTGTTCTGGTGAAACAGGTCATCTCATACAATCTCATGGCTTTAAAAACCATCTACTGATGACTCCCAAATTTGTTTCTGCTGAATACCCCCCTGGAGCTCCACTGGACTATCTAAATGCCTGCTCAGTATTTCTGCTTGGGTGCTGCAAACCTAACAGGTCTTCATATGCTGAACATGCCATACTGATTTCTGCCCTTCCCAGTCCATCTCTCTAAATGGCAGTGCTGCTCTCCTGATTGCCTAAATCAAATCCTTGACTCATCTCTCTTTGGCTCCCACATAAAATCCTCTAGGAAATCTTATTGTTTCTACCTTCAAAATAAGTCCAGAATCCAACCATGTCTCACTACCCCAGCATGAGAATCCCTGGTCCAAGTCACCAGCATCTCTCTCCTGGGTTACTGCAGCAGCTCCTAACTGTTCTCTCTGCCCCTTCCTGCCACCAGTCTATTCTTGACCCAGCAGATCTTGCTGCTGTCACTCAAAATCCTCTAGGGCTCTCTTCTACTCACAAGCAAAACGCAAGGTCTGACCACAGCCCACCAAACCTTCTATGATCTTCACCCTGATTCCTAGTCACACCTCTTACCTAGCCTTTTGTTCCTTTCCTTTGTTCATTCATCTAGCCACAATGATCCAAGCACATTCCCACGTCAGGGTTGTCTCTGGTGGAAAACCTCAGATGTCTATAAGATCAACTCCCTCTTTTCCCCTCAGGTCAGCAACACACAGGTCACCAGTGTGTCACAGTGCCTGGCACAGAATAAGAGCCCAATCGTGGTTGGGCTATTATTCTCAAGCACAGAACCTGAGTTCTAGGGTGAAACAAAGCAAGGAAGGGACTTAACAGGTTATCTCCTCCAGTGACACCCAAAGCAGTCTTCCTTGCTCATCACCTCCCTTTCTACTACAAAGGAAAAGGCTTTAAACTGAAGGAAATGAGGGAACTAATTTTCCAGATCTCAATGATCAAACACTTCTCTTTCTTCAAAATAGTACTTCTCAAACTTTAGTGTACCTAAAAATCACCCAGGGTTTGTTATACACAGATGCCCCTCAGAAATTCCAATTCAGGTCTAGGGAAGGAACTGAGAATTTGCACTTCTAACTGGCTCCCAGGTGATGTTGCTGTCAAAGCTTAAAACGGGCACAGGATTATGAATAAGATGGGGTTATTAACTGATGGTCCTACTTACTGTTCTTGTTATTGAAGACTGATATAGCCAAGGCATGCTCCATGTCTTTGAGCTTGATTTCTTCCCTCTGCTTTCCACTTCTCCAGAAATCTAAAGCCACATCTGTGATCCTTTCTGCCCCAGCATTGCTGAAACATAATTCCAGTGAATGAGGACTGGGTTTCTTCTTAAACCTACAGGCTTAGGCTCACAGCATTTCGGTCTTGTCCCAGCCCTGTCCTTACCTGAGAAATATGAAGATGGCTTTCTGATAAGAGACCCCATCCACCAGGTCATAATAGTCTAGGAAAGGTTTGATGGCATCTATGAGTCCAGCATGCATTTTATCCATTTCATCAAATATGAAGATTGATCTCGCACAGGCACTCACATTGCCTCGAATCCACAACTGTAACTGATCCTGAATCATAGGAGAAAGTGTCAATACAAACTTCTCAAGTGCAGCGGAAACAATCAGCATGAGCATTAGTAACACTATATTAGCAACACTGTAACTACTTCCACTAACAATGGCTACATTTAAAGAGTACTTATTGTATGCTCCACACTTGATAAAACTTCACAGGTACAAGGTTGTTTCCTCTTTACAACAGCCCCATGTGGTTGGCAATGTCATACCCATTTTACAGATGAGGAAACTGAGCCTTTGAAAGCTTAACTTGCCCAGCTCAGCCTGGTTCTAAAACCCACACTTTGATTATAAGATTCGTAAGCAGTAAGATGTCACATCGATATGTCAATATCAGTGAGTTGCTGGACCTTTGTCATCAAAATGCCAATGTTACTATATACCCTGTAGACAGCAGTTTCCTTGGAAGAAGGCAGAGACCAAGTGACCTACTCTTACTAAGTCCCCAGAACATCCAAGAACATACATGCTTTAGGATAAGTTCAGAGAGGTAACATTTATGTTTCTGGAATGCCTGGAGGTTTCTGAAATAAATCTGCCTAAACAGAAACCTCCCATGAGAATGTATTTAGGTGGTTCTAATATTAAGCAATCAAGGTAAGAAGGAGGTAAGACATTTTTATGCCTTTTAATCATAAAATTGAGTTATGGTTCTATATCATGCTTTCTTAAATATATATTTTTTCCTGGTGAAATAGAGAAACTAGCTTTTTTCTGAGGAAGACTCTGGAAGTTACAGAGTAGCCCTGGACTTATTTTTTTCCTTGGTTACACTGTGATTATGGTTAGAATGTACCATATCTGTATCTAATCTAAACAGTAATTCTGCTCTGTAGGCATGGACTATCTTCCTTTGACAAATGAAACACCTGCAAAGAGTTGAAATAGTGACTGGCCTAAGGTCACAAAGCAAGTGTTAGGCTCCAATAGCCAAGGTTTCCCCACTCTGCTATCTGCTAGGGAACATGTATTGAACATTTACTGGGAAGTGGATTTGGCTCAACTGCTAGAACATCCGCCTACCACATGCGAGGTCCAGGGTTCAAACCCAGGGCCCCCTGACCTGTGTGATGAGCTGGCCCACACGCAGTGCTGATGCGCGCAAGGAGTGCCGTGCCACACAGGGGCGTCCCCCACGTAGAGAAGCCCCACGTGAAAGGAGTGCGCCCCGTAAGGAGAGCCGCCCTGCATGAAAAAAGCGCAGCCCGCCCAGGAATGGCACTGCACACACGGAGAACTGACGCAGCAAGATGATGCAACAAAAAAGAGACACAGATTCCAGGTGCTGCTGACAAGACTACAAGCGGACCCAAAAGAATATACAGCGAATGGACACAGAGCGCAGACAACTGGGGGAGAGGGGGAATGGGGAAGGGGAGAGAAAAAAAAAATATTAAGACATAATTAAATCTTTAAAAAAAAAAAAAGCACTTACGATGGGCTAGACACTGTTCTAAGCACTGTTCACATAAGAATTTACTTTGCCATCCCAAGACCCATCAGGGTAGTTATTGTATGCCCTATTTTACAGATCAGTAAACTGAGGCACAGAAAGTCAAGTAACTTGCCCAAAGCCAAACAGCTATTAAGTAGTGGAGTCTGAATACTAAGTACGGTGACCAACTTATCCCAATTTGCTTTGGACTTTCCCCATTTTAGCACTTAAAGTCCCATACCCAGGGACCCCTTGATGATTGGGAGCCCTATGTTAGCCTAGGCAGAAGGGAAAAATGTGTTCGAACAGGCATCTGCCCACCTCACAGGTGAAAAAAAAAAAAAGCAATAGTTAACACTTATTTGAATATTCAGGTGCTAGGTACAATGTTAAATACCTTACACAGAGAGCTCACTGAGTTCTCACAACCACCATTTTCCAAATAAAGAGTCTGAGTCTCAAAAAAGAGAGGTGGGGGGAAAAAAAAGAAGGAAAGAAAGAAAAGAGAGGTGACCTTCTCAAGACTACATAGCTAGTAGGTAGAAGAGTTAGGACACAAATCCAGGCCTGTCTGCCAGGTAGATAATGAATTAAACTGTAAAAGCAGTTTGCAACAGTTAAGTTAAACAGAGGCCTCTAAAGAAACATTTCTTCATTTATAAAATGAATTAGACTTAATGATCTTTAAATTGGATTAAAAAATTTTTTTAATTAATAGATCACAAGGAATAAATTGAATTTGAGTATGTCATCTCTAAAATTCTATGCTCCCATTTAACTAAACTGAGTATAATTGGGACTGTTTTCAGAAACCACCACAAAGGTTTGATAGTGTAATTGCTCTATGCATCTCAAATACTATGTAACTCCCAGATCTTTCAAAAGAGGAACATACATTTAACCATTTTCAGTGCTCATTAATTTCAATATGGAATCCCCAAATCCCATTCCACAACAAAGAAACCCAAACCAAGAGTCATCCAAAGATTTCAAAATTCTGTCCTTGCCTTATACAAGGTGATGTTTGAGGCATGTGGAAAATGCAGCGTGGCCACAAACAGGTGGACGTAGTCACTGTTTAGACCACCCTCGTAAATATTCTCAGCAATGATTTTGCTGACAAAATTTTTGCCAGTGCCAGTCCATCCGTGTAGGGAGAGGGTGAGAGGTTTCTTTGGCTTTGGGTTGCTTATGAAGCCAGACACAGCATTTAAGACGACTTTCTTTGCAAGATGCTGTCCGAAGAGCTTGTTGTCCAGATCCTTCTGCAGTGCTGGGAAAACAAAGCCAGTCAAGAGAAGGTGGTAAAAGGGTCGGTGGGGGTAGGGTGGGGTGGAGGACCTCCATGTGAAAGTCTGCAGGCCCATATGAAAGCCAGCAAAGCAGCTCAGCTCTCTTCAAGCACCTGGTGAAATGCTGAGGTGATGTGGTCTGTATGCACTTGCCACAAAGGTGAAATGTAGTCCTGCCTATTCTAACGCCCTAGCCGCCAGCCAGGCTGGCTCCTTCCTACCAGGAAGCTGAAAAGCTCCTTGGCTAGACTGCCGCTGCCACCTGT
This sequence comes from Dasypus novemcinctus, assembly GCF_030445035.2. Taxonomy (NCBI): domain Eukaryota; kingdom Metazoa; phylum Chordata; class Mammalia; order Cingulata; family Dasypodidae; genus Dasypus; species Dasypus novemcinctus. The sequence goes on along the minus strand of NC_080680.1, from coordinate 87,372,539 downwards.
CTGCACCCCTAACCCCTCCTCTGCTCCTCCCACCCCAAGGCAGGTCAAGATAAAGGCTGCAGTTTGGCTACCACTAATCTGATCCGGAAGAGTTCTCATCATCCTTCCTGTCCCCAGCTAGAAAGGCAAAACTATCTTTGGAGGAAGTTTGCAACAGGGTCCACACCCTCAGTTTCTGCATGCAGCAGCCCAGTCTGCGGCTCCAGTCCCCTCGGTCTCCGACCAGAGTCCAACTTGTCTGGTCGTGGCCAAGGAGTCACGCCCCAGCTGCAACCGGGACTGCTGGGGTTCCTCGGTCCGGGCCCAGGTCAGCCTCGGCATCTGCCAAGGTTCACGCTCAGCTCTGCGCAGGTTTCTGACGTTCCTGGAGCCCCGAGCCCTGTCTCTAACCCCCCATCCTACCCCAGCCCGCGGGCCTCCAGCGCCCGCCCAGACCCTACCTTCTCGGCTGAGACTCCGCTTCTGGCTGCAGCACTCGGCGAAGAGGCAATAGAGGCGCGGGTAGGAGATGTAGCCGGTGAGGACGCCAGCCAGGGCCAACCCTAGGCTGATGGGCTCCACCGCCCGCACCACCAGTGGCGGCAGCAGCAGCAGCAGGCCCAGCGCGGCCCGGCCCAGCTTCATGCCGGGACTCGCACCACCCTGCTGTTTCGCGTTTACTGTCAACGCGCGCTGCCGCCAGAGCCGCGCTTCCGGCCCCGCCCCGCGCCAGCCGCCATCTTTGAAAGTGGCAGAGACTTAGTGCTTCCGGGTTGCTAACCTGGTGGGGGCCACTTTTTAAAATTTTTTTGAAAAATAGACTTTATTTTTTACAACATTTTTAGAGTTATAGAAAGATTGAGCAGATAGTTCAGATAGTTTCCATATATCCTCCCACAGTTAGCCTTAACATTTTTCTAAGTATGCTACATTTGTTAATACATCAATATTGATACTTAATGATTAAAGTCCATAGTTTATTTAGATTTCCTTAGTCTTTACATGATGTCTTATTTCTTTCCAGGATCGCATCCAGGATAGCACATTTAGTTTTCAAGTTTCTTTAGGCTTCTCTTTGCTGTGATGTGGCAGTTTCTCTGACTTTCCTTGTTTTGGGTGACTTGACAGTTTTGAGGATTACTTGCCAGGTATATTGTAGGATGCCCCTGTATTGGTCTGATGTTTTTTCTCATGATTGGCCTGGGGTTAAGTGTTTTTGAGAAAAGGACCACAGAGGTACAGTGCCGTTTTCATCACATCATATCAAGAGTATATAGTACACATATGACTTATGATTACTAATAATGACCTTGATCACTTGGTGGAGAGATCGCTCAAGTTTCTTCACAGTAAAATTACCCTTTGGAAGGAAGTCACTCTGAGTAGTCCTTACTTAAGGAGTAGAGAGTTATGCTACACCTACTGGAGGGCAGAGAATATAAGTTATTTGGAATTCTTTTGTAAGGGAACTTAGCCTCTTCTTCCCCATTTATTTGCTTATTCAATCATTTATATCACTGTGGACTCATTTATTTCATATATTGGATTATACTTTATTTTGTAACTCAAATTGTTCCAGCTTTGGCCACTGGGGAATCTTTATTTCCTGTGCTCCTCTGACATAATCAATGTGGGATTTATTTATTTATTAAAAAAAATTTTTTTTTTTGAGTACTTACTTCCTGGCACTACAATGAACCGGGCTTATTTTGTTTATTTCCTGCCCCAGTCCTAGAACTGGCAATTTCCCCAAGGAACTGTAGTTTCTTTTATAGGAGAATGGTATTAAAAACCAAGATCTGGTGGAAAGTGGATGTGGCTCAAGTGATTGAGTTCCCACCTACCACGTGGAAGGTCAGGGTTTGGTTCCCAGTGCCTCCTAGAGAAGACAAGCAAGACAGTGAGCTGGCATGGCAAGCTGACACAAAAGACATATGGAAGAAAACATAATGAGAGACACAACAAAACAGGGAGTGGAAGTGACTCAAGCAATTAGGTGCCTCCCTCCCACATGGGAGGTTCCAGGTTCAGTTCCTGGTGCCTCTTTTTTTGTTGTTTTTTAAAATTTGTCTTTCCTGGTGCCTCTTAAAGACAGCCAGGACACAACAGACACAATAAAATGCAAACAACAAGGGGGTGGGGAGAAATTAAAATAAATTAAAAAAAGCAACCAACCAAACCAAGATCTGGGCCCTAAGTATGCTTGTTGCTATAATAGGGTGTCATTTCTTTTAGTCCATCTCAGCTGACAGAGCAAAGAGATATGGGTATATACTAAATTGGGTATACTTACCTATCTATAAATATTTCTTTATGCTACCATCTATATCTGTACTAAGTTAAACATGAGTTCATATTGATGTCTCCAATGCTAATCCATTACTTGATTGATCATTCAAATCTCCTCCCCTTCAGCAGTGAGAAACCTGACTCCATCATCTCGCAGCCACTTTTAAGCTGGGTGAAGGGCTACCCTTTTTCCAGCAAAGGAAACTCTGGCACACAAGAACTGTGTGTCATCCACTTATTTGCCCATCATGCCAAATATTGGTTGAACACCATTATGTGAGGGAATGTGCTTGGCTCTTAGTATTCATCTTGGTTATAGCATACATTGTAAGGACCAGATGTTTACTGGAATATTCTGAAAATTTTTCAAGAGTCAACTTTTTTGTATAAAAAATAACAAATGGTATTACCACCCTATTTTTTTAAAAATTTATTTATTTTTATTCCCCTCTACCCCCATTCCCCCCATTGTCTGCCCTGTGTCCATTTGCTGTGTTTTTCTGTGTCTGCTTGTATTCTTATTAGGTGGCTCTGGGAACCAATCCTGGGAACTTCTGGAGTGGGAGAGGTTATTACTCTTGCACCACCTCAACTCCCTGTTCTGCTACATCTTTTTTTCTCTCCTTGTGTCTCTTATTGCATTGTCTTGCTGTGCCAGTTCTCTGCATTGGCCAGCACTCCTGCATAGGGTGGCATTCCCACAGGGGCCAGCTTGCCCTCACCAGGAGGCCCTGGGCATCGAACCCTGCACCTCCTGTATGGTAGACAGGAGCCCAGTTGGTTGAGCCATATCCATTTCCCTGATATTAGCACCTTTTATAATCCAAACATTTGACATATTTCTAAATACAACACTAGAGGTAGGGATCATTCATTTATTTATTCATTCATATTTTTCACTATCTCCTACATGTTGGGCTCTGGGTCCTGGGGATTCAAAGAAAAATTACAGCATACATGGTTCCTGCCTTCTAGTTGAGGGAAAGGAAAAAACACTATCTCCATCTTACAGATGAGAAAATTGCAGCTCAGATAGAAAGGGACTTGTCCAATAGTACAATTAGTAAGCTGTGAGGAGGGCTCATATCTGATCAACTCTAGAGCCAAACCTCTCTATCCAAAACACCTACCCTAAGTCAGTCCAGAAATCAACTGACTTGTTCTTTCCTCATCCAGATCTAAATGCCTTAGGAAAAGATAGCACAAGTGGCAACATACTTGACAGCAAGCAGGTTGGAGCATGCCCATGACTGGAACTAATGAGAAAACTAATAAGTTTTGCATTTGAGCTACTCAATCCCCAGATTCTGAAAACATTACTTGGTGTTGGTATAAGGAAACACAATCCAAACATTAAGGTTTGATTAATTTCATATTTAATAATTGATAAAAGTGAATAGAGTTGTCTTTTTGAAATGAAAAGAAAGGTAACTTTGTAAAAGTCAGAAAATGTGAGTGTCCCTTTGGTCCCATCCTGGATTTTTCTGCTGTCAACTGGATCCCCTCTAAATAGGTTGCAAAGATGTTTTTTTAAAAGATTTATTTATTTATCCCCCCACACCATTGTCTGCTTTCTGTGTCCATTCACTGTGTGTTCTTCTGTGTCTGCTTGTATTCTTATTAGGCAGCTCGAGGAACTGATCCTGGGACCTTCCAGAATAGGAGAGGTGATCATTCTCTTGCACCACCTCAGCTCCCTGATCTGTTGTCTCTTTTTGTTGTGTCATCTTGCTGCACCAGCTCTCCAAGTGGGACAGCACTCTTGCACAGGGCTTCACTCCTGTGTGGGGCAGCGCTCCTGCGGAAGCCATCACTCCATGCAGGCCAGCAATCTGCATGGGCCGGCCTGCCTTCACCAGGAGGCCCTGGGCATCGAACCCTACACCTCCTATATGGTAGACAGGAGCCCAATTGCTTGACCCACATCCGCTTCCCAAGATGTATTTCTGAACTCCATTCCCGATATTTTAAATTTGAAGACATGATTGCATATATAATAAAAGCACAGTTTAAATAGTATTATCTCTTCCTGAACACACAGTTGTATCCTCCTGACCCAGAACAAATATTTAGAGAAAGTCAACATATTTACAAACAAGATTTAATAATGCTGAAAGAACAGTTTGCTCCCAAATAAGAAAACTGTTTTGTTTTGTTTCAAAATGTTACAAATTCAGTGCTTGAAAATTCAGCAGCTAAGCAGCGAAACTAATAGAGTTTATTTTGGGAACTCTGTTAGCAAAACCAGCAGGCCTTTATCGGGGAAACCTGTTTTTTTTTGTTTGTTTGTTTGTTTGTTTTGGGGGGGTACTATTTACATCCCACACTGCACTTCTTCAGCCACCTTCAGTACCGCCTGTTCATCTTCTTGAACTTTTCATAGTGATAGTCATCGGTGGCCTTCTCATTAGCAGGACGCTTGCGGTTAGGAGGGGACCCTGAGAAGGAAAAAAATAGGAAAGGCTGTTTTCCATGATGGAACCTACCTGTACAGGCAAGGCCCATGGCTGTCTCACTCACCACAGGAACCCTAGGGCCTAACCAAGTAAAGAGGAACATGGAAGGGCCTCAGTAAATATCTTGTTACTGAACGAATGAAAATAAACATAAGCTAGGCCCAACAGATGGGGTGTCCACCTACCACATGGGAGGTCCAGGGTTCAAACCCAGGGCCTCCTGACCCATGTGATGAGCTGGCCCACGTGCAGTGCCGCAAGCAAAGAGTGCCCTGCCATTCAGGGGTGTCCCCTGCGTAGGGGGGCCCCATGTGCAAGGAGTGCGCCCCGTAAGGAGAGCTGCCCTGGGATGGTGCCATACACATGGAGAGCTGACGCAGCAAGATGACACAACAAAGAGAGACACAGATTCTGGGTGCTGCTGACAAGAATACAAGCGGACTCAGAACACACAGCAAATGGACATAAAGCGCAGACAAATGGTGGGGGGCGGGGGAAGGGAGAGAAATAAAAAAAAAATCTTTAAAACAAATAAAGAAAACATAAGCTAGAGTCAGGAACCAGCCAAAATATGCTGACATCAGCATTAGAATAGATCAACAGTAGTAGCTAAAATTCACTGAGAAGCTTGACTATTACCAGGTATTGCACTAAATCTTTTTAGCCATTATTTCCTTTAATCTTCACAATAATCTTGCTCAGAGAGGCTAGGTGACTTGCTCAAGGTCACAGAGAAAGTGAAGGCAGACTGAGATCTGAATCTAAGTCTGATGACTCCAAAATACTTGCTCTACTAACATGTTAATAACATGAAACTCTTCTGGAATCAAAAGGTACTAAAACCAAAATATTACAGAAAATAATTTCCCAAATAAGAAGAAACAAAGCAACACGTTGGATTTTCAGAAAACTCTGCAAAATTAACATTTCCTAAGAACTACACCATGTTGACAAAAAAAAAAAAATACCACCCCAGGCTTGTGAGTATATGGGAAAGGAGAAATGTTGGATGTTGCTGGTGGGAGAAATTAGTATCACAGTGCTGGTAGATAATCTGGTGACTTCTCAGAATATAGCCTAAGGACAAGATATAGAATGTTAAGAAGGATTAGAAAGCATTGTTTGAAATAGGGAAAAAATCATCTATACAATGGAACACATTACACCATTATGAAACCATACTTATACTGTTATGGGAAAACATTCAGGGCATGCTACTGAGTAAGAACTTGTAAGATCCTGTTAAGAATGTGACAATATACACGCTTCATCTATTTATGAGTTTAAAAAAAATTTAGATTATACACAAAAATTAACAATGGTTGTCTTTCAGTGGTGAAATTATGAGTAATTTTTAATTTAGTTTTGCTTACTGAAATTTTCTAAAATTTTCAATTTTTACTACATTTGTTAGCCCACTGACTCCTCGGAGTAAGCCTAAGAAGTAGGAGTTGGAGAGGTGAAGGCATGTGGATGTAATTCAGAGCATGGAATGGAACCCAGAACCTCCTAGCCCCTAAACCCCAGCTCCACTCCTGCCCAGCCCCTCTGCCTCTGTGGGCCCAGGGGGTACTGACCACTCCAGGGAACTCCCAGGCCTCTGCAATACTTACGCTCAGGCTCTGGCTTCTCTGTGTCACCCACTCTCAAAGGCCGGGCTTTGGGTTCTTCCTTGTTTCTCCGTATGGGGGCATTGAGCTCTTCATGATAAACTAGACCAGAAGAAACCAGGGGATGTGTTAAACAGAGTATAGCGTTCCTGGGATCTCAGCTCAATGGGGTGGGAGATGAGGGCAAGGCTCCTTTCCCAGAGATGCTTACATCGGTTGTGCTGTACATAATTTACAGCCATGTTAGTGGGCACAAAGGATGTCTCACTGTCTTTCTTCTTGTTCTGCTGCTCTGCCAGCAGACGGGCCTTGGCATCCTCCGTGGAAATGATATTTTTAATTTTAGCACTACAAGGAGAAAGGATCCACACTAGCATTAGTTTTTAGCACATTTGGTACTCAGATGGAAATGGCTGGTAAGGCTGCCAGTTCACCACTGAATAAGGAGATCATCGTTCTTGGAGCACAGCTCTCTGCAATCATATTCTCTCTTATAATCACATTCTCCTGGAGGTCCTCACAGCCATAGGAGTGCAGGAGTTATTCTCTTCAGATCAAGAGGAAATTAAGCCTCAGAGGAGTTAAGTGAACTATATAAGACTCAAAGCCAGTAAGGTGCCAGAAAAGAGGTGAGAACATAGAAGTCTCTGGACTTCTCTGTTATAGCCAAAGATGATTCTGACCATCATATTTCTTCCATAATCTCCTTTTAAAGTAGTTATTTTGTAGTTAAAATGAAAGGAGGGCCATTGATTGTATATTTTGGATGGATTGTATATTATGTGAATATACCTCAACAAAGCACCTTTTTAAAAAAAATGAGAGGATCTTGTGGTGAGGGGGTGGGTAAACTTTTTAACTTTGTGCCTGCTAGAATAAAACAGAAAAATACAAGAGCCTGATTAGAACATCTGAAAAGCTCTGAACAAGAGCTGAACATTTTTGCTTTTTGTGATCCAGGGGTCCCTTAAGGCTCTTCAATTACTTTGATCAGCCCTTCAGAGAAACTCCTGGCAGAGAGAACAGTAATAATTTATATCTGTGGTTTTCCAAGGAGACAGGTAAGAAATGATACTCTTAAATTTTAACTGGAAAGCAGAGAGCTGTTCCTTCTGCCTAGGGGCAGACAGAGGTGAGACCGTGGGTCTAAAACGTACTCGATGCCAAGGTCCACCTCAGGGATACCACTCAACATCTGGTTCGAAAGCATCTCCTCGGTTTTCTTTGCTGAGGAAACACGGATATTTTCTGGAAGCTCATAAAGACAATCCTCTGCATTCTTCGGCTTTACTTTTTGTTCCTCGTGTTCCACAATCCCTTTCCTTTTCTTAAGCTCTGTTTCAATATACTTCATCCTGAAATGAGAAACCACACAAGGTCTCAGGGAGGGTCAAGAAGCTCAGAACAGGAGTTTTCTGAATTAGTGGTCCCTAATAGTGGCCCACAGACCAGTAATGGTATATGATGAAATTTTCCACAGTCCATCAAGAAATGAGAAAAATAAAGATAACTTGAGATTTTTCATCAAGTGGACATTTTTCAATTTAAAGCACCAACTTATATTTTGAGAGTATGTCCTGCCAATCTTTTGGTGTTATCATATAGAAGATTTGAAGACAGAAAGACAATGTTGGATGATAGTTGTTTAACAATGTTTTTTTGCAAAATAAGAAGTGGGTAAGTCCATGTTTATCTGTGCAGTATTTTAGGGAAATATTACTAGGGAAGGAATCCAAAATTCCAAGAACCACTCTTTAAAGAACTTTCAAGAAGTCTGCACAGTTCTCAAGCCTGGGAGGTGAAAGAGAGAGGCCAAATTTGTCATCTTTGGAATATTCTGGAAATGTCATCCGTAACAAAATATCTTAGATTCCATCTGCCTGCAGTGTTTTGGATCCTGTCTGGCTGGAGCCTACCCTCAACTGGGCACAGCTGCCGACCTACATGTCTGCATCCTCATCCCTTCGGTTGGTTTCTGCAGAAAATGATGTCCCCAGGTGGAGGTCTTCCTCTTCACTGATCCTGAAGGGAGAGCACAATGAGGTCTAGCTTTAAAGTCATAACTCAGTGAGTTTGCATCTTATGTTACAAAAATAAAACCAAGTGCACAACAAAAAAGTTTAATATGAACCTGTTTATATTTGGGGAATATTTAAATATTTATGATAAGTAAATAGAAAAATACACAATTTGTTGACCTCTGGAGAATAAGTATACACTTTCATTTTTAAACTTCAGTATTGTTTGACTGTAACTGTGGTTTTCTTAAAGAAAAATAAAAACAAAGACAATGTGCCCTTACAGAAGGATTCTGCCCACTTATTCTAAGCTAACTCTTACAGAGTGTTTGTTTTTAAACAACATGTCCTTTACAAAGCACAAAGGACATGTTAAGATATCCCACTAAAGCTGATGCAGGTCCCAGCTTTCTGACAACTCATGAACTTAGCCAAAGGCCAAAGATGAGTTTGCATCCTAGTTTGTCCTGCACTTACTTATCTTTGCCCCTCTCCTTCAATTTCTTCATGTCCACCATACCACCTGTCTTCATCTGAAAGGGATCATCCTGCAGAAAGCAAGCATAGAAGGAGCATCTATATAATTAGCAGTGGAATTTTCTTTTAAGATGGAAACAATCACCCAGTGAAGAGCAACCATGTTTTCATGGGGGAGGGCCCCACAACTTACCACTAGGGTGGTCTCTTCCTGCACTTTCTCTCCCACCAACAGGGCCACAGCACTGAACAAAACCAAAAAGGCAGACAGACAGAAATGACACAATTCAGAAGTGAGGAGAAATACCCACTTATGAAGGCTGCAACATCACTTCACAGGAAACATTTGAGGCATGGTTACCAAAACCTGCTGGTAAAGCTAACAGAAATAAAGCAAGGCTCAGAAAGCACTCTAGTTACTGGGGGAGGGAGGGATGAGTGAAGTGGTACACTTTTCTGTAAAACCATTTGGCATTCCCTTGGCTTGGTTATCTCCTTTCTAAGATTTTGCCTTCAGGGAAAATATAGCTAAAGACAAATATAAGAATTTCTTTTGCAGCCTTATATGATAGTGAAAATTTACAAAATAACTTACAAGGCTCCAAATAGGGGATTAATTAACAAATTATGGTATATACATCTAGTGGAATATTTTGCAGTCATTAAAACGATTTTTGAAAAATATTTCAGAATGTGAGAGAATACCCACAATGTCAAGTAGAGTTGAAATATAGTGAGGAATAAAAGTGTATATAAAATTGATCACAATCTTTAAAAAAAAAAGAGAGAGGAAACTGAGATTGGAAGCATTCAACCATTACACTAGTTACCTCTGGATGGTAGAACTATGGACAATATTTTCTAAATTTCCCAAACTCTTATCAATTAGTATACATTTAAGAATTTATATATACATATATATATATATATATATGTGGGGGGCTGGGGAGAGAGAAAGAGAGAAACATGTTTCTGTATTTCTGGAGCAAACCTCAAGGCCCAGCGCATGTCCTGGTTAAATAAACGTTTGCATAGTGAATGCTGGTCCCCTCCTCGAGCAGTGATAGGTGCATAGTCTATTAAGAGAAGGGGCTATGATAGATATTTTGGCGGGGGCGTAATTCTATAACTCTCCTCCTCCCCGGGGTCCCTGGGCGGTACGCACCTCACCCCATTGGGTCTTTTCCTCAAATTCTGCACTTCTCGGGTCTCTTCCAGTTTTAATCTGAAAAAAAAAAAAAAAAAAAAAGAAATGCACGGGCTCAGAAACCCTCCCTAGAACCCCAACCCAAGAAGTAGCTCGACATCCCCACCCCGCTGCTGAGCCACGGTCACAGTGGTCCAGAGGGTGACTCTGCGCCTGGACCCACAGGGAGGTGGACGTACAGCGCTTGCTCAGGGCACCTCTCTCAACTGTACGACCTTAGGCCAGAGGCCTCACCCCTCGGAGGCTCGCTGTCTTCGTCCGCAGAAGGGGACAACTCGGCTCACAGCGATCATGAACGCCCCAAGCCGTGGTCCCTCTTCCCGTCCCGCGGAAGCCTCGCCCCACACGCACCGAACCTCCTTTGAGTCCTGCTCATCTTCTTCCGATTCTGAGTCGGCACGGCGCCGGCGGAAAGTTTTCCCGGTGACCGGCATGCTAGCACCGGCCCGGGTCCGACGGCCAAGCCTCAGTGCGGAGGCTGGAACTGCTTCCGGCGCGCGGCAGTGATGTCAGAGCGCCGGCCGAGCCCGACCCCGCCTTCCAACCCCACCCCCCAACTGGTCACGCCCCTGGTCTGTCGCGTCGGCTTCCCCCGATTGGGTGGATGAAGGGAAGGAGGCGGGGCGCGTCCGGCTCGGCCCTAAGATCCTGCGCGGCGCGGCTGAGGGCGCGCTTGACTGACAGGCGGCGTCGGCGGCGCGGTTGCGGCTGCGGTGAGTTCTGGACTGCTTGGGGGTGCTCGGGGGTTGCTCGGGGGTTGCTCGGGGGGGTCTGACCTCTCCCAGAAAGGGCCACCCCATCGCAGATCCTGGGCGATGGGGGCCTGGCCTTGCCTGGTGCACCCAAAGCTGCAGCCAGGTGAGCGGAGCCTGGGGTCATCGGGCCACCGCCACTGACCTCTCTTCCCTTCTCCGGCGGGTGCCCACGGTGTCTTGAGGCCCCAGCACCCCACTTCGTACCCGCCCCCGGGGGCTTGTTGTAACTCCGGAACAGAGGCCGTTTACCTCTTTCATTTCTGCCCGAGGCATGACCCCACTTTGTGTGGCGTCTTGGGGCCTTGACTTTTATTTTCCCCGGGTTCTAGGCCCTGACGTAAATTTTTTTTCTTTATAGAAAAAGATGACCAGTTCTCCTTAGCTGTGGTGAATTAAGGTACCAGCAACGACAGACCTCGAGGAGAGAAGCGCCTGAGGTTTTGAGCCCACTCGGGAGGGTTTGGTGGCCCTTCTTCGCTGTGTTGAGTGTTTGCTGGCACTTCCCTGGACCTTCAGGGCCCTTGTTTTCCTCTTTTGTCAGGAAGACTGTCACTCCGTCCTCTGCTCCTGCCACCCAGAGGATACTGCGAGGATTAAGTTATTTGAAAAACTGGGCATAACAGAGACTTAGGAGATAATTGAATATATAATTGATAGCTTATGGGGCTTTAAGGAATTGCCTTAAGTAATAGTAGTTTTCCTTTTTTCCATATAGGTCAGTCTTTTCCTTTGAAAGAACTACCTCTTAAGCTCTTCCAATATGGCAGTCACTGGGCTGAGCATTGTTTCATTGAATTCTCCCAACAATCCTGTGGAGTGGAGTGGAATATTATTTTTCATTTTACAAATGAGCACCAGAGAGGCCATACTTGTCTGAAGTTACACAGCAAACACATCTAGAAGGTGGAGGAGGGAATCAGTTACAGATCTTTCTCTACTGCATACTTTGTACAGTACCTGATACCGTAAGAATTGAGTAAATGTTTGCTGCAGCTGCTGTTAATACATTTCATTGCCTTGGGGTAGGGGCTAATAGTGATTGTTTTTAGTTCCCTCTTCTGGAAGACCATTCTAAAGTAGGGCAGCATTTCCGGAGCGCCTTTCCTTTCTCTGGAACAGTCTCTGAGATTGTTTTCTCTTTCTTGGACTGGGACAAATAGACTCTGGAATTCTTGAAACAGTTTTGGCAGTCCAGAAGTTTTGCCTCTGCCATCTGGTTCAGCCAAAGCCAGATGCACTTGGGAATGACTGGGTACCGTTTCGTTGGGGATCACTGCAGGAACATAAGAAATTGACGCCTGGGTGGCTCTGAATTTGCCCACCTGGCAGCCCTCCCATCGCACACCACCAACTTTCAAGGGTCACTGGACACTACTCACCAGGCAGTTTCTGGAGAGGACCAGAAAGCCAGGTACATTTCTGGATGCTTCTTCCACCCAAAGTCCCAGGGAGGAGCATCTGGTGCAAGTGAACTGCCCCCCTGGAGAGGCCATAGTGTCCAGGGATTCCAGCTGGACAATGGCAGATCTAATTGAGACAAGATTTGCACAGTACCTGCACATTTGTAGTGCTCAGAAAGTGACAGCTGCAAATCTGGCAGTGGCTGGGCTGAGGGACTACAGACCCTTCAAGTCTAGCTGGGCCTTTTTGGAGATTGGGATGGGACTGCTTCTTAGAAGTAGTCTTTAAGAAATTTGGGTTGAGTCTTATGGTTTAGTCTGAGAATTCAGTTGTTTAAGAAAATGTTGAGGTTTGGGTTGATTTGCTGTCTCCTCTTTGGAGCCAGATGAAATACTGGGGCATTTCAGGGTTCAGTGAGCATTAATGTCCAGGTAGATTTGGGATCCAGCGAAGTGATAAATTTCAGAGCCTGGTATAGAATAGGTGTTCAATAAATGTTTTTGGGCTTATTCATTTATCCAACAAATAAATGTTGGACATTTACTTTATGGAGCAGGCACTGTTATAGGTGCTTGAAATATATCAGTGAGCAAAAGAGACTAAAGATCCCTGCTCTAGTGAAGTTTACATTTTAATAACAATAAGTAAAAAGTATCATAGAAGGTGACAAGAAAAGAGAAAAAAATAGAGCAAGGCAAGGGGAATCAGGAGTGGGAGGGAGGGTTGAGTTACAAATTTAATGTATTCTGGTTTGTGGTTTGGTTGATGACAAAAGCAGCAGTGGACTGAATTAGAGGCTCTGTATTCAAGTCTGTGTTCTGCAAGCTTGCCATTTGGCTTAGGGCAACAGCCTTCCCTTCTTGAGCCTCTCTTTCCCTGCCAGAGTCTCTGCTCTACCATTTACTGGTTACACAAAGTTTGGTTTTACTGAACCTTTCTAATTGTCTGCTTCTCTGTGGTTTTAAGTGTCTTCAGATCCAAATGTCTGAGTCTTGAGTTTCTGCTTATGCTTACATTTACATACTCATATCATGGTTTGGGGCCTTCTCAGTGGCCTGGACCAGTCACTGCCTCCAGTCTACTTGCCCCCAGGGCCTGCTACTCTCAGGTAGCCCCAGATCCGTGCCCTTTCTAATTAACCGACTCTTAATGAAGCCCAGAACAAAGGGCAATACCAGGTTTTGGTTTCTGCAAATTTATTATAATTTATTATCATCCTAGACTTCAAGGAATTTATTTATTTATTTATTTTTTAAGAAGATTTATTTATTTATTTAATTTCCACCCCTCCCCTGGTTGTCTTGCTCTTGGTGTCTATTTGCTGCATCTTGTTTCTTTGTCCGCTTCTGTTGTCGTCAGCGGCACGGGAAGTGTGGGCGGCGCCATTCCTGGGCAGGCTGCTCTTTCTTTTCACGCTGGGCGGCTTTCCTAACAGGCGCACTCCTTGCGCGTGGGGCTCCCCCATGCGGGGGACACCCTTGCGTGGCACGGCACTCCTTGCGCGCATCAGCACTGTGCATGGCCAGCTCCACACGGGTCAAGGAGGCCTGGGGTTTGAACCGCGGACCTCCCATATGGTAGACGGACGCCCTAACCACTGGGCCAAAGTCCGTTTCCCTCAAGGAATTTAAATTAAACGTCAAAGTGTTCCTTGAAGAATGACTCAGAAGAGGTTCTTGTGAGGGAGACTGTTCTCCTTGTGATGCTGGGGGAGTCTTTCCTTGGAGTCTGGATATTTGGAATTGGAAAGGTCAAGATCTTCCCAAGGACAGGCTGACCTGGGTCTGTTTGGGAGGCTGTGTAGCCAACAGTTCAACACTAGCTTCTGGGCAGGCATTCCTGGGTTTGAATCCTGGCTCAACCACTTAGTAACTGTGTGTTGAATTTTCATCTCTCTGAGCCTCAGTTTCTCCATCTTAATTGGAGCTAGTCATGGTGCTCTCCTCCCAGGGTGGTCATGAGGATTCCGTGAGATCATGCATATAAGAGCTCAAGACATGGAGCTGTTAGTATCAGTTCTAATACATGGGGGCTATTTACAGCACAGCACAAGGCAGGTAAGGCTAAGGGGTGAATGAGGAGACCTAGAGGTGTGTGGAAAGCAGAGTTTGTCAAGGCCGGGGATACTCAGAATTTGTCAAGGTCGGGGATACTCAGAGTTTCTGCTTTGAGAGTCAAAAGGTTGGTGGACTCTTGGGGAATTAAGACTGGGTTAAGAGATGGAGTATGTTTGGGATTTGGTTAAAATGGAGTTGTTTTGGGATAGAGTGAAGAGAACTGGAGGGAGGGTAAAGGTACATGTACTGAGGAGTGGAAGGAGCGTGGAAGGGTGTATGCACATGCATGTGTGCAGGAATGGGTGTGTGGGGTGTGAGATGGCTAATGTGATGAGGATCAGTGCCAGCAGGGCTGGTGAGCATCCCTCTTTGAGTAGACAGCTCAGCAACATTGCTTACCATTTTGGTCCTGAGGGACTGGGCTTCTTACTGGGAGGAAGAGGGTGTAGCCAGAAACTCCAGAAAAATGATAAGTAATGGGCATGGGAGGCTGGTTTCAGCTGGCACCAGGCCCCAGTATGCTTCACTGACTATGCTTACGTGCTGGGCGGGTCTGGCCCTAAGACCTGTCCCCTACGCTTTGTCCCTGAGGGGGTGGCACCTTTCCCCCTCTCATGATGCAGGCCCCAGGGAGGGAAAAGTGCCTGCCCTTGTTTAGGATGAAGCGACTTAGAGGTATGACTCAGGGCCAGGAATGGGTGGGATCTTTGCCAGACCTATTAACCCTACCTCCTTTCCTCCTGCTTTGTCATGCCTCAGGAGAGGAGGAGGATCTGGTAGATCAGGAGGGAGAGTTACTCTGGTTGATATGATGGAGGCACAGCCCTGATGGCTGGCATTAATGGGCACTGACTGAGGCAGCACAGTAGGACCAGGGCTACCGATAGGGCCTATACTGGGATCCCCATTCTCTCAGCAATTTAGGTTTCTTTCCCTTTCAGCCTTTTTAAATACCTGCTCTGTCTTCTCCATTTATTTGCATAGAGGTAGAGGTAGAAAAGGGCTGTGAAGTCAGACACAACTTGGCTCAATTGCAGCTGTGTCACTTTCTCACTGTGTGAGGTTGGACAAATGACTTCCCATCTCAGAGCCTTTTTAATATTCAAGCTCCTAAGGTGAGAAACAGTTGTGCTTGCCCAAAAGGGACAGGTAAGCGTTTGATGAGATAGTGCAGGTGACACACTGGGTATAGTACCAGACTGAGTAGATGTGGATCCCAGATTGATCGATCTGTCTGTCTGTCTATCTATCTATCTACATCATCATTATTACTATTGTTGATCTACTCGGGGGTAAATTTTAGACATAATGACCCTTTACCCGTAAATATTTCAGGAGTTGTTGTCTAAGAACAAGGATATTATTATATATAACCAGAGAGTGATTTTCTCCTTCTGAAACATTAACGTTAATATACTACTATTATCTAATTTGCAGCCCATATTCAAATTTGCCAGTTGTTCCAAGAATGTCCTTTATGACAATTTCCCTCTTGATCCACCATCCAATTTTGTCTCTTTAGTATCATTTATCTGGAACAGTTTCTCATTCTTTCTTTGTTCAGAAAGGGGCTCTTCAAGGTGCAGGGAAGAAGTAGAGGTACTCAGCAGAAAGTAGGGTCCAGAGGTGCCAGCTATGTAGGGCAATGGGAAAAGTGTCTGAAGATTTCCTCTAGCCTTTTTTTTTTTTTAATGTCAAAAGCGCCTGTAGATGAGCTTGAATATTAAAAAGGAGCACCAAGAATCAAAGGAACCATGTATTAGTCACCAACTGTGTGACCAACTTGTTGACATTGGTGCATTTCGTTGCTGGACCAGTTGACCTGTGCTGTCCTCAGGCAAAAGAGCCCTGAGTGAAGAAACTGATAGAGAGTGTTTCGGTTATGGCTGCTTCATACCCTTCTGTGTGACCCTGAACATTCTTATAAATCTCAGTTCCCTGATCTATAAAGCATGGCCCTAGTTTAGCTGTTTTTTGAGCATTCTTGGTACAGATAACTACAGATTCTGAAAGTCTGTGTGATCAGAAATGATCATATTAAATGCTTCTTATGAATTGTTTCACTCCATCCTTTCAAGAACCTTAGTTGCTTTTATGGTCCCCATTTTATGGATGAGGAAACAGGATTAAATGATTTATCTAAGGTCACACAGTTTGCAAGTGACAGAGGAGGAGCTGACCATAGGGCTGGATGTCTGCTATTGCCTTCTGTTATAATTACCTCCCAGGAGAACATTTATGAAGCAACTGACATATGGTAAGGGCACAACAAAAGGTGGTTGCTGTTAGTAAACAATTCCCTAGTGGTTGCATGCAGGTACACAGATGTTGAAGCATGAGACTGTACCTCATGAGGGCAGAAACCATGTCTGGCATATGTTCCGGGCTTCCAGGGACTCTATTTGGCACTGAGGAGGTCCTTAGTCAGTGTGGGTTGGGTACCAAGATAAAACAAAATAACTTTCAGATCGCTGAAACATGTACAATCCTTGCAGACTCATGTGTTTCTGATCTCTTAGATATGGTGTGTAGAGTATTAAGCACTGAAAACTTTTAGTACTACCATTTAACTTTTCCCTTCATATAAACTTATTTTTAAACATTTAACTTTTCAGAATGTTAGAAACTTTGAACTTTCTATCTTAGGCATGCTCATATACTGTTGGTTGGCATATAAGCTTATTTTCTTATGTATCTGGAGCTTTTTACTTTTTATTTTTTAATTTATTTCTCCCCACCCCTTTGTTGTTTGCACTTGCTATGTCTGTTCATCTTCCTTGTTTCTTTTCAGGAGGCACCAGGAACTGAACCCAGGACCTCTGATGTGGGAAGGAGGTGCCTAATTGTTTGAGCCACTTCCGCTCCCTGCTTTGTTGTGTCTCTCGTTATGTTTCTCTTATTGTTGCGTCATCATGCTGCGTCAGCTTGCCTCACTTGCCCATTGCATCAACTTGCTGTCTTGCTTATCTTTAGGAGGCACTGGGAACCTCTGCTCCCTGCTTTGTTGGGTCTCTCATTATGTTTTTTCTTCTTATGTCTCTTATTGTGTCAGCTTGCTGCTCTGGCTCATTGTGCCAGCTTGCTCTCTTCTTTAGGAGGCACTGGGACCTGAACCAGGGACCTCCCATGTGGTAGGTGGAAGCTCATTTGCCTGAGCCACATCTTTTGTAGAGCTTTTAAAACAAACAGTTTGACATAGTAATTTTTCTTTTAGTAAAAGATATAGTCAAAGATTTGTATTCTTTTTTTAAAAAAGATTTATTTCTTCTGCCCTCCCCCCTTGTTGTTTGTGCTTACTGTCTGCTCTCTGTGTCTACTTGTCTTCTTTTTAGGAGGCACTGGGAACTAAACCTGGGACCTCCCATGTAGGGGGGAGGCACCCAGTTTCTAGGATAACTGAATATCTATAACCAAAAGAATGAAAGAGGACCACTGTCTCGCTCCCTATACAAGAATCAACTGAAAATGAATCAAAGACCTAAATATAAAAGCCAGGATCATAAAACAACTAGAAGAAAATATATGGAAACATCTTCAATACTTAGATGGTGGTTTCTTGGTCCTTATACCCAAAGTACATGCAACATGCCATTACCATGCTGTTTTGACCACTGTAGCTTTGTAATATGTTTCAAGATCAGGCAGTGAAATTTCTCCCATGTCGCTCTTCTTTTCTAGAATGCTTTTGGCTATTCGGGTACACTTTCCCTTCCAAATGAATTTGGTAATTGCCTTTTCTAATTCTGTAAGGTATGTTGTTGGGATCTAGATTGATATTGCATTCACTCTATGAATCAGTTTGGGTAAGATTAACATCTTCACAATATTTCTTCTTCCAATCCATGAACATGGAATGTCTTTCCTTTGTTTAGGTCTTTTTAAATTTCTTTTAGCATTGTTTTGTGGTTTTCTGCATATAGGTCCATATTTCTTTGGTTAAATTAATTCATAGGTATTTGAGTCTTTTTGTTGCTATTGTAAATGGAATTTCCCCCCTGATTTCCTTCTCAGATTGGTTCAGTACTAATATACAAAAACATTACTGATTTTGCATGCTGGTCTTGTATCCTGCCACTTTGCTGAACTCATTTATTAACTCAGGTAGCTTTGTTGTGAATATTCTAAGTACAGGATCATGTCATTCGCAAACAGTGAGAGTTTTATTTTCTCTTTTCCTATTTGGATGCCTTTAATTTTTTTAAATTGCCCTAGCTAGAACTTCTAGTGCAATATTGAATAAAAGTGGTGACAGTGGGCATCCGTGTCTTGTTCCTGATCATAGAGGGAAAGCTCTCAACCTTTCCCCATTGACTATGATGTTGGCTGTGGGTTTTCATATATGCTTTTTTTTTCTTCATTTGAATAACTTTATTTCTTATTATAAAAGTAATACCTGCTTATTTTAGAATTTTTAGGAAATATTGATTATATGCTTTTTATTATATTGAAGAATTTTCCTTCTATTCCTCTCTTGAAGTGTTTTTATCAAAAAAGGGTGCTGGTTATGTCAAATGCCTTTTCTGCATCGATCAAGATGATCATGTGTTTTTTTTCCCCTTCAGTTTTTTTTTTTTTAAGATTTATTTATTTAATTCTCTCCGCTTCCCCCCCACCCCAGTTGTCTGTTCTCTGTGTCTATTTGCTGCGTGTTCTTCTTTGTCTGCTTCTGTTGTTGTCTGTGGCATGGGAATCTGTATTTCTTTTTGTTGCGTCATCTTGTTGTGTCAGCTCTCCATGTGTGCAGCGCCATTCCTGGGCAGGCTGCACTTTCTTTCGCACTGGGCACCTCTCCTTATGGGGCGCACTCCTTGCACGTGGGGCTCCCCTACACGGGGACACCCTTGTGTGGTGTGGCACTCCTTGTGTGCATCAGCACTGCACGTGGGCCAGCTCCACACGGGTCAAGGAGGCCCGGGATTTGAACCGCGGACCTCCCATGTGGTAGACGGATGCCCTAACCACTGGGCCAAGTCTGCTTCCCCTTCAATTTGTTAATATGGTATATCATATTGATTGATTTTCTCATGTTAAACCAGACTTGCATACCAGGAATAAATCCCACTTGGTGATATATAGGTCTTTTGTTACGCTGTTGGATTCAATTTGCAAGTATTTTGTTGAGAATTTTTGCATCTGTGTTCATTAGAGAGATTGGTCTCTAATCTTTTTTGTAGTATCTTTATCTGGCATTGATATTAGGGTGATGTTGGTTTCATAAAATGTGTTTGGTAATGTTCTTTCCTCTTCAATTTTATGGAAGAGTTTAAACAAGATTGCTGTTCATTCTTTTTGAAATGTTTGGTGGAAATCACCTGTGAAGTCATCTGGTCCTGGGTTTTTCTTTGCTGGGAGATTTTTGATGATGGACTCAATCTCATTAAATGTGATTGGTTTGTTAAGTTCTCGTATTTCTTGTAGCATCAGTGTAAGTTGTGCATTTGTAGGTATTTGTCCATTTCATCTAGGTTGTCTAGTTTGTTGGCATACAGTTTCTTATAATATCCTCTTATGATTCTTTTTATTTCTGTGGTATCAGTTGTAACTTCTCCCCTTTTTTTCTGATTGTATTTGCATCTTCTCTCTTTTTTCCTTCGTTAGTCTGGCTAGCAGTTTGTCAGTTTTATTGATCTTCTCAAAGAACCAGCTTTTGGTTTTGTGATTTTCTCTATTGTTTTTTCGTTCTCAATTTCATTTATTTCTGCTCAAATCTTTATTATTTCTTTCCTTCTGCTTGCTTTGGAGTTGGTTTGCTGTTCTTTTTCTGGTTTATCTAGTTGTTCAGTTAAATCTTTGATTTTAGTTCTTTCTTCTTTTTTGATATAGGCATTTAGGGCCCTAAATTTCCCTCTCAAGACTGCCTTCACTGTATCCCATAAGTTTTGATAAGTTGTATTCTTGTATTCATTTGTCTCAAAATATTTAGTGATTTCACTTGCAGTTTCTTCTTTGACCCACTGATTATTTTGGAGTGTGTTGTTCAGCTTCCACACACTGGCAAATTTATTTTTTCCTGTCTATTACTGATTTCCAGTTTCATATCATTATGATCTGAGTAAATGCTTTGTATAATTTTAATATGTATATATTTATTAAGGGCTGCGTTGTGTCCTAACATGTGGTCTATCCTGGAGAAAGATCCATGGACACTTGAGAAGAATGTATAACCTGCTAAGTTTGGAAGCAGTGTTCTGTATATGTCTGTTAGGTCTAACTTGTTTATCATATTGTTCAAGTTCTGTTTCCTTGTTGATCTTCTGTTTAGTTGTTCTTTCTAATGATGTGAGTAGGGTGTTGAAGTCTCCAGTGATTATCATAGAGATGTCTGTTTCTCCCTTCAGTTTTCCCAGAGTTTGTCTCATGTATTTTGGGGTGCCCTGGTTAGGTGCATAGGTATTTATGACTATTATATCTTCCTGGTGGATTTTCCCTTTTATTAATATATAATGGCCTTCTGTATCTCTTAAAATGGTTTTGCTTTTAAAGTCTGTTTTGTCTGATATTAGTATAGCCACCTTT
Source organism: Dasypus novemcinctus (assembly GCF_030445035.2). Classification (NCBI taxonomy): domain Eukaryota; kingdom Metazoa; phylum Chordata; class Mammalia; order Cingulata; family Dasypodidae; genus Dasypus; species Dasypus novemcinctus. The sequence goes on along the minus strand of NC_080680.1, from coordinate 87,351,774 downwards.
GCTCTTTTTTGGTTATTATTTGTGTGGAGTATCTTTTTCCAACCTTTCACTTTCAGCCGTTTTGTATCCCTGGGTCTAAGGTGAGTTTCTTGTAAGCAGCATATTGATGGCTCATGTTTTTTTATTCATTCTGTCAGCCTGTATCTTTTTTTTTTTTTTTTAAGATTTATTTTTATTTATTTAATTCCCCTCCCCTCCCCCGGTTGTCTGTTTTCTGTGTCTTTTTGCTGCGTCTTGTTTCTTTGTCCGCTTCTGTTGTCGTCAGCGGCACGGGAAGTGTGGGTGGCGCCATTCCTCGGCAGGCTGCTCCCTCCTTCGTGCTGGGCGGCTCTCCTTATGGGTGCACTCCTTGTGCGTGGGGCTCCCCTACGCGGGGGACACCCCTGTGTGGCAGGGCACTCCTTGTGCGCATCAGCACTGGGCATGGGCCAGCTCCACATGGGTCAAGGAGGCCCGGGGCTTGAACCGCGGACCTCCCATGTGGTAGACGGACGCCCTAACCACTGGGACAAAGTCCGTTTCCCAGCCTGTATCTTTTGATTGGGGTATTTAATCCATTCGTGTGCAATGATATTACTGTAAATGTACCATTTTATTCTTTGGTTTTCATACGTCATATCATATTTTTGTCTGTCTTTTTACTGTTTTGGTTATTTTTTCTGCTATTCTTTCTTCTATATTCTCCTCTAAGCCTGTCTCTCCTGTCTTTTTTCTTTCAGTTCTAAGGCTTCCTTTAATATTTCCTGTAAAGGTGGATTTTTTTTTTTCTGCAAGCTTTCTTAGTTTCTATTTGTGAATATTTTATACTCACCTTCATATTTGAAGGACAATTTTGCTGGATAAAGAATTCTCAGCTGGCAGTTTTTCTCTCAGTATTCTAATTGTACCATACAACTATCTTCTCAACTCCATGTTATCTAAAGAGAAATCTGTGCTAAGTCTTACTGGGTATCCCTTGTGTGTGATGGTTTGCTTCTGCCTTGCTGCTCTCAGAATTTTCTCTTTATCTTTGACATTTGACTTTCTTTTTTTTTTTTTTAAGATTTATTTATTTATTTATTTCTCCTCCCCCACCACCCCAGTTGTCTGTTCTCTGTATCTATTTGCTGCATCTTCTTCTTTGTCCCCTTCTGTTGTTGTCATCCGTACGGGAATCTGTGTTTCTTTTTGTTCCGTCATCTTGTTGTCTCAGCTCTCCGTGTAGGCGGCGCCATTCTTGGGCAGGCTGCACTTTTTATTTTGCGCTGGGCAGCTCTCCTTATGGGGCGCACTCCTTGCGCTTGGGGCTCCCCTACGTGGGGGACACCCCTGCAGGGGGTGGCACTCCTTGCGCATCAGCACTGCACATGGGCCAGCTCCACACGGGTCAAGGAGGCCTGGGGTTTGAACTGCGGACCTCCCATGTGGTAGACGGACACCCTAACCACTGGGCCAAGTCCGCTTCCCGACATTTGGCATTTTGAGTAGTATATGTCTTGGAGTAGGTCTCTTCGGATTTATTCAGTTTGCTTCTTGGACATTGTTGCAGTTTGATATGGATATGAATTCCAAAAAGAAATATTGGATTATGTTTGTAATCTGATCTGTACCTGGGCATGATTGAGTTATAATTACGACATTGAGTCCCCACCCCTTGGTGAGCAGGGACTCACAGATAAAAGGCATGGCAAAGAACAGAGTTGAGGGTTTCTGATGTTGGAGTTTTGATGTTGGAGTTTGATGCTGAAGACTTAAGCCAGAACCCCAGGAAGTAAGCTCCCAGAGGAAAGAGAAGCCAACCCCAGGAAGAAAAGAACCTTGAATCTGGAGAAAAGCAAACCCCAGGAATGTAGGAACCCAGGAAACCTGAATCCTCGCAGACATTGGCAGATATCTTGCTCCAAATAGACTTTGGTGAGGGAAGTAAACTTATGCTTTATGGCCTGATATCTGTAAGCTCCTACCCCAAATAAATACCCTTTATAAAAAACAACCTGTTTCTGGTATTTTTTATCAGCACCCCTTTGACTGACTAATGCAGACATATAAATTCATTTCCTTTGTGACAGTTGGGAAATTTTCAGCTAGTATTTCCTCAGATATTCTTTCTACCCTTTTTCCCTTCTCTTCTCCTTTTGAAATTCCATGACATGCATGTTGTTGCGTTTCATGTTGTCATTTAACTCTTAGCCCCTGCTCAATTTTTTCCATTCTTTTCTCCCCGTTCTTTCCTTTCTTCGATTTCACATGTTCTGTCTTCTGTATCACTTATTCTTTCTTCTGTCATTTCGAGTCTGCTGTTGTAGACAGCAGATAGAAATAGATTTGTTTTTTAATCTCACCTATTGTGTCTTTCATTCCTGTGAGCTCTGTTACTTTTCTGTTCAGGATTTCAAGTTCTTTCCGTTCACTCAATGTCTTCTTTAATGTCATTTATCTCTTTAACCATATTGTCTTTCAACTCATGAATTTGATTTTGGAAATTTGTGTGTATCTCGCTGATTAGTTCTCTCAAATCTATTCCTTTTCTTAGGCCATGTCTTCTATATTCTTAGTATGGCTCATAATTTTTTGCTGATGTCTAGGCATCTGATTAGGATGTAGTTTATTGGGATGCTCAGTTTCTTTCTCTTTTGTAGGGATTTAGTGGCAGGAGGCTGTGTATTACCACTGCTCTTTAATTCTTGGCTTGTCTGGATTGTTAGGATTGTCCCTGCTAGTTGCTCAAAACTGGATTCTGGACCTGGTAATTGGTTGTAGACTCACTTCCTTGGGCCTTGGGGAGGGAGTCTAGAGAGGCTGGAAAAAGCCTTACTTTTTAATTGCATGCACTTCCTTGGTCTGCCAACAGATGGCACTCTTTGGTAGCTCTCAGTTCAGTTCCTGGTCAGAGTGTATTTGTTGCAACATAGACAGGATCAATGTGATACAGGCTAAGAGCCTTGTAATTCAAACACTTTCGAGACGGTTCTCCAGCCTTCTCTGGCAGCCCCCTCCCTTTTCCCAGCTAGGAAATACTTCTACTCCCCTTTGAGTCCTCAATAATCAGTCCCAGTTAGTAGAGAAGGAGATTGGGAGGTCATTTTAAGTCCTTGCCATCCTGGAAGGACTTCCAGAACACACAGACCAAATTTGTGAGTCAAAAGCTGAGTCTGCCTTAGGCTGTGTCCCTCTCTCTCCCCTTTCCTGGGGTGGTAGATCCCTGGAGCCCCCTTTGTCTGTAGCTGCAGGCCCAGAGGCCTTAGAATTCTAAACTGTCTTTAGTGTGGGAGAGGGTGCCAGGCCAGCAGCAGTAGCTGCTGGTTTCAAGCCACAGTTCCGTAGTCATGATTTCCCTCCTTTGTCCCTCTCTCCTCTGGGTGGTGTCCAGCCTTTACCTGGTGTCCTAAACCCTAGAAGATCATTTTCTGAGCTGTTTCAGCCTGTCCTCTAGCTGTTTTTCTGGAGGAGAAGAGAGTCTCATGTCTTACTAGTCTGCATCTTCCCGGAATTCCTTTTGCTCTTTTTAAACTGTTGATGATTTGTGTGCAGTGGGATGTGGTGGGTCCATAATCCTAGCTTGCTTTCAGGAGGCCCAACAGCATGGCAAACAAGGATTGGCAAGCTATCTAACAGGTCAGGATTGTTCACATATGATCCTTGAGCTAAAGAGCTGTAGAGAACAAAATTACAAAGAATATATGACAGAGGCCAGTGTGGCCCATAAACCCTAAAATATTTACTATCTGGTCCTTTATAGAAAAAATGTAGAATCTGGCATTGTAGCAGACAGATCTGGTTAGGTTCTCCAGCTCCTTACCCCCTCCTAGCCAGGTGACTGACCTTTGCCAAGTTGCTTAGTTCCAATTCCATTTCCTCATGTAAAAGGGGAGTAGTGAGAGTACATATAGGATTGTTAGTCAAAGGGCTGGAACTTAAATAGTTGGATTACACGTGCAAATCAAGAGTGGGCTTTACTGTCACCATCATCCCTTGTTCTAGGCACCATTCTTGGTGCTGGGTCACCAAGGTCATAACCTAGGTTCCCCCCACCCCCCAGCCATCTAGCTGGAGAGATGGGGCACATACAAAATAAGCTAAACACACACACACACACACACAGACCCATTTATTGCAACTTAAAATAGTTTGGACTAGTGCCAACTTGGCATTGACTTTAGTGGAAACACTTTATTATATTTTATTTTATTTTAATAATTTGTTTAGGGGAAGCGGATTTGGCTCAACAGAGCGTCCACCTACCACATGGGAGGTCCAGGGTTCAAACCCAGAGCCTCCTGACCTGTGTGGTGAACTGGCCCACGCACAGTGCTGATGCACTCAAGGAGTGCGATGCCATACAGGGGTGTCCCCCGTGTAGGGGAGCCCCACATGCAAGGAGTGTGCCCCACAAGGAGAGCCACCCTGCGCAAAAAAAGTGCAGCCTGCCCTGGAGTGGCACCGCACACAGGGAGAGCTGACACTGCAAGATGATGCAACAGAAAGAGATAAAGATTCCTGATGCTGCTGACAAAAATGCAAGCAGACACAGAAGAATACACAGCAGATGGACACAGAGAGCAGACAATGCCGGGGAGGGGGGGGGAGGATGGGGAGAGAAAATAAATAAAAAATCTTTTAAAAAATTATTTATTTAGGAGGTACTGGAGCTTGAACCTGGGACCTCATACATGGGAAGCAGGCGCTCAACCACTTGAACTACATCTGCTCCCCAGTAGAAACACTTTAAAAAAAAGGCTGGCTGCAAGTGAGGAGGTTTGGAATTTAGAATCTTGAGTCCCATCATTTTCATGTGATCATTTTAAATGTTAGCTTCTAACTGCCTCTCCCTCCTTGAATTGCCCAAATCTGGGATACTGTGGCTCGTCAAGGAAAGGGGACAGTGACGACCGTGAATGAACCTGGTTGTTCCTGTAGCCTAGGATTGCTGAAGACTTGGGGGTGGGCGTTTCTGAGCAGCAGAGTCCTTAGGAGGCTCAAAGGATGACCTTTTAGTCTAAGCCATAATCAGCAGGGGCTAGTGGTATGCTTGCCAGGTGCCAGGCTTTCCTGTCCAGAGGTTGAGGGGCTGTGGCAGGTAGAGGGAGCAATACGATTCTCATATTTGGTATTTTGATTCTCGTATTTGGTTCCCTCCTACAGACCTTGGAGGTCTCCTTTCTGAGGGATCACAAAGGTAATGCCCCAGCACTGGCTAATAAAGGGTCCAGCAATTCCCCCTGCCACCAAAGGGGCTGACCTTTTTGCCACCTCTGACCACGCCTTCTTTAGCATTCTCAGAAATGGGTGTGTTTTTATTGTCACTGCGGAAGGTCTGGGAAGTGTGTGCAACCTGTGGGTGTCCCAAATATTTAAAAACTCACTTTTTCCTCCTAGGAGGAATTCTAGGCTATTTTTAGCCTCTAGTTGGTGCTAAGTGATTTGAAAATAACAGAACTGCATGAAATGTGTTGATTTGCCCCTCTAGGTTCTCTGCCAGAGGCTTCCACTTGAGGCAGACTATCCCTTTAGCTGTCAGTGGAGAATGCAAATGCGAGCCACGCCCTGGGGGCATCACTTTACCGAGAGGTAGGCCCACAGCTTCCTCTCCTCAGGTGGAGCTTCTAAGATCATGAACTGAGGAGGAAATACGGGTTTTTCTTTTAGTTGAAATAATGGAGTTGTGTGTATTTTTTTAAAGTCCTTATCTTTTAGAAATACATACTGAAATACAAATGAAATAATGTTATATCTGGGATTTGCTTCAAAATAATATGGAGGGAGCCGATGTGGCTCAGTGGTTGAGTGCTGGCTTCCCTCATGCGAGGTCCCAGGTTCAATCCCTGGCCCTGGAATCTCAAAAAAAAAAAAAAAAGAAAATGGAGGAGGAAGTGGCAGGTTGAGATGAAACAAAATTGGCCAGAAGTTGTTAATTGTTGAAGTTAGGTGATGGATGCATGGGAGTGCATTACACAATTCTATTTTTGTATAGTTTTAACAATTTATAAGTTAAAAAGAAAGAGGGAGAGTAGACACCCACAGGGCCGTAAGAGTCTGACCAAATTGGCTTTCAGCTTTAGCTCTGCCTCTCCTGTCTGTGAGACTTTAGGTGTGAAGGAGCCCCTATTTCCTTATCTATCAACTGGGGCTAATCACATCTGCTTCAAATATTGCTAGAGGAGTTGTTAATAAAATAATGCATATAAAGTGCTTAGCCTGGTACCTAGTGTCTAATCAGCACCAGACAGACAAGTGTTTTCCCAGGGAGTCCATACCAGGCGGCCCCTGGCTGACAGTACTCTCTGCTCGAGGAGGAATTCACTTGGGGCAGGGGGCGTCATCCAGGAGAAGTCTGGGGTCCACCTCCTAGATTTGGTGGACACAATCTCTGCCTTTGATTAAACCACTCTTGGGTTCATTAGGCCACTCATGGATCCACTTAAGTTTTTGGTTAGTCTGGATCTTTCTTTTTTTAATTTATTTTCTTTTCTTTTTATTAAAGTTAATAAATCACAAAGAACGTTACATTAAAAAACATAAGAGGTTCCCATATAACCCACTCGCCACCCCCCACCCCCATCATTTTTGTAAATTATATATTTTTGAAGATATGTACATCTCAAAAAATGTTACATTAAAAAACATAAGAGGTTCCTGTATACCCCCCACCTCCCCACCTCACTCCTCCCACACCAACAACCTCCCCCATCATTGTGACACACTCATTACACTCAGTGAACACAGTTTGGAGCACTGCTGCACCACATGGATAATAGTTTACCCAGTAGTTCACACTCTACCCCAGTACATTCAGTGGGTTATGGCAGGATATATAAAGTCCAGCATCTGACCCTGCAATATCATTTAGGACAACTCAAAATCCCAAAAACATCCCCACATCATATCTTTTCTTCCGTCTCCCTGCCCTCAGCAACTACTGTGGCCGCTTTCTCCACCTCAATTCTACAATTTCTTCTACTACTAGTCACAGTAGTTTTATAGTAGAGTATCAGTAACTCCACTCTAATCCATATTTTATTCCTCTATTCTGTGGACTGTGGGATGGTGATGAGTCTGGATCTTTCTTGTCAACAGTTTGGAGGTAGAGTTAGCAGTCAGATTCTTGGGTAATATATCTGCTGAAATATTGGATAGCTGAAGCATTTATTTTTAAACTTTTTATTTTGAAATAATTATAATTGCAAAAAATGTGCTGGAGGTCCTGTGTCCCCTTCAGACTCTTTCACCCAATAGTAACATCTTTAATATGTCTACAATACAATATCACAACCAGTAAAGTGCTATTGTTACAATCCACAGAGCTTATTCAGATTTTTCCAGTTTTACATGCAGTCATTTGTGTGTGTGTACATGCTTAGTTCTGTGCAGTTTTATCCCATGTATAGATTTATGTAACCACCACAATCAAGATTCAGAACGGTATATCACCACCAAGGAGTGATATATATTTTTCAAATCAGAAATCAAACCAGGCATATATTTTTCAAATCAGAAATCAGTTTTTAAAATAATTTCATAAAGAAGTTTTCTGCAGAAGAATGTTGGTTGGGAAGTGTTTGCCACAGTTTCATTAGTGCTTGATTTTATTTTGTCCTTTTTTTATATTGTCTGATTTTTCTTTTTAAAATGATCCTCTGGGAAGCGGACTTGGCCCAATGGATGGGGCATCTGCCTACCACATGGGAGGTCTGTGGTTCAAACCCCAGGCCTCCTTGACCCGTGTGGAGCAGGCCCATGCACAGTGCTGATGCACGCAAGGAGTGCCCTGCCACGCAGGGGTGTCCCCCACGCACAAGAAGTGTACCCCATAAGGAGAGCCGCCCAGCGTGAAAAAAAGTGCAGCTAGCCCAAGAATGGCCCTGCACACACAGAGAGCTGACACAGCAAGATGACAAAGCTAAAAGTAACACAGATTCCTGGTGCCGCTGGTAAGGATAGAAACGGTCACAGAAGAACACACAGTGAATGGACACAGAGAGCAGACAACTGGGGGGGGAGGGGGGAGAAATAAAATTAAAAAAAAAATCCTCTGCCTTAAACAAAAACGATAAAAGCTATTTTTTAAAATTATCACTTGAAATCTGTCACACAGATATATACCATTGTTGGTATTTTGGTGAACATCTTTCCAGACTTTTTCCTATGCTGGTTTGCTTAACCTTCTTTTTAACTTTCTCCTTGTTCTTTTTTTTTTTTTTTTTTTTTTTTTAAGATTTATTTATTTATTTAATTTCCCCCCCTCCCCTGGTTGTCTGTTCTTGGTGTCTATTTGCTGCGTCTTGTTTCTTTGTCCGCTTCTGTTGTCGTCAGCGGCATGGGAAGTGTGGGCGGTGCGATTCCTGGGCAGGCTGCTCTTTCTTTTCACGCTGGGCGGCTTTCCTCACAGGCGCACTCCTTGCACGTGGGGCTCCCCCACGCGGGGGACACCCTTGTGTGGCACGGCACTCCTTGCGCGCATCAGCACTGCGCATGGGCCAGCTCCACACAGGTCAGGGAGGCCCGGGGTTTGAACCACAGACCTCCCATATGGTAGACGGACGCCCTAACCACTGGGCCAAAGTCCGTTTCCTCTCCTTGTTCTTAGAAGATGTTTTCTAGAGGAAGCACTGCTTTGACTGCCTCCTCTGGTATTTTGTGGTGTTAAGTAATTCTGTTGAGGTTCTTATAGGACTTGAGGGCCACTTAAGAAGAGAGGTCTTGCTCATTCAGAGAAGACCTAAATCATTATCTGCTTCTTACCTTCCTATTTGTTTTAAAACCAGTCTGTCCACACTGTCAGCCCCTCTCCCTGCCTCTTGTGATAGAGTGGTCTCCAGGTCATAGATTTGGCCTCCTGAAAAAAAGCATCCACAGTTTTAGATTCTCTTGTCTGTAGCTGTCTTACTATAGACAGGACTCTTGCTTCTTGCGTATTCACAGTGCTAATTATCATGCCTCGCATTTATTAGGTGCTTCCCTGTGCCAAGCATTTTACATGCATTATCTTTGTGAATCTTCAGTGCAAGTCACTGGGGTGTTATCATCCTCATTTCTTAGACAAAGAAAGTGAAACTCAGGGAGGTAAATTAGCTTGCCCATTGTCATAGGCTGGTATGTGGCAGAGCCTAAAATCCATATTCTTAACCACTAGCCTCCAACTTCCCTAGCAGTGGCTGCCATTAACCCAAGATTCCTTGTGTCTTCTCATAGGTGAGCCCAGTCCAGAATGGGGGACTCCAGAGACCTTTGCCCTCACCTTGACTCTATAGGGGAGGTGACTAAAGAGGACTTGCTGCTCAAATCTAAGGTAAAAGACCAGAGCTTGAGGGGGCAAGACCACACCAGGGCCGTGTTCCTGGCATGTGAACATTGCTGAGGCAGTGGAAAAATTGGCTCCCTGACAGCATCTGCTCAACCTTTTGTGTAAATGGAAAAGTTGCTGTCTGGTTTTGGAGACCTTCTTTCTGGGACTGTGTCCTAATAGTCATTAATTATAATTTAGAGTGGTCCGTTTGGGAACCGCTAATGTTCTTTGTCCATTAGCTGTTGGAGTGAGTGTGCAGAGCCTTTCCAAGACAGGGAACAAATCATGCTTTCAGAGTCCACAGACATTTTTACAAACATGACCTGAAGAGGGCTCAGGCAGCCTGTGATTAAGAGGTGGACCTCTTCTCTGGGTTAGGGAGGATGCATCACCACCATTGTTGTCTTTATTTTGTTAAACTAAATACGTTCTCATGGTTCAAAAATGAAACAATAGGAGAAGAGAAATGACAAGAATTTCCCTGTCATCCCTGCAGCCATCCTCCTACCCCATGCACTGGTAACCACTTCTGTTAGTTTCTTTTACATCTTTTCAGAGTTTCTTTTACGTAAATACAAGCAAATTTATGTATTTTTATAAGCAAAACACTTATTTTTAATTGTCTCCCTTTCTAACAACAAGTAGCATACAGACACTGTTCTGTAATTATTCATGTGTCTTGGAGCACTTTTAGCATCATTACACAGAGGCAGTTTTCTCAATCTTTAAGTTGCGTTTTATTTCATTGTGTAAACATGATAGCTAATCCTCTATAGATGGACACTTGGGCTGTTTATAATCTCTTGCAAGTGATGCTGCAATGCATAGCCTCTTAGAAACATCATTTCATACATGTGCAGAGTTATATTTAAGGCACATTCCCAGATGTGGAGTAATTCTATTGTCCAGTATTCTTTCCAGAAAGTCTAAAGCTGGGTTGTTCAGCCTCACTGTACCAGCAGTGGTGACCTTTGCCTGAGCTGGGTTAGTCATGGACTGTGAGAGGGAACTGATTCTTCTGGCTTTTTTTAGAAGCAATTTCAGTTCCTATGTGGTTTGGAAGCTCTGGTGCATTTAAACTGTCTAATGATGAGTTTCTCTCATAAAGAAGAAAAGCTGCCCAAAGGAAGAAGTGAGACAAACTGAGAGGATTTTTCGTCCAAAAGATATAGGAATTAGGAGAATCTGAGAGCAGAGAGAACATGAGCAAGGAAAAGAGGAGGAAGGCAGAAAATAGGGAGATGAGGGCCAGGATGTTGTAGCCTTCTGGGGGTTTTTTTAGTGCTTCTGGATCAGAAAGATCAAGAACAGTTACAGGTGTTTCACTGCCTGCATTTCAGAGAACATGTCTTCAGCTGATACCTCTGTGGGTATCAGGAAATTTATAAAATAAAATCAACATTAAAATTTTTAAAATTATAGTAACATATTTACAGCATAACATTTTAACCACTGTAGCAATTTGATATTGTTTATGAATTCCAAAAATAGATACTGGATTATGTTTATAAAATGGTCTGTTCCTCTGGGCGTCTTAGATTGTATTGGATTCAGAGTTTTCACTTTTGCTTGATTAAATTATGATTAAGGCTTTGATTGGGCCATGTCAGTAGGACATTGAGTCCCTGCCCCCTTGGTGAGCGGGGGGGACTCACAGAGAAAACAACATAGCAGAGGAGAAGTTGGAGTTGTTTGGATGCTGGAGCCCCAGGAAGTAAACACACAGGAGAAGAACACAGGATTAGGGACAGCTCCATGGATACGGCAGAGGCCCTGGGAAGAGAGAGAGCTTGATAGTCTACAGCTGACCTTGTGGAGAGAACAGAGCAGCTGAGCCCAGACAGGAATGAGCCCCAGGAGAGAGATAAGACTTATCCCAGCCTAGGGCTGATATTGGAAGAAGCTTGGACTACCAAGCCTTAAGAGGAAGAGGAAGGCGGGAACCTTGCTGATGTCCGCAGCCATCTTGCTCCAGCACATGGCAACAGACTTTGGTGAGGGAAGTAACTTATGCTTCTACCCCAAATAAATACCCTTTTATAAAAGCCAACAGATATCTGGTACTTTGCATCTGCACCCCTTTGGCTGACTAATAAACCACTTTCAAGTACACACATCAGTGGTGTTAGTTATTTGCACAATGTTGTACTGTCAGCACCACCACCATCTATTACCAAAACTTTTCCATCACCCCAAACAGAAACTCCATACCTATTAACTCCCCATTTCTCACCCCCACCCCACCCCTGGTATCCTATAATCTTTCTGTTCCTATGAATTTGCATATTATAGTTATTTCATATAGTTGAGATAATATAATATTTGTCTTTATATGTTTGGCTTATTTCATTCTCAACATTCTTATAAAATACCCAGGAGGGTCAAGGATATAACAGGTATGAAATGCAGATGGCTAAGAAACTTTTGGAAAAAAGAGTCTTAACTTCATTAGTGGTCAAGGATATTGCTAATGAAAGCCAGAGGATTCTATTTTCAGTTCGACAGAAATGGAGACTGATCATATTCAGAGCTGATGGTAATGGAGGGAAATGGGCCATTCATACTGTGGTGGGACAGGGAATTAATGTAATCTTATGGAGGCAAATACACTTCTAGGAATTCATGCAATAGAAATGTAAGCACCAGTTATAAAGGTATAATTACAACAGTATTTATTGAGCATTATTTGTAGAAAGAAAAATAAAATTGGTGGCAGCCTGAATATTCATCAGGAAGAGAATGGATGTGTAAGTTGCAATGTGCCCATACTGTGAGACACTGTGCAGTTCTTGAAAAGAATGAGATGAAGTCTCCATGTTTAGGTTTAGTCCATAAATAGGTTTTAAAAAAGTATGTCACAGAGACATGTATAGTATGATCTTATTTTTATTAAAAATATACCCCCCCAAAAAATATATATGTATGAGAAGGAACTGTGGAGGGATATGCCATCAAGTTATTAAGAGCATATATGTGTTGTTTGAACTGTTATAGCAAACATACAATTTTTTAATAATTCAAATGACCAAAATGGGAGGGTTGGAAACCCTGAGAATTTGGGGGTGAATTGTGAAGTCAAAAAATCACAGAGGGGGAAGCGGACTTGGCCCAATGGATAGGGTTTTCGCCTACCACATGGGAGGTCTGGGGTTCAAACCCCGGGCCTCCTTGACCCGTGTGGAGCTGGCCCATGCTCAGTGCTGATGCGCATAAGGAATATCATGCCACGCAGGGGTGTCCCCCCATGTAGGGGAGCCCCATGCACAAGGAATGTGCCCCGTAAGGAGAGCCGCCCAGAGCGAAAGAAAGTGCAGCCTGCCCAAGAATGGCGCTGCACATAGGGAGAGCTGATACAACAAGATGACGCAACAAAAAGAAACACAGATTCCAGGTGCCGCTGATAAGGATAGAAGCGGTCACAGAAGAACACACAGTGAATGGACACAGAGAGCAGACAACTCGCAGGGGTGGGGGGAGTAAGGGGAGAGAAAAAAAAAACACAGCGAATGGACACAAAGAGCAGACAATGGGAAGGAAGGAGAGAGGAATAAATAAAATAAATCTTAAAAAAAAAAATCACAGAGGGAGAGGGGTGTACTTCAATGGTTGAGTGCCTGCTTCATGTACGAGGTTCTGCTTTCAATCCCCAGTACCTCTTAAAAGAAAAAAAAAATCATAGAAGAGATTACAAATTTTGAAAGGTGAGGGGATGCTGCTTTGATCTCTTACCCATCCCTACAGCATCCTCGGCGAGAGACTCAGTGCAGATTGCAGATTTCAGTTCCATTATTTGAGATAAGCTGCTTCACTTCAACCCTAATGAGGGCTCAGTGCTCAGGCTCTTTACAAACACAGGCAGAATCCAGGTTTAGTGAGAATGGAAAGCTCCTATGGAGCCCTGGGAGCCAACATGGCCATATGTGGGGAAACCAGAGTTTTCTGGCTGGGAGGTTTGATGACCTTGCCTTTCTAGGTTCTTTGGCTTCACCTTCTCACCCTGCTACTCACTGGGTGCATTTCTGTGGTAGGGGCATTGCTTCTCTGAGTCTAGTTTCTCATGTAAAAAGGGGATATGGATGGAATCTCCTCAATGTGGTGGGGATTATGTGAGTAGTGAGTTAAGAATTTAGCTGGATACTTGACTCATCATAATCCCTCACCAGGCATCAGCTTTCACTCTGACCATGCTTTATATTGTAACTGCTGTCAGAGTTCGTCTTATGACTGGTAGAGGCACATTGGGCATTGTAGGATCTCACTTGAGAATTGCTGTTCTAGACACATACAGAAATATTTAGGGTACAAAGAGACCGTGAAATACAGTGACTTTCAAAAGATAGTGTATTTCTTTCTTGTAAAATAATCCAGAGGTAGGGCTGGTAGGATGGCTCTTCTGTTCTAAACATGTGGATTTCATCTCTGGGCCCAAGGTGGCTGCTTCAATTCCCACTATCACTTCTATAGTCTAGCTAGTGTAAAGAGGAGAAAGAGCAAGGGTAGCACACAACTCAACAAGTGGCTCTGATAACACTTTCACTTCTCATTGGCTAGAACTGAGCAACATGATCACAGTGAGCCATAAGACAGGCTGGAAAGTATAGTCTATAGCTGGGTGGTCATGTACTTAGCCAAAATTCATGCATTTTATTAAAGTAAGAAGGGAAGAAAGGATATTGGTGGACATGGAACAGGCTGTCAACCAGACCACCAGAAATCTAAGTATTTTCTGAGGTCGACAGATATACAACCTCCTAATTTGCCCAGACGTTGTGCATACATGCAGCTAGACAAAACAAACTGTCCCTCTTTCCTGGAGCCCATAGTCTAGATGGGGAGAAGGACTTAAGTAAGTTCAATAAAGAAAGAGTAGAGGGTATGATGAGAGAGGATATTAAAGGATCTGTTTACTTATTAAGCAATTTTATTTGAATACGTTTTCACAGGTACATGGTTAAAAAACAATTTGAACAATAAAGTGTAAAGTAAGTCTCTGTCCTACTCCTGCCCCCACTGGGGTACCTAATTTAGATTGAAAGACTGGTGAAGGCCTTTCTGAGAACTTTAGGGTATGTAAGCACTAGCTAGGTGGAGCTGGATGTGTATAGGCTTCCAGGCAGAGCAGCAGCAACTGTCTAGGCTCAGCAGCAGGTGCCGGGCACTCAGTGAGAGAGCTTCCCAGCCTGCTTATGCATTGCTCTTTTCTCTCTCACCTTCACTCATGCAGGGAACCTGTCAATCCTGTGGTGTTACTGGACCAAACCTGTGGGCCTGTCTCCAGGTAAAGTACCCATGCAGCTGTTGGAAAGCATGGAGCTGGTCTAGACTCACGGCCTGATCTGGACTCAGAACGTTCTCTGGTCACCACTGATGGAAACCTTGAGCAAGGTCATGACGGTACAGGACATCTCAGGTGCAGTTACCAAGTCCAAGCAAGAGGGCTCCAGAGTCAACAAGTCTCTAGGCTGGATGACCTGGCAGCCATTAAACATGACAAAAGAAAAAACTGAGCTAGAGAAGACTGAACTGAATAAGGCAAAACAAAATTTTATATTTACATTGTATGTTGATATCAGACAGCTTGGGTTTGAACACTGGCATTGCCTCTTAATAACATTCTGACTCTGGGCCAGTCTTGTCTCTTCTCTAGACCTTGGTTTCCTCATCTGTAAAATAGGGACTACAATACTGACGATAGTCCCTATCTCATGGAGACAGGTAGAATTCAAAGGGGTGATGCTTGTGACATGCTTAGCATGGTGTGTGGCTCATAGAAAGTATTTAGTAAAGTCTAATAGTGTTTATTATTACTACTTATTAAAAACAATAAGTGTAGATAAGGCAATTTTGTCTGGGCAGTGGAATTATGGTAATTGTCTTCTTTTCTCTGTGACTGTGGTATTTTCCTAATTTTCTGCAAGATGTATTACATTTTATAATCATAGTAAAAATTACTATTACCCAAAACATTTTCTAAAAAAAGAAAAAATAGAGAAAGAAAAGAAAAATAGGGACTTGGCTCAATGGATAGAGCATCTGCCTACCACATGGTAGGTCCGTGGTTCAAACGCAGGACCTCCTTGACCTGTGTGGAGCTGGCCCACATGCAGTGCTGATGCTTGCAAGGAGTGCCCTGCCATGCAGGGGTGTCCCCTGCGTAGGGGAGCCCCACGCACAAGGAGTGCACCCCCTAAGGAGAGCTGCCCAGCGTTAAAGTCCAGTCTGCCCAGGAGTGGCACCACACACATGGAGAGCTGGTGCAGCAAGATGATGCAACAAAAGGAGACACAGATTCCTGTGCCACTGACAAAAATAGAAGCAAACACAGAAGAACGCAGAGCGAGTGGACACAGAGCAGACAACTGGGTGGGGGGGGGAGAAGGGGAGAGAAATAAATAAATTTAAAAAAAAAGAAAAACACCAGTAGAAAAGAACCAAACAAACAGCACTAGGAAGTGAAGACATCACAATCCAAGTCAGTCTTTGCAGAAGACACAGGGGCCAGAAATGGAACTGGCCTCTTCTTTTTGGGCTTATCACTCTCCATAAAGTACATTGCTTTCTAAACGCAAGGCACTGTTCTAGGCACCAGAGGACAGCAAGAAATGGTCCTACCTTGTGGGAGTCCACAGTCCCCCTGGAGAAACAGATATGGGAGTATGCAGAAAATGATATATCCTTTATGACTTAGCTGAAAGATCATTTTCTTGGAAGGTTCCTCACCAGCCTTTTGCTGATCAAAAGTAGAAGTGACACTGAATTCTCCCATGGAGAAGCAGGTGTAGTTGCCATTGGCTACTGAGTGGGATAGAGGCCCTCAGTGAAGAGGTGCTTGAGCTGAGCCTTGGATGATGGGTAGATTTAGGACAAAGGAGTGCAAGGCCAAAGGTGAAGTCATCAGGGACATGCTGACCCCACTATAGGACATTGGGTCAGCATGGGCACCAATCTCCTTTGTTCCTAGTTTTGAACTCGTAGTACCTGTTCAGCTTCCCCCATTAGATAATGGCTGTGGGGCCCAGGATACCCCACCAAAAACATGAACCCTAATGACTTGCCTATCAGGAAGTTGGATGAAAGTCTGGGAGGTGTTTTTTTTTGTTGTTTTTTTTTTTTTAAGATTTATTTTCATTTGTTTATTCCCCAGACACTTCTGGTTTGCACTTCCTGTGTCTGTTCGTTGCATGCTCGTCTTCCTTTTTAGAGGCATTGGGAACCGAACCCGGGACCTCCCTTGTGGGAGGGAGGCACCTAATTACTTAAGCCGCCTCTACTCCCTGCTTTGTTGTGTCTTTCATTACATTTTCTTCCTTGTTTCTCTTATTGCGTCAGCTTGCCATGCCAGCCTGTTATGTCAGCTTGCTGTCTTGCTCTTCTTCTTTAAGAGGCACTGGAAACTGGACCCAGGACCTCCCATGTGGTAGGCCGGAGCTTAGTCACTTGAGCTACATCTGCTTCCCGAGGTGTTTTTGAGAAAGGGTTGACTAGAGATGGTGAGGGCCTGCCATCTCTTTAGTATCTCCTCCCTGGGCTTCTCACAGGAGAGGAGCAGCCTGAGGCATGCTGCCTATCTTAAGCCAAGGTCAGGAGTGACATTTATGCTGGTATAAACCTGTGTTCCTTCAGAGTGCCAGAGCCACAATCCCTTATGGGTCCTGTTGGGTAGAGATGGGGGCTATAGAAGATACAGCATCTGGGCCAAGAAGGGACACTGTGGCATGGAGTCAAAGACTCACTGCACTGGCACTGTCCTCTTGACTACCCTCAATCCACTTTCCTTCCTTCCCCCCCAGGTTGCCTGCCCCTATGTTGGCTGTGGAGAATCCTTTGCTGATCACAGCACTATTCATGCACAGGTGAGTGTGGTGGCTGAGTGTGTGGACTCTGCAGTCAGGCAGCCCCAGGTTCAAACTCCAAGTCCATTTGCCTACTAGCTCCATCCCCCTGCTCAGTGCCTCAATGGCCATGTCTATAAAATGGGGATAATCATAGTAGGGTAGCTGTAGAGAATCGAGATAAAAACACTTAGCGCATTGTACATGCTCTGTATAGCAGCCCTTGATATTCCTGACTGGAGAAAGAGCAGATACTGAACCTCCATCCAGATGGGTCCTCTTACTGAAAGCTAACGCAACTCCTTTGTAGGCTTGGGTTCTTTGAGGCCGATGTCTTCCTGACCTTATTTCGGGTCTTACCTTCTAGGTAAAAACACACAACCTGACAGTGAATCTGACCACATTCCGGGTGTGGTGTTATGCCTGTGAGAAGGAAGTGTTCCTGGAACAGCGGCTGGCGGCTCACTCCCCGACCCCCTCACCCAAGTTCTCGGAACAGGTCAGAAAGTGCAGTGGCGTCAGTTTGTTGGTTGTGAGATTGTGTTGAGAACTTTTAGCTTGCTCTCCTTGGAGTGGCTGGGCGCACTATGGCTCATGCACTCGTCATTGGGTCAAGACCTAGTCTGTTCCTGGGTCACTGGCATTCTTAGGTGACTTTGAGGAGCTCAGGTCAGCAAATGTTCTTTGAACACCAACTGTGTGCCCTGTGTGAGGGGATGAGGGTACAAAGGCGACTAAGAGTAGGTCCTCCCTTCACAGAGTACAGGGGCTGTGGGAGGCAGACCCACTATGCTGTCTTACAAGGCAGTGTGATAGTGTAGTGGTTGGAGAGAGCCTGGGGGTTTAAGGATGGTGTTTTCTCAAGGCTTTGGCAAGAGGATATGACATCTTCCCAGCCTTAAGGAGAGGAGTTTAACAAGGTCATAGATGGTCACTGAAAATCCCAAATCTAGAAATGTATCCCAAGGGAATAATTAGACAGCAAATGAAGCTAGTCACTCTAGTGTGCTTTTCTGTGAAAGAAACAGGAAACCATCTGGGTATATGTCAACTAAATAATGGCCCTCAGCACAGCAGAGTGGTGTACAGCCCTTAACGATGGCAGGTTCGACGAGCTCATGGATCTGAGGGGCTCTGCTCAGTGCCTACTCATAGAATGTCAGTAAATCCTGGTTGTTAGAACTTCCTCCTAGAGCAGAAGCTTCAGGGAAACCAGGCCTTTTGTCTGTTTAGGATTATGATGTTTTACAAAAAAAAGGCTATGAGACAATATATACACTGTCCTGTTTTCATGCCACTTATGTATGCATACATTACATATATATTTACAGCTAACAACCTACATATATGTATATATAGCCTGTTGTTAACAGTGGTTATCTCAAGAATATGGGTTTCTGTCTTGTTTTTGTTTTTGTTTCATGTTTCTATTTTTTCCAAATTTATTATAAATGAAATACATTACTTTTATTCATTTTTGTAAATAAAATATAAATCAGGAAGTTCCCAGGATGAAGCCACCAATCCCATCTCTTTCCACAGCATCACCTGCTCAGAGGGGCTGGCTCAGCCCGGGGCCAAGCTCTGGGATTGTGGGGCTGAACTTCCTTTCCCCCGAGAGGCACATGGGCCTCTGACCTCAACCCCTCTCCTCACTTCTGGGTTTTTTTGTTTTTTTTTTTTAATTCCTATCACTTTGGGTCTTTAATACAGGATTCTTCACCACCTTCTCACCCTCTGAAAGCTGTCCCTATTGCTGTGGCCGATGAGGGAGAGTCTGAGTCAGAAGATGATGACCTGAAACCTCGAGGTAATGGCCCCATTATGGGAGAAGCTCTTGGGTCAGGCTGGGGGCCTGAGCTGTGGACTGGGTCTTTGTTTCTGTATACACTGTGTCCTCCTGCGCAGGGAAGCATATGTGTCATGAGAGCCAGCCTGTTTCCGCGCTAAGACCCACCCCAGTGAAGTCACAAAGGCCTGGTAGTCCTAGTCCCCACTTCCATCTTTGTGCCCTTGGGCAGGTCAACTTCTCTGCACCTTGGCCTCCTTGTCTGTATAGTGCAGACAAGGGGTGAAGGTATCCACACATTTAATATTAACACTCAATTAACCAAAGCTGTTATGGGCAGGAACCACATGAACTGGGTTGGAAAATTTCAGGGGTGAAACAACATCTAACCATGTCGTCCTCTGATGGGACTTGGGGGGTTGAGAGCCACAGCTTACCCCTGTGTATGAATTGTGAGGTGTCCTTTCCAGGACAGTTCACTTACCTTCCCCTCCCTGGTGCGTGTTGGTTTTCTAGGCCTCACAGGCATGAAAAACCTTGGGAACTCCTGCTACATGAACGCCGCCTTGCAGGCCCTGTCCAATTGGTAGGTCGTCACCTCATCTGGGAGAACACTAGCAGCAGTCCCAACGTTGTTTGCGCATGTTGCCCTTGGACACCTGTATGTGGATATATATAAAAATCCTTAAAAACATGCTTGCCCATTGACCCAGCTATCTCACCTATCAGAATTTATCCTAAAGACATAATGAGAGATATTGGAAGATTGTATGTACAAGGATTTTCATCACTCTTTTGTTTATTGGAAACAATTTAAAGGTCCATCCACAAGAGATTGGTAATTTCATTGTAGCCTAGCTTTACAGTGGAACAAAAATATAGTCACTAAAAATGATGTAGGAAAAAAATGGCACTTGACAGTATTTGAAAGGGAAAGGAGTTCATAGTATGGAAAAAGAGCGGAAAAAACAGTTATAAAGCTTTTTGTGGTACAATTCCATTTTGGGGGGGAAATATTAATTTCCATGTAGGACAGGCTGTCAACACCACGAGGCCAGGGATTTCTCCTGTGCCTGACATAGTGTCTCCCACATATTAGGAATTCAGTATATATGTAAAGGAAGGAAGGAAGGAGTGAATATGTATGCATAGAAAAGTCTGGAAGGATATACCCCAAAATGCTCAGAGTGGCTATCCTTAGGTGGTAGGATTATTGTTGATAATTGTTTACTTATCTATGTTTTTCAGTTTTTCTACAATAAATGTATATTTCTTGTGTAATAAGGTAATTTTTAAAAACATAAGAAAAGGTGGGATTTTTCAGAAGACTCCTTCAGGCCAAGGAAGGGTTTCCATGCAGTGGACTGATGGGAAGAGCAGGAGGAACTGGTTCCTCTCTCGTTCGTGCAGCAGCAGTCCCCTGATCTAACGGGACCTCTGGTGGGGAGCTCACATTTGACTTGAGAGAGGAAAGGGTGGGGTCCTTTTAGTCACTTCTGGTCTAAGGGGCCACTGCATGTACCCTCATGAGCACTTTTGCTGCTTTACTCAGCTCTTTCTAAACAATGCCATGTTCCTTGATATTGCTCACTCCCCCTGCCCCCCAGCCCTCCGCTTTTGCTGCTTTATTCAGCTCTTTCTAAACAATGCCATGTTCCCTGATCTTGCCCACCCCCCTGCTCCCAGCCCTCCGCTGACCCAGTTCTTCTTGGAGTGTGGAGGCCTGGTGCGCACAGACAAGAAGCCAGCCCTGTGCAAAAGTTACCAGAAGCTGGTCTCTGAGGTCTGGCACAGAAAACGGTAAGTGGGTAGATATTTGTGGGGTTGGTATATTATCCTACCTGTTATTTCCTTTGGGTTCTCTGGAGCCAAGTGCGTGATATACTTTACCCCATGTAGAACTCACAGCAACTCTGTGAAGTTTAGAATGTATTCAACCATCCTTTACAAATGGGAAAACTGAGGTTCAGAGCGGTTTAAATATCTTGGTAAAGGTCATATAGCTTGTTAGAAGTGAAGGTAGAATTTGAACCTGTTGTTGAGCCTGTCAGGCATCCACTTTGCAGATGTGTATTCTGAGGGCCAGAGACATGTCATAACTAGTCCTAGGTCTCAGTTATAACTGTACACATATGAAAGAATACTCATAAGTAGGTGGCTGGTGTTAATTGGACTGAGCTTCTAGAAGATCAGGAGCTTGGATTAGCTCAAAGTTGGAAAAATTTTTTAATGAATGCATAGACATATATTAAATGTAAAAGCAGATTATAAAACAGTATGATACAATATAATTCCAATTTTGTAAAAAGCAAAGTTTGTTTAAACATGTACTTGTTTGTGTTTTTATATGTGTCTATTTTTACAGAAAAATTTGGAAATCTTAAAGGTTTCTGGGTGGTGGGATTAGTGGTGATGTTTCTTTGTTGTGCTTTTTTTTTTAAGTATAAATTTTTTCTGTAATGAACATGTGTTACTTTTGAAATGAGAAAAACAACAGTAAATATCATTTTTAAATGAAATCAAATTGCTTTTAAAGTGGGCTTATAGTAGACTAACTGGAAATGAGGCTCCCCAAGTCAGTTCTTTGCCTGTTTGAGGCAGCCATGACTTGACATTTTCTTTCCTGACCACAGAGATGTGCAATCCTGTTGGGGCTCCTAGCTCGGTAGGCACCTCCCAAAATTTCAGACACCTCTTTGTCTCATCCAGCCTTACTGCCTGCCTGCCTGTCTTCCTCTCACAGGATTGAGTAGCTCAGTGCAGGCCACCTGAACTAATGGGTTTGGTCTCCCCACAGCCCAAGCTACGTGGTTCCCACCAGCCTGTCTCATGGGATCAAGTTGGTCAACCCGATGTTCCGAGGCTATGCCCAGCAGGTAGGCTGTCCGAGCTGTCCAGGGGACACCTAGGGGCATTACCTACCAGGCATGGCTTTGAAGCCAAAACCAGAGTGGGAAATAACAGCTAACCATTGCTAGGCATGTCTCACAGACCAGGCTCTCATTGCTTGAGCACTTTACATATGTGAAGACATTAGAGCATCCAAGCAACCTGCAGAGGGAGAAACTGAGGCTTAGGTGGTCACGTCGCTTCCTGGATGACACAGCTGATTAAGTGGTAGAGAGGAAATTTGTATTTAGGTAGTCTAACTCCAGAGTCTGTGCTCCTTAGCACTGCACTCAAAACAGCACACAGTTGCTGTCCTCAAACCACAGGCAGGATTTCACTTTTACTTAAAAATACATACACACACACACACATACACATATATATGTATGCTAGAGAACCCCTTTAAACCAAACCATATCTTTCTATTTTATAAAATCCACCTAAGCACCAAGCTGAACTGATAGTTCATGTGGTCCAAGTCCTTGCCCCAAACTGCTACATAGCCTGGGGTTTCACTGCCGAAGTGAGGGGTGGAGCTGAACCTGTCTGTATTATCTTTTCTGCTGACCGAACATGGGGGTCAGGGATAGAGCAGTGGAGATGCAGGGAGTGCCTTCAACTCTCTCCTCCTGTCCCCGAAGCTACATGGTTCCCATCAGGCTGCCTGATGGGATCTCGCTAGTCAACCTGATGTTTTCCTTGCCGGGGAGGCTGCTCAAACCCTCACTTGGGCCTGTCCAGCCTGAACACCAGGCTCCTGCCTGAGGACCCCAACACTGACTAAACACCACCCTTTCTGAGGATGGTAACATCCAAAGAGACTGAGGTTCTACCTCCTGACGTTTGTTAAGTGGTTACCACATGATACATGTTAAGAACAATCAACCTTGTCTAATCCTCACATACTCATGAAGTGGACACTGTAACCATATTTGTGTTATAGGTAAGGAGTGAGTCTCAGAGAGGTTCTACAACTTGCCTGGGTCACAGCACATAGCAGCAGAAATGGAATTCAAACCTAGCTGAACCCATGTTCCTTACCGCACTGCTGTCTCCACTTTATGTACCAGGTATCCCATTTAGGCTCTCTGTGAGGACACGGCCAAGTAAAGGCCACTCACTGGAAGTGTAATATCCACCTGGACTCTAGAAAAAGCATCTTTCTCCTGGTTCTTGGACATAATAAAGGGAATGTTTTTTTTGGAAACATAGGCTCCGTGTGAGCCACTCTTAATGGCCAAAGGATGCTTTCTGCATGGATTGGGATTTTGCCAATGGACATATAGTTCTTTTGATAAAAGAAATAGCCAGAAAGGAAACTAGATGGTATATCGAAGGTCTTTTTCTTAAAAGGACCTTTCAGTGCACCTGGAACGGGACATTCTAGAACACTCTTCTCTTTTCTCCTCCCCCATCTCCCTGATGCAAGACAAGCAAATGGTTAATTTCACTTATCCAGGTGTCTGACACTGCCCAGGGAAAGCCTTCTAGGGCCCTCCCTTCTCTTTGCTAGAATTGGGAATAAGGCCCCTCTCTCCAAATTTATGACACGAGGCTTTGGTACTTGACTGCGTTCAGTTGCTATATGACCTGTACATCATGTGGGTCAGGAGTTGGGCTGGTGGTCTGCTTCTGGCATCAGGGTTCCGGATGTGGAACCCAGGCCCTCCTTCAGTGGCCCAGCACCACAGAGAGCCTCCAGCTGTCAGACCATCATTACCTCCTAACCACATTGCCAGCTGTCAGGCCATCATTGCCTCCTAACCACAGTTGTGGTCCAGGCTTTCTGGGCAGGTTGCCCCAGAGTCCTTGCTTCCCCGGCTTCCTGCTGGGTTGGAGACAATGTCCTAGAGTAGTCAAAATAATTAGTCACTGCTGATATTTGAGCACTCACCCAGCTTAGTGTCTGCCACAGGTCTACAGAGAGGTGGGACTCTGCTCCAGAGCCTAGATTCACTCCACAGTGTCAAAGTGGCAAAGGAAGGTGCGGGCACACAGGTAGCAGACAAGGGGGAGCTTGGGTGCTAAGCAGAAGGGTTGAAAGAGCAGGGAGAATCCAGAGGAAGGGTTGAGATGTTGTCTGCCTGGCTCTGCTGGATAGAGTTGCTCAGTGTGGGATGCAGCTGAATCTCCATGTTGTGCACGTATCCTCAGTGTCACTCTCCATCCTTTCATGGGCTGAGGGCCCCTGTTATCCCCTTTGGCCTGCCAAAGATGTGTCTATTAACAACTTTAGTGACTGGGTATAATGCAGCTCTCTCCTTCCACACTGAATTTTTGAAGCAGAGTTGCCAGTGATTAAGAGCATGAACTATGGAGTCAGATGGATCTTGGTTCAAATCTTACTTCTGCTCCATTATAGCTACTTGACCCAGGGAAGTCCCTGAACCTCTCTGAGCCTTAGTTTCCTCCTCCTCGAAATGGGATTTAGGACAGAACTGCCTGAGAGGCTGCTGTGAGGAGTTGATTAGATCATCTGCATAGGGCACCCACAAGGCGCTTGGTAGACAAAAGTGGCTGGCATTCTCGTCAGCAGAAGCAGCAGGATGCTTATGACCAGGTCCTCCAGGCTCTCTGGGAAAGCCCGGTTGACATGGCCCCTGGTTCTAGGACACCCAGGAGTTCCTGCGCTGCCTGATGGACCAGCTGCATGAGGAGCTCAAGGAGCCAGTGGTGGCCTTGGCAGCAGTAACCGAAGCTCGGGACTCAGACTCGAGTGACACAGATGAGAAGCGAGAGGGTGACCGGAGCCCATCAGAGGATGAGTTTCTGTCCTGTGACTCAAGCAGTGACCGGGGTGAGGGTGATGGGCAGGGTCGTGGCGGGGGCAGCTCACAGGCCGAGACAGAGCTGCTGATTCCAGAGGAGGCGGGCCGTGCCATCTCCGAGAAAGAGCGGATGAAGGACCGCAAGTTCTCCTGGGGCCAGCAGCGCACAAATTCCGAGCAAGTAGATGAGGATGCTGATGTGGACACCGCCATGGCTGCCCTTGACAACCAGCCCTCAGAGGCTCTACCACCATCACCACGTTCCACCAGCCCCTGCCGGACACCAGGTATCAGACAGCGGGGGCTACTCTGGACTGCTGGGAGGAACCACAGAAACTGCACCAGAAGCCCTGTTTGTCCAGTACCTACTATGTGCCGAGCAAGCACTGACATGTAGTTGCCCACTCAGTCCTCCCAACCACTCTAGGAGGTGGATTCTACCACCAAACCATCTTAGGTGAGAAAGCAACCTCAGAGAGGCTAAATAATGTGCCCAGATTGACTTAGCTAGTAAAGCTGGATCCAGATTCAGACCCCTGCCCTGGAGCCCTGAGCCCTCAGTTGGAAAAGTGAGGTATGTGGACAGCTCCATCTGGTATGTTTACTGGGGCCTGGTGTGGGCACAGGACACAGGGGCATGTTGAGTTCAGGCCTTAGTCCCACTAGGAGGTGGTGGCAAGTCCTCTTCCTGATTGGGCCCTAGACTTCAGGTACGGAACTGCAAGCTGGCTGGCTGGGCTGCCTGGCCCCCAGCACAGTCCCCCCTTTGTCCCCCAGAGCCAGACAATGATGCCCACATGCGCAGCTCCTCTCGCCCCTGCAGCCCAGTCCACCATCATGAGGGCCATGCCAAGCTGTCCAGCAGCCCTCTTCGTGCAAGCCCTGTGAGAATGGGACCATCATACATGCTCAAGAAAGGTTTGGAGGAGTAGGGGATGGGGGAGGGGTAGATCAGCACAATAGAGGTCAAGACTGGGAGAGGAAATAATGCCTGTGGTGGCCATTTTTGAGTACTTGTTGCCAGGAGCTGAACTGTATACTTTTCGCATAGGTCTCACTGAATCTCATAATCCCACTAGGACATGAATGGGGTAGCCTCAGTTTACAGAGGATGACACTGAGTAAATTACATATCCTGTCACTTGACTTATAAAAACTTGATCCCATGTGCTGGCAAAGGAAGCCCCTAGTGCCCATCCCTTGCCCCAGACAGGCATGTGGAGGCTGGGCCTAGCCCATGCTGTGCTCCCAGCCCAGGTACTGACTGCAGGCAGCCGAAGGCGGAAGGAACAGCACTACCGCAGCGTCATCTCGGACATCTTTGATGGCTCCATTCTCAGCCTCGTGCAGTGTCTCACCTGTGATCGGGTGAGTGCTTCTGGGATGGAGAAGGATGTGTGGGCTGCCAGCAGCTTCATCAGGACTCCCTCCAGCTGGGGAGGATAGCTTAGGTTCTCCATCTGATGCTTCCTGCCTTCCTTCAGGGAGAAGGCCCTGGTTGCCAGGACTTCCTGTCCAGAGCTTGAAGAGCAGGACCCCACCACACACACACACATTAGCAGCTGGTGGCTGGACTGTGGTGCAGATGTTGCTTGGTCTTGGCAGGGGGCACCCTGGAAGGTAGAGACCCAGGCTGACCTTTCAATCTCACAGGTGTCGACCACCGTGGAGACATTCCAGGACCTGTCATTGCCTATTCCTGGCAAGGAAGACCTAGCCAAGCTCCACTCAGCCATCTATCAGAATGTGCCAGCCAAGCCAGGCACCTGTGGAGACAGCTATGCTGCCCAAGGCTGGCTTGCCTTCATTGTTGAATATATTCGACGGTATATGCACTTTTCTGCCCAATAGGGAAATAAGATGGGCCCTGGCCTGGTCTTCCTGGATCTCACAGTCTGATAACAGGAAACAGGCCTTAAACACGAACATACAGGTGTTTGCAGGGACTAGGGGAGAGTGGAAGGGAGTTGTCCCTGGGGTAGGGCCAGGGTTTGGTGCTTGTGCCCATTCCACCCACTGTGCCAAGCTGCCTCTCGGGCTCTTCAGGGTCCTGGGACTCAGGTATGGAGTAAACCTCAGCCCAAGGTCCCCCAAAATCTTATGTTTGTTCAGACCGTTATAGCACCCCCACCACCCTATCTGTTCTGTAGGTTTGTGGTATCCTGTACCCCAAGCTGGTTTTGGGGGCCTGTCGTCACCCTGGAAGACTGCCTGGCTGCCTTTTTTGCTGCTGATGAGTTGAAGGGTGAGTGGACTGGGTTGGCTGGACTTCGATTGCTGGGAACCTCTGAAAGCTTTTGGGGGCTGTATTGGTCAGCCAAAGGAGTGCTGCTGCAAAGTACAAGAACTCTGTTGGCTTTCATAAAGGGTATTTTTTGGGGTGGAAGCTTATAGTCATAAGGCCAATAAGCATAAGTTACTTTCTTCACTAAACTCTTTTGCCTGGTCTCTGCGAGGGTTCAGCCTTCCTCTTTCCTCTTAAGACTCCATGGTCCCGGCTCTTTCCGTTTTCAGCTGTAGATTAGCATAAGGCTTGTCTCTCTCCCCGGGGCTCATTTCTTTCTGGGCTTTTCTCAGTTCTTCAGAGCTCTGGGCTCCAGGTGAAGGCTTGACTCTCCCTGGGGCTCCAGCATCAAAACTCAAACTCTGTCCTCTGCTGTGTCGTTTTCTCTGTGACATTCTACGGACATGGCTGAATCAAAAACCCAGTCTTAATTTAATCAAGTAAAAGTGAAGTCTCTGAACCTAATACAATCTAATGCACCCTGAGGAACAGACCAGTTTACAAACATAATCCAATATCTGTTTTTGGAATTCATAAATAAACTGCTACAAGGGCCTTTTTTGTATTCTTCTGTAAATATGCACTATCTACTTCTCTGTTAAATATACAGTTTAACGTTTATAGTATACACTGTCAGATTTTGCTTCAGAGGTTGAATAAGTTAGTATCTGACCCCTGCTACGAGCCAAGCTGGGTCTCAGACTGTGTTTTCTTCCAGCCCCACTGCCCTGAAACTCTTGATGTTAACCTTTTTTTTTTTTTTATTAAAGATTTTAAAATTTTGAAATACTTTCAACTTTACAGGACATTTTAAAAAATAATACAAACCCCATATAGAGAACTCTAATATACCCCTATCATCCCAGGTACCTAGGATCTACTAGTTGTAATATTTTGCCACATTTGCCCTAACATTCTATTCATCTATCAGTGTGTTGGTCTATTTGTCTATCCATCTGACTACCTGTCTATAATCCATTTTCTGAACACTTGAGTGTGCGTTGTATAAATCATGCTCCTCGAACACTCAGTATACTGCTATGTACATTGCTAAGACAAGGTTATTCACTTATATAACCACCTTAAGTGCAGTTACCAAGTTCAAGAAACTTAGCATTGATATAAAGCTTATAGTTTATATTCCATTTTAAAAAATGTTCCTTTGAGCCTTTTCTCCTCCCTTGATAGATCCCATCCAGAGTCACGTATTTAATTGTCATTGACTCTTCAGTTGCTTTTTTTAATAAATATATATACACAAAATAAACTTTCCCATCTCAACCACTCCCAAGCATACCATTCAGTGGAATTACTCATATTTACAATATTGTAGTATACTCAACACTTTCCATTACTTTCATTACCCATATCTCCAGACAAAAACCCTACACCCATTATGTATTTACTCCCCATTCCCCCTATCGTTGCTCCTGGCAACCTGTACTCCTAATGTCTGTCTCTATAACTTTCGTATGCTCTGGTATTTTCTTTGTATTATCAGGGGGTTTAAATTTAACATCCTAAATCTTTAATAATCCCATTTGCTTTGTACCAACTTCACTTCATTAATATATACAAATTATGTTCCTGTACTCCTCAATTCCCCCACCTTTATGTAGTTCTTGTTGCTATTTATACATTGTATTAGTCAGTCAAAGGGGTGCTGATGCGAAATACCAGAAATTGGTTGGTTTCTATAAAGGGTATTTATTTGGGGTAGGAGCTTACAGATACTAGGCCATAAATCATAGGTTACTTCCCTCTCCAAAGTATTTTTACATGTTGGAACAAGATGTCTGCTGATGTCTGCCAGGGTTCAGGCTTCCTGGGTTCCTCTCTTCCCATGTCTTGCTTCTCTCCGGGCTCAGGGTTCCTCTCTTCCCAGGGCTGGCTTCTTTCCAGGCTCAAGGTTCCATTTTTCCTGGGGCTGGCTTCTCTTTCCTCTGTGTGCTTACTTCCTGGGACTCCAGCTTAAGACTTCAGCATCAAACTCCAACATCAAAAACCCTCCAGCTTTGTCCTTTGCCATGCCTTTTATCTGTGAGTCCCCACCCACCAAGGGGCAGGGACTCAACACCCTACTGATGTGGCCCAGTCAAAGCCCTAATCATAACTTAATAATGCCCAGGTTCAGACGAGTTTACAAACATAATCCAATATCTACTTTTGGAATTCATAACTATATCAAACTCCTACATATATGTATACATTGTAAGTCCAAACAACTCATATATTTTGTGCATTTCCCTTTTAGATCCTTTAGCAAGTAAAAAGTGAAGCTACAAACCAAAAATACAATAGTACTGGCATTTATAATTACACATGTTGTAATTACTCTCACCAGAGGTTTTTTTAAATTTTTATTTTTTAAATTTATTTCTCTCCCCTTCCCTGCCCCACGCCCAGCTGTCTGCTCTCTACGTCCATTTGCTGTGTGTTCTTCTTGTGTCTGCTTGTATTCTTGTCAGCAGCACTGGGAATCTGTATCTCTTTTTGTTGCATCATCTTGCTGCATCAGCTCTCTGTGTGTGTGGCACCATTCCTGTGTAGGCTGCACTTTTTTCACTCCGGGCGGCTCTCCTTACGGGGTGCACTCCTTGCGCGTGGGGCTCCCCTACACGGGGTCACCCCTGCATGGTCGGGCACTCCTTGCGCACATCAGCACTGCGCATGGGCCAGCTCATCACACAGGTCAGGAGGCCCTGGGTTTGAACCTTGGACCTCCCGTGTGGTAGGCAGATGCCCTATCCATTGGGCCAAATCTGCTTCCCTCACCAGAGGTTTTTATTTCTTCATGCAGCTTTGATTTATTGTCTAGTGATCCTTCCTTTCAACCTGCAGAACTCTCTTGAGCATCTCTTGTAGGGCTCGTCTAGTGGTGACAAATCCCCTTAGCTTTCTTTTATCTGGAAATGTCTTAATCTCCTACATTTTTTACTTTGAAAGAATTTTAAAACTACTTAATTTTTAAGCAGTTTTATTGAGATATATTCACATACCATACAATCTATCCATAGTATATAATCAATGGCTTTTAGTATAATCACAAAATTAGCATTCATCATCACAAAAAGTTTAGAACAATTTCATTACTTCAAAAAGAACTCCACTCCCATTAGCAGTCGTCTCTCTCTTTTTTTTTTAAAGATTTATTTTATTTCTCTCCCTGCTCCCCTCCCCCATTGTCTGCTCTTTGTGTCCATTAGATGAGTGTTCTTCTGTGTCCGCTTGCATTCTTGTCATGCGGGACTGGGAAACTATTGCTTTTTTGTTGTGTCATCTTGCTGCATCAGCTCTCCGTGTATGCGGCACCACTCCTGGGCAGGCTGCGCTTTTTTCGCACAGGGCGGCTCTCCTTGCAGGGCACACTCCTTGCGCATGGGGCTCCCCTACACGGGGGACACCACTGCCCATTAGCAGTTGCTCTTAATCCTTCTATACTTCCCCAGCCCTACATAACCAGTAATCTAATTCCATCTTTATATACTGATTTATATTTAAATTTTATATAGATGAAATCATACAATATGTAATACTTTGTGTCTGGTTTCTTTCATTTAGCATAATGGTGTTTTTTTTGTCTGATACTTGCATCTTGTAGTATTAGCATACATTTGTTCAGTTTCAAAGAGAAACAGTCATATATGCAATATTATCCATATTCATATTTCACATGAGGTTTTCCTATGCTATACAGTCCAATGTTCCTTTTTTTAGCTTTCCTTTTAGTAATAAAAGGCTTTCCCTTTCAACTCCTTTCATGCCTATATAATAGCACTGCTAGATATACACATTATGTTGTGTTTTCACCTTTTCAGTTCATTTCCAAAGATTAGCTCACATCCTTTTTTATCAGTTCTGCACAAGTTAACCCTCATATTTCTGTTCTCTAACCTCATTCTATTTTCTGATGACCAATATTCAAGTTTTTAACTCCATGAGATTACACAATATATTTAGTTCATAATAGTGCAATCATACAGTATTTGTCCTTTTGTGTCTGGCTTGCTTCACTCCATATAATGTCCTCCAGAATCATCCATATTGTCATATGCTTCAAGATGTCATTTCTTATTATAGCTGCATAATATTCCATTGTGTATATATACCACAGTTTGTTTATCCATTCATTGGTTGATAGACACTTGGGTTATTTTCATCTTTTGGCAAATGTGAATAACACCACTATGAACATTGGTGTGCAGGTGTCTGTTTGTGTCACTGCTCTCAGATTTGCAGGGTCACTTAGCAAATCTATATTCAATTTCTTTAGAAGCTGTCAGAGTCCTCCATAATGGCTGTACCACTTACATTTTCACCAACAATGAGTAATTATTCCTGTCTCTCCACATCTCTGTCAATACTTGTAGTTCTCTTTCTTTTTAATAGTGGCCATTCTAATAGGTGTGAAATAATATCTCATTGTAGCTTTGATTCGCATTTCCCTTATTGCTAGTGATGTTGAACATTTTTTCATGTATTTTTGCCATTTGTATTTCTCCTTTGGACAAATGTCTACTGAAGTCTTTGCCCATTTTTTAATCAGGTCGTTTATCTTTTATTTTTCAGTTGTAGCATCTCTTTATATATCATGAATATTAAGCCCTTATCAGATATGTGATTTCCATATATTTTCTCCCCTTGAGTCAGCTGCCTTTTCACCCTTTTGACAAAGTCCTTTGAGGTGCAAAAGTGTTTAATTTTGAGGAGGTCCCATTTATCTATATTTTCTTTTGTTGCTTGTGCTTTGGGTGTAAAGTCCAAGAAGCCACCACCTACCACAAGATCTTTAAGATATTTTCCTACATTTTCTTCTAGTAGTTTTATGATCCTGGCTTTTGTATTTAGGGCCTTGATCCATTTTGAGTTGATTCTTATATAGGTAGTGAGATAGGGGTCCTCTTTCATTCTTTTAGTTATGAGTATCCTGTTTGCCCAGCATCATTTACTGAAGAGATTGTTTTTATCCTGTTAACATGGACTTGGTAGGTTTGTCAAAAACCACTTGCCCATAGAGGTGAGGGTTTATTTCTGGATTCTCAATTCTATTCCACCGATCGATGTGTCTAGCTTTATGCCAATGCCATGCTGTTTTGACCACTGTAGCTTTATACTATGTTTCAAGGCTAGGCAGCGAAATTCCTACCACATTTCTTTTTTTATTTAGAATGGATTGGGCTATTCAGGTGCACTTTCCCTTCCAAATAAATTTCCTAATTACCTTTTCTATTTCTGTAAAGTAGGCTGTTCAAATTTTGATTGATATCACATTGAATCTATAAATCAATTTTGGTAGAATTGAACCTTCATGATATTTATTCTTCCAATCCATGAACATGGAATATCTTTCCATTTATTTAGGTCTTCATTGATTTCTTTTAGCATTGTTTCATAGTTTTCTACATATAGGTCCTATACTTCTTTGGTTAAATTGATTCGTAGGTATATGAGTCTTTTTTTGCTATTGCTAATGGAATTTTCCCTCTGATTCCCTCCTCAGACTGTTCAATACTAGTGTACAGAAACATTACTAATTTTGGGGAGAGTATCCTGCCACTTTGCTGAACTCATTTATTAGCTCAGGTAACTTTGTCAAAGGCATTTCAAAATTTTCTAGATATAGGATTATGTCATCTGCAAATAGAGTTTTACCTCCTCTTTTCCTATTTGGATGCCTTTTATTTTTGTCTCCTTTAAATGCTCTAGCTAGAACTTTTAGCACAGTGTTGAGTAACAGTGGTGACAGTGGCATCCTTGTCTTTTTCCTGATCTAGAGGGAAAGCTTTAAACCTTTCCCCATTGGGTACAATGTTAGCTGTGAATTTTTCATATATGCCCTTTATCATATTGAAATTTTTTCCTTCTATTCCTTTCTTTTGAAGTGTTTTTATCAAGAAAGGATGCTGGATTTTATTGAATGACTAGTCTGCATTCGATTGAGATGATTAGATGATTATGTGGTTTTTTTCCTTCAATTTGTTTGTATGGTGTAATACGTTAATTGACTTTCTTATATTGAAGCACCCTTGCATACCAGGAATAAATCCCACTTGGTTGTGGTGTGTAGGTCTTTTGGTATGCTGTTGGATTTGATTTGCAAGCATTTTGTTGAGAATTTTTACAACTATGTTCATTAGAATGTAGCCTGTAATTTTCTCTTGTAGTATCTTAATCTTGCTTTAGTAGTAGGGTTATGTTGGCTCCATAAAATGTGTTGGGTAATTTTCCCTCCTCTTCAGTTTTTTTGAGAGTTTCAACAGGATTGGTGGTGGTCTCAAAATGCGCGGTCGAATTCACCTGTGAAGCCATCTGGTCCTGAACTTCCTTTGTCCGGAGATTTTTGGTGACTGACTCAATCTCTTTAAATGTGATTGGCTTGTTAAGTTCTTGTATTTCATGTAGCATTTGTATAGGTTGTTTTTGCATTTCTAGGAATTTGACCATTTCATCTAGGTTGTCTAGTTTGTTAGCATACAGCTTCTCAATCCTCTTATACCTCCTTTTTGTTTCCTTGGGGTCAGTTGTAACTTTCCTCCTTTCATTTCTGATTGTATTTATTTGCATTTTCTTCCATTTTTTCTTTGTTAGTCTAGTTAAAGTTTTGTCAATTTTATTGGTCTTCTCAAAGAACCAGCTTTTGGTTTTGTTGATTTTCTCTCTTGTTTTTTTGTTCTCCATTTCATTTATTTATGCTCTGATCTTTATTATTTCCTTCTGCTTGCTTTGGGATTGGTTTGCTGCTCTTTTTCTAGTTTCTCTAGTTGTTCAGTTAGATCTCTGAATTTTAGCTTTTTTTTTTTTTTTTTTTAAATTTAAAGATTTTTTATTTCTCTCCCCTGCCCTGCCCCCCCCAACCCCCACCAGTTGTCTGCTCTCTGTGTCCATTCGCTGTATGTTCTTCTGTGTCTGCTTGTATTCTTGTCAGTGGCACTGGGAATCCGTGTCTCTTTTTGTTGAGTCATCTTGCTGCGTCAGCTCTCCATGTGTGCGGTGCCATTCCTGGGCAGGCTGCACTTTTTTTCATGCTGGGCGGCTCTCCTTACGGGGCGCACTCCCTGCGCGTGGGGCTCCTCTATGTGGGGGACACCCCTGCGTGGCACGGCACTCCTTGCGTGCATCAGCACTGCGCATGGGCCAGCTCACCACACAGGTCAGGAGGCCTGGTTTTGAACCCTGACCTCTCATGTGGTAGGTGGATGCTCTATCCTTTGAGCCAAATCCACTTCCCAGCTTTCTTTTTTAATACAGGTAGTTAGGGCCATAAATTTTCCTCTCAGCACTGCCTTTGCTTTATCCCATAAGTTTTGGTAAGCTATGTTCTCATTTTCATTCGTCTCGATATATTTACTAATTGCACTTACAATTTCTTCTTTGACCCACTGATTGTTTAGGCGTGTGTTGTTCAGCCTCCACACATTTGCAAATTTACCTCTTTCCCATCTATTACTGATTTCCAGTTTCATTCCATTATGATCTGAGAAGGTATGTTGTATAATTTAATCTTTTTGTACTTATATTGAGACTTACCTTGTGACCTGACTTGTGGTCTATCCTGGGGAAAGATCCATAAGCACTTGAGAAGAATTTGTAACTGCTGATTTGGGATATATCGTTCTATATCTGTCTTGTTAGGTGTATCTCATTTATCATATTGTTCAAGTTCTGTTTCCTTGTTGATCTTCTGTGTAGTTGTTCTAACTAATGATGTGAGTTGAAGTCTGCAACTATTACTGTAGAGCTGTACATTTCTCCCTTCATTTTTGCCAGAGTTTGCCTCATGTATTTTGGGGCACCCTGGTTAGGTGCATAGATATTTATTGACTGTTCTATCTTCCTGGTGGATTGGCCCTTTTATTAATATATAAAGGCCTTCTCTATCTCTCATAACTTTTTTGCATTTAAAGTCTGTTTTGTCCAATATTAGTATAGCTACCCCAGCTCCTTTTTGGTTACAGTTTGTGTGGAATATCTCTTTAAATCTTTCAGCCAATTTGTATCCCTGGGTCTAAGGTGAGTCTCTTGTAGGCAGCATGTGGATGGCTCATGTTTCTTTTATCCATTCTTTTAGCCAATATCATTTGATTTGGGAGTTCCATTCATTCATATTCAGTGATTTTACTATAAATTCATTATTTATTTCTACCATTTTATTCTTTTATTTTCATATGTCATATGTTAGTTTTGTCTGTCTTTTTACTCTTTTGGTTATCCTTTCTGCTATTCTTCTCTACTCTCCCCAAGTCTGTTTCTCCTGTCTTTTTCTTTCAGACTCTAAGGTTTCCTTTAATATTTCCTGCAAAGGTAGATTTTTTTAAAGAACTCAATTAATTTCTTTGATTCTTGGTTCAACCTCTTCTGGGTCTTTAGGATTGTCCCTCTTAGTTGTTCATATCTGGTCCCTGAACCCAATAATGAGTTGTAGACCTGCTACATTTTTTAGGACCTTGAAGAGGGAGTCTATGAGTTGGAAAAAGCCTTTTTTTACTTATTTAAATTTCCTCGCTGCATTTCCCTGTTCCACCAGCAGATGGCGATCTTTGACAGCCCTCTCTGTTCAAAGCCTGGTCGGAAGGTGTTTAGTGCAACACCACCACACTGTTACAGAGGAGCCTGCCTGGAGGCTAACAGCTTTGTAATTCAAACTTTTTCAGAGGCAGTTCTCTAACCTGTGCTGGCAGTCCCCTGCCCTTTCCCTGGCAGGACACAATTCCACTCTCTCTGTGTCCTCAACAACCAGTCCAGGTCAGGAGAGAGGGAGATTGAGTGGGTCAGATCTTTAGTCTTTTGCCAGCTCCCAAGACAAACAATGGCATGGCCCCACCCAGCCGGGAAGGGCTCCTGGGACACAGCCAAGCAAGTTTATGGGCCAGAAGCTGAGTCAGCCTTAGTCTGTGTCCCTCTCTCCGCTTTCCTAGGGAGGTAGATCCCTGAAGCCCCCCTTTGTAGCAATTGCCCTGAGGCCTGAGAATTCATAAGTGTCGAGGGGAAGATGCCTCCTGGCAGCTGCAGTTGCAGCCTTTTTAAGTCTTGCCATCATGATTCTTTCCTTCGCCTCTCTTTCTTCTGGGTGGTATTCAGCCTTCCCCTGGTGTCCTAAACCCTAGAACATTCATAAACACGGGCCATTTCTGCCTCTCCTCTAGCTCTTTTTCTGGGAGAGAGAGAGTCCTGTGTCTTTCTAGTCGCTGTCTGCCCAGAAGTCCCTACTCATTTTTGAGAGACAATTTTGCTAGATATAGAAGTCTTGGCTGGCAGTTTTTTGCTGTCAGCACTTTAAATATGTCTTCCCAGGGCTTTCTTGCCTCCATGGCTTCTAATGAGAAATCAGTGTTTAATCTTATTGAAGCTTCCTTGTATATGCTACATTGCTTCTTTGTTGAGAATTCCTTCATTATCTTTGGCATTTGAAAATTTGATAATATATTGCAGTGTGGTTCTATTTAGGTTTATCCTGTTTAGAGTTTGTCAGGCATCTTAGATATGTATATCACGTTTTTTGTTGAATTTGGGAAGTTTACAGCCATTATTTCTTTGAATATTCTCTCTGGGTGTTAACCTATTTTTTAATTTTTGCCAGTTTGATGGACAAAAATGACATCTTTCATTGTGCATCTCTTGGATTCCTGATGAGGTTGAATGTGTGTTGGCTCTTTATATTTTTTACTTTGAAATTTCCCCTCCCTGGCCTTTTCCTGTTTTTCTTTTGGGTGTTTGGCATCCTATTAACCTTTCAACATTTAAGAGTTTAACATTTAAACATTAAAGAGTTTAGTACGTTTTCTGTCTTTAATGTTATTTTCCCTTTTGCCTTTCAATTTTGCTTATGATGATGCCTATCCACGAGTTTGTGTTTTTATAGTCAAATATATCCATTATTCCTCTTTTTGGACTCTGCCTTTATAGTCTAGCAGGGCCTTCCTTCCATTTGGTATAGCTCTGGTTTTATTTCTTGGGCATAAATTATTCTGTTCACTTTTTCTGATCTAAGCTCCTGATCCCTATTTCCCATCCCTGCTAACCCCTGTCCCTTATTTTACTACCATAGGTGACAACATGTACAGCTGTGAACGGTGTAAAAAGTAAGTGGGTCTCTTCCCTGATTTCCACAGTGTCTGCGGTATGTTTCCCTATGGCTTCCCCAGTGTCACTCTCACTTGGAGAATGCACTCCTGACCTGACAGAAGTGACTGGGGTGGGGAAGTGTGCTCATCTGGTCTCTCCGCATCCCCCACAGCGCAGGCCAGCAGCTCATGCTTTGCTGTCTCTCACTCTTCCTCCCCAGGTTGCGGAATGGGGTGAAGTACTGTAAAGTCCTCCGGCTGCCCGAGGTGAGTGGAACAGCCTCCCCTGGCTTCTCTGCCTCCCGAGGGCTTCTTCTCCAGACCCATATCGCATTGGTACAGGGCAGCCTGCCGTCCTTTGTGAAGGTCGATAGCCCCTTCTCCACTTGGGAACAGCCAGTTTCTGAGCTAAAGAAAATCCTGGAGAGGGCACTTTTTTTTTTTACTTTAAGCTTTTTATTTTGGAATAATTTCAAACTTAAGAGGATAGTTACAAAAATAATACACACCACACAGAGAATTCCAACACGTCCCCACCCCCTCAAAAACCTAGATTCACCAACTTTGGCATTTTGGAGAAGGCACAGTTTTCAGTTTGTAACTTGGTGCCCTTTCTCGTGGTGGCCTCAGCTTAGTTGCCATTCAGTGTGTTTTGTGAGGGCCCACCACAAGGCAGGTGGGGAGTGCACAGGTGCCACAGTGCGTAAGACAGACACAGCCCCTGTCACTGTTTCCCAGGGTGGGGGCAGGGGTGGATGTCCTGGCCTGCCCAGGCCTGACAGGGATGGCTTCTCTGAGGCTGTAGTGATGTCAGCTTCTGGAAACCTGGTAGAAGGAAGTAGAAGGAACAGCATGGGAAAAGCCTGAAGCAGAAGGAGGGCTGGCCCAAACCCAGGCTCCGTGTGGCTGCAACAAAGTGGAGAGCAGCCCAGAGTGGGGCTTAGCACTCAGCATGGCGCCAAGTCCTTTAGAAAACTTTGGTGAAAAGGTTTCTAAAAATTGGTGCCAACAGAACTCATTGTCCAAGTTCTTTTGATGGTAAACTTGACGAACCACTGGCAGAGAAGGGGTCAGTTTGCTGTGCAGCCCACCCCAGCCATTCTAAGGACAGGGCGTCTTCGTGGTAGACCCATGTAAGGGTGGCCAGCCCTACGGTCAGGTCGAGACATCTGCCTTTATCCATGTGATTTACTTTATTTATTTACTTTTTAAAAAGGTTTATTTTTTATTTATTTCTCTCCCTTCCCCCCCTCTCCCCCCCCCAGTTGTCTGTTCTCTGTGTCCCTTTGCTGTGTGTTCTTCTGTGATCGCTTCTATCTTTATCAGTGGCCCAGGAATCTGTGTTTCTTTTTGTTGCGTTCTTGCTGTGTCAGCTCTCCGTGTGTGCGGCGCCATTCCTGGGCAGGCTGCACTTTCTTTCACGCTGGGCGGCTCTCCTTACGGGGCGCACTCCTTGCATATGGGGCTCCCCTATGCGGGGGACACCCCTGCATGGCACGGCACTCCTTGCGCGCATCAGCACTGCGCATGGGCCAGCTGCACATGGGTCAAGGAGGCCCGGGGTTTGAACCGCGGACCTCCCATACGTTAGGGGGATGCCCCTATCCATTGGGCCAAACCCGCTTCCCGATGTGATTTAAATGAGCCCAGTTCAGCGTCCATATAGAAGCTCTTTGATTTGTTCGAATGAGTCGGTGGGCTTGATCTCTCCAGCATTGAGCTGCAAGATTACTTGTCATTGTCCACCTAGACAAGACCCCAAGTGGTTCAATTCTTGGGTCTAAAGGTGGGCTAATGGGTGCCTGGAGCCGGCAGGACTCAGAGCCCTCCTGCAAAGCCCCATCAGATTGCTGAGAGTCCTTGGGCTTAGCCAATTCTGGAACAACCAGTGCCCTTCTCCCCTCCCCTCAGATCCTTTGTATTCACCTGAAGCGCTTTCGGCATGAGGTGATGTACTCGTTCAAAATCAACAGCCACGTCTCCTTCCCCCTGGAGGGACTCGACCTGCGACCCTTCCTTGCCAAGGAGTGCATGTCCCAGATTACCACCTACGACCTCCTCTCAGTCATCTGCCACCATGGCACAGCAGGCAGTGAGTCTGGCCAACCCCTGCTTCTGGCATCACTTGCCCTTGTTTCCTGGGGTCTCTGTAACCTATCTGTCTCTTCCACCACAGGTGGGCACTACATTGCCTACTGCCAAAATGTGATTAATGGCCAATGGTATGAGTTCGATGACCAGTATGTCACCGAGGTCCATGAGACGGTGGTGCAGAACGCCGAGGCCTATGTCCTCTTCTACAGGTGTGGGGCACAGGGTGCAGTGAGCTCATGGCAGGCCTAGGTCCTGCCAAAGAAGGGTGATTGGACCCCCTGTGGACCTCTGAGGGCCCTAGATGTCCTGCAACTGCTCTGCAGGACTGTACTCTGGGGGTGAGGGGGCACGGGGCAAGGCAGGAAGGTTTTTCACATTCAGGGGAAGCAAGAGTTTGGGTTTTTAGAAATAGTTCTCAGGCTGCTATGGGAAAAATGGGACTAGAAGCATGAAGTCAAGTACGTATCCTCTAAGCTGGACTCTGAGGGAGGTGATGGCAGCCAGCAGGGCAGGAGCAGGGGCTGCTGAGATGTGGATGGATTGGTGGGGAGTTCAGGAGGTGGATGGGCAATGCCAGGTGGGCCCTGGGCATGGCTGTTCTCCTAAGACTCCTCCCCTGCTCTGCCCCAGGAAGAGCAGCGAGGAGGCAGTACGGGAGCGGCAGCAGGTGGTGTCACTCGCTGCCATGCGGGAGCCCAGCCTGCTGCGCTTCTACGTGTCCCGTGAATGGCTTAACAAGTTCAACACCTTTGCTGAGCCGGGGCCCATTACCAACCATACCTTTCTCTGCTCCCATGGAGGTGAGGTCACTCTTGCTGACCAGGGGGCGTGTCTGGGACTCCTTTTCTGCGATAGGAATCCATGGCTGGAGGTCCGAGTGGCCACCTCAGCCCCAGCTCTCCCTTCCTGTGCCTTCTTCTGCAGGCATCCCGCCCAACAAATACCACTACATTGACGACCTGGTGGTGATCCTACCCCAGAATGTCTGGGAGCACCTCTACAACAGGTAAGATGCCCGTGGCCGGCCTCTTCTGGGGAGACCAGCCTCCCTTTGCACTGGCCGTGGATGCAGCTGGGCAGGAAAGGAGACCAGGGGAGTAGATAATGCCCCAGAGCCCCCAAGCTGTCCTTCACTTAGGCACTGGAACAGGATGGAATAAATCTCTGCTCTTAGAGGACTCCTTCCTGGTAGCTTTCTAAGAACACATGCAATTGTGTCTGCATTGAAAAGGGTTCACATCATTTATGTGAATCCAGTGGGTCCCTTCCAGTCACAAGGGGCAGAAAACTGGCTTAAGCAACAGTGATAATGAGGGTCGCCTCATTGAAGGTCCTGGGTAGTGCTGGCTGCAAGGCAGCATGGTGACCCATCCAGCCTGGCCTCTCTTCTCTGTCCTTTGCCCCTACTTGCGTTGGCTTTGGGCTCAGGCTGCCCAGGCTGGCAGGGTGGTGGCAGGCAGTCTGGCCTGGGGGCTTCCAGATTCAAGTCCATCTAGACCAAGAGCACTTGGTTCTCCTGTTGCAGACCAGCCTAGCCTGCCCCTAGCAGCCCATACTGGGTCACAGGCCTGTCCTTGACCGAGTCACTCTGCAGCCAGGTGGGTGGAATCTGCCGCAGCTGAGGGTGTGGTCATACGAATTGGGAAAGAGAGACCAAGAACTCCTTGTTGCACTGTTGCCTTTCATTGTAATAGATTTGCTGCATTTAGCTGCAAGTCAGAGCAAACATTGTCCCTGCTCTGTTGTCAGTGGGTGGGTCACATCCTTACAGGGAGATGCATTTCTAACCCTTGGGTGTGCCCCAGGCTGGGAACACATACCCTCCTACTTGCAGAATTACCTGTAGCCTCCCTTCGACAATGCCCTCAGAGTCCAGCCAGAGGATCTCTCAGCCACCAAAGCTCCTCTCCCTCTTCCCTGCCTGGTGGCTAGGAGTGGAAGCAAGAGTGCTAATCTTGGCCTTTGTTCATGGAGCAGGTATTTGTGGCATGCCTGCTCTGTGGCAGGTGCTCTGCTGGATACTGTGGGCACACTGGTGAGCAGGTACCCGTGCCAGCTGCTGTGGCGCTCACAGTCTAGTGAGGAAGACAGACAAGTAAACAGTCCATGTGACATGGTGCTGAGGGAGTCTGGTGGGTGGGACAGAGGCAACATCAGGGAAAGCCTCCTGGGGGACTCACATCTCTTCTGAGACCCAAAGGAGGAGCAGCAGTTGCTCTTCGGCAAGTTCCACCACTTCCCACCCCGGGCCCTCCCCTCAGGGCTTGTATTTCTCTCTCTCCCTCCCTCCTTGGGTACAGGTTTGGGGGCGGCCCTGCTGTGAACCATCTGTATGTGTGCTCCGTCTGCCAGGTGGAGATTGAGGCTCTGGCCAAACGCAGGAGGATCGAGATCGACACCTTCATTAAGGTACATGCAGGTGGGGAGTGGTGTGGGAGCCGACTCCTTCAGCCTCTGCTTGGGACACATGGGGCCTCGGGCATGAAAGAGCTGTGTGCAGTCAGGCAGCCTGTTTGGAGGACGTATTCTGTGGGAAGCCAGAGTGGTCAGAGGCCTGGCCAGACATTTGAGAGGATTTTTGCTGGCAGAAGGGATTGGCCTTAGTAAATTAAAGCCCGTTGACACAATGTACTATTAAGCAGCTGTTAAAAGAATAGGTTAGGTCTATACCAGGCTTTCTCAAGCTTGGCACTGTTGACATGTGGGCTGGATAATTATCCTAGGGGGCTGTTGTGTACATTATAGAATGTTTGGCAGTATCCCTGGCCTCTACCCATTAGATGCCAGTGACAACCAAAATTATCTGCAGACATTGCCAAATCAGAATCCCCCCTGGTTAAGGATCACTGGGCTATACAAACTGATCTGGAACAATGCACAAGATAATAGAGCTTTAAGTGGAAAAAAGGAATTGCAAAACAGGACTCACAGAATGGATCGCACTTAGAAAAGAGACCCTTGCAGTAGAAACAGACTGTGTGGGGCCCGAGGTTCCCAGAGCACACTCTCTTCCCTCCGGTGCTCTTGTAACAGGGAGACTGGAAATGGCCCCTCATCTAGCAATAAAGAGGATGGGGTTAAAAACAGCAAAGGGCACCCATGTCATTAAAAATGACAGAAGAATAATCAATGATGTGGGCAAAGAAACATGTTCTATTAAGTAGGGTAAAGATATGTATTGTGTGATTCCAGTTGAGTTAAAAAGTTATTGAAAAAGACGTTCACCAAAATTTCCCCAGCAGTCGTCTAAGTGGTGGGATTGTGGGGGATGCTTATTTTCTTTGAATTTGTCTTGGAGTTCTAAAATTTCTGTCTTGAGTATCTAGTATTTCTCTAAGAGTTGAGGCTTAAGATTGGGGGAGGGGGATAGGGTAGAAAATTCACGCTGAATATAAAGAGAAAGCTGCTACTGCTCACATTAAGACTGGTTCTACCTCTCTGTGCCTCCCTTTGCACCCTGCCCCTGACCCCAGCTGAACAAGGCGTTCCAGGCCGAGGAATCGCCCAGTGTCATCTACTGCATCAGCATGCAGTGGTTCCGGGAGTGGGAGGCCTTTGTCAAGGGGAAGGACAATGGTGAGTAGGGCAGGGTCCCTGGCACCATGCCTGGCTCTCCCCTCCCCGGCCTGCCCCCAGGAGGGGTTTTGGGCTGCGATCTTCTGGGAGTGGGGCAGCCTGTCTGGGAGGAGGGTGGCTGCAAGGTGCCGCTCATAGTTGCCAATAGACGAGGGGTGGTGTGTGGTGGCCCCTGAACCCCGAGGGTCTGGCCTTGCCTAGCAGGTCAACCTCTCCAGGTGAGTGCCCTCTCAGGATACACAGAGAAAACAGGTGCCCTTTTAATCTCCCGAACTTGAATCCCATCCCAAACCAGGCCTGGTGCTCTTGGGGCCACACCCAACACCCCAGAGCCATTAGCCTTCTTGCCAAGTGGCTGCAGCATGACAGGAAGCCATCCTTTCTTTGTGCTTTTCCTCCCTCTCTCTGCTCCTACTGATGCTGGGAAGGCCCAGAGAAGGTTGCACTTCCTTTGGGGATTTTGTGGCCCTAAATAATATGGTTGATAGATGGTTTTAGACCATTTACAGAGGAGGAAACAGGCTCCATCACAGCGCAGTTCCTGGGGTTCCCCGGCAGTCCCTGGCAGAGAGCAGCAGAGCTGGAGCCTCGGCTCTACATGTCCCCACCCTTGCTGCCCTTGAGACTATACTTAGGCACCAGACTGGGGCTTGGGGTCCTGAAGGGTCAGCAAAGCAGTAGGTTCCATGCACTGCACATTTGCCCTTTTCTCAGCCCATCAGCCCCAGCCAGTACTGGGGAAGAAGAGGGGCCTCACTGCCACTGGGGTGCCAAGGATAGCCAGCAGCCTCCCTAATGTTGATCGAGGCAGTTGGGCATGGCTGGGGGTAAGGTCATGGCCTTGGTGTCGCAGCCCTGGCTTGGATCCTGGCCTGACCTTCTCCTAACTTTGACCTGGGCAGGTTACTTAACGTGTCCCTCAGTTTCTGTCCCTGTAACAGTTTTAATCTCATATGGTGGTTGAAGATTAACTGAGAAAATGCATGCAGGGTACTCAGTGCCAGGCACACAGGAAGGATACTCAGTCCCAGTGATAGACAGCTGCCATCAAATCGGGGCATTGGCTACTCAGCATTGAGCCTGCTGACCGCATGCTGGAATCTGAAACTAGTGCAGGAGTTCTTGAAATTCCCTCTGCTGAATAGAGGATGCTCTGAGTCCCTCCTGACTCTCAGACTTCTAGGAGATGAGGATTTGGTGCTCTGAGCACCTCGCCGTGTTACAGACTTCACATGGCTCCTGCAGCCCAGGCCCCTTGAGCACAGGCCAGCCTTTCCAGAGCCTCAGGTATTGGAGTCACCCTTGAGAATGGCTCTGTTCTCTGTGGCGGGTCGGAGGGCCAGGGTAGAGGCTCTGACTGCTGGAGGGCCCAGAGGGGCTGAGCCTGTGCCATGTCTGTTCCAGAGCCTCCAGGGCCCATTGACAATAGCAGGATCATG
This sequence comes from Dasypus novemcinctus, assembly GCF_030445035.2. NCBI lineage: Eukaryota > Metazoa > Chordata > Mammalia > Cingulata > Dasypodidae > Dasypus > Dasypus novemcinctus. The sequence goes on along the minus strand of NC_080680.1, from coordinate 87,307,780 downwards.
CAGATCAAAGGAAGTGGCCACATCCAGCTGAAGCAGGGTGAGTCTGCCTGGCCTCCAGCCCTAGCGTCCCCAGCTGAGCCAGCTTGCCCTCTGCCTCTCCTGGTTGCCCAGTCCTGGTCTTCCCAGGAGACCCCTTGCAGCCTGCCATAGAGTCAGCGGAAGCCCAGCCCCTGTGAGGACTGCGATGTCCACCCGGGACCAGGCCCAGGCGGCCAAGCAGATTGTCCGAGGGGCTTGGCGTCTGCAGGCTCCTCCAGACCCCCCAGCACTTACCCCACGCCCCACGCCCCACTCCACCTCTTCCACCTCTGCTGGCTTTGCCTGCCCTGCCCTGTATGTTACCTTCACTGCCTGGGAAACGGGATGGCAGCCAGAGATGTGTCCTCTGGAGGCCTTAGCAGAATGGATGTTTCTCTGGAAAATCCTGGGGTTTATATCTGACAGTTTCACATGGGAAGGTCCCGTTGTCCTTCCTTCCTGCTGGGGCCTGCCCTCCTGGAGCCCCTGCCCCCCGCAAGGTGGTGGCTTCCTCTAGAGAGAAAGGGCACGCCCCAGCCTCCCTCTTCGGGTGTGTTGTGCGCTGCAGGAGCTGACTATGGGCAGATTTCAGAGGAGACCTGGATCTACCTGAACAATCTGTACGGAGGTGGCCCGGAGATTGCCATCCGGCAGAGTGTGGCCCAGCTTCAGGATCCAGAGAGCTTACATGGGGAGCAAAAAATCGAGGCTGAGACCCGGGCTGTGTAACCTTGTGGGCCAATCTGTAAGTCTCTCTGGCTGGGTCCCCAGCTCCCTCTCCAGAGACCCTCTTGTGTCCCTGTGCGTGTGGGAAGAACGCGCCCCTGAACACGCCTTCCACGCAGCGCTCAGGAGAACCCCGTGTGAACAATCTGAGCCCTGCTGAGTGCAGCAAGTGTCCCCACAGGCCCCTGCGTTTGCGCCTCCTCCCCACAGAGGGTGTGTTTATACCCCAGGAGAGAGGCCGACCACTTTAGAAACCCAGATGTGTGAAGAGGCAGAAAACTTGTTTTGGTTCACAGTGAGTAATGCTGCAACTAGGAAATATATTAATTTCAGGCTCGTAAATGATCAAGACTCTGTGATGTTATTTGGGGTTTTTGATCTGACAATGCACACGAGCTACTGTCGTCGCCTGAGGCTCGGGCCCGATGCTGCCTCCCCATCGGTCAGACTCTGTGGCCTTGGCACAGAAGTTCAGGGATTAGCTGCTGCCTCACTGGCATTTTCTGTGTCACTTTGTCCAGAAAGGTAGACTGTGCAAGCTGGTGAGCAGATTAACTGAAAACTCCAGGTGGTGATGCTCTAGAGCCAGCTGCTCCCAGTGGCCCTGCTCCACCCCTGCACTGCTGGGTTGAGCTCTAGGGCTTCTTTCAGTGTTTTTTCTGTAAACTAAAGATTCTGGACTCATTCATGACTGGGACACAAGGAGAGGGTTGCATTTCTATCAATAGGGGATGTTTCTGGAAATAGCTGGTCCCCCCGCCGCCAGCCCCCTTTTTAAAGCCTGCTGAGCTGCCCCTTGGATTGACTAATTTGCCCAAAGCTGAGGGGTTCATCATTATGGGATATGTGCTGAGCCCCCACCAGGGAACCAGATGATGAAACAGAAATACCTCATGTTGCTATCATTTGCTGCTAAGGCATCTTCCCTGGGGGCTCATGGTAGAAGAAACACACTTTCTTTCTCCCTACTGTTGAGCTGCGTAGAGCCCCACCTCAAGGAGGTGTGTTAGGGGCAGCTCTCACAAGTAGGTCCTCAGAAGGAGAAGTGCCCCTTCTGGATGCTGAGCAAGGCCACTGCTGAGGTACTAGGACGGCTCAGCACAGCAAGGCTGGGAGTCATGTTTCTGGTGGCACTGAAGCCCCAGGAGGAAACAGCTGGGGCAGGTGCTCACCACATCAGGGTCAAAGCAGAGCGGGGTGGGGGCTGGGCAGGGGTCCTGGGACCAACCCCTCAAACTCATGTGGCCTTCAGTCTCCATAGAAGCCGATGTCAGTGGAAATTCTAAGAGGCCAGCGCCCCTGAAGCCTCTTGTGACATGTCGCTCGCTTCAGTTATGTTGTTTTACCCAAATCCTTTTCCTTCCCACTGCGGCAGCTTGTTGATCAAAGAACAAGCCACTGTTGGAATTTCTCGATGTTTGCCACAGTCTTTTGAAAGCAGCTGCTGCAGCAAGTAGCTAACCTACTGCAGAGCCTTTGCGACTGCATGTTGTATGTACCGTTTGTGATGTAGAGATTCCACTGTTCAGACTGTAATCTCGCCCCATGTTGGAGTTGTCTAGTTTCTGTTCAAATGTCAAAATAAATGCATATTCATCCCCTCAGCCCACACTGTTGTCTCTGCGTTTGTTGCAGTTGTAATTCGATTACTGAAGGGAAAATTGAAGCTCGCTGCTGTGGGGGAGGGAGCCGCCTTCCGCCCTCGCAGGCGGCTTGGAGCCATGGTGATTAACATGACAAATGACTGCGCGCAGAAAGAGGCTGTACACTGGGCTTTCTGAAACCAGAGACCATCTGGATGCTGAATGGATGGAAGAGGAGGCCAGAGCCACTTTAAACACCCATCAAGCCCCTGTGTCTTCCCTTTCCTGGAACCATAGGCAGCCCAGAGACGTGGGGCCAGAAGAGATCAGTGGTTGAGGCCAGTACATCGCACAGGCTAGTTTCCTCCTGGGGGCAATTTACACACGCACCTCTGCGTCTGATCACTGGGGGACTTGGTGCACCAGGCCTGGGCGAAGGGTGGGAGCTGGTGATCCTCTGCCTGGGAACCCCATCTCCTCTGCTGAAGTTCGGGCCCCTGACCTGCAGCTCAGCATCGAGAGCTTCATGACGTTTAGTGATGCTAGCGCTCTACAGTCCCCGGGCTTTTGTTTTAGTTTTAGTTTTGTTTTTCCCCTTCTGGGGGTTTTTTAGGGGCAAGAAGATTTTGAGATTTATGTATTACTTTTTTAAAATTCACTTGTGAAATCCATCATATTTGAGTGTGCAGAAACATATTGTTCAACAAGAAGAAGGATAAGACAGGTAACACGGTTCCCAGCCCAGGTATGTAAAATTATCAGTTCCACAGAAATCCCTGTCAGGTGCTGCCCATCCCCCAGAGGGAACTTCTCGCCGGCCTTGCATTTATCCCTCACCTTTCTTCATAGTTTCACCACATATATAGGTATCTCTAAGCAACATTTTTAGTTTTGTTCCCCTTTTAACTTTATATATAATCCTATGGTATATGTTTTGTGATTTACTTTTCTTGTTTAACTTGGAAAGTGAGAATGAAAAACAATTTTCTCTGGCAGATTTATTTCAGAGGTTTGAAGATATTTATTGTACAGTAGGAAGTTGAGATAGAAATTAAGTAGGTACTGATTTGCCTCAAGTACCTTAAAATGTTTCTTTTTATTTTTTCCCTTGAAATGCCAGGCTTCTGAGGGGCTTGGTTAAATTTAGATGCTGGAATCTAAAGACAAACACAAGTCTGTGGTTGTTTACCTCAGACTGAACCGGAGACAGGAAATGCTCAGTGGCAGGCAGAAGCCAGGGTTCTAGTCTTTCTCTGACATCTCAGTGGGGCTTCTCTGCTGAGCAGGGTCTGGTTATGCCAGCATTACCTTTTAGAGGAGCCAAAAGCTACCCCCTGTGACTGGAGCAGGAGTGGACCAACTGCTACCTATATTTAAAGGCCTTTCCATCTGCCTGTGGCTTTGTGCACAAATCACGGGAAAATACCTTTGCAAGGTGCAGCCACTCAAAAAGTTTAGTTTCCTTTCTTTGTTCTATTTTAAATTCACTGCAAACATAAATTAACCTGAGTCGTACACTACCTAATTTTGAGCCCGAGAGCCTTTTGCAAAGTACGTGGTGTTTTGGAATCTTCCCTCCCTCTAGCTTTCTTCCCCACTACAGCTTTTCCTACAGTTCGCTGTGGGCAAGATGAACTGTGGTTCACCTTTAGAAAAAGCTATGAAAGAAAGAGTATTAACCATTTTAGACAAGTTATGTGTTGGAACGCTGTCCCAGGGTTATGTTAGGATAGTCCCTGGTTCTTCCTTCTCTTTAACAGCATGACCAGCCCGGGTGCGTCGGCATTTGGAGCGCTCCACCTGGGGCAGGGCCCTCGCTGGGCTGGGGTGGGGCTTGCTGAGTTCAGTTGGGGGTGTGGATGTGTAGGGGGCACACGGGCCACTGCCCTATCCTGGGCCTTTGCCCCTTCTTGGGCTTCTGACCCCTGGGCAGAATTTGTAGTGGCCAAGAGGATCCTTCCCGCTCCGTGGCTGCTTCCAGGGCCCAGCAGAGGGGAATTAATCCCTGTGACTATTTTCCTCTGCAATTTGATGGCCTTCGCTCTGAGGACAAAGGCATGAAGAATTTTTCTTGGTTTCTCCTGTACCTTTTGTGGCCTAGAAATGCCCCCAACTGATTGGAGGCCATTGAAGTAGATGTCACTCACCATTCCAGACAGCCAGACAGAAGTACTTAAATCAGACCCTGATGGGCGCTCAGGCAACTCTGGAGAAACAGCTCCTGACACTCACAAAGTGACTGCTCAGGACACCAGTTTGCAGCCTGCCCTTAATCCCGGTCTTAGGCAACACTGATTACAACCTCGCCTTCTCAGAGAGGGACACAGAGGCAGGGAGGAGAAGGCAGAGGCCTAATCTGGCAGGGTGGGCCGTGCCAGAGGGCTTCCTCACTCTTCAGGACTCCGGGGACAGAGCTGGGTGTGCTGGTTTTCACAATCCCGCCCGGCGCCTTTCCCCATTCGGAGACCCACACCATCCAGCGTTGCAGCAGCAGGGCAGAATGTGGTTTCAGTTTCAGAGATCGTGGTAGGTTGATACCTGGAACCTACCCTGCCTCTCTGCTGCTTCCTCTCCGGGTCCGATGCCAGGGGCCTGCTGCCTCAGGTCTGGGCACGGCCCAGGGAGCAAGTGGGAGGTGGCTGGGGACAACAGCCCCGGAGGCAGGGAGAGGCTTGGTGAGGCCCTGGACCGTTGAGCCTTCCAGACTACCGGAGGAGCAGGACCTACTGGTCCCGGGGGCTGTTTGATGACAGGTCTGCTGCTTCGGAGCCTTCTGACTCAGGAGTTCCTACTGAATGGAATCTGCGCCTGCAATAGACCTCCCGCGTGCACCAGAAGACCGAATTGTGCGGCAACACAGTTCTTAGTTGCTTCCACTCCTTTACAACCCTAAAGAGGTAGTATTCAGATGACTAGAAGGTCCGGATGTATGACTGGATCGACAGCTTGAGGTGCCAATTCCTCCAAACACTTCTACCAAGTAGGCATATAAAGGTGGACTTTTTTATGTTTCAAAGTCCAACGAGCTCAGAATTAGAAAATATGTCTCTTTAATGGAATAAAACAAATGCCATCATAAAAGCTTTGAAATAAACTGAATCAGAGCTAACATTTGTGAACTGCTGCAGTTTATCAAGTGCTTTCCCAGCATTCTCATGCCAGCACGGCCTCTCCTAAAGGCGACGGTATCCTCACCTCCCAGCTGGGGAATCTGAGGCCCAGAGAGGTGGAGCCGCGGGCACCAAAGCAGCAAACCTAGCTCCCTTACTCCACCTCCGCCTCCCCAACACTAGGTGCGGTTCTTCAGGCCGGGAGGGTCTAAGCCAGCCAGGTGGAAGCCTTTCATCTCTTACACAGACTGTTAGAGAGTATTCTTGAAATAAGACAAAGCCCGGAAGGAACATGCTGGAAATATTCTTCCTAAATTAATCTTTTGCTGGCAACCTAGACAAGGAGGCCTGCAGTTAAGACAGTGATAGATTCGCCTTGTTTCCTTCTACCACAGTTTCTTACTAAGAATCCTGAATTCCTGTTTGGAAGTCTTAGCTCATTTCCAGCTCCATAGCCCATCCTCCCCAGGCAAAGATGGCAACAGGTCTTCACTGAGGAGACGGTGAAGGTTTCTCTTTAAAAGCTAATTACATCAATTTGAAGGAGGAGGCGGAGACCACAGTGTGTGTGGGCTATCATTTCGTGTTTCCGCTTTTGATGCCCACCCCCAACAGCAGGTCAGTTGACAATTTGCATTAGCAGGGGTGTCGTGCCCTCACCTGGTGTAGGGGACTATTTTACTCTCAGATCGACTTTTTCTAAAATGGCTCTAAAGATCCTTAGGAAACCGAGAGGTGTAGGCATACAACTCAGTCACCCACAAAAGGCTGGGGTGAAGTTTAAAGCTGGATATAGAAACAGAGCCTCCACTACCCACTTCCAAAAAGTGCCAGGCACCAAGTCCCGCTTTAGAATTGTCTTTAAACAGCTCAGAGGTGCCTGCACCGTCACAAAAGTTAGTGATTCCAGCTAAGCTAGCAAGAGTGTAAGTATGAGCTAGAGTGGCGGCCAAGTGAATTTGTAGGGAAAAAAACCCACGCGTGTGTGCATACACACACACACCTGGCTCTGGATTGATTCAGCTTGAATCACACATTACCAATGACTCCCCCAGTTTCCCCCCGAGGGGGTAGGAGTGGGGATGGCATCTAGAGCTATCTAGGTCCCCTGAGCTAATGGTCGTGTGGCTCATCCTGGGTTTACACAGTAAATTGTAAGCGTATACACCAGAGCCCAGCCCGACCCCCTCCCCTTCCTGAGGACGTCGGACAACCCTAGGCTGCTTCCATGGCTGGGGTCACCTCTTCATGAAACAAAACAGTCCCATGATAGTGTGCCAGAAGCTATACTTTTATTAACATTTAGAGGATTAACATATAGTTACAAGGTCAATATAAGCCTTCCAAAGGAAGCACTTTATTTGGTTGAATTCCATCTTCAGAGACAAATGGGCAATTCCAGGACCTTTACAACAGCAATGGACCTTCACAACACTGAAATGCCTCCAAAGTTTAGAATCAGTGCATTACACACAAAAAATAAAATTTAAAGTTGCTCAACATCATGTTAAAATAGAATTTTGGATCTTTTTTTTAAAATAAGTTTTTTTTTGATGATATAAGCACAGGAGGCAGAGCCAATAAAAAGCATGAAACCAAAATTTCTGGAAAAATCCGTAGCATTAATATAATTTTTTCATGTTCAGTAAACTTCTATAATTATAGATGTTACCAAGAAGGCATTAGAGGCCTTTGTGCTACTGCTGGTGAGGCAAGCTACAGGTTTATTTCAAGTGTGCATAACAACCTAAAAGCTCCAAGATGAGAGTGATAAAAACTCAAAGGGAAATAATCCCATTGCAACTTTCCATGCCTTTTTCTTTTTTCCCATCCTTAAAAAGAAAAACTCTTCTTTCTTTTGTTTTTAAGTCATTTTCAGGGCAGGGTCTCTTAAAATTAGTCATTTTTACAACAATATTCTAGCACTGGTGGAGAAATGACAGGCAGCAGATGAGGAAGGAGAAGCACGTGGGAAATCCCATGTTTCTACATATGTGAGCTGCTCCATAATATATATATATACATACACATATATATATATATAAATGACTTCACAGTAGGATCCCCAGAGTAAATGATATATTGCAACTATCAGGTAATAACTTGTCTCCTTTTTAATAAGCCCAGCTTATAGAGCATTGCTTTTTCCACATAGCTGCACAGACTGATGAAGAGGCAAACACTAGTTAAGCCACTAAATCACTCAGTTTCCATTCTTTTGGGGCCCAAGTGGTACAGAAAGGGGAAAAAAAGGTGCAGGGGACACAGGAGGATTCAAGCATATTCTATATTGGACTTAACAGACATTAAAAGACGAAGTTACTGCAGCTTATATTTTTCTCCTTATGTTGCAAGAAATTAATCTATCCAGATCCATAATATGAAAGATGCAATGCACATGCATTACTGGGGCTCTAAAAACAGATTTTTAAAAAAACCATTTAGCATCCTGGTAGAGTGGAGAGTGGTCAGCTTGACCCGGTGATGCCCGTTGACAGAGAAGCCCTCCATGGAACTGCTGGGACCATATTAACTATGCACCTATTGGTTGTCTGAGGCAGAGGTGATTTCCTGACCCTTCTCACCCTTCAGCACCTGGCCTTGATTTCATCTGCCAACCAGTCCTCTTGCCTGACTGTCCAGCACGCTATAAGTGTAGGAATGGAAGCCCACGGCTTATGAGCAGCCCAGGGACTCCCACAACTGGAGCAGCTCAACAGCAGGTACAGTTTTCGGTCCCCTGGACTCAGCCTCAGTTCTATGGAAGAAAGAGTGAGAGGAAGCTCATGCTTGCTCTCTTTTTAAACCTGAAGCCATTTCCTCTTCAACTGCCTACACTTGGCATTTACTTGCTTGTGGTTTCTAGTGACTGAGGGTTGACTGAGCTGCTCCTCAAGTGTGGTGTGTGGTCAACCCTGATTTGCTGAGAGGAATTGTTTTCCTAATTTCCAAACATATAACGAACCACTGAATAGGACAGACCTAACCCTTAGGACCTGCATTTTCAGTCCCTGTTCCTTCAGTTTCCATAAGAATTCCTTGTCTTAGATTCATAAATAGCAGTAAGTGTTGAGAATGCATAAGGTGGCCACCTAGTCACCAAAAGCCAAATGAAAGAATGAAAATGCCCTAGTTCATCCTTAGACTTCTGATGGCAGTCTCATTCACAGACGCCCACAGCTAATTATTTCTCTTGACTTTCTGTAGCAAATAAGAGAATGCCTGCTCTAAGGCTCAACTGGCCACAGGCTATGTGACCTTAGTTATTCCTCAAAGAGCCATAAGGGGAAGGAAACTTAGTCAAAAGCAAACTCAAGTCACTCAGGGTGGCCTGAAGAGCATGTGAGGAAATGCAGAAGCTGCAGCCACAGGATCACCTGGAGGACCATGAGAGGTGTCACACAGTCTATGGTGATGAACGTGCTGAAATCCTAAGATGCAAATCTTGGAATTCATGGAAAGGAGAAAAATTTTCACTTTGTAATAAGCTAGTACAGAGGCAAGATACCTGTTCACAAAGCACCATGATCTGCCTTTCTCATTGATGGGGAAATGACAGGAGTACGATGGGCTGGGACATTCCTTAACCTTATGGAAGGCTGACACAGGCAAGACAGCAGGGCTAGCACATAAGCTGGAATTAACTTCCAATTTGGGCCTTTCTGGACCACCGAAGAGAGGGCTCCAAACAAAAAGGAGTGTGTGCACGCATGCAAGCCCCAATGCCCCACACGAGCTGTCAGGCCGGGAAGTGTCCCAAGGGCCAACATTTAGTGAGATGGGTCCATAGTCAGGACAGGACCACTGCACATGTCATGGACTTTGGAAAAGATGAAGTATTTTCTAACATAAAGGATACAGGAATACATAAATGCAGTTAAGGTGCTCAGTCTCCTGGGTGTACAACTGACCCTCCTTATCCAGATTCTGTGAGTCTCCCCAGGAAACTAGTGGGGAAGTTTTCACAAAAGGCACAGTGTGAAAAGCGGACAGGTCAGAAGGAACACCACATGGGTGGAGGGCCGCGGAGCAGGTGACAGGTGGGGGAGCTTGTCTAGGTGTCACTGTGGCCCTTGGTGGAGTGGGGCGGGAGGAGGGCTGCCATGTGGCATGGTGCAGGGAAAAGAGGGGTTGCATGGGACGCAGCCCGTCAGTAAGACTGGTCCCCGGAGGGGTGGCCATACTGGGCCACGAGAATGGCTGAGCCATGAGTAGCATGCTGTAAAAAGAAAAGAAATAAAAAGGCAAGCAGCTGAATGGCTGGCATGGGGATGTCACTTCAGGTTGAGATGTCAAATGCTATACTCCAGCCCAGGCCTGCAGCCTGTTCTTTACGGGCATGTGTGAGGCCTGTGGAGACAAGCAGACCGAATGGTTTCTCTTGGGAGGGCTCACTCGGAGGCTCTTGCTCTGCACACCACCTTTAGGAATCTACAACACAAAAAGAAAGAAGAAAAACTTTCTGTTAGAGAAGAAGGTAGCAGGTTAAAGGCCGGCAGTTTGCTCTTTACTGCAAACGGCCACGCCCCGGGGGAAGGGTGAGGAGGGAGGGAGCAGGAGGGGAGTGCTAGGAGGGCTACTTTTAGAACAACTGATTACCACAGGGCAGCTCCCAGACAAGGAACTTTCACTGTTTTATCTCAATCTTTGGCTAGTTTTTCCTTCAGGGTCCAGAGAAGCCCAGGGAGAAGACAGATGATCCCAACCAGCCTGACAAATCTTCCTAATAATAAATTTATTTTTGAAAGAAAGAAAGAAATGTGATCAGCTTCCCAAAATGATGCAAGGAAAATAAAGGCCAGATTCTCCTTGTTTTTTTTAACAGAAAATATAAAATTTTGGGTGAAAAGGAAAATGTATCATTCAATGTTTATTGAGCAATAAACAGTAAAAGTTCTTCACCTTTAGGAGGTAGAAAAGAAACAAGAGAAACATTTTTCAAGCCCTTAAGTACACACAGGGTAAGAAACAAGGAAGATGCCATCATTTAAAAGAAAAAAAAAGGCAGAATTTTAAAAAAGCATTTGGCTAGAAAATTCCCTGTTACTAAAGATGAAAGGATTAAATAGTCATATTACACAGAAGAATTTTCTTGGACAGGTGAAAAATCATTTAATATACACAGCAATGAGAAAAATATAACATTTATTAGAGAGGCAGATACAAGGTTACAACTAAAAGATGTCACACAGACTCTTTCCTTTTAGAATAAGAATTGAAAGAAACAATCACATTGGCCATATTCAAACACAACTTACTCAGAACCAGTGTCTATAATAAAGTCAAGCGAGGAGCAGCCAGCAGGGAACTAGCTAGGAGTAACAGTCCTTGTGGCTTCCCCAGCAGTTATAAAAACAAAAAGGTCATTAGGCAGCAGAATAGCCAATAAAACAAACAGATAAAAGAATGAAATGTTAAAACAATGAATTCAAGTAATCCCTTGCTTTTAAATTGCAGTATATACATATATATTTTGTGGGGGAATATGGACATTTTTAACAGAAAGCAATTCTAAAAACAAAAACAAAACCACAAAAGAAAGTCACAATCCAGCTGACCAATGGAAAGTCACCCTAGTCTGAATATTTTGGCAATTATTAAATAATCATATCTTAGACACCATACACAAGAAAAGTACATTGGCATTATTGAAAACGAAACAACTGCTGTAAGTGAGGGGCAGCAAAAAGCAGCAGCCTTGCTTGGGCAAGACTATCAAGGGAAGTGTTCTTTGGGGTGAGGCTTGACAGATTTATAAACAAGTCAGGGAGGAAAGCTTCTACATACACATTATTAACCTGCAAGTGTATCTCTAAGATAAAGGAAGAAAACTTCATAAACAAGCGAAGTTTGCTTCTTTCATTTTAACAGAGAACTGCTGGAAGGAAACAAAGCTTAATTTGAGTGGAAATGGAAATTCCTGATGTTTTGGGAATTGTTTCCATACTTTTATAATACTTCAAGCATTGACTAGAGGAACTGAAACGACACAATATCTTTAACTGTTTAGGCAATATCACATATATTCATCTGTTATAGGTGCTGAGGCATACGACTTAAAACAATGATCATAAATGTATGCATACAAACCACCTCCCACCACGCAAACCATATGAGCTATTTCCTAAATCAAATTTCACAACTCTAAAGGAAAAAAAAAACCAAAACCCAAAAACAAAACAAAAAACCCTTCAAGGCAGGCGTTTAAAAGGCTACTGTCGTCTAGTTCCACTCTAGACCTTTACAGTTTAGCCTGCATTCTCCAGTAGCTCATAGTCTGAAAAGGAGTTTGCTATCAGATAGGAAGGTCAGATTTTAATATTTTAGGTCTCCTATTTACTAGGTTACATGCCTAAAGTTTGTAAACTCCTATTGCTCATTAATACAAATACCTCTAAAGCTCAAAAATAAAGATAGGAGAATAAAACAAATCCTTCTGGTTTAAGGGCCAGCTGCTTTTCTTGCTACAATACTTAAAAAAGAAAACAAACAATTTCTCAGAAAAGGTCCAGAGTTAGGTTGAGTGACCATATTGATATTAAGTCAGTAATCATTTAAAATAAATTTTAATTAAAAATTAACATACACTTAAAAAATCAGGCTGGTCAACATCAATTTGCTGGATTTGATTTTACACTATAATTTTATAAGCTGTAGCCATTGGGGGATACTAGGGGAAGGGCACACAGGATCTTTGTGTACTATTATTTGCAACTCCCTGAGAATCTATTATTTTTTTTGCTTGTTTTGTTTTTTAATCATTCTGTCATTAAGTAAAGGTCACTAAATTCCATTCCGGTAGCCCCTGTGAAATTTAAGCTAACTCACTGCTGGAATCTTGAAACACAGGCCACCCAACCCAACAAGCAGCCTTACCTTCTGCCTGCTTCTAACCCCCTGATGTGCCGCTGTCACTTTACAAAAATGTACAGGCAAGAAACTAATTTTCCTACTAAAAGGGAGAAGGGCATGAATAATTTTCCAAGTCAAACAAAAAGAAAACTCCCAACCTGAAGTCTTCTTTCTAACCTCTTTTTTGCTGTCATCTAGGTGTAGATTCCCATTCCTGGGCACGATTAACCTCTGGGCTTGGTACCTGTCCGCGCACGTGGTCAATTTCATTACCTATCTCCCTGTTTCAGTGCCAATTTAAGGGAGCAAATTCCTATGTGGCCCACATTTCTTTATTTAAAGAAAGGATAAGGAAAATTCTATTTTCCTCTCACTAAAGTCACTCATATAATTTTCTACAATGAGCCATTATGTTTGCTGCCTAAAATAATTTCCAGTAAATTCAAACTCCATTTCTTAAAGATACCAATGACCAACCATTATCACCCCCGTGAAATGGGACGTACTGGGGCCTATGACTCTGTGTGAAGCAGTTGCTGCCGTGCTGCTTCTCTTTATAGCTCCACCTGGGGAAGTGTGAGCTGACGAAGCTCCACTGGTCACCAAACCTCCAGGAGAAACAGAACCAAGTGTGAGAGAATTGAGGCATGGCTCATCTAACCAGCATAACATGTGATCAACTGTGCAATGCTGTGGAGGGAGATCAGTGGTCTCATGTAAAAATTCACTGGTTAATTGACCAGACTTTGAGTTTAGTTGGCTGTTTGGGATCAAAAAGATATAATGGAATAGTCATGATGAACTAACAATAATCTTAACCACATTTAAGTAAAAATACTACACATTTTTAGCACCAAGGTAAGGATTTTTCTGATGTACTTCTTTACTCAAGAAAAGAGGGGGGGGGAGGGATTTTATTTTACAGTTTCTGCTAAAATGAATAATTGTTAAGACTTAATAAACTAGCATAGTTCAATTTATTAAGTTTATTATAAAATGCAACATTCTACTGTAGTTCAGTTTATGGTGGATACTAGGTATAAATAAGAGAGCTGACATCTTCTGCAACCCCATGATGTATGTGGACTTTTAAATTCAGAAATAATGATTAAAAGTTAGAATGCACTTTTTTGTAGTTATCTAAAGATGCTGTCAAAAGAAGAAATGCTTATTAGATTTCAGTTGACACAGTTTTAAATTGGCAGCTGTCAGCTTTCCACGATGAGCTTTAACATCATCTCAGCAAGTAAAACTAGCCAAGGAAATTCAGGTGAACAATGCTTAAAAGTCCACTGTGTGGCTATACGAAAACATGAGCTGCAGTGCTCGCCATCCAGTCTTTTGAAGAACTGCCTGAAACATTCATAGTTGTGGGGGCAAACAATTCCAATTTTTAAAAGTTTTTTTAAGTGATATTAAATATAAGTCTTAGCACCTTTGGCATTTTTGTCCAAATAGACTTCGACATACGAAGTGGGGACATAACCCTCCTCATCTTCGTTTCTCCGGATGCGGGTCCACCCATCGCCTTTGTCTTCCTCTATAACATACAGTGTTTCTCCTTCAGCTACTGAAATGGTTCCTTCATTCTGACCTGGAAAAATAACATCAGAGCATTTTAGGTTTCCTGCTAAATCCAGGTGAAGAGCAAATGAGGGTAAGCAGTTGTGGCTCAACTGATAGAGCATCTGCCTATCATATAGGAGGTCCAGGGTTCAAACCCAGGGCCTCCTGACCCGTGTGGAGCTGGCTCATGCGCAGTGCTGATGCGCGCAAGGAGTGCTGTGCCATGCGGGGCTGTCCCCCATGTAGGGGAGCCCCACGTGCAAAGAGCATGCCTTGCAAGGAAAGCCACCCCATGCGAAAAAAGCACAGCCCGCCCAGGAGTGGCACTGCACACACTGAGAGCTGATGCAGCAAGATGACGCAACAAAAAAAGTGACAGTTTCCTGGTGCCGCATGACAAGAATGCAAGCAGACACAGAAGAAGAGATAACGAATGGACATGGAGGGCAGACAACGGGGGGTGGGTAAGGCGAGAGAAATAAATAAAATATACCTTAAAAAAAAAAAAAAGAGAACCTTATGTAATGAAACAAGCACAGCAGAAGATGAGTTTGTGCAAAATGCATCCCCCTTTGACTTGGATGCCATTATCACCGCTGACCCCTCATCCACTACCCCAGAACTCTCACACAGAAGCTTTCAGGCCCTCATCTTCTGTCTCTCAAGGATCCTTCTCTAACTCCTCCACAGAGCCCTCTTTTTCCTCCCTTCCCAAATGGCAGGTATTTCCCTCCACTGTTTTCACTGTCTCTCTCGGCTCCTTCTTGTAGAGGAAAGCACTCCTATGGCCTCAGTGACACCTTTTCAAACGGTAACTTCACATCTCTTTCTCCAGTTATGGACTTTTTCCACAGTGAAGGACCCACTTGCCTACTGCTTGCAGCACATTTCCACCTTGATGTGGTCCGGGCCCTGAAACTCAACTTGGGTGAAACCAGACTCATTGTTTTCCTCTCAAATTAGAGCCTCCTAATTTCCTATTTCAGTGCACATCTTGATTCTCCCAGAAAGGTAACTTTGGTACTTGTCTTTTTTTTTTTTTTTTTTTAAAGATTATTTATTTATTTATCCCGCCCCCCCCCCCCCCCCGCCCCCCACCAACCTGCCATTGTTTTGCACTTGCTTTGTCTGTCTGTTGTGCGCTCATCTTTTTTTTTGGAGGCACTGGAACAAAACCCAGGACCTCCCATGTGGTAGGTGGGAGCCCAATTGCTTGAGCCACATCTACTTCCCTGATAATTGTCTTTGATTTCTTCCTGTACTTGTTCCCAATTCCAATCATCCCTGAGTTCAACCAGTTTGTCAACTGCAGGAACTCTTGTGTTCACTCCTTAATTAAGGCCTGAAGATCATTTTCTAAGATAATTTCAAAAGATTAGCTATTGGTCCCCAAACAAATTGTTTAGGGAGCTGTTTTAGGGGAGGAGGAAGTTTGGGGTATGAAGTAAAACCGAGAACATTTAATCTGGAACTTCTCTTTCTTGTTTTGTTACAACAAACATTTAGTCTATTAAAGGTTCTGAGAATCCCTGTAGTAAAGAAATCTGTAAAATTAATTTATTCCACGGCTTCCCAACCTTATCTGAGCTCTAACTGCTTTTTTTTCTCTCCCCTTCCCCACCTAACCCCCCATTGTCTGTTCTCTGTGTCCATTCGCTATGTGTTCTTCTGTGACCACTTCTATCCTTATCAGTGGCACCGGGAATCTGTGTTTCTTTTTGTTGCATCATCTTGTTGTGTCAGCTATCCGTGTGTGGGGTGCCAATCTTGGGCAGGCTGCACTTTCTTTTGTGCTGGGCGGTTCTCCTTACAGTGAACACTCCTTGTGCGTGGGGCTCCCCTATGCAGGGGCACCCCTGCGTGGCATGACACTCCTTGCGTGCAGCAGCACTGCACATAGGCCAGCTCCACACGGGTCAAGGAGGCCCGGGGTTTGAACCACGAACTTCCCATGTGGTAGGCGGACGCTCTATCCATTGGGCCAAGTCTGCTTCCCCTAACTGCTTTTTTTTCACAATATTCTTTTTAACATTCTGCAGGAAATTATTTCTAGATTTATCAGTTTAGGAAACACTAGGCTAGGCTTTCTAACCATTATCCAGGTCCTAACTGATGACAAATCTAAGTTACAGCTCTGATTATGTCAACCCTCTGCTCAAATACTTTCAACAGCTCTTTACTGCCAAATAAAATGTTTCTTTCCCAAGCCCCCCTCCCTGCCCCACTGGCATCTCCCACTTTCTAGTCTTATGATCCACTGTTACTACCTAAGAGATCTAAGCTCCAGCTACAATGAACCCCATGGTTTCCTCTTTGACCAGCAATCTGATGTACTGCAGCACAGAGCATTCTTCAAATGCTCTGAAGGAAGTGATCTCATCCTCCCGTGACTGCCCATCACTCCGTACTCCTCCTCTGGTAGACAATACAGGCTGCCCTCTCCAATATGAGTATCTGCTTTATTTCCCTAAGGGCAGGTGCCACACCATACACCTTCATCCCACCCGTTCAGGAGCCTTTATAAGACAGGAACTCTACACTGAACAAAAGGATGAAATACTGTGCAGATGGGCTCACTGAAAGTTGTTAAAATGTCTGGACCATAAATCAAAATATACAGCCATCAACCAAATAATAATGATAACAATACTATGAGTACAACAAAATAATAATAAAGATCTAGAAGGCTTCAAATGAAAGTTCTGATCACAGAAGGGAAAGAGTGACTCATACAGTTTGTGAAAAGCAGGAAATTGAGCTGACACGAAGAGCTACCTTCAAAGGTGTAGAGAGCTCTACAAGTGCCTATGGCAGGAAGGGGTTCCTCATCATCAAATTCGTCGTCAAAATCTGTGGCTAGCACCTTCACCTCACTCTCCTGACTCTGCTCCTCTGTGTAACTGCCATCTGGGCTGCTCAAGAAAGAAAAACACACAGCAACTATAGCGACCGATTCCAGAGAGGTTTTCAATTCAGTCCATGCAACAGCAAAGGGCTTACAAACCTGGGTGTTGCAATTAAGACCATCTTAAACTATGCCACATGCTTAGATCACTATTCCATTTTGAATTCTAGATTTGCACCACGGGAAAAATCACAAGTCAATCAAAACAGGCATTTTAATTATCTGACAAGTATCATAAGCTCATTTCCAGATTCCAGAAGTTAGAAAATAAATACAAAGCAAAGCTATTGCTTTGCTAGAGAGCAGGCTAACAAAACAAACGGTACCATACAGATACTGTACCTTTCTCGGTCTTGTGCACAGTTATTGACTGGTGGTGTGTTCTGGGCGTCATACATTCCACTCTGCCTACGGGCCTGTTCGCTTCGTGCTGGGAGCCTGCCTTCAACCTCAGCCAGCCAGCTCTGGAAACAAAAGCAATGAAAGACACTGGCCTGGACTCATCAGAGCACCAGACCATGGACTCTTTTTTCTTTTTTGAGGTACCTGGGACCTTGTCCCTGGGAAGCAGGTGCTCAACCACTTGAGCTACATCTGTTCCTCATAGATCATGGAGTCTTAAGGCCCCAAACTCAGGGGCTGCTTGTTGGTCACTTAAACTGATATGAAAAGGACTTTACAGCGCAGAGTCTCCGATTCATTTGCATTCGACTACATAAATGTACTGAAAGGTAATGGTTTAAATTTTACCCAAAGCTGGAGAAATAGAAGCAAACTTATATTTATACAATTGTTCACAATTTGGTGGAAAGAACACTGGGCTCTGTTATACTCTTGGGCTTTTAAGCAGGTGTGTAATCTTGGACAAGTCACTTCTACTCCCTTCTGGTCCCAAAATTCTGCGACCATGAGATTACACTAGGAAACACAAGGGTACACATTTTGCACATAAGCAGTGACTCACTCTGAAAGCCATACTTCCCATTTTTTAAGGTGTACACATTTTTTTAATAGAGAAGAAACTCATATGCAGGAAATAAAATAGATACATTATCTTCAGCAATATTTGAAATAGCATAAAGAAGGCAAAGAAGTAAAAATGATCAGAAAAAGGACATTTCTAGGGGCTAAAAGAGCAAACATTAATGACGGACGGATTCTAAAGAGAATGTAAAATGCTACCTTTGACCCTTCATTGCTAGTAATAAGCTATTCTAATTGGAATAAGCAGTTACTAATTTATTTTTCCATGCTGTGTAAGTCTTTAAATTTGGTGGGGATTTTGAAAGAGGCTTTTCGTCCACAGCTTTTTAGTGTTCCTCTTTCCCCTGAAAATGTTTGTTATCTGTGTCTCCCATACGTTTTTCATTGTGTTTCTCACTGACTTTCATACACATAACCTTTTGATAGTGGGTCCTCTGAAAGAATAACAACATATTGCAATTGTTTTCTAAATTTCCTTTTTGATTCACTGAGATGAAGGATGGTTGTATATTCCTGATTAATCTGTTATTACCATGAGATGAGACAAAACAAAGTTAGTGGAATGTTTAAATTAGCAACAACGCTATATAGAAATACAGCGTCAATTTTAGGGAATGCAGTTAAAATAGGATATACTAAAAAGCAGAATATTCAATGGATGAGAGTACATTTTTCCTTTTATCATAACTCATGAAACAACCTGATATTCCAAGTTGTATCTCTTGCAATCAAAGAAGTATTGATACCTTAAAACAGACACTTAATGACACCAATTTATTTGTTGTTCCCGTCCCCCCAACAACACTTTTCAACAACAGCTTCTTCATACCTCAAATTTCTGGGCCTCTAGTCGCAGTTTTTCTATATTTTGGCCAACTTCTACTAATTTGTGATCCAAACTGGCTGGGTCTCCCATTTGAGGGTTCTTTAGGTAGACGTCTTTCATTTTTGTTATGGCATCTCTGAAAAAAAGAATTAGCAGAACATGTAAAAAGTTTGCTCTGAGTCCATGATATGCTCCTATCACGTTGAAAATCATGTCAATGGGAGTGTGGGAAGATTATCTTTGAGTGTGGTTTTGAAAGGAATATTGGGGCTAGCTTTCATTCTCAAAATTCTCTATGAGAATTCTGCTACCAAGATCTACATAATCCAGAGACTTTTAAATTTCTTTTGCTTTTCCTGAATGGTATCTCCCTATTGTCCCCAGCAAGTGAGAAACATAAACTGATCCTGCCCCTCCCCATGCCCTAAACAACAATAAAAACAAACACAACCCTAATATTTTCCCATGTACCTTATTCAGGCATACCAAAGCTACAAATGGCATCTTCAGTCTTGTGGGCTGCAAACTGTTTATCTTGCAAAAAAGCACAATCAGTTGCCGTGGAAATTTTATTATACACAATTTCAACTATTAGGAAGAAAATTGGATCCATAGCTGGTATCCACGACAGGTGGGCAACCAGGCTTTAAAGTTATTGCAACATTAGACACCTTCCTGCAACCGTGATCTGGAAGCTGGGCTGCAGCAGCGTGAGTGCAGAACCCCGAGAGAAGAGCCGCAGGCACATTTGCCTCTAGGGCCCAAAACCTGGATTAACTTTAACCTGAGCTTAAAAGTATTTTTGGCAGAATTAGCTGTGATCAGAGGTTAGAGCAAATGATCTTTACTGGGGGTAAGGAGAGAACTTCCATGAGCTTAGGCAAATGAAAATCCAAAGCAACCATACAAGACCAACAAACCAAAAAGTATGGTTTGAGTTACAAGAAATAATTTAACTGAGTTTAACTGAAAGAAATATAGGAGCAACAGGAAGAAAACAGCCACACTTGTTCCCAGTAATTTTTAACTGTGGTAAAAGTTACATAACTTAACCCTAACCATTTATGTGGACAATTCTTAGACATTCACTGCACTGGCAATACTGTGTAACCTTCACCATTATCCATTTCCTGACTATTTTCATCATCCCAAGCCAAAACTCAGGCTCATTTAGCAAAAACCCCCCATCCTCCCCTCATCCCTCAGAAACCATAGGCTGCTTTCTGTCTCTATGAATTTCCTTATCTAAGTATTCATATAAGACAAATCATATGATATTTATCATTTTGTGTCTGGTTTATTTCATTCCACATGACGTCTTCAAGACCATCCATGTTGTAGCACGTATCAGCACTTTACTTCTCTTTATGGCTGAATAATATTCCATAGTTTGTATATACCATATTTTGCTTATCCATTCATCTGTTGATGGACACTTGGATTAGCTTCCATCCTTTGGCAATTACGAGTAATGCCACTATGAACATCACTGTGTAAATATCTGAGTTCCTGCTTTCAATTCTCTTGAGTATATACCCAGAAGTGGGATTGCTGGTCATACGGTAATTCTATACTTAACTTTCCAAGGAACTGCCAAACTGTTTTCTATAGTGGCTGCATCATTTTACATTCCCACCAACAAAGAATGAGTGTTCCTCTTTTTCCACATCCTTTTCAACATTTGTTATTTTCTGTTTTTTAAAATACAGTTATCTTTAACCCATCATGTAGGAGCATGGTGCCCCCATAATCTGGAAAATACATGTAAAATTTTTTGGCTCTCCCTTCATACCAGAGAAGTCAGAATTTTTTCTTTTTCTTTTATGGGATGTTTACAGTACCTTATTTTAAAATCTGGGTATATTTATGGTATTAAACTATAAACAATGTTAATATTATATAATACTATGCATATATTTTATGCATTTCTGAGTTTCTAAACTTTTTCTGTCATCTGCTGGCCTTTGCATGTCATCTGCAGCTTTCACAAAACTCACCCAAAATTCTCATTTAATTTCTTATCCTGACCTGTAATATATCAAAACTGCAACAGGGAAGTCATGATGGGGAAGGAATAATTGTAACAGCCATTTTAGCAGGTGTGAAATGGTATCTCATTGTGTGTGTGTGTATGTTTAGGAGGTACTGCAATTGAAACCAGGACCTCACACATGTGAACCAGGTGCTCAACCACTGAGCTACACCCACCCCCCTCATTGTGGGTTTTTTTTTAAGATTTTATTTTTTTCTCTCCCCTTCCCCCTGTTGTCTGCTCTCTGTGTCCATTCACTGGGTGTTCTTCCATGTCCTCTTGCATTCTTGTCAATGGCACCAGGAAACTGTGTCACTTTTTTTGTTGCATCATCTTGCTGTGTCAGCTCTCTGTGTGTGTGGCGCCACTCCTGGACAGGCTGTGCTTTTTCCATGTGGGGTGGCTCTCCTTACAGGGCACACTCCTCGCGTGTGACGCTCTCCTATGCGGGGGACACCCCTGCATGGCACAGCACTCCTTGTGCACAGCAGAACTGTGCGTGGGCCAGCTCACTATCAGGGTCAGGAGGCCCTGGATATCGAACCTTGGACCTTCCATATGGTAGGCAGACACTCTATCAGTTGAGCCACAACCGCTTCCCCTCATTGTGTTTTTGATTTGCATTTCCCCAGTGGCTAATGATGTTGTGCATATTCTCATGTGATTTGAGGTCATTTGTATATCTTCCTTGGAGAAATGTCTATGCCAATCTTTTGCCCATTTTTTTAATTGGCTTGTTTGTCTGTTACTGAGTTGTTAGGATTTTTTTAACTATTCTGGATATTAAACACTTATTGGATATTTGGTTTCCAAGTATTTTTTCCCATTCTGTAGGTTGTCTTTTTACTTTTGTGATTAAGTGTTTTGATACACAAAAATTTTTAATATTGATCAGATCCCATTTATCTATTTTTAATTTTAATGTTCATGCTTTTGGTGTAAAATCTAAGAAATCACCGCCTAATACAAGGTCCTAACGATACTCCCTCTGTTTTCTTCTAGAGTTTTATAGTTTGGGATCTTAATTTAGGTCTTTGATCCATTTTGAATTGATTTTTTAAAAAATATGGTATGAGGTAGAGGTTTCCCATCATTTTTTGCATATGGATATCCAATTGTTCCAACATTCTTTGTTGAAGAGACTATTCTTTACTAATTGAATGGACTTGTCAAAAATCAGTTGGCCATAAATGTGGGGGTTTATTTTGAATTCTCAATTTGATTCCAACGGTCTAGCTGTCTTTGTGATAGTACCATACTGTTTTGATTATTATGGCTTTATAATAAGTTTAAAAATTGGGAGTGTGAAAGAAACCGTTGTGGTTCAACTGATAAGAGTATCCGCCTACCATATGGAGAGTTTAGGGTTTGATATCCAGGGCCTCCTGACCCATGTGGTGACCAGGCCCATACACAGTACTGCCGCGTGCAAGGAGTGCCATGCCATGCAGGGGTGTCTCCCACATAGAGGTGCCCTATGTGCAAGGAGTGAGCTCCACAAGGAGAGCTGCCCTGCATGAAAAAAAAAAAAACACAGTCCACCCAGGAGTGGCACCACACACACAGAGAGCTGATGCAGCAAGATGACGCAACAAAAAAAGCAACACAGTTTCCTGGTGCTGCATGACAAGAATGCAAGTGGACACAGAAGAACACACAGCAAATGGACACAGAGAGCGGCCGATGGGGGGAAGGGGAGAGAAATAAATAAAATCTTAAAAAAAAAAAACTGGGGAGTGGGAGTCCTCTAAATTCATTCTTCTTTTTCAAGATGAATTTGGCTATTTGGAGTCCCTTTTCCTTCCCTATAAATTTGATGACTGGCTCTTCCATTTCTCAAGGAAAGCTGTTGGAATTTTTATTGGGATTGTGTTGAAGCTATAAAGACCCTTTGGGTAGAATTGATATCTTAAGAATATTCAGTCTTCTAATTCATGAACATGGAAAGTTCTTTCATTTATTTAAGTCTTCTTTGACTTCTTTTAGATATGTTTAGATATGTTTTGTAGTTTTCTGCACACAAATCACAGCCCCCCCCCTTTTTTAGGGGACTGAACCTTGTACATGGGAAGCAGGTGCTCAACCATTGAGCTACACCAGCTCCCCATACAAAACAAATGTCAATAAATTTAAAAAATATTGAAGTCATGCAATGTATCTTTTCTGTCTACAATGGAATGAAGTTAGAAATCAATAACAGAGGGAGAACTGGAAAATTCATAAATACGTGGAATTAAAAAACACATTCTTAAACAGTGGGTCAAAAAAGAAATCAAAGGTGAAATTAGGAAATAGTTTATCCTGTGGGTACACTTGGGAAGAATGTGTATTCTGCTGCTGTTGGGTGAAGTGTTTTACATATGTCTATTAGGTCTAATTGGTTTAAAATATCATTCAAGTCTTCTATTTATTGGTCTTCAGTTTAGGTGTTCTATCCATTATTGAAAGTGATATATTGAATTTCTTACTATTAATGTAGAATTTTTTTTTTTAATCTAGCAATATTATATATAATCCATATATAATCCATATATTTTGGAGCTCTGCTGTTGGGTGCATATATATTTATAATTATGTATTTTTGTTGAATTGACCCTTTTATCAGTATATAGCATCCTTCTTTGTCCCTCATAACAGTTTTTGACTTAAAGTACAAAGTAGTACAGCTATCCCAACTCCCTTTTGGTTACTATTTACATGATATATTTTTTTCCCATTCTTTCACTTTCAACTTACTTGTGTCTTTGAATTGAAGGGGAGTCTCTTGTAAATAGCATATCGTTTGGTCATGCTTTTTTTTTTTTTTTAATCTATTTGCCAATCTCTGCCTTTTGACCGGAGAGTTTAATCCATTTACATAAAAGTAACAAATTTTAATGAAGGACTTTCTTCTGTCATTTTGTTATTTGGTGTTTCTAAGTCTTACACATTTTTAGTCCTTCAATTCTTCCATTAATGCCTACTTTCATATTTATTTTTTGTAGTGTACTATTTTGAGTCTCTTCAGATTTCTTTCTGTATGTTTTTTTCCTAGTTTCTTTGTGTTTACCATGAGGCTTAACTCTAACATTCTAAATCTATAGCAATTAAGTTTGAATTGACACCAACTTATCTCCAATATATATATATACACTGTTCCTATATTCCTCTGTCCCTTGCCTTTTTGTTGTACTTGTTACAAATTATATCTTTATATATTATATACCCAAAACCATAGATAAAACATTTTTTAATGCATTTTAGAACCTATAAGAGGTAAAAAGTGGGGTTACATACCAAAAAATACAATAAAATAGTACTGGCACTTCTAATTACCCAGATGGTTAACATTACCTTTCCTGGATATCTATTTCTTTATGCCACCTTGAGTCACTGTCTCGTGTCCTTTCCTTTCAGTCTGAAGAACAACATTTAGCATTGCTTATAGGGCACATCTAGTGGTATGAACTCTCAGCTTTTACGTATCTGGGAATGTCTTAAATTTCTCCCTCATTTTTGAAAGACAGTCTTGCCAGATATAAAATTCTCAATTAGAATTTGTTTTCTTTCAATATTTTACAACTTTTTTTTGCCTTCTCATCTCCCTCCCCTGCCCTGCTGTTTTTGCTGTCTGTGTCCATTCACTGTGTGATCTTCTGTATCTATTTCTCTTTTTGTCTTCTCTTCTCATCTTTCTCCTCTAGGATTAACTGGGATTCCATCCTGGGGACCTCTGATGTGAAGAGAGGTTTCCTGTCAATTGCGCCACCTCAGTTCCTAGTCTCTGCTGTGTTTCACCTTGACTCTTCCCTTCATCTCTCTTTTGTTGTGTCACCATCTTGATGCACGACTGACTTCCATGGGCACTGGTTCACCACGTGGGCACCCACGCAGGCACTCAGCTTACTGCATGGGCACTCAGCTCGCCATGCGGACACCTGACTCGCCAAACGGGCATTCACATGGGCTCTTGGCTCACCGCGCAGGTACCCACATGTGCACTCAGCTCACCACGTGGGCACTCAGCTCACTGCGTGGGCACTTGGCTCACAATGGGGGCACTTGGCTCATCACACGGGCACTCACATGGGCTCTTGGCTCACCGCGCAGGTACCCACATGTGCACTCAGCTCACCACGTGGGCACTCAGCTCACTGCGTGGGCACTTGGCTCACAATGGGGGCACTTGGCTCATCACACGGGCACTCGGCTCGCCAAACGGGCACTCACATGGGCTCTTGGCTTACCACACTCTGTTCACCATGCAGGTACCCACACGGGTACTCAGCTAACCACGCAGGCACTCAGCTCACCGTGTGGGCACTTGGCTCACCACACGAGCACTCATGTGTGCACTCGGCTCACGATGCAGGCACTGGCTCACCACACAGGCATGCTTCCTCTTCTTCTTCACCAGGAGGCCCCAGGGATGGAATCCAGGGCCTCCATATGGTAGGTGGAGGCCTTATCACTTGAGCCACATCTGCTTCCCAGTACTTAATCTTATTGGACCCTGTGTACATAATATGTTGTTTTTCTCTGACAGCTTTCAGAACTCTCTCATTGTCCTTGGCATTCAACAGTTTGACTATGTGCCTGGACATGGTTCTTTTTGAGTTTACCTATATGGGGTTCATTGGGATCCTGATTGTATGCATTCATGTCTTTTGTTAAATTTGGGAAGTTTTCTGCCATTATTTCTTTAAATAGTCCTTCTCTCTCTTTCTCTCTTTCTTCTCCTCTTATAGACACCCATGATGTGTATATTGATAGGTATGACGGTGTTCCACAGGCACCATAGCCTCTGTTAACTTTTTTTTTTAATTAGAGAAGTTGTATGTTTACAGAAAAATCATGCATAAAACACAGAGTTCCCATATATCACCCTTGCATTAGTGTGGTATATATGTTACAATTCATGAAAGATTGTTGTTTTTTTCCCTCATTCTTTTTTCTTTCTGCTCCTCAGCCTGAATAATTTCAGTTGTCTTTTCTTCACGTTCACCTAGACTTTCTTCTGCCAGCTCCAATCTGCTGTTCTGTTTTTTTTTTTAAAAGATTTATTTTTTATTTATTTCTCTCCCCCCCTGCCATTGTCTGCTCTCTGTGTCATTCGCTGTGTGTTCTTCTGTGACCGCTTCTATCCTTATCAGCGGCACCGGGAATCTGTGTTTCTTTTTGTTGCGTCATCTTGTTGCGTCAGCTCTCCGTGTGTGCAGCACCATTCCTGGGCAGGCTGCACTTTCTTTCGCACTGGGCGGCTCTCCTTACGGGGCGCACTCCTTGCGTGTGGGGCTCCCCTACGCGGGGGACACCACTGCATGGCACGGCACTCCTTGCGCGCATCAGCACTGCGCGTGGGCCAGCTCCACACGGGTCAAGGAGGCCCGGGGTTTGAACCATGGCCCTCCCATGTGGTAGGCGGACGCCCTAACCACTGGGCCAAGTCCGCGTCCCCCAATCTGCTGTTGAAGCCCTCTAGAGAGTCTTTCATTTCAGTTATGGTTATCCTCAGCTCCATATTTTTATTTGGTATTTTAAAAAAATTTATATCTCTTCATTGAAGTTCTCATATTGTTCATTCCTTGTTTTTCTAATATCCTTTAGTTCTTTCTCCATGTTTTCTTTTGTATCCTTGAGCATATTAAGGATCATTTTTAAAAACCCTGCCGTGTATGTCAAAAGTGTAGTCTTCTTCATTAGTGACTTCTGGAATTTTGCCTTACTCCTTTGGATGAATCATTATTTCCTGTCTGTCTTGTAATCTTTTGTTGCACACTGAATATTTTAATATTGTAAAGTGTTATTTCTGGGATTTAGTCCCTAATTGTGTCTGTTCTTTAGTTCTGTATCCAGCTAAAGCCATGACTGAGATTTCCTTGAGTGCTAGGAGCTAACAAAAACAAACATAAAACGCTCTTCATGATCTTTGCAAATTGAGTCTGCAGTTAGCTGGTATACTTCTTCAAGGGTTTCTCCCTCCTATCAAGATCAGCCTGAGGGAATGGGATGTGGCTTAAGCAGTTGGGTGCTCACCTACCACAAAGGAGGTTCCAGGTTTGGTTCCTCCTGCCTCCTAAAGAAGAGAAGCAAGACAGCAAGCTGATGTGACTGGCTGGCGCGGCAAGCTGACACAAGATAATGCAACAATATGATGCAACAAAGAGACACAATGAGGAAACACAATGAGAGATACAACAAGCGGGAAGCAGAGGTGGCTCAAGTGACTGTACATCTTCCTCCCACATGGGAGGTCCTGGGCTCAGTTCCTGGTGCCTACTGAAAAAAAAAAGAAAAGACAAGCACACAAAGAGCAGACACAGAGAGCAGACAGCGAGGACAAA
Organism: Dasypus novemcinctus; assembly: GCF_030445035.2. NCBI lineage: Eukaryota > Metazoa > Chordata > Mammalia > Cingulata > Dasypodidae > Dasypus > Dasypus novemcinctus. Next base: position 87,280,855 of record NC_080680.1, on the reverse strand, counting down.
CAGGGAGCTGGGGAGGAGGAATGAATAAATAAAATAAATCTTTGAGATCAGCCTGAGATGAATGGTAAGTGCAGGGTCCTCTCCATCTTTTTCTGAGCTTGCACCTTGTCCTGGGCTTGGGCTTGCTCATGGCTTCTGGGAATAGCTCCTTTTACAGGAATTTGGATGCCTGTCTACTCCCTATGGAATAGACTTTCCCCGCCCTCCCAGGTGCTTTATTTTTTTTACTGAAAGCAGGTAAACTTTTGCCCCAGGCTGCTTTTACTTGTTTCTTATACTGCTTCAGCTGTCTGCAAGCTGCTTCTTCCTGCAGGGCAAGTTCTGGGAAGGCAAGCCCAAGACAAGTTTCCGGATTCAGTCTTTCAAGTTGCCACTGGATAAACCGGCACCAATATGAAGCACCCCAGTACGTGCACAACGGTTACTCTGCTCCTTCCAGAACAAGTCAAGGGACCCACAACAGGTTGGCTCTACACTGTGCTGGGGAAAGGTGGGGGAGGGACAGGAGGGGGGCCACAAGCCTCTCCTACAGTTTTTTTTTTTTTGAAGATTTATTTATTTCTCTCCCCTCCGCCCCGCCCCCGTAGTTTGCTCTCTGTGTCCATTTGCTGTGTGTTCTGTGTCTGCGTGCATTGTCAGGTGGCACCGGGAAACTGTTGGTTTTATTGCGTCATCTTGCTGCGTCAGCTGTGTGTGTGCACGGTGCCACTCCTGGGTGGGCTGCGCTTTCTTCACATGGGGTGGCTCTCCTTGTGGAGCGCACTCCTTGCGCTATGTGGGGGACACCCTGCATGGCACGGCACTCCTTGTGCGTGGCAGCACTGCACATGGGCCAGCTCACCACACGGGTCAGGAGGCTCTGGGTACTGAACCCTGGACCCTCCGTATGGTAGGTGGATGCTCTATCAGTTGAGCCACAACCACTTCCCATCTCTTACCACTTTTAAAGCTTTTGTCCCTTGATTTGGTACTTGCCCAATTTCTGCAACCCTTTTTTAACTGTTTTTCTGGAGTTTTGAGAAAGATGGCTCTGTCAATTTTTGCTTATTGTTCAAAATTTTGTGAGGGAACAGCACCCTGGAGCTTCTTATGCTGCCACTGTGGTCAACTGGAATTGCTTCTGTCTCAATTCTTTTACTTTCAACATTTCTATACCTTATGAGTTAGATGTATCTCCTGAAGACAGCATACAGGTACATTTTTTTTTTTGTCCAGTCTGAGAATCTCTTTTAATTAAAACATGTAATCTGTTTATATTTAATATTGATTTTATAATACTTAAATATCAGGTACTGTTTAAGCACTTTACATACCTTGACTCACTTAATCCCCACACAAAATATAAACAGGGCATATTAACTCTCTTTTATTTATTTATTTATTTAAAAGATTTTATTTTTTATTTCTTTCTCTCCCCTTCTTCCCTCTCCCCTCCCCCTAGTTGTCTGCTCTCTGTGTCCCTTCGCTGTGTGTTCTTCTGTGACCGCTTCTATCCTTATTACCGGGAATCTGTGTTTCTTTTTGTTGTGTCATCTTGCTGTGTCAGCTCTCTGTGTGGGTGGTGCCATTTCTGGGCAGGCTGCACTTTCTTTTGTGCTGGGTGGCTCTCCTTATGGGGTGCACTCCTTGCGTGTGGGGCTCCCCTACGCGGGGACAACCCTGCGTGGCACAGCACTCCTTGCGCACATCAGCACTGTGCATGGGCCAGCTCCACACAGGTCAAGGAGGCCCGGGGTTTCAACCTTGGACTTCCCATGTGGTAGGCAGATGCCCTATCCATTGGCCCAAGACCGCTTCCCTTAACTCTCTTTTAAAGGTGAGGAAACTGAAGTACCAAAGTTAAGGAACTTGTTCAAAGTCCACAATGGTAGTGGTAGAGCTGGATTTGAATGCAGATGTCTGGAGTGATTAGAGTTTTAAATCTCTCATCCTACTTTGGGCTTTTGGGTTGTCCTGCCTATTCTGTATTTCTTTTTCTCTCCTTTCTTGCCTTTTTGTTTTACTTTAAAAACCTTTCTAGATCATGTTGCTTCTCTGTTCAAATGTTTATTTATTTTGTTTCTCCTGCATAAAAATGTACAATGCACAAGAATAGATTATTTCTTTTTGTGTGTTTGTTCACTGTTTTAGCCTTAATGCCTAGAATATTTCATTGCACACAGCAAGTACTCAACAGTCTTTTTTTATTTTATTTTAAGATTTCTTTCTTTCTTTCTTCCCCCTTCCTCTGTTGTCTGCTCTCTGTGTCTATTTGCTGTGTATTCTTGTGTGTCTGCTTGTATTCTCATTAAGCAGCTCTGGGAACCCATCCTGGGAACTTCTGGAGTGGGAGAGAGGCAATCTTTCTCTTGCACCACATCAGCTCCCTGGTCTGCTGCATCTCTTATTGTCTCTCCTCCTCTGTCTCTTTTCGTTGCGTCATCTTGCTGCATCAGCTCTCCACATGGGCCTGCTTGCCACAAAGGCTAGCTTGCCTTCACTAGGAGACCCTGAGCATCGAATCCTATATGGTATATGGGAGCCCAATTGCTTGAGCCACATCTACTTCCTTAAATAGTCTTTAAGTGAATGGCTGAACATGACTTGGCTTATTATCAGTAAGGGTTGCCATGAATTTTTTTCTTTTTCTTTTTCTTTTTTTCCATGGATGTTAAAAGGTTAACCAGGGAAGTGGATTTGGCCCAACGGATAGGGTGTCTACCTACCACATGGGAGGTCCAAGATTCAAACCCAGGGCCTCCTGACCTGTGTGATGAGCTGGCCCATGCACAGTGCTGATGCGTGCAGGGAGTGCCGTGCCATGCTGGGGTGTCCCCCGCGTCAGGGAGACCCACGTGCAGGAGTGCGCCCCATAAGGAGAGCCGCCCAGCGCAAGAAAAGTGCAGCCTGCCCAGGAATGGCGCCGCACACGGAAAGCTGACGCAGCAAGATGACGCAACAAAACAAGACACAGATTCCAGGTGCTGCTGACAAGAATACAAGCAGACACAGAAGAACACACAGCAAATGGACACAGAGAGCAGACAACTGGTGGGGGGAGGGAAGAGAAATAAATAAAAAATAAATCTTTAAAAGAAAAAAAAATACAATAGGGGTAACAAAGCAAGAAAAAATGTTAAAAAAAAAAAAAAAAGGGGGTTAACCAAGTTCCATGGCCACAACCCAATTGACAGAAAATCTTCTCTATGATACTGGACAATTAGAAAGAAAGGGTAGATCTGTTTTTAAGTATATCAATAACCTATAAAATGTCATTTTAGACACTTGATTCATAACTTTTACTCCTAATAAAAATATAACTTCTTACTTACTAAACAATATAAGGTATATAATGCATTAGCCCTTTTTATAATATATTTGGTCACACATGGGATAAAAAAGTACAACTTTTCATTTCATGAATTATATTTCTAATATAAAATCATAATAATATATATACCAATTTTTAAATATTTATTCTAACCATGTTTGCAAAATGACCTTTTATTTAGCTGCTGCTCTATCAGGCATACAGAATAAAGAATACTTTTTCTTTTGCATGTACTTAAATTGTACTGCATAACCAAATTTTAACCCAAGCTTCAACATAACAAAATTGTACACAGAATCACCACTGGGCCTAATTATAGAACATAAAACCTCAAGTTATCTAGTAAATTCAAATCTCAAATAAATGAATGAGTCATCTAATTCACTCAGTGAGAATATATAAGGTAAGAGGCAATTAACAAAGTGGCTTTTCAATCAGGATTTTTAGCAAATATCCCCTAAGTGATGTGAAAATATTAAAGGTTATAAATGTAGGGAGGGAACCCAAATGAGAAGAGGTATTGAATAATTTTTTTTCTCCCTCAACATATGCACCAAACTACCATTTCTAAAATGAAGCTTACAAAACAGCTCAGAAAACTGAGAACCTAGTACAGATTTTTCTCGAGCAAGCAAACGCCTATTTCCCTAATGGATGAGTGTATATATAAAAAAATATTCTGTGATTTGCTTTTTGACACCATCAGTACATTATATAAAAACAAAAGACTTCAGAATCTATATGAAGGCTGATTTTTATTTATACTCAAATAGAAAGACAAATAAATATTGGACCAAAAGCTAGGATGTGGGGCAAGAGAGAGGGTGGGAATCAATGCCACCTTTTTACTTCCTCATTTATACAAAAAACTCACCTATATACATTCATGATAAAAGAGATAAACCTAAGTATTTTTTCCCCCAAACTCAGAATAATGCCTATTTGTAAAAGAGAATCTCCCAGACTACAATAAAGCAACCCAGTAGACTATCTGTGACAAAACACACTGCCAAATAATCACTTTGAAATCTATTTTAATGTTTACCATCTTTCCATACTGAACTGGAATTTCTTAAGTCATATTGAACTACTCTACCTTTGATCCATCTCCTTTTGGATTTCTTTATTTAATTCATCGACTTTCTGTTGTAGCTTTTTCCTTCTCTGTTCAGGTGGAAGATTGCTGAAATCCTCTGGAGTTGCACCCTGCCGATACAAATATATAAATGAGAAGCTAGAAAACCCTAAGGAACGCCTTGAAATTAAAAAAAATTATAATAACTGAGTAGAGCCTGCAGGAAAGATTCCCCAGTCACCAGGTGGATGCAGAAATCTGCATAGGTTTTCATGAAATAAATTAAGCTCTTTTCCTCTATAACCAGCTGAGATGCAAAATCAATGCATGCAAAACTGCAAAAGTCCCAAAAACCATTTCATATTTCATTTATGCTAGCCAAAATGCCTCTGAAAGGGCAAAAAGCAATGCTATAGGAAGGAGAGAGGAAGAAATACTTCTGATTTCAATGAGAATCAACTAAAAACAAAATTTGACACAGATTCATCATTTTCAGTGTTAACCATCTGTAACTGTGGCAACACCAAACTTTTAAGGAAGTTTATATTTTCTTAATATAAACCAGTGATAAGCTTCCCATCAACTGTTTCATGTCTAAGGCACTGCTTTTTTTTTTACCTCCAAATCTGAGTATTTCTTTTCTCTTCACACAAGGCTGAGGCCAAAGGTTTCCATCCCCATAAAGTGAAAGATGGGACATCACATTCCTCAGAATATGGGTGAAAAGGACATTTTAAAAACATATATTCTCCTCCTCCAGGCATCCTTCTCTCTGCTGCCTCTAAGAGTATGTTCGTTCATTTTTGGACACATTACTAGCTCATTACATTTTGAGCAGTCTCAAAGAACTGAGAATGACCTTAAAATCTACTTCCCACAGTGGGTGAAATCAACCTCAGCTGTTTTTAATGTCTGAAGAAGTATACTGATATCTTGATTCTCTTTCAAAAGCAATTGCTGTCTTTCCCCTGTGCACGTGATTTTAGTAGAAAAGTGAATTTGCAGGCTTTTACATGTGCTTACTTGTTAGAAAGCTGTGGCTAAGATGTAGCATCAAGTGTTTTTACTTATGAGGTTATTTTCATAACGAAAGAGAAATTTATTCAGTAGCCAAGGATAAGCCAGGGAATTTACAAAAGAGATTTTATTCTGAAACCCCAATTCCTTTAAAGCAAGACTGGCTTGCAAGTGGGTGGAAAAGAAGGGACCCAGATAATGTAATTCCAAAATCAAGTGGAGTTTGCGAAGGAGCTTAGAGAGGGGCTTGTGACTGGTGTTCCTAGGCTGATTATGTTAAAATGCCAGGCTGTGCTGGGAAGCCTGAGACTCAGCAAATAGTTTACCACAAAGGCCTCACAAAGAACTTTCCATTTGTGTTCTCAAAGACTCTGCCCTAAGACACACTGACTGCTTCCTTTTCACTATTTGGCTGTATTGGGTGAAACTGGAATGGAAGCAACTTTTCCCTAATGCTAAACCAGGGAATTTTAATTAGGGTCTAAAACTAAGAGGAAGTAAACCTAATCATCTGTATACAAAAATAAATAAGATTTTTCTTTTCCATGTACTATAGTGTCATAATATTTGAAAGCTCAATTATTTGCTTTTCCTCATTCAATCACTGAGCTAGAAAGAAAACGCTTTTCTCTCCTGCTAAATTTACTTCAAGCTAATCAGTTTTCCAGAATTGAGTTGTTTTTTTTTTTTGGTAAAGTCAGAATGTAACAAAATGTAGTGTAAGATACACGGCAATGAAAAAGTCAGGAAACCTAGTGAGTGATAATGCTAATTCTGCTAATGTTTACTGAGGATTTACTATGTGCTGGGCCTGGATAAGGCTGTGGCACTCTGTTACTAACTAACTAGTTGACAACTTACCCTTTTTATGTTTTTCCTGATGGTGTTGGATTAGAAGTTGTCTCAGCCTTCATCTAACTCTAATTTGCTCTGAGTCTAATAGAACTTTCTGCAATGATGGATATGCTCTATACCTACACTGTCTAATATCACCCACTAGTCATGAGTGTGGCTATTGGGCACTTGACATGTGGCTACTGCGGCTGAGGAATTGAATTTTTAAATGTAATTAATTTTAATTAATTAAAATTTAAATAGCCACATGAGGCTAGTGCCTTCCAGATTTAGACTATGAACAGATGTGCACTGGTGTATAAACACTGCAAAAAAAATCCAGTAAGTAAAACACTGTGCTTGTGACTTTAAATAGTAGTTGTATACTCTATAACCAACAACAACAACCAAAAAACTGCAATACTGATGATTTACAAAAACTAAAACAATTAATAAATAAATGAGTTACTGTCAATTGATAGGGAGTTAATCTGATTTACCTATTAGGTCCTGACAGATATTCTACACTTCTATGTTGTTATTTAAAAACTTCTCTCAGTAACTATGCCTCAAACAAATTTCACATTGCCATTGGAGATTCAGGTCAACAGCTTCTTCTAGAGCCAAAGAAATTTAAGGCATCTGAAAGGACCTTAAAAGGTCATCTCAACCAATTAGCCTTTGAAGCTTGAATTTTTTTTAGACAATACTCTGACCAATGACTTATTTTGCCAAGAAGGAATTTTTATTTCTAGCTTTGAGGCAGAATAGATTTTTCAGAATCTCTGAAGCTACCTGGTTTACAGAAAGACTGACCATACAGGTGGAACTGGTATTGGAAGAGGGATTCATACACATATATGTATAATTTTAAATGGCTGTAGTTATGTAAAAGGACCTTCTTTTACAGATTAATGGAGTCAAACTCTTGCTCCTGGACAACTCACCTCCAAATAACACAAGTACCCTGAAAAAGCTGCTTCTTGTGATTTTATTACTTAGACAACCAAGTCACCTTTGTGCAACACTTTACTTCCTTATTGGCTTCAAAGTAATGGTATAAGGCAACAATTTAATACCAAGTTGGTAAAATGATTTTCATCTCAAACAGCAAGACTGACTGATAATATCACCTTTTGCTGTTAGGACCACAGCAAAAGAACAAATAAAGGGCAAGAAACTCGGGCATCTGAGAAAGACTCCTAGTGAATCAGTCCAAGTTCTAAATTAATACTGCTGATGAGTTCAGTTCATTTTAAATGTTTAGATCTCTTTCCTTCTTGTGGAGACCCTCATCAGGGACTCTTCTCAAGATTATTTCACAATCTAAGAAGGGTTTCATTTTAATATAATACTCTTTTTCTTTAGGGTTGGCAAACACCAAGTTGCCAAACATTGAGGCAGGTTGAAAAAAAATTATGTACTTACATTAACATATATGCATAAACACATATAAAAGTATATGCAAAAATAACCATAAAATACTATCCTAAGTTATCAAAGCAGTACATAAAATGCTGATCTCATTCTTGGTTAGTCACCGTTTATCATTGTCCATTATTTTAGGATATTATCAGCTGTGGAGTTTGAGAATTCTATGCAATGTACATATCTAAATATGGTTATGTTGGTTAAGAGTTTCTTTTAATATAAATTTAATCATTAGTTTGTTTACTAGAGCTATACAATTAAATAGAAACAACACAGAACACTAAGCAAATAACTCTAGAAAGGCTTAGGAGGCTCTTTTCATTGTCCATAAAGTCACTGTGCAGCCTCTTAAATTATCCACGCAAAAGGTACATATCTATGTAGCACCTGGAAAATTTCATGGTTTTCAATTTTCACAGCCTTAAACTTTCGCAGCCACTGCAGGCTGTATCATTCCTGCGTATCTCCCTCGGGTTCCAGCTTTTTTCTTCTATTTCTATGGCTATCAGGGAGGAGCAGTAGTCAACTATTAAATTTATTTTGATTCAAAATAAATCACACAATATCTAATATTAATATTAATGTTCATATTAATATAAACAATTTCTCAACATCTGTAATCCTCTTAAAGCCCCAATATTAAAGGAAACCAAATTATGAGTTAAGGATTAATTTTCTTAGCAATTTTAAAAGATTAAGATCATCTTTATTAGATTTTGGACCTTTGTTTTCAAAAGGTCTAATCAAGAAACACCAAGAAAAGCACATACAAGAGAAACACAAACTAACTGTTAATTTTGAAGAGATTTTGCACATGGCATAGCACCCACAAAACACGCACAAAAAACCTGATTAGACTCAGGACATGCATGGTATAATTGATTGTGCTTACCAGCTTGAGAGAAAGCTTCATGTAAAAATTGAAGGGGTAACAGGAAAAAAAAAAGAGGGAGAGAGAGAGAAACAATAGCACATCAGAAGAAAAGGAACTTTTGTGAGTTCCACTGCATTAACATAACACATAAATTGACCTGTTGATTCATGAAAATGACTTGTAGCAAATCTGTGCAAAAGTTCACAAGAGGGGCTGATCCCTACCAAAACCTTCCTTTAGCTGACACGTTGCCAGAGCAAAGATAAGAGTGTCTGTTCATAATTTTGTATTGGTCACATCAGCCTGGATACGAACTGAAGTGAGGCTGCAGTCGGTGACAGATAATATACAATGTGTATATAGACACAAATCTATAAAATATAAAAGACAAAAATAATCACACAAGCATATCACTCACCAAAGTCCCCAAGGAAAGTTCACAGACTGAAAAAGTCTGAACACCACTTATTTCCACTAGGTACAAGTAATATTTTCATCTTAAGGAAATCTAATAAATTTGAACATTGCAATTCTTGAAGACATTAAGGCAAAACTCTCAACTTAGTGACTGGGTAACCAAGGTCTAGAAACTGCTCTAAGAAACTCCCTCCATGAGCCAGAAAACTCTCAGCACCAGGCTGGAGGCAGAAGGATGACGCCGGGTTCCGCCTGCGGAACTCGGGGACACGGAACACCTCCTGCTCTGTGGAGCGGCTCTGCAGTGGCTTTCTATTGAACTCTGAGCCCGATCCACAGGGATTACATATCATTTGGGGAATTAACAGCAGTTAGGGCTCTTGAAAGTTACCTTTAGGAAATGGGTAGTCAATTGTCTCAACTACCAAGGGGTGTTCTTTGCCATGGACTTCCTGACAATTACACACCACTGCAGCTGCAATCTTGCTCAGCCTGGAGGCCGTAGTGACTACTGGACCCCAAGGTGGGCATAGATGGCACCTCAAAATTAGAAAAAGAACATTTCGTTCTTCATTAAGAAGTGAAAGCCGTCTATGGCTAAAAAGCAGTATTTTTAGAGTCCAGGGTTTATTTACTTGGCTGGTATCAACCTAGAAAGTTAAGGCAACTTATGGTGGGCTCCATTAAAAAATGTAATTCTGGGACAAAATACCAAAGAAAGTGCCCTTTGTTTTTAAATTGGGGAGGAGAGTTAAAAAATTTAATGAGAGACTTTTAAAAAAATCCAATTTTTAATTTAAGATCAAACAGAAGTTGGCACCTCTTTGTAAACAAGGCATTAAACTTTTAAAAGAAATTGTCCCTATGGGGGAAAGAAGAGACTTTTAAGGAAAAAAAGAGCAAGATAAAATTTGCCTAGAGTCACATTCATGACCGCCCTAATGTGGGCCCTCTGCGTGAACTATGTGAGCCTTCCTGTGAACTTTAGCATAGATCTATTCATCACGACTTGAGTTCTTTGTACATACAGACAACACTTATGGTGCACAGCAGAATGCTTTCCAAACATCTTCCTACAAAGCACACTACCTTATTCAAATGCTTTCTCATATTATGAATCACCTAACCCTTGTTAATTCAAAGAATCAACATGTGAATATGTACAGTCAGTTATTTCAGTTACTTGAAGTTTTGTATTCTTTCTTAAACATTCCAAAAACGAAATTCTCACATCGAAACTACAGCATTGGAAGATTACCACTTCATAATAAAAACAAGTAATTATAGGATTGAAAATACATTCCAAAAGAAATAGGAAATACTGATTTCCAGAGCAAATTCAATCTTATGAAGTGGATTGTGACTGATAATCTACAAGAAGAGCCATCATGGTGTATGGAATTCTTTGGAACGATGATAAACTGGTTTTCAGTCTTTAAGTAGAAAACCAGCCAATTAGATCATTTAAAATGAGAAACCTATTCACCTGCTAAAAGAATAATTTTAAAGGCTTCATTAAGTGCATTGCTAGACATCTGAAGAACTAAAAAGCTGTCAGTTTCAGGCGACAATTAAGGAGCCTTGGGAGCCACAAGCGTCAATAACACATGAGGGAACACAGAGCCAGCAGGTCCATGTGTTATTGGACAGTCACAGGCACTAACCTCAAGGACAGAGAAAGGGGACAAAGGAAATAAATACATAAGCACATGTATTTAAGGTCCACAGAAAATCATTTTTATTACTCCGTGGACTTGCTCGTGCTATTTTGTTTTTGTTTTTTGTTCTCCCAGCTTTATGCACGTAAATCCCTTATGGATCTATTTATTACAAACATGGATGTAGATAATTGTGCTACAAAACTGAGGTCTGTAAGAGTGTCTCTCTCTCCTGTGACCACACTCTGCAGCTGCATCTTATGGATGAAATTTTGCCGTAAAATTATACACAGACCCAGTGACCTCTTCTCACACGGCAGTCATAATCCCTTTGTAGATTCTACCAGAACCAGAATGAAAAGGTGGGAGGGGGAACAAGCTCAGTTCACTGACATGATTAGGAAGGTTGGTTCCTTTGTTGATGCAAGTTTTCCAGATGAAATAACCTACGGCTGAATTTATACCATTGCATTTTTTCCTACGTCCAGTCCTCTCAGCTGAGCATTTCATTTTGTATGTGGAAGCATAAGGAGGGGCATCGGGATCCCTGGCCCGGGGCTGTCAGTGGGGTTAGTGGCTGTGCCGTGACTGTAGGGCCTGGCCGTCACAGTGAACTTACAACATAGTCCCTAGCCTCAAAGGCATACGTGGGTTTCCCTATCGTCCTCTTCATGAGTTCTTTGTGAAAACAGAAAGACTGAGTCTGCCAATAATCAGCAAGAGAACAAGATAAAATGAATAAAATTAAAATAATCATGAGATTGTAACATCTGACAAACAACTGGTAAGGATTTTCGAATCTTACAATCAACTTTGATGGCATTTTTCCATACAATTAACTCTAAAATATGGAACATTTTACCTCCATATTTTAGATTCAGAAATCCCTTGCTTAGACCAGAAAAAAAAATCTTAATGTAAGACTTTAAAAGGATAACTTGTAGATTGCAAATTGAGAATGTACTCTCGACTTTCATTTTTATTTGATGACACAAAGATGAATAATAATTTAATGCTCAAGTGGCATACCAATCTTTAAAGATGTTCGATGAAATAAAATTTTCTTACAAATATCAATGGCTTCCAATAAAAAACATTTTATCCTCTTTAATTATTTAGAAACAAAAATCAGTTATGCTCTGAAATGTTTGCATAGGATATGAACAATCTGATGACAGAAACAGATTATTGAAATTTGGATCTGAAAGCTGCAAAACATGATAAATTAAAAGACATTAAAATCACAGGTTTGTTCTTCACCTAGGACACTTTTTCTTAACTAAATTATCTTTAGCACAAGAGTCTTAAGTTAAAAAGTAGAATAAGCTAAATAGTAGCAAGGACTGTAACATTTTAATCGTGGATCCTGTAAGCCAAGTACCTTCCATGTTGAGACTGCTTTAAAATCAAATTTATTTCCCCAAACTTTATATCTCTTTTTTGAATTTCCTAATCTTACCTCTATCGTGTATTCCCTTCTCTCTCTCTCTTTCTTTTTCGTACTGCCACTTCCTCCTGAAAGAAGTCAGGCACCTTAAATCTGACCCTAACAGACTGCCCAAAAATGATGGAAGCAAAACATTTTTCTATTTACTTAGTTGAAGTATTTTTTCAGTTGTGTATGCATGTGTGTTTACCCGCAGAAAAACACACTCACCACTTGGGAATTTTTTTTTTAACAGAATTTTGCCAAGCGTGGATTTGAGGAATAAGAACTGAAATTTGTTTTCCTGATTACGGTAAAAAAGAATCTTCCTTTAAATCAACAAAATAACTAGTTTCCCATTTCACTGTTTTTTGGTAAGTATTACATATTTTTTTCTAGTCACCTTTTTCATACACATTGATTACTGACATTCTTGTTCTTTTCTTAAACAGAGAGAAGACATCATGACAGATTCAGGAAACATTTGCAACCAACAGACTCTGCAATACTGACAGGAAGAATGGCATAGGTGTATAAACAAACGGTAAACAAGCATGAATATTCAATATACTTCAAAATGAGATTCCAAAAGACAAATATAGAGATATTTATGATAAACATAATAAACGTGTGCTTGGCAAAAGGTTCTGGAAGTGACAGAGACGGGCTAACTGATTTATAGTTAACGTAAAGCTTTATGAACTAGCAGTGAGTCCCAACAATAGAATTCAACAAGATCCATCGCCCACGTTTGAAGCCATACTCTGCCTTCTCACAATGGCTTTTGTGCAATATTTAGGAAATTAAATTTCTAATTCTTAACCTGATATGCTGGGTAACCTAAAACAACCTAACTGTATTCGATGCACAAAACTTCGACGTTTTCTCACTAAAGGGACTCCATATATAAAGAAATGTTTTTGCCTTTTATTTTAAAAGGGAACAACCTAGTTACCAATCATCTATTTATAATCTTTTTTACATAAAGCACTTTTTCATAGGCTCAGTTAAAAAAAAAAAAAAGATGACCAAGTCAACAGTGACTATCATCATTTTTGTCCGGGTAACCAGCTGTTGTTGATTCCAAATCTATTGGTCACCTCTCATCTAGTTAATTAGTTATGGGCTAGAACCTCTTCCCATGCCAACATGTCAGCTGACACTCAAGGAGAGAAAACAAAATTTGGAATTTTTAGTTTAAACTATTGTTTGGCTTGAATTTACCTGTACCTAATCTTGATTAGCCTAAAGGCTAGTATACAACTCTGGGTTTAGTGATAATTTATTAAATTAGTAAGTATATGGAATTTCTGTATATGGAGTATATGGAGATCCCAGTATATGGAGATCCCAGGAGAAGAGATTGGTAAAAATTGTGTTTGTAAAAGAAAGCATCCCACTACAACTGTCCTGCAACTCCCACAGGACAGGATAAAACAGCTTGCTAAATGTTTGTATATTCTTGATTGCCACACTTCATTATTCATTATAAAAAATATTTTGGGAAAGCTTATACTAGACTGTCCATAGATTTACTCAGGAGGTTACAATTGCTGTATTCCGGTTGTTTTTCTTTTCTTTTTTTTTTTAGATTTATTTTATTTATTCCCCCTCCTCCCCCCATTGTCTGCTTTCTGTGTCCATTCACTGTGTGTTCCTCTGTATCTGCTTGCATTCTCAGCAGCACTGGGAATCTGTGTCTCTTTTTCTTGCATCATCTTGCTGCATCTCCATGTGTGCAGCGCCAGCCACTCCTGGGCGGGCTGCACTTTTCTTGCACGTGGGGCACTCCTATGCGGGGGACACTCCTGTGTGGCATGACACTCCTTGCATGCGGCAGCACTGTGTATGGGCCAGCTCACCACACTGGCCAGAAGGCCCTGGGTTTGAACCCTGGACCTCATATATGGTAGGCAGACACTCTTATCAGTTGAGGCACGATCACTTCCCCAATTGTTTTTCAATAAACCTAACTGGTATCTACACTGGGTCAGTTCTATGAAATGCTATGACATCAGCACATACAATCTTTTTTTTTTTTTAAGGCAGTACCAGGGATTGAACCCAGGACCTCATACATATGAAGCCAGTGCTCAACCACTGAGCTACACCTGCTCCCCAGCACATACAATCTTTTTTTTAAAAAAGACTTATTTTTAATTTCTACCCCTACCCCTCATTGTTTGCTCCTGCTGCCTGCTCTCTGTGTCTGCTCATCTTTTGTTTTCAGGAAGCACCAGGAACAAAACCCAGGACCTCCCACGTGGGAGGGAGGCACCCAATCGCTTGAGCCACCTCTGCTCCCTACAATCTTAATTAGAATGACAAATGAGTTTTAATAACAACCATTTTATGGGTCAACCATAGTATAAAAGATTTTCCCTGAATGCAAGTGTTATAGCATCTCAGACTTTGTAAGCAGATTCCTTGGATTGAAATTCTGGTTTGACATCTTCCTGGCTTGATCTTATGTAAATCCTTAATCTTTTTACACCTTGATTTCCTGATCAGTAAAATAAGGAAACTTTAGAACCTAGGCTTCATGGGGTGGGTTGAAGAAAAGTAAAAGCACATATCATAATAAGCAATTCAATAAATGTTGACTGCTAATATTATTATTCATCCTTTAAAGATAAATACTGATTCGGCCTTATCCAATCACCAGATAGTTCAACAATATCTTTTAATTTAACCAAAATAGTTAATGAAACCACTGTGACTTAGAAGATTTTCCCTTAGAACCCTGAGGTATGGCTCAGAGAGAAGTAACTTCACTGCATTAAAATCTCTCTAATAATTATTATACAAATAATTTCTGATTATACAGTGATTTCCAATTCCTCATCTTATATGTCACTAGTTTTAGAAACTGAATCTAAATTTCCTTTTTTGGTAAAATGAAGGTAAAATATTAATGACTTAGATGTTTTAAAAGGGGAAGTGGGAAAAAGTCCCTCTAAAATGTAACAGAAAAAAAAGAAGCCTGGGCGGGCTTGCTCTTACTTTTTCTTTCCATTCAACCTCCTTCCTTCTTTCTTTCCTCCTCTTTTTAGTTATAATGAATCATAAGTTCTTATTTTTTTAAGTTATGGAAAAACACAATGGATTCATTCACAAACAAAATAAGTTATGCAGAACAAAACATGCAACAAAAGCACGCAAGAGAGACGGGATTCCAGAGCAGAACTTACCCCACGCTTTAGACTCCGGAAGCAGTGGATTTTGGGTTTGGAGGTCATGAACTCGTTGAAGCGATGGGAGAGGGGTTCCTTTGGCTGCTTGGGAGACTGGGGGCCGTTGGGAACAGCAGAGGGTGAGGCAGAGGCAGGGGGAGGAGGAGGAGGCTGATGGGGGGATGTTAAAAGGGACATAAGCTACATGTAAGAGATGGAGCAGTAGCAGAATAAAAATCAGAAACAAGAAGAAACAAAACAAAAATAAACATCAAATAATATTTGAAATCCAAAACAAGTAAAACACAAACAATTAAATATTTAGGCCATGGTCCAAAAGGAAAACACGTAGAATGTGTTAAAATGAAGAATATGATGAAAGTGGGAGTTTTAGTAAGTAATGCAACAGAAGATAGCGAGATATATTTGACAAGAAGCTCATGCAGACTTTCACATGCAAACTACAGTTTAATTAGTTATTTGAAGTCAGTTTAAGGCAGAAGGGTAAATATATCTAAGCTACCTAAACTAACAGCTTGATGGGAAAAAACGAAAGACCTTCAATGCTAAGGTGGTGAAAAGAGCAATACAGTTGCTGTTTTTTTTAAATTAAATATTAAGTTACTTAAGGTTAAAGCAGTAATGTTGCCTTCATTGTATTTTATGCCCCCAGGTTAAGGCTGCCATGCACCTATGTATCACACTATTAAAAAAAGAAAGAAAGAAAAATGTTTATGGATATACATATTAACATGAATTCAAAACCAGTTAGATGTGCTGATAAACTGTTAAAGGAACTTTTGCAATATCCCCTTTCCTGGCTGAAGTAACCAGGAGTCTAGGAGACTTAGGAGTGGCAGGAGTGATGGGAAACAGCCGCAGGTCATTAATCTGTTAGTGTGCATGACACCACACGAGTGATAATGCATCTGAAATAAGACAAATGGCCATGGCAAAGAAACCACCACCACCAAGAAACACCGTTTTAAAGTAAAATAGCACACTACCTTTGCATTCTGAAACTAAAGGTTTAAAATCTTAGTTTTTTTAAGAGTAAAGAATAGGGTAAAAATCTCCAAACTTTATAAAACTCATTTCACACCGGGCCCAAACATCAGTACCTTATTTTTTTTGATGAATGGCCATAATTTTCCTTTGGATTTGCCACCAAATTTGACCTCTGATTTGCCTTCTCCTCTGGAATTCGAAAGGCTGTTTTCTGACAGGGTGCGCTTCATTGGCTGCGTGTAATCCTCAAAGTCAATATCTCCGGGAGGCTCAAACCCTGATTTATAAGCTTCTATTACCAGCTGTGAGTCCTGAAATTAGAATACCCCCCATACACAAATACATTCAAATAGGTACTTTTCATACAATGAAGTAGAACATGATTCCATACAGATGGTATTCTAAGGAAGTTAGGTCAACTGATAATAGATTTTTCCCAACAGTATTTTTATTACAGATAATCCAAGTATAATTTGTAAAAACTATCTAATTGAGATTTTTATACTTTTGATAACTTTTTCTCTGGAGGAATAAATACAAGAATTCCTCTGCTCAACTCTTGAGAGACACTGGCAACACACCTCTTAAGTTGATTTCTGTTTTCTTCTCATCTTTTTGTTTTTTTCCTTTCTACCAGAGTAGAAGCCTTGTTGAATTGGCCTCTTTTCAGGACTTTTAATTTCCCCTGGATAATTATTAGGAGGGAAGGAAAGTTTGTTCTGAATGGTTACAACTTATTTAATTTTCAAAGGTCATACAATTATACATGGCAAACTGTAAAATAACACAGAATCCTTTTTAAAGCTAAACTGGCATTGGAATATTTTTTTTTTTAACTACTCTGCTAAAAGCAGAAAGATCAATGTATCATTATTATGTAATTCCCTTGGAAAATATAGTATTACAATATCTGGTTTCCATCAAAGTTCTTAATGCAACTTAGTATACACAAAGTCAAAGCAAGGAATAGATGATCTAATTTCTTGGATCATTGTGGTTCAAAGATACTAATTTATTGCTTAGCTTTTCTTTAAACACATATTTGTTCATGGTCTATTTCCCCCACTAGAATGTAAACTCTCTTCTGTTTTCCCTCTACTGTATCCCTAGTGCCTACATGGTATCAGGTGAAAATGGTGTACAATAAATGTTTGCTGAATAAATTAATGAACTGAATGCCTACTACACGGTGTGCACTCTGCTAGGAACTCTGGGTTTAATAACTTCTCAGCGAGCTCAGAATCAGGTGGTACGGACAAATGCACACAGAAATTATAACCACAATGATAGATAGCTGATAGATGATAGGGAGGGAGGGAGGTAGATAGATAGAGATATAGACAAAGCATTACAAAAACACATGTGATTTGTAATAACCTAACTCAATGATCATCTTATGTTAATAATAATAATAATAGAAATTACCAGGGAAGACATTTTAGAAAAATTTCTTGTTCTGAGGCCACATTTTAATTAGCTATAGCTATTTTAACTAACTTAATTTGCAGGTGTTCCAGAGACTGCCAGTTGTCTTCTAGTAGCTAAACACCCTTCCTTCTTAGGAACAAGAACCCTGATTTTAAATTGGACACACTGGCACCCAGCTGAAAAGCTTTAGCCACATAACTATTTTTGATTCTGAGATGTAAGTAGAAGTTCAGTATACAATTTAAGAAAGTATCTCTAAAGGAATGGCAGGGAGGCCCTTCTCCATATATTGCTTTTGAGAATTTGGATGTGATGGCTGGAGCTCTAGGAGCCATAGGAGTATGTATCCATGAGGATTTTATGGACCGTGCATCCATGCCAATAGTGGACCCTCTTTCTCTAAACATCTTTTACACAAGAGAAAAAAATAAACCATCTTGTTTAAGACACTGTTGTTCCTGTTATATGAAGCTAAACCTCTACTAATAGATTCATTTCCACAATCATGTGTGCCATCAACTACCTCCATCAATTATAAGAAAAACATGGTCATTTGAAATAAAGGGAAACTAACCTTACATAAATAAATCAGTTTGGAATTTTAGGTAATCATGTGATTTTAAAACTGTACCAAGTAGGAAAGGGAATGTTCAAATTTGTAGGAATTAGCAGGGCTAGGAGTTTTCTATCCTTTTATACCATTTAAATAATTACAAATCACCTCCTTCAAGGATTAGCTCAAATATAACTTCTTAGTATAATTTCTACCTTCCCCTCCTCCCTCTTTCCTTCTTTACTTTTTCCAAAATACTCATCATATTTAATACTCTGATAATATTTTCATTTATTTTGTTTATTGTTTTTCTCCTCCTCTAGAACAGTACCTGGCCCTTGTAAGTGAGTGGATTTAAACACGTGGCAGACCCTGCTTGTTTTGGAAGTATAAAGAACATGGTGGTAAGCTGCTGAAGAAAGAACACAGGCTTTGGAACCAGACAGACATATGAACTGTGTGACCCTAGATAAGGTCGTAATTCTCTAAGCTCAGGGCTCTCCCTCAGTGGTTTCTGGTGAAGACCGAAGTCCTGGAATGAAGAAGGTGTTCGGTAAATGTTCAGTGAATAATTTTATAAAAGTACCATCAACGTTTCTCAAAATAAGATAAAAAAAAAGATAGAAGCACAATTAGGCCTTAACAGGCAGAGAGAAAGAGGCACAATGAAATGAAAACGTCCATAAAAATTCCTGTGATCAAAGCAGCAAGACAATAATTAACATACCAAAAATAGAATCTGCAAAAGAAGATAAACTGAAAAACATATCTAAAACATAGAAGGAATGCTTGGAAAGATGAATGGACTATGCAAGGAAAGATGACTTGTGTGGATAAAGAAAGATCTGACCATTGGATTCTCAAGAGAGAGAAAAATGAAACATTCATTCATTCAAGTAGGAGTTCCAGGGTTCAGTTCTTCCACCAAAGCAACTATTAAACAGGGAAGAACTGTTTGAACAATTATTCTGAAACTCTGGAGGCCAGAAGAACATGGTATGGAGTCCAGGGAGGAGCAGGAAGAAGAGACTGATGAGCTACAGTAAAGAACAGTGAGTTGCTATCTTCGCACCAGGCAGCTGGTACCCATCCTCCATTATTGCCGCGGGGAGCCTGGGGTCCAGTCCCTGGCTGGCTTGCTGATGACAGAAAGAGACATAGGAATCCTCTTCCCCCAAAACAGGGGTGAGCTTGATTAGTGAATTTGGATCCCTGGGTTCCAGCTCTGAGCTCTTGTTTCAACCTGCCCTGGGACAAAGGTGGTGGCAGCTGTTGTTTCCACCCCATCCCAGACAGGGTCAGAGAGGTGAAGATTTAAAGACACAGTGCTTCCTTGGGGCTGCAGGGGACAGTTAGTGGGGGGGGGGGGCTGCCCTTGTTGGGTCGGCCAGAAAAGCTCAGCTTGGGAAACTGTGAAGAAGGGTGCCCTTTCTCGTCCTCTCCACAGGGCATTTTGGAGCTGGTCTGCACCCCCTTCCTGAGTCCATGGCCCTGTTTTGGCTGGGAAATATTGGCTTGGGAAACTCCTCTCCATGGTGATCCTTCTCCCAGAATTTGCCCTCCAGGGAAATATAACATAAGGAGTGATAACATAAGAGATAACATGAGGAGTGTAAAAATATAGAGAGGCAAAACAAAAGCAAACAGAACAGATTAAGATTCTCAGTGAAGGAACAGAGGGAAGAAAGCGTTCTCCTGGAGGTAAAACAATTGACAAAAGGGGCAATCTTAAAAATTATACTGCATATCCAGGACAAGAATCAGAAGAAGTGCTGAGAAGAATCTGATCAGTTAAATAGGGGCTATTCTAAAGTGTAGAATAAGGTAGACCAAGCATCAAAGAAGAGCCTTACCACAAAGCCAATCAAGAATAAAGCAGTGGACAAAAGGGAGAAACTGATCTTCACAGTAAACTCATCAAGATAAACAGATACCTAAACATCAGCAAAAAATTATAAACCATACTGAAAAACAAGAAGATATGGTAAAGAAAGGGAGTGAATTAGACAGCCAAAGGGGTGCTGAAGCAAAATACCAGACATGGGTTGGTTTTTATAAAGGGTATTTATGTGGGTTAGCAGCTTACAGTTATCGGGCCATAAAGCAAAAGTTACTTCCCTCACCAAAGTCTATTTCCACATGTTGGAGCAAGATGGCTGCTGATGGCTGTGAGGGTTCAGGCTTCCTGGGTTCCCTTTGGGCTCAAAACCTCTGTTTCCTCCACAAGGTCAGCCGTAGACTATCAGGTGAATGGCTCTGTCTCTTTCCCCCGGGCTCCAGCTTAAGACTTCAGCATCAGACTCCAACATCAAAACTTCAACATGAGAAACCCTCGCATCAAAAGCTCCAACTCTGTCCTTTGCCATGCCTTTTATCTGTGAGTCACTACCCACCAAGGGGTGAAGATGCAACACCCTAATGACGTGGCCCAATTTAAAGCCCTAGTCAAAACTCAATCATGCCCAGTAATAGACCAGATTACAAACATAATCCAGTATCTAGTTTTGGAATTCATAACTATATCAAACTGCTACAGGGAGCAAATTAAAACTTTAGAGGAGACTCATAATTTGGAAAAATTTATCAAAGAAGTTAAAAAAATCTCCTAACTCAATGTAAGAAAATGAAAGAAAATATGGCTAAAGACATAAAGGAAATTAAGAAGACAACATGTGAGCATGAAGAAGAATTTGACAGTATAAATAGAAAAATAAGAGAAATTATTGGAATGAAATGCACAATAGAAGAGATTAAAAATACACGAGAGGCATACAACAGCAGATTTGAACAGAAAGAAAGAAAAAGCGAACTAGAAGACAGGACAATTGAAATCCTACAGACAGAATAACAGATAGAGGAAAGAACAGAAAAAAAAAATTAAGCAGTGTCTCAGGGATTTGAGTGATAGCACAAAGCACTCAAATACGTGTGATGGGTGTCCTGGAAGGAGAAGAGACGGGAAAAGAGGCAGAAAGAATATTTAAGGAAATAATGACTGAAAATTTCCGAACTGTTATGAAGGACATAAATACACATGCCCAAGCGGTACAAAGTACTCCAAACAGAATAAATGCTAACAAACTCTCAAGTGATGTTCTTACTGTGTGAAAAGTACCTGTGGTAACCACCAAGAGCAATACTAACTGTGAGATAACTAGATAAGGACTCTTTGGAAGGGGAAGGAGGGAGAAAGTTGTTTAACAATTTACTCATTTGAAATAATGAAGGGGAGCAGATGTGGCTCAGGTCATTGGGCATTTGCCTGCCATGAGGAAGGTCCTGGGTTCAGTTCCCAGTGCCTCCTGGAGAAGGTGCTCGAACACTGAGCAGACAGACGAGAGAACCATGAGGAAGGCAGGTAGATTTTAAAAATAAAGTAAAATGTACTTTAAAAAAAGAAATAATGGGACCACAAACAGTTGTAAATCGGCCCAGACTACAATACTTACATTTTTCTGATCAATTGAATCAGCTGCCTTTACTATTCCATCCAAGCATTTCCCAATAATCGGTATCACCTGCCGATCAACCTCTGCATATGTCTTCATTGATTCTCCAATTCTTAGTATCCTCCTTTCCTCCATCTCTTGTATTTTCTGCAACATTAGATTTGTATAGGATTAATCTGGTCCACTACTATTTAAGGAATTTATTTTTCAACAGCATTATTACCTCTAACAAATTCTCTAAGTAACAACTAGACCAATAAAAATTGGTTGGAGTAATAGCAACAGTTCCTCCGTAAAAGCCAGTTGTATACATACTTAAGAACACTTATATATTTTTTCTCACACCAGTTTTGACAATCTAAAATAGTAAAAAGAAAAACAATTAAAAGCAAAGAACTGTCTGACATTTTTCAAATCCCATAACTCTATGAATGATGTTTTAACTTTTAAAGTTAAGGTGGCATTTTTGCACCAGGATGGTCCTGGTAGAAGAGAGAGTGTTAATCTAAGAATGACAGTCCCAAGACTGGAACAAAATGGTCGCAGGTGTGAACCAAAAAATCATGAACAGATTTGGAAGTCTACAAAGGGTATTGATTAATCTTGAGATGAACATGTATTTAAACCCTTACTGCTGGTCTATTCTTGGTCTAAGTACTTTGCAAAATGATACGAGTTAGTAGAAATTTGGAATTACATAACACTTAGAAGAGAAGCCCAGTAATCAGAATTCAGAAGCAGCGTATTTCTAAGGCAAAGCAAACCATGAAATCTGAGAGATGTGAATCACTTACCTGAAAGATGTTGGGTATGTGAGTACGGTAATATTCATGCTGCTCACGGTTGAATTTCTGAAGTATTGATGAATAATCTGCTTTACTGTCCTCCGCCATTTGATGACGTATTTGAGCTTGTTGTCGTGCCTTAGGACAAAATATGAGAATACCCTCATGTTTATATAGAATAAATAAAAATATAGAATTGCAAACTGGGGAGCCTGGGGGCCAAATTCACTGTGAATGTGTTATATTTAATAGATGCTATTTTTAAAAAAATGTTTTAATTTGAATTTACTTTAGGTAAGGAGTGTACATTCTAGTTTGTCACAAACCCCACCATTTTCTATTGCCTTAACTTGGCATGCACTTTCTAGTTTGACATAAGTGCCACCATTCTCTATTATTTGCATTTGGCTCAGTTCACATATTTATGTTACCTGGATGGCCCTTGTAGAAACGTTTTTTGAAGGGGCAGATCCATCAATTTTTTATTTAATTCTCAGTGGGGGTTATGAACTAAAAATGCATTATGAACCACTCATCAAACTCCACTATATTTATTTATAGAATATACTTTAATGAAGCAGTAACTATGGTGTCTCTATTTTTTACCTTCCATTTTGTATTTTATTGTATTGCTTTTCTCTGTAAAACAATCAATAATAAAATTCATGAATCTATTTCTTCTAATTCATATTTTAGTTAATCACATATCTAAAAGAGAGAGGCAAGGTTGACAAGTTGTGGAATCTATTTTAAAGCACAGAATATGAATTCTAAAATCTTCCACAACGACAAAGGATTATTATGGTGATAATATCACCCTGAACTGATAAGCACTTTTGGGGTACTTTGATAAATATAATTTCATGTATCTCTCACACAATCTGAGATTCACCCAGGGTAAAAACTAGCGCCTATCAGATGAGGATATGGCTTGGCCTTAGGAAACTTACTACACTGAGCCAAAAACACAACAGGAAAAGGGCCTTGTTCCAACATAACCGAGGCAATGGTGTTTTTTTTTTTTTTTGGTTTGTTTTGTTTGTTTTACTGAACCAATGCAACAGAAAATTAAGACCTAATGAAAGAGAAAGAAAGAGAGAGAGAGAGGGAGGGAGGGAGGAGGGAGGAATCAAACATTGAAACATCCAAATGTAAACACAAAGAAGAAATACTGTAGTAGTTTTTCCCACTTTCTGTCTGATAATTGGTAACACCTAGTGACGGTTTTTAGCATCTCAACATTTTGTATTGGTTTCTTGCCTATGTGACTTGAAGGCTTGACCTGATTCTCACTTCCTTGACACATTTTACTCATACGCCAAAGGTAGTTAAATTTACAGTTGCTTCCTTTAATTTCTTCCCTATTCATACATAAACACTTCCCAAATGAAGGTAACAATATCAGTATTTCCAAACGAATCCTTTTTACCAAGGCTTTTCAGTCTCTTAAGGCCTTTGGTTATCTTAATACCATTTTATCCACTTTCATCTTTGCTAGGTTTCTTTTAGCTGCCACATTCTTCCTCTCTGTTGGTAGCCTGTTAACTCCTTTCCTGCCCACGTGCTGAGCTTCCTCTTCTTACTGTCTCCACTTGTAGCTAGATTAATTTAGTACCTAAAATGTTAAGTCCCCCAACCCCCTGCTACCCTCAGAAATTCATCCCCTTCCAGCAGACAGTAGCCTTCCTCTGTGTGAAAAATAGCTTTCCCACCTACATGCATTCCATCTGTTCCCCTAATGCAGCCAAAGAAAGCCTTTTAACTCTTCAGTTACCAACAGCTTCATTATTATTGCTTTGATATAAATATATGAAACAAGGAAATTTCCGTGGAAGATCTCAAATTTCTAAAATATTCTCTATTTCATTCACAAATCTTCTTCAGAAAAAGCCTTACTCAAAATCCTAGGCAGTTTCTTTCTCTTTTATAAAGGACAGTAACAAGTAACAAGACACAGGAGTTCCCTTGTTTATTTTGGAGAAATTATTCTATTTTAAAGAATTTTTAAAATAACTTAAGTTCTGAAACGGAGATCAGAATGTCATCATTACCTATGTGTGCGTGTGTGTGTATAACATGAGCAGATGAAAGCTTCCTGACACTAAATCCACTCACACCCATCACGGAATAGTGCACTCCTGAGAGCGGGAGGCGCGCTCGCCCCGAGGTGCTTCAGCACCATTTGGGTGGAAGCGCCTGGGCAACTCTTCCTCCCAGCTCCTCAGAGCCATTTAATGTTTTAGCTTTGGCTGTGTACTTGCTTGTGTAAGTATGCTAACTTGTAATTGTTTTACGAAGGCTTTCACGTTGTTTAAAGCAGTAATCCAGAAATATAACTAGGAACCAGTAGACGGAAACTGTGGAAGAAAATGAAATAAGGAATGATATGTATAAAAAATCCAGCCAGAAAAGAGGAAGGTTAACCGAATTGAAAAAAAAAAAAAAACCAGATAAACATATTTACAAGGAACAGGTTTACCTTCTATGTTAAAGAGGCATACTCTTTGGGAGTTTTTCTTGAATACAAAAACTTGGACATAAGATGCAAAAGTCTGTCTATTTCTACAGCTGCTAGATTCTCTCTCTTTCATTAAAAGGAATATAGAAACACTGAAAAACAGCAAATATTGTAATACATCAACTGCAAGGCCATAGCAGAAAGACAGGACTGTCTTATTTTCTCAGTCTCAGGATTGAGCTGCTTTAAATTAATATCCACTTTTGAATCCCAGGCCTAGGAACGTTCTGACCAAGTTTTACTCTGGAAAAATCTATTTTTGTTTAGTAAGTTCTCTTTATTTCACAACAGAACATAAGAGTTATTCCCTAAAACTAGTGTTTGAGTCAGTTACTCATTATTACAAATATATTTTTAAAATATTTTTTAAAACTTATCTGGAGTAACCAGTCAGTAAGTAGATATTTTAGAGATTGCCTTCTAATGACTATGGCTAAATAAAGATTATAACTATCACTATTTCTCATCTCTTTTTAAGGCAGTCTAAAAATAGCAACTATTATCTCAAAGAGGTTCAGCATTTCCATTCTAAAACAGACCATAGCAATTTCTTTTAATTAAATTTCCCATTCTTCTGTGAATGAAAGACACAGCATCTTATAGCAAACATTTCTGAGGGCAGAAGGATGTTCAGAGGACTTTTTTTTTGTCAGAGTCACAGAATTTAGAGATAATATTCCAAACATTTCAGACTGACCACAGTTCCCTCAAGCTATAAGTCACAGACATCTTTGAATAAGATCTAGACCACTTTCAGTGTCAATCAGAAAGACTGAACTTAAACTTTAGAATTTCTTTGACAAACCCTTGGGAATCTTCCCAAATAAATCCAAACAGGCCCAAGTATGTACCACTTAAGCATGACTTCACTGCTTGCAAATTCTTAGCATAGTCCATCTCAAAGTCCTTATGGAAGTAAAGCTGCACTGCCTAAAAGGTCAGAGTTGCAGTTTCTAAATAAAGAAAACAATATTTCAGAAATTGAACTGCAGCCCAATTTGTAAAGCCTAATAGGTTCTAAGACAAAAATACTGTAATTATTAACTAAATTTAGATTATTAACATAGCCAGCTGTACAGTTATTTCCTGTTTAATCCAGTATTACTTTCCCCCTAATATTTCAAAATATAAGGGAGAAAATAACACCAGTGGCTGAATCTTAATTGTGAAGGTGAACTAAGAAACTTATTCACTTTCACATAGGGTTTGCTGACACTTGCATCTTTTTTTTAAGGGCTCCTTACGGCTTTTAAACTTTTAACAAATTGAGCAAATATGGACAGTGCCACTTAATATTCAGTGAATAAGTAACTGAAATTTATTAATTTTTTTAACATGACCTAAGACATTTTAGAACTTTTTCTTTTAGAATTTTATCCACTTAAATTATGGACTATTTATTATAGGAGCTTTCAGAGTTTTTAGAAAGCCACTTTTTCCCTTTGTAAAAGGATATAATGTAACAAATTATAAATGCTCATCTTTTTACCAAAAATTTTGGGAGCAATGAGGAATAGTTAAAGCCCAAACATTAGTCAATGTTCTCTGGAGGAGCTGTACTTTCAATATTTTATTTCATCATTGTCACATGAAGAGATCAACTGCATTTTAGGCTGAGAGAAAGGGGGCTAAATCTAGATTTTATTCCCTTTCCTCCAAGAACTCACTGTATTACACCAGAGGCAGGATGCTTGTAATGATTATCCAATTAGTGGCAGCCTGCAGCAGCAGCTCCATTCAGCTGGCTGGTGGACCAGCCGCCATTCCTAGAATCCAGTCGCAAGGAGCTTCATGGAGAGGGCTGGAGGCACAGCAAGAATCAAGCAGGGCACTTGATTCTTGATTCCCTTCTTCAAACTATCTAAGCCACTGACTTAAGAGTGTGGAAAAATTTACACATATTAATTTAACAACTTGAGTTATCTGACCACCTCTCTAAATCCCCCCATTAAAAACATCTGCTTTCTGTAAATAATTCAAGTTTTCAGAATAGTATGGTTTAGAAAGTAAAAGTCCTGGCAAATTCTGATCATCACTGCTAACAGTAACAATCTTGAGTTCTTCATTTGTGGGGCAGATGCTGAGATCAGCTGAGGAGAAGCACAGCAGTCTGGGGCAATTTACTGAAAAGACAAACTCTTGACTCAAGAGTTCTGAAAGTACAGCTGCATTATACACAAAATAATCACCATACTACAATGGTCTCCAATTAATAGCTGACAGGCCTGGTGAGTCTCAGAAACACCAAGAAGTTCCAACCACTAGAGCACCTTGCCTTTTGACTAGGGCCAAATGAGAAGTTCATGTATTTTCATAGCATCCAAGGCAGGTAGGGGCCACAAAATATCATTACCAATTTTCTATGTATTTTTAAGATCAGGCAAACAGCAAACTATTGAGACTCCCTATAAACTCTAATTCGTACACTGGATTTCTTTAGAATTTTTCAATGATAGGAATAAAATTGGTTTTACCCTAGGCTTGGATCCAGCAATTCTAACTTCTGGGAATGTATACTAATAAGACAGTTTTAAGTGTTCACAAAAGATATCCATCATAGTACAGCTAATAATTTGAAACAAATTCAAAGTCCAGTAACGTGATTAGTTAAATATTATATCATATCCTTGATGGACTAATGTGGAACCTATATAAAATAATGTAAAATAATATTTAATAACACAGAAAAGGAACTGCTATATGGAATTTTTTAACTGTAAAAGGCTCCAAACAAAATTTATACCATTATTTAAAATACAATCCCATTATTTAAAAAATAAAACATTAACAATGATCACTTTTAAGAAACATGATTGACCAATATTTTATTTTACCAAAAAGATTGGTAAGAGACAACTTCCAATATTGAATTCCAGAAACAGAGGAAGATTGAAGAGGTATGGTTTGCATTTATAGCCTGGAAAAAAAAGCTCGGAAAAGTTAATGTAAAAAAAAAAAGTTAATGTAGTGTTAACAAAATACAGTTTAACAAAAGAAGAGATGAAAAAACTCTTTGTCCAGAGCAATGTTGTTGAATGATCAATGGCATTGTTTAAATTACCCAGCAAACGGCAGCATCTAGAATACATTTTCAAGCTCAAGACTAAGAATGCATTTAAAAATTTCTATTCAGACTGAGTGCTGTGAGTTTTTGTTGGAGGCTTCCAGGCCAGGGGCTTGCCAAAACAATGAATCTGTCTTTGATAAATTTTAAGGGCAGACTAAAATACAAAACAGAGAAAAACTTCAAAATAAGCTAACCAAAGAAATATGCCTGAAATATTCCAGTCATTTCCTGCTTAAAAAAAAATACATATATTTTTTTAACACTCTTACAACTTTCTAGCTCCAGTGTAGTACTTTTTTTGGGGGCACAGTCGTTGAACTAGGAGAGAATAGGGAGAGATAGCAAATGAGACCAGCATCCCAATCTCATAGGCCATTCACTTGCTAAACAGTGTCAAGAAAAAGTTTTCTGTCCTCCTACACCCTGACTGCCTTATTTGAAAAGGAGAATTTAAAATATCTATTTACTCAAGGTGAGTGGCAATTTCTGTTGTAAGAGAAGAAGCTAAAGCTGTTTGTTCCTCTTGAAGTTGGCACACCTCCAAGGTAGGCTGGTGAAAACAAACTTGCTATGAGCTCAGAGATCTTGGTAAAGCACATACATGTCACAGACTCCAAGATGTGGCACCCTCCTCTACCCTGGGTTCTAATGCACAGTCACTGGCAAGAGACTTGTTTTTGCAGGGATGGTAGGTTTGCAATTGATTATCCTTTTCCCTCTCCCTCTCCTTTTTCCCCCTAACAAATAACCTCACCTCAAAATGTGATATTCAGAGTTTTATATATGAATCACCATTTTCTGCTGCTGTGAGGCTACTGTGAAGAACAGAAATATTTAAAGAACTTTGTAAATGTAGTTCTAGAAAAGATATGTTCCTTAGTAGCATAAAAATATTAGTCACATTACTCACCCCGGGGAAAGAAATGAAAATACCATACTTCTATTTTGTAAGAAACGTGAGGTATTTGGCAATAGGTTAGCAACTAACTGTTTACTCTTAGTGCCCAAGCAACAAAAAGAGGTCTAATCAGGAATGCTTGATACTAAACATCTTGCATACATTATTCAGTAATTTACTATCAATGAAACCAAGAGATGTGAATTACCAGCCCTTCCTTCACTTTAGCCTCAGTGTTAGTTCCTCTGTTTTTAGTTGGGCAATCCCTTGAAATACTCCCAGTGACCAGAGCAGATGGCTGTGAAGCTTGTTTAGTTCTCAGGCTATAGTGAGGACTGGAAGAAGAGTCTCCTCTGAGCAAAACCTTTAGTCTGTGCCATCCTATACTGGTGGTACAGAAATTCCCAAGCCAAGGATTAACATAAAAATTGGTTCCCAGCTGTCTGACAGAAAACCTTGCTGTTCTATGATCTTACTCTCATGTGATTCCAAAAGGTAAAAATAAACCATGATGGGAAACAGATATGGCTTAACTGATAGAGCATCTGCCTACCACATGGGAGGTCCAGAGTTCAAATCCCGGGTCTCCTGACTTGTGTGGTGAGCTGGCCCATGCATAGCGCTGATGCGTGCAAGGAGTGCCCTGCCATGTAGGGGTGTCCCCCCTGTAGGGGAGCCCCACGCACAAGGATTGCACCCTGTAAGAAGAGCCGCCCTGCGCAAAAAACGTGCAGCCTGCCCAGGAGTGGCGCCACACACATGGAGAGCTGACGCAGCAAGATGATGCAACAAAGAGACACAGATTCCTGGTGCCACTGAGAATGCGAGTGGACGCAGAAGAACACACAACTAGTGGACACAGAAAGCAAACAATGGAGGGGGGTAGGGGAGAGAAATAAGATAAATCTTTAAAAACAAAACAAAACAAACATCCATGCTGAAGATTAGCTCACACACACACACAAATAATAAACATAAAATACAAAAGGAAATAAATCACCATGATAGTCAACTGATAAAATAGAGGGAAAAATTAGCGCCTAAGGAACTTGACCTAAAAGAACAATTGAAAGAAAATATAAGTCAAGAATATTTTAAATTATTAGAAAAACAAAAACCAAAAAAGCACACACAAAAAAATTTTTAATACAAAAATTAAAAAAAAAAAAAGCTCAACTATGTAATTATACCAAATACCACTGATTATATACTTTGGATGAATTGTATGCTTTATTAATACATATCAATAAAATTGATTTGTTAAAAAAAAAAAAAGCAAGTGAAACCACAAGAAAATAATAAGATACTATAAATAAGGGTCAGATAGATCTGTGGAAAGCAGATGTGGCTGAAATGATTGAGCTCCCACCTACAACATGGAAGGTTCCTGGTGCTGCCTAAAGAAGATGAGCAAGACAGCGAGCTGATGCGATGGGCAGGTGCAGCGAGTTGATGCAACAAGATGACACAACGAAAGACACAAGGAGGAAAACGTAATGAGAGACCAAACACAGCAGAGGGAGCAGAGGTGGCTCAAGCAATTAGGCACCTCCTTCTTAAACCTGATTTGGTTCACAGTATCTCCTAGAAAAAGAAAGAAGACAAAAAGACACAGCAAGTACAAACAACAAGGGGGTGGGGAGAAATATATAAATCTTTTTTTTAAAAAAAAAGACAGATCTGAAAAAGAACTAAACAGAACTATCAGAAATAAAAAAACAAGTAATTGAAATTTTAAAACCCAATAGGAAAAAAGCAAAAGAATAAAACAAGACAAAAAAAAAAAAGGAAAAAAAAACTCAGAGGAGTTAACAAATTAGAATAACTGGAATAGAATGAAAGAGGTAATTAAGAAAGCCATAGAAAATGTAACAAATAGAAATACAGAAAAGGAATGTATGAAAAAGAAGAGGCAGGGAATAGAATGAGGAGTTTCCCACATATCTCATGTGAGTCCAGAACTAACAATTTGAGAGAATGGGAGACAGAGAATATTTGAAGGGCATTAACAGTTGAGAGGTTAACACCTGAGAATTTCCCCACATTCATGAAAAAGACAAATCCTCAGATTTAAGAACCAAAAGGAATTTCAAGCACATTAAAAAAAAATTCTGTAGTCAGAAACTTCATAGCACTGTTATAGAACACCAAAGGCAAAGACAAGATCTAACAATTGGGAAGAAGAGTCAAACATTTACAAATGAGTACAATTAAATCAATAGCCAACTTCTCAAGAGGAAAAACTAACAATGGAAAATAATGGCATGATATTTTTGGAAAGTTTAAGAAAAAAAAGTATTAGCTTAGAATCCTATACCTAGCTAAACTATTACATTAGAGTGAGGACAAAAAAGAAAGAAAAGATATTTCAGACAAAGAAAGAAAATTTACCACTTATAGACCCTCATGGAAAGCAAAAACAAAAACATGAGATGTGGCTCGAGTGGTTGAGTGCCCGCCTCCCACGTGGGAGGTTCGGTTTGGTGCCTCCTGAAAAAAAAAAAAACCAGAAAAAACAACAAGCAAAACAAACAAAAAACCAACTCAGGGAAGCTGATGCGGCTCAGTGATTGAGCGCTGGCTTCCCACACGTGAGGACCTGGGTTCAATCTCTGGTCACCAGTACCTCAAAAAAAAATAAATAAATAAAAACAAAAAACCTATAAGCCAGGAAAAAGAAAATTTGACCCAGAAAGGGAGATATGCAAGAAGTAATGGCACTTGGCCCACATTGTCACACGGCAACAGCTGTGTGGATAGACGGTGGAAAACGGTTATCTTCAGATGGGGCCCGTGCTTCCTAATTCAGTACAGTCCTCACCTCTTCTGTAAATAGGGATACTTTTACTTCTTCCTTTCCAATTTGGATGCATTTTATTTTTCTTTTTATTTCTAATTCTTTCCATTATGGGGTCCTCATGTTAAGTTGCTATTTGTCATCTTAACCCAACCTACCAGTTTCACTCTGTCCATAAACTGCCTAGTTCTTCAGGAAAGATCAGTGGCTAATAGTGAGGTGCTCATTTAATACAATCCAAAAGTAAAGCCGCATGGTACATGGACAAGAACACATGAATTTAAGCATGGAAATGTGCTTTAGCCTGGGCCATAACCATATCAGCAGAGCCACTTTAGACTTTAGCATTACCCTTTTTAATGATAAAGAGATAAAATGAGTTATGGAGAGGATTAAGACTCATTTAAGGCAGTGAGTGCAGATCAGTGGTTGAGCACCTGCTTTGCATATACAAGGTCCTAGTCAATCCCTGGTACTTGCAAAAAAAAAAATCATTTAGAAAAATATAAAATATTTTTCCACTGCAAGTTTTCTGTGAAGTAGGTTCAGTAACATTTCATCAGGGTCACATTCATTCCACCATTTGGTACTTAAACTCCTTCATAATCTAATCCCAGGTCACCGCTCCAGCTAGATCCTACTCCGACTGGCCAACATCACCAACGTGTTTCCCTCAGCACCCTGGATGGAGTTCTTCCCACCTCAATCGTTCTCTCTCTCCTCCACCTTTCCAATTTCTACATACCCTTCATATTCAAGTTCCAACTCCTTCTTGAGGCCTGTCCCAACAATCTTTAATCCACACAAACCTCTTCCAGAAGCAAAGTCCATCAGTGGTTTTTGAACTTCTACTATTTGCTGATCTTAGGATCAGGTGATACACCTTATTAAAAAAAATTTTTAACTGCTATTGCTCTGATTATCTTCAGCATACATACACTTTGACATGTTATATATGATACACTATCTTATTTTACAGTTGACTTTTCCCTGTCTCCTCTTCTCATCACTATTTGCTAACAGGGCCATGTACTATTTGTTCAATAACTATTCTTGTTGAGTGACTTGATGCCTCAAATGTTCAGAAAACAGTGGACTGATTAATAGTAGGCTGAGAGAAGGAGCAAGAAGTAATGCAAAGAGAACATAAACAGGCAAATAATGATAACAATATCGACCAATTGACTGCAATCCAGAAATAATCCAATACTTTACATATGTCATGTACCACGAAATCCTTACAACCACAGATTAAGAAACAGGCTCAGGGATGAAGTAAAGTGCCTCAAGCCATACCATCAGTAAGTGGCAGAAAACAAGGTTTGAACCCACTTCTATCTGATACCAAAATTAAGAATAAGCTCTTGGGAAGCAGACTTGACCTAATGGATAGGGCGTCCGTCTACCACATGGGAGGTCCGCAGTTCAAACCCCGGGCCTTCTTGACCTGTGTGCAGCTGGCCCATGTGCAGTGCTGATGCGCGCAAGGAGTGCCCTGCCACGCAGGGGTGTCCCCTGCATAGGGGAGCCCCACGCGCAAGGAGTGCGCCCCGTGAGGAGAGCCGCCCAGTGCAAAAGAAAGTGCAGCCTGCCCAAGAATGGCACCACACACACGGAGAGCTGACGCAGCAAGATGATGCAACAAAAAGTAACACAGATTCCCGGTGCGGCTGATAAGGATAGAAGGGGTCACAGAAGAACACACAGTGAATGGATACAGAGAGCAGACAACTGGGTGGGGGGGGGGGGTAGGGGAGAGAAATAAATAAATAATTTTAAAAAAAAGGAATAAGCTCTTGGCCAAGCTAGACCACTTACTACCAGTGAAAAATAAAATACTTTATTTAATGAGTTGCCATATGGAAGCTCTTAGAATGGTATGGTCACATAATAAGTGCTAAGTGTTTGAAACTATACTACATGCACACATACACAAACACACACAAATAAGCAAATAAAACATAAAATTTCTGAGGGAAATTCATTCTTATATTCAGATCTAGGGTATAAGAATGCCCTGTCATTTTCACTCTGCTTTATTGTTATTTTGCACATTAACCTACAGGTTTAAGAATTATGCTCCTAGGAGTACTAAAGCTAAGAAAATATTCTCATGTCAACATTTTAATGTAAACAAAACAAGGCAGGAAGCAGATTTGGCTCAACTGATAGAGCATCTGCCTACCATATGGGAGGTCCAGGGTTCAAACCCAAGGCCTACTGACCCGTGTGGTGAGCTGGCCCATGCACAGCGCTGCCACGCACAAGGAGTGCCATGCCACACAGGAGTGTCCCCTGCATAGGGGAGCCCCAATCGCAAGGGTTGCGCCCTGCAAGGAGAGCTGCCCTGTGTGAAGAAAGCACAGCCTGCCCAGGAGTGGGGCTGCACACATGGAGAGCTGACGCAGCAAGATGACGCAACAAAAAGAGACACAGATTCCCTGACAAGGTGCCACTGACAAGAATGAAAGCAGACGCAGAAGAACAAACAGCGAATGGACAGAGAGCAGACAACAGGGAGCAGGAGAAGGGGAGAGAAATAAATTTAAAAAATAATAATAAAAACATGGAAAAACAAAAATAAAACAATGCATATTGGAAATATTTCATTCAAGTGGTTTTTAAAACATATTTGGCCTTTATAGTAATTCACTTTTGGTAGAACCTCCCACATT
Source organism: Dasypus novemcinctus (assembly GCF_030445035.2). Classification (NCBI taxonomy): domain Eukaryota; kingdom Metazoa; phylum Chordata; class Mammalia; order Cingulata; family Dasypodidae; genus Dasypus; species Dasypus novemcinctus. The sequence goes on along the minus strand of NC_080680.1, from coordinate 87,246,462 downwards.
TCTGATATTAAACATTATTGTGATTTTAACATTTCTGTTTATTTTTAGGTGTATATTTAACCAAAGTCCATTTTTAGTATAAAAACCATTTACTTGGGAAGCAGATTTGGCCCAACGGATAGGGTGTCTGCCTACCACATGGGAGGTCCAAGGTTCAAACCCAGGGCCTCCTGACCCGTGGGATAAGCTGGCCCATTAACAGATGCGCGCAAGGAGTGCCGTGCCACACAAGGGTGTCCCCAGCGTAGAAGAGCCCCACACGCAAGGAGTGCACCCCGTAAGGAGAGCTGCCCAGCGCAAAAAAAGTTCAACCTGCCCAGGAATAGCACCGCACACATGGAGAGCTGACGCTGCAAGATGACGCAACAAGAAGAGACACAGATTCTGAGTGCTGCTCACACAAGCAGACATGGAAGAACACAAATTGAATGGACACAGAGAGCAGACAACTGGGGAGGGGGGAGGGGAGAGAAATAAAAAAAATAAATCTTTAAAAACAAAACAAAACCATGTACTTCAAAAATAATTAAGGTGGGAACTGAGGTGGCTCAAACCAAAATGTACCTGCCTCCCACATGGGAGGTCCTGAGTTTGGTTCCTGGTGTCTCCTAAAACGAAGATGAGCAGACAATGAATGGGCACAGACTGCAGAGCAAGTGAAAACAATGGGGGTGGGGGAGAAATAAACAAATAAAATAAATCTTAAAAACAAAACAATTAAAGGTAAAAAATAAAGACAATAGCAATTGTTAGCAAATGAATCAAAACTTGTAGGTAAATTAAAAAAAAAAAATTTTTTTTTTGAGGTACCAGGGCCAGGAATTGAACCTGAGACCTTGTATGTGGGAAGCTGGCACTCAACTCCTGAGCCACATCAGCTCCTCTGAGTTGGTTTTCACATTTATTTGCTTATTGTTCTTTTGTTATTTTTTTTTAAGGAAGCACCAGGAACCGAACCTGGGACCTCACATGAGGGAAGCAGGCCACATCTGCTCCTGGTAAATACAATTTTAAGAGTACTTTTATGTGAAATATTTAACCATAATAAATAATTGTATATTCCAATGTTCCTATCACAAATTTACTTTTAATGGCACAGCTAAAATTGGGTATCACAACCTCTTTTTATTTTTTTTAATCTTATCCTAGTAAACCCATTTAAAACAAAGGTCAAAGTTATGTCCTGTTTCCAAATAAAAAGTACATTTATTCTCTATCTAGTTTCCACTAAATTCAATTTCCTACAAGGAGCCTCAAAAGAAGAAAACATACTCATTATTGCTCAGACAAATATCAAGGATCGAAACCATCTATGTTCAGGATGCTCATTTAATATAAATATACTGAGAAACAAAGTAAACAAAATATAAACCCCACAGATATGACTGCTTACAGGATAATATAAACAAGAGAATAATAAAAATGTCTTTTTAGAATCTTTCATTTGAACATTTATCCACTTGTTAAAAAATAATTATAGCAACAATATCAATATTTTGACATTTAGTTTTTAATTCTATATATTTTTCTTTTGCTTTAATAAAAAAGTATTTTATACTGAAAGATCAAGCTGCTGTTGCAAATTTATTTCCTGCGTTCAAACTACCCACTTCCTCTTCTTTAATAAAAAAAAAAAAAGCTTTCTAAATTGTTACAGTGAACCATTCCTCCAAATAACTAGTCAGACATTTTATATAAGAGACATTTTTTATGAAACATTAAAGCTATAAACATGTTAATCCAATACTTACAGCAAAGGCAAACAAAAAGTTTAATAGTACAATTCCTTATACGTACAATAACTAGTCATCTTGCTAGAGCCTATTTCCCCAAATGGTAAAAAAATTTAACACTCTGCTACTCAGCTGGCTCCGCTGGCCTAGGACAAACCCTGCCTCCTCTTTACAGAGCTGGTAGCACTGATTCCAACTGAATAAAACGTTCTAAACTGCTAAATTTTATTTGTTTTCTTGAGATAATAATCAAACTGATAATCATTCAAATTAAATTCCTTTATTCTTGCTAAAATTAGTAGATTCTTTATTATGATTTTATTTTTCCCTTTTAAACATTCTATTATTTAATATATGATATATATAAAAGAGTTGATGTGCATTTTATTATTATAAAAGATGAAATTTCACCTTTTACCACACATTTCTTAGAATTCTACCTTAATTCGGAAATGACTGAGGATTTCCTATACTTTACAACAGGGACATCTAGATAGAATGTAAGGCAAATAATGTTCAAAGTCAAATAATTTTAAAAGTCATAATTTCACAGGAAAATGGAATGTAAACTCCCTAAGAAACTGATATACTGTTCTAAGTCGTCATGGTCAGGATTTTAAGTTTAAAAAAAATTTTTAATGTATCATCTGATTGGATTATAAGGTAAACTCATGATTAAGCCAGAAATAAGGAAATTTATCACATTGCATAGGGAACTCTTCTCTCTAGTCAACACTAAGAATGACAATGAATTTGAATGAAGAAGCCAAGTTAACTGTTTTGTGGCAAACAAGTGCCCATAAAATTGAGATTCTAACAGTAAAAGAATCATACAACTTAAAATGAAACTAGACCTATTAAGAAGAAATTGATATTGGAGTTTAAAAAGCACAACTAGAATGTAATAACAATTCCTGCAGCTATTTGTAACCACTAACTGCAGTTTCTCTTAAACAATATCCTATTTTGCATTTCAAAATTATGTAAGAGCCAACAGTCACAAGGCAAGGGTGAATTAGAGAAAGGGAATTATTCATCGCCTGACATGGATGAACTCAGTTTGATGCATGCATTTAGAAAACACTGTTCTCTCTGTTCAGAAATATTAGTTCACATTCCATTCATTTTGATAACCTTTTCCTTTTTCATCCCAACACCCGCTAACCAACTGCAGTACTACTGGAACACAAGGATTAGGTACTGCCACACATCCAAGTTTGGCTAGCATGTTATTATTCCAAAGCAGAGTGACAGACAAACGCTGCTGTTAAGTCTTTGACACCCAAATGCCACTCATTGTTTAGGGGACAAATGGAAAAATTCACAATATGGTAAACCATGTATTAGAAAGAAAACAAAAGCCAAGTTCCTTAAAATCAAGGATTGTGTCATTATATTTTGGTATCTATGGCACCCCCATACCTCACCATGTGATATGCAATGAATAATGATGAGTGAACAAATGAATGAAGGTGAAAACACTTCACAATTTAGTTCTGTCAACTTACATGTTTTTAAAATGAATAAAACCACGAGGTCATGATCTTACATTAGAATTCACTTAAATCAAAATAATTTGGGGGTAACTCATTTTGGGGGTATGTGAAACTAGAGATAGATTCAGAATACAGTTGGATAAAAAGTTTTACTAAGCAGAAACAAACTGCAATCAAATTAAATTGCTAGAAATATTTTTATAAAATAAATTAATGGTTACATAGAATTCTGTCTTCAAAAACAATCTGCAAACTACACAGAGCTTGAAATGCTGAATCCATTAAAAATATAGACTGCTGCTCACTTCTCCAGTGCACACCTATTACACTCCAAACTCACAAAAAATAATCAAGACCACACAAAGAGTTTAATTGCTCAAGTTGATAATGAACAATGGCCCTTTCCCACATGTCAGTTCTGATGGCTCAGGTCTTCCAGAGACAGAGGGAGCCCCAGAGAGGATTAGTTCTCTGTACTACTAAATGTGATCCTTAAAAACCTGTAATTTGGAAACTATCATCTTCTGGTTGTCTAAGCCTTTCCCAGTTGCACAGCAACATTTTAAAATAAAATCACCCACATAATAATGAAAGGCACACTAAAAGGGCTTATTGGGCTAGGCAAAGATTTTTAAACACAAAAAGTACTAACCATAAAATAAAAGATTGCAAATTGAATTTCATTAAAATTGAGAATGTCTGTTCATCAAAAGAGGTCAGATTGTGGGGAAAAAAGTGGTCAGACACAAAAGCATACTGCATATATTACACATATATATTCATATACAGAATATTAAAAAAAGTCCTACAAATCAGGAAAAAAGCTATTTTTAAAATGGGCAGAAGACGCAGGCTCTTCACAAATGACATATGAAATGGTATATGAAAAGATGCTCAACATTTTTCATCAAGGACATACAAATGCAAATTAAAACATAAGATTTTACTCTACACCCGCTAAAAAGATTAAAATAAAAAGACCGACAATACCAAGTGCTGGTGAGGATGAGGAACAACTGCTGAAGGAGTGTCAACTGGTATGACTACTTTAGCAAACTCTGTGACAGCATTTACTAAAGCCAAACCTAAACCTATGACCCAGAAATTCTTCTCCTAGATATATATACCCAAGAACACTTGAGAGACCATGCCCACCAAGAGACATGTATAAGAATGTTAACAGCAGCTTTATTCTTAATAGCCTCAAACTGGAAACAATCCAAATGTCTCTCAAAGGGGAAAGAATACACAAATTGTGGTATATCCATACAAGGCAATACCACATAGCAATTTAAAATGAACAATACAAACTACCGCTATACGTAGCAAAATTATGAATCTCATAAATATAAGGTTAAGTAACAGAAGTCAGACACAAAACAATATGTATTATATAATTCAATTTGTATAAAGTACAGAAATAGACAAAACTAATACATGATAGAGGGCAGACTAGTGGTTACCACTGGGGAAGGGTTAAGGAAGCCTGCTGGTTTCTAGAAACTGTTTCTATTTGGGTGGTGGCTACATGATTTCATATATAGATAAAAATTCATTGAGCTATCTGCTTAAGATGAGGCCACTTCACTGTATGTAAATTACACCTCTGAGGAGAACCTGGGAATTGGGGGTGTTAAATGGTAAAGAATACTTTAGCCTTATCCTGGAGGCATTAATTTTTTTTTACAATAGAATCTATATTTTATAAGACAATCCTATATTTAAATAAGACATATGGTTAATTTTTTCTTGTTCTCTTATAGGCCTTTGACTTCTCAATATTACAAAATAGATAAGGACTATCTTTTCCTCCTCATTAAAAGGAAATTTTTTTAAAAAAAGTTTGCTTTTGGGAAGTGGGTTTGGCTCAACTGATAGAACGTCCTCCTACCCATATAGGAGGTCCAGGGTTCAAACCCAGGGCCTCCTGACCTATGTGGTGAGCTGGCCCACACGCAGTGCTGTCCCCCATATAGGCAAGCCCCACGTGCAAGGAATGCCCTGTAAGGAAAGCTGCCCTGCATGAAAAAAGCACAGCCCACCCAGGAGTGGTGCTGTACACACAGAGAGCTGATGCAGCAAGATAATGCAACAAAAAAAGAGACACAGATTCCCAGTGCCACTTTGACAAGAATGCAAGTGGACACAGAAGAACACACAGCGAATGGACATAGAGAGCAGACAATGGGGGGGGGGGGGGAATAAAATAGAAGAAGAAATCTTTAAAATAAAAAGTTAAAAAGTTTGCTTTTACCTTCAACTTAAAAGCACATGGGGAGGGGGGCGGAAACAGACGTGGCTCAACCAATTGGGCTCCCATCTACCATATAGGAGGTCCAGGGTTCAATGCCCAGGGCCTCCTGGTGAGGGCAAGCTAGCCCATGCAGAAAGCTGGCCCCCACAGAGCGCCAGCCCATGCAGGAATGCAGCCCCGTGTAGGAGAGCCGCCCTGTGTGGAAAAGCTGCCCTGCACAGGAGCACTGGCCAACGTGGAGAACTGGTACAGCAAGATGATGCAACAAGAGACACAGGAGAGAAAATAAGAAGACAGGGAGATGAGGTAGCGCAAGGGAGTAATCGCCTCTCTCTCACTCCAGAAGGTCCCAGGATTGGTTCCCAGAGCCACCTAATGAGAAACAAGCAGGCACAGAAGAACACACAGCAAATGGACACAGAGAGCAGACAATGGGGGGAACAAGTGGGGGGGAATAAATAAAATAAATCTTTAAAAAAAAAAAAGCACATAGGTCATGAGCCACAAAATTTCATATTCCAACATGTATTGACTCATGTCCCAAAATATATTGTTCTTTTACAAACCCAGACTAATTCTAAAACACTCTAATTAGTTTTAAGTCTTCAATTTCCAAACTTTCTGACAGATGCAGCTTGGCAAAGAAAAAGAAACAGCTTAGTCTTAGAGTTTCCACTGCAGAAAAAAAGAAAGAAAGAAAAAGAAAACTATTTAAATAAGTTTACTTCCTCTCTTCATTGTCTTCATTGTTCCTTAAACCATGACATCCAAATATGTATTATTTGCCCAGATATAAAACTATCAGTTTTTTCTTATGCCTATTTTATACATATAAATTTATTTTTCCTTAAATTGAGTGTCTCGAGGATAACACATTTAGCTACACACTGACAACTAGCACAAAGCAAAAGTCTACTGCTGTCCTACAGTGGACTTGAGCAGATTGAAGTGATCTGAACACAATGCTTAAGAAAAATGCGGTTTCAATTCGTATGTGGGCTATTAAACTTCTCAAAAAGAAAAGAAGAAAAATTAGGCTCATACTCAGATCCTAAGTAGTTTAGAAAATGCATGCATGCTTATAGTGCACATCAAGTACAAAAAGCAATTTAGAAAAGTCTATTCTACTTATAATGCGAACAATCACAATGTCTTTATAAAAACAAGGCTGATCATCTAAGTGCTGTATGGCTGACTACTCAAAAAGGAAGACAAGTTATTTCAAATATAATTAGATAATTTAATCATTTTAGGAAACTGGGGAAAAAGACATTTATATTGGATTCAGAGACTATCAGAAGTCAAAATGGAAAATTACATTAAATAATGAAAAAAACTGAAACACCAAATTCTTTTAGCTTGATAATGACGTAGGCTTAAAAGGCAGTAAAGTAAAAAACTGACATAGCAGTCAAACTACTGTTTGTTTTGAGAAATTATAGTGTTTCAAGTCACAGTCAAAAGCAAGATAACTTAAGAATTTCACTGTTTAGACACTGCTCTATCAGCTTCAGTGTTTGTGATGCCCAAATCGGGTAATTTATCATATCCTTAGGGAGGAGATAAGTAGTACTTTCAGAAAAATAATAAAATGATGCTCTCAATATAAGTGAAAACACTACATCTGTGAAACTATTCAAATAGCCAAGGGTAGCAATTCAGTTTGGCAATACTAAAATCGCCTTTGGATCTACCAATTGTACTTCTGATAACTTAATTACCTTGGATCTGATATGAAAAAGGACAACAAAGAAAAAAGTCATTCTGGAAAATTTTGAACCACAAATATACCCTCCAGTACAGCATGTGTAATCCCCAAATTCCAAGCTGAAGAGTGAACGGATGCTGTCCTAGCTTGGTAGCCCGCACCCCCCCACCCCCACCCCACCCCACCCCATGATGCCTGCTCCCTCTAGAATCCACTTTATACCCAGGCCTCAAAGAATCACTACAGATAGAAGTCCAAGGAACAAGCATTCGTAATCATATACAATATGTTCTGTACCTCCTATTTCTCTGCTGTGACTTATACCTTCTTATGGGACTGAAAAATAGGGGAATTATGATGGTATAACACAAGTCTTTCTGGTCTATATGTGGTTTTTCACAGAATGGTAATGCTTGGAACCAATCAGGGGAAAACTTTCTCGTGGTTAAGAGTAAGTCTTAGTAATATCATGACACCCCTAAGAAAAGAGTTAAAAATCTACATAATTGAACTAATGGCTACCTTAGTGGCTTCAAGAATTGCTACAATCTCCATTATTTTGGGCTAAAGCGTGAGGTTGGGAGTACAAATGCAAAAACTGGGAAGATATTTCCTCCTGTATTAAAACAATAGATAAATGCACAAAGCTATACCCTGGACCAGATTTTTAACTTTGATAAAATAGTCTCCTTAGAAGTGAATGTTCTCAAGGACCCACATGTTCAAGGAGGAAGGACAAGGGTTTGACTATAAGGCTAAGGGCAAATGCTATTTATTTAAGTGTGCTAGTTGTTCCACTAGGATTGTTGCTTTGTTAGTATACTGGTTACAAAGTTCTATAGGTATTTAACGATCTATTCTTAAGTCTATTTTTCTCATAAATCCTGTTTTTATTTTTAGTGTCATTTTTACAAACTTAAGTTTTTTTGGCAGTACATTTATAGCATTATAGCAGAAATGTTTGTATCTCAAAAACAGAGAGTAAACAAATCACCATAAATAAATTAGCATAAACAACAAACTGGAGAATCAAGTCCACAAAGATTACAGTTACAAAAATAAATCAAATAAGGGAAGCAGACTTGGCCTAATGGATAGAGCGTCCACCTATCACATGGGGAGTCTGCGGTTCAAACCCCGGGCCAACTTGACCCGTGTGGAGCTGGCCCACGTGCAGTGCTGATGGCACAAGGAGGGCCCTGCGTGTCCCCCACATAGGGGAGCCCCACATGCAAGGAGTGTGCCCCGTAAGGAGAGCCGCCCAGTAGAACGGTCACAGAAGAACACACAGTGAATGGACACAGAAAGCAGACAACTGGGGGAGAGGGGGAGGGAGAGAAATAAATAAAAAATAAATCTTTAAATATAAATAAATAAATCGAACAGAGAATATAAAGTAGACTTTGAGGTATAAAGTATGACCGGAGCTAAAGAAGATCACTATTCATTGAAAAAATTTTAAATCCTATTGAAAATATTACAATTCTAAGCTTTATGTGTTTAAGAACTTCAGAGTAGAAGAGCTAAACTGACAGAAAATAAGAAATTCTGCTCTACTACTACCATAATAGTTAACTTATGGAGCACTGACATGTCAAATAGTTCTACGTAGTCTTTACATATTAACTCAATAAATACTCACTATAAAATAACAGAAAAAATAAAAAGAATTAAAAAAATACATACTGCAAACCTGTTCTTCAGTGTCCTCCATTTTATTGACAATGAAAGTAAGGTACAGGGAAGTTACACTTCTCTCAGAAATTGTTAAAACAAGCTGATAAAAAAATACTTGAAAACAAGAGGGATACGGGATTTTTCCTCTTAGAGTAATGAGAAAGTTCTAAAATTGACTGATGACAGCACAACTCTATGATAAAAATGAGAGCCACTGAGTATACACTTTGAATGGATTTAGCATGGGACTGTGTAGCACAGGGAACCCAGGGGTGGAAGTTGGACTGTGGTTAACAAGACAAATAGCAGAATGTTCCATCATTAACAGTAAAAAATATTTAATGCTAATATAAGGTGTTAATAATATTCAGGTGGATTGAGGGGAAAATAAACCAAATATAAGATATGGGCTAAACATGCAAGGTTTCCCCCGCGTAGGGGAGCCCCACACGCAAGGAGTGTGTCCCGTAAGGAGAGCCGCCCAGTGCAAAAAAAGTGCAGCCTGCCCAGGAGTGGCGCCGCCCACACGGAGAGCTGATACAATAAGATGACGCAAGAAAATGTGACAAAGATTCTGGGTGCCGCTGACTAGAATACAAGCAAGTGGACACAGAAGAACACACAGCAAATGGACACAGAAAGCAGACAACTGAGCGGGGGAGGCAGGAAGTGGAGAGAAATAAATAAAAAATAAATCTTAAAAAAAAAAAAAGATATGGGTTATAGTAATACTTTGAGGAGCTCTTTTATAGTTAGTTATAAATGTTTCACAACAATGCAAGGTGCTTGTGTGGGAAGATGTGTGAGAACCTTGTTTGATGATATGCATGTTTTGTAAATTCACAACTTTTACTATGAAAAAATCCTAACAACAGGAAAATTTACATAACACAATCAACAAGATGATCTAATGAAAGCATATAGAGCTCTATAACCAGGAATTGGAAAGTATACATTCTTTTCAATCACTTACAAAAATTGCCCATGTCTTCAGCCATAAAACAAGTTTTAATAAACACAAAAGCCTCAAGCTCACACAGAATTTATATGACCACAATGCAAGTAAATTAGAAATCATTAACAAAAAGATAGTTTAACTATGCCATACATTTAGAATTTTAAAAACATGCTTCTATATAAACCATAAATGAGAGACTAAATAGTAAAAGAAATAAAAATATCTTTAGTTGAACAATAATAAAAAAATGACTCAAAATTTGTGGGCTGTAGGTAAATAGCACTTAAGTGAGAAATTTGTAATCTTAAATGTTTATATTAGAAAACAAGAACTGCTGAAATTAAATATCCAAAGAAAGCTTTTAAAAGGACAATAAAATAAATCCAAAGACATTGAAAGAAAGAAAGAGAGAAAAAGAAAGAAGAGAGCAAAGGAGAGGAGAGATGATTTTATATCTATAAAAACATCAAAACCAAGCTAAGTTTGTCCCAGGAATGCTAATTTGGTTCAACATAAGAAAATTGATTAATGCAATTCACCACACTAATGGATTAAAGGAAGCAGAAAAAATACTTGATGATATTCAATATCAAATCATGATTTTTAAAAAAACCCTCTTGTTAAAACCGAGAGTTAATGCTCAAATTGTACAGTTTCTCTTTGGGTTAATGGCAAAGTTTTAGTAACTGCTGGTAGTGATGGTAGCACAACATTATGATCATAATTAACAGCACCTAATTATATATTTGAATGTGGTTAAAAGGGGAAATTTTATGTTATACATATATTACTAGAATAAAAATTATGAAAAAACAAACAAGCAAAACACCATAGGGCTGTGCAACACAGTGAACCCTAATGTAAACCATGGACTGTAGTTAGCAGCACAATTATAAAAATGTGCTTTCGTCAATTGTAACAATTTACCACACCAAAGGAGGATGTTAATAAATAGGGTGAAATATGGGAACTCTGTATTTTACGCATGATTTTTATGTAAAGCTACAACTTCTCTAAATACATGAATGCAATTCACCACATTAATGTATTAAAGGAAACAGAAAAAAATACCTGATGATATTCAATATCAAATCATGATTAAAAAAAAAATCCCCCATCTTAAAATAGGAAAGAAGGGAAATTCCTTAACCTAATAAAGGATATATTAAAATCATTCTTTTTGTTTGTTTGTTTTAGGAGGTACCAAGTATTGAACCCAGGACCTCATATGGGAAGCAGGTGCTCAACCACCGAGCTACATCCACTCCCAGTGAGAGTTAGTTTTTCATCTGTTTGTTTTAAGAAAGTATCAGGAATTGAACCCAGGATCTCATATATGAGAAGCAGGAGCTCAGCCACTTGCTTCACCCCCATAAAATCATTTTTAGTAGGGGAATATTTGAAAGACTCTCTATGAATAAAAATGAGAACAGGAAGTCTACTATGACTGCTTCTACAGAGCATAATGGAAATCTTAGTAGCTGAGAAAGACAAGAAAAAAAGGTAAAAGAATAGAAAAGAAAAAAAATACAATTATCATTATTCACTTGTGATATGGCTGTCTCTAAAGAAAACCCAAAAAAGAAGTAAAAAGAGAGTTTAATAAGGTGGTTGGCTCTAATATTAACTTATAATTCAATGTGTTCTATATGCAACATGAATTAAGTCTCAAAAACACAAGGCTGCATGAAAGAAAATCAAGCCACAAGAACACAAATGAAATTATGATTTTGTTGGCATAAAGGTAAAAAAGAGGGAAGATTATAAAATATACTATTTGAAGATACATACACATATAGTAAAATCAGGAAAGATGCAAAGAGATGATTAACACCAAATTCAGCAAAACTTCACCTCTAGTGCGGGGATACGGAAACAGATTCAACTAGGGAAAGAGACTTCAAAGGCACCAATAAGATTTTATGTTTTAAGGTAGGTTATGGACAAGCAGGTGTTTCTTTTGCTATTATTCCTTACACTGCACATATATATTATATACATATACTCTTTTTTTTTTAATTAAGAAAAGGCTCTGACAGGTAAAATATTAAGCTATTAAAGATAGTTGGTGTTTTTTAAGTTTTTTTCTTTTTTTCGTTGTTTGTAGTTTCAGATACTTCTACAATGATCAAAAAGAGCTTTTATAATAAGAAAGAGCTAAATGTAATTTATTAAAAAAAACTTTAAATGAAAAAAACTATTCCACGTTTACATTTAGGATAATAAAATATTTGATTAAGTATGCATGCCTGTGTTCTAGATATATCTGTGGGACATGTATGGCATTTTTTCTCATCTAACCCAAAACGGTTTTTTTTTTTTTGAAAATTTTTGTGTCAGTCTTAGTTATTTATATATATATATATATATATATATTTTTTTTTTTTTTTTTTTTTGAGGTACCAGGGCTGGGGATTGAATCTGGGACCTAGTATATAGGAAGCCAGTGCGCAACCACTGAGACACATTGGCTCCCCTGAGTTGGTTTTCCATTTTTTGCGTGTTGTTTCTTTTTTTGTTTTTAGCAGGCATGGGGAACTCAAGCCAGGACCTTCCATGTGGGAAGCAGACACTCATTCACTTGAGCCATATCCACTCCCAGTCTAATTTATTTTAGCTGAATAACTATGTAAATATACTGGGGATTTGGCTACTTAGTGTAAAGTTATGGTGAATTTATAAAAATTTTGGTAAATGTATCAACAAATTTATATTTTGATAAAGTAAATATTCCCAGTCAAAATCAAATACAGAATATTATTCAGCCATAAAAATGAAGTCTTGATACATGTGACAACATGGATGAACCTGGAAGACATCATGCTGAGTGAAATAAGCCAGACACAAAAGGGCAAATATTGTATGATCTAAATGATATGAAATAATTAGAATAAGCAAATTCATAGAATTAAAATCTAGAACACAGGTTACCAGGTGATGAGGTGGAGACAGAGAACAAGGAATTAAGACCTAAAATGTAGAGTCTGTCTAGGACAATGGGAAAGTTTTGGGAAGCTTTTAGGTTGTATATATGTTCCTTAAAAAACCTGGGAAGCTTTTAGGTTGTATATATGTACCTAAAAAATTTTTTTTAAATTTTTTTTGGTATAATCACATAGCTGTGCTTTCATCACTTCAATTATTATTAGAGCATTCCCATTATTTCAATAATAATAGTAATAAACATAAAACAAACAAGAAAATTCTTTACCTCTCTATCTCTCTGTTTTCCCTGCTGCACACAGCTATTATTTCTGGCTATTCTTGCACAATTATTTACTTATTTATTAAGCAGTTTTGTTGCAATATACTCATATTTCACTTGCTTTTTTATGTCTTTTTTTAATTTCAAAAATGCACAACTATGTGATTATACCAAATACCATTGAGTGTACACTAGTTGAATTGTATGCTTTATTAATAGGTATCAGTAAAATTGATTTGTTAAATTAAAAAAATTTTTTTTTAAGTACATGAGACTACCCAATACAAATAAGTAAACCCTAAGTTAAACTATGGACTAAAGTTAATTGTACCACTATAAAAATGTCCTTTCATCAACTATAACAAACACCAATACAAGGTGTTAATAATGGGGTGGTATATGGGAACTATATTTTTCTGTAAACCCACAATTCCTTTAACCAAAAATCAAATACAGAGCTTGAAGATATGTGTTTCAGTATATTAGATAATTTTAGAGGAAGACATACGTATATACACCTAGTCTTCAAGCAAGGAATTTGGCAGAATTGGGAAAAGAGCTAATTCACACTATTTCCCAAACTAAACTCATCTCCAACGAATCTGGCAAAAGAAATCTATGAAAACATAAGGCTTTTCCCCCCATGTAAAGTGTGAGGCTGTGAATGTCAAAATAGCCCTGGGCAGTAAAGAATGAATACTGTTATTTAACAGCCTAATTTTGTTTACACTATACTGATGACTTTTATAAAAAGAAAATTCAGCTTCTAGGGAAAACACATATTTAGCCACGAGAAGATACAGTACAAGCTTTATAATATTCCTAATTGGCAATACAAGGCCATTTGGAGAAAAAGTTTCAAGAGGAATAAAAAATGCAACGCTTCAAGGACAACCTCACTGTTTTCAAGCTGAATGAAGGAATTAGAAATCAGGCAAGCAGTGGTAATAAGACTTGAAAGGCAGTGGCATAAGCAGCCAGGTCCTTGCATTTGGCCCTGAGCAATCTACTCCAGCTTTTAAGGAGTGGATCTTCTCTTTGAAAACACATTAATAAAGAGCCACAAGCTACCGAAACCATCCTCCTAAAATGTGTTTATGGTCTAAATCTCCATGTGATCATCTGCTAATTAAATAAACAAACTCCTCAAATCTTAACACTGAAGGTTCCCCAAATCTTAGCTTCTGATCTCTACAACTGATGACACAGAATGAAAAAGACCACAAGTTGAGTTCTTTTTGTGGCTATATCAGAAAGGAGAACCTGGGGACCAGTAGTCTGGGAGGATCTGTGACTGACATTAAAAAGGGAAATAAAAGCTCTCACTTTCACCTTACCTTTTCAACATCTGCTTTTGTAACATTTATGTCAGCATCCATTTTCTCAAAGTACTGCTGTGCTCTGTCAGCTTCTTTGCAATCCCGCTCAAATCGTCTTTTACTCTAAATGCAGAGGAAAATGGTGGTGGGGAAATTATTTATGAAATCACAAGATTCATGTGAAAACATAATTTTACTTCAATCCCCAAACATTATTCTCTGAACTGATTTGTTATAATCAATGTCATAATTTCAGGAAGTTATTTTAAAATCTGCACTTATGTCTATCAAAACTGGTGTAATCTTTGTTCTTTCCACATGACTTTTAGAAAAATACTTTTGAGTTCTTTCAGTTCTTAAACATTTTACTTTAGATAATGGCCAAGTTCAAATCAGAAAAATCTATAAAGACATTTCTGCGGCTGTTTGTCTTTCACTTACCGTCTCAAGTTGCTTCCAGCAAGTCTCTATGTGCTGCTGTGCCTTACGTCCCTCAAGAAAGTGCTGGAAGTGGAAAACACACCAGGGATTAGTAACCCTTCTTTCTCATATTAACACATGAGGAAAAATTTCATCTGTTTAAATAATATTTAAATATTGAACATCTAGGATGTATACTCCAAAGAGGATTAAGAGATACAAAATAAATTAAAATGGAAATAAAAGAAAGCATAGGCACAGTCTTCGCTTTAAATTTCTAGATACAATAATACTGAATTCTAAGGCTTATATACACCACTTGTAAAGACCACAGGAGTGCTTTGTTAAGACAGCAATCAATTAGATAATTTTTGAACAGCTTTACTGAGATAAAATTCACATACCATACAAATCACCCATTTAAAGTATGTAATAAATTCAATGGCTTATAGTATATCAGAGTTGTACAACTACTACCACAGTCAATTTTAGAACACTTTTTACCTCAAAAAGAAACCCCATATCCATTAGATATCACCCCCCACACTTCCCGTCCTCCCCAGCCCTAAGCAACAACTAACCTACTTTGCCTCTATACATTTGCTTTTTCTGGACATTTCATATAAATGGAATCATACAGTATGCTGGCCTTTTGTGTCTGTCTGGCTTCTTTCACTTAACATAATGTTTTCAAGGTTCAACCATGTTATAGTATCTTTTTTTTCCCCATCTGTATTTTATTTTGTTATTTCATACATAAATTTCTTTTTTACAGTTCTTTGGATTTTTAAAAAATATTATTCTTGTAACATATAAACAACATAAAATTTCCATTTTAACCACTTTGAAGTATACAACCCAGTGGTGTTAATTATATTCACAATGTTGTGCTACCATCACCACTATCCATTACCAAAAATTTTATATCATCCCAAATAGAAACTACCAATTTTTATAAGCATTAACTCTCCATTCCTCATCTTCATCCTGGTAACCTGTATTCTAATTTTTTACTATAAATTTGCATATTCTAATTACTTCATATAAGTGACCTCATATAATATTTCCTTTTTTTTCTTTTCCCCCAGCATAAATGTTCTATGGTCAGAAAGAATGAAAAATTAAACTCACAAACCTTAATGTTTCCACCAAGAAAACAGAAACATGTTTCTTTTGGAGGTAAATTCTTCCCAATCAATAGTCTTTTTATGTAGTCTGGTTTAATTGTGACTATTAAAAATTGCTCTTGTAGGCTTACATTTATACTGATTTTAAAAAGTCATTGTAAAAAGGTCACAGACATTCCTACACAGATTTTTCTACCAATGAAAATATGATCAGGCAAATCAACAAAATAATAAATTCATGAAAGAACTTAAAACAAAAACACAATCTTCATGTGACTTACAAAATTAGAATTCTCCCTGAAATTAGGGAGTACTGCTCCTCAATTTTTACTACAAACTTGGCTTTTCCATAACTGAGACAATATATATATATATACCCAAAATATTTAACTAAAACATTTAAAATTACCTATATATCATTTTATATGTAACAGGTTTTAAAATCCTTTAAATTTTATCTAGGTAGATAATCACTTACATTATAGCTAAGTCATAAATGCCAAAAATTTGGAGGGAAAACAATAACAACAAACTTATTCCTGAAAAGTGAGAAAGAGAAAAGCCTCTACATACATAGATGTGACAGTCTTCTTTTTTAACAATTTTTACTACAGCATGGACTATTAATAACAGCCAGCAATCAAATGTATTTCACTTCTGAATAGTTACTGCTTCTGTTGTATTAATCTGATCTTTTTGTAAGGAAATCACAAGTGCAACATTTTTTAAAAATGAGATAAATAGGAATTTTTATTTTATTGTCAGCTTTATATTTGTCAAGAGCAAGGTTAGCCAGCTAAAATAACTATATTCCAATAATAACTGAAGTAATAACTTCTGATTGCATCTCTTCTTCCGAGTCTCCATTTCCCCCATGGATCTTTACCCAAATAATAAAAGTAAAACAGGGAAGTGGATTTGGCTCAACTGATAGAGCATCCGCCTACCATATGGGAGGTCCAGGGTTCAAACCCAGGGCCTCCTGACCCATGTGGTGAGCTGGGCCACACGCAGTGCTGATGTGCGCAAGGAGTGCCATGCCACGCAGGGGTGTCTCCCGGGTAGGGGAGCCCCACACGCAAGGAGCGTGCCCTGTAAGGAGAGCCGCCCAGGCAAAAAAAGCGCAGGCCTCCCAGGAGTAGTGCCGCACACACGGAGCTTACACAGCAAGGTGATGCAACAAAAAGAGACACAGATTCCTAGTGCCACTGATAAGAATACAAGCGGACACAGAGGAACAAACAGCCAACGGTCACAGAGAGCAAACAACTGGGGGGGAAGGGGAAGGAGAGAGAAATAAATAAAAAATAAATCTTAAAAAAAAAAAGTAAAACAATTGCAATTGAATTTACTATTATCAATGGCACTCTCATCACAGGGCTTACAGATCAAATAAGGTTCAGTGGCTGAGATTTAATTCCTGGCTCCTCTCCGCATATGCCAATCCCCTGGCCTGATCCCCACAGGGTTGCTGAGGAAGCGCTCCTCCTACAGTGGGACGGCAAGGCAATGGCACTGACGCAGAGCAGGGCCGCCTGCTGCAGCCAGGACAGGAGAAAGCCATGGCTCCTGGAGCCCCTCGGCCCAGTATTTCCTTTTGTATCTGGCCTTTTTTTTTGTATCTGGGCCAGGTTATAGATGAATTTTGGTCAGTAAAACCACTAGAACTGTCTGGCAGGTCAGATGATATGTAAAGTTGTGAGATTACATGTGCAGGGTGATTCCAAGGTGGTCGGTCTGAGCTTTGGAAAAGGAGAAAAGCAGGTCTGAGGAGAGAAGATGAGGCAGTTCTAAACATATTAAGGTTGTTATTTCCATGAGACCCCCAAGTGAATGTCTAATAGATAACCAGGTGTATGAGCTTGAGTTCAGGGTGGGGTCAGCTCTAAAAAGATCAGTTTGGGTATTATCAGCATAAGGAGGGTAACTGAAGCCATAAGACCAAGGGAGATGGAGATAGAAAGAACTTTGACAAACAAACAAATATTAAGGAAATTATGTGTTTTTTTCCAGTGACCTAAACATGATCAGTTTCCGAAATCCTTTAATATTCTTCAACTGTGACATCACCAACAACTTCATCAGTTGTGATTAACAGATATCCTGGGTATTTTCTGGATTATTCTCTACCCCGTTCTATGCCCAGAGGCTGGCCTGCAGGGACTCTGTCAATGGAATCCTTGTCCTCTCGTTCTGATTAGATTTACCACTGATAGGTTCCTGCAGCTCAGAGCTCAGGAACCCATTCCTGCTTCCCCTGCTTAGATGACATGGGTTGGCTGAGGATCCCAACCAACGGCCACAGCTCTGGTCAGGCAGCACTCCTGATAGCTAATTTATAAAGCTAATTTATAAAGTTCTCGCCCTGCTCCTCCCTCTCCCGGTGACCGAAGGGCCATAGCCATTCCCCAGGGTTGCTAGCCCCAGGGCACGGCACCATTCCCTATTGCTTTTCCTGAACCCTATCCCCATGCTGTAAATGCTCCTTTTAATAAATCACCTTCCTTCAGTTACTCATTTGAATGTGCTGTCTGTTTTCCGACTGACAAGGTAAGTCTTGGTAGTGGCAATATGCTACAGAGAAGGTAAGGTAAAAGAATGACAGTCATGAAGAAGTCTCCTAAGTACAACCCCAGAGTCAGAACCTAAGATTTAGCTGAGTCATGAAAGATAGCTGACTACTGGGTAGGTCGGATGGGAAGACAAAATCTGATTTTTTTTTAAACAACAGTACTCTGTTATAAGGAAATGTTTTCTTGTCTCTCTTTTGAGGTCACATTTCACTCTGTACCTCTTTGCAGCAAGTTTTATCCATCCACCATTTTTTTTTCTCTATGAACCTAAGAGGAGGCACTTGGGGTATCATTTTTCACCTCTTATAATGGACAAAGGGCTAAAAAAAAAGATAGTCTAAAGCAAGAAAGAATGAAGACTGAAGACTGTAAATTAGAAGTAGAGCTGAGGGCTGTATTAGGAAAACTCAGAACTTTGGAGGAAATGCAAAGTGCAAATCGGTTTACTAAAAGCAGTAAATACTACTTTTAAAAAGATGTAAGGAAGATTCTCAGGGAAAAAGAGAGTGAGACAGGGAGGCAGAAGATCAGGCTCCCGGAGAATCCCAGAGAGAGACAAAGGGTCCATTTCAAACCACCTATGCTAAACTGCGCCCTTTCAGTGAAGTACCTTCAGTTCCGAAAATCCCACTAAATTCAGAAACATGACTTCTTCCTAACTGTCAAGAGGACTATCTATATATCCCAAGTAAGACCACAGTGTCCCCTACTATTTGCTGAAAAAGATATTACCTTCTCCAAAAGTTTTAACTTAAAATTCAGAGACACAGATAGAAAAATAAAACACCAGCAACAAACTCAGGGACTTGCTATGGGATTAGCTCTTCCTCTTCAGCAACTCTTAAGATTAACGTTTTAACAATACAAAAGCTCCCTTGCAGCCTGCAGCAATGCTGGGTGGAGGGAGGAAACAGACAGGAACACAGGCCGAAGTTGAGTCACTCACAGGCAGGCTGACTTGCCTTTATTATAAAAGGAATCTTCTTTGAAAACAATAGATATTCAGCATCATTAAAAAGCATCAGGAATTTACTGAAAACCTTGCGGTAAATTCTATTACCACTCAATTTAAATACGAATTTATTTTTAAAGCATGGTGTATATCTTTACTGTACTGGTGAGCTTGCTCTAAAACAATTACCTGGAAACTACATTTATGACTGTGATATTTCATATGGCTTAATAAAAAAATCTAGGTGTCAGTGATTTTCTTTCTGGTCTTTCTTTCATGATTTGTGTTCCTCCAAAATTTAGTTGGCTATAATGAAAGAAAAACAAACAATAACAACAATAACAACAACAACAAAAACCAACAAAAAACGGCTTTCTATGCTGTCTGATCCCTTGGGAGATTAATGGATGGAACAAAAGACCTTACTTGCCTGTGTACACCATGACCTGAACAGTGGGGGTCATTTTTAACCTCTTTTAATCAGAAAAGCTATTTTGTTTTAAAGTTAAACAAATTAACCAGCTTGCCAAATGTATTTGTTGTTTATTAACAAACAATGGCAAAACATTTCTTCTCGGGACACTGAGCAACTGTGTATCTAAAAAGTGAGCCTCCAAGTTTTAAATAAAGAGGGATTGTTCTTTGAAAAAAGATAATAAGCATTTCTTTTGGAGCCAGGGAATGAAGTCATCACATCTCTTTTCTCCTATCAGAGAAGAGAAAGGAAATGCTATCTCCAGAGACCCAGAGAATGCTCCTTACTTTCTCCTGCAATAAGATGCTTTTTTTGTTTGTTTGTATTTTTTATTTAGTTTATACTATCTTTTTAACCCAAACTTCAACTTTAAATGACACCCAATTGGATTTGATAGAATATTTTTTAAAAACTTTTTATTTGGAAATACTTTCAAACTTGTAGGACAGTTATAAAAATAACACAAATCCTCTACAGAGAATCCCAACATACCCCTATTCTCCTCCTCAACGCCCAAAATACCCAACTTTAATATTTTGCCACATTTACCATATCATCCCAGCTATCTATCTGTCCTTCTATCCATCAATTTATTTTCTGAAAATGTGAGTAAAGGTTGTATACATCATGCTCCTTGAACCCTTAATACAGCCACATTATGTATCTAAGTACAGTTATCAAGTTCAAGAAATTTAACATTGATATAAAGCTTACGGTCTATAACCATTTTTTTCCATAAATTCTAAAATGAGCCTTCTCATTTCCCTTGATGGATCCTGACCAGCAATTGTATTGTTTTTTTATAATTAGCTGCTCTTTCTATTTTATTCTGGGAACATATATACAACATAAAGTTTCCCATCTCAACCACTCCCATCGCATTCAATGGGATTAATCACATTCACTATGTTACTGTACCCTCACTACCTTCCATTACTAAAACTTTCCCATTTCATCTCCCCAAACAGAAATTCTGCACCCACTTTGCACTGATACCACATTTCCCCCTTGCCTCCACCCCTGGCAACCTGTATAATACTCTGTGCCTACGAGATTGCATATTCTCTGGTGTTTTCTTTGTAGTTACCATGTGGCTTAAATTTAACATTCTAAATCTGTAACAATCTCATTTGATTTCATACTAACTTAATTTCAATGGTATACACAAATTATGTTCCTGTATCTCTCCATCCCCCTACCTTAATGAAGTTCTTGTCATAAATGATATGTTTATACACTACAATCCCCAAACCACTGATGTATCCTTACATTTTAGATCTGCCTTTTAGCTCCTGTAGGAAGTAAAAAGTGGTGCTACAAATCAAATATACAGTAGTACTGGCATTTTTATTTACCCATGTTATTACCCTTACTGGAGATCTTTGTTTCTTCTTGTGACTTTGATCTATTGTCTTCTGTCCTTTCCTTTCAAACTACAGAACTCTCTTTAACATCTCTTGTAGGGCTGGTCTAGTGGTGACAAAGTCCTTCAGCTCTTATTTATCTGGGAATGTCTTAATCTCGCCCTCATTTTTGAAAGACAGTTTTGCCAGATACAGACTTCTTGGCTGGCAGTTTTTTGCTTACAGCACTTTAGACATGTCATTCCATTGTTGTCTTGCCTCCATGGTTTCCAATAAGAAATTAGCACTTAAGTTTTTTGTGTTGTTTTTATCTTTTTTCTATTTTTATTTTTTTATTTTTATTTTTTTTAAGATTTATTTATTTCTCTCTCCTCTCCTACCTGTTATTTGCACTCACTGTCTGCTCTTTGTGTCTCCTCATCTTCTTTTTAGGAGGCACTGGGAACTGAACCTGGGACCTCCCATGTGGGAGGGAGGTGTCCAATTGCTTGAGCCACCTCCACTCCCTGCTTGTGTCTCTCACTGCATCATCTTGCGTCAGCTCGCTGTCCTGCTCCTCCTCTTTAGGAGGCACTGGGAACTGAACCCAGGACCTACCATGTGGTAGCCGGGCACCCAACTGCTTGAGCTACATCCACTTCCCAGCACTTAATCTTACAGAGGTTCTTTTCTTTTTTCAGTTTTTGGAGGCTCTTTTCTATGTGACATGTTGCTTCTCTCTTGTGGCTCTCAGAATTCTCTTTCTTTGGCATTTGATAGTTTGATTATAAAATGCCATGCTAAAGGTCTACTTATGTTTATCCTGTTTGGAAGTTCACTGAGTGTTTTGGATGTATATTCATATCTGTCATTAAATTTGGGAAGTTGCCAGCCATTCTTTCTTTCCTTTTTTTTTTTTTTTAAGATTTATTTGATTTCTCTCCCCTTCCCCTCCACTGTCTGCTCTCTGTGTCCATTTGCTGTGTGTTTTTGCATCATCTTGTTGTGTCAGCTCTCCGTGTGGGCGTGGGTGGTGCTGTTCTTAGGCAGGCTGCACTTTCTTTCGCTCTGAACGGCTCTCCTTATGGGTGCACTCCTTGCGCGTGGGGCTCCCCTATGCAGGGGATGCCCCTGAGTGGCAGGGCACTCCTTGCGCGCATCAGCACTGCGCACGGGCCAGCTCCACACGGGTCAAGGAGGCCCGGGGTTTGAACCGCGGACCTCCCATGTGGTAGACGGACGCCCTAGCCACTGGGCCAAGTCCGCTTCCCTGCTGTGTGTTCTTCTGTGTCCACTTGCATTCTTGTCAGGTGGCACTGGGAATCTGTGTCTCTTTTATGTTGCGTCATCTTGCGACGTCAGCTCTCCGTGTATGTGGCACCACTCCTAGGCGGGCTGTGCTTTTTTTGTGTGGAGTGGCTCTCCTTGCGGGGCGCACTCCTTGTGAATGGAGCACCCCTATGCGGGGGAAATCCCTGTGTGGCACAGCATTCCCTGCACAAGGCAGCACTGAGCATGGGCTAGCTCACCACATGGGCCTGGATGCCCTGGGTATAGAACCCTGGACTTCCGTATGGTAGGGAGACACTCTATCAGTTGAGCCACATCTACTTCCCTCATTATTTCTTTAAATAGTCTCTCTGGCCCTTCCTGTCTTTCTTCTTCTTCTGGGGCTCCCACAATGTATACATTGGTATGATTGATGGTGTCCCACAGGTTCCTCAGGCCCTGATCACTTTTTTTTCATTCTTTCTTCTTTCTGGTCCTTAGACTGGATTTCAACTGTCCTATCTTCAAGTTCACTGATTCTTTCCACTGCCAGCTCCAATCTGCTGTTGAACCTTCTAGGGAATTTTTAATTTTTCAGTGTGATCTTCAGCACTATTTGGTTCCTTTCATAATTTCCATCTTTCTTTAGAGATTCTCTTTGTGTTTATCTTTTGACTTCCTGATTTCCTTTAGTTCTTTGTCCTTATTTTCTTTTAGCTCTCTGAACATAACTTGGACCATTTTTAAAATGTCTTTGTCTTATATGTCACTGGTCTGGTCCTCCTTATTCATGGTTTCAGACACTTTCATTTTCTCCTTTGCCTGAGTCATTGCTTCCTATTTCCTTGCATGTTTTATAATCTTTTATTTAAATCTGAAGATTTGATATTTTATTTTATTATTTTTTAAAATATTTATTTATTATTATTATTTTTTAATTACATTAAAAAAAAATATGAGGTCCCATTCAACCCCACCGCCCCCGCCCCCCACTCCCCCCACAGCAACACTCTCTCCCATCATCGTGATACATCCATTGCACCTGGTAAGTTCATCTCTGAGATTTGATATTTTAATGTGTTATCACTAGAATTTAGAATCCAAGGCATCTCTTCCTTAAGTTTGTATACAGCTAGTGTTACAACAGAGCTTTCCTTTAATGCCAGGAACTTAAAAAAAGAAAAAAGAAAAAAAGAGAATACCTCTCCCAGTCTTTGCAGATGACCTACAATAATGTTCTCCTTCAGGGCTTATCCATACAACCAATCCAGAAAATAGCTCAAGGCCAAAGCATAGGGCCCTCCCTGTTCCTTTCTATGCCTGAGTCTTGTTTTAAGCATACAGGTGTGGTCCTAGGAATTCCCCTGTTTACACAGATACAAATGCCCACACTTCCCTAGGAAAGAGTTTCCTCATGGTCTTTTGGCTCTGCACAGTGCATCCTAGAAGCAGCAATTCCATGCCTGAGGCAGCACAACTTGACCGCTCTCCCATAGTGTCCTTCCATGAGTAGTTGCCTTCTACGTGCAGGACAATATCTAGGATGGGAGCCCCTCTGGCCACCACCAGACAGATAAGCATGCTCCCAGTACATGTGAGACACTGCTCCCTCCAGAACTGGGACCAGGAAACTGCGCTGGGAGCATGGGCTAGTGCCACACCAAGCTGGTGAGGGCTGGAGGAGCCCAGCCAGAAAGCTAGGAGAGACTTTTAAGTAGGCTTTTCTTGATCCAGCACTCCTCCTTACTGCAGCCCTTTAACTGTTTCCTGGTGCTTTGAGAAGGACATTTCTGCCAGTTCCTGTAAGTTGTTCAAAGCTTGGGGGGGCGGCGACAGAGCCCTGAAGCATCTCATTCTGCCATCTTTCTATAACCTGCATTTAGCTCCTCTTAAAACATAGTAATAGAATACAAAAATGCTTACGGTATCTGAGGTGACAGTTAAGCTTACTTATTTCCATTTCAACTTTTTAGTTGAATATTATTAGTATATAGAAATAAAGCAGCCTTCAAATTCTTTAGAGATATTTCCCAGTGACCAGGGATAGTTAAGGCAAAAATCACAGAGAAGTTAAAATATGAAAGCATTAACTTAAAGAAAATTATAATGACAAAGCTTCCGAGAGGATGTTACTATACTGCAAGAATTCCGATTTAGGTTGAATAGACAAATTGAGAATGTCTGTTAAGTATGCTATACAACATGGTACAACAGCTACTCATTTTAAACATATAGAGAGAGATAAATACCCAGTGCCTCCACCAAAAAATAAATATATATTTTTAAACCATTAATGATTAAAACTATATAAAAAAGCAAAATATGTCATTGAAATGAGAATAGCCACTTGAAAAAAAAAACAGAAGCCAAAAATTAAAGAAAAAAATGCTCAACTAAGAACAGTCTACCATCTGGGATTTTAAATAAAACTCAGATTCCAGAACAGAAACATGAAAACTTGAAAAGGGCAAAGTAAAAAAAAAAGAGCTTCCAGAAAACATGTTCTGTGACAAATATTGTCATGTCTTCAAAAACAAGTTATGAACAGTGTAGTTGGTTTGAACACTAGCAGCTTCTAAGTCTGACACTGAATTCCCAGAGTAGAATAGATATTTACATAGACTGGGTGGAAAAACAATAAATCACCTTCAGTTCTGCTCCAGGGAGCATTCCTTACCCTAGTTTAAATCCCAAACCATAAATACAGAAATATTAGTTAAAGGCGTGGCTTTCTGCTTTTATTAAGCCTGTTATCTCAAATTCATTTACAAGAAAACTACCTTCTCTAACGACCTGCTAAAGTTTCCTAAAATGCCTGCCTCCCAGCATCGTGGCCTGGGGCTCTGCTTTAGCCCAGCATAGATGGGCTGGGCTGGGGCTCGAGCGAGCGTGAGCCGAGCGAGCGTGAGCCGAGCGAGCGTGAGCCGGCCAGGCCTGAGCGTGCAGGAGGCCACGTGTCCTTCACTCCCACTCCTCTAGCCTCTCTGCCCTGTTGTTCTTCTGTTAGTCTCAGATGGGTGTTTGCTACCCAGTACTATCCACATCCATCAATTTACCTAGACTTCAGCGTCTTTTTCATCCTCTTCTTCAAAATAATCCTTTCTTTCACATTCCTTACAATTTTTAATTTCTCTGAAGAATTAACTCTTAGGATGAAAAGATCATCTTGAATGTTCTGTTTTTAGTTTTTATTGTAGTAACATATATACAATCCTAAATTTCCCATTTTTAACCACTATATAGTATAATTCAGTGCTATCAATTATATTCACAATATTGTACCATTATTACCAAATAATTATCAAAACTTTTCCATGACCCCAAATATCAATTAAGCAATCAGAATAGGCAGTAAAACCACAGTGTAATGCTGAAGGGGTAACAGGTCCCCTGATTAATTAACAGAATGCCACTATCACCTTTTCTTTTAAAACAAAGGCATAACAAAACAAAATGCACCTTCTAGAGATACCTAAACCAAGGGATATTAGCAGGTGTTGGGGAGGGACATGAAGCCAAACCAGAAAGATTTAAAAATCACTGATGGGCCGATGCGCAGTGATACAAAGTTACAATTCCTGACTGGGGGATTGGCCACTGTATTAGTGCAACCAAAACAAACCAAAGACAACTAAAAGGGTTTCTTTAAAAAAATTAAAAAAATAAAAAAAGAAGAGAGGGAAGGAGGGAGGAAGGAAGGAAGCAAGGAAGAAGGGATTCTTGCCTTTTGATTTATTTAAACAAAGACAATGGCTCCAGTACAGAAGAACTATGAAAACTAGCTGCTCCTTTTCTATATTGAGAAACCTAGAATTTGTCTTGGCTTTATGTCTTCCTACTACTCCTGGTTTTATAACAGAATATCAGCAGTTCAATCTCAGTAGGACTAAATAAATTAGAAATGGATTTGTAATTAGTTTGATTATGCACATAAACTCATTTTAGTTTTTGCTTTCCTTCATGCTTATTATCTATTTGCTGTAATCTCTTATAAAAATATTTTCTAAGCATATGGAAATCGGTCTATGACACAGAGCTGTCTTATAGGAATTAAGTCCTTTCATAAGGTCCATATATAGGGCTTATCCAATACCTAATTTAAAAAAGAATGTTATAGCTTTTAGGGTAGTATCAACTTGCAAACATTTCAGAAACCTTCAGAAAAGCATGTAAATGGTCAACTCTTACGTAACATGGGATCTGTAGACGTACTCTGAGGTTTGTAAAAATTTTAGTGAGTCACTGAAGGTAATGTATAATTGTTTCCTTAGAACTCTTTCAGATAACTATTGCCAAAAAAGCGAATCTGCTCCTGGCCAACACTTTGTGAGTAATAAACCATATTTTCCACCTGCGGAGAGAAGTTTTCTTGGAGGTTCCAGCAAATGCTAGCCAGAACCTCCTGGTTCCCCTTCTGGAGCTATAAAACTTAAAGAGAACTGTTGACTTTACAATAATTTCTACTCATTATTAGTAAGCCCAAATAGATCCTAGCCATTGTCATAGATCACAGTTTGGCTGAAAATTTATATTTCTAAATAAGAGACTGAAGACAAAGTAAAGGAATGCAACTGTGTACTTTGATAAATATATCCCCAAAAGACTGGCCACTAATTCCATTATCTCTAAAGAGAAGCTGAAAATTGCCAAAAATACTGTTGGGGAGCCATTATGTTAAAAAAAATTAAGAGCTCTTTCACCTTATGCTTCCAGGAGTGTTCAGATTTCCTAGTAAGAACCATTGCAATCTCAGATCAGAAAGGAAAGATTCTAAACTGCTATATTCTTGCAGATGGCAAGTCAAAGTTTTCTTTTAAAATAATTTGCTTTTTAAAAATCAACATATTTTATCAATATGAGCCAAGAGTGGGGAACGGATGTAGCTCAAGTCCTTGAGCACCTGCTTCCCATGTACAAGGCTATGAGTTCAATCTCCTCTACCTCCTAAAAAAAAAAGCCAACAGAAATATGAGTGTGTTTGTGTTCATGTTTTCATGTGGTCATAAGACATTATTGCAGTAGGTGGAGACCCACACAATAACCAAGAAAATACTAAATTCCCATCCTGGGAATTACATTTTTTAACAGAGTAGCAAAAATCTCTAGAGTACATAGGCAGTACCTAACAAAAGAAAATAGACCAATACACCATAATCCTTGTACTTATGAACCTTATTCTTGTGAAACTGAAACTTAGCCTAGTAACTATTGTTACCTAATAAGAGTTACCTCATACTGTATGACTGCATTACTATAAACCAAATATATTGTATAACCTATTGAATGATTAAAAAATTTTTTCTATGTATCAAGTACATTTAACTGAGAAATGTTTTTATTTAAAAAAAACAAGTCACCTCCTGAAAATCTCCTTGTTATTCAAATGTGACCTCTCTCTAAGCCAAATTCAGCAAATTAACTCACTACCTCTCCCCTACCCCTCAGTATGGGATATGACTCCTGGGGATGAGTCTCCCTGACACCAAGGGATTATTACCAAGTGCCAACCAGCAATGCCTTTGGAAAAAGACTTTGACCAAAAGGGGTAAAAATTAAATACAAAAGAGTTACATGCTTTGATATGTATCAATAAAATTTATTCGTTTGGGAAAAAAAAGGGAGAGTTTTTACAGCTAAGAGATTTCAAAGTGAGTTGGGAGGTCATTCCAGAGGTTAAGCTTATGCACATCTCAGGCAGAACTCATTCATTGCCGTAGTAAACAAAGCCTCAAACTGGGGTGCTCCCGAGGACTCTGGAGACATCTGGACACCGTAGGCAGGGCACACAACTCCACGAAATCAGCACCTTGGAATATGTGATAAACTATTTCCCCACTGTAATAGAGTTAGGCTCATTTATAATTTCCCTACACAAGATTTCTTCTACCCCTTTTATTTAAACCTATAAATTAGCACTATACCCATTAAATATATTTCCCAGAGACTTAAATCTTACACCCATCCCCCAAAGCAGAGTATCTACAACTGCAAGCAAAACCGTCCCTTCCATCTGCCCCATAAAGTTAGGCCCCTCTCAGCCTGAAGCAAGGTGGGCATCACCATTCCAACACCCTCAAGACTAGGAATGAACAACATAAGGGGGAACGCAATTATACACTAAA
This sequence comes from Dasypus novemcinctus, assembly GCF_030445035.2. Lineage (NCBI taxonomy): Eukaryota > Metazoa > Chordata > Mammalia > Cingulata > Dasypodidae > Dasypus > Dasypus novemcinctus. The sequence continues at coordinate 87,217,831 of NC_080680.1, read as the reverse complement.
GTAGAATTATGATTCTAGCAATGAAAGAACTTGTGACACTGGTATAAAGACAGTGGTTACCAGAACTTTTGAGGGGAGGGGGAAGAAAGAAAAGATGGAACATAGGTATATTTAGGGCCTTGGAATTAATCTGCATGATTTTGCAATGACGGATACAGACCATTATACATTTTGTCAAAACCTATAAAATTGTACAATCTATAAACAATAAGTGTAAACTATAGTCCATGGTTAGTAGCAATGCTTCAATATTTGTTCATCAATTGTAACAGATGTACCATACTCGTGTAAGATGCTATTAATAGGGGAAAATGTGAGAGGGGAAGGGAGCTGGGTATATGGGAATCCTCTATATTTTTGATGTAACTTTTCTGTACTCTAAAACTTCTTTAAAAAGTTTTTTTAAAAAAGCAAAAAACAAAAAAAGAACCAACAGATTTGTGTGTCAGTACAAACACGGGTTATTAATAATATGTGAGTGAACTGCACTCTGAGGTAAGAATATAGTTTATGTGGAAACTGCTGCATAAAAAAATCATTTTTTCTGTTAACTACATGAACATTACTACCTTATTTTACAATTGGAGATATGAAGATATAAAGCTCAATAGCCAGTTCTTTATCATGAAATGCCTCAAAGTCAAGGGGAATGTCAATCTCTCCATCTATCTACTTTTTTCTACTTTTTTCAAATCCACACAAAAAAGGAAGGAAACCACATCTAATTGCCTAATAGGCTATTTTTCACTATGCCACTACTTCTCAGAGGTTCATCTACTTAAAAATAGCAAAATCTAGCTGAAAACCACTTTTCTACAAGTGTTCTTGACTGATTTGGAAATATGTTCTACATGCTGTAATGAGAGCCAGTAGTATCCTGATAATTCTAAATAGTCCTGTTAGGTAGTCAGGAATCTGCTCCTGTATCAAATGGCCTAACATGTATTATACTGATGGTTAAGAACTTTATAGTTATGCAAGACAGTATTTCTATTCAACAATGAGAAATAGTAGTTAGATATACACTTTAAGCAGCAGCTTGTTTTCACTATCGTCCACCATGTCAACCTATTTAGAGGGGTCATTTTAAATTCACTGAACAATTACTGTTATGATGTGTAGTCACAGGAGGCTTGAACACACTCCTACTTTCTGTAATTACACCTTGCTCGAGAAGCTCTAGGGTAGAAATGAAATATGAAATGTGGTCTTGAAAAACAGAATAACCATAATAAGAGCTACCAAGTACTCAGTGCCCAACTCAGTAAACCCAAGCACAGAGCAAGGTGGTTTGTATTTGTACTTCTCGCAATCTCCCTAAAACTCTGTAAGGCAGTTATGGTTAGGCTCAGTTTACAGACTCAGTTTAGAGACTTAGAACGAGGAGCTTGGAGTTCACTTAACCCATTTATGACTGATTACACAGTAGCTGGGGGTGCCTGGGCCCTGAGCAGGTTTTACTGACTAGAAAACCTGTACCCTTTACTTTCTTCATCCAACAGCCTAGCTGGAGTTACAGCTCTGTGGACACAATGCTGACTTTGGTGCTCTTCTTTTTTATTTTTTTTTTAAGATTTGTTTTTATTTATTTATTTCCACCCCCTTCGTTGTTTTGTGCTGTCTGCTCTCTGTGTGCTCATCTTCTCTTTAGGAGGCACAAGGAACCGAAGCTGAGACCTCCCATGTGGGAGAAAGGCGCTCAATCACTTGAGCCACCTCAGCTCCCTGCCGTTGTATCTCTCATTGTCTTTCTTCGTGTCTCCTTGTTGCATCAGCTCACCACGCCTGCCCGTCACACCTGCTCACTGTCTTTCTTGTCTTCTCCAGGTCCTGGGAACCGAATCTGGGCCCTCCCATGTGGTAGGCGGGAGTTCAATCACTTGAGCCACATCCGCTTCCCTCCCCGTCTTCTAAGAAAGACCTGAAGCAGGCCTGAGTTCCAGCTCTGCTGTGCCACTTTTGCTGATAATTAACTTCACCAGTAAATGGACATGATAGTGTTCTACAGTTGTGTTAAGAGTCAGTCTTACAAAAATTAGAGTGTTTAAGAAAAGTCAGGGTAGCCAAATGGAAAAGCTCTAGAAGAAGTTATTTGGATAGTATGAGAGGATCTCAAGTAGTCTCTTTTCTAAAGCTAACTGCAGAGGAAGATGTTCACATTATTCATCCTTGAATGTAAATTAAAGAAAATAGGTCAATGGCACCGACGCCATACATGCAAACGTGCCCTGCCCTGAGAGGGGGCTGCAGAAGCTGAATCTGTGCTCCACCACTGGCTGACTCACTTCACCTCCCTGGGCTGCAGGCTCGGTACCATGTGTAAAATAAAGGGCCCTATGCCAAAGGACTGTGAGAACCAAATGTAAATGGCAATAGATGTTAGCTATCATAAGCTTTAAAAATGAACACTTTTGGATAAACAATTAAGTATCCAATATAGTCAGAATAATTTAAAAACATGTAGGTATAAACATACTACATAAAGTCATATTCTCTAGTAGTTAAATTAACTATTATTCAGAAAAAAGGAAAACATTTTCACCATGTATTCTTTTTTTAACTCTTCATTTATTTATTAATAATCTTAATAGATCACACAAAATGTTACATTAAAAAAAGGGGAAGCAGATGTGGTTAAACTGACAGAGCGTTCGTCTACCATATGGAGGGTCCAGGGTTAGATCCCCAGGGCCTCCTGACCTGTGTGGTAAAGCTGGCCCATGCGCAGTGCTGCTGCGAGCAAGGAGTACCGTGCCACACAGGGGGGCCCCCACGTAGGGGTGCCCCCCACACAAGGAGTGCACCCTGCAAGAAGAGCCGCCCTGCATGAAAAAAGTGCAGCCTGCCCAGGAGTGGTGCCACACACACGGAGAGCTGACGCAGCAAGGTGATGCAGCAAACAAGAGACAGGTTCCGAGTGCTGCCAGATAATGCAGGTGGAGGCAGAAGAACACACAGCGAATGGGCACAGAGAGCAGACAACGGGGGGGGGGGGGGGGGGGGGGGAGAGGGCAGCGGGGGTAGAAATAAATAAAATAAATCTTTTTTAAAAAACAAAACAGGGAAATGGACTTGGCCCAATGGATGGGGTGTCCACCTATCACATGGGAGGTCCATGGTTCAGGCCCTGGGCCTCCTTGACCCATGTGGGACTGGCCCATGTGCAATGCTGATGTGCGCGGGAGTGCCGTGCCACACAGGGGTGTCCCCCACGTAGCGGAGCCCCACGCACGGGGAGTGCGCCCCGTAAGGAGAGCCACCCAGCGCGAAAGAAAGTGCAGCCTGCCCAGGAGTGGCGCCACATGTGCGGAGAGCTGACACAGCAAGATGACACAACGGAGGGAAACACAGATTCCCGGTGCCGCTGATAAGGATAGAAGTGGTCAGAGAAGAACACACAGCAAGTGCACACAGAGAGCAGACAACTGGGGGGATAGGGGGAAAGGGAGAGAAATTAAAAACAAAAAGAAAAACAAAACAAAACATAAGAGGTTCCCATATACCCCACTCCCCACCCCCTACCCCATCATTTTTCATTGTATTTATTTGAAGATAACCATGTATTCTACTAAAACATCACAAAATACATTTGTTTACTGAAATCTTTCAAAAGATTTCACAATTTTCCACATTTTCACTTTAATTGCAAAATGCTTCAAGAGGTATTTGCAGCTCCTTCCAAGAGAGCTGCTGACAGAGCAGTGTACTCATAATTCCTCTTAAAAATAAAAGGAATGTTATGTAATATCATAGGACGTTATTTAATATGTATATGTACCACCTATAATTTACTCCATAAATTACTATAAATTTTATTAAAAAGGGAAAGAAATCAAAATACAGATATGAGTGACTGTGAAAAAAGACATGATTAACAGTAAGTAAAGGGGTGGTGGACTTGGCCCAGTGGTTAGGGCGTCCGTCTACCACATGGGAGGTCCGCGGTTCAAACCCCAGGCCTCCTTGACCCGTGTGGAGCTGGCCCATGCGCAGTGCTGATGCGAGCTGATGCGAGCAAGGAGTGCCGTGCCACGCAGGGGTGGCCCCCGCATAGGGGAACCCCACGCACAAGGAGTGCGCCTCGTAAGGAGAGCTGCCCAGCGCAGAAGAAAGTGCAGCCTGCCCAGGAATGGTGCTGTGCACACAGAGAGCTGACACAACAAGATGACGCAACAAAGAGAAACACAGATTCCCGTGCCGCTGACAACAGAAGCGGACAAAGAAGACGCAGCAAATAGACACAGAGAACAGACAACCGGGGTGAGGGGAGGGGAAGGGGAGAGGGGGAGAAATAAATAAATAAATAAAAATCTTTTTTTAAAAAAGTGAGTAAATAAAACAAAATGACCCAATCATAACACAGCAAATAAATAAAGAATCCTCAACTAGTAAAACCAAGTCTAAGTGAGAACTAAGCTGAATTTAAGAGTGCTTCTTTTGCTTCTTGATTATTTCTTTCACTCCACAAATATTTGAGAGGCTACTTTGTGCCACCCCAGGCACTATGCCAAGTGCTAGGGATACCAAGGTGGACAAGCAAAATCTCTGTCCTCATAGAGCTTAGAGTGAAAAACAAGGAAAGATACGAAATGATAGATACTATGGGGAAAAAGTAAAGCAGAAGAAGGTGGCAAGAATGAAAGAGGAAGTAAGGGAGGGACTTTTCAATTTTAAATAAAATGGACAGGAAACACATCAATGAGAGGGTGACATTTCTGAGAAAGAAGTCAGGGAGAGAGTTCTGCATATATCTGAGGAAAGCTTTCCAAAGAGAGAGAAGCCAGTGCAAAGCCAGGAAGCAGAGGTATATTGGGCATGGCTGAGGGCAGCAAGGAAGCTATCGTGTTTGGAGGAGAGGAAGTCAGATCGTAGCAGAAGGCCAGGGTATGGGAGCTTCACATCTCAGGATTCACTCCAGAAATATAATTTATATTTCCTTCTAAGGTAAATGCACAGATTTTTGTTCAGGGGGTTGCCTGGAATTCTAAACTATATGGACAGAGAAATTCAGTTAAGAGATACAAAGTATAAACCAAAGTAACAAACAAGAGGAAGGTATAAATCTTTGCAAGGCCAAGGGAAGTTCAGAAATAAGGGAAGTAGTCCAACAGTGTTCAGATTTATTTTACTCACTTTATGATGATATTAGGCATTGTACTTTATTCGGAACCTTTGTATTATGTTTCACTGCTTCCTTTTCACCATATAAAAGGTTTTCTATAGTGAATAGTATAGCAGGAGTTTTCATCTCACTTGGAGCTCTTGTACGTTTTCTTAACGTCAGCACTACTGACATTTTGGATCAAGTAATTCTTTGTTGTGGGTGAATGTCCTGTGCATTCTAGGATGTTTAACAACAACCCTGAACTCTATCCATTGCAGCTCCCTACTTGTGACAACCAAAAATGTCTCAGGACATTGCCATATTTAGCCAGGTGTGGGGGTGGGAAAAATTGCTCCCAGTTGAGAACCATTGCTTTAATATGAATAAAAATTCTTTGGTGGCGGACTTGGCCCAGTGGTTAGGGTGTTCGCCTACCATATGGGAGGTCTGCGGTTCAAACCTGGGTCCTCCTTGACCCGTGTGGAGCTGGCCCATGCACAGTGCTGATGCGTCCAAGGAGTGCCCTGCCATGCAGGGGTGTCCCCCACATAGGGGAGCCCCACACACAAGGAGTGCACCCCGTAAGGAGAGCTGCCCAGCGCAAAAGAAAGTGCAGCCTGCCCAGGAAAGGCGCCGCACACATGGAGAGCTGACACAACAAGATGACGCAACAAAACGAGACACAGATTCCTGTGCCGCTGACAACAACAGAAGCGGACAAAGAAGACGCAGCAAATAGGCACAGAGAACAGACAACTGGGGTGGGGAGGGAAGGGGAGAGAAATAAATAAATCTTTAAAAAAAATTCTTTATCTCAGCTTATTACAACAGTATTTTATTTCTTTTTATAGCCAATGGGTTGATCTTAAGGCACATATTTCTTCCTACTTTCTAAACAAACCCAAATCTATGTGCCACATATTTATAGTTCAGAAAGAACCAAAGCATAGGAGAAAAGAGGGAAAGTGAGCTGGGGAAAGTAGTCTGTGCCATTAATTTAGTTCTTTGTCTTTATATCGCTGACAAACATACAAATGGTCTCCATTTGGGGGCTAGGTATATGTTTATTCATTCTTCCTTTCATTCATTAATTCATTCAGACGTGCACACATTTATTTACCAATTTAAAAAAATTATCAAGGGAGTGGATGTAGTTCAAGTGGGCTCCTGCTTCCCATATATGAGGTCCAGGGTTCAATCCTCCAGTACCTCCTAAAACCAAAAACAAAGTAAACAAATGAAAAGAAAAACTTGGGGGAGCCAGTGTAGCTCAGTGGTTGAGGGCTATCTTCCCATGTACGAGGTCCTGGGTTCAATCCCCAGACCTGGTACCTTAAAAAATAAAATAAAATTGGTACACCTACTCCAGGCCAGGAATTGTATAGACACTGATGATACGGGTGAATGAGGGAGTAGTTTCTAAAGGTAACTGCGAAGTACCTGCCATCCCACATGCTCTTTTTCAATGCAACTTTACCAAATTCTCCATGCTCTTCAATCTAGGTGGGCTTTGACCAGTAGAGTAGGTTAGAGGAACACTGGGACAGTTCCAGGTTGCCCTTAGCTGGCTCAGCACCTTTGCCTCCTTTCTCTGGGAGCCCTGAGCCGCAAAATGAGAAGTCCAAGCTACTCTGGTGGAAAGGGCGTTTGAGGGTTCAGCAGTGTGAGAGAAGAGGCTGCTGGGACACCAGCCCAGAGATGCCCTAAGGTTATTCCAGCTCCAGCTGCTATCCTGACCACAATTCCTATAGCAAGAACCACCCAGCTGAGCCAGTCAACCTCAGAACCACAAGAGAAGAAACCATTGGTGTAAACACCTAAGGTTTGGGGTGACACAGCAATAATCAGAATAGTTTCTGACCAATTTTTTTCCTACTGACATACCCTGATTGAAATCCGTTTGTGGCCTTACATGAAGTTGTTTGAAATTCCTAGCCATTTAGGAGTAATTCCACTTATCCACTTTTACTGAGGACTTTTTTCTTTCAATTTCCTCTTCTGGAAGGATTTCTTTTTAAAAGGCCTCTTATTCCCAAATTCCTCCAGCTACCAACCCATTTCCCTGCTCCCCTTTGTAGAGGTCCTCGTCAGAGTATCTGACTTTCTCACTTTTCCTCTTCCCATCTCCCTTGAACCTATTCTGTCGGGCTTTCCCCCAGATTATTCCATCAAACTGCTCTCAAAGAAGTCAGCAGTGGCCTCCGTGGGCCCACACCAACGGCCTACCTCAGGGGCTCTCAACCCCACACTCTCTGCATTTTCCTCTTAGTCTTGGTCTCTGAGGCTCGCTTTCCTCACCTCTATTTTTTAATTAAAGATTTATTTTATTTATTGATTGCTCCCCATCCCCCTTGTTGTTAGTACTTGCTGTGTCTGTTCGTCTTGTTTCCTTTTTTTAATAAAGATTTATTTATTTCTCTCCCTCCCCACCCCCCCCCCAGTTGTCTGCTCTCTGTGTCCATTCACTGTGTGTTCTTCTGTGACCGCTTCTATCCTTACCAGTGGCACTGGGAATCTGTGTTTCTTTTTGTTGCGTCATCTTGTTGTGTCAGCTCTCTGTGTGTGTGGCGCCATTCCTGGGCAGGCGGCACTTTCTTTCGTGCTGGCACCAGGAATCTGTGTTACTTTTAGCTTTGTCATCTTGCTGTGTCAGCTCTCTGTGTGTGCAGGGCCATTCTTGGGCTAGCTGCACTTTTTTTCACGCTGGGCGGCTCTCCTTACAGGGCGCACTCCTTGCGCGTGGGGCTCCCCTACATGGGGGACACCCCTGCGTGGCACGGCACTCCTTGCGCATCAGCACTGCACATGGGCCAGCTCCACACAGGTCAAGGAGGCCCGGGGTTTGAACAGCGGGCCTCCCATGTGGTAGGTGGATGCCTTATCCATTGGGCCAAGTCCATTTCCCTTCCTTGTTTCTTTTTGGGAAGCACCAGGAGCTGAACCTGGGACCTCCGATGTGGGAGAGAGGTGCCTAATTGCTTGAGCCACCTCCACTCCCTGCTTTGTTGTGTCTCTCACTGTTTCTCCTCCCTGTGTCTCTTGTGTCAACTTACTGTGACTGCCCTTCCCGTCAGTCGCTGTCTTCTTTAGGAGGCACCGAGAGCCTCTTCTCCCCACTTTGTTGTATCTTTCTTCTTGTGTCTCTTACTGTGTCAGCTCACCGTGCCTGCCTGTCATGCCTGCCTGATGTCTTCTTTAGGAGGCACCGGGATCCAAACTAGCAACCTCCCATGTGGTAGGTGGGAGCCCAGTTGCCTGAGTCACATCCGTTTCCCTCATCACCTCTTTTAAGTCCTTTTTCAAATGTCTCCTCAGCGAGGTTTTCCTTGGCCACTCTATCCAAACCACATGTCCTATCCCAGCACTTCCATGCTCTTCTCAGCTTTACCTTTCCCCATGCTCTTCTCAGCTTGAAATACTGCGTAATTTCCTTATTTAGTTCACTGGTGTTTCCACTATCATCACCACACCATCACATCCAGCCTATAAACCATACAAGGGCAGGGACTTTCATCTGTCTTGTTCATTGCGGTCTCCCTACTGCTGGGAGCAGTACTTGGCACATAATAGGTACCGAGTAAGTATGAGTTGAATTAATGAATGTCGGAATCAATGGACTGAGAGTGACACGATTATAGGAACAACTTGACTCTGGTCAGTACCAGCCTACACGGCCCTACGTGGTCTGGCTACTGCTGGTCTCCTCATCCTCCCTTCTAAACTCCCCAACACCCTCTGCCTCAGGCCTTTGCACTGCTCCTCCCTCTGTCGAACACTTGTCACAGCAACTCCTACTTTTAGTCTTGGCTAAAATGTTAACCCCTGAGAAACCTTTCCCTGATTCCCCCGCATGTCAGAGACTCCTACTGTACACTCCCACAGCACCCTCCCCCTACTGTGCAGCAATTATCATAATTATAACTACATTTAATATAGTTATTTAATGTCCCCTCCATTTCAGCAGGATCCATGTCTATCTAATGGACTTAGCTATCTCCACTCATATATCAACTTGGCACTTTATTACTAATAACAAATTATTACACCTTACAAGCAATCAAAGTACAGTGATACAGACCATAGCTTAAAGATAAATCCCTTAAGGCAAAACTTTAACTTTATTTTGAGAGCATGTTTGGCTTTTTTGTTAACAATAAAAACTATGAGAAGACTGTATTGGTGGCAAGAGGGACAATAAGATTCCTCTTCATCAGATGGCAATGAATGAGCCAAGGAATGAAATAGAGTAACTGAGGTCATCTTTGTATTTGCTTTTTGAAAAATTCCTTATAAGCACTTATTTTAATTATTTAGTCTACACAACATATACTGTATTATATTGCTGAGTCTTTTTATGTCTGATATCCTCAAATATATTTAAATTCCTCAAAGGGATTCAAATTCTGGGATCCACAGATGAGTTTCAGCATGTCTGAGGGACCTTGGAAATTGTACGCAATTGTATACCCAGGAACACTCCCTAGGAAGAGGCTCCACAGCTTTTCTATGCTCCTCAGAGGCAGGGGATGTTAACCGTTTTTCTTCCACATACCCCTTTGCCAGTCACGTGAAAACCACAGACCCCTTACTAAGGCCACACTGTACTGCGTATTATTTAATAAATATATCACACCCGCACCAACACGTCTCCACAAAAATAATGTTTTTTTTGAATTTCGACTCAAGCTCACAGACCCATGGTTAGGAAGCCCTGCTCAAAGGGATCAATTTAAGACCCACTGTCTTATATTTTTCTATTTAATCTAAAATCTCCTAGAGAGAACCCCACTGTGTTTGGTCCACCCTTTAAGAAGAAAACATAAATTTCTGTTACCGATTTCCTCTCCTGTTTCAGTTCTTGGACGTAGCGTGCTAACTCCACAGTGATCTGTGAGGTCATGTTCTCAGAGATTACTTCATGCTGCCCAGCGTAATCATTCATCTCGTTCAGGGTGGAAAGGAAAGCTTTACATGACGTGTACCTATGGAATGGAAAACACACCACTCCTTTTCAACAAGGCCACATCCACTCTAATTGCTTTACTGTGAGAAATAGTAATTAAAATCAAATTAATCTGCACAGACTTCCCACAGGATCCTGGCAATTCATTACACATAGTAGTCTCATCAAAATGGGTCAGAATTAACTACAGTTGAAGCACTTTTCATTTCATGACATTGAATTGCTCCACAGAATGCAAGACTTGGTTTTAATACTTAGTTCAAATACAATCCAAAATATGTACGCACATTATATTTACTAATATAATGGATATTTATATCTATTAGAGACAAATATTTTTGAGCTGTGCATGTTAACATGTCCATGTTAAGATGGCTGGTAATTACACACCAAATCAAGACTCTAGAATGCATGATCCACACCTATGTATTTTCTAAAATTTCCTAGTTACATTAATTGAAACAATTTGGAATAGGCTAGTGAGTCAGATAAGAAATGAGTATGTTTTTATTGTTCTCTTTTTCAATTAAACTGACACAAATATGAGTGGGGAATGCAACTTAATCTGATAAGTATATAATTCTCCTTCCCTATGGGAGGATTACATATGACCATGTAAGTATCAATGATGAACATACTTGTATTCTTCTTCCTCCTTCGAGTTCTTTTTAGGTTGGTATTTCTTCGAAAGATTCCTAAAACAAAAATGCAGACATATCATCTTATCTAAATAGATCATTGAACCCGTGGAACAAACAGTCTTTGATGAATTTCCCTCCCATCGCTTCCTCCAGAAGATGATGAAGATGAAGCAGCAGCCGTAGCTGAGGACAGTGATCCTCAGGCTAAAGAGGACCCTCTGTGGGCTCCAAGATCTTACCTGGAAAAGGTTGTGGCAATGTATGATGATACAAAAGACACAGAAGATGAGCTCTCCTCTCAGGAAGGAGCCAGTATGTGTGCAATCAAGAATGACAATGAAAAAAAAAAAAAAGAATGGCAATGGTTGGTATGAGAAGTGATGAGTGGAGTAGCTGGGCTCTTTCCTGGGAATTGTGCTGAGTCTATCAAGCATTATTCAGAGTAAAGCTCAGCAGGGCTGTGCTTCCCTCGCAGGAACAGTCAGCCAGGTCTTCCCTGGCTGTCTGAGGCCCTGGGGATCCCCGCCCCATAAAATGAATGAAGGATACAAATGATTAACAACTATATACTTTGTTTTGGTTTACCCCCAGCATTAAAACAAAAACAAACCAAAAAGCAAGCTGAGTATGAGCAAATGGATCTTTCTAACATCGTATGTACTACACTGAGCTGTCTGGCTTAAAATAAGTGACCATTTCTGAGAATATAAAAAATAAAACCTACATAGCTAAAATAAATCAGATTGATTGATTCAGAGACAGACAGAAAGACAGGTAGATAGATAGATAACTGAGAAACTAGGATAAACGTTTATAAGCTGTTTAGCCACAAAATGTCTACAACTGAAATCCATTTATTTCCTTCTTCCTTTCAACAAGAGTGATGAAGAGCCTGTCATTAAAGACTTGCATAGCTTTGAATCTTTTGCCAACCTAACTTTATTTAATTGGAGAACAGATGCCATGTGTAAAGAAGCAATGGTTTTCATTTGTAGCACTGAGCTTAGTGAAGTTTTCATAATAGGCCACCATTCTCTCGTGGTCACCCTCAGTCTGGCATCACTGTTCCAAATCCCAGGCTGTAGGCTGCTCCCCCAAAGAGTTAATGGCAACAACCTGTGAAGAAGTCTTCTTAAAGGAAATAGGGACAATGTTTTTGGGGTGTCCATGACAAGACACTGCAGGAAAATTTAACCTGTCCATCAGGTTTGCACAGAACATACTCGGACTAGCCAAAGCCACCCCAGTCTGTCTTCATAATCCTTTCTCCAGGTCAAGAATCCAAATACTTTGTCTCTAACTGGCATGCTTAAATTTACACAAAAACTAAGAAGTAATCATAAAAAAGAATACTCATTAACTGTGGTGCTTCTGGGTGATTTCTCTTGGGTCTTTGCTTCAGGCTACTGCAGGTGGAGAACTGGCCATTGGATGCTGACTAGTGATCCCTAGTAGGCATCTTCATCTGCCAGCACCTCAGTAGTCATTTCCTTATTCGTTCCATGTTGCTACTCCTCTTTATAGTAGCTGCCTTTGTTATTTCACATTTTACTTTTACTTCTTCCATTTCTCAAAAATCTACAAATTTTCCCAGAAACATATATATGATAATAAATTTACAATTTTAGTCATAGAATATTTCATATATGAAGTGAAATGTGATCTCCTCTCCAACAAATGTTACTAGATGACATGGGAGGCAGTAGACTTAGTAAAAAAGGCATTGCTCTGGGAATCAAGAGACCATGTGCCGGAAGTGGACTTGGCCCAATGGATAGGGCATCCTCCTACCACATGGGAGGTCCACGGTTCAAACCCCGGGCCTCCTCCACCCGTGTGGGGCTGGCCCGTGCTCAGTGCTGATGTGCATAAGGAGTACCCTGCCATGCAGGAGTATCCCCTGCATAGGGGAGCCCCACGTGCAAGGAGTGCGCCCTGTAAGGAAAGCTGCCTAGTGCAAAAAAAAGTGCAGCCTGCCTAGGAATGGCGCCGCACACACCGAGAGCTGACACAGCAAGATGACGCAACAAAACAGATTCCCGGTGCCGCTGATAAGGATAGAAGCTGTCACAGAAGAACAATACAGTGAATGGACAGAGAGAGCAGACAACTGGGGAGGGGGCAAAGGGGAGAGAAATAAAAAGTAAATCTTAAAAAAAAAAAAAAGACCATGTGCCTGGACACCATGAGCTTGAACAAATCAATGAACATGACCGGGCTTCCATTTCCTCATCCTCACGTTGGCGGGAGTTGGGCAAAATTACCTCCATTATCCCTTCTAGTTTGAAATTCCATGAGAATGTATATCCAATATATCAATGGTTGTAGTTATTTTTAAAAATGAAGACATGACAAATGAATATACAAAAATTTAAAAATTATAATTAGACTAACTAATGAAAGAAGAAGATATTTGCTTAAAGGTTGCTGTCATGTGAGTATACAGTTCAAAAACATATAAACTGGCATGTTTTTTCTACTGGTATTGTGGATACATAGTAAAGTTTATCTAGTAAATCTAGATCCAAAAATATGAAAAGGAAAAAAAAAACCCACACAATATTTCCTTAAAGGATGTGTCTTAGAGGAAAATAATACAAAAGGGAGGAAATTTTATTTTGAAAGCACAGCACAGTCCTGTGAGCCGGTTCATTATAACAATTCCTTAAACGTAAATTGAGTAAAAACACCACCATCAGGAATGAAAGGGGAGCAGATGGAAAGCAGATGTCTATATAATCAGTGGATTCTTTCCCAAATATGTTTAGAGTAGCATATATGGGGGATTAGAGTATGGGAAAAGCCAAGTGGCTACATATGAAATATTTTTAGCGTATGGCTGTAAATATTAACCATTTCTTCAGTTAACTGTAACTTATTAATTGAAAATAGTACTTTCAAGTTCGTTCGTACTATTTATATAAAAAATTGTGTAAAAACTTATTTTAAAGGTTCATTTAAATCCATATTTTCTTTAGCTGCTAGTTCTTAGAAGTAAAAAAAATAAAATAAAATTTTACATTTAATGGAAGAATACATAGCTTGAATTAAACCAGACAAATCTAGGATATATAGTCCCTTTTATCAATCAAATCCTAAACAGGATTAGAGACCTGTTGTGGGTGATATTCTGTAAAGACCTTCAAATTCTGATGAATGAGTATCACTTTGATGATGTTAGCATGTATGGCATACGTAATACTTAAAAGCACTAATGAATAATTCACTGTCTAAATACTAGCAGAAAACTAAAAGTTTAAGAGGTCTACAAGTGAATTTCAGGTCTAAGGATATTTCTCTCATTGACCACTACAAAAAAAAATAAACATCAACTTTCCATTTCCATTCTCTGGAGACAGGTTTTCTCACTCTACTGGTATTAGGTTATTTAAAAAACAAGCAAGCAAATAGCCCCCTCCTCCCCACACACAAATCTTTAAATTTAGGGGGTTTTTCTGAGAAATTTTAAGTGTTTTGCATGTTTACCTTGCTCTTCAGATAGACTGATTAAAAGGTAGAAAAAAAGATACATCTTTTAATAAGAAGGCTGGATTTAGACCTGGTTGTTCTTAAGAACCCAGGGAGGATTTTTACAGTGAGATTCTTGGGCCCCATTCCAGACTTTCTGAAACAGAAGGCCCAGGGTTGTGCCAAGCAGACTTTTTTTTTCAATCTTTCTTTTATTTTTTCAAACGCTCACTACAATATTGCCACATAAAGATGGATGGCAGCATAAAATTGATTCAGAGAACTGTGCTTTCCCAAAATAAAAAGGTGAAAAACAGAAGCCAGAAAATTTCTTTTTTCAGGAAAAGTTTAACAGCAGAAAACAAACAAATGAAGAAAGAAGTAGGACTTTAGGACCTAAACCAGGATTTCTAAAGTTCCCAAGCTGAATGCCTGGGGGGATCCCTCCAAATCTAGGGATTCCACAGGAATGAGATATACCTTTGACCCAGCGGAGAAACGCTAATAACCAAGTTTCAGCAGAGAGGACAGAGCCCAGAGTCTCAAACAAAGACGTGTATAAAACCCTCACCCCCACCCCATAACCGCCTGTCCTCAGCTTTCAGCAAAATGGGCAAAATATACACGACCCAGCCTCAAATGAAGTTCAGAGAAGAAAGGAGGCATGGTGAGGACATCCACCTACACTCCATCAGAGCAATTAGGGACACGTGTGCTGCTTATGTTAATAATAAAAGCAAGCCAGGCGTCAGCCTAAGAACTTTTCACACTTTTCCTCATTCAGTCCCCACAACAACCCTAAGAGGTAGGGGAAAAAGCACACAGAATAATTGACCCTGTATCACATAGCTGTAAGTGTTAGAACCAGGGTGCCATCCCAGATACTTACACTCTAGGGCCTGAACTCTTAACCACTTCACTGAAGTGCCCATATTAAAATAGGGACGGTGAGGGGAGCCCTGTAGCTCAGTGGTTGAGCACCAGCTTCTCATATACAAAGTGAAAAGAAATGATAACTACAGAAGAAAAGAAAGAAAATGACAGAGAAAACTTAAGTCTGAAAGAAAACATCCAAGGAAAGGAAGTAAAACCAAATTCCTCCAGAATATTTTACACTATATATAAACTTAATAAAAAACATGAAGCCAATAAAGCAAGAATACCAAGACTATAGGATAAAACAGAATAAGATGAAAAGGGAGACTGCAAAGCTAAAGAAATGAACTAAAGATTAAAATAGGGGAAACGGATTTGGCCCAGTGGTTAGGGCGTCTGTCTACCACATGGGAGGTCCGCGGTTCAAGCCCCGGGCCTCCTTGACCCGTGTGGAGCTGGCCCACGCGCAGTGCTGATGCGCACAAGGAGTGCCCTGCCACGCAGGGGTGTCCCCCGCGTAGGGGAGCCCCACGCGCAAGGAGTGCACCCCATAAAGAGAGCTGCCCAGCACGAAAGAAAGTTCAGCCTGCCCAGGAATGGCACCACCCACACTTCCCGAGCCGCTGACGACAACAGAAGCGGACAAAGAAACAAGACGCAGCAAAAAGACACAGAGAACAGACAACCGGGGGAGGGGGGGAATTAAATAAAATAAATAAATCTTAAAAAAAAAAAAAAGATTAAAATATACCATTAAATTAGACTGCATGTCAAATTATCATGAGAGTAAATTTTTGAGGTAATCATCCTGTGCAAAACAACTAATGTAATAAAAAAGTGACATAAAGAACAAATGATGTAACTAATAACTAGTACCTCTGAAGTAACTAAAACAATAAATAGAATAGGAAAAGATATTGATATAATTGAAGAAAGTTTCCCTGAAATAAATGAAGACTTGAATCTGCATATGAAAGGACAGACCATATTCTAGGAAAAAATTGATAATGATCAACATGAAGGCACAGCTGGATTAAGTTGTTAAAATGCTAAATTGAACAAAAAATTCTTCACTTATTTAGTCACCTAAGAAGAAAAAAATTCTGGCTGGCCTCAGATTCTCCATATAAATAGTCTATGACAAAAAACAACTCAATAACAGCTAAAAGTTTGGAAAGAAGAAAGTATGACCAGAGAACAACCAAAGAAAGATGCTGTTCAAATATAATAGCATTCTCAAATAAGGAAGAATTTAAGGAAGATACTACGAGGTCTTATTAGGAAAAAATAAAAATCTGTCCTTGATACCAAGAAACAAGTAGAGAAACTGCTAGAAGTAACGGTCTTCAGCACTTATTTATATTTAGATAATTAAACCGATTTAACTGTGGGTCTCATGTTACAGAACAATATAAGTCAATTAGAATAGGAAGCAGAACATGTAAATATTATTTTACTTATCTTTCATAGCAGTAAGCCAATTCATCCTGTTTAAAACTGCAACATGGAGTTAAACAAACAAAAAAACCCACTAATGGTATCCTACAATTTTCATTATGTTTTTGAAAAATCTTACAGGAATTTTTAGAAAATAATATCTCTTATAACAAAGAAATATTTAAAGTTTAGCACATCTTGCAGTTTTGATTTAAAGTCCTTTTTTGCTATTAAAGTCAAGTAAATTTAAGTTTAATGCATTTTAATGAAAATAGCATGCACGATATATTTTAACAATGACTTCTGCCTTGTTAACCTTTATACATGATGAACTCCAATAGAAAAATAGACTAGAACATGAACAGTTCATAAAAAAGTAAGTTACCAATGGCTCAAATGCTCAACCTCATTCATACTAAAGGAAATGCAAATTAACACACAGATTTACCTATTTTTACATATCAAATTGGCAAAGATTGAGAATTTGAAAACACGAAGCACTGGTGGGAGTTGGGCAAGCAGGCACGTCCACACACTGCTGGCGGGAGTAGCAATTGGTGCAATGTCCATGTCTATGGAGGGCAGTATCTACTGGAACCAGAAGTGCTACTTCCAGGAATTTAGTCTCTAGATATGCTTACCCATGTGTATTATTCAAGGTTATTTATTACAACTTTGTTCATAGTTGCAAACAATTGGAAACAATCTAAATTGTCCATTAATTTAATGTGATACTGTGAAGTTGTAAAAATGAAAATGGTATTGTATTGTGCGGGGCAAGCAAGCTCCAGGAAACAGAAAAGCCAAACTAGTATGTATACTGTACTGCTGGAGAGGTGAGGAAGAAAACACACACTAATCTGCCTGTATATGCAAAAAACCTCTCTGGAAGGATACACAAGAGACTGATAACATTAGTTGTCCTCTGGAAGGGAAACAAGCAGACAGGGATAGAAGGAGGGAGACTTTTCACTGTAAACCATTTCTCACCTTTGGAAATTTTAATCATATGCTAATTATCTAATATAAAGAACTTAGATCTTTTCTTTCTTTTTCCTTTTTTTAGGAGGTACCAGGGATTGAACCTGGGACCTCATACATGGGAAGCAGGCGCTCAAACACTGAGCTTCACCGGCTTCCCGGATCTTTTTTTTTTTTTCTTTTAAAGAAATAGCTGTTAATAGCCTGATGACTTGAATGGGGGCAGAGTGAGAGAAAGAGGGGAGCCAAAGATGATGAAGGGTTTTCCACCTAAGCAAAGAAGGATGCAGCTGAGCAGGGGTAGGCTGGGTTGTGGCAATTCAAATTTTGAGTGGGGGACATTAGCAGTTCCGTTTCAGACATGTTACATTTCAGCTATTTTTAGATATTCAGGCGGAGATTTTGAGTAAGCTATTTCTGGAGTTCAGGAGAAAGGTCTGACTTGGAAATACCTACCTGTGAGTCACTGATATGCAGATCCTACTTAAAGCCATGAGACAGATGAGATTACCAAGAAACTATAGATTGAGAAGAGAAAGTGACTGAGAACTGAGCATATGGGGCAAATCAACATTAAGAGGCAAGGCATGAGGAGGAACCAGCAAAGGAGACTGAGGAGCTTGAAATGAGAACTGTGATAGTTCAGAAGCCAGGTAAAGAAAATATTTCAAGGTGGAAAGATGACAGGCACACCTTGTTTTATTGCACTTTGCTTTACTGCACTTCACAGATACTGCATTTTTCACTAATTGAAAGTTTGTGATAACCTTGCATCTAACTTGTCTATCAGCACCATTTTTCCAGCAGCATGTCTCCTTCATGTCTCTTGTTACATTTTAATTAAAGTATGTACACTGTTTTTGTAGACATAATGCTCTTGCATACTTAACAGACCACAGTATAGTGTAAACATAACTTTTAGATGTACTGGGAAACCAAAAAAAGAAAAAAAGCATATGACTCGCTTTATTGAGCGATTCACTTTATTATGGTGGTGTAGAAAAGAACCTACACTATCTCCAAGGTATGCCTGTATCAGAGATGCAGATGGGTCAAGTATGATGAGGACGAAGGCAAGCTGTTGGGCTGAACAACATGAAGGTCATCAGTGACCTTTAAAAGAGCAGATCTGGTGGAGCCGTGCAAGTGAGTGGGGTGAGTTTAAGATGAGAGGATATGGCCTTGACAAAAGCAGTTCTGCTGGAGAGGCACAGGTGAGCAGGGTGAGTGTGAAATAAAGAGAGAAGAGGAATTGGAGGCAGCAAGTAAGGACTCTTTTAAGAAGTTTTGCTGCAAAGGGAAGCAAAGAAATGATGGGAGCTGGTGGGGAAAGTGGCTCAAGGGAAGTTTTTGTTTTTGTGTTTTGTGTTAAATGATAGGAGAAGTAACAGCATGTTTGTGCGTTTATGGGAATAATCCAATGGAGAGTGAAGAATTGATGATGTAGGAGAGAGATGGAAGAACTCATGGAGCAAAGTTCTTCAGTAGGTGAGAGAGGGGGAGAAGAGGACAGAGGGTGTGGGTACAGATGCTGGCAGGGAAGCAGAGTGGTGTGTGAGAATGAGGACATTTTCTTTTGATTGCTTCAGTTTCTTCAGTGAAGTACAAAGCAAGGTCTTCAGCAAAGGATGAGGACAGGAAGAAAGGTGTTGAGGTTTGACGACAGAGAAGCCATGTAGTCATTTAGCAGAGTGGGAAAGGGAATCAACGAAGGATACACAGTATGATAGTATGGTTACTTTGCAGCATTAATGGCCCAGCTGAGGTGTATAAAAGATTCGTAAACTTGAACAAATGAAGGCATGATTACTCATAACTTTTTTGATCAACGTCTCCCAACAAATATAAATGTACATACTTCTCAGGAATATAATGAAAGAAATGTTAAACATTTAAATCTCAGGAAAAGTATTTCCCAAGAAATTATCATCCTATTGGTAAATACTGGCACTATATTGCAAGTTATAAAACAAGATTTGCAAGAGGGTAAAAATGGTCAATGGAGACATATTAAATTTTATTCTATACTAGAATTTAGACTCTTTTTCTAATAACCTCCCATTTTGTTACCTAAATCATTTCTTTAACATGGGTGATGAGAAAGAACAAGAAGCCAAGTGCATTCCAGGGGAAGAACTAAGAAAACATCTTCCCTTCAAAACACAAAACTAATGCAGAAGCTTGTCAATTACTAACTTGATGAGATCTAATAACAAACCTCAAGAAAAACTAAGTAATGGATCAGTAAAGAGTAGTTATACTAATAGAAAAGGAAGGAAGTCAAAAACAACAAAAATAAATCTGTAATGTGAAACCAATAAAAATATTTTATATGATTTTGACTAAAGTTATTATGCAACCTGTTTCCATATGAAAGACAACATTTTATATACTAACAGTGTGATATTTAAATAATCAACATGAAGCCTAAAAGTACTAATAAAGCTGATATGCACACAGGGCACTAGAAATTGATCTTAATTCAAGTTATAAAAATTATTTTGTTGAAAAATATTTTTTATCTTTTATTTACTCAATGGAAAGAAAACATGTCATCCAAAAAACATTTCATATGTACTGCTTAGGTGCTTTAAAAACACACACACATAAGAACCTATATTCTTTCAATGATTCATTATGCATCCTTTGGGCAGACACTCTTTGAATTACAATTTGCACAAACCAATTCAACTATTTATGAAGAAATAATTTAAAAATTTGTGTGCCACCACTTCAAACTCAAGCTTAGTTCTTCCACCAATGTTTAAATATTTTATATAAAAACATAACTTTTTTGGAAAAACTTAATCATTAAAGATTTAAGAGGTCCAAAATGCTTTTAAAATGCTGCTTCATCCTATGGGGATGTGAATTAGTACAAGCACTTTGGAAACTGTTTGATCTTATCTATTAAATCTAAACATACATAAACCTATGACACAGCAATTCCACTCCTAGGTATAGAATTAGAAATTTGCACAGAGATTTATCAAAGTCTTAAACAAAAATGCATAGAGAATCCTATTCATTATATCCCCAAACTAGATATAATTCTATCTTTTATAGAAATGGTAAACTGGTATATACCTACACCAAAATGGTAAACAGCAGTGAAAATAAACTTTTACCACATATAACATAGATGAGTCTCTCACAAACATAATATAGAACAAAATGATTACATTCACATAAAATTTAAAAATAGGCAAGAAGAGTCTATGCTGTTAGAAGCCAGGAGAGTACCCTGGGGACAATAGTGAGCTGAAGGGGCCAGGGGACGGGGGACCCCAAGGTTGATAATTTTCTGTTTCTTGATCTGAGTGCTGGTTACATAGGTATGTTCATACACTTATGATTTGGGTACTTCTCTATATATGTTATATTTCAAAAAAACAAGTTGCTCCAAAATTAAGGAAATAGACTTCAAAAACATAAACCTAAAAACAATTGTTTCTATTCAAGTAATATTATATTTACATAAAAGGAAAAAAGAAAGACTTAAAGGATTATACATTTATACTATAAAAAAGAATATAAATTATCATTACAGACATTTTGTAGTTAAGATACAAATAATCTTTCTCAATATACCAACTTACCTGAGCTGCTTTGCATAGTTGAGTTCAATCTCTGTCCTTTCCTTGACAAATTTGATGTATTTCTCAAGAATATCAATTCCCCACTGTGTGTGTTTTTCTAAGTTGTCAAATTGATCCTGTTTAAAAAAAGAGAGAAAGTTTATAGCCTTTCTCTCTTATTAAAGGTAATTTCATAAACAATTCTTTCAATAACATATTGCTACAGAGAAAGTAGTACTAACAGTTTCCATGATTGTACTTGGGTGCTTTTTTGTTGATCCGTCTTAAATCAACATTACCAAATTTGGTTTGAAAACTGCCTGGTGTACTAAATTCTGACCCATTAGTTCATGTTCCATATTCCTATTAGAAACACACTTTTTTGGGTTGGTTTTCATTGTGGTTGTTCTCATAATTAATGTCATAGTGCAAAAGAAATGTCTTTCCTAGATACCAAAATCTGATGGATGAAACATACACACAGTAACTCAGTCACACTATCACACCTCACACCTTAACCTGTTATCTCTGGGTAATGATTTAAAGCAACTGATTGAAATTTGGGACAAGGAAGTAGGAGGAAGTTACAAAAATTCCACTTTCTTCAAACAAAATAAGTCACATGGACTTTTTCTTCATTCAAACATATATTGAGCCTACACGGCATGCCAGGGACGATGCTTGGAGATGGGGAACCAAAATGAACAGAGATTCATGGAGTGCCTTGAGATTCCCTTGTCTGAAAAATGACAGAAGGTAGCTATTCCAACCACAATGAATGCAATGGCAGGGAGGGGCCCAGGGGACAGGTGGATTTGTCCTGCTGGAGCACAAGGTGGGGATGCAAGCGACCAGGTACCCCTCGAGGTCCAGATCACCCAAGGCCTTGAATCAAAAGCTTAACTCTCCAGTAGGCACAAGAACGCCACTAAAATACTAGAAAGGGAAGAGGCAGAACCAGAGATATGTTTAGAATCACCAGGAGATAGAAGTCAAGAGATTGTTCCAATAGTCCAGATGAGAGAAAATGGGAGGCAGAAGAGAAGAATTCCACAGGCAGTTAGGAGACAGAACGCGCTGGTCTTGGTGACTGACTGGACGTGACGTAAGGGAGGAGAACTCTAGGGTGACTCCCAGGCTCTGTCTCCTGTGACGAGACCGATGGTCCAAACGAGGAGAAGCAGCAGTGTGGAGTGAAAACTAAATGGTATGCTGATGCTATGAATGAGGGACTGACATGTCCAGAAGAGAGCTGGAAACATAGATCTATTCAGAGCTCAAGGAGGGAGGGCAGTGAGCAGGTGGAGCTGAAGCTGCAGTCAAGGATTGGAATGACAAAGTTTACTGCAATTCTGCACAGAATTAGTAAAGAGGGCCTGGCCTGAGGAAGAAGAACCCAGAGAGAGAGAGAAAGTGAAGAAGAGAGCTTTAGCACAGTATCACAGGCAAGAGAATTTTCAGTGAGGGAAGGATGGAAAAAGAAAGTTTGTTGCCTCCTGAGAGGCAACAGTAAAAGAGGAGCCCAAAGGCCAGGCTTCTAGCCCCAGCTCAGGGACTTCATGGAGACAAGAAGCTGAGTATCTTAGATTTTCAGTCATTTGCCTATAAAATGCAGATATAATCCCTGCCCATCCCACAAATTAGTCATGGGGATCATTTAAAATGGGGAAGGGGAAACGGACTTTGGCCCAGTGGTTAGGGCGTCCGTCTACCACATGGGAGGTCCGCGGTTCAAGCCCCGGGCTTCCTTGACCCGTGTGGAGCTGGCCATGCGCAGTGCTGATGCGCGCAAGGAGTGCCGTGCCACGCAAGGGTGTCCCCCGCGTGGGGTAGCCCCACGCGCAAGGAGTGTGCCCGTGAGGAAAGCCGCCCAGCGTGAAAAGAAAGAGCAGCCTGCCCAGGAATGGCGCCGCCCACACTTCCCATGCCGCTGACGACAACAGAAGCGGACAAAGAAACAAGACGCAGCAAATAGACACCAAGAACAGACAACCAGGGGAGGGGGGAAATTAAATAAATAAATAAATCTTTTTAAAAAATAAATAAATAAATAAATAAATAAAATGGGGAAGTGCCAAATTAAATATAAAAATACAAAGTTGAAAGTAACTCCGATACAAGCAGGTCTAACAGTGAACATGCGAAGCCATCCCTCGGCTTGGTGTTTTTTTGTTGTTGTTGTTGTTAATCCAGCATCTTTCCATTTTAAGTCTGTCATTGTGTTTTGACTATTTTCCATTCACAGCAGTGCACATTGTAAAATGAGAAAATTTTCCATATACTCAAACTTGGGTGGGGCGGGCAGGTGGTAGAGTCAAAAACTTTATTTCTCAAACTTGAGAAATCTTCTTCCTCAACCTTCCCTGCACCCAGGTCCACAGAGAAACATGAATTTAAGAAGTTAAGGTCTCATTTTATGAAAATATTTTTCTAATTGAAAATAATCATTGTAAAATGTCTGTCTATATAACTAATAATTTTAAATATTATAAAAATAAAGGACAAAACTGTAAAGTTATCATTGATTCCTGGTCTTCAATGAATACATTCTACAAATTGCTAGATTCTACTTTAAGTATCAGGAAGGTAGTTTACCGTATCTATAAAGGCAAGGGTTGTCAAGCACTTTAATAGTGTAAACACCGCCAGAGGTCTCTTTCAACAACTTGAGAGAACAAACACACAAACAATTCAAGTGATGATTACAAAGCATTTTCAGTTATTTAGAACAAGACTGCTCTAAAGTGCTCTGCTAATTGGTAACCCTTTGTTGCTCTAATTTCATAACTTTCGTATTTATTTAAAAACTCCTTTCCATACCCCTCCCTATATTTGAGACCCCTCTCTCTCTGTAATTTCCCATATCACCAAAGCCTTGGTTATTTTCAGCAGTTATAGATGCTTCCTTGTTAATACCTATAACTTGGAAACACTGTTAGATGTTCTGCTAACAATTTACCTACATATTTTCCTCTGTTAGTTTGCAATTTCCCATAAAACCAAAGCCTAGGTTATTCCAAGGTGCTTCCTTGGAAATACCTAAAACTTGGAAATACTGTTAGATGTTCTGCTCACAAGTTACCTACATATTTTTCTCTATTAGTTTGCAAATTCTTATTAGTCCTGATGTATACAATATAAAGCAACAGCTTTTGGTACAAAAAACCTTAAAAAAATCGACATTTGAATTGAGTTTACCTTAAAAAATGCTGGCCCCAAACCAACAGTATGTTTTCAATAAAGTTATCTGTATTCACGAACATTCTGCAAGCTATAATAAAGCACTTACTGAAACAACCAAGTTTAATAAGATAGAAGATCTTAATAATAAAACTTCTACTCGGCAACAAATAAATTAGTGCTTAACTGTAAGTCTAGCGTAATTCTTTCTATGCTATATTAAAACATTTCTGATACCACACTCTACTATCACATGAATCATTGCAGCATGGACTTTTCTGACAGCAGCTGAAAGAAAATTCAAAACAGATGAAAAACTAATCAACCCACTTACATTCTTGACTAAAATGTGGAAAACTTAATGGGAAAAAAACCTTCAAATCTTAAAAAGACTCATTTTGTGAGCCAATATTATAAATGTTCCTTTAAAAAAAATAGCCTTTGCTACTTTGGTGATGATGTTATTATCAAAAATGCATTCCTTCTTGCTAGATGCCACATAATAGTAGTTCTCAAGACCCTTTTGCCCTCTTAAAAATTACTGAGAACTCCAAGGAGCTTTTGTTTATGGGGGTTATATCTATCCATTTATCAGAAATTAAAATGATCAATTCATTTTAAAAAGACAATAATAAACCCATTACAGGGCAATGTAGATTCCACTTTTTAAAAAAAAATTATTTCCAAAACTAAAAAAAAAAAGTGAGAAAATGGCATTGTTTTACAAATGTAAATCTCTTCCAAATCTCTTTAATGTCTGAGTAGAAAACAGCTAGATTCTCATAGCTGCTTCTGCAGTCGGTTTGTTACTGTTACTTTGGTAGAAGTATATGAAAAGAATATGGCTTCACACAGATACATAGTTAGAAAAGGAAAGGTATTTATTTATTTATTTTAAAGATTTATTTTTTATTTATTTCTCTTCCCTTTCCCCCACCCCAGTTGTCTGCTCTCTGTGTCCATTTGCTGGGTGTTCTTCCGTGACCGCTTCTATCCTTACCAGCAGCACCAGGAATCTGTGTTTCTTTTTTTTTTTCTTCTCAGCAGTATTCTTTATTATGGTTACTAAAATCTCCAAATACCTTTCAAGCACTATCACACATTTTAAAGTATTTTTATCTTGAGATTAAAAGCCTCAGGTTGCATCCACTTTGGTAAATTAATAACACGATGTGTTTCTTTTGTTGCGTCATCTTGTTGTGTCAGCTCTCCATGAGTGTGGCACCATTCCTGGGCAGGCTGCACTTTCTTTTGCACTGGGCGGCTCTCCTTACGGGGCGCACGCCTTGCGTGTGGGGCTCCTCTACGCGGGGGACACCCCTGCGTGGCACGGCACTCCTTGCGCAGATCAGCACTGCGCGTGGGCCAGCTCCACATTGGTCAAGCAGGCCCAGGGTTAGAACTGGTGACGTCCCATGTGGTAGGCAGACACCCTATCCATTGGGCCAAGTCCACTTCCTGTGCAAGGGGTATTTAAATAACCTTTTTAGATAATTGTGGATATTCTTCACTGATAACCACACCAGAAGTCACCAGATAGTAGTTTTTTTAAAGGTTAGCTGCAGCATGAAATCTGAAAGCATGCCAATGAACTTTTCATACTCAGTGACATGAAAATCCACCGGGTTATTGTAATCTGAATGGATATTTTATTCCTGCATGACTGTGTAACATCATTCACTGGTCATGAAATTATTATTTCATTGATTTATGCACATCTTCCAAATATTGACATACTTCATTATAAAACATCAACAGAATCACATTTGTTTATATCACTATTGATCTTATCAGAAATCTTTTTAAATATTTGGAAGCTGCCAACTCATGGTAGTGATTACAAACTTTTCAAAAGTCTAGTTTTCAGGAAGTGGATTTGGTTCAATGGATAGAGCGTCCACCTACCACATGGGAGGTCCAGGGTTCAAACCCAGGGCCTCCTGACCCGTGTGATGACCTGGTCCACGCTCAGTGCTGATGCGCGCAAGGAGTACCGTGCCACACAGGGGTGTCCCCTGCGTAGGGGAGCACCACACACAAGGAGTGCGCCCCATAAGGAGAGTTGCCCAGCACAAAAAACGGACAGCCTGCCCAGGTGTGGTGCTGCAACACGGAGAGCTGACTCAGCAAGATGACGCAACAAAAAGAGACACAGATTTCCACTGCCACCTACAAGAATACAAGTGGACACAGAAGAACACTACGCAAATGGACACAGAGAGCAGACAACTGGGGGCGGGGGGGAAGAGGAGAGAAATAAATAAAAAATAAATCTTTTTAAAAAAATTCTAGTTTTCATTCTAAAGTTAGAATTTTACCATTGGCAACAAATATTCAAAGTTGTTTCTTATTTCCTAAGTGAAAGACTCACTTCATTCATTTTTGAAAAATATCTAGAAAATACCCAAGTCTGTTTGTCACTCATTCTTTGAAGTAAAAAAGTGTTCCATGAAAAAAGCAGCTAGTTCAGCTCACAACTCAATCACACAAGCATTTTGATATGCATTAAAGTGCCTTACGGATACCTCCCATTTTATTACACATAATAGTAAAAAGATGTTTATTCAAGAGTCAAAATTTAATATTTATTATTTCATGTTTAATAAATATTAAATAATATTAAATAATTTTTACTGTTTCATGAATAACATTTTAAAATGAAACTGAATTTTTCTAAACAGCTAGTGAGTGGTAGTGAAGACTACAAAAACTACTAGTACAGTTTGGAGCCACTGCTGATTCATGCTAATGCTCTGGCATTTTTACCTGTCATTGCTTTTGTACCATCAGTACAAACGTCAATACAGTGAAAATATATCTTAGTATCATTATGAAGATAGTTTTGACTTTGCAGACCCTCTGGACGGGTGTCATGGACCTCCAAGAGTCCAGGGACCAGAGTTTGAGAACCACTACCATATGACAGAAAACTGTTTATTTCCAAAGATTAAGGAAGTCAGGGGAAGTGGACTTGGCCCAGTGGTTAGGGCGTCCGTCTACCACATGGGAGGTCCACAGTTCAAACCCCGGGCCTCCTTGACCCGTGTGGAGCTGGCCCACGTGCAGTGCTGATGCGTGCAAGGAGTGCTGTGCCACGCAGGGGTGTCCACCGTGTAGGGGAGCCCCACGCGCAAGGAGTGTGCCCCGTAAGGAGAGCTGCCCAGCGTGAAAGAAAGTGCAGCCTGCCCAAGAATAGTGCCACACACATGAAGAGCTGACACAAGATGACGTAGCAAAAAGAAACAGATTTCCATGCCGCTGACAAAGAAGACAAAGAAGCAGACAAAGCAGACAAAGAAGAACACCCAGCAAATAGACGCAGAGAACAGACAACTGGGGGGGGGAGGGGAAGGGGGGAAGGGAAGGGGGGAGGGGAAGGGGGAGGGGAAGGGGGAGGGGAAGGGGGAGGGGAACGGGAGGGGGAGGGGAAGGGGGAGGGGGAGAGAAATAAATAAAATAAATAATAAAATCTTAAAAAAAAAAGGAAGTCAGGTAATCTTCAACTTAATGGAAAATAATGTTTAATTTATAAGTGTATACTACATACAATCAACTATTAACTCTAAAATTGTCAAAGGGACTCAAATAGATGTTCCAAGTAGCAGGTTACAAACTAACAAGTCCTTTTAAGAACCTCCCTTGCTCCTTGACCTCATACTCCTTGAATTCAGACGAACTAAAGGTTCATGCCAAGAGCTTTCAACTATGACAAGCTAAGCAAGTTGAAAAGACAAGTAAGGAAAATGCAATTGTATTAATATACAATTGTGTTGTTGCACTTTACAACTACATTCAGGTTTGGCTTTATGTACTACATTGTGATTAAGCTTTCAGAGGTCCTTTAGAATCATAAAGTACAATAAAAACAAATTTTACTCACTGTGGATAAAAATGAATGAGCCATAACCTCTTCAACTCAAGGCACTTACAGCCTCGGAGGAGGCAGTGTGTATATATATATTTAGACTGCAATATAAATGATTCTCTAGTAGAGATAAATATATATTTCTATGAGATCCCGGAGGCCTTACAAACTAACTTTGTGTGGGACAGGGTTTTATATTTTCTTAAAACAAAACAAAAATGGACAATGTTACAAGAGTAAGAGATTCTTACTTGTAAATAGGCTTACCTACTGAAAACAGGTCCTTGCTGTACAGACTTTGGGTGAACAGGTTAGCTCTTTAGGCCATCCAAATGATTTAAATATTGTTTTGAATGTCATGTAAAGATTTCTTGGTTAAGACCTCACTTTTTAAATTGCCTTAATTATAAATAGTCATCTTGGAAAAATAAAATAAAAAATAAAATAAAATAAAATAAAATTTTGCCTTAACAAACCTACAATGTAAACCCATTATTCAGTGATAAGAATGGTCTCTAATAGTAATAAGAAGAACAGTCAGTAAATAAAGATTATTCTTGGTTATTCAAGAAGTCTTCTGAAGTCTGATTTTTTTTTTCAAATTATACAAAAGAGCTGACACAGGAAGACACTCAAAAAAACCATTTCCTGTGATATGAGCAGCACCCAAGTCATCCACAAGAAGTTTTCCTTCAAAGGATAGGTAGATCAATTTTTAATACTATGCTTCCTGCAATTGAAAAGTCAACATGATTCAATTTAGCAAGGAACTAAGCCATGTACCTCTGTGCACATGGCTCAAGACTCAAGCAAGGGGATCCTGAGGCCCGTGCCCCCCACGAACAAAGTCCTCCCACTGTGGCAAGCTGTTTGCTCCGAGAAAGGAATGAATGACTCCCTCCGTTTTACTGGGGCCATTTCCATCTGTGCTATCGTGGCTATTTTAGCACACTCTAATTTTTGATAAATGCACTTTTCTAAGGACTTGGCCACTTTGTGAAACAGACATTAAATGGCTCTATTTAAAAAGAACCCCTTGACATATTACTGGTATCAGCTTCCTCTTTTTTTTTTTCCCAAGGGAAAAGTGACAGAGGCATAGATCTATCAAAAAAGTAACTGTACGAAACCTCCATTTTAAATGTTTTAAAAAATCAATTTGGTTCTGAACATTAAAGTAGTTGTATACACAAGAACAAAAACATTTTATAAAATTTTATAAATGAAAATATTTCATCACGAACACCATCTGAAATTATACTTCTCAAGATTTTAAGAAAGACTTCAATTAATTTCCATGAACAAATTAAATTTTTCTCATACATTTTAACAGTAGGAGCAATATTCAAATATAATTTTTAACATAAAAGGTTCAAACCCTGATGTGATAAAATAGCATTACCCAAAATGATTTCATTGTTTACCTACATAAAGAAGAGATAAAAGCAGAATTAGAGGATTTGTTACAATGAGCATAAATACTTATGTTTTGACAATATAGCTGCAGATTCTGTGGAAACTAGTTCTGTGAACTAAGGTGGTATGCTCCCTGGATTGAAATGTCTAGTAAAGCAGGAACCTATGATGTAGTCTGCAAAATATGGGCTACAACATCACAGTGCTGTGGTTGGAAAGTCAAATTAATACAACAAGTTTTAATTAGAAAGGGAAAGCACAGAAAACGAAAAGTTTACAGAATTTAAACTCTTTTACAAATGTACTTCTACCAAAAAAAAAAAAAAGTTCTTCTACCACTTGCCATAGAAACAGGTACAAACTTATGCTTATTTGCTATAACTAGTCTGTTTCTATTCTGAAAATAAAAGTACAAGAAATTATTACATGTTCATGGCTCTTTCCAGAAACTGCATTCTAAACACAGGAGCTGTAAGAACGAAAACAAACACAAAATTAAAGTACGTGTATGGGTTAAAAAAGTTAGCTGAAGCTTAAGAGGTAAGAGCATATGCATGAAGTAGTGAGGTAAAGAAGGTGGAAAAACACACTGATTATGAAAAGCTGCCCTTGTACATCTTTGTAACAATAATCATATTGTGTTAATGGGCAATAAGGAGGCTATGTTGAATATGCAATAAACTGGAAGGGCACAGAAAGTAGGAGACTCTGGGCTCATGAATGCGGGGATGTCTAAGCCAAATGTAATGAAATTATACGTTGCATCCTAAAATGAAAAGGGAGGGGGTGGATATTTTTGTAGAAACAGCACAGAATTTTGATTCTCCTAGAGTATAAGCAAATGAGATTTGAAGGTGATATTGGTATAGAATACATTTCTTTAAGAGGCAGCAATAACGTTCTGGCCTATTTCGATATTCTTTGAACACCTTAGTCATTTTCCCTCTCTATTCCTTTGGATAAAAAAAAAAAACAAAAAAAAAACCAAACATCTATAACTGCCCCCAAACAAACTGAGTGAAAAACAGTGTAAAGAATAAGATTCTCAAGGAAAAAAATATTTAAAGAGTGCTTCCCTTTTTTTCAGTTAAAAAGAGTTACTTTTCCTAATGATATTTTTAAAAGTACTCCTGTAGATAAGCATTGTCAAATCTTAAATAGAAGAGTTTAAGTATTAAGGATGATGAAGCTATATAAAGTAGGTTCAGAAAGATAGTTCTAACTTGTAATTGTGGTGGGCTAAATCAACTGTAAAGAAAGACAAAAACCAGTCAGAGAGAGCAAACCTTACTTTTTATAATTAAAAAACATTCCATGTCTCACTGTGACAGAATGCAGCTTAGTCAAGCCATGACTGAACGATACACATCTATGACACAAACGTTCAGTACCATGGGAGTCTGGCTTCAACCTGGAAATAGAATCTACTCATTCATTTCCTGGTTTCTGATTTCTACACATCAACTTGGACAATGAAGCCTATCTAAATAGGAATTAGTCTCTTTCCTGAGCCTGCTTCAGTCAGCTTCCCCTCCTCCAACTATCCTGGATTCTTTTAAGTCCTGGAGAACTGTGACTCTCAAACATCCCACTCCACTCTCCACATGTAATTCTCAACCTGAGGACACAAGCTCAAGACGAGTCTGCGGCAGGAAGAAAAGAAAGATGAAGAAACCACACTCTAAATACCAGGAAGAGCTTCGACGGCAATCCAAAGATTAAAGAAGAGCAAAGTATACCAGTTATATTTTTAAATAAGAAACTCAGATTTTAAAAGTCCTGACATTTCTAAACTCAGTTAGAGAGAAGGAGGATGACAGGGGGATGTAATCAAGGAGGTACCCTAAGGAGCTTCTGGTGTAATGTATAATTTTGGAGGGTAGCCACGTACATGGGTGTTGATTTTACTACCATTTTTCTACATATCAGTCTGTATGTATATTTTCAGACTTTCTTTTGAATCATGCCATAATATTTAATTGCTAGTTTACAATTGAATTGATGGAAAAATCTTCCGTACAAGAGAGATTTAAAATCACTTGAACCTCTGCCAACTGGAGATCAGAAATGAAGATGAAATATTTACGAAATAAAACCTTAAGTCAATGGAGAATCTGTCACATAAAGTACTGAACAATTACTTTTTCCCTGGTTGATACACTTTCTATCTTATAAAAAAATATGAAAAGTTTTCAGAAAATGGATATCATTTAATACCCACGTATGAACTGATTACTGATTGTAAAAAAAGACTTTACCCTTGGAAAAAATCTATTTTTTTTTAATCTAGGACTATTATTGTCTAAAAGCTAAAAATGTTTTTCATATACTGCCACAGGAATATAATAATTTCCCTCAAATAAAATGTTCATAAAGGTTAAGAAAACACAAAATATTGCATTAAGTAACATGCTATTTCTTTTCTATGCCAAAAACACATTTATTCAACAAATAATTATTGAACATTCTCTATCCTTACGGAGCTTACAAACTCAAAGGTCTTTAATTGTACAAAGCTAAAAAGAAATCTCAACAGGAGCGGATGTGGCTCAAGCAGTTGAGCACCCACCTCCCACATGGGAGGTTCCACATTCAGTTCCCAGTTCCCGGTGCCTCCTGAAAAAAAAATGAAAACAGATAACAAGCAAAACAAGCTGGAGGGCAACCTGGGTGAAGCCAATGTGGCTCAATGGTTGAGCGCAGGCTTCCTACATAAGAGGTCCCAGGTTCAAACCCCAGGCCCCGGTACCTTAAAAAAAACAAAAACAAAAAAAACCCAACCAAATTAACAAAAAACTCAGAGTAATTAAAATTAGTTTAGGGAAGCGGACTTGGCCCATTGGATAGGGCATCAGCCTACCACATGGGAGGTCCGTGGTTCAAACCCCGGGCCTCCTTGACCCGTGTGCTGCTGGCCCATGCGCAATGCTGATGCGGGCAAGGAGTGCCCTGCCATGCAGGGGTGACCCCGTGTAGGGAGCCACACATGCAAGGTGTGCGCCCCGTAAGGAGAGCTGCCCAGTGCCAAAGAAAGTGCAGCCTGCCCAGGAATGGCACCGCTCAAACAGAGAGCTGACACAGCAAGATGACAACGAGAAAAAGAGACACAGATTTCTGGTGCCACTGATAGGGATAGAAGCAGTCACAGAAGAACACACAGTGAATGGACACAGAGAGCAGACAACTGGGAGGGGGGGGAGGGAGAGAATTAAATAAAAAATAAATCTTTAAAAAAAAAATTAGTTTAGATTCCCCTGAGAATTACTGGGCCTCCACATATGAACTTTTTAAAACCCCTTGACAATGATTAGCTGGAGTGGCAGTGGAAATATTTAACAACATTCAGCATGGTCTTCCTGTCCAATTAAAACAGAGGTCACAGGCTCCACAGAATGGAGGAATAAAATATGGATTAGAGTGGACTTGCTGATATTCTACTATAAAAATATTGTGACTAGTAATAGAAAAAACTGTAGCACTGAGGTAGAAAAAGTGGCCACAGTAGTGGCTGAGGGCAGGGAGAAGGAAGAAAAGATGTGATGTGGGGGCATTTTTGGGACTTTCAGTTGTCCTAAATGATATGGCAGGGTCAGATGCTGGACATTATATATCCTGCCATAACACACTGAATGTACTGGGGGAGAGTGTGAACTACAGGGTAAACTATTACCTATGTCGTGCAGCAGTGCTCCAAAATATGTTCACCGAGTGCAATGTGTGCCACAATGATGGGGAAGGTTGTTGGTGTGGAAGGAGTGGGGTGGAGAGGTGGGGGGTATACGGGAACCTCTTACGTTTTTTAATGTAACATTTTTTGAGATGTATATATCTTCAAAGAATACAATTTACAAAAATGATGGGGGTGGGGGGGTGGGGAGTGGGTTATATGCGAATCTCTTGTTTTTAAATGTAACGTTCTTTGTGCTCTATTAACTTTAATTTTAAAAAGTGTTAATAAATAAATAAATAATAAATAAATAAATAAATAAATAAATAAATAAATAAAGAGGCCAGCTACGCAGAAGTATCCTGGCTGCCTATTGCCCAAGTCTTTTCCAGAAAAGGTAAACAAATTACACACCTACCAACAACACAAAAAGGGTCTCTATCTTGCTAAGCCTGAACCGCAATTGAATATTAGCATTTGTAACAAACAAACAAACAAAAAATCCTTTTCTCCAATGTGGAAAACAGGCTGGCAGTTCCTCAAAAAGTTAAACATAGCATTACATATGACCCAGCAAATCCACTTCTATGTATATATCCAAAAGAATTGAAAACAGGAGCATAGATATTTGTGCACCAATGTTCATAGCAGTATTATTCACAACAGGAAAAAGATGGAAACAAAAGAAGAGTCCATCAGCAGATGAATGAATAAACAAAATGTAGTATATACAGATACTGGAATATTATGTATCCATGAAAAGGAATGAAGTTTCTCATGCATGCTACAACATGGATGAACCTTGAAAATATCATGCTAAGTGAATTAAGCCAGACACAAATGGAAAACATTAGATACAGAAAGTAGATTAGTGGCCACCAGAAGCTGAGAGGAAGGCAGAAATGGGGAGTCATTGCTTAAGGGGTACAGAGGTTCTTTTTACGATGATGAAAATGTTTGAATAATGGCTGCTGGTGGTGTAGTACACATTATGAATATAATTAATATCACTGAACTGCCCACTTAAAAATGATTCAAATGGGTAATTTTACTTTGTATAAATATTACCACAATGAAAAATCTTTACTTATTTTGTAAGCAAACTGCTTTATCATGCATTTCTTTTATTATAAAGCTCTTTTTAGACATGTCCATTAGCCTCTAACATTTCCTCTTGTAATGATTCTCTTAATCTTTCTATTTATCTATTAGAAACATTGTCATACTGGTTATAAATATTTTCCCTAGTTTTTAAAAAATTTTATATATTATGTTTTTTGGCAGGCATATAAATGTATGATCAACCCTGTGATCAACCATAGGGGTTAGAATTATGAGGGCCTCCCCCTGCTCCATTTTACACTTAGCCCTATGTGTTGCAAATTTTATTCAATGAGCATTTTTTTCTGAGTATCAACTTAGTACAACACTAATTTAATTCATGAGTTATAATTCTAAAGACATCTGAGGAAATAACATAAGGAAATATCTATTATGGAAAGTTATCTCTTACTTTACTGCATTGCTATTTCCTTCTAGACATTAATTCATAACGATGAAATAGTACAGGTATTGCTTGTGTTTTTACTAATGGGAAGCAGATATGGTTGAAGCAATTGGGCTCCCACCTACCACATGGAAGGTCTGGGTTGGTTTCCTGGTGCCTCCTAAAGAAGACAGTGAGCTGGCATGACGGGCGGGCGCAGCAAGCTGACACAACAAGATGATGCAACAAGAGACAAGAGACACAAGAGAGACACAACAAAGCAGGGAGCAGAGGTTCCCAGTGCCTCCTAAAGGGAATGAGCAGGACCGCAAACTAGCACAACAGGCAGGCAAGGTGAGTTGACATGACAAGATGACGTGACAGGATTACACAACAAGGGACACAAGAGGAAAAACATAACGAGAGACACAACAAAGCAGGGAACAAGTTGGCTTAAGCGATTAGGCGTCTCCCTCCTGTATCAGAGGTCCCGGTTTCAGTTCCCAGTGCTTCCTAAAGAACAAAGAAGACGAACAGAAAGACAAACAGACAGAGCAAGTACAAACAAGGGGATGGGTAGAGATAAATAAATAAAAATAAATCTTTAAAAATAAATAAATAAAAGCAGGCATATCTCTACTGACATATTTAACATTAAATAAAAATGCAGGATTCATTTTCAATAGTCTTTTCCTCTAAATTTCTAAATCTGCTCCAAATGTTGCTATCTTCATAATATCCTCAACCTGACCATTCACCACAAAGCACACCAGCACTGCCACAGGTTGCTCTAGTACTAGTTATCTTTTTTCCTCAGCACAGCTTCATCTGTACCTGACTCACTACATCCTGCACCATTAGTGAAGACAGATATAGGGAACTTAATTGTTTTGCTGTATACTGGTGACACACAAAACAGGGAATTTTTTTAAAGATAGCATTTACAATGCACGAAAATAAAACCAGAAATGAATGCAATAAAAGATGTGTAAGACCTTCATGGGAAAAAATTATAAAACTTTACTGAAAGATATTAAATGGAGAGATAGATTATGTTACATGATACAGCATGTTTATTTTAAACATGTTAGGGATGGGAGTGCTATATATCAGAAATATGTCAGTTCTCCCCCAAATTTTCTTTAGTTTTTTTTTTTCCCTTTTTTTTTAATCTGTGTCTTTTTTTGTTGCATCATCTTGCTGTGTCAGCTCTCCATATGTGCAGTGCAACTCCTGGGCAGACTGCACTTTCTTTCACGCTGAGCGGCTCTCCTTATGGGGTGCACTCCTTGTGCGTAGGATTCCCCTACGCAGGGAACACCCCTGCGTGGCAGGGCACTCCTTGCGCGCATCAGCTCTGCACGTGGGCCAGCTCACCACAGGTTAAGGAGGTCCTGGGTTTGAACCGCGGACCTCCCATGTGGTAGGTGGACGTGCTATCTGTTGAGCCAAGTCCACTTCCCTCTTTAGATTCAATGTAGTTCCAATTTAAATCCTGACAAGTTTTTTGATGAACATAATTCTCAAATTTAAATAGCATTGCAAAGGAAGAAAAAAAGGCAACAACAAAAAAGATAATAAAATAAATGGCATTGCAAATATCAATTAATAGCCAAAACACGCTTGAAGAACAACAGGAGGGCACGTATATACTAATGCCAAACGTTAATAATAGGGACAATTTATGTATATGGGGAAGGTATATGGGAACTCTGAATTTAGTGCATTTTTTGTCAAACCTACAACTGCTTTAAAAATGAAAAATAATTGTTGTAGAAAGAAGAGAAAAGAGAATAACTAGGGCTCACTGAAATTTTTGCTACCTTAAAATTTTATATTTAGAGCTGACATATCCCATGTAGAGAATATCTGGATTATTTTAAAGGAATCAAAAAGTTCACTTTTTTTTTTTTAAAGATTTATTTTATTTGTTTCTCTCTCCCTACCCCCTCATTGTTTCCACTGCTGCACCTGTTCATCTTCTTTGTTTCTTTAGGAAGCACCAGGAACTGAACCTGGGACCCTTCCATGTGGGAGGGAGGTGCCTAATTGTTTAAGC
Source organism: Dasypus novemcinctus (assembly GCF_030445035.2). Taxonomy (NCBI): domain Eukaryota; kingdom Metazoa; phylum Chordata; class Mammalia; order Cingulata; family Dasypodidae; genus Dasypus; species Dasypus novemcinctus. The sequence continues at coordinate 87,181,110 of NC_080680.1, read as the reverse complement.
CACCTCCATTCCCTGCTTTGTTGTGTCTCCCGTTACGTTTTTCCCTCTTGTGTCTCTTGTTGCATCATCTTGTCATGCCTGCCTGTCACGCCTCCCTGTCGTGCCAGCTCGCAGTCCTGCTCGTGCTCTTTGGGAGGCACCGGGAACATGTGTTCCCTGCTTTGTTGTGTCTCTCATTATTATTATTTTCTTGTTGCATCATTTTGTGTCAGTTCACTGTGCCTGCCTGTCATGCCAGTTTGCAGTCTTCTTTAGGAAGCACCAGGAACAGAACCCCGGACCTCCCCATTAGTAGGCAGGAGCCCAATCACTTGAGCCACATTTGCTTCTTGAACAGTTTATTATTATATACATAGTTATTTACTACTTACTAAATAAACACAAGTGCCCTTCAGTAAATATTTTCTGAGTGAATGAATCAATCAATGGAAACTTCTTCAACCATCACTGTAATTCTGCTGGCCCAAAGATGGCCAGACTCAGTTTTGTTCACATATATAGCTTATCATCCTGGATTTGAGGATAATGTGTGGCAGCCACCATGCAAAGTCTTGGGGATGCCACTGTGAAGAACAACAAGAGAAGAGTACCCTGATGTCAAGGAGTTCTTAAAATGTTATTTACAAAGGGCATGCAATAGCATGGGGATTTTACATGTCAGATAACCTTTTTAAAATTACTATTTTAACTTCAAACATGCCAAGTCCCTGCAATCAGGTGCAAAAAAATTTTTTTAATTTTAAAAAATTAGAAAAACATCTGAAAACCTCTAGCACATGGCTGCCTTCCCTATGCAGTTGTCAAAGAATGTGAGCTAAGTGTTAAATTATATTCCTATAATCCTGGCACGTGCTTTCTTTGCATTAATTATACACAGGTAGTCCATTCTTTTTAATAACTAAAAGCTATTCAAATTTTTTAAATAAACATTACAGATATTTCAAAGAAAACCTACCATGTTTAGTTCTATTATTGAGTGCTTGCAAAGTATTTCTAGCTTCGTTTTATTGCAATGTTTTGAGCACCTATTTCTGACTTACAAATTCTTTTGGGTAAATGCTAATATAAATCACTAATACTATCCTTTAGAAACAAACCAAAATGAATTAACTAAAAACGTAAGACCAGTTAGTCATATTAGGTATTTTATTGCAGCATGAAGGGGAGGTTGTAGGTTCTGTAATCAGAGAGTAAATCACGGGCACTACAGCCTAACTGCCCCATGTCAATTCCAGCGCTCCTACCCAATCAGCTGTGTGAAGTCTCTTAATTTCTCTTTGTTAAGTTTCCTCATTTGTAAAATGAAATCAATGATAGTACCAAGCTATTGGAACTTAAAGTGAGCTAACATACTAAAGTGCTTAAAACTTGGCACCTAATAAAGAAGTAGTTATTATTTCTGACACAGTAAACACCATAGCAATATCACAATACAGGTCAAATATTAACAATTGTATTGTAAAAGAGTAAAAACATCTTTATAACTAGATTCCATTCCCACTTTCCACACATCATTTAGTCTTGGTGTAAGCCTGTAAGGAATCCCACACTGCTGGTGGTTATGGTCATAGCTCTGATTCTAAAAGCAGACTTCCCTGTGGTTCAGGAATTTGGGTAAGAGGATAGTAAACCTCCAATTAATTAGAGGCAAGTGTCCTTATTTCAGGAATCCTGCAAAGCATTATGCAAACGCACTGACTCTATATAGTCAATGTAACTACAAACAGGGAAGCAGTTGTGGCTCAACTGATAGAGCGTCCACCTACCGTATGGAGGGTCCAGGGTTCAAACCCAGGGCCTCCTGGCCTGTGTGGTGAGCTGGCCCATGCACAGTGCTGCTGCGTGCAAGGAGGGCCCTGCCACGCAGGGGTGTCCCCCACATAGGGGAGCCCCACGCACAAGGAGTGTGCCCTGCAAGGAGAGCCAACCTGCGTGAAGAAAATTGCAGCCCACCTAGGAGTGGTGGCGCACACAAGGAGAGCTGACGCAGCAAGATGACACAACAACAATAAAAAAAGCGACAGAGTTTCCGAGTGCCGCATGAGAAGAATGAAAGCGGACACAGAAGAACACACAGCAAATGGACACAGAGAGCAGACAACGGGGTGGATGGGGGGAGAAATAAATAAAATAAATCTTAAAAAAAAATGTAACTATCTACAGCTTCTGGCAAAGGTGTTGATGGTTTAATCCCAATATATCATATCTTATTTTGCTATCAATATAAATTGAGTGAGTCTTCTTCCTTTCTTTGCAAATACCAATGAGGATTTGATAAGATTCACTTGAAACAGAGTCATCTCTTGCAAACTCTCAGTCTCTTTAGGGCATATTATTCAGGCCACAGTTAATAATAACCTTAGCTACCATGTCTCATGTTCTTACTGTGAACTAGGCTCTGTTCTAAGCAGTTTACATAGTTAATTTAATACTCACAACCATCCTAGAGGCAGATACTGACAATATTCCATTATTTGAGACTGGGAAAAGGAGGGGCAGAAAGATTAAAATACTTGCCCAAGATCAAACAGCTATTAACTGAAAGAGATGAGATTTGAACTCAGAGATCCAGAGTCTATAAACTTAATTGCTAGGGTAAACCTAGACAGTTTGCTTAGGATTAGCCTTGTTTTCTTCCACTGTTGGTTGCCTATAGTATGCTAAGCCCTTTATGAACCTTTTATCTTTTTATCCCAACAACAACCCCATGGCACATCAGTATTATATCCAGTTTTAGACATAAGGTCACAAAGCAAGGTCTAAGTGGCAGAATCAGAATTTGAACCCAAGTAAATTCCTTTTATCCCTACAGTGAAGGAAAAAACTTGAAAAACATTCATGAAAGAAATCAATAAGACCAAAAGACTCATCAACTTTATTGGGGGTTGGAGAGTATTTTTATACCCATGAAAAGAGTTCAATTGACTGAACATAATGACATGTACATGTGTCATCGTGTATGGGCATGTGCATTTGAAATTTTTAAATGGAGAGAAGGGAATTTCATTTTCTACCCAATAATAAGAATAGTAGAAATACTACCAAACATTAAACTGTAAAGTTTAATGCAAAGATTAAAATGTAAAAAATTTACACATTTACTGTAGTGGTTATCTTAGAAAATACTGGAACAAAAATATTACATTTTTCCTATGTCCTTCAGATAGTGCAATGCAAATTTCCATGTCATTTTTAACTTATGCTTATTCCAGGTAAAGGAAATAAATTCCAATATTACAAGAGGTTACCTTTAATGGTAATAAATGTTACTATAAATAGCAATTAAAATCAAGTTTTAAATAAGACAAAAAATAATTAAAAAAATAAAAAAATCATCAAGTTTAAGTTTTGACTCAAGAAAGACTGAAAACAGATAGTTAGCAACCTTGTTCTCATCTCAACTCTCCAAAGCACCTCCAACATAGAATTTTACTTCCAAAATTGCATTTACTTATTTATTTAATGTATTTTATTTTTCTAAAAATACATGTGAATAGAAGTACAACCCAACAAAGTGAGCAGACCATAGTCTCATTATTGTGATAACACCAGTATGAATTTGAATTTTTAAAATATTTCTGAAAGTACAACCTCACTTTCTCTTTTATAAAAGTATAAAATACTTAATTCATAGATGGAATCTTCAGAAACAGGTTATTTATGAAATCATACTTTAATAAAACTCTGAGAGGAAAAATGTCTTTTTAAAAGGCAAGAAAAGAACCAATGCAATTATTTTAAGTTTAAAATGAAAATCTATAGGCAAAGATTTCTTTGCATTGGCTAATTGCTCCAACTACGTACCCAAGGTTATCATTTGTTTTAAACCTGAGTTTACTGCATTGGTATTTTAATTTCAAATAAATACAGTAAATTATTTTCTCCCCTCACGAGGTCATTCTCTTTATTTCTTTATTTTAAAAAATACTTATAACAAAACAATTGCAGTACTATTTTTAAAAAGCACACTGATCCCACAGAAAAGCCAGGATTTCCTCAAATTAAAAAACCTTTTCTCAAATGGCCCTATCAATACTATCAAGCATTTATAAGAAATGCTAATGAACAGAAATTGCTTTAACAATTAGGAATAATTAAATGTGTGGTAAATTATAGGAATGTCACGTAATTTTTTTTCAAGCAATATTTATAAAGGTAGTATAAACTTGCAAGACAGTGTTCGCTTCTTCAGGGAAGCATTTCAGAGCTCTGTATTAAGTTGGTTTCCCATTTGTGGTCTCATAATATTATGTATCTTTCTTTGTGGTATTGTTAAGGATATAAATCCACACTTATCTGTGTATTTATTTGATTAGTGTCTATCTTCAGTACTAGATTGTAAGTTGTATGAGAACAGACATCATATCTGATAAGCTCGTCACTATATTCCCCCAGTTTCTAGTACAGAGTCCAGTAAATAATAGAATGAATATTTTGGCTAAAAATACTATTTTAATAATATCCAAAGAGCTAGTAGTGAGAAATTTCTTAAGGTTATGAACATTTCTCTAGTTTTGAGAAGACTTAAATAACATATTATACATAGTTACTTAAAACTTAATGTACTCATCCAAACAATGTATTCAAACCTGGGAGGAAAGATTATGGGGATGCTGCAAGAGATTGACAACTCAGAGAATCTACCTGCTCCAGGGTGGATGAAGCTGTGGTGGTTCTACAGGTTCATCATGCCAAGAAGGAAGCTGCCCAAAAGGTGGGCTCTGTAGCTGCTATTATACCACCTCTTAGGCAAGGAAAAACTGATTCAAAACCCAAGTAACAGGAAGCAGATGTGGCTCAAGCGAATGAGCTCCTGCCTACCACGTGGGAGGTCCCTGATTGGGTTCAAGGTGCATCCTAAAGAAGACAGTGAGCTGGCACAATGTGGCAAGCTGATGTAACAGGAGACACAGAGGGAAACGTAATGAGAGATACAACAAAGCAGGGAGCAGAGATGGCTCAAGCAATTAGGCACCTCCTTCCCACATTGGTGGTCCCGGGTTCAGTTACCAGTGCCCCCCAAAGAAACAAGAAAGATGAACAGACACAGAAAGTGCAAAAACAATGACAGTAGAGAGAAATAAACAGATAAAATAAATCTAAAAAAAGGACTTTTTTTTCTTTTAAGATTTATTTACTTCTTCCTACCCCTTCGTTATTTGCATTTGCTGTGTCTGCTTGTTGTGTGCTGATTTTCTTTTCAGGAGGCACCAGGAACTGAACCTGGGACCTCCAATGTGGGAGGGAGGCTCCTAATCACCTGAGCCACCACCACTTCCAGTGTTCGTTGAGTCTCTCATTATGTTTTCCTCATGTCTCTTGCTGCGTCAGCTCGCCACACCTGCCCATTACATCAGCTTGATGTCTTGCTCATCTTCTTTAGGAGGTACTGAGCACCGAATCTGGGACTTCCCATGTGGTAGGCGGGAGGTCAACTGCTTGAGCCACATTTGCTTCCCCCTTCATGGATTTTAGCTCAAGGTTTGAAGAATTCCTAGCTAGTCCTATGGACCATAATACAAAGAACCAAAAATTATAAATTTAATAATTCATTGTGTATTAAAATGTCAATTATGAAGTACCCAGAATGTTTGTTATACAAATACATTATCTGGGTTCTGCTATGGCCCAGACAGTGCTAACATTTTTTCTATTACTGGTTTTGATTCTCCCCACCCCTGGCATTGGTTTAATTTATGTACTCAAGTCTTAAGTTTGTCAGTAAAGGAAAAAAACACACACAAAAAATTAATGTAGATCCCAATCAAAATCTCAACAGCCTTCTTTCAGAAATGGAAGAGCCAATTATCAAACTTAAATGGAAGCATAAGGGGCCCCAAATAACCAAAATCATCTTGAAAAATAAGAACAATGAGGGAAGGCTCACATTTCCCGATGTTAAAACTTATTACAAAGCCACAGTAATCTAAACAGCATGGTGCTGACATACAGAACAATGGAATAGAATTGGGAGCTCAGAAACAAACCCTCACATCTACAGTCAATTGATTTTTTTTTTTAAGGTTTATTTTTCCTTTCCCTCCCCCTCCCCTTCCCTGCTGCTTGTGCTGTCTGTGTCCATTCGCTGTGTGATCTTCCGTATCTGTTTCTCTTTTTGTCTTCTCTTCTAATCTTTCTCCTCTAGGATTCACAGGATTCCATCCTGGGGACCTCTGAGGTGGAGAGAGGTTCCATGTCAATTGTGCCACCTCAGTTCCTGGTCTCTGCTGTGCTTCATGTTGACTCTCCCCTTCATCTCTCATCTTGCTGCATAACTCTTTTGCGTGGGCACTGGCTTACTGTGCAGGCACTCGGCTTGCTGTGCGGGTACTTGGCTCACCACGCAGGCACAGGCTCACAATGCAGTTACTCACACAGGCACTCAGCTCACCACTCAGGCACTTGGCTTGCCACATGGGCACTTGTGCAGGCACCTGGCTCACCGCTTGGGCACTGACTCACTGTGCAGACACTGGCTCACCACATGGGCACCAAAGTGGGCACTCAGCTCGCCATGCGGGCACTTGTATGGGCACTTGGCTCGCCACACAGACACCGACATGGGTACTCAGCTTGCTGTGCAGGCACCTGGCTCATTGCGTGGGCCTTGGCTCACTGCGCGGGCACTCAGCTCACCACATGGGCACTGGCTCACCATACAGGCACGCTTTATCTTCTTCTTTTGCACCAGGAGGTCCCAGAGATTGAACCCGGGTCCTCCCTTATGGTAAGGTGGAGGCCTTATCACTTGAGCCACATCCGCTTCCTCCAAATGATTTTTGACAAGGGTGACAAGTTCACTCAGTGGGGAAGGAATAATTTCTTCAACAAATGGTGCTGAAAAAACTGGATATCCACACACAAAAGAATGAAAGTGGACCTCTACTTTATAGCATACGAAAAAATGAACGAAAAATGGATCAAAGACCTACATATAAGAACTAAGACTATAAAACTCCTAGAAGAAAACATAGGGAAGCATCTTTAGGACCTTGTGTTAGACAGTGGTTTCTAAGACTTTACACCAAAAGCAGGAATAACAGAAGAAAAAGATAAACAGGACCTCATCAAAATTAAATACTTTTGTGCATGAAAGAACCTCATCATAAAAAGTAAAAAGACAACCTACAGAATGAGAAAAAATATTTGGAAACCATATGTGGCAGTTTGATATTATTTATGAATCTCCAAAAAGAGAAAAATTATGTTTGTAAACTGATCTGTTCCTCTGGGTGTGATACCTTTTGACTGTATTAAATTGAAAGGTTTTAAGTTTACTTGATAAAATATTAGGCTTTGATTAGACCTGGTCAGTAGGGCACAACTCAGGGTTGAGGACCCACCCCCTTACTGGGCTGATATAAATGGACACTCACTCAAGAAGACACACAAGAAAGAGAGAGAGCTCCACAGACCTGGAAGAGGACAATGTTGTGAACCTAATTAACACTGATATGCATACTTGAAAAAAGGTTAAAATGGGAAATTTTGTTTTATATATATATAAAACAACAGAACTGTAAAACTGTATAATAAAGAGTGAACTCTGGGAAGCGGACTTAGCCCAGTGGTTAGGGTGTCCGTCTACCACATGGTAGGTCTGTGGTTCAAACCCTGGGCCTCCCTGACCCATGTGGAGCTGGCCCACGTGCGGTGCTGATGCGTGCAAGGAGTGCCCTGCCATGCAGGGGTGTCCCCTGCGTAGGGGAGCCCCACGCACAAGGAGTGCGCCCCGTAAGGAGAGCCGCCCAGTGCAAAAGAAAGTGCAGCCTGCCCAGGAATGGCGCTGCACACACAGAGAGCGGACACAACAAGAAGACGCAACAAAAAGAAACACAGATTCCCGTGCCGTTGATAACAACAGAAGCGGACAAAAAGAAGAACATGCAGCAAATGGACACAGAGAACAGACAACTGGGGTGGGGGAGGGGGAAGGGGAGAGAAATAAATTAAATAAATAAATCTTAAAAGAAAAAATAAAAAGAGTGAATTCTAATTTAAACTATAGGCTTCAGTTAATAATATACCTATAACAATATTGGCTCATCAATTGTAACCAATGTACCACATTAAGCAAAATGTTAATAGGGAAAACTGCATGTGTGAGGGGTGGTGGCATATGGGAACTCTGTACTTTCTGCATGACTTTTTCTATAAACCTACAACTGCTTTAAAAATTTTTCTTAAATAGAAAATTATCGTAGAAAGAGAAAAAAGAATTACTAGGGTTCACTGCAATTTGTGCTATCTTAAATTTTTATTTTTAGATCTGACATATAGCATATAGAGAATGGAGTCAAAACAGTTCACTTTCATATACATAATTATTTACTACTACTAAATACAGGGATAGAATGTAGCTAAAATATGCTAGGAGAATTTTTACAAATTCTGAAAATTCTCCGCTGAAAACTTGAAGTGGAGGAGGCTTCATTTCAAGCAAGAATTATCTTTTGCTAACTAGAAATAGTAAAATAATATATTGAAAAAGACAATCAAATGGTTATATTTTTCCCCAGACAGAAGTCAATATAAACCAGTGAAGATGCTTATTTTTATTAAACTGACAATTAGAAGCATTGGTTTCATAAAAACAGTCTTTACGGATTTAATAGTGATTTCAGATGGAAGATATGTCCAACAGTATGGTTTAAGACAATATTTTGGAATATCAATTTTGAAATTTGCTCTGATGTTTACAAAAATCAATGAATAAAATTCCAAAACAGATCATGATGACAACACCATCTGGAACCAAAATATGCCACATGAATTGAAATTTGGCAATGATTAACTGGAAAGAAATACACAACACCACCCCTGCTTGCTTTTTGTTGTTTGTGTTGGTCTTTGGAGTGATGGCTGAGCAGCGATAAACCTCCAGTTGCTACAGTCCCCTTTAAAGCTGTTCTTGTCATTTCCCTTTCAGGCAGCAGAACTGATTAATCACACTTCTCAGTGTGAATACTAAGAGGGAAATTCCCACTGGCTGTAAAAACCCTAGCACGATAAAAATGGCATCAATAGCATATCTCTGCATAAGAAACAATGCTGTGTATGTTCATTTTCATATTTACCATTCAACTGAAAATGAACTTTCTCATTTAATTAAGGTATTCTACAACTGCTCATTAACTTTTCCTGTGTCAGGCATCTTTTTTTTTTCCCTAAGTATTATCTGTTTGAGAACAGTAGTACTTTATTTTTTTCTTTTTTTAATGGATTTTAAAAAAATTTTAAAGATAGATTATACAAAATATTACGTGAAAAAATATAAGAAAATCCCATATACCCCCACTCCCCATCTGCCCCCAACTCCTCCCACATCACCAAATTCTTTCATCAGTGTGGCACATTCATAGCATTTGATGAACACATTTTGGAGCACTGCTACAGAGCATGGATTATAGTTTACATTGTAGTTTACACTCTCTCCCAGTCCATTCAGTGGGTTATGGCAAGATATATGATGTCCTGCATCTGTCACCACAACTTTAAAACTACTGTTTCTGAAACACTTAAACTACTTCACATCAACATGAAACAAATGGCACTAAGAATTTAGTAATAACACCAAAAGTTACTAATAGGAATAGAAAATTACTATGCTACTCTAACTCAACAGACATAAATCTAATTCCAATCTTAGGCGTCGTGTACTCTGCTCTGAATGCCTTGACAGATTCAAAGGAAGTTAACACTCAAGAACTTTGAAAAGCTGCCATCTTTTCAAGTGGTGAGCAGCTTTCAACCCTTCATTCCCCAACACAGAAACGACAGAAAATAATATGATAGACTGTGGGTGCAAGCACATAGTTAGATTTAGTTCTAACTTCTCTTATTACTGCGGCCAATTAAAATCACTATTAAACAGATAAACATGCACATTCCCACTTCTGACTTCAAAAATTTTTTTTAAATAATAAAAAACTTCCCCCAAACAATATCTAATTGCTGGTGATTTTTCAAAGTTCTTCTGATATTAGATAACATAAAACTAGTAATTCAGAACAGATAGGTTTTAGACAATGTAAAATTATTAAAGCAGTCTTTAAATCTTAGCCCTATTAAACTTAAGGACAATTGCCAAGTCTTTTCATATCTACCCCCCATGGCACCTAGCTCAGTACCTTGCACAATACATGTTTGTAGAAATGAATTACAACACAGGTACATTTTATGGTGTTTACAGTCAATCTAAACAAAGTGGTTTAAAAAAAGAACCAAATAGTAATTTCCAATCACACACTATAATTATATAAGGTGTAAAAAAGTTAAAGCTACTTGGATGCTCACTGGGAAAACCATTCTCTTCTACTTCAGCTCACATGCCTCAAATGCTCTAAGACTACCATTAGCAGAGTTGAATGATGCCACTAAATACTAGTTTTAGTATATAGCTTAACAACTGATGAGGTGGAAAATTAATTTGCAGAGTGAACAATTCTCAGTTAATTCTTTGCGTTTGGTTCAAGGTTGTGGGTGTATTTTAAAATAACAGCTAGTATTTACTGATACCCTGTTTTGCAACAAGTGCTTAGACAATCATTAAGGAGACTTCAAATATAGCACAGCAATCCTTTAATTACTTGGTGGAAAATTTATAGAACAGTTGTGAAGAGTTAAGGATCAACTGTTTTATACAGCATTTATATTAGCGTTTAAATTTCTGAAGACCAAAGAGCTTCTCAAATTAGCTCTTTGTCATCTTAGAGATGCCCGGTATCAATCTTTTTAATTTCCACTTTCATGACTATAAATAAAAACAATTTTAATTTTTACTATTGCTTTCTTTAAAACTGATTGCCCTCATACTTTAAAAATCTATATTTGGAGGTCACATCGATTAAAAAAGAGCCTGAATTGGTGTGTTGTCAGAGACTGTTTCCAGCTTGGCAGTGGTCTTATTTATTTAGTATCTACCATGTGCCAGGCACTGTACAGCAGTGAACAAAACAAACAGAAATCCTTGCCCTCTTGAAACTTACCTTTCAAGGAAAACTTGATAAATACTTACTAAATCTATTAACCTGGAAAACAGTCATAGTAAAAATGGCTAACACAGTTTTCACTGAAATATTTTAAAATACAGAACATGTACTTCAGCTCCTACACTCTTGATTTATTGGACTTACTCCACTCAGCTAACATGGAGTTGAAGAATGTCAACCACCACACCATGGAGCCTAGAGTGCCTACAACTGAAAGCAGGAGGATTGCATCCAATATCCATGTGGAATCTAAGCCCCCTCTTGACATAGATGTGGAATGGATACAACCAAGCCAAGGTCCACAGGAAGGAGGAATACAGTAAGGATCAGAGTGGACTTAATGATATTCTATTCATGAACTATTGTGGTTAATAATCGAGAAAATGTGGCATTGGTGTGGAAAGGTGGCCATGGTGGCTGCTGGGTGCGGGGAATGGGAGGAAGAGAAGAGATGTGGAGGCATTCTCGGGACTTGGAGTTGTCCTGGGTGGTGCCCCAGGGACAATTGCCGGATGTTGTATGTCCTCCCATGGCCCACTGGATGGAAAGTGGGAAAGTGTGGGCTATGGTGTGGAACACGGGGTGCAGCGATGCCCAGAGATGTACTCACCAGACGCAATGGATGTGACATGATGATGGGGGAGAGTGTTGTTGGGGGGGGAGTGGTGAGGTGGGGGCGGTGGGGGCGAATGGGGACCTCATATTTTTTTAATGTAATATCTTTTAAAAAAATGAATAAATTGAATAGAATTTGGAAAAAAAAAACATGTAAGCAGACCACTTAGGGCTCTTGTATACAGAGTTTAAAGAAAAATTTAAGTTCTTTATGTTCTTTAAATATAGGAATACCTTACTTTTACTGTAAGAGTATAGCTTGGCATATTAATCAGTTATATTTACAAAACTAAAACCAGGAAATTCACAAATTTACTACAAGCTTATAAAGGCTTGGGTCCAAAAAATATAGAACATACTTTATTTTAGTATCCTCAAGAACAGAATTATCAGCCTAATAGCAGCACTCTTCTTTTTATACCAAGCATAAGCTCAATTTTTAGAAATAAACCTTCTATTTTATACTTATATGATTATAAACTATTTTTTAAAGATTCTCTTTCAGTAAGGATATAAGAAAAAAAGGCGTATGGTAGTCAATCTAAACTGTTGCATATTAAAAAATGCATAAACAAGTAATAAACCATACTTTTGAAATCATGACTTTCCCCCAATTTTGCTTCCTTAACAGTCTTCTTCAATCGGGGCTGAAATCTCAGAGTTCATTTAAGTGTATTACTGCGTCGAAGGGATGTTAAGAGGGTGAAAGCTACATATGTTAGGGTTAGCTGAAGGAGGTAAAGGACCATAAAGGTATCTAGAGCAAGAGTCTGGTGGAGAGCAAAGCTAGACAAACGGGTACAAAGCTCTGAGGTGGAAGCAGGGAGGTGCATGTGAAGAATGAGAAGGCATACAGGGCCGGAAGAGATGTGGGGGGAAGGGGTGACCCGATGTGAGACCAGCAAGATAAAGGGGTTGTCTAAATTTAGCTTTACTCTGAGCTGGGAGTCCTTAGCAATTTTGCCCTTAGGTCTGAGTGCCCCCCACTCCGTCTAAGGTGATCTAGGTCACTGAGTGTCCTCCCAATAGGACCCTTCTGGCACTGCCTATAGGACCCATTGGATGGATTTTTGTTTTTATCCTGGGCATTTAGCATTTCACTCAGTTTCCCTGAGCTCAACCTTCCATCCACATTAGTATATTCTATATTCTCTCTAGCCTTTATTTTCTCCTTTTCTATTTTCACTTTTAATGATTTCTCAGAAAGCTAATCACTCCTGCCCCTTCATATGCAGGAGCTCATCCTAGGGGCTCTTTCCTCTTTGAAAGAAGTTTCTCTACAGACTTTTCACTCTCCACAGTCCCACCTTCAGGCGTCTGCACCTTATCTTTCCTATTGCAGTAGTTTCCAGCACCATCCCAATCTCATCACCCAAATGAGATTGCCTTAGCCCTAGGACTGGCCCACAGTTCAAGGACTACCAAGTACATAGTATATATAAGATAGTCTCCTTTAACCTTCCTTCAAACTACTCTGGTGTCTGCCACACTGAAGAATCGAAATAAATATAATCTTTAGCTTGGTCTACATTTGCAATCATTTAACAATCCCCTTAATCCAAGCATGTGAGGTGGGGGAAGGGTGGAGGCCCATATCTCAAGTAAGTAATATTTATTTTTATATAAACAGATTTATAGAATATCACAAATTGGTGACACCAACTGAACATTGCTGATGTGCACTACCCTTTGCTCATTTGAGCAATTAACTTTTTTTGTTTCTCATTAACTTTTTAATTTTTAATCTTTAAGAACCAAATAATTTATAGATGTTTGACGTTATTAGAAACATTCTTTTAAGATTTTTTTAAAAATTCCCCTTCCCCCCAGTTGTCTGCTCTCTGTCCATTTGCTGTGTGTTCCTCTGTGTCCCAGGAATCTGTGTCTCCTTTTGTTGCATCATCTTGCTGCATCAGCTCTCCATGTGTGTGGCGCCACTCCTGGGCAGGCTGGACTTTCTTTCACACTGGGCGGCTCTCCTTATGGGGCGCACTCCTTGCGCATGGGGCTCCCCTATGCCAGGGACACTCCTGTGTGGCACAGGACTCCTTGTGCACATCAGCACTGCCCATGGGCCTGCTCCACACAGGTCAAGGAGGTCCTTGGTTTGAACTGTGGACCTCCCATGTGGTAGACAGACACTCTATCTGTTGAGCCAAGTCCGCTTCCCTAGAAACATTCTTTATCCCACCCAATTGCTTCCAACTTCTCTCTAATGTTTCTTCTTCATTTGATTGGCCAATCATTATGCTTTCTCAATGGCATTTCATAATCTAAGGAAACCCAGAAATGAAGAGCAGTCATCACCCTGCTTTTCATTTTCATCAGGTTTATGTAGAATGTTTCTATCTAGACGTAAGCACTTTACTGCCTAAGATTTGATATTATTTACCTACCTTAATTTTGTGCTGATCTATAAAAGTGGCAAAATTAATTGAACAATAAGTCTTTCAGGTTTCTCAAAAAAAGTTGTTTGAACAAGAGCCCCATATATTGCTTATGGAGTCACACACAAGACATCCAATCTATATACTGAGTGTCCAACCACTTAAGGAATGTGCCTAACAATTCTACTTATGAGTCACTTTTTGAATTGTTGAACCCTGATAAACCTCCTATTAACATTACTAGCATTTCTTTGAGCTCCAGTGTGGGAACCATACATAACATTTCTAAATAGAGTTTCCAACCTTAGAAGTAGTTACTCTACTTTAATTGGCATTGACATGTTCTGTGTTTATTATGAGTCAGTACTTCTAGGACAACTATTTCAGAGCCAGTTGATCCTGGAACTCATATTACCTTAAAACACTTGAGTTGAAGGAACTTGAGGTCACGCAGTCTACTTTATACCCAATTTCATTGATCATCTCTACAATATCCCCAACAAGGAAGTGCTCATTCAGTTTCTTCTCTTTTCTTTTTTTTTTTAGGAGATGAACCTGGGACCTCATAAATGTGAAGCAGGCTCTCAACCACTGAGCTACACTGGTTCTACTCAGTTTCTTCTTAACATGGAATTCAAAACAAGAATAAAATATCATCACAGCATGAGAGGCTGTTTTTGGAGGCAAATAATGATGGCCAACGCTAACATAGCTTAATGTGTCAGACAGTCAGTCCTCCAAGTATTCATTAGCTCACTTAATATTCCCAATCCTATAAGGTAGGCACTATTATTATCTTCATTTTACAGCTAAAGGAACTGAGGTTAAATGTCTTGCCCAAAATTACTCAACTAATTAGTATCAGGATATGAACCAACAGTCTGGCTCCAGATCCATACTCTTGAACAATAAGTTATACTGTATAAATTGTAGAGATCTTATATAATAAGAATAAAAGCCTTTAAAGAATCTATAAAGAGCCTTTAAAGAGCCTCATTCAGTGAGTGATGATACAGAGTAAATGAATAGTAGAGAGCTAGATCCATATGTCTAACTTAAAGTCCAGCAGTTCATTGCACAAAATGTTGATTATATTTCAGAACTAAAGCTACTGAGTTTTGCATTTTATTAGATATTTCCCAAAACAACAATTTGCAAGTGTGGATCTGTATGGCTTAAATTTCAAAGAAGGGGACATAAAAGGAGAAAAGCTGGCAAAATCTCTTCTTACAAAAGAGAATTGCAGGGAAGTAGATGTGGCTCAAGCAGTAGGGCACCTACCTACCACATGGGAGGTCCTGGGTTCAGTTCCCAGTGCCTCTTAAAGAAGACAAGCTCACATGGCAAGATGACACAACAAGATGAGCAAATGAGGTGATGCAACAAGATGATGCAATGAAGAGACACAAGGGACGGAGGAAGAAAGAGAACTAGATCAATTGATCAAATGTGGCAAAATGTTAAAAACTGGTAAATCTGGGTATCTGGATAAGGGTATATTAGAGTTCTCTGTATTGGTTTTCTATCCGCCCTCCCCTCACCACTGAGACAGCTTCCTCATTTGCGTGTTGTCTCTACTCATTCATCAGCTCACTGTGTCAGCTCATCGCATCTGCCTGTCTTCTTCAAGAGGAACCGGGAACCAAACCTGGGACCTCCTATGTGGGAGGAGAGTGCCCAACTGCTTGAGCCACATTCACTCCCTGGTTTGCATTATTTTTCTAACTGTCCTGTGAGCTTGAAATTATTTCAAAATAAAAAGTAAAAAAAAAAAAAGTAGGGGGCAAGAATCATTTCAATACAGGTCAGAAATTTGACAGGGCACATAAGGGACAACTTGTCTCTGCTCCACCACATTTGGAAATCAGCTGGGAAGACTTGATCGCTGGAATGACTCTACTGCTGGAGGCTAGAATCATCTGGAAGCACCCTGACTCATATTTCTGTCAGGTGATTATGGCTGTTGGCTGAGACCTAAATTGGGCTGTCAGCTAGAATGTTCACAGTTGGCTTCTTCAGGTGGTATCTCCCTGTGGGCTGTTTGGGCTTCCTTACAATATGGCAGCTGGGTTTTAAGAATGTGCATCCCAAAAGAGTAAGGCAAAAGTATATGGCACACGGGCAGTGGTAGGAGTGGGGAAAGAGTGGGGAAAGGGAGTTAATGCTCAGTGAGTACAGCATTTCTGTATGGCGTAATGGAAAAACTTTGGTAATGAATGGTGTTGATGGTAGTACAACATTGAGAATACAATTAACATCACTGATTTATATAATTGAAAGTGGTTAAAATGGGAAATTTTAGGTTGCATATATGATGCAATAAAAATTAAAAAAAAAAAACAACCACCACAGAACTGCACAACATAAAGAGGAAACTCTAATGTAAACTATGGACTTTAGCTAATAATATAGTTACTATAATATTGGTTCATCAAGCTTAACAAATGTACCACATTAATTAAAATATCAATAATAGGGAAAACTGGGATGAAGAGAGTACGGAAATTCTACTTTTTGCATAAATTTTCTGTAAACTTACAACTGCTCTGAAAAATAAAAACTAGGGAAGCGGATCTGGCCCAACGGATAAGGCGTCAGCCTACCACATGGGAGGTTCAAGGTTCAAACCCAGGGCCTCCTGACCCATGTGATGAGCTGGTCCACGTGTAGTGCTGATGCGTGCCAAGGAGTGCTGTGCCATGCAGGGGTGTCCCCGGCGTAGGGGAGCCCCACACACAAGGCGTGCGCCCCGAAAGAAGAGCCGCCCATCACGAAAAAAGCACAGCCGGCCCAGGAATGGCACCACACACATGGAGAGCTGACACAGCAAGATAACGCAACAAAAAGAGACACAGATTCTGGGTGCCGCTGACAAGAATACAAACGGACACAGAAGAACACACAGTGAATGGACACAGAGAGCAGACAACTTGGGGGGGGGGGGGCGGGTCGGCAGGGAAGGAGAGAGAAATAAATAAAAAATAAATCTTAAAAAAGAAAAAAAATAAAATCTATCCAAAAAAAGTGCATTGTTATGTATGATCATGCCTTAGAAATCATATGATGTCAGTTTTTCCATATTCTATTGGTCAAGGCAATCACAAAAGTCTGCCTAGGTATAAGGGGAAGGGGCATAAGCCCACCACTCAATTTGGAGGAGTCTATTATAAGAGCAGGTGTGTAAATAAAGAAAAAAAACCCCACAAAAACAAAAAAGAGCATATGTGATAAGAGATACTGTTATGACCATCTCTGCAAAATAGAATCTGTCACCACATATCAAATAGAGTTCCCCAATCTGATTTATTTAGTAAACTAGTATTACCTATTTTAAACAATCTCTGAGAAATGTAAAAAGGAAAATTAAACAATATTAGGACCAACACAGATTCTCAAATAGTTAACAAGGTTGTGAAATGAATAATTCCTAACATTCTCTGGTCATTTCCAAATGTCAGAATAAGCACATAAACAGCCCTCAAAGGAGTAGAATCTACACTTTTAGGCTGTCTACAAAACCTATGTGTGTGACAATTTCTGATTACTACTAAAAATGTCATCATCGCCATTTATTTTTATTTTTTTCAATTTAAGAATTGGCAGATTAATTTTACTTCAAAGTATATAAAAATCTCACGATCTGATTATTATGCACTTATAACAATTTACCAAACCAATCAACTCTTAAGTGTATACCTCTCCCAATTTAATACAAGTTTAACATAACAATTCTCAGTAAGGTAAACACTTCAGCAAACAGAGAATGCAGCCACTGTCCAAAAGGTCAATGACAGTTTCACTAAGCAACAGAATTCTAAAATTAAATAAGGGTGCCTAGAAGAAACTAGCATGTTAATTCTAGCTTTTCCGATTACACAAATTTTTTGGCCTACTTAGCCTAGACCTCTTCTTGAACAGCAGACACACACATTTAACTCTCTCTCTACTTGGATATATAATGGATATCTTGCAAATACCCAGCACTAAACTTCTGTTCTTCTCCCCTCAATCCTAATCCTACTTTTCTAACAGTCTCTTATTTCTTTATTTTTCTCCATAGCACTTATTATCTGATATCCTGTATGTAAGATCACAGATGAGGGCAACATTTTTTATTGTTTGGTTTACTACCATTTTCCTTTTACCTAGAACAATGCCTGGAACATAGCAGGTGGTCAATAATATTTGTTGAATGATTAATGAATGATGACTTATCTGGGCACCTGAGTAAATCACAACCAGGCAAACAAAGGGACCAAAGACACCTTAAAATTTTTTTTTTAAGATTAATTTTTTATTTATTTCTCTTCCCTTCCCCACTGCCCACACCCCACTTCCCACCTCCCACACCCCCAGTTGTCTGCTCTCTGTGTCCATTCGCTGTGTGTTCTTCTGTGTCCGCCTATGTCAGTGGCACCCGGAATCTGTCTCTTTGTGTTGTGTCATCGTGCTCAGCTCTCCGTGTGTGCGGCACCATTCCTGGGCAGGCTGCACTTTTTTCGTGCTGGGCGGCTCTCCTTGCGGGGTACACTCCCTGCGCATGGGGCTCCCCTATGCGGGGGACACCCCTGCATGGCATGGCACTCCTTGCATGCATCAGCACTACAAGTGGATCAGCTCATCACACAGGACAGGAGGCCCTGGGTTTGAACCTTGGACCTCCCATGTGGTAGGTGGACGCCCTATCCATTGGGCCAAAACCACTTCCCTTAAAGTGGTTTTGATGTTTGTAGTAAGCTGAAGGGTAAGGAAGAAGTTCTAAAATATTACTAAATTTTTAAATTTCTTATAATAACAGAGAGTAAAAATGAACAAAAACTTAGGATGCATGACAAGGAATAAAAGTGTAATATAGTGTTTCCTAAGGCACATCATAATTACCTAGGAGGGCTTCTAAAATTACAGATCATCAGATTTACCAGTTTGGGAAACCATCTACTGGTAAGTAATGAGATGATGAACACACAACATCCAATCTGGGTACCTGGATGTAATCTCAGAAATACAAAACCAAATAGAGATTAGAATTGATAAGGTTTAAACATAACTAATTACACTGTAATCTGTCTAAAGAAAATAGGTAAACAGAAAAGTAATTGCCTACATATCTTTAAATAGGGTGTATTCTATCCTTAATGCAGACCTATCCATCTAGAGGAGATAGATGCCTTAGGCTTCTACAGCCTGATGCTACCAGCCAACTCTGTTTTGATTTTATGCTCTACAAGAAACTTTCTACAGAATTTAGGTTTCCACATAGATTATTAGCCTATAGGGAGAGAATGTACAGATCAGCAAATATGACTATCCAGTCTCCTTATGATTACACTTCTCAGCCATAGGACTATACAAAGCAAACAATGAACCCTAATGTAAACTATGGACTATAGTTAACAGTACAATGGGGGAGAGGATGTGGCTCATGTAGTTGGGCACCTGCCTTCCACATAGGAGGTCCTGGGTTCAGTTCCCAGTGCTTCCTGAAGAAGATGAGTTGCTGCAATGAACCTGCAATGAGCAGGGAGTGGATGTGGCTCAAGTGGTTGGGCATCTGCCTTCCATATGGGAGTTCCCTGGGTTTGGTTCCTGGTGCCTCCTAAAGAAGTGAAGTCTACACAAGGAGCAAACACAACGAGCAGACAACAAGTGGAAACAATGAGCAGAGAGTCGAGGGAACCATCTCAGGGTGGAGAAAAGTTAATTTTTAAAACAATAGTACAATGTATAAACTTTCTGTGAATCTAAAACTTCTGTAATAAATATAAAATTTTAAAAAAGAATATACTTTTCCATATGATCTATTAATTTTTAAAAATTTCAAAAAAAATAAGTCACCGACCTTCAATAAGAAAAAAAAATAATTAAAAAATAAATTTAAAAAAAAAAGAATATACTTCTCACCATAAAGTTTGCATTCTGATTTAGTCATCAGTCTTGGCAATTTGGTTAATGTGATTTACCTTTAGGCATATTGGAAATACCAATACCCTTAGCTTAAAAGAGCTGAGGAGCAGACAACACAATAAGGCAGCAACACTATCAAGTGTCACCTGAGCAGAAACAGAGACTAAGAAGACAGTGACTTTTGGTTTGGGTTTTGGACCCAGCTGGTTAAAAATAAATAAAAAGGACCTGGGCTGATGTACTATCTATTTAACCTACAAGCCGAAGCAGTGGGTCTGTCTCACTCTCCCCATTCTCTGGCTCACCTCTCAAAATGTACACTGCTAGGTCTTCTTTAGCCATTCTAGGTTCCCTAGCAATTTATTTTAACCTAATTCCACCTATATAAAACTGTTGAGAGGTATAATACGTGGAAAGGCTCTTTATTCCAACCCCACCATTAATCTACTCAGCCAATCAGCCTAGCCTAGCCTCCAGCTGTCTAGTTCCTTTCCAACCTTTTCCACACGGCAATAAGCAGACTGAACACCTGGCTTTGTGGCGTCCTGCCTTCAGCAGTTAAAAGGGGTCTTGTGCAGCCCTCAAGGTGAAGCCACAGTCTTCACATGGTTTTCAGCCACAGTCTACCATTTCAGGCTCTCTTATAACCCCAACACATGCTCTGCTCCTTCTGGAGCTATGTCCTCTTACACTTCTAGGCCTTTGGGCATGCTATTTACTCCCACTTCCTGGAAGGCTCTGTCTAGATCTTCCCTCCAATCTACCCAATTCCCTTCACCTGTATAATTTACTTGTCCTTCAGGACTCTACATGGAAATCATGTCTTTCCCCTGGGTTACACTCCTGTCCTGTGTTACACTACTGTAGGAGTGGAATGGAAGTGTAATCCATTTCCACACTATTAAAATATTTTTATGCCCCTACTGGCCTGTGAGCTACTTGAGGGCAAGACCTTGCCTTGGGAATCAGTAGGTACTCAATAACACTGTGGATAAAATAAGTACATCTCAATCACACTAAATATGTATCTTTTCTTGTGTAATGTAAATTCTATAAATTTTATATATATATTTTATATATATATACTAAAGCCATAATTATTTATCACCAACGCAACCATTCTTCCTGCCAAAAAATGGTAATGGTAATTAGGAATTAAATCTATCCTAAGATGACAGGGAAACTTTACAGGTATACCTTAGCACCTTCTGAAATACGAACCACGCAAATAGATAATCTATTTTTTTTATTCTTAATTTCATATTGCTCATTATTTCAAATTCATTTTTAAAATTTTTGTATTTTCTTTGTTATTTTTAAAACCATCGGTATTTCATTTTCTTATTAATTATATTTGGCGATTTTGTTGCCTTCATATTTTTTTTCCCTTGGCGAACTGTTTATTACAGATCATTTTAAGGTGTGTAGATATTTTCAAAAGTATCCATTTACATCACACAGCTGATCAGAGCACTGGATCTAAATGGTGGTCCTGGCAGATGGAGATGTGTTCACATCAGCCACATCTACATTCAAACCTCACAAGGCAATATTTTGTACTGCTAACTTGGCATTTCATAATCAGAATTAAATTCAATGAGCTCTTCTCAGTGAACAGATTTTAAGGCTGTTTGATGTCATTTTAACACTTTCAGCAAATATGCATTTCTTTAGAAGCTATTTCAAAAGTGAGTAAGTACTTATAGAATAGTGAGTCTGCTTATAGAATAGAAATTGCATCAGAGTACATTTATTCTTGCTGTACAATTCCTGTGATGTTGAGAAGGGTTCTATTTTTTTTTTACATAATGAGTAAGTGTATAATAATAGTTGTGAACTAGATAACCTATTTTTAAAGATAGGTAAAAGTTAAATTTAAAAATTCAGAGAAAACGGCGAAAAATATATTTTACATACGCACACAGTTTTTTAAAAAAAGATTTATTTAATTTATTTATTTCTCCCCACCCCCTTGTTGTTTGCACTAGCCGTGTCTCTTGGTCTTCCTTGTTTCTTTAGGGGGCACCAGGAACTGAACGCGGGACCATCGATATGGGATGGAAGTGCCTAATTGCTTAAGCCACCTCTGTTCCCGACACACTTACTCTTGAAATCAAAATTTCCTTGCCCAAACAAAGATTTCCAGCCATTCCATATATATCTGTCCTAACACAAACATTTTTAGATCTCTTAGCTTTCTTTGCTAAAAAGAAATCAATCACAAACTAAGCTGGTATGTGGAATAATTTATTAAATGTCTCAGGTGGCAAATACGCAGCTTTTTGTTGGGAAATAATGTGACTTCAGTAGAACTTTTTTTTTTTTACAAAAGTGATAATAATAGCCAGACAGAACTAACTTTAAAATGATATCTTAAGTAGACCCAAACAGATTGTTAAAAAATTTGGTTGGTTAATGTTTTTGGAGTGCATTTAATATAGGGAAAAAATGCACATGTAGTCATGATTTCCTCAAATCCAGACCTCCTTTCCAAAGCAAAGATTTCCAGGCATTTTCCTAATACTGTTATTTTATTGTTAACATGTAAACAAAAAATTAAGTCAAAAGACAAAGATTACAAAGTCACTATGAAAACTATGAGTTCTGCTTGTAGCTGGAGAGTTCCACAATTAGTTCCCAAGGGACAGTTTTTTTTCGTTAAGCCTCCCATTAATATAATAATTTATATTTATCTATTACCTCTCATCTGATATTCTCAATGCAGTTTACAAACAACACTTGTCTCTGTGAAAAGGAAAGCAAGCGCCATCATACCATGCTTTATAGATTAGGAAGACAAAGAACAGTGATGCCCAACACTAACAAATGTTAGATTAGGCAAGCAGTGCAACCCAGGCTGAGCCCTCCAGTGCTGCCTTAAGAATCCATCTGCTGTTTTAATACATTTCAGGGACCCACCCTCAGTTTTGGCTATGCCAACGGAAGTACCAGGGGAAAAGATTCCTTTAAAAGTGCTGAGTTTTCTCTGGCCATAAAAATGAGACCAAAAAAAAAAAAAAGTTCAGTTTCCTGTTCCTCAAGGACCAAAACTTTGTAAGTCCTGCCTATGACATTCAAAGCATCCAAAAAGTAGTCAATATCTATATTCATCTCACCCTCTCAACTCAATTAAAACCTTATTCACCAAGACATACTTTTGTTAATAACAAAATCATAAACTTGATATTACTCTTACTAATTAATACCTTTAGAAACTAGTTTCTTATAAACCAGCAAAGAAAAAAATAACTTTGAATCTGAAAGAATGAGGGATCACGAGACATGTATGAAACATCTGCTAGAATAAAAGCTTCATTCATGACTGTCTTGTTCCTGCTACATCAGTAGCATGTATCACAGTGAGTCGCAGAGACTCAATAGGAGTAACATTAATTGTATTAGCAAAACCTACATCAGTAATGACAAATACAACTTATAGGGATAAAGAAGACTGTGAGCTACTAAAATACTAATACAGAAGATGCAGATTTTTCTTTTAATCATCATGGGCATGTTTGGTGTCAGAAAAAAACAATAACAACAGCTGTATTTAAATCCTAGCACTAGCACTCACTATTTGTGTGTCTAGTTAATAACTTCACATCTGACAGTCATCTAGAAAATGGAGATTTTTAGTAAATTTATGGGGTTCTTGTTAGATTATGGAAGGATGTATTTAGATCCCCTAATAAAGGTGCATTAGGCACTCATAAATGTTGGTTCTCTTCTGTTTTTGTATTTTAAAAGTCAATGGGTGGGAAATGGACTTGGGCCAGTGGTTAGGGCGTCCATCTACCACATGGGAGGTCCACGGTTCAAACCCTGGGCCTCCTTGACCCGTGTGGAGCTGGCCCACACGCAGTGCTGATGCGCGCAAGGAGTGCCGCGCCACGCAGGGGTGTCCCCCGCGTAGGGGAGCCCCACGCATAAGGAGTGCACCCCGTAAGGAGAGCCACCCCAGCTCGAAAGAAAGTGCAGCCTGCCCAGGAATGGCGCGGCCCACACTTACCCTGTTGCAGACGACAACAGAAGCGGACAAAGAAACAAGATGCAGCAAAAAGACACAGATGCTTGAGCCACAGCCACTTCCCCCAAGTAACTTTTAAAACCAATAATTTGATATACATTCCTAGTGAGCCATATCCTAAAGACAAAAGGAACTCTAAAAAAAATTTCTACTATTTTCAGTAATCATGTAATTGTGTATATTGTGCAGTAAGGCATTATGAGCAATTATGTTAGTGTAATTAAGAACAAAATTTTTGGCCTGGTAGAAAGATACAGATATGAGATCAATGAGATTTAGCAAAACTTCTGTAGAGCTTAATTTGAGTTGGATGTATGTATGAACTCATGATGTATTTCATCTTAAAATAAATGTAATATATATATATATATAAAAAAAAGACACAGAAAACAGACAATGGGGGAGGGGAGGGGAATTAAATAAATAAATAATAAAAAATAAATCTTTAAAAAAAAAGCGGACAAAGAAACAAGATGCAGCAAATAGACACAGAGAACAGTTGGGGGGGGGGGAATTAAATAAATAAATAAATCTTAAAAAAAAAAAAAAAAGTCAAAGGGAGAATTTTGGATCTATGCATGATTCTTCCGGAAAGTAAGGCAGCAGAGTAGCATTACAATGTGTGGTGGTGAAGATGAGGCTCTAGAAGAGTATGTGGGGACAAACAGAGAAAACAAGAATGGCAAAATATTGATAATTATTGAAGCTGAGTGATGTATGCGTAGGGTTATAACATCATTTTTTCTACTTTAAGTATGTTTGAAACTTTCTGAAATAAAAAGCTCAAACAACAATTATTTTTAAAAAGAGGAGGGTTCTAAACAAGTCCCAAAACCTGGGATTGAATCCCAGCTTTCTGCTGCATGACTTTGGGCAAATTATTTTACCTTCTGAGCATCAATTTCTTCTCTTCAAAAAGGAGAACAATAATCGTGTGTCCCACCATTAAATAATTACTCATGTGGCTCAGTGGTTGAGTGCCAGCTAACCAAATAGGTTCCAGGTTCAATCCCTGACCCCTGTACTTCAAAAAATTAATAATACTAATTACTCAGATACTTCCTTCAAGAAAGGACTCACTGCGTAGCTGCAACGAGGGTAGTTAGCAGAAACCTCTTTCAGGATCCACCTCATCTTTTGAGCTGAGGTGGTAGCTAAAGTCACACTCTTCTTGGGGAGGCCCTTAGCCAATGAATGCTCAAGGTAGGCACACAAAGACCTGACATTTCTGCCCAATGTGAGACAGTATGAACGGGTAATCTTCGCTGTGGAGGTCCTCATTGGGCTCGCAGAGACTTTCAGGTTTGTATCATGGTCTGACAGCAACCTCTGCCCAGTTCCAAGTTTCCCTTTTCCTTTCACAGGTATCACTCTGGAGACAACATTTGCATCTTAATTCCATCTCAGTATCTTCCCAGGAGCTGGCACAAATAGTACCTTACCTCAATGAATTACTGGGAAGAATAAAATGAGATGACAGATATAAAATACTTTGCACAGCATCTGGGACATGGTAAGCACTCAGTAAATGGTTATGATGATGATGATGATTTAACATTGAAGGCAATAATAGGGCATGCAAAAATATTATAGAAACTAAAGAGTTTATGCAATCATAAACTATTTCTGTTTTTAGAAACCATACCGAGAGAGTAGAACAAAACAAATGGAAACTGTAACTATATACACTGAAACCACAGATATTGTTCTAAGAACTAATTCTTGTTAAAAACCTAATTCCAATTACTAAATAGGTATTTTTTATTTTTTTCCTATCCTATAGCTTATGCGATGTTACAGTTTAAATGTTAAACAGGTCTTAGAACTTTTGCAACAAGAAAGCCTAAGTTTCATCCACCTTAATTTTTTTTTTTAAGATTTATTTTTTATTTCTTTCTCTCCCCTTCCTCCCCCACTCCCGCAGTTGTCTGCTCTCTGTGTCCATTCGCTGTGTGTTCTTCTATGACCTCTTCTATCCTTATCAGTAGCACCGGAAATCTGTGTTTCTTTTTGTTGCATCATCATGTTGTGTCAGCTCTCTGTGTGTGCAGCACCATTCCTGGGCAGGCTGCACTTTCTTTCGTGCTGGGTGGCTCTCCTTACGGGGCGCACTCCTTGTGTGTGGAGCTCCTCTACGTGGGCATCATCCCTGCGTGGCAGGGCACTCCTTGCGCGCATCAGCACTGAGCATGGGCCAGCTCCACAAGCGGCAAGGAGGCCTGGGGTTTGAACCGTGGAACTCCCATGTGGTAGGCAGACGCCCTATCCATTGGGCCAAGTCCACTTCCCTCCACCTTAATTTTTAAAGTGTAGCTCTAGTATTAGACAATTGAGGTTAGGTTTTACATAAATTTAACATCATAAAAGTTCACAAATAGGATAAGGTTATGAATTAAAAGCCAGTACCAACAAAAAAAAAAAAAGAAGAAAAAAAAAAACAATAAAAAAAGCCAGCCCCAATTGTAAAACCATGACCAATCAATATTAAAACCTTGTATAATCCCAACTAACTCTCTAATATAATATACATATTTGGTTCTTTATATCACTAGGTGCAAACTAGTATGATTGTACATTACTAAAACAGGAAACAAATATTTCATTACAAACACTAATATTCAAGAAGACTTCACACCCACATTCTTTTTTTTTTACACTTTTTTTAAATCAAAGTTAATAGATCACAAAGAACACACCCACATTCTAAAACCTAATTAGATTAATTTCCCAGGGCAGTCATGTATTCTTGGTAGTTTGCAATTTTTAAGTGTCAAAATAAAGCCTTATTTTTAAATGTGGGTGGTGTTGATGAAACAAGTATGAGTAATACTTGCAGGAAACACAATATTAGCTTTAGCTAGGAAGTGGGTGATACTTAAATAGTCCTTCAAAAAAGCACTTTCCATGTTGCACCAATGTAAAGCATTAGTTGAAATGTGGTCACACAATAAGCAGGGACATGTATAAACCTCCCTATGGTGCTTGAAATACAGTTTTACCTATCAAAAATGTAATTTACAAAAGTTTTCAGGTACTATGCACTTCATGTGTAAAGTGAAGACAACAAGCTGATGTATAAATATCAATCACAAAATCACCAGACCTCCCCATGTTTTGTTTAATAGCCAATAACCAAAAAAGACTGTATGTAAAACCTGTTCTAATGGAAAGGTAGGGGCCAAATTAAACTTAATTTAATCTATCTTCTGAGGTAATTCTGCTCTACACACCGTAGTTCAGAGAGTGATGTCTCTCTTAATGGTCTTGCTATGCTTGTCCCAAACAGAAATCTCTGCAGTATTAAGTATAAAGAACGGTAGAAGAGATAGACTTGTTAATATTCTACTCCATTCAGCATTCAAAGAGCAGTAAGAAGTGATAATTCTCCAAAACCTGTAACTACTAATAGTAAATTACTTCAAGATTTTTAAAAAAATCAGTACTGCCTAGTATAACATTTTAACACACTACGAAGTGTTCTTATATAAATACACACATAAATATTAGTCATAAATAGCAAGAACAGAGAAGAAATAAGTTTTAAAGACTAAAAAGTTGCCTGGGATTACAAAATGTTTTTTTACAACTGCTAAAGTGCAGTTGTAAATCATAACTGCCAAAGTTGACTTTAAAAATGACATACAGGGAAGTGGACTGGCCCAATGGATAGGGCATCCGTCTACCACATGGGAGGTCCACGGTTCAAACCCCGGGCCTCCTTGACCCGTGTGCAGCTGGCCCATGCGCAGTGCTGATGCGTGCACGCAGGGGTGTCCCCGCATAGGGGAGCCCCACGCTCAAGGAGTGCGCCCCTAAGGAGAGCCGCCCAGTGAAAAAGAAAATGCAGCCTGCCCAAGAACGATGCCACACACATGGAGAGCTGACCCAACAAGATGACGCAACAAAAAGAAACACAGATTCCCTTGCCGCTGACAACAGAAGCGGACAAAGACGACGCAGCAAAAAGACACAGAGAACAGACAAATGTGGGGGGGATAAATAAATAAATAAATCTTAAAAAAAAAAGATGGCAGAGAGGACACTGGGAGACAACAAAACAAGGTTCTGTCACTGAGATCTGTTAACTGCGAAGAGTAGATTACTAGGAAAGTTAAATTTCCCAATAGATTTATTCATATCGTACTTCATGAGCCAGCTAGTAAAAAAGTTGAACAGTCACTTCCTGCCAATAAGTAGGTAAGAAAAGCATTCAAATGTAGCAAGCTCTTGTTTTGTGAGATCTCCTGACCAGTAACAATTTCAAGAAGTTGATGCATATATTTACTTTACACCATTGTCTTTTTAACGAATCCAGAAAATACATTTTGGTTCATCTTATATAGAAACAAATCTCTCTTTTGACTTTAATGTTGTAGGCCGAAAGTAACATACTTTATATGTTGTCACTGAAATAGACTATACTTTAGTTCAGGGGTTCTTAACCAGAAGTCCATGGTTAAGGTTTCAGGTGGTCCATGTGCTTGAATTGAAAAAAAAATCAGCTTATTATCTTTATTTTCTCTAACCTCTAACTGAAACCTAGCATTTCCTTCACTTATGAATGTATGCAATAAATTATAGTAGTATTCATTTCATATCACATTACAGTTGTGTATCTCAAAATATTGCTTACACTCACCCATACTTCAAAATTACAGAGGTTGTTAGAGCTGATCCCAGTTGAGTGTCATAAAACTAACTGCCTCTACATCCTGAGAAGGGGTCCGTAGTTTTCACTTGACTGGCAAAGGGGTTTGTGGAACGAAAAAGTTTAAGAAACTCCTGCTTTAGTGTTTATAATGTGACTTTACAACAGACACAGGTAGGTATCTTGTACACTGCAGTTGTTCAATAAATATTTTAAAATTTGACTAATAGGCTATGAAAAGCTGCACAGAAACAAAATAATGTAAAAACATTACAAACATAATTAGCAATTAGTTGTGACTTTGAGTTCATTTTTATAGTTGTACAACTTCCTGAAATTTCAGTCAAAATTTCCTAGAATTTGAAAGTTCACTCCCATAAAGGCACACGCATGTGCACACACACACATACATACACACACAAAGCACACACCATAAAAAGCAAAACAAAAACCGAAGAAGAAGAACGGTTTCACTCCCTCTATGAAGCCGGATGTGGCTTAGGACTTTAATGTAAAGTGCATGTTAGAAATCTGCAGTTTTTAAAAACCTATCTGGACTTTGACTAAAGTCCAGAAATGTGTGTCAATTAGTATTGGTTGGTGAAGCTCCAGGAAAAGTTGCAACCACCTGATATTAGTAACTCAAGACCATCCAAATGATAGCTCCATCTCTCTCCCTCTAGAAGTACAATTCTGCTAAATCAGGCTTTGGTACCCCATCATTATCTCATTACACATGTGCATGATCCCAAAGCCACTGTTCAAGAAAAACCCTCAATCACTGCCTCCACTGGGCTGCCCAACACACCACATATCACCAGCCTCAAACCAACAGAAATTAGAGAGTTTATTTTTCAGAGTCTTCATTACTCAGTTTTTTCTTAATCTCAAATATACCATTAACAAAATAAGGCAACTGAAAACAGACATTTTTCTACCCTTATACTTCTTTGTTTTTCATCTTAAAAATCAGATTTTGTACTTCTTTTATTAGTGTAAATAATGTGTTGATTCTTTCCCTCTTTTAAGCTATAAACTATTCAGGGGCAAAAGGACGGCACTTTATAGCAAGGGTTCTTAACCTTTTTCGTTCCATGGACCATTTACTAAGCCCACACTACACTGTGACTTATTTAATAAATACATCACACCCACATCAACACGTCCCCACAAGAATAATACTGTTGTGTTTTTTTAAAAATGTCATCTCAAGGTCATGGACCCCTTGTTAAGAACCCCTGCTCTATAGGAATATCTTTCATTTTCAAACTTTTCATTGCCATATATTTGCATATATAGAACTGCTAACATTCTTATTCTTCCTCAAAAACTTTCCAAGTGAAAAAAAAGTTCAAATAGTTCACATACTTTCTCCCTTAAAAATATTTTCCAATTGTTTTATTGTAGAAAATTTGAAACATATACAGTAGAAAACTATTTTGAACCCTCCTATACCAACCACGCAACTTCAACTATTACCAGTTCATGGCCAGTTTGGTTTTATTAATACCCCCATTCATTATGACCCCAAGTTATGTTGAAGCAAACTTTATATATCAGTTTATCTGTAAATATTCCAGTTCCCATTTATTTTGAACTCCCTGTCTTCACCTTCCTTCCTCTCCCAACCGAAAATAAAATAATTAAATTAAATTAAATTAAAAAGGGAGAAGTGCACAGAACAATGCAGGAAATTGGAATTGTTTTATTAGTTTCCTCCTGGTAGCTGCCTCCTCTCCTTTGGCTCACCTTCTAAAACATTCACCACCATCGCTGTGAATCAGTCCCTTTAACAACAGCCTATTTCACTTAGAAATGTATAGCATTTTCCCCCCTTCACAATCTTATTCTTCTATTTGAACAAGTGAAAAACAAATCATGGCAAAATTCTTTTTCTCTTGATAAAGACTACTTCTGATTTGTTCCCCTACCCCAGATAAGCTGAAAAGAGTCAAAAGGAGTGGACGAGGAGTAGAAGACATACAACACTTAAAATGGTAGATTTTGCCTAATTAGATATGTGCAAATATTTTAAGTTGCCTGTTATTTTATTTAAAATGTATATTTGTAAACATCAGAAATTTTGTCATGAATCCTTTAGACAGAAGATGTTTACAAAATGAATTATCTTCATTTAAGGGAGCTATTGCCTTCAGGATTTTTGTATACGTAGCTGCTTCTAGAGTCTAAGAAATGATTATTAAAGAAAAAAAATTAAGGGAAGATGCTCTCTGTTTTTATAACTGCTCTAACCTTGTTTTCCTTTGACATGAGATTTCTTGGCCTTCTCTCACATAGCAACCACACCCTTTATAAATTGTATTCGGAAAGATA
Source organism: Dasypus novemcinctus (assembly GCF_030445035.2). NCBI lineage: Eukaryota > Metazoa > Chordata > Mammalia > Cingulata > Dasypodidae > Dasypus > Dasypus novemcinctus. Next base: position 87,150,204 of record NC_080680.1, on the reverse strand, counting down.
GTAAAACACTTTAGAGCCCACCATGGGAAATGGCTCATCCTAAATGCACTTCAGTGCAATAATTTGAAATTTCGTTCACTCCTCCCACTGGACACTGCACTGCCCATCTCTTGCCCAATGATTTCTCCAGGAACGCAGAGAAGGCAGGGAAATAACCTCCATTCCAAAGCCAACAGCTTCTCCTTCCTTGGGACGGCATGAACTGCCTTCGCATCCCGTTAGCCACTCACCCCTGGAAAAAGAGCCTCTAAACACAAAGCCACTTGTTTACCCACCCGCACCCACCGGGATGAGAATACAGTCCAACCCAAAGAATCTGGGCGAGGCGCACCCTCTCCGACACCCTTCCCCGTTTCAAGCTATTTCCTCTGAGCAGTTAAAGAATGATTTATCCTGCGAATGCTTCTTACTGAGGGTGATAAAACAAGATCTCTCCTAATCCTGACTCCTTTCCCCCGCCGGGCCAAACGCTGCAGTTCCCACATCAAATTCAGGACCCGAGCTGGCCCTCCAGGACTACAAATGCTCCCCAAACTGCCACAGGGCAGAAGTGCTCACCTCCAGAGGAAAGAACACCGCTTCTCGGCCCTGGCTCCCTAAAACCCAAAGCCTGGGACCCGCGCCCGCCAAGGCCGCCCCGCCCCCGGGAGGAGCGCCCAGTCCGCAGGCACCTCCACCGAGAGAAAGCTCCTTTAGGAACTCGAGCGGGGCTCCCGAATAACGCAGCTCCCCAGACCCGAGGGCTGCGGTGCCCCATCGAAGCCCCTCCCTGGCGCGGAGCGGGGACCACGCAGTTAGTCCACCCGAGGGATCAGAGCTCTCCCCAGCACACACCGCCGGCCTCGGGCGCCGAGGAGAGGGAAGCCAGCCCGCCCTCCGCTCAGGCCGGGGGGGGTCTCGGACCTGCGGCCGCGCCCACGCTCAGGCCGCCGAGGAGACCCGCACCCGCGCCCCCTCCTCAGGCCACCTGGGAGACCCGCACCCGCGCCCGTCCCCAGGCCACCGGGAGAAACCCCGCAGCTCCTCCTCGCCCCGAAGGAAGAGTCCGGCCCGCGCCTGCCGCTCAGGTCAAGGCCGACAGAGGAACCTGGATCCGCGGTCCTCGCCAGGCCCCCGGGAAGCCGCCCCGCGCACCGTCGCCTCCACCCGCGCAGCCCGGCCCGCGTCCCTCCCCAGGCCGTGGGCCGACGCTGCCCGGCGCCCCGCACCTTCCCCGCAGCCCGGCGGGCCCAGCCCCTCACTCACCCAGAGCTCGGTGCCCCAGCTCATGGTGCAGGGGGCGGGAAGGGGCGCTCCGCGCGGCGGGCGCGGCTCCTCCTGTCCCCTCCCCGGAGTCCCCTTCGCCTCCCAGACCCTCCGACCGAGGAAAGCCCGGCGCCCGCGCGACCGCCGCCTCCTCCGCTCGCCGCGCCTCTCCTGGTGCTCTTCGGGCTCCTCCTCCCCGTCGCTCCACAGCAAAATGGCCCGAGGAAGCGGCAGCCGCGGCCGCCGCAGCGCCCGCCCGCCCCACACCCCGAGAGGCTCCGGCGGGGGCCGAGGGAGGCGGGGCGGCGGGCGCAGGGCGGGAGGGCCGGGCCGCGCGCCGGGGGCGGGGTCGCCCTGACAGCTCGCGCAGGCGCGCCCGCCCGCCCCGCCCGGGCCCCCGGCCCCTCCTCCCCTCCCTGCCTCCCCTCCTCCCCTCCCTGCCTCCCTCCCTCCCCTCCCTGCCTCCCCTCCCTCCCTCCCCTCCTTCCCCTCCCCTCCCTCCCCTCCCCTCCTCCCCTCCCTCCCTCCCCTCCTCCCCTCCTCTCCCTCCCCTCCTCCCCTCCCTGCCTCCCCTCCCTCCCCTCCCTGCCTCCCTCCCTCCCCTCCCTCCCCTCCTCTCCCTCCCCTCCCCTCCCCTCCCTCCCCTCCTGCTCTGCTGCACTGTGCGCCTGGTGCGTTTCACCCGGGGGTCCGGAAGGACGCGGAGACCGGCGACGGCTGGGACCTGGGACCGGGAGGACTCCTCCTACAAATTTTTAATGAAAATGAAATTGCTTATTAGCAACCACGCTTTCTGCTGGTAGGACAACTACTCGTCTTGGAACGCAGCCGGCCCCTGTTATTACCGGTCCTCTGCAGAGGCCTGAGTTCGCTCCACTGCGCGGGACGCCGCTTTGGATTTGAGGACAATACTTTTCGTTGGCAGCCGTTCACGCCCACCAGAGTTTGCTTGGGAAGTTCTTTTCCCACCGCCCAGTAACCCAGGAGATCGGACGGACCCTGCTGCCTTCAGCGGCGGGATTAGGACCCGGTGCGGTGGTGTTCGTGCTCTGTGCTCGTCGAGTAAAGGAGCGACTAAGCGGCTGCGAATGGCTGGCGGAACCCAGAAGCTTACAACCAGCGATTTCTCATCTCTGAAACCAGTGATTTTCTTGTTTGGCCAAGAAACTCTCAGACATGAAAAACGTTACCCATTAGTAACTAAAAGCAAAGGCGCTGGGTCCACAAATAACTTGAGTTCGAACCCAGCCTCCAACGCGTACTAGCTGGGTGGCCGTGGACGAGGAGCCCAACGCTCTGGCTCAGACCTCTCGCCTGCCCAAAGGGGTTAACCGTTTCCATACCGCTGTGCAGGGATGAGGATTACGGAGATAAGCACCTGTTACCTGGCCCACGGCTGGTAAACTGGGAGCTACTTTTATCAGTAGATAACGACTCCTTTCTCTATATTCCGTAGGTATGTGCATATTATCAACCAACCAGCTATGGAGAATTTTTGGAGTTCCAGCTCTTTCCTCTGAATCACCAGTCCCTTTTTCCCCAAATCTTTTTTTGCTCCCTCAGCTAATGCTATTACTGGATCCTTTCCTAAGTAACTGAACTCCCAAAGTAGGCTTCATTTAAAAAAAATATTTCACAATGAGGCATTTCTCTGACAGTCCCCAACCCCAACTAGCTTATCATTCTCGCATGAAAGGGTGGAGCTGAAAAACCTTGCAGATAAACCTCCAAGTCTACTTCCTTTGTTGGGCACCATTTAAGTAAATTTAAACTGTCAAAACTGGTCTTTTTTTCAGTTGCAAACTTCCTTCCACCCCCCACCATTAAAAAAAAAAGCGTTTGTGTGTGTACGTGTGTACATGCGTAAATATTTTGCTCTTACAATTACCATGTCTGGGTGCTCTTTACTCCAGATACTATTAGATATAGAACAGTCGGTATAGCCAGCCACCTACCTCCCAGGGCATATGAATAGCCAAGGCGAGTTTGGAATTTCAAACAATGCTGTACTGTTTAGTCTACTGAAATTTGGATAAATGCAAATTTGGATAAATGAAATGCAGGTTATCTAACAAGACTACTTTGGTAACCACCTCGATTTACCTTCCTTGAATATTACTTCAGTGGAATATTATAAACTAATCTTGACTGAATTCTTGGGGACTGTCTTCTCAGAAAGAGTGACTACTTGTGAAAATATGCTAATCAGGAGAAAAATCAACCTGCTGTTTTAAAGAAGAGAAAAAGAAGAAGTAGAAGAAGAGGCGGAAGGGACAGCAGATGAAAAAAAAAGACCACACAAAGATGAAACATTTTAAGATGAGTAAGCAGGAAATTGTTATTTATAGGAACAAATTAAAGGTCACAGCAGAATTATATGGAACTGAGCTATGCAAATAATGTTAACTTCATTAAGTTTTTCTATTTTATCTTTTTTTTTCTTTAATTTCATTAAGTTTTGGTGGTAACTGGAAAACTTTGACTGTCAGAATCTTTTAAAAAATAAAAGAAAAAAGATTCCATTTATCTTGAAGCAATGGAAACAAACAGTGCTCATGAAAAAGAGAAATGAATCAACCGAGAAAAAGATAAAATAAATAGAACATATTATTTTTCAGAAAGAACTAAACCCATTTCGGTTTCCCTTATATTAAGAAGGAGTAGTTTTAAGACATGGAATTCTCCTATTAACAAATTACTGTAACCTAACCTACTTAGGAATCAAACAACAGGTACTTTAAACTCTGTCTATGTAAATACTGGAAGTACCTAGGCGGTCTGGCTTACGTACACTTGTTTCACTTCTCAGTACTATGTCCTGTGCCCCAACACTTACTAGGTGTGTGGTCTTAGGCACGTTACTTAACCTCTTTGTGCTTCAGTTTCCTAATTCATAAAACAGGTACTCCATATGCTGTTATGAGGCTGAAATGAGGAAACTATGGGAAGAGCATGAGCTTTGGAGTTAGCCAGATTTGGATGGCTCTGCACAGAAAGCTACAGAGCTTTGGCTGAATTACTTTCCTTCTTTAAGCCTCCGTTTTCTCCTCTATAAAATGAACATAATACTTCAAAGATTATTGTGAAGATTAAAAGAAAAAAAAATACAAGTAAAATGCTTAGCACAAAACACCACAAGTTTTGGTTCCTTTTCCTTTTTTCCCCTGTATTCCCAGAGATTGTTAACTGTGTCAAGGAAAGCAATCCTTTACACTAGCTGATACAAGACAACAGCTTTCCTGAATTACAGTTGATTATTGGTGAAGTATTGCTCCTACTGAATTTTAGAAATTTTTTCTTTAAATAGTTTCAACTTTTAGCTTAAAATTTCCCATTTGTTTAGCGTTCAAACTATTTAGTAAAGACCTGAGAAAGCTGTCAAGTGGAAAAGGTAGGATAAAATTAGGTCTACAGTGAGTAGAATCTTAAAACTGAAACTAAGTTTTGTACCTGATAATCTGGTGATGTTCCAGATATAATTTCTCTGAAGCTTTGTAAATATGTGCTTATCATCAGGAAAAACCGGCTGTCCCATTGTAAGCACGTTACATACAATGCCTCTAAGTGGAAGAGACATGAATTTGAAGTTCATCTCCAACTTGCAGGATTTAAAGTGTGCCGGGACCATTGTACTGACTTCATATATGCCAGAACCTGGATTTTCCATGAAGATGTCCCAGCGAACTTTCCCCATGCCCCCAAGAAATGCCTGAAGACCTAAGCTGCAGTTCTGGAAGACATGGTGTTTTAAGTAAAAAAAAAAAATGAGAATGACATATAATTTCTGAGTGTAATGTCAGGTCCCAATTTGACCTATGGTTCCCTGTACTGTATTTATATAAGTAGGTGAAATATCAGTTATTTTGATTTAAAAAACATGACAATTATACCTTATTACAACTGAAGAATAGAAACCCATTTATCACTTTAAAGATTTTTGGAAATTTCTAAACTGGTGCCAAATATAGCACTAGGCTCAAACTACAAATTCTGCTACTAGTGGTAACCTTTACTTGATCCTACAAAGTCAGAGGAAATAGGAAAATAAATGCACTAAGAGAGTAAGCCTAAAAGCCATGTCAGAAGATCAGTTTTTCTAGCCCCTCCAGGCTTTTTCAGCAATTCCTTAAAGTTGAATACCTCTTTGAAAAAGTTGCCAGGGAGAAGCAGGCATAACTTGTTTTGTAACTCAATATGTTTGTTTCCAGTCACAGTATCGTGGTTATGCAAATAGCCTTTTCTTGAAACTCTGAAATCAAATGCTTTAATAAAATCACTAAGGTAGCAGTTTTCACAGAATTTTTAATGTAACTGTCTACAAGAATAAGTCTTTGTAACTAGTTTTCCCTCTCAATCCCAAAATCATTATTGGCATGATATAGCTCTCAAATACCTGAGGAAGAAGTTCCTCAGAAATAGTATCTCCTGTGGAGATACTATTGGTGTGACCCTGAGGTCACGTAATTCCCCAGAAGAATGAAATAAGGAATCCTAAGATCCCAACATTAAGCCCTTATAAAACCATTTTTCTGGAAACTTGAAGACAGAGTTTTCTATTTTGGAAACCATCTTAATGTTTCATCACTATTATATAATTAAATGAAATTAAGAATCTCCCTGCTCATTCCCTGTTTTTAGAAGCCTATTATATTTTCCTTTTTTTTCCAGAAGGTACTGGAGATTGAATCTAGGATCTTATACATGGGAAGTAGGTGCTCAACAACTTGAGTTACTATGTCTGCTTCCATATTCGAAAAAATATGGAGGTACAGGGATCAAACTCAGGACCTCATAGATGGGAATCAGGCACTCAACCACTGAGCTACCCCATTGAGAACTGGTTTTCTTTTGTTTTGTTTTTAGGAGGTACTGGGAATGGAACCCGGGACCTCCTACATGGGAAGCAGGTGCTCAACTACTTGAGCTACATTTGCTATCCTCATATTCAAATTTTATTTATTTTATTACTATTTTTTAAAGACTTTAAAAATTCATCTCTCTCCCCCCCATAGTTGTCTGTGCTCTGTATCCGTTTGCTGTGTGTTCTTCTGTGATCACTTCTATCCTTATCAGTGACACCAGCAATCTGTGTTTTGTTGCGTCATGTTGTTGTGTCAGCTCTCTGCATGTGCGGTGCCATTTTTGGGCAGGCTGCACTTTCTTTCGTGCTGGGCGGCTCTCCTTCCAGGGTGCACTCCTTGTGCATGGGTTTCCCCGACGCGGGGGACACCCCTGCATGGCAGACACCCTTGTGGCAGGGCACTCCTTGCGTGCATCAGCACTGTGCATGGGCCAGCTCCACATGGGTCAGGGAGGCCTGGGGTTTGAACCGTGGACCTCCCATGTGGTAGGCGGACACCCTATCCATTAGACCAAGTCTGCTTCCCATATTCAAATTTTATTTTATTTTTTAAAGATTTAATTAATTAATTAATTAATTTATTTCTCTCCCCTACACCCCCCACCCCAGTTGTCTGTTCTCTGCGTCTGTTTGCTGAGTCTTCTTTGTCCGCTTCTGTTGTTGTCAGCAGCACGGGAATCTGTATTTCTTTTGTGTCATCTTGCTGTGTCAGCTCTCAGTGTCTGGGGCACCATTCCTGGGCAGGCTGCACTTTCTTTGGCGCTGGGCGGCTCGGGCTCCCCTACGTGGGGGACACCAGGGCACTCATAGTGCGCATCAGCACTGCGTGTGGGCCAGCTCCACACGGGTCAAGGAGGCCCCAGGTTTGAACCGCGGACCTCCCATGTGGTAGACAGACGCCCTAACCACTGGGCTAAGTCTGCCACCACATTCAAATTTTAAAACCAGCCATTCTCAAATATGGCACCTAATTTTAAAAAGCAAAAACAAAACAAAAACAAAAACAAAATCCCAAAGCATTGTACACTGCCTTTAAATAATGAAACTGCACTGAAAAATCACCCTTCCCTTTAACAAACAGTTTATACTGAAATGAGAATCAGTTAATTTTTACTGCTTTGGCATTTCCTCTTGATACATAAAAGAAAATACCATTCACTTTACATTCCTACTAAGCTCTTTTATATTGCTGATTTTTTTTTTTATTGCTTTCTAAAAATTTATCTGACATTCCATTTGATAACAAATTGCCTACTTGGACTCTGGGCTTTACATTTTTTTCTTAAATTAAAATGATAAGAATTAGAGAGCCATGTGCTGTAGTACAAGAAGCAAGGCATTATAAGATCCCAACATTAAGTCTTTATAAAATGGTTTTCCGGAAACTAGAAGACATATACTGGAAGACTTTATCGAGATCCAATTCTGAAGCAGTTCTGGTTCTAAAGATGCTTGCCCCAAATTATCAAACCAGTTGTGTGATCTTGAGCAAGTCATTTAATTTTCCTGGATTTGTATTCACATCTGTTAAGGAAGATGGATGGATCCAGTCAATTATCTAAAGCCCTTTCCAGCCTAATGTAATTTCCAACAATGTAGGACAGGGATTAAGTGTTGGTGTTGTGGGTAGACAGGCCTGGATAAGAATTCTAGATGGATCATTTATAAATAAGCAAAGTGCTCTTGAATAAATTACTTAGTAGTCTCATATAAGAAAAGGGTTTTTTGTGAGGCTAAATTAAATAATACATATATAAAGTACTTAGCAGAATGGCTGGTAGATTTTAATCACTCAATACAAATTTATTATCTCCCTATGTGGATTCACAAAATAAATATCGTTTCTTGTTCTCAGTTTTTTTTTTCTTCTGTAAAATGGAGTAGTACAATCAGGTGGAAATTCTGTTCAAAGATATAAGAGTACATGAAATTTTTAATAGATGGCCAAAGACCAGAGGTTGGGGAAGAAAAGGGATATTCACCACCCACTATAAACTTTCTCTTTCTCTTCAATGACCACCTCAGGCTTTTAAAAAATAAGCTACAGGGATGCGGCTGTGGCTTAATCTGTTGGGCTCCCATCTACCATATGGGTGGCCCTGGGTTCAGTCCGGGAGCCTCCTAGGAGAACTGATGGCCTGTGCTTCGTGTAGAGCTGGTGCAGCAAGATGACGCAACAAAGGGAAACAAGCAGATACAGGAAAAACATGCAGCAATGGACACAGAGAAGAGACAGCAAAAGAATGGAATAAGCCACAAGGCGGGGAAGGGGGAATTAATTAAATAAATAAATAAATAAATAAATGCTTCCATCTTCCTGGCTACACCTAAGGCTCACTTTTGTCCTTGCAGAGGGCGTGACAGTATTTGTAATGACTCTGAATTCGAAGGAAGAATTAATAGATTCATGATTTAGGATTCTACCTAGCCCCTCCCCCAGTTGCCTCTTGGTCTGTAATTTTTGAACGATTTTTTTTTTAACCTAATTTTTAAAAAATCTTTAAGACTCTCACTCTGTAATAAAACACTAGTACATTGATAATCATTCACTATTGGGATTCCTGGTGGTTTTATTTTCTCTTTTGTTTATCTGATTTTGCACAAGAGAATGCATTACTTTGCAGCAAACTACAATAGAATCTAAAAAATGAATAAACCTGCCTAACTTGCACTTTTAATAAGCATGTTCTTCTATAACTCCCTGATAAAAAATGGGAAATTGGAGAGGACCGACCGAATCCTTCCATTAAGTATCTCCCTGTAAGGCTCAAAGATTAGGAAATAAAGGAATCCTTCCACACTGAACGAAGAAAAGAACGTTAAGACTGAGCGTTGTCCTTACTGTAATGGTAGGATGAAATAGCATGAGGCAATACAGCAGGAGTTTCCATGTGTTTCACATCTCAATCTGGAACAAATCTGATCTAATTTCTCAGAGCCTCCGTTTCCCTACTTGTAAAGCGGATAATAATACCTACCTTCTATCCCATCAGGTTGTTTCAAGGATTAAATGCAATACTGCACATAAAAGGCCTGATAAGGGCTCAAAAAGTCCTATTACTGCAATCATTTTCTCCTGAGATTTGTTTTAGCGACGTGCCTGGGAAAAAAAAACAAGGGAGTTTTGACAAGTCAGGAACTTTTAAGATATTTTCACCGACTCAACGCTGCTCCTGTAGTCAGTCCAGGGGAGCGGGTGTAGCTCAGTGGCTGAGTGCCGGATTCCCATGTACAAGGCCCTGGGTTAAATCCCCGGTACCTCCTAAAAAGAAAAAAGAAAAAAAAAGAAAGTAATCGGTCCAATCAATGGCCAGGCACCGTGTTGTAGCCATAGTGTAACTCATCCCCCTGCCTTCAAAGCTTGGGACGCAGAGGTGAGGTCCCGGCGGGTCCTGTCCAGTCAATGTTACCATGGCGACCGCCACAGGGCCTCTACCTCTTCTGGTTAAACGGAAAGTCCGCACAGGCGAGGCCAACTGAATGGCGTCCAGTTTAGGCCCCTCGGCGACGTCCCAGGACGCACGCTTCAGAAATACGGCTACAGTCTTGGACACACAGCATTACCCCTCTGCAGGACCTTCCGGCGGCCGCCACCCTTTAACCCCGGAAGTGGGCGGAAGAGGAAGGGGCTGGTGATGCTGGAACAAACATGGCGGTCCCGGCGCCTGTTGGCGGCGCGGGCTTCAGCTGTCCACGGTTGGCCGCCGACCTTCGGCTGCTCCCGCTACTGGGGCTTCTGCAGCTGCTGGCCGAGCCCGGCCTGGGCCGGGTCCATCACCTGGTGCTCAAGGTAAGGCCTGGCTGGACGAGGGGCGGAGGTCGAGGCCGCACCCCTGGGGTTGGGACAACTTTGGCAGTACTATTGGGCCACCCTTCTGGCCCCAGCCGTGGCATCTCTTTGAGAGGGGCCGGGAGGGTTTGATGGGGACGGCGGGGGCTGGACGGCGCTGCAAGGCGCGGGAATCCCTCGGGCCCTGTGGAGAGAGCAGAAAAATTCCAACTGAGGGTGAGGAAGGGGCCTGAACTGCGGCGTGAAAGCGAAGGATTCAAGGAGGCTGCGCTTGGAATCACTCTCGGCTTCCCCAGGTCCTTACCTCAAGCAACGTGCTCTTCCTACCCACCCTCACCTGCGACTTTTATCTCTCACTTACCTTGTCGCAGTCTCTGCTTTTCCATAGCTGTATGCTTGGCGGATTGAAGGTAATTGGCCCCAGTTTCCCGGCTCCGTTTAGGGCTCTCTCTGGACTTACCAAAGTGGGAATCCCAGAAGCAATGTCAAATCTCACTTGAAACATAAGATCGAGAATTTAAAACCAGCATTAAAAATAAGTTTCTAATTTGGGAATCCTCTTTCCCTTGCTCCTGATATTTTCTGTCTAGGAGGGGAAGTTTGTGATAGATGTGAACTGATTCCCTAGGTCTAGCCTTAACTCAAAGCCAAAATTCCTCTAAGGCTAAAACGTGCCTCCAAGCTATTGAGCAGGTCAGTATATCTGGGGAATAGAAAAAAAAATTCCTATAACTAAAAAACCTTGCATATTTTTTCATTGTATACAAATTTTCATGTGCCGTGGGCTTGTAGAAATTTTATGTTATTAAAACACATTGTTTTGATAAACCCTGAATACAGACTTTGGGTTAAAGAGCCTTGTCAGATAACACCATATTTTTGGTTATCAGCTTTTGTTGTTCGTAAATAAAATTTATCCTGATTAAAACTGTCTTTAACCTTAGAGGGATAGGTGAGTTCCATATCTTTTTGACAATCTGCTGAAAGTATAGAACTTCTCTCCACAGCAGTGCATGTGGAAATGTAGACAAAACTTTCTTGGATTTTCAAGGACTTTATAATCCTACTGATGCTTATCCATAGACCCCAGTGTCCAGGTTTATGAACCCAGGTTAAGAACTCCTGATCTTTAAGGAAGCAAACTTGGCCCAACGGATAGGGTGTCTGCCTACCACATGGGAGGTCCGCGGTTCAAACCCCAGGCCTCCTTGACCCCTGTGGAGCTGGCCCATGCGCAGTGCTGATGCGCAAGGAGTGCCATGCCACACAGGGGTGTCGCCCCACGTAGGGGAGCCTCATGCACAAGGAGTGCGCCCCGTAAGGAGAGCCACCCAGCGCGAAAAAAGTGCAGCCTGCCCAGGAATGGCGCCACACCCATGGAAAGCTGACACAACAAAAAGAAACACGCATTCCTGGTACCGCTGATGAAGATAGAAGCGGTAACAGAAGAAACGCAGCAAATGGACACAGAGAGCAGACAACTGGGGGGGAGGGGGAGAGAAATAAATTTAAAAATAAATAAATAAATCTTTAAAAAACAACAACAAACCTCTGCTTTAAAAAAAAAAGAACTCCTGATCTTTAAAATTCTTTCATTTTGCAGTTTAGGATCCTGAGTCTTAGATTAAGTAGTATTACTCCAAGTTCTTACAGTTTATAAAAGACAAAGCTAGTAGTGGGACATACCACATCTGTGTCTCCTGGCTCCCAATCCAGTGCTCTTTGACCATTTATTTATTTATTTATATGTTTATTTCCCCCACCCCCACCCCATTTATTTTATTTATTTACCCTTCCCCCAGCCGCAGCCCCAGCCGCAGCCCCAGCCCTAGCCCCAACCCTAGCCCCAGTTGTCTGCTTTCTGTGTCCATTCACTGTGTGATCTGTGTCCACTTGTATTCTTGTCAGTGGCCCTTGGAATCTGTGTCTTGTTTTGTTGTGTCATCTTGCTGTGTCAGTTCTCCATGTGTGTGGTGCCATTCCTGGGCAGGCTTTACTTTTTTCACGCTGGGCAGCTCTCCTTATGGGGGGCACTCCTTGCACATGGGGCTCCCCTACTCGGGGGACACCTCTGCGTGGCATGGCACTCCTTGCGCGCATCAGCACTGCGCGTGGGCCAGCTCATCACATTGGTCAGGAGGCTCTGGGTTTGAACCCTAGACCTCCTGTGTGGTAGGCTGACTCCCTATCCATTGAGCCAAATCCACTTCCCTCTTCAAGCATTTCTGGGACTAAAATGCCTGGTGATTCATTTGATTAATGCTAGTGATGTTGATGGAATGGAAAAGTATAGCAACCTCAGTATGAGAAGCAAACAGGAATTGATGTAATTCTGGTGATTGATTGTTCTCCTAAATTACTTAATATTTTTCTTCTATGTACCTTTTTTTTTTTTGAGGTACCAGGAATTGAACCCAGGACCTCATACAGTGGAAGTAGATGCTCAACCACTTGAGCTGCATTCACTGTAGAACTCATTCCAAAATCATACTGTAATTTTTTTTTTTTTAAGATTTATTTATTTACTTATTTCTCTCCCCTTCCCCCCCACCCCGGCCGCCTGCTCTGTGTGTCCCCTCGCTGTGCCCTTTCCGCCCGCCTCCGTTGCCAGTGGCAAGGGAATCTGCGCTCCTCCCTGCTGCGTCATCTTGTTGTGTCATTTCTCCTTGTTGTGTCATTTCTCCGTGTGGGTGCCGTAAGCAGGCTGCACTTCCCTCCGCACTGGGCGGCAGCCCACCCACCCCCTGCCCCGGGCGCACTCCTTGCACGTGGGGGACACCCTTGCGTGGCAGGGCACCTCCTGCGCCCACCAGCACCGCGCATGGGCCAGCCCCACACGGGCCAAGGAGGCCCGGGGCCTGAACCGCAGACCTCCCGTGTGGCAGACGGACGCCCCATCCACAGGGCCAAGTCTGCCACCCTGTAATTTTTTTTCTTTTAAAATAAGCATTCTTCTTGCCCAAAGGAAATGAAAATTACCCAGAGACCCTGTCAGAGTGACATTAGACTGAGAGAAAATTAAGCATAAATCTATCCAAAGCAATCAGCAGTATTCAGTTTAATTACATATTTGTGCATTCATCACCTCATTCTTTGAGCACTTTCATTTTTCCAATAATAATAGTAAACAAAAAACAAACAAAACTTCTCACTCTCTGCTTTCCCTGCCATATATAGCTGCTATTCTTTTTCCTTTTCTCTATTATATTTGTATTTATATATTGTAGAAACAGACTTATGTAAGCAATATCACCCATGTTTGTGTTTTATAAGAAGTTTTACTATCTTATACAGCCCCATGTTATTGTTTTTAGCTTTCCTTCTAGTAATATATTAATACATGACCTTACACTTTCCCTTTCAACCACTGTCATACCCATATAATAGCTCTGCTAGTTACAAACGCCGTAATATGCTTTCACCATTTCTATTCATTTCCAAAGATTTAAAAACTATTTTTTTACCAATTCCGCACAGATTAACCCTCAACTTTCCATTCTCTAGTCTTCTCTTTTCTGGTGACCTATATTCTAATAATTAACTGCATGAGTTTACACAGTATATTTAGTTCATAATAGTGCAGTCATACAGTATTTGCCCTTTCGTGTCTGGCTTGCTGCACTGAACATAATGTCCTCCAGGTTCATCCATGTTGTCATATGCTTCACGACTTCCTTTCTTCTTACAGCTGCATAATATTCCATCATGTGTACACCACAGTTTGTTTATCCATTCATCAGTTGATGGTTACCTGGGTTGTTTCTAACTTTAGGCAGTCATGAATAATGCTGCTATGAACATCAGTGTGCAGATGTCTGTTTGTGTCTCTGCTCTTAGTTCTTTTGGGTATATACCTAGTAATGGTGTTGCTAGGTCTTCCTTAGATTACTTGTCTTTTAAAAAAAACTTCTTTGAGCCACATTTTGCAACTGTTGTCACAATCCAGTCATAGATTGCTTTTATCACCCTTATAAAATGCATTGTGCTGGTTTACAGTTAATCCCCATACCCATCCCAGTCCCAGGCAACCATTAATCTACTTCTGTCTCTATAGATTTTTCCCTTTCATATAAATGGAGTCACATAGTATGTGGTCTTTGTGTCTGGCTTCTTTTACTTACAATTTTGAGGATTTTCATGTTATAGTATGTGCCGTTTTTGGTTCCTTTTTATTGATGAATGGTGTTCCATTGTGTGGCTATACCACTTTTAAAAAATATATACTTTTTAATTTTTATTTTTAAGAGAAACTTAGAATACATAAATGTTACACAAAAAATATAGGATATTCCCATATGCCTTGTTCCCTAGCCCTCCCACATTTCCCGCATCAACAGTATCCTTGATTAGTGTGGTACATTTGCCACAAATTGATGAACACATCTTGGAGCATTGCCACTAAGCATGGATTATAGTTTACATTGTAGTTTACACTTCCTTCTGCACATTTTTGCAAGTTATTATAAGATAAACAATGGCTCGTATCTGTCATTGCAGTGTCATTCAGGATAATTTCCAAGTCCTGAAATTTATTCCCCAAAATCACACCTATTTTTCCCTCTCCCTCCTCTCAGAATCTCTAGTGGTCACTTCCTCCACATCCATGATAAAAGTTCTCCCATTGCTAGGATCACAACAAGTCTACAGTAGAACAACTGTAAGTCTACTCAAGTCCATCGTGCATTCCATAATCCTGAGGATTCTCTGGTGGTGATGCCTACTCCACTCTAATTTCTTGTTTGCAGTTGAAAACTCTCTCTGTTCCTTGAGATAGTTGTTGTCAATCATCATATCCTTGCTAGTTGTCCTGGGTGAGTCCAAAGAACTGAGGAGTAGATGTTGCAAGGCTGTTGAGATTCAGGGTCCACCTGGCACATGGACAGCCCAAGGATTTAAGTCTCTTGGACGTATACCAATCACTCTAATACTAAGTATGGAATCAAGTAGAGGGACTGAAGAGTCATATGTGGGGAAAACAAACTGAGTCCAACTCTATCACATAGTTGTGCATTCATCACTTAAATCGTTGTTACATACAGTATTTGTCCTTTTGTGTCTGGCTTGCTTTACTCAACATAATATCCTTCTGGTTCATCCATGTTGTCATGTGCTTTATGACTTCATTGCTTCTTATAGCTGCATAATATTCCATTGTGTGAATATGCCACAGTGTGTTTATTTATTAATATATCTTTTAAATCTCTTAATTTAAAGATTCCCACTCCCCCTAACATGTCACACTGGATTTTGCTATTTCCTTGTGGTAAAGTTTAACATATTCATCTATCCTCTGTATTTTCTTTAAATTGGCAATTGCATCTAAAGGCTTGATCACATTTGGGTTCCATTCTTTTGCTGAGACTGCTTCATAGGAGGCACACATGTCTGGTTCTTTTTCTTTTTATGATTTTTGTCAGCTCTTGATGTCCATTGCTTACATCCCTGTATTTATTAGGTATATTGATCTTTATATTGTTTGGTGTCAAAGTATAGGACTGTGTTGGTTAAGTTATGTATTTTATTGTATAGCAGATCTTGTTGTGTTTCTCATTTGGCATTCCAGTACAAATGAAAAGCTTACAAAATACAAACAAGTATTCCTTGATGATTCTTCCTGTGTGAGGAAACATTTCTAGATCACTTACATTAGGTACTATCCCTACGCGTATGGAGGTTTCAGGCCAGCAGAGGAACAGATATAGTCCTCCATGTTCTGAGTACATAAAGGAGTCCTACTGTTGATGGGAATTTTTTTCTTAAATATTTTATTATTTCTTCACTTCTTTGACTTAAGATATGGAACATTAGCCTTTTCTGGGTGATGGGTGTTTTTTCTTCAATTATTCAGTAAATATTTATTTTCTTGCTCATAACTTTTATGAAATGATGTTTAAATAACCATTGATGCTTTTTTTTTCTCCCATAGAGTAATAAGCACCTTTATTATATGAGCTGGAATGGAAGGGAGGAATTATTTGCCTCTCTGGGCCTTGATTTTCCTCAAATGGAATTCCAGCTCCTTGCCCCTGGCACATAGCCATCTTCTCGGCCATGCTGACCTCCCCTTGAAACAGTGTATGCAGCTTGGCCCCCTTCTTGCCACCCAGGGGGAGAGCATCGTGGGACTTGTACCACTGTGGATAGGGTGTGCTGTCATTGAGCACGATACAGATCTTCACCACCGTCTTGGTGTAGACCAACTCATTATTGGATGCATTTTAGACATCGGTGATCCTTGTTTTGCCAGTACAGCACTCAGAACCCCAGGAGAACCCTCGGGCATGGTACTTCTTGTTGCCTCCTCGCACAAGTGTATGCATCCAGGGCCAATCTTAGTGTTGGTAGTTGGGTGTCCTAGTTTCTACTTTTGCTTCTTGTGGTAGGACTTTCTCTTGCCCCTGGTCTTGGGACACTTGTGACAGTCGTCCCAGGAGATGCCCATCACATGGCGCTGGCTAGAAAGAGCACTGATGCTATTTTAGAAGTCATTTTCTAATTCATATCACTGGAATAAAAATGGATAATCCAGGTTTTATGTTAAAGCTTGTCTGAATGTAATTTTTACATTATGGACCTTTGTGTTTAAAAATAACAAATATTTTGATGATTGATAATTCTAGTTTTCAGATAGCAGCTATATATAAGGCAATGGCCAGGAAATGTCTTGCTAAAACTTCGAACACCTTGATTTAATATGGGCATTTCTTGGCTTGGGTACTTAATTTGATAATAATTATCCACAAATTATAATTTTAATAATAAAAAATCTACACCAGCAGCTTAACAAACAGTTCAAGAAAAAGCATGGCTTTGGAAGAGACATCTGGGTTGGAATCCTGACAAATTAAGTGCTGTCTATCATTTGGACATAGTAAAAATCCTTTTAAATGATGGGATCTAGAATAGGAGGTCTTAAGTGAAAAGGTAGATTAAAGCAGGAAATCAAGAAAGCATATATATCTGAAAATTTTGTTTATTTTTTCTGAAACATTTCGTTTTGACTTAAAACCTACCAATATATAGTCATTGATTAAAATGAGTGATTTTAAGCTTAGTGTTTTTTTTAGGCTAACTTTGCAAAATAGGTTTGCTCTTACTCATTCAACAAATATTCATTAGGTATCTATAAGGTATTCATTAGCTATCTATTATATGCTAGGTAGATACCGTTCTAGATTCGGGCTATGGCAGTTAACAGAAGGACGAAGGCTTTACCTTCACGGAGCTTTCATTCTAGTGATAATGGATGAAAACTATTAAACTCATAAATGCACATATAATAACTTATAATTGAGTTGAGTCAATGAGAAGAAAATAAAAGAATATGGAGCTCAAGACTAATGAAATTGAGGGCTATTTTATTATTTATTTATTTATTAGGGGTATTAGTATAGCTTTTATTTTATTTTTTAAATTAAATTGTCTTTTTTTTAAAGATACATAGATCACAAAAAAATGTTATATTAAAAAATATAATGAGGGCTACTTTAGATGGATTGTCTGGGGAAACCTCCGAAGAGATGACATTTCTTTTTTTTTTTTTTAAGATTTATTTATTTATTTCTCCTCACCCCCTTGTTGTTTGTACTTGCCGTGTCTGTTCATCTTCCTTGTTTCTTTAAGAGGCATCAGGAACTGAGTCTGTGACCTCCAGTGTTGGAGGGTGGTGCCTAATCACTTGAGACATGTCCGTTCCCTGCTTTGTTATATCTCTCATGTTTTTTCTTCTTGTGTCTCTTGTTGTGTCATCTTGTTATGTCAGCTTGCCATGCCTGCCCATTGTGCCAGCTTGCTTTCTTCTTTAGGAGGAACTGGAAATTGAACCACTGACTACCCACGTGGTAGGCAGGAGCTCAATTTGCTTGAGCCATATCCACTTCCCTGAAGAGATGACATTTGAACAGAGACTTAAAGGAGGAGCCAAGCATTTGAAGATTTAGGGAAGAGTGGTACAGGCATAGGAAACAGGAGGTGCAAAAGGCCTGAGTGGGAGATTCTCCATATTCATTTGTTTGACCAACCCAAAGGAGGCCATCAGGACTGGAGTGCAGTGATCTGTGGAGTGTTAGGTAGGGTTTGCAGGTGAAGCAGTTCGTGTGGTTAGACATAGTGGATTTCATTTTATGTGATGAGAAAACTGCCCTGGGCTTGTGCATAAGGGAACAGTTTCCTGAAGAAGTAACATTAAAACTATGCTCTGAAAAATGAATAAGAATAATTCCGATAAGCTGGGATTAGAGTGTGTGTGGGAGAGAGCACAGGTTATTGTGTGCTATTCTGATCCTCAGTTCTCTTATCAGTAAAACAAGGATGGTTGTAGCTCTCTTACAGGGTTATAGTGATGATTTAGGTATAATTTATGTAAAATAGTAATACAGTGGTGAAATGAATTAAGTAGTAGCTCACTCACTCAAGATTAAATGCCTACTGTGTGGCAAGAAATGATCCACTGTGCAAAGTGTTGGTGTGTAATGAGGCACAAAACAGAGGAAATGTGGGGAAGATAGGTCTTTATTACACCTGGGCCATTTTTCTCCCTGTCTTCCCTCTGGGAGCCACTGGAGGGTGTTAAGGCTGAGAGTGACAGAATAATATTTGCATTTTAAATAGCTGGATTGCTTTGGAAGCTGGATCAGAGACTGGAAACAAGGAATCAGCCAGGTTATAGATATACTCTAGGTATGAGATTAGGCTCTAATGAAGGACAGTGGTGGGAGGGAGAAGAGGGAACAGACCCATTTTCCTTTCTTTAGAAGGAAAATGATGGACAGATGTTGGGGTTAGTCATGAGATGGTATCTAGGTTGTTGGCAGGGGTTATTATTATTATTTTTTAAAGATTTATTTTATTTCTCTCTCCTTCAAACCCCCCCCCCCCCAATTGTCTGTTCTCTGTGTCTATTTGCTGTGTGTTCTTCTTTGTCTGCTTCTGTTGTTGTCAGCGATAGGGAAATCTATGTTTCTTTTTGTTGCATGATCTTGCTGCATCAACTCTCCTTTTTCCCGCCTTTGGAGGTATTGTTTAGCATGCATGAAATTGACAATTCTTATTGTTTCACCAGAATGTACAGATTGTAGTCCCTTCCCCAAAAATGAATGTTTGCTTTTCTAGTATTTTTTTTTTTAAGATTTATTGATTTATTTATTTCTCTCTCCTTCCCCCCCCCCGCCCCGATTATCTGTTCTCTGTGTCTGTTTGCTGCGTCATTGTCTTTGTCCACTTCTATTGTTGTCAGTGCTGGGGAATCTGTGTTTCTTTTGGTTTGCGTCATCTTGTTGTGTCAGCTCTCTGTGTGTGCGGCACCATTCCTGGGCAGGCTGCACTTCCTTTTGCACTGAGCTACTCTCCTTATGGGGCGCACTCCTTGCGCATGGGGCTCCCCTATGCGGGGACACCCTTGCGTGGTACGGCACTCCTTGCGCGCATCAGCACTGCGCATGGGCCAGCTCCACACAGGTCAAGGAGGCCCAAGGTTTGAACCATGGACCTCCCATGTGGTAGACGGTCGCCCTATCCACTGGGCCAAGTCCGCTTCCCTGGCAGGGGTTATGATGGTGATGTTGGTATCACCACAAAAAGAGAAACTATAGGAGAAGAGGAATCCGAGGAAGATGAGGTATTACAGTTATTGCGACAACAGTTGGTAAGGGAACAAGAGCAAGATAAATAGCTAGAGATTGTAAACATAAGTTCCCACCCTCTCACTGACATTTCTGGTGGAAGGATTTAAATTGGGAGTGGTGGTGATTTTATTATCTTACTAGCATATTTTGCAGATTGTGAAGGGTAATTATCCATTAACATAATTGAATTATTCCTTTTCCACATTTTTTTTTTTTTTTAAAGATTTATTTAATTTCCCCCCCTCCCCTGCTTGTCTGTTCTTGGTGTCTATTTGCTGCGTCTTGTTTCTTTGTCCGCTTCTGTTGTCGTCAGCGGCACGAGAAGTGTGGGCAGCGCCATTTCTGGGCAGGCTGCTCTTTCTTTTCACGCTGGGCGGCTTTCCTCACGGGCGCACTCCTTGCGCGTGGGGCTCCCACGCGGGGGACACCCTTGCTTGGCACGGCACTCCTTGCGCGCATCAGCACTGCGCATGGCCATCTCCACACGGGTCAAGGAGGCCCGGGGTTTGAACCACGGACCTCCCATATGGTAGACGGACACCCTAACCACTGGGCCAAAGTCCGTTTCCCCCTTTTCCACATGTTAAGCCAACAGTGTGATTCATTGTAGGTGAGCTTGAGCACATGCTGCTCTTTAATTTGTGTGGCCAGAGGCCAACAGGTTTCCATTTTGTTTAGACTTGGATAATGTTAACATATATATATATTTATCTGGGTTGTCCATTTTCCTACCTTTATGCACCAAGCTGGGATAGTCCATAGTACTTTGAAGATTATTTTAACATCAATACTTGAACCGAGTTTCCTAACCTCAACATATACTCTAAGTGGCGGATGCTGTCTGTTGAGCCAAGTCCACTTCCTTGTTTTGGTTTTTATTTTCACTCTTGTTACCTACCCTCCAACTTCCTGCCCACCCCCCATCCCCTCCACTGCTGTTGTAGATTTTGCTTTTTTCAGGTTCTTATATGTGGGTTATGCTTTAAAAATAATTTTTAAAAAAAGTTGGGATCAAGAATTATTGATTAGGGCGGCGAACTTGGCCCAGTGGTTAGGGCGTCCGTCTACCACATGGGAGGTCCACGGTTCAAATCCTGGGCCTCCTTGACCTGTGTGGAGCTGGCCCATGCGCAGTGCTGATGCGCGCAAGGAGTGTCCTGCCACGCAGGGGTGTCCCCTGCGTAGGGGAGCCCCATGCGCAAGGAGTGCGCCTGTAAGGAGAGCCTCCCAGCACGAAAGAAAGTGCAGCCTGTCCAGGAATGGCGCTGCACACACAGAGAGCTGACACAAGATGACACAACAAAAAGAAACACAGATTCCTGTGCCCCTGACGACAACAGAAGTGGACAAAGAAGACGCAGCAAATAGACATAGAGAACAGACAACCAGGGCGGAGGGGTGGGGGGGGGGGTGGGCGGAGAGAAATAAATAAATAAATAAATCTTAAAAAAAAAAAAGAATTATTGTCTAGACTACAGAAAAGCTTTTCTTTTCCTTCATCTCTTTCAGTAACTTCATTTCAGTGCTCTTATCTTCATAACGTGTTATTACTTTCTTTGGAGTTACAAACTTTTAGGGAACATCTTAAGAAAGTTAGTGATGTTCATAAATAAACTCAAACCGTACAGATACTCTAGGATCACTGCCAGTAGATCAAGATCTGCCTGATCACACAAGCTTTGTTTGGTGAAACCTCCTTAAACCAGTGGCTGCAGCCCTGTCTTCACAGAATGCTTCAGGAATTTTAGTATCTGTAAAGTTTTAGGAAATTAAAAGAGGATCTTCATCCCTGTTGGTTCTCAGCTGGTCCATCAGGGTAAACCTCAAATCCTTCCTAGTCATGTGTATTAGTCAGCCAAAGGGGTGCTGATGCAAAGGACCAGAAATCGGTAGGCATTTATAAATAGTATTT
This sequence comes from Dasypus novemcinctus, assembly GCF_030445035.2. Classification (NCBI taxonomy): domain Eukaryota; kingdom Metazoa; phylum Chordata; class Mammalia; order Cingulata; family Dasypodidae; genus Dasypus; species Dasypus novemcinctus. The sequence goes on along the minus strand of NC_080680.1, from coordinate 87,128,773 downwards.
ATTTGGGGTAGAAACTTACAGTCACAAGGCCATGAATAGTAAGTTACTCCCCTCACCAAAGTCTGTTGCCACGTGTTGGAGCAAGATACCTACTGATCTCTGCGAGGGTTTAGCCTTCCTCCTCCCTTTTAAGGCTCTGTGGTTCCATCTTCTTATCTTACCTGTAGGCTGGCATAAGGCTCTTCACTCTCCCCAGGGTTTGTTTCTTTCTGGGCTTAGCTGCTCTTTTCTCTCCACAAGGTCACGTGTAGATTTTCAGGCTCATCTCTCTTCCCAGGCGTGTCTATGGAGCCCTCTTTGTTCCTTTGTATCTGCTTCTGTGTGAGTCTGTTTTATCAGCCCAAGGGGGCTAGGACTTAACGCTGAGTCACATTCTAATGATATGGTTGCATCAAAGCCCTAAAAGTAACATAATTTAATCAGACATCTTATCTGAATCTAATACAGTCAAAGAGTTATCACACCAGAGGAACAGACCAGTTTATAAATATAATCTATATTGCTTTTGGGAATTCATAAATAATACCACACTGTCACAGCATGACTCCAAACTATAATCAATATGTAAAAATAATGTTTGCTGCGACTGAGTGTAGTTATAGATTAGCCATGTGTATCCAGAGTATTGAGCTGAACATCTTGACCAGGGTAGTATAGAAAAGGGTATAATTTGCTTTTGCAATAGCGTGAGGTCAAGCCCAGCATCTTTGCCTTGTGAGCATGGAAAAGAGCTCAACAAGGTAGCCCACAGTTGATCCAAGACTACTTGGGACCCAAGACTACTTGGGGCTGAATAGCAAATACAGGAAGAGGAGAGGAGTGGAGAGTGTGTTTCTGAGATAGATATTGACACATTTAGTGTTGTTTTGAATCTTTCAACTCTTAATGAAACAGCCCAAATTTTATTATTTGAGACTGTGATGTGTCCACAAAAACAATTGAGATCACAGTTCCAGTGACAACTGTTCTTGGTTTACTTGGGGAAAGTGAGGTGTCTTACAGACTTCACAGTTTTAAGTAATATTAATAGCTGCTTGTTAGTAAAGTATCTAGTATGAACCAGAAACTGTACTAAATATATATATATATTTTAATCTATTGATTACTCACAGCAGCCCTTTGAGGTAGATGTTATTATCCTTGTTTTATAAATTGGGAAAACAGAACTTGGGCTAAGTAAGGGGAGGAGTCAGGGTTTGAACTTGAGATCAGTGCTCCTTCCCTTTTACCACCCACATTGGGTGAACTTCAGATACCTGCAGACTTCAGTGACTGTGGAAGAGTATAGCCTTGTTTATCAGGCTATTAAAGGATCCCCATTGTGTTTTGCAGTCTCTTTCAGCTTTTTGTAGTTTTTCTCTCTCACTATGTGCTTAGCTGTCAGTGTTTTGTTTTATGAACAGATTTGTCCCCATTCTCTTTATGAATTGCTATCTATATTCTATATTCAGTGAGTCAAGAATTTGAATATTAAGCTTCTTCGAATAGTGTCTCTAGCCATTAATAATAGGCAGTCAATAAATGCTAGATGGTATTATTATTAGGTAAAAAATTACCTAATTTTTTTATATTAATAGAGAAACTAATGGCTAGCTATCTGAAGCACTTTTTGCTTACTTTTTGGATCTGATTTTTAAAAAATATCAGAGGTCACAAACTCAAGGCTGTTAGAGACCAGGTAGGTACTGTAAGAGAGCTGGCTCAGTGACACAGCGAGGGGGAGTGGCCAGCTGCACCTGTGGATTGTTGCTGCTTTGGAATGTATATTAGAAATGCTAAATCTTATGGTTCTTGTTTTAATGAGAACTTGATATGCAGTAGAGGTGATGTAGAGCAGTGGAGGTTAGGACGGATTGCTCTGAAATAGTCCTAGGACATCTGGCTTTCCATGTGGGAAAAAAACATGAAATAGGGTGTGTGTTAGGGATCCCCAGGACCACTCTCAGGTTCAGTGCTTCACAAGAACAACTCACAGAATGTAGAAAAGCTCTTATACTCATTGTTATCGTCTATTGCACTGAAAGGATATAGTTTAAAATCATCAAATATGGGTGATGGGAAAGCTCTGGTAATGGATGGTGATGAGGGCAGCACAACACTGTGAATATTATTAATCTCACTGAGTGGTATGCTTGGGAGTTGGTTGAAATGGTCAAGTTTATGTTGTATATATGTTTCCACAATTAAAAAAAAAGACCAACGAAAGAGACTGACAGTTAAATGCAATACATGATCCTGGACTGAATCTAATAGTGGAGGAGAAAAAGGCCAAAAGGACATGATTGGGACATGTGAAAAAAATCGGAATTTAGATCAGAAGCTTTATATTGGTGTTAAAGTTCTTGAGTTTGATAACTATACTTAAGGTGGTTACATAGGTGAATATCCTTGTTCCTGGAAAGTGTACATGGAAGTAGTATGTGTTCAAGGAGCATGGTGTATGGAACTTACTCTCAAATGTTTAGAAAATTGATAAGTTGATACATGGATGGACGGGTAGATAGAATGATACAGCAGATGTGGCAAAATGTTTTGTTTTTTTTTTTCAAAGATTTATATATTTTTATTTATTTCTTCCCCCCCCACTTGTCTGCTCTTTGTGTCCATTTGCTGTGTGTTCTCCTATGACAACGTCTATCCTTAACAGCGGCACCGGGAATCTGTATTTCTTTTCATTGCGTCATCTTGCTGCATCAGCTCTCTGTATGTGCGGCACCACTCTTGGGCAGGCTGCACTTTCTTTCATGCTGGACAGCTCTCCTTACAGGGCGCACTCCTTGCACGTGGGGCTCCCCTACGCAGGGGACACCCCTGTGTGGCACGACACTCTTTGCACACATCAGCACTGCACATGGGCCAGCTCCACATGGGTCAGGGAGACCCGGGGTTTGAACTGCAGACCTCCCATGTGGTAGGCAGATGCCCTATCCATTGGGCCAAATCCCCTTCCCACAAAATGTTAAAGTTTGTGGATCTGGGTATGGGAAGGTTCATGTTGGAATTCTCTGGGTTTTGTGTTATTTTTGCAACTGTCTTATAAGTTTGAAATTATTTCAAAATAAAAAGTTTAAGGCAACAAATTAACAAAGGCAAAAGACACGTAGAGAGGTGTCCGAGAAACAAAGAGCAAGCTTCCAGCTGTCCCCTTGCAGTGGAGTTGCATGGGCAGAGTTTCATTCTCACAGCAAGTGTACAAAGTATTGTCAACTAGAGAAGCTCACCCAAGCTTTGGCGTCCAGGATTTTTATTGTGGGTCAGTCATGTAGGCATGGAGTACCCATTTGACTGACCTTAACTACTCAGTCTCCAGCCTTCAATTCAAACTGATACAGTGTGGCCCAGGGCCCTAGGTGAACAGTCAGTCGTTGACCGTAAATCACAATGATTGTTAGCATAAATGATCTGTCATGGCCCAAAGCCCTGGTATACAAAGATATTCTTATCAAGCAGGATATTCCAAGCGTTAGAGACTATTGCCCAGGATCCAGTCAAGGGCCAGTTCTTTCCTTGTAATTTGCAGGGTTTGAACACTCCAACCCTGTTGAGTTAACCCTCTAGTCCACAGATGCCTGCCTCACACCATATATAAAAATATATTCCAGGTAGATTAAAAACCCAAATGTGAAAACAAAACTCCAAAACTTTCAGAATAAAATATCAGTGAATATTTTTATGACCTCAAGTTAGAGAAGGATATCTTTTGAAAGACATTAAAGACAACATACTATTAGGAATAAAGATTGATAAGTTTTTCTCTTTCAAAATGTAGAAAGACCTACTGGCAAAAGATACTACACAGTTTAAAAATAAAAACCAACACTTAATGCTGGAGGAGGTTACTTGCAACATGAAAATAAAAGATTCGTAGCCAGAATATATAAAGAACTTTTTTAAAAAATTGTATTTTTTTATTTACTTAAAAAAAAAAATGTTCTCCCCTCCCTCCCATTGTCTGCTCTCTGTGTCCATTTGTTGTGTGTTCTTTGTCTACTTGCATTCTTGTCAGTGGCACTGGGAATCTGTGTCTCTCTTTGTTGCATCACCTTCCTGCATCAGCTCTCCGTGTGTGCAGTGCCACTCCTGGGCAGGCTGCACTCTCTTTCACACTGGGCAGCTCTCCTTACGGGATGCACTCCTTGCACGTGGGGCTCCTCTACGCGGGGGACACCCCTGCGTGGCAGGGCACACCCCTGCGTGGCAGGGCACTCCTTGTGCACATCAGCGCTGCTCTTGGGCCAGCTCACCACATAGGTCAGGAGGCTCTGGGTTTGAACCCTGGACCCCCCATATGGTAGATGGATGCTCTATCAGTTCAGCCAGATCTACTTCCCTAAAGAACTTTTATGAATAAAAAAAATCCAATAGGAAAATGGGATTAGATTTATAAAAGTTATTTCACAGAGGGAAATCCTAATGGCTAATTAACATAGAGGAGGTACTCACCCTCACAGAGTATCACGGATATGCAAATTGAGTCAATCTGGGCATTAGTTTACTCTGATTGGGAAAAATGAAGTCTGATTGGTAAAAATTAAGTCTGATATCAGGGTTGGTTAAGGATATGAGCAATTCTCATATACTTTGGAGTTCAGTTTGGCAATTTCTAGTAAAAGTCCCAGGATTTTCCCATGTCTAGATATAAATCTGCACGTATATGGATAAGAGGATTTGTATAGAGACGTTCATAGCAGCACTGTTATAGGAATAAATGGAAATAACATGAATGTACATTGATGGAGACATGGCTAAACTCTGATGTACGTGAGATGGACTATAAAAAGCAGTTAAAATGATTAGTGCATTATAAATGTATCAACATTGTCTCAAAGAATACAGTGTTGACTGAGTGCAAGTTGTAGAAGTATACATACACTATGACATAGTTTATCCAAATTTTAAAAACACAGAATATTATACCATGTTTATGAATATGTATATGCTATCAAAGTATTTTTCAAAAATTCTTTTTAAAAAAGAACCTAACCAATTCATGAGAGTGGGGAGGGATGATGGAAGGGAATAGGATTTGGCAGGAATGTAAAAGCACTTAAGGGAAGCTGATGTAGCTCAGTGGTTGAGTGCTTGCTTCCCACGTACAAGGTTCAGGGTTCAACCTCCTAGAGAAAAAAGCAACTTTCTTGTTAATATTTTATTTTTTTCCCTCCTTACTTTTTTCCCTTCCTATGGATCTGAAGTAACTACAGTGAATATAGACATTTGATAATTCTGCATTGTGGGTAAATAGATTGTTACTCCTTTTACTTTTCTACATTAAAAATTAAAAAAAAACACCAGACACCATTTGTCCTCCCCCTAGATTATAAGCCTCCTGAGGGCAGGTGCCACAGTTGTCTTACTGACCATTGACCTGACACATATTGGAGATTCAGTAATGATTGTTTTTATTTTATTTTATTTTTTCCCCCACCTCCTTGTTGTTTTCATTTGCTGTGTCCATTTATTGTGTGCTGGTCTCTTTCTAGCAGGTACCGGGAACTAAACCCGGGACCTGCCATGTGGGAGGGAGGTGCCTAATCACCTGAGCCTCCTCTACTTTCTACTTTATTGTGTCTCTCACTGAGCTTCCTTGCTGTGTCTCTTGGTTGCGTCACTGTGTCATCTCGTTGCATCCGTTCGCTGCACGAGCCTGTTGCTCCAGCTTGCCATCTTGTTCATCTTCTCCAGGAGGCAGTGGAATCCAAACCTGGACCTCCTGTGTGGTAGGCGGTAGCTCAGTCACCTGAGCCACATCCACTTCCCGAGTAGTTGATTGTTGAATGAGGGAATGCATGTGCTTGTTTTCCAGATTTTCTAAAATGAGCACTTATTATTGAAATGTTGCCTTGCACCTTATTTTGGCAGGCTGCTATGACAAATACTATACAGTGGGCTGGCTTCAGCAATGGGATTCTGTGTCACAGTTCCAGAAGCTGGAAGGCTTGCTTCCTTTTGGGGTTGGGAGCATTCTGGTGAATGAGATAAGTGTATTCATTTAACAAGTATTTATTGAGTACCTACAGCGCTCCTCTGTGTTTTAAGAATGGAGCAGAGAATAAACAAAAATTCCTGTTTCATTGAGCTTCCATGCTAGTCACGGGAGACAGATAATAACAAGTAAACAAGCAAATGACGTGGTATATTAGACCATAATGTGTGCCACACAGAAATATAGCAAGAAAGGAGAAAAGGAGGAAAGGGGAATACTGCCACCATAGAAAGCTTCACCAAGAAGGTGATGTTTGAGCAGAGACTAAAAGTACAGGTGTCAGTCAGGCAGATACCAGAAGGAAGGGCAGCTGGTGACACTGGTGGTTCAGTAGTAGAATTCTTGCCTGGGAAGCGGATGTGACTCAACTAATAGAGCGTCCATCTACCATATGGAGGGTCCAGGTTTTGATCCCCAGGACCTCCTGACCCATGTGGTAAACTGGCCCACACGCAGTGCTGCTGCATGCAAGGAGTGGCGGGCTATGCAGGGGTGCCCCTGCATAGGGGTGCCACATGTGTAAGGTGTGTGCCTTGCAAGGAGAGCCACCCCATGTGAAAAAAGTGCAGCCTGCCCAAGAGTGGTGCCGTACACATGGAGAGCTGACTGAGCAAGATGACGCAACAAAAAAGAGACACAGTTTCCCAGTGCTGCCTGATATTGCAAGTGGATGCAGAAGAACACACAGCAAATGGACACAGAGCAGACAATGGGGGGGGGAGGGTAAGGGGAGAGAAATAAAATAAATAAAAATTAAAAAATTAAAAAAAGAAGGAAGGGCATTTTGGGCACTGCCACCAGCAAGTGCAGTGGCCCTGAAGTGGAACCATGTTCAGCAGGTCAGGGACTGCAAGAGGCCAATCTGTCTGTACTTTGACTTGCAAGTGATTGAAGAGCTCTGAGCATAACCCGAACTTAGATTCTAATAAGTGTGATTGCACGTACCTCCCCTTACCTCCCTCCCACCCCCTAAAAAAAGAAAAAGAGAAAAGAAAGACAGAAAGCCTACATGTGGGCATGTATATATTAAGAACATTAAAGTTATATGGGGAAAGAAAAGTTATATGGAAAAATTTGGAAGGATACACAAGTGTTAATAGTAATTAACTCTGACAAATACAATTGAGGGAATGGGGACTAGGACAGAACTTTTTAACAAGCTTTAACTACTCTTTAAATAATATAAAAGCGATATACTAAATATTATTTTACACTTTCAAATACTTTATGAAAGATAATTGTAATTTTTGTTGGTCTTTTTGTTTCAATAAACTCTGTGGAAGAAGCATATTTTAAAAAGTTGTTTTTATCTGACTTCCACAAGTGAAATGTAGTACAGATTTTAAAACCAAATTTAATTTTTAAAAAAATTTTAAGTAACATCTACCTTAGGGAACATAGATCCAAAAATAACAACAAAGGTTCACTCCTTTATTCATCATCTTGTGAAAATCATTTAGAATTTTGAGGTTTTCTTCTAATATCTTTTATTTTATAGCATTTGGCTATGCATGTTCATAGAAAAAATAATTTGAAAAAATATAGAAAAGTAGCTGTAATCTTACCATTCAGAGATAACTATCAGTAGTAGTTTGGTGTTCTCCTTCCATGTCTAAGAAATTTGAAACACGTTTTTCAGCCATCATAGCTCTTAAGTGGTCCTAAGCCAGGAGTTCTTAATAAAGGGTCCATGAGCTTTAATTAAAATAATTTAAAACAATTATTCTTAAGGGGATGTGTTGGTGCAGATGTGACATAACTATTAAATAATACACAGTAAAGTGTGGACTTCGTAAGGGGTCTGCGGTTTTCATCTTACTGGCAAAGGGGTCTGTGGAACAAAAAATGTTAAGAACCCTTGTTAAGGGCGGTGGACTTGGCCCAGTGGTTAGGGGGTCCGTCTACCACATGGGAGGTCTGTGGTTCAAACCCTGGGACTCCTTGATCCGTGTGGAACTGGCCCACGCGCAGTGCTGATGGAAGCAAGGAGTGTCGTGCCACGCAAGGGTGTCCCCCACATAGGGGAGCCCCACACGCAAGGAGTGCGCCCTGTAAGGAGAGCTGCCCAGCGTGAAAGAAAGTGCAGCCTGCCCAAGAATGGTGCCACACACACGGAGAGCTGACACAACAAGGTGACGCAACAAAAAGAAACACAGCTTCCTGTGCTGCTGACAACAACAGAAACGGACAAAGAAGACGCAGCAAGTAGACACAGAGAACAGACAACCGGGTGGGTGAGGAAGGGGAGAGAAATAAATAAATAAATAAATCTTAAAAAAAAAAAAACCTTTGTTAAGCAAACAACCCATAATATTTAGATAGAAGACATAAATCTCTGGGACATAAAATTAACAAGTATAATGCTAATTATAGGTTCAACTAAAAGGGGCAGAAGAACCATTTGTAGGGGAATTATCATGAGTCTAACTCTGATACATTGGGGAGCATATATCACTGCTGACATGTGGAATTCCTGAGAGTGAATGCCCTATTTATAGTGTCTAGATGCCTGTAGAGCGCTCAGGAACCTTGCTGTTTGAGGTACTGTTTATTGTGGCAGTCAGTGAGATCTTGCTGAGGTGTGCATAAGCGTAACCTCTACAATGATCTCCCAACTCACTTTGAAATCTCTTAGTCCTAAAAACTCATTTGTATTTAATATTTCCCTCTTTGGGTCAAGGTCTTTTCCAGATGTATTGCTAGTTGGCACTTGGTAATAATCCCTCCATGCCAGGGAAGCTCATCCCCAGGAGTCATGTCCCACACCAGGGGTCTGTTGTCTTTTAATTTCAGGTTTCCTCTAGAAATCAGAATACTTAGGAAAACTTATTTCAGTAAGAATTTACTTCTCAATGTGTATATGTTCTTAAATTGCTGATAAGGCTTTTATTGTGTTAAGAATAAAGTTGCATGCAAACAGAAAACAGGAAAAATATAAAATTGCATCTGTAATTAAGATTTGAAACTGTATTTTAAGTAAATGGTTTGGATAAACTTTTTCTTATTTTGATAATCTTAAGATGAAAGTTTAATTTCACAAAATAGCATATTGAAAATAAGAGCAGGAAGTGGGTTTGGCTCAACGGATAGGGCGTCTGCCTACCACATGGGAGGTCCAGGGTTCAAACCCAGGGCCTTCTGACCTGTGTGATGACCTGGCCCACACGCAGTGCTGATGCATGCAAGGAGTACCCTGCCACGCAGGGGTGTCCCCCGCGTAGGGGAGCCCCACGCGCAAGGAGCGTGCCCTGTAAGGAGAGCTGCCCAGCATGAAAAAAAGTGCAGCCTGCCCAGGAGTGGTGCCGCACACAGGGAGAGCTGACGCAGCAAGATGACGCAACAAAAAGAGACACAGATTTTCGGTGCCGCTGACAAGGATACAAGCAGACACAGAAGAACACACAGTGAATGGACACACAGAGCAGACACCTGGCGGGGTGAGGAAGGGGAGAGGAAAAAAAAAAAAAGAAAATAAGAGCAACCTTTCAGAATAATCATTTAAGCCTCTGTATGTGTAGTTACTGTTGTTGCTACTTTTTCTCTATGATCAATGAAGTATACATTAATTTAGACGGCTTCATTGTCTTCAAACTAATGCTGCTTTCCTCGTTTTGATGAATGCTTTTGATTATAATTGTGTTAAAGCCAGTTGTGTTTCCAGGAAAAACTGTTAAGGTTTTAAAACCAACATTTAAATATGTATCTTAGGAATATAAGTACAGGCATACCTCCTGTTATCATGCTTTGCTTTATTGCACAGATATTGCATATTTTTTACAAATTGAAGGTGTGTGGCAGCCCTGCCTTGAGCAAATCTATCAGCACCATTTTTCCAACAGCATATGCTCATTTTATGTCTCTGTGTCACATTTTGGTAATTCTAGCAATATTTCAAACTTTTTCATTATGATTATATCTAGTAGGGTGATTTCTGATCTTTGATGTTACTGTTATAATTATTTTGGGGCTCCATGAACTGTGCCTGTATGAGATGGCAAACTTGATAAATGCTGCCCGTGTTCTGACTGCTCCACTGACCCTAACCCTTCCCCGGCTCCTGCCACCCCAGTCTTTCCCTCTCTTCAGGCCTCCTTATTCCCTGAAGCACAACAAAATTGAAATTAGACCCATTAATAACCCTACAGTGGCTTCCAAGTGTTCAAGTGAAAGGAAGAGTCGCACATCTCTCACTTTAAATCAAAAGGTAGAAATGATTAAACTTAGTGAGGAGGGCATGTCAAAAGCCAAGACAGGCCACAAGCTAGGCCTCTTATGCTAAACAGTTAACCAAGTTGTGGATGCAAAGGAAACATTTTTGAAGGAAATAGAAAGTGCTACTCCAGTGAATACACTAATCACAAGAAAGCACAACAGCTTGATTGGTGATAAGGAGAAAGTTTTAGTGGTCTAGATAGATTAGGCCAGCCCCAACATTCCCTTAAGCCAAAGCCTAATCCAGAGTAAAGTCCTCTCTTCAATTCTGTTAAGGCTCAAAGAGATGAGGAAGATGCAGAAGAAAAGTTTGAAGTTAGCAGAGGTTGGTTCATGAGGTTTAAGGATAGAAGCCAGCCTGCTAGGGGTGGTGTGGTGCGGTGGTCACATTGCTCAGGTTCCCGGGCTATACAGCCGCTGGGCGTGGTGGGTCTGAGTCTGCCCAGCCTGTCTACCCATCCGTCATGCTGATTGTTCGTCGTGAACACCAACATGACCTGTGCCTCTGTGCTGGACAGACTCCTCTCCGAGCTCACCCAACAGCTGGCGCAGGCCACAAGCAAGCCAGCTCAGTACGTCAGAGTGCACGTGGTCCCAGACCAGCACATGGCCCTCGGCAGCTCCAGCAAGCCATGCGCACTCTGCAGCCTGCACAGCATTGGCAAGATCTGTGGCGGGCAGAACTGCTCCAACAACAAGCTGCTGTGCGGCCTGCTGGCCGAGGGCCTGCGCCTCAGCCCAGACAGGATCTGCATCAACTACTGTGATATGAACGTGGCCAATGTGGGCTGGAACAGCTCTGCCTTTGCCTGAGGACTGCACCGCCCCAGCAGCAACGCTGTCCACAGTGTTCCCTGCTTGCTGGCTCCCACGACCCCCACTTCCCGTTGGGAGAAATAAATGGTTCAGAGACAAAAAACAACAACAACAAAAAAAAACGGATTGAAGGTGTCTCTATAATATCAAAGTGCAAGGTGAAGCAGCAATTGCTGATGTAGAAGCTGCAGCAAGATATCCAGAAGATCTGTCTAAGAAAATTGATGAAGGTGGCTACACTAAAGAACAGATTTTCATTGTCGATGAAACGGCTTTCTTTTGGAAGAAAATGCCATCTAAGACGTTCCTAGCTAAAGAGGATAAGTCAGTGCTGGCCTTCAAAGCTTCAGAGGGCAAGCTAACTCTCTTGTTATGGGCTGGGGACTTTAAGGTGAAGCCAGTGCTAATTTACCATTCCAAAAATCCTAGGGACCCAGAAATTATGCTAAGTCTACTCTGCCTATGCTCTATAAATGGAATAGCATAGTCAGGATGATAGCAACATATTTACACATGGTTTATTGAATATTTTATGTTGAGACCTGCTCAGGAAAAAAAAAAGATTTCCTTGTAAAATACTACTGTTCATTGATGGTGCACTTGGTCACCCAAAAGCTCTTATGGAGAAGTACAGTGAGATTCATGTTGTTTTCATGCCTGCTAACACAGCATCCATTCTGCAGCCCATGGATCAAGAAATATTTCCACCCTTCAATTCTTATTAGTTAAGAAATACATTTTGTAAAGCTATAGCTGCCATGGATAGTGATAATCTCTGATGAATGTGGCAAAATAAATTGAAAACTTTCTGGAAAGGATTCACCCATTCTAGATCCTATTAAGAACACTTATGGGAAGCAGATGTGGCTTAAGCGATTGAGCTCTCGCCTACCCACACGGGAGGTCCTAGGTTTGTTCCTGGTGCCTCCTGGAGAAGATGAGTGAGACAGTGAGCTGGTGTGACAGGCAGGTGTGGCAATCTGACACAAAAAGGTAATGCAGCAAGGAGACACAAAGAGGAAAGACAATGAGAGACACAACAAAGCGGGGAGCTGAGTGGCTCAAGTGATTGAGCACCTTTCTGCCACATAGGAGGTCCCAGGTTTGGTTCCTGGTGCCCCCTAAAGAGAAGATGAGCAGAACCAGAGCACACAGTGAATGGACACAGAGAGTGCACAGTGAGCACAAGCAATGGGTGGGGGGGAGGGATAAATAAAATAAACCTTTTTAAAAAAAGAACACTCACGATTCATGGAAGATAGTCAAACTGTCAACATTAACAGGAGTTTGTGGGAAGTGAATGTGGCTCAAGCAGTTAGGTTCCTGTCTACCATATAGGAGGTCCAGGATTCGATGCCCAGGGCCTCCTGGTGAAGGCAAGCTGGCCCACATGGTGAGCTGGCCCACACGGAGTGCTGGCCCACACGGAGTGCTGCCCCATGCTGGAGTGCCGCCCCACAAAGGAGTGCCGGCTGATGCGGAGAGCTGGTGCAGCAAGATGACGCAACAAAAAGAGACACAGAGGAGAGACAATAAGAGATGTAGCAGAACAGGGAGGTGAGGTGACACAAGAGAATGAACTCTCTCCCATTCTGGATGGTCCTAGGATCAGTTCCTGGAGCCATCTAATGAGAAGATAAGCAGACACAGAAGAACACACAATGAATGAACACAGAGAGCAGACAACAGGGGAAGGTGGGGGGAATAAATAAATAAATCATTGGGAAAAAAAACCAGGGAAACGGACTTTGGCCCAGTGGTTAGGGCGTCCGTCTACCACATGGGAGGTCCGCGGTTCAAGCCCCGGGCCTCCCTTGACCCGTGTGGAGCTGGCCCATGCGCAGTGCTGATGCGCGCAAGGAGTGCCGTGCTACACAGGGGTGTCCCCCGCGTAGGGGAGCCCCACGCACAAGGAGTGCACCCATAAGGAGAGCCGCCCAGCGCGAAGGAAGGAGCAGCCTGCCGAGGAATGGTACCCGCCCACACTTCCCGTGCTGCTGACGACAACAGAAGCGGACAAAGAAACAAGACGCAGCAAAAAGACACAGAAAACAGACAACCAGGGGAGGGGAGGGGAATTAAATCTTAAAAAAAAAAAAAAAAGCCAGGAGTTTTTTTTGTGTGATCTATGTATCTAAAAAAAAGACAATAAAAATTTGGGGAAAAAACCAAAAAAACAAAAAACAGGTTTGGAAGAAGTTAATTCCAACCCTCATGGGTGACTTTGAGGGTTTCAGGATTTCGTGGATAAAGTAACTACAGATGTAGAAATAGCAAGAGATCTAGAATTAGAAGTAGAACTTGAAGATGTGACTGAATTGCTACACTTTCATAATAAAACTGATGAGTGAGGCATTGCTTCTTATAGATGAGCAAAGAAAGTTGTTTCTTGAGATGGAATCTACTCCTAGTGAAGATCCTGTCGAAATAACAAAAGGTTTAGAATGTTTCATAAACTTAGTTGCTAAAGTAGTGGCAGGGTTTGAGAAGATTGACTCCAATTTTGAAAGAAGTTTTACTCTGGGTAAAATGCTATCAAAGAGCATCACATACTGCAAAGAGATCTTTCATGAAACGAAGAGTCAGTTGATGTCACAAACTTCATGGTTGTCTTATTTTAGGAAATGGCCACAGCCCACCTCAACCATCAGCAGCCCTCACCTTGATCAGTCAGCAGCCATCTGCATTGAGGCAATACCCTTCACCCTTCAGCAAAAAGGTTACGACTAGTTGAAGGCTCAGGTGATAGTTAGCATTTTATTTACAATAAAGCAACAAAGTATTTTAAGGCATGTACATTGTTTTTTTTAAAGACATGCTGTTGCACATTTAATAGTGTAAACATAACTTTCATATGCACTAGGAAGCCAAAAATTTCATTTGATTTGCTTTACTGTAGTGGTCTGGAACCAGATCCGCAATATTTCTGAGGTATGCCTGTTCTGTATTTTGTTAATGTTCTTGGAATCGTGACTTCTCATGATTGCACAATCTTGTTTAATTAACTTGACAGGCAGTTTACTATGATTAAGAATATATCATGTTACTGTGGTTATGTTTTTTAAAAAGAGCCCTTATAAGGCATGCATACTGAAATATTAATAGATGAAATGATAAAATGTCTGAGATTTACTTCTAAATTATTGTGAGTGGGAGTGGGAGTGATGTGTAGAGGAACAAAATTGACCATGAGTTGATAATTGTTCTTAGCTGGGTGATGGATACATGGTATTGTTCTCTCTACTTTCATGAAAGTTTGAAATTTTCTATATTATAATTAAAGAAATAAAGATATGCAGTTTATTTGGTTATAGAAGTATGAGGTGTTTAAAAGCAGTTTTGGGGTTTAAGCAAACCTGAGTTAGAATACCGCTCTGCCACCTACTAGACTCATGATTTTAAGCAAGTTTTACCTCTCTGAACCTCAGTTTCCTTGTCTATAAAATGGGTGTAATAACTCCTGCCTCACAGCGAATAAAGATGAATGACGAGGGAAGTGGATTTGGCTCAATGACTAGACCATACCGCATGGGAGGTCCAAGGTTCAAATCCAGGGCCTCTAACCTGTGTGATGAGCTGGCCCACAGGCAGTGCTGATGCGTGCAAGGAGTGCCATGCCCCTCAGGGGTGTCCCTCGCGTAGGGAAGCCCCACGTGCAAGGAGTGCGCCCTGTAAAGAGAGCCGCCCAGCACGAAAAAAGTGCAGCCTGTCCAGGAGTAGTGTCGCATACGTGGAGAACTGACATAGCAAGATGATGCAACAAAAAGAGACACAGATTCCTGGTGCCTCTGATAAGAATATAAGCAGGCACAAGAAGAACACATAGTGAATGGACACAGAGAGCAGACAGCTGGGTAGGGGGAGGGTGGGGAAGGGGAGAGAAATAAATGAAAAATAAATCTTTTTAAAAAAAAAGGATGGGTAATGATATAAAACTCTTAGCACAGTACTAGGTATGAGGGTAAGTGCTTCCAATCCCTGAATCTTTGGAGAAATGGACAAACCTTACTGCTGTGTCAGTGCTAATGGAAATGATAGGAGATTGTTGAAAATGTAATTAAATCTTGGTTGCTTGTGACTAGTTTAGTCATGTTTACCCCAATTTGGCAACTCCTTGCTTGTGCTTCATTTGCTTTGTCACCCTGCTATCAGGAGACAGGAGAATGGCTGTACCTGACTTTGCTGCCCCCAGATGCTGTCTGAAGGACTTGGGTATAGGACTTGCAGAGTGGATTGGGCATTTGGCCCAGAGCACTCAGGTCTTTGACTTCCCTGTGGTGAAAGAGAATGTTTGTTTGTTACTGGATGGTTAGGACTGGCTGCTGGAGATTTGCAGACCAGTTATCCTTGGGACTGAGTATTTTTTTACTTCTGGAGCCTCAGCCATTAATGGTACTCTGTAAATATTGGTTTATTTGCATTGAATTGAATCAAATGAAATTGAATGAATTATGAGAATGCATGACCTTCTTGGTGCTTTCTAGCTTTGGGATTTCTATGTCTCTATGATTTGTATAGTGAGGTATAGTTTGCAAAGTCAGTTGCATACATTGTCTCATTTGATGTGGTGAGATGATATCTTAAAATGGAGGTGAGGTTTTCTGCAGATATTACTGGCAAATGGTAATAATTAAAATGGTTTTTTACTTTTTCTAATTATAAATGAATACATGACCATTGTTAGAAATTTAGAAAAAATAGAAAAATGTAAAGAAAAAATTGTTACCCACATCCTACTGGCACTAACCTTTTAATATTTCAGTGAATTTATTTCAAGTCTTTTATAAATAAGTTTAAGTATATACCTTTTAATTATTTCTTACACACTTGAATCTTACTGTGTATAGTTTGGATTCTGCTCTTTGCATTTAATATTATAGCAAGATTAAATTCCCATATTAGGAGAGAGAAATGTGAAAATGGCTTTCATACCAGATCATGTTCAAATACTTCCTTTATCACTTATGCTATGCATGGCCTTGAGTCATCATTTCACCTTTGAACTTGTCCCTTCATTCCTACTATGGGGATACTACTGTTAATGCACAAGTCTGAATGAGGATTAGAGATCATAAGTAAAGGGCTTGGCACATAACCTATGACTGGTAAATGCTGAAGATGGGAAGTTTTGATACTGTTATTTTGTCTAAAATATTCTCCAAAAATGTGTTTTAAATGGTATCACATTATTAAATAAAATGATGTTATAAATTTAAGAAAAGGCAGTAAAGAAATTTACTGCTTATGTGAACAAAAAAAGTTGCTATAAAATGGCAAATGTAACATTTTCCCTCCAAAAAAGCTAGAAAACATATATTGTGATGGACAAAATGAATATAAAATGTGCTTAACAGATTTCCATTCTGCTATAAAACGTATTTTTTTTTTAAGATTTATTTATTTTTATTTATTTCTTTGCCCTTCCTCCCCCCCAGTTGTCTACTGTCTGTGTCCATTTGCTGTATGTTCTTCTGTGACTGCTTTTATCCTTATCAGCGACACTGGGAATCTTTTTGTTGCATCATCTTTTTGTGTCAGCTCTCTGTGTGTGCGGCGCCATTCTTGCGCAGGCTGCACTTTCTTTCATGCTGGGCGGCTCTCCTTACGGGGTGCACTCGTTGTGTGTGGGGCTCCCCTATGTGGGGGACACCCCTGCGTGACACGGCACTCCTTGCGCGCATCAGCACTGCGCATGGGCCAGCTCCACACGGGTCAAGGAGGCCCTGGGTTTGAACCACGGACCTCCCATGTGGTAGGCAGACGCCCTATCCATTGAGCCAAGTCCGCTTCCCAAAACATATTTATTTATTTTTAGAAGATGTAAAATAGAAAAAAAATTATAAACAATAAGCAAATTAAACACATTCAAAGAAAAAAACATAGATCACGAGTCATATCATGATGATAAAATTTATCAAATAACCTTCTCTTGATAAGATTTCAGTTTTTTATATTTGTTTTTTAACTTACCTTGCCGTTTTCCCCCTGTGCTTTTCTCTTTCTTCCCTCCACTTTTTCCTGTCAATGGTTACATTGCCAGATATCCCTCTCCCTCTCTGTGGTAATAGAAAGTTTATTCCTGTACAGCCTATGGTGGTTACCCTTTTTTTTTTAAGATTTCTTTTACTTATTTCTCTCCCCTTCCCTCCCACCCCTATTGTCTGTTCTCTGTGTCCATTTTGCTGCATGTTCTTCTTTTGTCTGCTTCCCTTGTTGTCAGCGGTACAGGAATCTGTGTCTCTTCCTTGCTGCGTCATCTTGCTGCGTCAGTTCTCTGCGTGTGCGGCACATGCAGGCCGAACTTTCTTTTCATGCTGGGCAGGCTGAACTTTCTTTTCGTGCTGGGTGGCTCTCCTTATGGGGCGCACCCCCTGTGCGTGGGGCTCCCCAACGCGGGGGACACCCACGCGTGGCAGGGCACTCCCCAACGCACATCAGCACTGCAGGTGGGCCAGCTCCACATGA